>NC_140518.1:20455265-21739015 GCF_964339955.1 Pipistrellus hanaki
AAAATAAGCAGAAGTAAACATATTGATTTTCTGTTCCTATGTGTAATTCTTATTGAGTAATCAAAGGCAAAAAAAAAAAAAAAAAATCCTAGCTGAGACAGTGAGACTATAACTCTATTCTTAGGCTTCGAAGGAGAAAATTGATGGAATCATATGGATTCATAAGTTTGTGCTTTAAATGAGAAAAATCATGGTTACATATATTTTGATTGGTTTATGTTAAGTGTCAAGAAATCAGGCAAGCTGATATATAAATAATTCCCTCATATATCTACAACACGAAAACACATCTCTGAAAAGCAATGGTACATTTTATATAAGATTGCTGAGCCTTTAGCATTTTGGTATTTGTTAACCTTTGCATTTGTTAGTGTTTTTTAAGCATGTAGGACCTTCACTGTACACAAATGTAACCGGGCTAATTGGATTTTTCACCGAATATCTAAACAGAATTCCTTCACGGGGCTTCCTTACTGCCTCACGCCCTGTCCCTCCTCCCTGACAGCAAACACCAGCCTCCGGCAGCGAGCTGTTTGTGCGACGTGAGTCCCATTGTTGAGACGTGAGGACTGAACTTATCCAAGACTGGATGAAGGCAGTCTGATGTTTGGTGAAATGTGAATGCAATCTCTCTCATCCGAGGAACAGTTTCACTACCCGAGTCACCAACACTTACAGGAGCGACATGAGCTCGGTAAGGTGCATGTTAAAAAGGTAGCAGCCTTGCAGGTCCCACTTGGTTTTTAAAATGCCTCAGAGAAGCAGCTTCCCCACACTCACGCAGCCGATGGTGGATGAAAACAAACACCAACCCCAAAAAGCCACGCACGCACCCCCGCACGCCTTCTCAGAAAGGGCCGGGAACGTGGCAGAAAGGCGCAGGTAGCCGAGGCTACAGGAGATCTGACAGGTCATGTAAAGAACAAGAAATCACCTCCCAGGGGGCTGAAGGAGGAGAGAATAAATCTTTCAGGGAATGCAGAAAAAGGACATCCGAGTATAAACAACATATCCACGATCAAATAAAAGTTTAGGCGGTTGGAATGGACTAACATTTTGCACTATCAATGCTAATGGTTCATCACAGTCTCGTTTGCATGTTCAACAGCTCTCATTTAAAAAAAGAAAGAAAAAAAAAGACTTCTATGCAGAAAGGAGAAGCAGAGGGAAAACGAACTCGAGTCATCCGCGGGGAGAAGGATGGCAGACAGGAGAAACATCAAATCCGCCATAAATACACGAGAGCCGCTTGCAAGGCTGGGTCAGGAAATAAGGTCGTTAGGAGAGAAAAGTTGCAATCTGAAGAGAAAACACTTTTAGGAAATGGCAAAATTAAAACAGAAGGAGATATGTAAAATAGATGAATGGAGACAAGGTCTTCCTGCACCGAGGGAGCTGTTTGGGGAAACAGTGTCCGTTTGTGGCCAGCGATAATACTTTCCATTCAATAGAGTTTGCAGCTTGCTGATTCATATGATTGCAGGCTGGCGCCCTGCTGGCGAGCCTCTCCACTGAAATTAAATCCACTCTCTTCAGTTATAAATTATAATGCTCTATAAACAACACTCCCATTGGGAATGGGGGGGGGGGGGAGAAGGAGAGGGATGAGTGGGGGGGGGGGGGAGCGAGAGGAAGAGAAAGAGCCGGGGAGAGCATTCTGCACAGCGCACTCACTCTGGCATGTTCTGCTCTTCTGCAGGGGCCCGGAGAGTGAGTCTGCGCAGAGCGCGCGCCTACGCTGTCTGATGTGGAGCCCAGAAAGCACAGTGGGGTAGGAACGGGCGTCTATGAGGAAAAGCACTTAGAAGTCAATGAGTATGCAAGAAGAGGGAAAGATAAAATAGATTTTATACATGGATCCCCTCCCAATACATTACTGAAGGTAGCTTTGGAGTCCCCCAAGGGAAAACCAAAATAAAATAGAATTCTTGATTCTAGTTGGATAAATTAGATCTGCACGTTGTGCATCCTTTGATACCCAAATCAATCAGAAACAGTCCCCCTCCCCCCCCCCCCCAGCCCCCCGCCATGCACGGGAAAGCAACAAAAACATAGGAAAGTACAAATTCAAATAATCAGGTTACAAAGGCTACAGACAAGGAGTCTGGAGCAAAAAGCAAGTTTGAGGATTTGATCACCCAAGCACCCAGAGATCAATCACATACTTTTTGCTTTTTATGAACACCTATTTCAGAATTCAATGTTAAATTGATAGGAAAGTGGTACCTCAATTGTTCGCCGTTGAAGAGGGTTTTCGTGTGTGTGTGTGTGTGTGTGTGTGTGTGTGTGTTTAAAGGTGGTCTGAAAGGGGAGGGGGGAAAGCAAATATTCCGTTTAGGCAATTAGGTAAATAACTCAGGAAACAGTCCACATCAAGTTGGTTTGTATGCACCAGTTTCAAGGCATTAACTTCTATCTATATTTCAGGTTTCTTTTGTTTTTATCTGGATCTCTTTCAGGGGGGAGTTATGCCCCAGAGCAGCGTAGAAACAATTTCGTCAGCTGCTATTTAATATTCCAAAGACTCACATCCGCAGGTCACTTAGCAACCACGGAAGGCACAGCTCCCCGTGGAAAAACACCTTGGAAGTTCTTACCGAAGCTGTGAGCCTGCCCAACACGATGGAGGGGCGGCAGGAGCTGAGGGCAGAGGTGGGCGGACAGGAAAGCCCTGCGAGCCTCGGTCGGAGTGTGATTTAGGGGAAAAGCAAACCTACAAAGGCCGAGATGCATTCCAGGTGAGAACACGCCAGGCAACAGCCCTCCACACACACAGGGCTGCGTTTCTCTATCCCATTTGGGCACACTGACTATCACTCCACCTTCCCTCCCCAACACAAGAGAACACGCCAGCTCTCTGCTGGAGACACAGAGTGAAAAGGAAGAAGAAAAGTGATTGAGATGCTGCTTTCAGACCTGAAGTAATTTCACTAAATTCCAAACGGGGGGGGGGGGGGGCTTAAAATTGAAGCACTGACCCCAACTTTAACCAGAGCTTCAGGTCTAGAAACAAGCCAGGTTTTGCGCTCGCGCTCGCTCTCTCTCTCTCTCTCTCTCTCTCTCTCTCTCTCTCTTTTTTTTTTTTTTAATGTGTCTGGCTGACTGTCTCTCCCCTTTGGCTGGGGTGCATACCAAGTAAATTAGGTGAATCTCAGCAAATGCTTTTCTTCCTTTGAATGCCTGGTGAGCTTGTTGGGAAAAGTCATTTAAGTCACTTAGAACAAGCCCATGAAAAGTAAAACTCAATTCCGAAATAAGAGTGTAACTTAGAGCTTAAAAAATAAATTAAATAAAGGAAACATTAAAAGACAAATGGAGCAGGATGCTCTCCGGCTGAGGTAATCTGAGTGGAAAGGGAAGGAGGAGGGTCACGTTAATAAATGATTAAAAGGCCTTAACAAGGGCCTATCAGGTTGACCGGGAAAGCATTCTTCTCCTCGGCGCCTTTCCCAGACCACCTTTTTCACATTTGTTCTCGATGCTGATCAATATGGTTTTCATTTGCTGATTTCCATAATGCCATATGGGATCTGCCAGCCTGGCCTAATGAAGCTAGAAGGAGCTGGAGTCACTTGAACATTCTCGCCTGCATGACCGTCGCCGGCTCTCCAAATGCCTGTTATCTGAGAGCCAATATTTTTCTTTTGCTTATTGACAAATCCCAGAGGTGTTTGCCCCTGGACAGATGTAAAAACTCTGCCTTGGGTGGCAAATTTAAATGGAGATTCAAGCTAAATATTGCACTTTTGGTAGGTATTTTTCTTTTTTGGGGGGTGGGGTGGGGAGGGGACACCACTCTTAACCTATAATTTAAGCTTGATGGTTAAGTAGAGAACACAAGATTTAAGTGTGAATTATCCATTTCTGAACACAAAGGCTCACCTCTGTTGATAATGCAGTAAATCACAAAGAATAAAGCACAAATACTTTACGATGCCACCAAAGCCTAAGGACATATTTACTGCCTGATTCAAGTTTTTCAATAAATATATCAATTTTGTTGACCCACTCCTATTTGTCTCTGATAACTTTCACCAAAATTTATAACAAGCTGTATGCTTATTAATTTTTGCTTCTATCAAAGTTTCTCTAATCCATGCTCTAGGATGGAGAATCATCTTTTATTATATGTAAGCATCTTACACTTTTTTTTTCCTCATTGTGCAGTAAAATGAACTTGTTGAGGTTATCTTACACAAGTGAGCCATGCACACACCTTTCCTGATGCCTGAACTATATTGTTAAAAATTCTCTGTACTATTCATGGGTCACTTTTCCCAAACTCAAAAGACAATTTCAAGGAAAAGCACAGAGTATTTTGTCTTTTGCAAGCCAAAAACAAACAAAACAACAGTTACATTCAATCAGAAAAATATTTCAAATTTACATTTGGTGCCAGTATCTTCATTCACAAAAATTTCATTCCTTTTAACATATAAAAACCAAATATTCTAGTGAGTAATCCAAGTCATTTTAGATTCTCAAGAATATTATGGGGTGGCGAACACACAATTCGACATATAGATGATGTATTATATCCGAAGCCTCTATAATTTCATTTTATTAACCAACGTCACCCCAGTTAATTCAATAAAAAGTTTAAAAGAAAGCTCCTTGAGACAAGAATGCCACATGTTTCATTTAACACCATTCCCAGCACCTAGATTAATTAACCACAAATAATTTTGTGGTGTGACAAATTTGAGTGCTGCTCAATACGTAGTACTACTCTTTCTCTTACTTATTTCCTTTAACTTTGTTCAGCATTTACTTGAGAATAATTTCTGTTTATAGACACTTTCCTATAAACAAAATACAGATATATATCTATATGGTGGAAAAGAATCATTATTTTGATGGTCTTGAAGATCAATAACACCTTGTATATGTCTTTCAAAATGATAAATGTGTTTTCCTAATGTATTTTTAAAGACCCATTTAGCTTAATCAGTCAATAAATTCAAAATACCTTAAAGAATAAAAACGGATATTAAAATTGGTGGTAGCAGTTTTGTTCCAGAACTATGAAAACAAAGTCACAGAATTTTGCCAAGAAATCTCTCTGAGTTCTCTCAAAAAGGTGAATGTGTCATGGCTGAGTCAGTGCCCAAAGTTTTATAAGTAGTTACATCTCTAAATATTCATTTGCTCCAACCCTCATTTCACAAACTCTGTTTTATTACACACGTGTTCTTTATCTTTTTCCTTTCCTTTCCTTTCTTTTTCCTTCCTTTTTCCCTTCCTCCCTCCCACCCTCTCCTCATCCCCAAATGGTCATGCAGCATAGGGCATGGCTGGCGCAAAACAAAATAAAACAAAAGAAAAGCAGCGGGACAACTATCTAAAGGAAAGGAACTTCAAGAGAACATAGTGGTCCTAGGGCAGTGGTTGGCAAACTCATTAGTCAATAGAGCCAAATATCAACAGTGTAATGATTGAAATTTCTTTTGAGAGCCAAGTTTTTTAAACTTAAACTTTTTCTTAAGTTTAAGAAAACTTAAGAAAACTTAAGTTTTCTTAACGCCACTTCTTCGACATATACTTGCCCAGGCAGTGGTATTTTGTGGAAGAGCCACACTTAAGGAGCCAAAGAGCCGCATGTGGCTTACAAGCCACAGTTTGCCGACCACTGTCCTAGACTCTAGCCCTTCTGCGTCTCTTCTCTTAAACAATGGATTGTGGCCTGTTTATTCTCCTTTCTCATGATTCCTTTATCAGCGGTGAAAGAACACTAAAACCATGAGACCTTTAAACTATCTAGTTTTAGAACATGGATTGCTCAATTTTGTTGTTGGTGGTGGGTGGTTGTTAGTTCTTTTGGAAAACAGTAGCAGCTATACCAACACATGGGAAGGTAGAAGTTCAGACATCACTGGGTTACTAAAGAATCTAAAAAAATGCTGTTGAGTTCTGATATAAAAGTTAATAATGAGGTACACAGTGATGTCTAGGGGGGGAAAAAAACAAGAAAACAATAAACCAACACAAGGGCTCTAAGGGCATACAGTGGTGGAGAGAATGCATTTCAGGAACCTTTCTCTGGGGCTCTGAGATTTCTGGCTTAGGATAAAGTTAAAGAATGAAGAACATATCGGGCTATCTAAAAGTACCAAACTACTTTCTCTTATGAATTTCATATTAAGTAAACAGGAAGTATCACATTATATGGTCGGGAGGGGCGGCAGGCGGTGAGGTCAGACCCTTTTAAGCACATAGTCATCTGTTTCCCTCCAATATTCATAATAAAAACAATAACGTAGCCAGAAGACCCAAAGGGTCCTCTTGCCTAGATCTGAAACAGGGAGAAAGTCAGGAGTGAGAGTCTCAAAGTCCAGTGGAACTGGTAGCAGACTTCCCTACAGGAGATTTAGCTGCTAACATTTTGCTTTACTGAAGCCATAATTACCACACTGAGAGGCAGGATATCCTTCTACATGAGGACAGGATGGTAACAACAGGTGAGCCAGAGAGCTGAAACGAGGCTCACTCTCACCGAAGATGGATTCACAGTCAGAAAAGACTTCCAAAGTGAGCTCATGAGTGGGAGGGCACGAAAAGCCCACTCCTATCGGCAGAGGTAACAGGAAGAGGAAGAGAGTTCCCTGTACGCTTGACAAGAGAGGGGAGAAAACGACTACAGTTCTTCTGAGCGTTAGTGAGCTCAAGAAGATGAGAAAAACTGTGAGTGACAGCAGCATGCTGGAAGAAAAACTTTAACAGAAGGAAGAAGGAAAGACAGCACAAATAACAATGGTTCGATAATAAGGAAACAATAAATCTCGGGGGGGGAGGGGGCTGTTTGTAGATCTTTTGGCTCCGGTGAGGCACCCTGACTTTTCACTGCTTTCTTGGTGGAGGGAGGTGTGCTCACCGAACTAGAGGAAAATGAACAGGCAGCTGAAAAATTGGGATCGTGGGCTTTTTGGTTCTTTTTTTAAAAATATAACCGCAAGATTGGACACTCTTCATAATAAAATGAAACATAGGAAGCGTAGAATGGGATCACGTGGCCCTTTCTCCTATCTCCTCCTCGCTTAACATGCTCACCACGTCTTACCAGCCAGCACTCTGAGGTCTGCAGCTGGGCTCCATGTTTTCAGACCTCAGCACATCCTCTTTGGAGATGTAGCCTTTCTCGAGAAAGTCAACTTGGGTCTACCCACCACAGCGCCTCCCCTTCTTGTCATAACACCGCTTTCTGTGGGCATACAGAGGCTTTCTGTGGGCATACAGAGGACCCTAGCCCTCTGGTACCGTCACTTTGTGGGGCTGGCGCTTGCCACCCTTCTGCCAGGAAATTCAGCAGGTCTCAGGAGCGGTCACCATGTTTTCAGAGGCACCATCAGCAGCGACGGCTGTGGTCTACTGACTTCACCGCTGTATCCACAGCACTGGCACGAGGGCCTGGAACCGAGCCGTCCATCAAAATATGGATGCTGAATGATGGATATCTTGGATTTGCAAATGTCCTTCACGTGTGTGTTTGTTTTGAAGTAGTAGTAAAATTTAAAAAGTAGGAGAAGCAGGAAGAAGCAGTAGCAGTTGCAGTGGCAGCTGTGGTCACAGAGCCTAAGGGACAGGTAGGAAGTGCCGGTGAAGCCCAGTTGCTCCAAGTGGCGACACGGAAACCCGTGGCGCGGGGGCCTTATCATCAGCAGAGATTTACTCTCCTTCCGCAGGGTCCCAGGGAAAGGCAGGTTTGAGCAGGGGTGGGAAAGCAAGAGCGTGAGCCAGGGGAGGATTTACGGCCAAGGTTAGCGAGTGAGGAATGAAATGGTGCGGTAAGGACCTTATTAGGAGAGCGAAGATCAGGACCAGGTCGGGATGGGTTAAGACAGAAGAGCCCTGGTCACGGGCAAGACTGGCTGGTTGAAGACTTTCTAACCGGGCCTCAGCTTCCTCACCTCGGAAACATCGGTGGCCGCGCCTACTCACTGGAACTGACACAAAGGAAACCCAAGGCCAATCCGTAAGTGGGAGTCCGTGAGGGGAGCTGAGAAACGGGTCTGTTGAAGGCAGATGGAGGATTACGGCCTGTTGTGTCTTGATCTATTGGAAATGCTACGCGGGCAGCGGACTTCCCGTTTCTAGAACAGGTAGGACTCTAACACGCATCTCGTAGGTAGGGCTGCTCTCACTTCCCAGTCCACGTGGGTGGCTGGTTATTATTTTTAATGTATTCCCACTTCAATAAGTCATAAATAAGCTTACCTATTCAAATGACCACAATAAATGATGAGAAATAGCAACGGCGACCCATAAGCAGCCAAGACCCAGAAGGCAACACTTAAAACATAAATTGCCAACAGCGAGCTGATCAGGTTTCATAAATCAGGGCAGCACTGGCCCTGCAGAGTGGGAAGGAGAGCTGCAGTAATTGCAGCCTCTGTCTGGGCGCATACTGTAAAAACAGCCACAGTAAGCACTCCTCCCGGCCAATCAATAGGCTCCTATTAACCTCCCGGCCAATTACAGGATGATTGGCTAAGCAAACAAAGAATTATTGGCTGTTTAGCTGGGACTTTATTCAGGCCCCTCTCTTCCCCTGCTTCTCATTCTGTTCCTCCTCTCCTCCCCACCCCCTTTCCTGTTAGGAAAAAAAAAAAAAAAAAAACCATCTGCAAACACCTGATATTCATCTAAGTCCTCTTGCAGTTGTACAGTCTTGTTAAATTGTTACCACCTTTTCCACAAGCAGTTTTGGCAATTAACCTCATGGCCAGGGACTTCAAAGAAAACAACTGTTGAGTTTAACCTCTCCAAGCTACCATGGATTCTTTTATGATTTTCCCCTGAAACACTTTCATCCAGAGAGAGAGAGGGAGGGAAAAATAGGCAGACTGATAAAACTCATGTTTATTTTAATATTTGGTTAATTTATTAAGAAGACAAGCGCTCCGGACAGTTGCCTGGGCGCGGCGGGCTCACTGCTCAGAGCCTCCGCGGCGCGAGGTTCCCTTTAATTTACATTCCCCGCACATGTGTGTGCCTCGGCTCGTCCACAAATCCTGCATTTGCTGGAATCCCAGGATTTGATACATTTGACCCCCTCTTGCCCCTGTTCACAAATCTCTCATGTGTTTCTCAACACTGTTTAAAAGTTCAGAACGGAAAAAAAATGCATGTAAAATTAATGCTAAGAACCAACGTCGCCATTAAAAACCTATTTCCATTTTATACATTTTTTTTTTTTTTTGCCCGCATAGATACACTTCTTACATTAAAAGCAAAGGCTAATCCCCAACTCTCATGAGAATAAACTACTGGCAATAAAGATCAAAATATATGACTGAACAAGCCATGCGATTCTCCTGGAGTAATCTTTCGGCCTACGTGCTCCAATGCGAGTTATGCGGCGGCGTAGCCAGCTTTTTACAGCTGTGGACCACAGCAACGGCACAGGCGGGCGTGGGGAGGTGTGCTGACGCCTTCAGGCCGCAGAGTTCACCTCGAGTGCTAACAAAAAGTGATGAACCAGGTAGGAGACCCCGAGAACTACCGGTTTCTCCTCTCTCCGGCAAGGTCGGGCCTTGTGAAGTTGCCACTGATACTGTGGCCTCTCTTAGTGAAACCGAAGAACCCTACAACCGATTCGGAGTACGTGTGCTTGCTCTTCTGGAAGTACCAAGAGGTTGAAATAATAAATCTGCAGCGAAGGCAAGAGGGCTTTTTGTTTGATAGTTACAGCCACCGATACCTTCGTGCTATAATTAATGCCCCAGCGCCATAAATAACGGTCCTCTGGAAGATGGGAGCCCCGGTGCGGTCTACACAATGGGATCGTTTTTTGCGAAGGGCCCGGCTGGGACTGATCGGCACTTTCCCGCCAATCCTCCCCCCCAGCACCACTCCCGCCAGCCCGGGGCCGAGCCAGCAGCACGGTGACACCGTGGTTTTTGGAGGGAGACCGGTCTGGGGTAGAATTCCACTTTTGCTATTTCTGAGCTAGGTTAAAAATGGGGAAGTAGGAAGAATTGTGCCTCCCCTGTAGGGATGCAGTGAGGATGAAATGGGGTTGAGGATAGAATGTAAAAGCCACCAACTTTTTTTTATGTGGCCTGTACTGCTTTGAAAATCACCATAAAAAATGTGAATTTCCTGCCTCTCTGGACTAAATGGAACGTTTGCCGACGCCAAGCCCACGTTTCTGCAGGGCCAGCATGGCCTGAAGTAGGGGAAGCCACCTTGCAAATGCAGGTCATTTGCTAGAGCCCCCATGCAACATGGGGGTCAGCTCATCTGACTTTCTGAGTTCTCTCTGAATCATTTAAAAGAGAGTTTGGAACACTGTCCAGCACAAAATGTGTGGTACCTAGTGCTCCAGAGAAAGTAGGCATACTTCATTATTCCCACCTCTTGGTACTTCTGCCAAGTAAACTCAGGAGGAGGAGGTTTCATGTATATATCAATTAAACATTTTATGCAGCACAGACTACATCAAGGTCTGGAAATTTTACAAAATTTTTTTTGTGTGTGTGTGTGTGTGATTTGGAAGGTTCAGAGAACAACATATACAGGTATATGATTTCAGAACCTCCCAAATGTCCCCACTGACCTAGAATTCCTAGCGTACTTACTTCTCATGCTGCTTCTTCTGGAATTTAGCACCTACCATCGCCTCTTGCTATTTGAATCCCCAACCAACGAGTGAGCTCCTCAAGGGCGCATTCCCAAAGCACTGCCGAGCATAAAAATATCTCTCTGACAAGAGCCATATGATTCCAATCATATGTGGGATAGAAAACAGAAAGGAACAAACCAACAAAACAAATAAAGCTATGGACACAGACAACAGTATGTGGTTACAAGAGGGGAAGGGCTGGGGGTGGGGGTGGGGACTAAGAAGGTTATGGGGGTCAAATATATGGTGACAGAAGAAATCTTAAACTATGAGTGGTGAGCACACGATGCAAATACAGATGATATACAGATCGAACTTTACACCGAAGATGTATGTCATGTTATTAACCAATGTCACACCAATAAATTAACAACTTACTTATATGATAAAGATGATTTAAAAATACCTCACATTCAGACAATTCGGGAATTGGCCAGCCTTAAACAAGGAAACAGGTTAAGAAGAATACTTGTGCCGAGACCGGTTTGGCTCAATGGATAGAGCGTCGGCTTGGGGATTGAAGGGTCCTGGGTTCGATTCCAGTCAAGGGCATGTACCTTGGTTGCGGGCATATCCCCAGTAGGGGGTGTGCAAGAGGCAGCTGATTGATGACTCTCTCTCATCGATGTTTCTGGCTCTGTCTCTCTCCCTTCCGCTCTGTACAAAATCAATAAAATATATTTAAAAAATAATAAAATAAAATATTAAAAAAAGCAGAAGAATACTTGTTTTGAGGCAGGAATCTGTTTTCATCTACTTTGATATAAGAAACATCCATAATTAGGAATGTTGTATACAACTAACTATATGCATAAAGGTGTTGCAATGCTTTTGTTTTCTTTGGTAAGTGAAAGCTATCTCCTGAAATATTATTGAAAACACCAGCTTTCATAACCAGCTTCACAGACAGTTCAAAGACTCACTTCCAATTCAGGGTGATCAGACATTCTGAGTTACTGGGATCCAAACTCGGGACGTGATTATCCTATCACGCATCATGCCCCTTCTTTTCAGCGTGATGGTGTGGGTTCCAGGGAAAGCAATTGGGAAACAGAGTCAGAGGAAGAGGAAAGCCTGGAATCCAGATCTGCCTCTCTCACTCAGGACTCCGTCACTGAAACTTTAATTACAGAGCCATGAAAACAACCTACCAATTTGATTAGGTCATTTTAGCCATCTGGGGGAGTGGGGAGCGGATAGAAATACACCTAAGAGGAGGTCAGTCGTTTTTTTTAAACAATCTGTACTCGACAGCAATTTTCAGACTGACCCAAACTGGCACACCGAGTGCCCAGGTGACCTTGTGCTGGGGGACAGCGACGCGCCAGCTGTCTGTCTGGGTCGCCTGCGCGGAGGGAGAGGGGCTGCAGAGAAAAGGACAAAAATATGTCTCTCCCGAGATGATACAAAGGCAACCTCAAATTCCAGGAGCATCTTAGCGGCCGCCAGGGAGGCTCTGGCAGCTTCTGCAGTCGAGTGGCCTGGGTTGAATTTGGGGAGGAAAGGGGGGCGGGGAGAGAAATGAAATATGTCATGTACATGAAGTTCGCATCAAACCTAAAACAGCCTCTGTCCACTCTCGTTAAGAAAACAGATCTCTGCGGAGAGGAGAGCGGCCCCTGGCCGTCCTCACGGCCAGGCGGATCCTGTGGCTTCTTTTTTAATTCTGATATTCTTTGTCAACCTGCGTTTACCAGGAGAGGAAGGGGTATGTGTGCTGAAGACGGAAGAACAGACTTTAAAAGTAACCTTCCCTGACACAGGGGTCTGCTGCTCTGCTGTACAGTTCGATGAACTCCCGCACAGATCAGCGAGATGGCTGCAAATGCCTCTCCCCCGTCTGGTTTCCATCTCCCCGGTCTGTGTACTCAGCAGAGTGTGAAGAGAGCCTCTCTCCTCCTCAGAACGTCTCTCCCCACGGCCCTGCCCCGGCCCCCGCCCCCCCGCCCCGCAGCCCCTGCAGCCGAGGACAGGAACTGGAGCAAATGCTTTTGTGAATTAAGAGATCTTGGGAGCGTAAATTTGGGCAGGCTGCTCCTTTCTGTGGGCCAGCCCCCGCTGCTGCCCCAGGATGTGAACTGTCAGTTTGCATAGCTGGTGATGAGTTGCAGAACCATCAGCAAAGGTGAAGACGGCAGAAACAAGAGAGATTCGAGACTGGTGGAAATCATTTCGCAGGGAAAATTTCAGCCATCAGTGGGAGGAAGCTTTGAAAAATGCTGCCATTTCCGAGTCAGAATGAAGGAAAAATTAAATTACTGCCGGTGAGGCGAGCCAAAGTTGCATCTCCCTCCAGGGAGAGTTTTGATAATGGTAAACATTTGACAGCTGGGCCTGGAGTTGTTATCTTGTTCTAACAGTTGTTATGGTCTAAATGAATATTTCTGATAAGGGAACAGAGAGAAAAATGGAAGCACTTTGATATTTTTTTATGTCTTAAACCTTGTGGTAGGGAGCCAAACAGGTTTACAGCCATTTGTCACCGAGGGCCTAACTCTGAATGCCGTAATGACCGCCGGGTCTGGAAATCGTACCGGTGTTATTATTTCCGTTGATCTCCATGAGATTATTCTTGGATGTAAATTAACTTAGAAATTCTCTTGAACCTTTAGTGTCCTCAGCCTCTCGAAAACAACCCCCATCGTGGGCGTGGGGACGGTGAGAAGATGCAGGGTTAAGGTCCGCAAACGCGAAAGCTGAGCGGACAAGCCACATGCCCAGGAGGGCTGTGTGGCGATCAGTGCACTTTTCAGCGATGGAGGATAAGCCATTATCAAATTTTAATCTTTCACAGATTTTACCATTTTATGAAGAACACCGGGCCGAACGTTTCCGAAAGGTAACGTGAATAAAGAAGCCGGCACGTTAGCCTCGGAAAGGACCGCTGGCGGGGAGGGTGCCAGCGGGCTTTGCGTCAGCAGAAGAGGGAGCGGAGCCTGGAGGGATGGTGGTTCATTATAAAGCCCGTGCTCAGTCCCCATGCACAGCACGGGGAAACCAGCAGGAGCTGTTGTCTGGAGCGCTCCCGGTCTTCCCGGCACTGGCTCCCGGGCCCCCAGTCACACATGGGAGACTCAGAAGAGATGGGAGGAAGTCCGATTGCCTACTATGGTCCTGAGAATACTCTAAGCCTTTTTTTTTTTTTCTTTTTTACTGAATAAAATCTAATTTTTATTTTTATTTTTTTTTTTTACTGAATGTATGGAGGTGACTGGTTAATAAAATTACATAGGTTTCAGGTGTACAATTCTATAATACATCTGTATATTGTACTGTGTGTTCACCACTCAGAGTCAAGTCTCCTTCCATCACCCTTATCCCTCCGGCCCCCTTTCCCTCTGGAATCACCATACTGTAGTCTGTGTCTCTGAGGTGTGTGTTTTTTTTTGTGATTTTTTTTTGTTTGTTTTTTGCTTAGTCCCATCATCTTTTTCACCCAGTCCCCCTGCCCCTCTGACAGCTGTCAGTCTACTCTCTGCATCTATGAGTCTGTTTCTATTTTGTTTGTGAGTTTATTGTGTTCATTCGATTTCACATATAAGTGAAATCATATGGTAATTGTCTTTCTCTGACTGGCTTATTTCATGTAGCATAACACTCTCCAGGTCTATCCATGTTGTCCCTAAAGGTAAGATTTCCTTTTTTTTCTTACGGCTGTGCAGTATTCCATTGTGTAAATGTACCATAGCTTTTTTTTTTTTTTTTTTATCCATCTAGTTTTTAAAAAAGAATAGCTATACTCCTCAATGTACTCTGCCCCTGACATTCTACTAGGTACGAGCTTACCAATGACCAATCAGAGAACCGTTTTTCCCTGGAATAAACAAAAACATAGAATATTTTCAAAAGATTTTTGTAAAATTTGAGCTTTAATTTTATGCCTAAATATAATTGGTCTAATGTCATGTCAACTCAGTATTTAGCACTGAGAAACAAATCCACTGAGCATCTGCTCAGTGCTATGAACAGAGAGGATTCAGTTGAAATCCTCAAGCAACTGGAAGGAACAGAGGCCCAGGGAATCAGCCCAACTAGCATTATGCCCCAACCAGGGGAAACTTTACCCAAAGTCTGTCCCTATTTCTCTTAAAAAAAAAAAAAAAAAAAAAAAAAAAAAAAAAAAAAAAGACAGAAAATCAACCTTTATTCCTGTATTTGTGGGAAGTAAGAGTTTCATTATTTCCCCCCCAGGGACTCTGCCCTGCCTTAATATGAAAGTATATAAATCGATATTAAAGTATGGTATTTTGAGAATGTTTCAAAGTAAGGTCAAACTGGTGTTAAAAACCCTACTAGTGAAGGCTAAAATAACAGTCTGGCTGAACAGTCTTAAGTGCAGCTGACTCCAATTACTAAGGACATCCTAGCAATTTTTTTTTTTTTTTTTTTTTTTTTACCAACGAGAACAATGCAAGCCAAGTCTTTGAGTTGAAAACGAATGTCAAAGAGAAGTTACTCATAAGAGAAATGAGATAAATTATACTAGTGCTGTAGCCATATCGGCAGCTGACGAGTAACGTCACTTTCAGCATTGGAAAAGTTGAGTTCTTTCTTTAGCAAATAATCAGAAAAGGAAATGAAGGACATTCTAAGAGAGAACAAATGCTAGGGGAAAAAAATTCTCCTTTTGACTAAAACATCCAAGAGAATTTTGCATAAGAAAATATGTACATAATCGAATCATTGCAAAATCATGAGAACGGTGACTTCAAATAAAAATGTAAAAGCATTATGAAGAATTTTGAGCATTCACCAAAAGAGAAAGAAGAATATAATAAACCCAGGCATTCATCGCACAACCCTAGAACCATCAAACCATGGCCAATCCTGCCCCTCCCACCTCCAGTTCCTCCTCTTACACTATTTTGTTTTGTTTTTTGTTTTGTTTTGTTTTAAATCAATCTTTATTGTTCATATTATTACAAAGGTTCCTCATTTCTTCCCCCCTCCACCAGGTTCCCACCCCACCCTCCGCCCCCTCCCCATCCCCCATGTCCTCATCCATAGGTGCAGTTTATGTTCAGTCTCTTCCTCCCTCCCTTTCCCCGATAGTAAATCCCTTTTCAGATAGTAGTTACTTAGCATTTTCTCATATCAATAATACCTCCACATGCCCAATGATACATTTCACACAAAAGACATTTCCAAATAGGTCAACCAGCCTCATCCAGGCCCCACCCAAGGCACTCACAGATCAACACCACAGCCCTATACTAACTCAACACATCCAGATCTAAGCCTTCATCACTTGATTCAGCAGACCCTCAAGTTCCCACAAAAGTTTCCAGCCATGTCTGAGAGGCAGCCGTGGGGCAAGGGCAGGCGAGGAGCGAGCTGCTCCCAGCCTGGCTGCTCTGGGCCTGGCCTCTGTTGCTCTGGTTCGTTCGACAACCAGCTGCTCCGGGTCTGTTCACTGCCGCTCCCGACCTAGTTGCTCTGGACTTGGCTGCTGCTGCTCAGGGCCTGGCCGCACCCGACCCGGCTGCTCTGGGCCCGGCTGCTCCGGGCCCGGCCGCTCCGAGCCTGGTCGCTCCCAGCCTGGCAGCCGCTGCTTCAGGCCTGGCTGCACCAGACCCGGCTGCTCCGGGCCTGGCCGCTCCCAGCCTGGCAGCCGCTGCTTCGGGCCTGGCCGCACCAGACCCGGCTGCTCCGAGTCTGGCCGCTCCCAGCCTGGATGCTCCGGGCTTGGCTACTGCTGTTCTGGACCTGGCTGCTCCCAACCCGGCTGCTCTGGGCCCGGCTTCTCCGGGCCCGGCCACTCCGGGTCTGGGTGTTCCTGGACTGGCCACCCTGGGCTTGGCTTCCTCCGCCTCAGGCCTGGCTGCCACTGCCCCAGGTCTGGCTGCTCCAGTGGTGGCTGCTGTTGCTCTGGTTCTAGCTGCTGCTGCTCTGGGGCCTGGCCGTTGCTGCTCCGGGCCCGGTTGCCACTGCCTTGTGCCTGGGCACTCTAGGCCTGGCCGCCGCTGTTCCAACATTCTGTCCTTTTTTTTTTTTTTTTTTTTTTTTTTTTTAAATGCATATATGTTGCAATGTTGGCTGGTGAGTTGAGTTCTGACTTAGTCTTTGATTTTTCAAGATCTTCTTTGTATTCTTTCTTAAGTAATTTTACTATCTTTTGCTCTCACTTGATTTCTTCACATTGAGAACTTCTTTGGTTTCTTCCTCCTTGTCCTGGGAGCTCAGCAGGTTGGCCTGTGGCACCCCTTTGTTCTCCACGGGCTCCCGCGCTGCTCCAGCCTGTTGCTGGGGTCGGCCGCCCAGGAAGCAGCCCAAGGCCTTGGCTCCGTTGCCCGCGCTCAGCGGTCGAAGGCTCAGGGGCACCCTCCCCCCCGGGGGCCCCGTCGCCAGGCTCCTTGCTGGTGCCCGGCTGGCCGGTGTCTGGCAGGGGTTCCTGCTCCTTGTCGCGTTTCTCCAGTCTGGAGCTTTTTTTTCTTTTTCCCCTAGGGGAGTCTAGGATCAGAATCAACAGACTGTCCTCTGTGCGCAGTGCGCGCGACTCTGGGGGCTCCACTTTTCGCCACTCCCCTGGGATTCTGCCTCACAGCCCCGTCTCCCCCTCCTCGAGCCTGGGTCCCCAGGGTCTGGTCCAGGACTGGGGTTCAGAGCAGTCGAAACTGGGGCCCAACACAGCCGGGGCTCCCGTTTCCTTCCCTCCAGGGCAATCCCGCATCAGAGTCAACATTCCTTCCCTTGCAAGCAATGTGCGGGACTCCGGGGGCTCCGCCTTTCGCCGCCCTCCCAGGACTCCACCTCACAGCCCCGTCTCCCTCTATTTGAGCCTGGGTCCCCAGGGATTGGCCCAGAACTGGGGTTCAGAGCAGTCCGGACTGAGGCTCAGCACCGCCGGAGGCCCTGTTCCTTCCGGCTAGGGTAATCCAGCATCAGAGTCAACATTCAGTCCTCTGCAGGCAATGTGCGTGTGACTCCGGGGGCCCTGCTTTTCGCTGCTCGCCTGGGATTCTGCCTCACAGCCCCGTCTCCCCCTGCCAGAGCCTGGGTCCCCAGGGTAACTTGGGGCTCAGCGCTGCCGGGTTCGGGGGTTCAGCCCAGGCTGGGGGGGTTTATTTCCTTCCTGCTAGGGAACGCCGGGCAGCACCCAGCCCTCTCCTCCTCTCCGGCTGCGACCTCTCCGTGCGCGTGCGTGCGAGCACGCAGCGTGTCTCCGTACCTTAGGCTTTTTTTCAGCTCCTCTGATTTTCCTTCTGGTTTTCTCTTTCCTTCTTGTTGTAGAATTTTCAGTCGGTCGACTACCTGTAGCTCTGGGCGATGTCCACTCTACATTTTAGTTGTATTCCATTGAAATTGTTGTGTGCTGCTTCCGTTAGGTGTCTACCCGAGCAGCCATCTTGGATTCTCCCTCAATATGGACCTCTTACACTATTTTGAAGCAAATCCCAGGTGTCAGCAAATCAGACAGTTCTTCCAAGCATATTATTCCAAACAGATGGTCTCTTTCTGCCTCCATCTCTGCCCACAGAATCAATGTTTTTTTTGATGACTAACTCCCTGCTCCTTACTCTCATCTGGAGGCTGTTCCTAGTACAGTTCCTATCCAATGCACTATGTGAATTGGGTTACTAGAGACCCTTCCCAGATACACAGGACTTGATTTTACATGAGAGCTGATGACCTCCATATACCCTTCCATTCTTAAAATTCTATGACTCCTCTATGCAAACCTCCACTTGGGACCAGTATTCGACCATTACCCAAACTGGGATCATATCATCCAGCATCAAGGAAGGAACACGGACTAAGGAAGGACAGGAAGTCCTCACCTAAAGTCATCGATAGGTTCTTGGAAACGGACTTTAAGCAAAATGACGTCTAACCAAATCCGTGTTTCCATAGGTAACGGATGTCAACAAGAACAAGTTCCTACCTACAGAGACCTGGGAAGGAAGTGCAAACTCCACACAGACATGACTCCGCTGAAGAACAGAGGTTTTTTTTTTCTCATCAACGTTATAACCAAACGATGTAGAACAAAAGGATGTTATCCAAGGACCTGCAGGAAGTGGTTAAAGCATCAGCTTCAATCACACATTTCTGGCTTTACATTGGGCTATCCCCATGACTATGCGTCCTTGGATAAGTTACTTACTGTCTGTCCCCTCATCTCTAAAACTGGAATAGTAACTACTGCAAAGAACTCTCGTGAAGATTACATGAACTAATATGTAGAGAGTGCTTAGCCAACAACCTTAAAATAAGTGGTTGCTCACTTTTTAAATTAAGGAGGAGAGTCTGACATTGACAAATATCAGTGATGAGAAGGGGTATTTATATCGTGAAAGGGATGACATGAGGGAGGAAATGGGGGTAAAAAAAAAAAATACTCTGTTTTTGTAAATTGTATCTTCCACCAACTTCTTTGAAGAAATTGAGTGTCTCAGTATTACTGTTTAATAGGAGGTTTCAATAAGCTCACAATCTAAAACACAGGTGATTCAACCTGTTCATAATTGTCAGTTCTTAAAAAAAAAAAAAAAAAAGAATAAAATAAATGAAATCAGAGTGCCCTCGGTGGTCTCTGGCTCCAGCAGTGTTCGGACAGAACAGACCCAGGGCCACCCCTTCTTCCAGCCTCCGGCCACTCTGCAGTGTCTTATCCAAGCACCACCCTCAGAACCACCTCCGAGACCAGCCAACACACTGTTTTGTTTTTTTCCTCTACCCTACCTCCTTATTGCCGAACAACCATGAGCTCCCAAATTGGTCCGAATTATTCCACCGAGGTGGAGGCTGCGGCCCATCGCCTGGCCAGCCTGCATGGCGGCCTCCCGCACCTACCTCTCCCCGGGCCGCTATGGCCCCGAGGATGTGGCTCCAGGGGGTGGGCCGAGCGTCTCTTAAAGCCGCAGCCCCAGCGCGGGGGCCGCATTCCCTTCCAGGCCGTGCCGAAGCCTCCCAGGATGAGGGGCAAACTCAGGGCGCCACGGAAGCCGCCCTGGCCTTGGAGAAGAGCCTGAACCAGGCCCTTTGGGAGCTGCCTGCCCTGGGTTCTACTGTGTTTCCCCGAAAATAAGACATCCTCCGAAAATAAGACCTAGCGCATGGAAAGATAAGACATCCCCTGAAAATAAGACCTAGCGCAACTTTGGGAGAAAAAATTAATATAAGACACTGTCTTATTTTCGGGGAAACAGGGTACCACGAAGACTGTGACTTCCTGGAGAACCACTTCCGGGGTGAGGAGGTGGAACTCATCAAGAAGACGGGCGACACGTGACCCACCTCCTGAGGCTGCCAGCCCCCAGGCTGGGCTGGATGAGTATCCCTTAGAAAGGCTCTCCCTCAAGCACGACCAGGAGCCTTAGGAGCCCAGGCCTTTGAGGGGCTCCTCCCTAGTCCCGCTGGTGTCTGGCTTGTGCCTGAGCCTCTCCCTGAAACCACTAGCCATTCCTTCCACCGCTCTGAAGCCCTTCCCTATGCACTGGACCAAATGGAAACAATAAAGCTTTTTGCAGAAAAAAAAAAAAAAAATCAAATGCCTCATACACAAATGTGAAGGGCCTTGGTGGAAGTCTAATATTTCTATGCCAGTGTAAGGACTCGGGGTGGAGGGGGGTGAGCACTCACTACTTGTCCCCGTGAGCCAGACAGAGAGAGCAAAGGGGAGGGATGGTGCTGTAATGAGAAGTGGCAGTGGCGGCAACGGGCCGTCCCTTGGCTTCATGCCTACACCATTTCAGTATTATACTTCGGGGAAAAATCACTCAAATGAATAAAGGACACGGGGAGGCATGCTTTTTGCTTAACATTTGTCAGGACACTTGTGGATCAGGACAAAATGTACTTTAAATCATGCTCTACCAAACCACTACATTACAGTCTATAATGTGCCCTGGGCCATTTATAAGGAGAAGAACTGATAGGAAAGTTTTATGCAAGAACTATATGCCTACCTATTCATTAAAAAATCACAAACTAGAAGATTTTCACTGATTTTTAATGAGTATTCTTTTCTCTTTCTTTTCATTCCAAGCTGATATATATGTTATGGTACGATGGCCAAATGCCAGAGTTCTATTTCTCCAGGAAAAGGGTGGGGGGGAGGGGGAGGAGAGAGAGAGAGAGAGAGAGAGAGAGAGAGAGAGAGAGAGAGGGAGGGAGGGAGGGAGGGAGGGAGGGAGGGAGGGAGGAAGGAAGGAAGGAAGGAAGGAAGGAATAGCAACTTTTATAAATCAAGTTTCTGTTAGTGTGATTACCTGGTAAATGTCTGATTGTGATAGCCACTGCCCAGAGCTACTTTGCTTTTGTCTTTCCCTATTATTTCTATCTGCTGCTAGAATAATCTTCTTCCTGAACTCATCACTTACTTACCACAAACACTTTTCACTCCTCGTCCGCCCCCACTCCCCAGCTCCTCCACCTGCACTTCCGGTTCCCGGCCTGGTCCGAACTCCCTGGAGAGCTGGGCCGTCCACAACCTCCCCGCCCACATCCTTTCCTATATGTTCAGAGCAGACTCCCATTTGTCCCCAAATCAGTCCAGCATGTGTGCCTTCCTTTCTTGCCAAAGGAGTCCCTTTTCTCAATCTGTAACTATCAAAATCCTACCTCTTCCTGAAACTCTAGTTCAAATGCCATTCTTTCTACACAACACTTTCAGATCACCTCAGTTGGAACTAATCTTTCCCTCCTGCGTACTCTAAGGGGACTTGATCTGCCTTATACCATGGTCACTACAGGTTTATTTTTATCACTGGAATCCCAAGGTTCTGGGACCAGGGGGCATGCCTTTTTCTTAATTACACTCCTTAAAGCAGTGGTGGGGACTGTCCGGCCAGTGGGTGTAGATGATGGCAAAATCATTTAGTCTGCCCCACCAAGGCATTCGGGGTGAGTTAATTAAATGTTTGACCAAATATAGCAGGCTCATTTTTAAGCTGATAATTTGTACATCCCTTGAATGATATTATTATATAAATATCCAAACGGCCCCTGGCAGGAGAGAGGTTCCCCACCCCCGCCTTAGAACTGGAGCGTGGTGACTCTGAGTCACACTGCACTGTGCTGCATATTTCAGATGGAGGAAACCGTCAATAATAGCATCGCATCTTTCTGGGTAAGTATTCCACCCGGAAATCCTTTGAAGGACATTTCTTCATTAGCTCACCGACTCCTGGATATGAGGGTTGCTGCCATAGACAAAGCCTCCACTGAGCCCACCTGATATCAGTATACAAATAGAGCAGCCAATTCTCTCTCTTGACAGAGTGAGTGAAAAACTAAGAAGAAGACACATGTGCACAGGGAAATACCAAAACCACAGCACGGAAACAGTGTTTGTGAACCTCTTGCAGCCAGATCCCAAAGATCTGTAACCTCATCACAAAGAGCAAGGCAGGACATGGGGGAGGCAAAAAATACCTTAAAAAAAATTTTTTTAAATCATCCAAATTGTTAGACTAGGTCATATGTAACCATGAGGAGAATAACTTACAATCTGTACGAATGCATTATTACTTCTTGGCTTTTGGGCCAAGACAAGTGAAGGATGCATCTATATTTTAAAACTTCAATCACTAGCAATTAATATAAGGTAAGTACTGGGGCAAAGTGAATGTAAGTAAAAAGTCAGTGATAATTCTTGAAGATCCAAGAATATTAAAACAGATGTCTATCTCCATTGTAATTGAGTTGCTTTTTTTTTTTTTTTGAGACCTAATAAACTTAATGCACACATACAAGCAAAAGCATAAAATGGATTTAACTATAACTTGCCAAAGATTAGAGCTAATGTAGGATGGTATTTGAAATGAAAATATATCAACTTAATACCATTTTTCTTTTGCTTTATCAAAATTAAAATATTATGGATATAAAAAGAATATCCAAAGCATTGACTCTTCTGAAAATACTTAGCAATCTACTTAGAGAAGAAAAATTTTGTTACTTTACTGTTAAATTATTAAATGTAGTTGTCATTTGGACCAAGAGCAAAAAAACAACAACAAATGTTTTAGTAAAAAAATTCAAGAATTTCAACAAAGCAAAAGTCTCTTACTCAACCAATAATTCTTAAATACATAAAACAATCAAATACACCACATTTTCCACTTTATTCCTCGATGTCTCAACATTGCCCCTAAATGGATAATTTATTTTATCACTTAACACTCAAGTCAAGAGAAAAATTCAAAATGGCTTGCTAGGTGTTCATAAATGTTGAAGTAACAATACAATGTGAGTGTTAACACACACACCCCTCCCCCCATAGAGCAATTTTATCCTTCTACCAATCCCATAGCTGAGGTATACCAGTAACCTTTTAAATTGTACTGTGAAAGAAGATATCCCTACACTTTCTATATGTATTCACCATGGGTAATTTATTCAATCTGAAGCCAGGGTCTCTGACCCCTAAGATATTTTCTGGGGTTAAGCTTAGGTTTGTGGTTTTGTCAAAGCTGAGATGTCTAAAGTTGTGCTATTTAAATGTCAATAAATTAACCAATCAAAAATCCAGTTTCTCAGTTACATGAGTCACATGTCCAGTGCTCAATCGCTACATGTGGCTATCATACCGGACAGCACAGACCTACCAGTTCCATCACTGCAGAAAGTTCCACTGCCCAGCACCAGTCAAAAGATGACCAGTCTTCGATCATATCTGCTTTAATACCATTGCTCCAAGTTAAAGTGAAAGACAGAACTGGTAATGCCACTTATCGATTTTCTTATTATTTCTTAGGCTAAATGTTAGATTTTTATAATGTTTCAGAATAGATATCCCACCACCTGAGGAAATAAGAACCTGGAAGAAAATAAAAAGTGGCCCTTTTGTGGACTCAAAGAAAACAAACTAACCGAAACAGCTACAACTACAACAAAACAAAAAACCTACCATGGTCCACAGAGCATGCAGGCAGTTCTACTGACAAGAAACAGTGTTTAGCATTTTGAACAAAACCAATGCTCCTGCTATTTAGAAACTGCTCATATCTGCTATGTAAACGCATTGTCTTTGATAGTTAGGTGCTTTTTCACTTAAGCTAGAAGTTAGTCTTCTTGTGGCAAATATCTGGCTTGTGGAAGCAACATGGTCCACTGATGCGAAGACAGGCTTTGACACCAGACAAGAGCAGAGGCTTTTGAGCAAGATATTGAATCTTTTTTGCGTCTGCATTTACCAACAAAGAAAGAGGAAAAGATGAAGGCAACTCCCCAGGTCTGAAATCGGTATTAAATACATCAACAAGTATAGTACATGATACAATCAGTTGCTTGGCAATTATTCTGGAACACCAAAAAACAACCCACAATAGTAATGTCACTAATAATAGCTGTTAGTAAACCATATATTTCTTATTAAAAACAGCCTCATTGAGATATAAATAGTACATCATACACTTCATCCACTTGAAGTGTACATTCAAACGAATCAAGTCTTTTACTACATAATTCAACATTTACTCAGTGTCTACTCCGGGTTAGTGACTATGCAAGACGCTAGGGCAGTGGTTCTCAAATGGGGACAATTTTGTCCACCGGGGACATTTGACAATGTTTACAGACTTTTTGGATTGGCATGACTGGGGAACAGGGATCACCTAGTATTTATTGGTTCGACCAGGTTGGAGATGCTGCTACACATCCTACAATGAACAAGACAGCTTCCACAAGGAAGAATTATCCAGTCATAAATGCCGATAGTGCTGAGATTGAGAAACCCTGTGTGAAGGAAAGAAAGTCGAAGAGACAATATCTGCCTTCCAAACGCTTACTGTCCAGGGAAGGAGTGGAAGGTGGGAGCAGAACACAGGGTGTTAGGGCTGCAGAGAAGGGAAGGGGATGCTAAAGTCAAAATACTGGAAGACAAATGGGAATTTGGCAGGGATTCTCAGGAAGGGAAGGAATGATTTCATGCAAAGGGAATAACACGGGAAAATACTTAGATGTGTAGAAAGATGTCAGAGTGTAAGAAGTGCTAGTGGTTCAAAATGGTTAGTTCAGAGCTCAGGCTGTTTTACCAGAGAGGAATGGAGACGATGAAGCAGACAGGGTGCAGGAGCCAGTCATAGAGGCTTTGTATGCCATGCTAGGAAACAGTTTGGACTTGATCTTATCGTCAGTGGTCAACAAAATTTTCTGTAACGAGCCAGATAGGAAGCATCATTAGGCCATATGGTCTCTGTTACAACTACTCAACTCTGTGATCATAGCGAGAAAGCAGCCATGGACAATACATAAATGAAGGTATGCGGCTGTAGTGCATTAGAATGTTATTTATGAGCACTAAAACTTGAATTTCAATAATTTTCAGATTTAATAAAATATTCTTTTCTTTTAGTGAAAATGTTCTCTCTCTCTCTCTCTCTCTCTCTCTCTCTCTCTCTCTCTCTCTCTCTCTCTCTTTCTTGTTATTTGTTAATCCTCACCCAATGACATTTTTCCATTGATTTTTAGAGAAAGCAACCAAGGTACATGCTCTTGATAGGAATTGAACCTGCGACCCTTAAGATGGCAACTTGACATTCACTGAGCCAAACTGGTCAGGGTGTGAAAACCATTCTTAACCTGTGGGTTGTCCATAAACAGAAGGTGACCGTAGTTTGCCAAGCCCTGCTACTGCAAATACATAGGACTTCAAGGTGAGAAGGTAGCTGATCAGATACAAAACAGGGCATTTCTCTTGAGATCTCTGGAAGTACTGAGACTCTTCTAGCTAAGCTATTCCTGCTAAGGAACAGATGGACTTGGGCCTAAATTTTGTCAATAGCTTGCTTTTAATACTTCCAATGAAATGGTATGCTAACTAAAGGATTAACAATCTCATTTCAGGCTACTGTGGTGAAATGCAGATATAAATTTATTCATAATCAGTGGGCACTTGACACTAAGATAATCTGATTTTGCAGCAAAGTCATCCTTAAACTGGCTCCCCAGTATGTGTCCCTGAGTTAAGCAAATTAGGGCTAAGTGACAAAAAGCACCAGCTATGAAAAAACAACTCCATATATATAAACATCTGTTACAATGAAGGTATTATGGAGTACTTCATAGTGTCAATATGAGAAGTATGAAACAGGGTGCTTCACACACAGCTTAGTTGTTCTCACTACTTCAGATAGTCCAAACTCCTGGACACTTCTTACCTGTAATATGAAACTATTTTCAAGAGAGAAGTCTGAGGACATGAATTCAATTTTTAAAAACAAAAATATCACTTTTACTAATTAAAAAAAAATGTTTTATTCAAAAGATTGCATGAGAGAAAGATAGAGATACTAATCTGGAGAAACCTTTGTTGTTTCTTCAAAATTCCAATTTCTTAATACTTTCAATAGCCACAGGGGTGTCCTATGATAACTAAAGCCCTTTGAAATCTAAACAACTGTCTTTTACATCTTTGATGTGGCCGACTCTTTATGAATAACTATGGTATTCTTTGGGACACTAAACAGATGTCAAAAGGATTGTTTTGGGGATTAATTTATCTGTTTATAATTTAGTTACATGGTGCCTAGTATACAGTATGTGCTCCATCGACGTTAGGTATCGTTAACTTGAAATGCTATTACAATCATGACTTCAGTTTCTCTCTAAATGTCTCACCATAATAAAGTCCTCCCAACTTTACATAGTTTTCTACAATTTAAGAGCCAGAAGAACCTAGAAATTGCAGCTCTCACCTTATATAAATGGACTGACTGACTGAAGACACACAGAAAGGTAGTGGAGCTTGGTATAGAGAGCGAGGGCTCTGGAGTTGGACATGCCTGATTTTGAGCCCGGGCTAACCAGCCTGCCAAATTCTGCCAAAACCTCAATTTCCTAATTTATAAAATAGGGATTAAATGAAATAACACTCATAAAGTACTGAGCACAGTGCCTAACACAGTTATTAACAATAATTTCTGAGCGACACTGTTTATTTTGCTGCTTGGAACCTAAGTGACAGCATGCCACTATAATTATGGGTTTCATCTAAAGCTTTACTACACTGCAGGTACAGAAATACACAGACACGTTTTTGGAGAACTGACTTTTTGCAAAAGGCAGCAAACTTTTTAATTTATACACAAGCAAATGAAATGTTCCAAAGGATATGCATTTCAAGTTATTGCAGATTATTTGTGAATTTTCCCCAACATATATTTTATTTTATTTTATGGGTTTTTTTTAAAATATATTTTATTGATTTTACACAGAGAGGAAGAGAGAGGAATAGAGAGCTAGAAACGTCGATGAGAGAGAAACATCAACCAGTTGCCCCCTGTACACCCCCCCACCAGGGATGTGCTCGCAACCAAGGTACATGCCCCTGACCGGAATCGAACCCGGGACCTTTCAGTCCACAGGCCGACGCTCTATCCACTGAGCCAAACCGGTTTCGGCCCAACATATATTTTTTAATCAATAAATGTTCACTATTATTATTGACATTAATCTTCCTACTATGAAATTATATGTCCTTTGTTCATCTTTTGGAGAAGTATGCATACATTGCCCCAGTGTTTGTTCTGAACTTGACTCCTATCTAATTATACTAGCCAGCCACACTGGACTGGAGCAGACTATTTAAAATACTTATTTTCAAAAATAAATTAATTAATGAATTTAAAATTAAATACTTATTTTCCAAATCAAGCAAACTCTATTGCTCACTTCCTGTGTGTGATTCCTTCAGGAGTGTCTCCCTCAACCTCACATTACTTCACAGCCATCCAATGCTTCAGTCCCTCCATGGATCCTGGGAGAAAATCATGCCAAGTACACCTACGAAATACTCTGTTAAATATTACATAGTAACGAAAGAAAGGCGGGGTTTTTAAAGATTCCAGGCAGTTGTGGGCCAATGAACGTCACGGAAAGCAGCCTTCCAATTCATTTGCTTCAAAAGGCTGAGGAAATAGCCTATTTCCTGTCCCCTCTTGTCTATCTGGTTTCTCTGATGTGTTCCCAGATACTCAAAGAAAGATTCAGATATCCATGAAATCTTAATATGCCTGTCTGAAGCCAGGAAAAACAAAGAACCTCATGCCAATATTTAAGACCAGGACGAGACCATCAGCACTTGAGGGGGAATTCCACTCGGTCTCAGAAATTACCAAGAGCCTTTCTTCCCCAGCTAACAGGGAAGTAATGTCAAATGGCTCAAATGTTCATGGAATTCTAATACCCCGGAGCACGATCCTGAAGTAATCCTACAAACTTGGCACTTAAATCCAGCAGCCTAAATCATCATCTGTTTCCAGATGAGCTGCAGCCATTTTTGGCCTTTCCTACAGCCCTTGCTCTTGACATCAGTTCGCCTAGACTCAGCCCTTGACCTTGCCTTTAGAGTTGGAGAAGAGTTCAGAAGACCAAACCTCCATGGAAACAACCTAAATGTGAAAGGTTTCGCCCAAGTCTTCTCTCAATGAGTGCTCTTTCATCTTCCATGTTGTTGATCTTTAATCTCATATGTTCTTCAGAATGAGATAACTTCAAATTCTCCCTAATACCCAGAAGCCTGAAGCTCATAATTTATTGTTGTTGTTGCTTTTGTTAGTAATTTCTTTGTTTTTGTTTTGCCTTAAGTCAGAAGCAGAAATGCCAGAAAGGCCAGAAGGATGACTTCTACCTTTGTATCAGCTTTGTTCATCTGATGAGATTTAAAATGTCCCTTTGATCTTGGATATTTGAGAAGGTTCTCTAAGTACACTGAGACCTTCTCCACAAGACTGAATCACTTGATTGGATCAGAAACTATTACCCACTTCTGGAAATCAAACATTTCCGTAGGTCGCATGAATCGGGGGTGGTGGCATTTCCTGAACTTTGCTTGGGCTCTTTGATATCTTCCTGCTAATCAATGTAGACCTGCTAAGGAGCTTCTACTGAGAGAGTTCAAGGGGTTGGGCTCTCTCTTCTATTTCTAGTCTTTCCTTCCATGCACCTTGCCTCCTCAGCACTGAACACACTACGGAGCACACTAACCAGGTAGGTACATAGTGCTTTGCTCTCCACCCCAAATACTCCATAGCTTCCACCATCCTTTATCCTTCTCCTTCTCCTTCTCTAAGTGTTCTGAATGTGGTATTTTGACCCTTCAATGTTGTTCAGAGACTCATTGCATAAGACTGTCAGTAATCATCTATATCTTTAGCATTAATTCCAGTATTAGGGAATCTTCTGAAAGAAGGTAGATTTTGGTGAGGCTTGAGCAGGGCTGTGGATTACAGCTCCTGTGCCACAGGTGATGGGGCTACTGCTTTGGCAGATGCCCAAAGACCCAGGCCAAGCAGTGGCGGGTATTTGCAGAGTTCCCACCCGAGCTCCAGTGATGCTGGAACGGTGTCCTTAGCTATGGGCATATACACTTGGTTTGGAATTTTTGATCTAGTTGTGACTAAAATGATCAAGTGAATGGGAATTTGTTTTTTTTTTTTTCTACTGGCATTCTGTCTCATAAAAACAAGAAGCACCTAACATCAAATTTAGTAAAAATCACTGAGGGGGTGGGTGGGTAGGTGGAGGGGGACCCAGAAGTGTGATTTAATGATCTGAGAAATTAGGCAAAAGTGTCAAGTCTGAAGAATTTAAAAATGGTTACAGGTCAAAGCATTAAAAACTTCTCTGGCGATGGCGTGGCAACACGGGGAACCTGGCGAGGAAACTGCCAGGGGTTAATTGCAACCCTGCATGAAAAGCAGTTAACAAGTGAGAATTAGAACACCCAGGAGGAAAAGAAAAATGTTTCCAGTGCCATGAGAAATAAACAACAAAGGGGAAATATTTCCTTTGGCTGCCACCGCCTCCTTCTCCAGAGCTCCGAGGAGCGGCGCGGAATGCCAGGCTCTGGTTTTCTCCCCGCTCCCTCGGAAACATTTGTCTTCATTACCACTCTTTTTAATCAGGGCTCCTTCATGAGTGTTTCTGCTCGGCCCCCGAGGGGCGGCTCTGGTCTGCGATAAATCAGAATCCACACCGCAAGTCACTAATCAGCACTCCCAGGGAAAGAAAAACAGAGGCGGGCAGACCGCGATGCTGAAAAGGCCCGGGGCGCACAGGCCCGGGGGAAGAAAGGCCTCTGTGTCGAAATAATAAGTTGGTGAAGGCCCAGTAGAACTCCAACGCGTAGGGTTTATTTTAAAATCTCAAACACCAATTTTTCACACATAACCCCGTCAGAGCCTGGGATAGGATTTCGTCTCCACCGTGTAAGATAGGTTATGAGTTTGCTTACGGAGCAGTCATTTGTACCCTCCAGCTTAAGGATTTCGACACCGAATTCAAGGCTTAGTAAGACCAAGGAAGAGCCACAGAAGATAAGTGAAAATAACAAGAGCTTTGAAACAATCTAAAGTCAGAAACTCTCCTTCTCACCTCTTGTTTCAGTGAAGTCATTGAGAAATAAATGGAGCCCTCATAGCTCAGTGGCTGAGCATAAACCTATGAAACAGGAAGTTGTGGTTGATTCCTGGTCAGAGCATATGTCTGGGTTGCGGGCTCGAACCCCAGTGTGGGGCTTGAGGGAGATAGCTGATCCATGATTCTCTCTCATCACTGATGTTTCTATCTCTCTCTCCTAGGTGATATCAATAAAAACATATATATATTTTTAAAAAGAAATAAAACAAAAAATTCCAGATGAGAACTAAGGTCTGTGATATGACTGTTATTTCACTTAAATGTAATCGGAGCCATAAACTTATAAATACTTTATATTTTTTTCACTGGCAATGATCCTAGAATTACTCTAAGAAAAAGATTAAATGGACTTGCTAAAAGTCAGCTTAGCTGGTTAGTAGCAGAGTTTACTCTAGAATCTAGGATTCCAAACAACTTATACAACGAGAGATGTCACACATGAGTCAAATACTAAATTGGCATCACTTACAGAAAGAGAACAGAGAGGAGTGGAAGGAGTCAGAAAACGTGGGCTCCAGTCCTATGCCCATCACTTACTGGTTTACCTTGGCTAAATCACCTAACATTCTGAATCTCAATTTCTTCATCTGTAAAATGTGATTTATATCTTTCCAGAATAGATTATAGGGTCGATGCAATTCCTCGTACATTCAAAGTATTATTAAATTATTATAAATAAGTTTCCTGAGAACATTAATGAGCTAACAGGATTCAGATAAACACAGAAAAATCACTTTTCATAGGAAGAGAGACCTAGATTATGGCAAAAAGTTCCAGGACTGTTGGATGCGCGTGTAGATATGAAATCGCCCTTTAGATAACACAATCAGACCAGAGCCTGGTGAGAAGATTAACAAGCAGAGAGTTGAGTCCATGGCTTCCAAAGTTGATGCTAACTTTTCTAATGACAAACCAAAAACCTTCCTCGTATCTACCTGCTGTGACAGAGGGTGCATGGCATGAACTCCAGAAAGAAACCATGGGTGACACTTAACCCAACATACGATGCTGCATAGAAGTCAAAACAGCACTCCTGCCAGGGAGGCCAGGACCCGCTGCGGTTCCACTTTGTTGGCATTTTATTGGCTGTTGTCTGAAAGCTGATGGCATGACAATGTCATCTCGCTATGGCTGACGGACTGGGACCTTGTCCTCACAAAGAGGAGCCCCCGCTGTGGCAAAGTCACATCTACCCAAGAACACCAGTTTCCTCCACTCCGGTTTCATTAAGGTAACACTGAAAAGCATCACTACAGAATGAGCATCCATCGAAGTGATGAACGCTTCCTGAATCAAACAGCAGACAGCAGCCTCCAAATTTTCCTGATTCTACCAGAACCCATGTCTGACTGCGACCTCGGGCAGAAAAACTCTCCTAAGACCCCAGGAGAACCCTTTCTGGGTGCTGGTGTGAGGAGCCAGGACCTAACAAGGCCATTTGACTCGAGTGCAAGTGCTCATAGGAGGGCTGCACAAGAAACACGGCTAGAACCGTGACTCGTCCATCAAAACACAGAGACTCCCAGTTGAGAATGGGATACCCTCAGAGGTACTGGAAAACAGGAGTGACGTGACCAACGTAATATTTGGGGAAGAAGACGCTGTGGGTGTCGGGCGGGACAAACTGGGGGTGGGGAGGAGGGGCAGGTCAGAGAGACTGATGTTTGTGGGACCAATCTGGACGCTGCTGCAGAGCTCCAGGCCAGAGGTCATTCAAAATCAGTTTTGTGGTTATTCTGATAAATGGGGTTCCTTGGGTTGTACTGATTATTCTTTTGGATACGAGAGAATTAATGGCAATAAAGGAAATTGTACCAGATCAGTTTCTCATCATTAACTGGGAAGATATTTTTTTGAATTGTTGGATCTTAAGAAGCTCTGTAAGTCAGAATTGAGAAAAAGACACAATTATCGTTTAGAATTAGTAAACACTTGAAAGGGGTCTAGAGAAAAAGGTGTCTATGGTAAAATTGAGAATTAGTCATAGAAACTTAGTCAAGTTTAGCGCGGGTATTTCAGCAGTCCACCTAATACGTGATCAGAACAACTGGACGGATAAAACCAGGGTGTCATCCATATGCCCTGCCCGGGACCTGCCAGCTGTCTGAGCCACAGAGCAGAGGGGGGGCGACTGGGCCGTGGAACACAGCACTGCCCTCACAGACAGCACTCCGAGGAGTGCTCTCAATCCAGAGGGAAGTCTTGGCAGCATTTGTCCAGTGCAGGTGTGGATATAACTTAATGATCTGCCAAGTCTGCCCTCTACACAAAGAAGGCTTCCAGAGACCTTGAAGGGGGGCCCTACAAAGAAAGAAATCACATTGTCGTTTCTACATCTGGGCACAGGGGACCACAGAGAAGCTCACGGGAGATGGAAAGGTGCCATTCCCAGGCTCTGAAACAGGCCCGGCTCCGCCCTGAGCAGGACCAGCCCGTTTCCTCCGCGTCACACACAGGAGCAGCCTCTGCTCTGCTTCCCGCGGGCTCCAAGGAGACTCGGGCCCTGGAAGTGGAGCATCAGTCTGGCTGCTATAAAGCAGCCCCTCTCAGACACACCCGCTCCTGACAAACACCCACCCACCGGCAGGCCTGGGAGGCACATGGCCACCAGAGCAAGTTGTCAAAACGTATCATTGTAAGACGTCCATCTCCGAAAGAACAAGCTTTGCTCCATGCAGTGTTTTCCGCGGAAGACAGCTCTTGGGAGAGCCGCAGGAAGGAGGCAGCCCTAATGGGGAACCCTCTTGCAGTCTTTGCAAACCAGCACTCTGAGCATGTAAAGGGGGTTCATGATGGTAGAATATTTCACACACACACACACACACACACACACACACACACACACACACACTACAATAACAACTAAATTCATTACTCATGCTCCTCTACGTCCAAGAATCCCATCATGGTTAGCATGCCTCTTTTGAGAAAACTGCACATACGTTACATGGTTCCCCTCCTTTAATTTCCTTCCTCATTTTCCACCGCCAGTTGCCTGGCCTACCGCTCCATGGCCTAGGTGACATGTAAAGTTCACAGCTCTCTGCCTGATCTCATGATCCGCTAACAAAACAGCCCTTTCCAACGTGCTTCCTGTCTGGCTCTGTGACGGCGTGAGTGTTTCCTCGGCCGGATCGGCTGCCAAATGAAGTCCCGGCGGCGGAGCACCGCGAGCGCGCAGGGGAGCCTGACTCCCTGCGCCGTGGGCTTGACATCGGAAGTGGCCTGGGAAGTGCTCTAATAGCTACCACACTTTTGGGAGCTGATTTAGCTTTTCTGAGCTAAACATGTGTTTAGGGGAGGCTGCATCACTAATCATCACTTGACCTTGTGACAGACCCAAAGTTGCTGATTCCTTTTTCCTAAAGAAAAGAGAGAACAACTTTTACCAACTAGCACAAGGATGGAAATGTGAAATCACGCTGCGAGGCGACTGCGGATACGCTGATTTCCAGGTGTTTGACAAGATAGTGCAGACACACACACACACACACACACACACACACACACACACACACACAGCAAGAAAGAAGAAATAAAAACCGGTTAACAGTTTGTCACAACTTTTGACGGGTAGCTTGCTTTGTGAGGATTTTACACATGCGATTTACAAGAGAGAGGAAGTGAAGGTTTGCCTCTCACTTTGTCGAATTCTAATCCATCAAATACAGGTAAGGAGAACTCTGTCTCTGAAAACACAGAAAATTCCCCAGCTCTGCTATTGGTCCTATGATTTGCTTGAACTTAGAGTTCTCGTTGCCCCAACCATTCCGTTAAAGAAGCTCGTACACCAATCCGCTGAGATAGGAATCTCGAACACAGCCGCGCACATCCCACTAAATACCCGCTCTGTGTATCAGCCACAGATAAAATCTGATTGAAGTCAAAACAGCATTGCTCAAGCTGCGCTTGCTGCGGGGGCTTCTCTTTTATGGACTCATCCTGGACTCACGCGGTTCCCGGTGGAAGTCTTCCAAAAAAAACGAGATGTAGTTGTCAGATTTACAGTATCAAGGAATCTCCGAAATGAATGGGTTCTTTAAAAGAAAAGCCAAACTCTGGGTAATTACATTCAAATTCCTTAATCACATTTGCTGAGCTCAATGGGAATTGTGGTGTTTCTTTCCTGGATGTCTTCTCCAGAGCCACACAAACAGCGCAGATCCTTCCTTCAGATGATATGTGATGGAAGCCACCCCCTCCCATTGGACAAAATGTTAGTTTCAAGGGCATGCTTCTTCGTAAGTTTTCTTTTGCTTGCAGAATAGCAGCAATGTGTGTGTGCGTGTGTGTGTGTGTGTTTGTGTTTGTATATCACTTTCCTCACTTTTAACCCCCACCTCCAAAAACATAACAAAACAAATTTAGAGCATCTCAGGAATACGTGCATGAATATATTTTATCAAATGGTGGACATGTACAGTTTCATAATATTTGCTTCTTCCTCACCTCTGGGCATACAGGCTAGCCCAGTAGTGTACAACAGAACCGTCCGTGACAATGGAAATGTTCTATATTTAGTTTTGTCCAATATGGTAGGCTTATAATGTGGCTAGTGCAACTGACAAACTGAATTGCTGATTTTTTTAATTTTCATTAGTTTACATTTAGATAACTGAGCGTGGCAGGTGGTTATCACAGTGGATGGCACAGAGCTTAGACGCTGAATGGTGAGCAGAAGTGACCGTGGGCCCTCGGTGCCCCTGTTTCCCTGTCATGACCACCCGTCACAATTCAATGGGGAAGCCTTCCTGAACCCAGGTCCCTGAGTGGAGAAGATGTCCTTGCAATGGGACAATGATTTAGCCAGAAAAGCCATACAATGTACAAGGGAGAAAATATAGTAAGTACTGATGATTTGTGAAGATCTTATTGGTCAAATATTACGTGTGAAAATATCAAGAAGCTTTTGATTCACATGTACAGGTGTTGGTGCAATAAGAGGGGGATACAGCCTAGTCAGCGTGGCTCAGTGGTTGAGTGTCGACCCATGAACCATGAGGTCAGGGTTTGATTCCCGGTCAGGGCACATGCCTGGGTTGTGGGCTTGGTCCCCAGTAGGGGGTGTGCAAGAGGCAGCCAATCAATATTTTTCTCTCGTCATAAATGTCTCTCTCTCTCTCTCTCTCTCTCTCTCTCTCTCTCTCTCTCTCTCTCTCTCTTTTCTCTTCTGCTCTCTGAAGCCAATAAAAACACATGTTAAATTAAAAAAAAGAGGGGGATACAGCTGCTCAAGCAGACTAGAACTACGGTCTAGAGAAGTGCCTTAATACGGTCTAGAGAAGTGCTGTGAGCAAGGGTGAAAACATAGGGCACTGTGCTATCTGCTTAGAAAACTAAGTCAAGAAGAAATCGTGACATAATTTATGTTCTTGTTGCCATTGGAAGACATTCCTGTGTTCAAAGCAGTAAAGACATGTTTGTTAGCAATATTTTTTCCCACAGAGAGGAAAAATCCCCTGGTCGTGAAAGAGTTAAAGGAGACCAAAATTAGACACAGTTCATGTTAAAGGTTAGAAGAATAATCAGTCATTTGAAAAACACTACATAAACATTTTTCCGGATGCAATTTTCAGTCCAAGGATACATTTCCCAGTAGAAATCAGCAGCTAAAAAGGAAATCATTTCGTCTCCATAAGTGCCAAATTGTATCCTGATTTTTCCTGGTCTGGCTCAACTTTCAAAACTAGCGGTTCAACTTCTGCAATCTTTCACCCAATGACTATGTAAACACATCTTTATAAGACAGACATAATCCTTGGGTGGGCCAATTTATGAAAATACTTAAAATACAAAATCGTATAATGATTGTTGTCCTTTGTGTGTGTGTGTGTTTTCACTGAAAGGAAAGAAAAATCCAGTTACCAGAGGCAGCCATTCATGTGAAGATAATAGGATACAAATACACTGCTTTCCCTTTTTCTAATCTTTGAAAATAAATATTACTGACAATTCAGTAAAGGCTCACCTCCCATTTTGGCAAGGAGATATGTAAATGAAGACTCCGCAAGCACACCCCTGATGCACTCATGGCAGCACATACCACACAACTGGAATGAATTCAACTCCTCACACGAGGCCAGGAAAAATTCTCACCCTTGGAAGTACTTTGGATCTTTTGTATTTGGTCAGAGGTTATGGAAACATTAGTGTTAAGGATAAAGTAATCTAAAGCAAAAACCAAAGATTCATTCAGAATTTATTACTGCTTCGATTCATATATATCTCACATTATTCAGAGCACAATTCAAGCAGAATCCCTCTCGCTAGGAAAAAAACATAAATCTTAAATCTTCATAGAAAGGTAAACTCTGTTCTTTCACTTCTCCCTTGAAATGCTAGGGCTTTTATAGGCAACCCCAAAATACATCAAGAAAAGCCTGCCTTCAACATGTAGCATGCACAGGGGGGAAGAAGTTAAACTTCTCCTCCAATGGATAAGGTTATGTAAAAGAAGACATTTGGGCAGAATGTGGAGAGTGGGGAATGAATTATAGCTCTGAGCTCTGGAATAGTTTAGTGGAACGTTAGAGGCTTTTTACATCTGCGTCTGTATGTTCCCGTCCTGGGAATAATGTGTCTCCAGAGCCATTCATGGAAAAATGTTGGAGAGCACTCCCTCCTTCAGGAAGCAAACCCAGAGAGGCGCGATCACAGGTTGTTGGGAATTGCATCCAACGTTCATAACTGATTCAGAAAAAATGGTTCTTAGCAACATGGTTAAGTTGGAACAAAGAACTGAAAGTAGCTTTAAGTCCACAAATTTTATTTTTATTTTTATAGTATAAGACTATGAATATTTTTCTAAGGGCTATATTAGTCCTTAATCCATGCTCCAGAGAAAACAATAAATATGTCAACGAAGCAGCATGAAAGACTACGGAAATGAACACAGCAGAAAACACATTTTCTTTCATGTGATAGAAGAAGCTGAGAAAGGATATTATTTTTAAATTCAAAAAATTTTAACTGAGTGCAAGGACATATTGGGATTGTGTTTTCCTGCTCCCATGACTGCTTCTGCCCAAACCAGCATGAAGTATTTAATTAAATATTTTCCCTTAAACTCTACTTTGAAAGACATAAAACTTTTAACCTGCTTCCCAAAATTACCAAATCTTTAATTCTCCTGAAAATATATGCTTATATAGACGCTGAAAACTAAAATTAAAGGTTGATTATTTAAACCTCGCTTTTAAGTGGAAATATTTTGCATTCCTTTCCGATTTAAAACACTCTCCCCTGAAAGCCGCCTTTATTTATAAGTGAAGAAAGAAAAGGGAACCTGTCTTCCTTCTTCCCACTCCTCACTTTGCCATTGTCACCTGTATCTGTTTCCAGGAAGCCAATATTCATTAGGGTTAATCTGCCTACTAAATGAATAAACAAAGGATTTCTCTGTCACTGCGAGGCCAGGTGAGCCGATAGCATCTTCTAACACAGAAAATCATCTGCACCGCGCAGCTCAGAAAATTACCTGCTGCAACCCCACACCTGGGATCATTTGGCAGGAGGCTGCTAATGTTGAGTAATATATGGAAAATGGACTATTACCATTTTTTTTCAAAGGACTGAAAACCTCACATATTTTAGAACAGAACATTTTGATGTAATCAATTATATAACACACAAGGAAAATTAGCGGGGGGGGGGGGGGGAATTAAACCAAGAAAACCAACAAGAAACATTTCCATGTTTACCCCCCTCCCCCCCAAAAAATAATAGTAGATATAAGAAATAACACCCAAGAACCAACATGCAATGAAATAAGAACTGATACAACAACAATATTTCTATGGTTATATAACACTACTTAATATGACACTTCTACAAGAGAATGCAGTCAACAAACTAAACAAGAAAGAAGTATGGAAACATTAAAGATAGAAGTTAAAGTTATAATCCCTACCTTTACATATTAATATAAATTCAGATCAAGTAAAGCTACAAGCCTAGGTGGTTCATCAAGACATCAGGAAAATAACCAATTACTTGTTAACTAGAGGCCCGGTGCACAGAATCGTGCATGGGTAGGGTCCCTACATCTGGCTGGTGATCAGGGCCAGTCTATGGGGTAACCAGCAGGGTGATTGGGGGGGAGGGCCCCTGCTGGCATCCACCTTTGCTGTCTGGTACCGCCTGCTCACCAGCCCCCTGCTGCTGCCAGTTACCTCCCTCTGTGGGGCAACTTACCGGGTGATAGGGGGGGCCCCCGCTGGCACCCACTTTGGTTGACCTGGAGCCTGTGGGCTGGGGGCAGCTCCTGAGCATCTGCCCCCTGATGGCCAGTGCATGTCATAGCGACCGGTCATTCCGCTGTTCCGTCAATTTGCATATTAGGGTTTTGTTTTTTTTTAATATAAGATACATTAAATTGATAACATTGCCTCCTGGTATTTTCCTGAGTGAAGCAGAATTATCAGTCTCACTTCCTTATAAAAATAATTTTTCTAATTAAGTAATCCAACAGGAAACTATTAGTGGCAAATAAACACAAAATAAAAGTAAAAGAAATGAGGTCAAAGATATATGACCTCCCTCCAAAGGTGGAGGAAAAAAGAAATACTACTATATCATCGCTGCTAGCTTTAAATAATATTTGATAGCTGAAAACTATGCAGTATAAGCAGATGAAAGAACTGGAGGACTGATTTGATTAGGCATAGACACAGCAGCAACAAAGCTCATTTACAAAACAAGAAAGCAAAGTGATTAGGGATTATCACCTTCTCAAATTTAGGTTCAATCTTATAAGAAGGCCTAGATTGAAATGAGACTCAATCCATCACCAATGAGAATCAACCAATGTGCCAGGAAGTACCTGCAACTGGCACTATATATATTTTTTATAAATGTTTTTAATGACTTTTAGAGAGAGTAGGGAAGAGGGAGAATGGAGAGGAGATAGAAACATTGATGAGAGAAACATCCATCGGCTGCCTCCTGCATGCCCCCTACTGGGGATCGAGCCCACAACTCAGGCACATGCCCTGACTGGGAACTGACCTCTTGGTGGATAGATGGACACTTAACCACTGAGCCGCACCGGCTAGGCTGCTGGTGCTCTTTATTCAACTTTATATATATATTTTAATATATTTTATTGATTTTTTTTTTTTTTTTTTTTTTTTTTTTTTTTTTTTTTTTTACAGAGAGGAGGAGAGAGGGATAGAGAGCTAGAAACTTCGATGAGAAAAAAACATCGACCGGCTGCCTCTTGCACACCCCATACCGGAGATATGCCGGCAACCAATGTACATGCCCTTGACCGGAATCCAACCTGGGACCTTTCAGTCCACAGACCGACGCTCTACCACTGAGTCAAACCGGTTTCGGCGTTTATTCAACTTTTAATAATATACTTGCAGAGAAAAGAAGCCAAAGTACTAAGCAGAATAACTATCGATCCCCTAGAGGGACTAGAGACTGGAGAACAGAAAGACTTAGGATACGTGCCTTCAGTTCGTCAAACCCACATGGCGCAGGACTTGGTCTGCTCAGAGGAGATTTAAAAAAAGGACACAGTCTTTGTATACAGTGTGTTAGCTTTAGTATTACATGTGAATTCTTAGCTTCCTAGGTCCCCTGGTTGCTTTATTTTATTGTTGACAGTATTACAGATGTCCCTCAGTTTCCTTCTCCTTTACCTCCTTCCTCCCGACCAACCTCTGCCCCACCAGGTCTTCACCAAACTATTGTCTATGTCCATTGGCTATGCATGTATGCATATGAGTTCTTTAGTTAATCCCTTCCCATCTCCCGTCTTCCCCTGAGATATGTCCGTGCCTCCGTGCCTCTGGTCCTATTTTGTTCGTCAGTTTATTATATTCATTAGATTCCACTTACAAGTGAGATCATGCTTTTATGGTGAATAGGTTATCTATATCTATATATCTATATCTATATCTATCTATATCTATCTATTATAAATATATATATAAAATAAAAACCTGCCAGGAAACCTGTCCATCTGGGGGTTCAGTGCTATCAGCGGGCAAGGAGTGAAAATGAGGGCCCTGCCCCACCTACACGGCACCTAAGGAAATGCAGAGGAGAAGGAATGACTCAAAATGTGGGATCTTTCCGAGTGTTTCTCTGTGGGGCCAGAGAAACCTTTCGGAAATCTGCCACTCAAACCTAAATGAAAGTAAATACACACTGTGTGCAAATCCCAATAGCCATCCGCTTATGCTGCTGGGCTGACAACAGATGCTAACGATAGGGAAGGTCATATACACATATTTCAGAATTTATTCTTGCTGAGAGGGTTTTTTTAGTGTATGTGGGAAAACTCAGCCTGTCAGTTTAGGGAAATGTATATGATTTCCCTTTCAAGAGCCTACAAAAACATAATGAGAGCAAGATAACGTTTGTCCTGACCTGCCGAAAGTCCTGGGGAGCGCACCTCAGGTTCGCATTCCGTTCCCGAGGACCGCCGCCCCGGGCTGTGCATTAGCAGATGTGTGAAAACGCACGTCCGCCAGGACTCCCTCGTGGCCTCCGCCCAAGAGGCTCCTCTCCTGCTCCTCCCGCCAAAAGCGGGAAGGATATTTCCAAGTGGAGTCTACCTTGAATGTAAGCCGGTGTCTGGACAGAACAATTCAACTGACGGGTGTGTCATTTGGCTCCGAGCCAAGAGGAGCCCCGCGTGAAGGTTGGACAGATTCGGGAGGCCTCCCATGTTCCACTCCAGGCCTCCAATGGTATCCAACACTCGGGGCCATGGAGCAAGGTCCAGCCATCAAACCCCACCTCGAGCACGGCGCTGGGAGAGTCGCGTGGGTCCTTTCAGTTGTGATTAAAATGGGGGAGTGGGGTGCTGGTTCAATACCTTCCCTAGTTCACTATTCAGGTTGTGGCCAAGAAAATATGCTGAAAACATTAAGGAAACCAAACTGCCTTTCATGTTTTTCTTGACAATTGCCTTTTGTATGGGGAAAGACTGATAGCTGTAAGAGGGGCGGGGGGCAAAGGGGTGGGGGATTAGGGGTGTGTGTGTGTGTGTGTGTGTGTGTGTGTAGGGATTGAGCAAGAAAGGAAAAAATACAGAAAAAAAAACCCCTCATGGACACGGTGGGATGACCGTTTCCTTATGCAGAAACATGATGCATTGTTCATTTATGGGAATAATCTCTATCACTCTATGTAGGCTTTCCATATTTCTTCTTAGGGTCATTTCTAAGTATTTTATGTTTTCTGGCACTAGCATGAGTGGACATATTTTATAGAATTAGATCAGCTAGTTTCTTTTTACTGATTTGTAGGTGTTTTATGTATTTACCATATATCTGATCGGTGTAAGCTCTTTAAAAGTTGATGCTCTTGAATTTTCTATATTAAAAAAATGTTGACTTCAAAAGATAATTCTATCATTATAGGTCTTCTTCATGTTTTATATATCAGTTACCACATTGGCTGGAATTGTCAGAGCAATTGCATAATCATGGTCATGGTATAACTGCCTTCATCCTGATTTTAGAAGGAATGTCAATAGGATCCCACCTTAGATAGGAAGCTGGTGTTTAAGATAGCTATTTTTTGTTATTTAAAGAATGTATCTTCCTATTCCTAGATCTCAGAATAAATCTCATAAATAAATGCTGAATTTTAACAAATGCCCGTTCAGCATCGACAGAGATTGTTATGTTTTCTTATTGGAGCCATTAATGTCATATATTACAACAATAGGTTTATTAATACAAGATAAATCATATTTGGTCATGTGGAAGATTCTCCGTCTGTCATGTTTAGTTTGATTATTGGTATTTTGTTTAAGATTTATAAACCTAAATTCAAGCATAAGAATTGATGCATAGTTCTTTTGTGTATGTTATGTTTCTCTGGGTTCAGTCATTTATTTTTAAAATCTCCTTTTATAGGGCATTAGGAAAATCCTGTCCTCAAATAGGTGTTAAAAAGTTCCTGAATGCTAATGCCATTTATTATGAAATAGGGAAAGGCACGAGGCCACAGCCTGCAAGCAAGAAGGTGAGATAATGGCTTCCACATCACTTACCTGTCAGCCTTGCTTAGTGTGAAGTGCTGTGTCTAGAGACACCTAACCAAGCAACCATTAAAAAAAATATAGAATATTAAAGTGATGACAGACACAAGAACTGTCATCTTTTGGAAGATAATTTAAAAAACCGTAATGCTTTTTTTTTTTGGGGGGGGGGGGGGGGCAGGAGGGGAATGTCAACAGGAATAAGAAATAAGAAAACCAGGTTAGGAAAAAACAAACAAACAACATGCTTTTCAATTGGTATGATCAGAATCCTGAGAAGTTAGTCCATACTTTGGTCAATGTTTTTAACCATTTCAGAGCTCATGGGAATCCTTAAGTTCAGTACTAGTTTGCAACAGAGACTGAGTTTGCAGTAGAATCTATATAGTGAGGGATTAAAAATGGTGGCAGAGTAAGTGGATGCTACATGAACACTCTCCCAAGAACAAACTAAAATTCCAACTAAAATAGAGAGAAACTTCCTGAATAATCAACAGAAGACTCACTGGAGAGAACCCTGATACTCTAGGACTGAAAGTGGAGACCGCACAGAACTGGCAGGAGGTGTGGAGGGGCAAAAGGGCCAGCTGGGCTCCCACAGACAGCAACTGAAGTTCCAGAGAGATATCTAAGCTAGGGAGGGTTTCCACTGAGAATCTGGAGTCTAATCCCCAGAGAGCACCGAAACTGAGAAGGGTGCCCCATAACATCTGGCTGTGAGAAGCAGCAGAGTTGCTGTCTTCCAGGGAGTGACCCCTGAAAATTCAAGCACCTTCTTAAAGGTCCAACACAGAAAATTCCCTGTGGAACCACCTACCCTGCAGAAGGAGGGCAGAAGCCAGGATTGGGGACTCAGGAGTTAGAGCTCAGAAGGCAGAGACCCCTAGATCCAGTATTGAGTCATTCTCTCATGCAATGGAGGACATCTTTCGCACAATGACATTTACCTTTCCTGAGGGGAAGACACTGGCCCACCCAATTAGAAGACACTTTGACTTGAGACCACTTAAGAGACTAAAAATAACAATTAGCCTCCAGGCATAAGCAATTGCCCCACCCTATTAGAAAAACAAACATACCTGAGGACAACTGCCTGGGGGCAATTAATTCAGAATCCTATCACTCTGTAGGCGGAGGGTGTGTGTGGGGGGGGAGGGAGATCTCTGGAAACTTTGTCTTTGCCTGATATAACTAGTCAGAAACAGCAGTTGACACTGTCCTGCACTAGAGATTGAGATGAGTAGAGGATCTACCTAAGACACAGTCACAAACTCAAACAGACAGCCAAAATGAGGAGACAAAGAAACAACCCCCAAATGAAAGAACTAGAGAATTCTCTAGAAGAAAAGATACATGAAGCAAAGATAAGAAATTTATCTGAAACAGAGTTCAGAGTAATGATGTAAAAGAACATATATAGTGACCTGGAAAAAGAAAATATTTTGGTCTTTGGGACAGGTTATGTTATGCAGTGTACTACATCACTAAGCAATAAAACTGCAATTGCAAGATATTCAGAACGCAAAGAACTCAACAAAGTCAGTAATTCAAATCATCTACCATATTATAGATGACAGCAGATTTTTTTATTTTTCAAATCCTCACCAGAAGATACGTTTTCGTTAATTTTTAGAGAGAGAAGATGAGAGGAACAGTGAAAAAGAATCAATAATTTGTAAAAGAAGAATAAAAATTACCCAATCGGAGCAATATAGAGAAAAACTGAAATAATAACAGAATCTCAGAGATTTATGGAACTATAAAAAAGTTTTAATATTAGCCTGGAAGGAGAAGGGAAAAGGATGGAGCTGAAAAGAATTTTTTTAAAGTAATGGCTAAAAACTATCAAAATTTTGCAAGAAACACAAATCTATACATTAGAGAAGCTGTGTGAACCCCAAATGGGATAGTCCCAAAGAATCCCATGACAAAATCTTGTAGGCAACTAGAGAAAAATGACACTTCAGCTACAGAGAGAGAAAAAAAAAGAAAAAAAGAAAGAAAGAAAGAAAGAAAAAAAACACTCCAAAAAGCATGGAAGCTAGAAGAAACTTACCCAATATTTTTTGACTATTGAAAGAAAAGAATTGTCAACCCTAAACCATGTACCTAAAGAAAATATCTTTCAGAAATAAAAGGGAAATCAAGATATTCTTAGATGAACAAAAATGAAAAGAATTTATTGCCAGCAGACTGACTCTAAAAGAATGGCTAAAGGAAGTTCTAACAAAAAGAAAACAATAAAAGAAGGGACCTAGAAATTTTGATAATTCAAAAGAAAGAAAACATAAACAAACTTTAGGTAAACAGGTTTCCCTTCTTTTGAGTTTTCTAACTTAGGATTATGATTTAAAGCAAAAATGATGTTGCTCGAAATGTTTATAGAGGAAATATTTAAGATAATTATATTATAAACTAGAGGCCCAGTGCACAAATTCATGCACTAGTGGGGTCTGGCTGACCCAGCCATAATAGGCAGATTGAGCGTGGGCCTGTTAGGAGGAGGAGACTGTGGAAGGTGAGCTGGCCAGCTGGCCCTGATCAGGGCCCAATCAGGGCCAGGCCACCTGGTGGAAGGGGCCTCAGGCAATAGGCCAGTGGGCCCTATCCCAGATTGGGGTGTAGGGCTGATTGGTGGTGAGTCTGGCTGTGAGGAGGGGCTACAGATGGTAGGCCATCTAGCCCCACCCCCGAATGGGGGCCGATACACAACATAGTAATTCAATATATGCATATATTGTGAAGTGATCACCACAATATGACTAGTTAACATCCATCACCACCTATAGTTACAAATATTTTTTATCATGATGAGCATTTATAAGACCTCTGTTAGCAACTTTCAAATATACAACACATACATTATTGTTAACTCTAGTCACCATGCTGTACATTGCATCCCCAGAACTGACTCATTTTAAAACTGGAAGTTATTACTCTGACCACCTTCACTCATTTCTCCTACTCGCCACTGGCAACCACCAGGCAGGCTGCTCTCTGTATCTATGAGTTCCTTTTCTCTTAAGATTCCCGTTGTAAGTGATATCATACGGTATTTGAGTTGGTCTGACTTATTTTACTTGGCATAATGCCCTTGAGGTCTACCTATGTTGTCACCAGTGACAGGATTTCCTTCCTTTGAGAAGGAATTATTCTTGAGAAAGAAATATTGAGAAGGAAATAATATTCATACCACATTTTCTTCACTCATCCATCAATGGACACTTAGGTTGTTTCCATGGCTTGGCTATTGAAAATAATGCTTCAATGAACATGTAGGTGTAGATATATTTTTAAGTTAGTGGTTTTGTTCCCTTTGGATCAATACCTCAAAGTGGCATTGTTAGATGATATGGTAGTTCTATTTTTAATTTTGGGGGGGACTTCCAACTGTTTTCCACAGTGTCTGCACCTATTTAAATTCCACAATTCCAATTTACAGTGTACTAGGGTTCCCTTTTCTCCACATCCTTGCCAACACTTGTCTTTCTTTTTGATGACAATAATTCTAACCGGTGTGAGGTGATGTTTCATTGCGGTTTTGATGTACATTTCCCTGATGATTAGTGATGTTGAACACTTGCTCATGTACCTGGTCGCCATTTGTACATCTTCTGTGGAAAACGTCTCTTCAGAATCTCTGCCCATTTTTTAACAGAATTGTTTTTTTACTGAGTTATATGCATTCTTTACATATCTTGGATATTAACTCATCAGATATCTAATTTGCAAATGTTTTCCTCTCATTCTGTAGGCTACTTTTCCATTTGATGGTGATTGTTGTTGTTTTTGCTGCTCAGAAGTTTTTTAGTTAGATGTAGTCCCCTTGTTTACTTTTGCTTTTGTTGTTTTGGTATCAAATCCAAAAGACCAGAGCCAAGATTAATGTCATGGAGCTTTCTGCCATGTTTTCTTCTAGGAATATCATGGTTTCAAGACTTTAATTCATTTTAAATTGATTTTCATGTAGGATTTAAGATAGAGATCCAATGATCCAAATACCTTTTATTGGAGAGGTTATCCTTTCCCCATTGTATATTCTTGTTTCCTTGTTGTAAATTAATTGACCACATATGTGTGGGTTTATTTTATTAACCTACTTTTCTGCTATATTTTTTTTTTTATTACTGTAGCTCTGTAATATAGTTTGAAATTAGGAAGCATGGTGTCTCCAACTTTTATCTTCTTCCTCAATATTGTGTTGGCTATTTAGGGACTTTTGTGGTTCCATATAAATTTTAGAATGGCTTGGTCTCTTTTTGTGAAAAAATGCCATTGGAATTTTGATAGGAATTGCATTAAATCAGTACATTGCCTTGGGTATTATGAACATTGTAACAGTATTAAATTTTTTTAAACATGAGCTCACAATATCTTTCCATTTGTGTCTTCTTTAACTTCTTTCATCATTGCCTTAGATATTTCATTCTTTTTTATGTAACTATAAATGGGATTGTTTCACTAGCTTATCTTTCTGATAATTCATTAGTGAATAGAAACACAACTGATTTTTGTATATTGACCTTACATTCTACAACCTAACTGAATTTGTTTACCAGTTCTAACAGTATTTTGGGGGAGTTTTTAAGGTCTTCTACACATGTCATCTGCAAGTAATGACAGGTTTCTTTCTTCATCCTTTCTGATTTGTATGCCTTTTATTTCTTTGTCTTGACTAACTGCTCTGGCTAGGTCTTCCAGTACTATGTTGAATTAAAGTGGCAAGAATGGGCATCCTTGTCTTACTGGTTATATGGGAAGAAAATCTCATTGGGTCTGATGTCAGCTGTGAGCTTATCCTATATGGCCTTTATTATGTTGAGTTATGTTGCTTCTATTCCCACTTGGTTGAGAATTGTTCTAAAAATCATAAGTGTATGCTGAATTTTGTTAAATGCTTTTTCTACATCTACTGAGGAGGTCATATAATTTTTATCCTTCGTTTTGCTAAGTTGTGTACCACATTGATTGATTTGCTGATGTTGAACCATCCTAGCATTCCTGGAATAAATCCCATTTAATCAAGGTCCTTTCATGCATTGTTGAATTAGCTTTGCTAATATTTTATTGAGGGTTTTTGCATCTATGTTCATCAGGGACATTGACCTGTTAAGTTTCTTCTCTTGTAGTATCCTGGTCTGATTTTGGCCTTGTAAGATTAATTTGGAAATGCTCCCTCCTTTTCTATTTTTGGTTAGAGTTTGAGAGGGACTGGTAATAAATCTTCTTTAAATGTTTGGAAACATGAAACAAAAACTTACATATAGGAAATTTATTCTTAATTAGCATGGCAAAAAAAAAAAAAAGAAACCAAAAAGCTTAATAGAAGATAAGACAAATAAATGATTCAGAGAATATAATCATTAAAATATCTATACTAAATATCAAAATGTTAAAAGAATAATATGTATGGAACAAAAGTAGATTTTAAATTTTATTTATACATTTTTCTATTTTCAAAAATGTATAGAACAATCATATATATGTAAGCAGGACAAACTTTAAAAAAAAACAACACACCAATATGTGAGAAATGAATTTAACTGAACTTCCCTTATTCCCTTTCTTTTCCAAAGGGGACCAATGCTGAACTTTCTGCCTTCCTCTTTTCTCCCCAACATGGAGAGCAAGAAATCTAAGAATTCTCTAGGTTTTCCTCTGGAGTCAGCACATCCTGGCTTTCACAGGTCTGGTTTTCTAGCCGCAATCCACTTAACTTTTATTAAAAACCTCACAGATGAAACTAGGCTCCTCCTAAGTTTTTCTGTGATCATTTGGTTTAAAGAAATTAAAGGTCTGAGCAAAACAAAGTCCAGGTCCTGGGCTAAACCACGTGGTGGAACACCGGGCAGGCGGGTTTGAGGCAGTTTTTCCAAGTGCTATGCCCTGCGGCAGAGTAGCTTTCAATAAACGTAAGTAGGAAATATTTAAATAGCACCCAATTTACTTTTTATTCTCATAAAAAGGGAGGGATGAAAGAGCGGAGGTGCTGATATAGCTCCATTAAAAGCCACAGCTGAGGCAACAGCAGAGAGGCAACCCATGGAGGTCACCTGAAGCATGGATCACACAGCTTGTGATGATAAAAAATTCCACAACTTTCTCCCTTCTCAGCTCTGCCTAGATTTATGATAAGCTGGCACCCTATTGAAGGACATAACCTCCTTAGGACAGGAAATCCTTAAGTTTCTACAGTGGTTCCTTGTCTACCCATCAGAAGCTCCTAGTAAGAGTTCTCTGCTTCAGGGTTGGGCGAAGCTACTTTGATAGGCAAAACATAAGCTAAAAGTTTGAAGCATTATTTTTATGGAGAGGGCAAATATGTTTCATTTCATTAAAAGCATTAAGATACCTTGAGGGGGAAATGCTTAAAGTCCTTTAATTAAGAAGGACTAGGTAGGGCAATGCGGAGAATCTCTGACAAGGGTAATACCTGATTTGGCACCCACAAGAGAATATATGTGAATGAGACTATTCTTGGACCCAATAAATGATGAAGTATGATAGTAAGTGTAGATTGGGTAAGCATAGATCTCAGTCTCCCAAGGCTGCTTGCCTGTGTCCTACGTTTTACAAATGAAGCAGTCAAAAAATAGCCTGTGGTATTCTGTCCTTACTTCCATCTTGACTGAGAAGTTTCCTTAAAATAACAGTAAAAAAATGTGTGTCTTGGTTACTCCTTGGTCAATAATTTGTCTCCTAGAAGACTGGAATTATGCTTAGAGCTTTCAATATATCTGCCAACATGAGGGTGCGGGGAAGGGAGGGGGTGCGAAGGGGAAGGCAGAGTGGGAGGGAGAATATCAAGCCCACCCAACTCCTGGAAATTTTAAAGAAATGACAAAACTTTCCAAGAGAAATAGTCATTTTGGTAAATGAAACCATTTGTAACTTTAGAGGAGTTTTTTCTTTCCCTCTACCATATCATAAAAAAAGAGAGAAAATCCACATGATGCTCTAATGGGCCATAAAGCTCTGGTTTAAAGAAGGGTCAACAGAGCTAAAACCACTAATGTCAGACTTGAAGCAGGAAGAGTGGAGGGCAGGGACACCCCAACACTTTCATGGTCCCAACAAAAAGTCTCACCCAGGCTGAAAACTATCTGCCCATTGGATGCCAAGGCCAAGTTTTACAGCCACAGTAAAACCTCCTGTGCATATAAGGAGTGTTACAAAAATAATGGCAGAGTCAGCATCCTGGGAAGAGAGTCTTCCACTTACAGATATAAAAGAAAATTATCAAAATAGAAATCCAGAGGCCAGTGGGGAGAAACAGAAACAGAAGACATGGAAACAGACACAGAGGGGAAAAGAGGGAGCGAGACAAGGACATAGCAAGACAGAGGCAAAACCCAATGGAAACAGCCAGCCCTGGCAAACACTTCTTCACCTTTTGTAGTCTGAGAAAACTGTACGTACACTGAAAAACATTCTTTTTTGAGGTTCTTTTTTTACGTAAGCTTTAAGATAGGCTCCAGAAGGTAATTCCAATTCTTTAGTCCCCACTAAAAACCTTATGAAATGGTTAATTTCAGTTCTGTGTAAAAGTCAACATTATTTCTCATTAAGCCACAGTGATGACTATCTGTCCCTAAAAGGACGGTCAGAGTGACCTTTACACACTACAAATGTACCCAAACAGCGTTGGATCACAGATTTTGGAATCAACAGGGTCTTTAATCATCTCTTACTAACAAACTTACTGTAGCAATCTCCTGAGGATCAGGCATTGGCTTTTTTGGCTTCTTCTATGCTTTAATCAATATTTTGAAAAGGCAATAATGAATATTTCAAGAGAAATATAATCACTGTCACCCTCTCCCAAGCCTAATCTATAGAATAAATTGTGAGTTTCAGACACTGGTATTCTTTTAGTTTGCATTTTTTCTCACAAGCAGATCGAAAAGAAATGTGACCTTGGGCAATTTCAGGGTGCTGTGGGGAGTACAAAGATGAGTTCACAGTCTAGAATGGGAAATGGTTCCCAAGCCTTTTTTCAGCTTGAGAAAACATTACCTGGTGGAGAGTGGCTTTCCTGCCAAAAATAAATGTTTACTGCTTATAGGGTAAGAGTCTCCCTGCAGAGATATCTAGGTGAGCCATGAAGGCAACAGTCTTCAATCATCAAAATGCCATCAAAGAGGTTTTGTCAGTGGCTCTTTAAAACAGAGGAATCACTTGAGAGTGCTGGTGCTGACTTTTGTGACGTCTATGATGCAAACACATATTGATTATATGATATAAAGAATAAATAAGGATGGTTCCTACATCAGATCACACCCTGCCACCTGCTGACTGTAAGAACAAAATCAAGGTAGGCTTTAGTTTAGTTTCCTGGGAAAAGTGAAGGTTTCACAGATTCATCTATTTGCTCTACCACCTATTAGCTATGTGGCAATAGACAAGTTATTTAACATCCCTTAACCTCAGTTTCTTCTTTTGTATAAACAAACAATAATAACTTGCAATAGTAGCCTGTCAAATTCTGAAAATTTGTGTTAAAAGATTCACTTCTGTTGGGCACGTTTTCTAAAAGATGACAGTGAAGGGGGAAAAAAGTCTCCTCACGTCTGCTCCTTAGCCACTCAGTTCCCCTCTTAGGAGGCAACCACTTTGTCTACTCAGATGCAAAAATTTGGTTTCAATATTCCATGCTGAAATGTTGAATTCATTAACATTTATTGAGTGCCTATTATGTGTCAGAACCTTTCGGGGTGCTGTGGGGAGTACAAAGATGAGTTCACAGTCTAGAATGGGAAATGGTTCCCAACTAACTTTAATATGAGGTGATAAACACAACAGTAAAAGTTTAAGTACAGAGGGGAAAGTAATTAATTTAATCAATGAGGGTGTATAGGAATAAAGAGTAAAATTAGGAACAGGTTTCCAGGCAAACGAAAAGTTTCAGGCACCATACCTACATTCAGTCTCTCGGGCTTAGGCTCTCTGATTAAGGAATCTGGACCCTACGTGGCTATAAAAATACTGCTCAGAGATGTTCACTCGTGGTTAAATTTTTCGGGCATTGGAGGAGTCAGCTTGATAAGAGAACGTCCAGAGACTACTGTGGATGCTTTAAGTGCCCTCTTCAGAGAGAAACAGAAGGTAAAAGGGTCTTTTCTCTTCACAGTCATGCAAACATCTTTTATTTGAAAACTATATAAACTCATCTAAAGAAGCGATTACTAACTGAGAGGTTATTAAAGTTTCAAGTGCAACTTTTGGTATTTCCTACAATCTTCACACTGAGCATTTACAGAATAACGGCAGTCTTTCCAACACCAAAATAAGACGGGTTTGAGACTCAAGATACAATGTGTCACGGATCACCAGTGGTGCCCGAACAACCAGTTGGCAACCACTGGCCTAGAGCATAAGTACAAGTCACTCAGGTCTTCAATCAAACTTTCTGGCTTCATGGAAGTTCGGTGACATCCCTATTTGTCAAAATCCTGGGCCCACATCTAAGATGGGCTAGGTTAAAAGACAGACCCAAAGATCCATACAATGATAGGTCTGAAAGTTAGCCTAGTGTGACCAGACAAAAGTAAGTCCATTCCTTTCAGTGAAGTTTGCCAGACTGGACCACAGATGCCAGGAAGCAGGAATTTGCTACAGTTGATGCTTTATAATGATAAACCTTAAAACACAAACTTCCATGCTAGCCTAATGAGACCAAAGAACAATTGAGTTGAGGGTCATAATTCATTTATTTTTATTATCTGGTTACATCAAAGCTATCAAAGATGAAAGACATATTACTTAAAATTAATAATGCTTTTCTAAATTAACATAAAAGATCATTTGAAATGCTCTGCAAAATAGTCCAACCTCTCACACAGTTTACCAAGGGTCCAAATAGAGGATTAGTGATCGTGAACATAAGGGCAATCCTAAAACTCTAGGTCAAGATTTCCTATTTTAGGTATAAGTGATGGAATGGAGATAGAAAGATGCAACATTATTAAACTTTAATCACTTTATGGTATAAAGCCTTATTTTTATGAGAAATCAACAATGCAACAAATATTGATTATCTGCTGGCAGGCACCAATACCAGGCCAAGTGGAATACAAAGACAGCCTTGTTCTCAGAGAAACCTCTGTTACAAGGCACTACTTTCCTCCTCCTTATCAAAGCATCCTGTCAATAGGGTAGTCCAATAATAATGCCATCCAGAGGTCTCTGAAGCCAAGCAGGGTCAGCACAATCAGGATCCACATCAACTGTCAAATCACTTCATGCCTGCAGTTTTATTATTTTCAGGTGGCAAATTAATGTCGGTCCAAATATACATAAACGCAGTGGTTAAAATAGTGACTTAAGAATTGCTACTTGTGTCATCACCTGCTACTCACTCTTGCCCCTGGAACATGGATGCCATTGGTATCCGTTTACCTATTTCCTTTCCCAGCAAACATCTAGCTGCAGGAAAAGATCAAACTCAAAATGTGTTATTACTTCAGCTGCACTCCAAATCCATGGATCAATGAAAAGAAATTCTATTTTGGTATTCAAAAAACCCCAATCAGAAGCTGATAACATTCAAGCCACAACTTTCACAGGATAGCATCAGAGGTGAGATGTAGACTTCAGCACCCCAAATCTTAAAGATACAATGTTCTAATCCTCTAAGAATAGCCTAGTCTGTGATTATGATGATAGCCTTCAAAATACTGCCAAGTATAGAAAGAGGTTTGACAAAGCCTCTATTTTTCTTCTGTCCATTCACAACGTTAGCCCCAAAGTTCTGAAGATAAGCATTTTCTGTAACAAGGAGCCACCTTTATACAGTCCAGATAATTATAGGTTCGGGCCATGAACTCTAGGCCATATTGATTACATCTCTATGCCAAAAGGACCCTCCAGCACTGTTTGTATCCACTCTAACAGGGGCAGCTTTTAAGTATCTGTGACACTAAGAATTTTCAGTCCTGTCAATGCCACAATTGGGAAGCCAGTGACCAGTCAGGCCTGTCAGCTGTTGCCTGAAGCAGTAGGGACCGGCTGGGAATTCATCCTACTGGAACTTCGTCTGCCAGCCGCATTCACACATTGTCACCACCTGAATAGTTGATTCTCTTCAACTCCCATGTACCTCATTTCAGCATACAGTGCTTTGAAATGAATATTTGATCAGGCAGGGTAAAAAGAGGTTTGGACTTATCTGAGGTGTCACCATAATGCACTGTAAGTAATTCTAAGTATCAGGAGCTAGGTGTCTTAGGTCCCACTCTTGGCATATTTCTGAAATGGACCTGTGATTAAATTAAATGTGATTGAATGAGATGAGCCATGTGAAAATACCTAGCAATGTTGGGCACTTAGATGTTTATCAATAAATATTGGTTTCCCATATCTTTTACTTTATTTTCTTAAAATATTCTGAAGATTCATATATATATTACTTTTATTGACTTCTGAGAGAGAAGGAGAGATAGAAACATCAATTATGAGAGAGAATCATACGGCTGCCTCCTGCATACCCACTACTGAAGATGGAGACCACAACCTGTGCGGAATTGAACCCGGGACCCTTCAGTCCACAGGCCAACACTCTATCCACTGAGCCAAACCAGCTAAGGCCCTGAAGATTCTTCACAGATCCTTGGGGGACAGGGATCTCATACTGCCAAAGAAACTTAAAAATCACACTAATTTTGTCAAAGCTCCAAATCTTCACCTAAATATGAAACTAACAAAGAAAAACAAAGTTTTGTTAAAATTGCTTCATGTTATTTGGATTTCAACAGTTTGACTCTGATATGCCAAAGAAAGATTTTCATAGTGTTTATCCTAATTGGGGTACACTGACTTTGTTGAAACTCTGAGTTGTTATCTTTAATTAATGATGGAAATTCTCAGTCCTTCTTTTCTTTTGTCCTCTTCGCTCCAGCCTGTCATCCATGTTTAACAATTACACATGTTAGTTTAATATTAACACTCAGACTTCTCAAACTGAGTTCTATTTTATTTCATTACTAGAGGCCCAGTGTATTAAAATTCATGCACTGGAGGGGGGAGTCCTCAGCCCAGCCTGCCCTCTCTCATAGCCCAGGAGACCTCAGGGGCAGGTGGTGACCTAGCCATCAGGGGAAGACGACACCCCATCATCTCTCTGCTGCTGCCACTGCTGGCAGTGCAAGCCTCGGCTGGCCCTGGTTACCTGAGCCTTAGGCGGCCCTGGGCAGCTGGGGGACTCTAGAGGCAGGCACACAGAACAGCTGCCTGCCACAAGTTTTTGGCCATGGGCGCCACCATCTTTTGAGGGCGTGACAGTCAATTAGCATATTCCCTCTTTATTATATAGGATTTTCTTCTGCCTCTGCTTCAGCTTTGATAAATTTTGACTTGTTTTTTTAGTCTCTGATCCTTTCTCCTCTGCATCCAGTAAGTTTAACAGCCCAATAGCTGATTTACTTAAGATACTATTTTTTTTCAGGTGTAGAATGTCAGTTTGGTTCTTTTAACAATTTTGCCATTTTTTCCTCATTCCAGTAAAGAAATGGTACAATATAAGAATATAGGGGCTCTAATATAAGAATGACACAATATAAAAATGTAGGTTTTCATTACATGTAATGTACATATCAACATACTATATGTAACATACTATTTAATAGCAGAATATTAAACAGTTTTCTCTAAGATTAAGATGATAAGAATGTTCGGTGTCATTATTTCTAGTCAACATCACACTAGAAGTCTAAGCAACTATAAGGGGTAAAAAAAAATAAAAGATATAAAGATCGAAAATAAATAAAACCATCTTTATTTGCAGATGACATAATTGCATAATAGAAAATTCAAAGGAATCTACCAGAATTAATACATGAATTTAGAAAGGCTTCTAGATACAAGTTCAACCTGCAAAAAATACTGTATTCTATAATATACTATAAAAAAAACAGAAGATGAAATAAAACACTATATCAAATAGTTGAAAGAAATTGTACAAAATGTGTTTCAGACTTCTATGTCAAAACTTAACAAATATTAGGAGAAATTAAAGGAAAATAAATAAATGGATAGTTATAAAAGGCTCATGCATTAGCATATTTAATTATGTCAATCCTTCCAAATTTCATTTACAAATTCATTGAAATTATAATAAAATATTTAAACTTCTGTAGAGATAAATATATATGTCATATATATGTGTGTATGTGTGTGAGGGGGGTATATATCAATGGGTTTCAAACCTGTTTTTGAATCAGGATTAACTTTCTACTCTTAAAAACTCAAGGTTCCAAAGAACTTTGGTTTGTGTGCATTTTACCTATCAACATTGGGAACGTTTATTTTCAACTCACTGAAAAACAGTAAGAAACTCTTTCAGCATAAATACTAGTATAAATGCCATTTTTACATTTGGAGTAGAAATCTGTAATAGACAACAGGCGGATTCTCACATCAGCCTATGCATTCCATCTGTTGCCATTCGCGGTTTTGGTGAAGTATGTGAGGACAAGTTGACCTCCCTCAAAAATGTAACTGCAAAAGGGAGGAGCTAATTCAGATTCTGAGCCTTTTCATGTTCTGGAGCTATTTTTCTTTAATATGACGTGTTAACAAGTCAGTTCCAATGATGTCTGAGACCATATCAATCAACTTTTGTCCTCTCTTACATTAAAATGCCTTTTCCTATCTTACCTTGGAATGAGTCCATTACCCGTACATAATTTTGTAATATCATAAAATTGGTCGTTTGGAAAATATTGCAGACCTTCCAAATCCTCCTTTATTTTACCAGAGGATATAAAAATGTCACTGTAGTTGATATCAGCATCTATCTCATCAGAGGTGTCTTTAAATATAAGAAACTTGCAATGTAGACAGTGGTGGATACAGGTGAATACATGGTTTTCGAATTTGTAACTTTCGATTAAAGACTGCAATTTTATCATGGCTAATAAATGTGTCAGCTCTTTTCTTTGAAGTGTCTCGCTTACTTTATTTTTGAGAAAATGTCTGCCAAATACCCATGTCTGAATAAGGTTTTTCAGTTGTTCTTTGGAGAAAGATGGTTGCTGGGTTCAATCCACAACCATCGTTCAATTGCATCTCCTCAGGACATCTATCTTGCAATGTGATATACAGAATATTAAAAAGAAGTACACAAGCAACAAAATTTAATAGAATTAGTTTATTAAATCTAAAAAATTAATATAATAATTGTAGTAGTTTTTATTGTGTCAAAGGCATTCCTAAGTAATTATAGTTTTTTTTTTCTTTTATGTGTGAGTAGGTAGCATCAGCCACAGTGTAGTTTGCTGACACTGCTCTTACTATGCTAAGATTCCATCAGTTTTACCTACTGTTGCTACTATACTATCAGTACTAAATGTCAACACAGTATTTTTAAAAAGGCAAATAATGACCTCATATTATTATAAAACTAGTTTTTGCAAAAAGACTGCTTGAAAGTGTCTGGGAATGTGAAGAACCTACAATAGCCAAGATATACATGAAAAGCAAAAGTGGAGACATTAAACTGTCAGATTTCAAAACTTACTAGAAAGCTACAGGAGTTAAAATAGTATGATAATGGTGCAAAGACAGAACATAAATCAATAAAACATAATAGAGAATCCAGAAAAATATGATTTTTTTTTTAAGGCATTACTGAAACGCACTGAGGAAAAGGCATGGCTTTTTGATACATGGTGCTGGAGCACTGGTTATCTGTATGGAAGAAACCAACCCTCGAACCTGGCCTCATTTCAGAATAAAAGGTAATTTAGAAAGGATCATAGATATAAATACAAAGGCCAAAACCATCACTTCAAGACCAGGAGAAAGGGAAACCTTTTTTCTATGCAAAACATGAAAGGAAAAAGCAATGGAAAAATTGTACTTCTTCTTGTCAAAAACCAGTGAAGAGGCGATAGAATGAAAGGAAATCTTTTCAAAATATCTGACAAAAGACCTGCATCCAAAATATTTAAACACCTGAAATTCAATATAAACAGACCCAATAACAATTAGTGAAAGCCTTCAAAAGGTCATTACAAAAGAAGCCATTCGAATGACCAGTGGGTATGCAGGGCAGGGCAAAAGTAGGTGTGCAGCTGTTCGTTGGGAAAATAATACAATAATTAATAAGCAATAATAAAATAATAAACTGTGCTTTTAAACTAACGACTGCAAACCTATTTTTGCCCCACCCTGTATTCAAGGAGCTCAATAGCAGTGTTCATCGGAGAAAGGCAAATGAAAATCACAGTTATGTTCACCAGAAGAGCTTGCACATTGCTGTTACGAGTGAAAACGGGCATTGTAATTTGGAATACTTTCTTGACAGTTCTTAATGCAGCTAAACACAAGCCTACCTTGTGAGACAACAAGTCCAGTCCTAGGTATACGCCCCAAAGAGATGACTGCATGTGTCCAAAAAATATATATATATAAAAAAAGGACTTGTATAGGAAAGTTTAAAGCAGCTTTATTCATAATAAGCCTGAAACGGAAAATAGGATAATGGATACATAAACTGTGTTATATTCACTACACTGCAGTATTTTAAAAACTGAGCCAGTGACATATTATAATACCTGGATGAGTCTCAGAAGCACTGAGTTGAGTAAATGAAGCCAGACACAAATAAGTATTACAGAATGATTTCATTTGCCTGAAGTTCACCACAGACAAAGCTAATCTGTTGATGAAAGTCAGAATGATAATCTCTAAATCAAAGGTAGTATTGGCTGGAAGAGGCAGAAGATAAAGATATTCTAATTTTGATCTGATTGGTGATTACATGGGTATAAAATGCAAGCTGTATGATTAAGATACAGGCATGTTTGTTATATGTAAACACGTTCTAATTTTCAAAAATTCTTCCAATGTGAGCCCTGGACAGGTGGCTCAGCTGGTTGGAGTGCTGCCTGCAAGCCAAAAGGTTACAGGTTCCACCCCCGGCCAGGATGCATATGGGAGGCAACCATCTCAATCTCAGCATCTTTCTCTCTCTGCCCCCATCTCTTCTACTCTCTCTCCAAAAGTCAGTGGAAGCATATTCTCAGGTGAAGATTAAAAAGAATACAATAAAATTCTTCAAAGGGTGAGCCAAAGTACAAACTTATCAATTTTTTAAGCTGGAAGGGAATTTGGAAATAGGCTACTTTGATTCCTTGTTTTATGGAAGAGAGCCTTGGGTTTTGAAGCAATATGCCAAGTACGTAGTTACAGGCAGAGCTGAGACTAGAACCAACAATTCTTTCCACTACACTCTGCTTCCAAAACAAAACTTTTCCCAGGAACAATTATTTTCCCTTTGATTATTTGCTTTAGCTTTTCTCTGACAGATCCCAACAATATCCAGGGGAATGCCGTGAGCTCTGGTTCCGCCGAGTTGCCCGGGTGAGGTCCCAGGCTGCTTTTTAATTGCTCTTGGGGCTCCCATATTCAATGGAGAGAGGCTCTTTTGTTTGTTTCTAAGTTTATAGATGACACCTAGAAGCCCAAGCCTCTCAGGCTCTTGGACACAATTTAAAATAGTGTGGCACTAACAGTTTGACACTAATGTCACTAAGACAAATGGAATTCCCGGTTCAGACTTAAACAAATTCTAATACTGCCCCTAATATTGTCCCTCTGCCACCACAGTCTCAGGCAACAGACTACATAAACAGTCCAGCCTTGTATTAAAGATGTAGGAATAAGGGTACAAAGAGAGAAAAGTTGGGTCTTTTAGCCAAAAAGCCCCGTGTAAATATGTGGTGCCGTGGTGTATCAACAGTGGGGAAGAATGCCACCAGTTCCCTTGGAAAGTGCTTAGGAGAGACTTAAAGTCGTGACAGGCTCTTGGTGCTTGCAATAGAGAAAGCAAAGGCGCGGTTTTAGTGGACACAGAGATTTATTCACAGAAGCAATGTGTCATAAAATAAAAAAAAAAAAACAACCAAAAAAACCAACAACAACAACAAAACAAACAAAAAAAAAAACACCCCACAACTTTCCCAACAGCTTCTTCTACTTCTGTTTACAGTTTCTTCATCTTCAAGTGGGGCAATCATTTGTTTCTTAATTGTGCTGAGCTAACTTTTTCCACACTGTTAACTTGCATTTCATCTTCTAACATCCTATAAATATTAGAAAGAAGAATAGAGGAATATTTAAGTCAGAAGGAGAGAGAGATGTGGCCCAGCCCTATCCTGGTGGACTCATCAGGTCTTTTTTCTATGTTCTTAATCTCTAAAACTTATTTTTTATTTGATACAGACCATAGGTGTTCATTAGAGTAGATCTGAAATAATGCATAAACTTCCTTATTTCTACTAAAAATGCCAACCTTTATGTGTGAGTTTGTTTACTGGCTGTTTCAACGATAGATAGTGTCCAGGTAAAATTACTGACCTCCTTTCCCCCCATACGAGGGACTATTCACAAGTGAGGACTAAACCTTCTTTTAATTTCACCCTCGTCCATAATCCTCTTACCGATCCCACACCAGCTCTGAATACACAAGGTACAAGAATGCTTGCAGTTTTCGACACCTTATAATCACAAAGACTATCTGGAACTCGATTAAATGAATACCAAATCATTTACCCAAAGAAATATTCTAGTATTTCTACAAAACTTAATGTCTTTTCTATCTGGAAATTATTTTAGGCAATAATTTGAACACATCCTGCCAAAAGTAAAGGGGGGGTTGAAACAAATTTTTGCACAGGAAACCTTAAATTCTTTTTGCAGATACAGAAGCATGGCTGGTACTGAAACATAACTTGTTGACGGTTTCAGACACAGCTCAAGGCCATGAGTATAATGTCATGACTTTTGTCACTCAGCTCCAGTTTGAGAGTCACCGAGCTCAGTGGCCTCACCCAGGCTGACTGGAGGAATGGTGTTTCTTAAAAATCTCTTTGCTCCTTACCACCAGCATCTCGTGTCTCTGAAGGCTCTGAGATAAAGTAGCTAAGTTTGTCTGCCTCAGGTTGGAATGGCGACTGTGGATACAATGCAATATAAATTATCAGAAATATTCCCCTGCCCGTCAGTAAAGTCTGTGTCGGGGAAGCATACCTCTTGTGAGAACATCCTTCCAGCAAGGATTTCAGTCCTGAATATCCTCCGTGTTGCCGACCCTATAGACTTCTCTAATAAGTATTATTTGTTTTATTCAAGGTCTGAGGCACTGAATGCCAAAAACACAAAGCAGAGGGAAAGAACTATTATGAAATCGATCAAAAGAAACCAATTTGGATTTTAAGTCTATCATTTTCTTCAATAAACAAATTATTTTGATACTGGGCAAAACTGAGTGCTGGAAAACTGTCTCCTGAATTAACTTTGAAGAAGTTACTAAGATTCCTTCAGTTGCAAAATGAAGATAGCGTTTCTCTTGAGTCAAGAGCAGGAAGAAATACCAAGTCAGCACCTCTGTCCCTATGTACTGAAACGCTGGATGTGGCATGAGACACCTTATGTGACCAAGTCTGCGCTAAAGGGGAAGAAGTCATTGCTATCTGTCACACTGTTCCTCTCCTGCTGTCACCTTCCTCAGGACTACACTTACATGCTGCTCCCACCACTTCCAGCCACATTTTCTCCAGGGAATGCTTACTTCAGTAGAATTTGACAAAGATGTCTGCTTTTCATATGAGCCAGGAATGAGTCTTCTTTTTTTTTTTTTTTTAATCTCATTTGCTTTGATTTCTTTCTTGGTAAACACCAACTTCCGTAGCAAAACTACAAATCAGGACAAGCAGACTTCAGATAAACTAGTTCTTTCTAGGTTCTCTGTGTGGATGACTCAAAAGCATCTAGAGTTATTATAAAGTTATCCAATGGGGACAGCCTACAAGGCTCAGAACAAGAGCATCCGTCACCAACGTGGGAACAAAGTTTCCACGGGACACTGAGAACTACCTCCATTTTCACGTCAGGGGCCCTACACCCATGTAGGACACGTGTTTTAAAGGACCAATAATGGGAGAAACTCTCAGGGGCCTAACCGATAGGAATATACAGAGAAATAAAATGGTAAGTAATCCAGGAGGTACTTTGTCTAGAAATACCGTCTACAACTCAGAGACAGTGATATCAGCTAGTTGGACACTGGAAACTGGAGCAGTTCCTTCAAATTCTGTTTGTTCTGGGTAGCGTGTGTGTAAGGATAAGATCCTATCAAGTCCTTCTCCGTAGTCAAGAAGGGAGCACCTCACATTCATCTAAGTGCAAAACCTCGGGTAGGACAGTGTCTTCTTAATCACCAAGATCAGATGAAGCACGTTATGGAATAACACTCCTCAGTTATAAACTGCTGAGCCTAAATCGGACATATTTAGGTAGAGACAACGAGCAGCTGGTTCAGAGGTATCTAAAGGCTAGAGTTGACGCTGTGCCTCAGCCACCTAAGTTAACATAAAACCTTATGTTTTAGTAATGTGCTCCATGGGAAGCAGTGAAGCATAGATACACTACTAGATAATCAAGAAATTTGTTGGGGGAAATATTTCTTAGCAAAAGTGCCACAACTCTGATGATCCCTTTTAGTTTCAACAGAATAGCGTGACCAGCGTAATACATCATACATAGATATCTAAAACATAACCCTCAGAGCCAAGGTTCAAATAACAAATTTTCACTTCAAAAACTGTTACATTAACAAAAGACTTAATCGCATCACAATGAAATTTTAAATTCTAAGCCTCTGAAAAGTGATTGTATGGAAAATAACTGTATCACCACCAGTTTAGACAGAGGGAGAGCTAAGAAACGTGCCACGGGAACAATGGAAAGGACAGTACATTCGCCGTCCAAATTGCTTGCAGGTAATACAAAGCCGGACGCATCATCAGAGGTGCCGCCACGCTGCTCATGTCTTTAAGCAAAGCCAAACAAAGCTCCAAATAAGCATAATCACAGCATGCAGCTGACTCGAACACATGGGCCATATCTGGGGAAGCACTTCCTAGTTCAGGAGCAATTACAAAAATCATTAGACTCTTTTTTAATAGAAGAATCAAAAACAGAATTTTCCCATAAATATTTTCAAAAGGATCCAAACCATTTACAATATTTAGCCTCTATCATGTTAAATGTCAATAGAAAAGTAAATCTGTTGTCAGTGGACCTATCAGATAAAGTAGATAAAGTTTCCCCAACAAAACATTATTCACTCATTTTTAAAAAAAAAATGTGTGGAAAAAAGGAGTAGAGAAGTAGAGAATGGGGGGGAGAGAATCATTCATAAAAGTCCAGTTCCTCACCTATGGGGTTTCTTTAGCTCAGTTAGAGAAAGCACACACATGTCATTGCTTTGGCGTCTTCCAAAAATAAGCTATGACTGTCTGGAGTGAAAGTAATCCTAGAAAAGTAACAATAGAGCTGGTCACCAAGAGGTCCTTTCTCTGCTCACAAGATTGGTGCTTTTAGGCAGGAGCTCTGAGCTGCCAAACAATACCCCAGAAGCGCCTACGACGTGTGTCTGATAGAAATGTAAGTCAAGGGCAAAGACATCATTCCCGTATTCGAACATCGATTTTAAAACTCTTCTTGTGACAGTTAAGCAAAACCATGATTCTTACAGTTCACTGAAGTCCCTCTCGGTGGGGAGGGACTTACGAGATAACTTTATGAAGAGCTAAAATGGAGATGGTGCTACACGACAAACATGTTATTACCTCAGAGGACAGGGCTGAATAGGGCATCTTTTAACAACATATATGGCAACTTCTTTAGTGGCATGTGTTTCACGTGGCTGGTTGCTAGTCACTTGACTCTAACACAGTGATAATACGGCAGTTTAGGAATATTTGAAAACCCCAACAAAGTCTAAAACTCTAATCTTGAATGAAAGACTTCAGGTTAATACATCATTTCCAGGATTCACAATTATAGGTGATAACCCCAGATAGGCAGAGCCTGTTAGCATCTTCCCGTGGACATAGCCAAGAAGATGTATTGTCTAAGTCACCTCATCTCAACAGCTCATTCAACAGACAGGAGCGATGGTGGAGGGACGCATTTCTGGCCTTGTTTCCAGGAGTCAGCCGTGGTTGCCAAGTTATATCGGAGAACAAGAATGGGTGCTCCAGTGTAAGAGTCTATCTTAAACTGAGGGCAGACCCCCCCGGATGTGGACAGCTCCATCAGACTCAAGGTGCAATCCACAGACCCCAAAAATATAAATCAGAAAGAGAACAAAACGTACAAAAGCCATTAGCTTTCAAACTTCAAAATCCACCCAGAGACAGTCAGAAACAGAAGCTAGGGTCCTTGAAAAGTGACCTTCACAAATCAGTTTTGGGGTTTCCCCCTCCACCTCCCCATTTTCTTTCACAGTTTAAGCCTCAATCAAATCAGCCGTCTCTGGGGGTTTTAAAATTGCTGTAGATTAAAATCCTCTCGGACCCAACTGTCTCCCTAATGCCAAGTATTTAATAATTCTACTTCTAAGGGATGTTTTTGATGAAACCCTGCTGTGTGCTATCTTCAGATGCTCGGCAGCTGCTCCACAATATGAAGCACTGCTGTCCTTATTTTCTTTATCACTCCATTTGGAGATGAGAAAATTGTTACACACAGTTTCTATATTTGGCAGAGCTGGCAGAGTACAGCTTTACAATACTGATGCAGCAACTCTCACCTAACCGAGGCAGAGACCGGCTTCCAGGTACTAATGATACATCATCCTGGCGTGGGCCCAAGGATAGGAAGTTAATAACTGTGATAGATAGACTAGAGCTAAGTTAATGAATTTCTAAACTTCATGCTTTCAATAATAGGACCGTTTAAGCCTCAGCATTTGGACTCTCTCCTTCCACAGATCAGGCACTTTGACACTCAACAGGTTGAGTAAATTGAATCCATATATTGTATTTACGTTCTCTGTCAAGGTTGCTTCTCCACATTTAAAAGATCAAAGGCAAAGCAGTCATCAACCCTGTAGCCTTCAATACTGTGTTCATTACATTTAATCAAGTGCCAACTCCACCACATCATTCACCAACCTCAACAATATGTAAATGCATGGCACTGTTCAGCAACAAATGTCGGTACAGTATTACTGTAAAACACGCACACACACACACACACACACACACACACGCAAGCACACACGTCCTAAAACAAAACTAAAAACAGAGAGAAAGGTAAAATATTATCATTCTTCACACTGTGCAAGAAAGGGAATTTAAAAATGCACAGAACTACCCAGTAACCATTTTGGAGGTACTTTTCTACCTGAGGCAGCATCAATCACGGTGGAAATTCCTCTTCGATCTGAGACTGGACGGGATGACCCTGGCATGCTGACTGGATCAGAGCGGACCGGCTGAATCCTGCAATGCAATTTAATTTAATTCACATATGTTACTGGCATCAAAACTGTCACTTCCTACAACAGACCTTAAATCAGGAATGCTGGCATAGCCCAATCCATTAAAGAACCATTCATTCTGAAGCAGGGCAAACAGGGGAGCCGTGGTCCCTGACTCTTGCACAAGGCACAGCAAAAATTTTCTACACTCCTGACCCGCCTCCACCACCACCACTTCTCTTTGTGTGTTACTTAATATCTTTAAAGTAAGGGATTGGAAATTTGACATTAATCTAAAGAAATATATTAAGTAGATTGGGAGAGAAAACAAAATACTTCATAGAGATCTTTGGCTTTTGCAAGAGGCAAATATGAAGAGTTCTGAGAATCCTCTAATTCAAGAAAAATGCAGTACCAAGCAATGCCTTCTATAAAAGCCAGCAATACTAGATACACATTTTTTAGTAACTGCCTTAAAACTCTCAGTGAATGTTACTTTATATAAGACAATAAGTATGAGACAGCAAAACTGTGTTGAAGTGCCCAAACTGGTTTGGCTCAGTGGATAGAGTGTCAGCCTGCGGACTGAAGGATCCCAGGTTCAATTCCATTCAAGAGCATGTATGTTGGCTGAGTACACATCACCAGTGGGGGGTGTAGAGGAGGAAGCTGATTGATGTTTCTCTCTCTTCAATGTTTCTAACTCTCTATCCCTCTCCCTTCCTCTCTGCGAAATATCAATAAAATATATATATATTTTAAAAACTGTGTTGGAGGTGAGTACCATGGATTTAGTTAGGATCACAATTATCTGACTGAGTTACCTCCATAAAATTATCAATTAGTATGAAAGAATCAAATAGAATCCCAGAAAAACTGCAATTTACTAAATACAATTTCAAATTGCTTATGAATGGTAAATCTATAAATACCAGGGGTCTATTTGTAGCTGTATTATATTAATAACACAAATATACAATTATCTGTAAGACTAAAAAATCGAAGCTTTCTAAGCAACTTAATAGAATAAAAAAAAAAGTGCTATAACATTATATGCATGCATTTGGAACTTTGTTTATTCAATAAGCATTTGCTGAAAATTAATCATGTATCACAATTATTTTAGAAATAAGCAGAAACAAAACGTGAAATACAAGGTGTGTGTGTGGGTATATGGTATAGCACATGGACTGAGGGAAAGATAACTAACATATCAGAATGAAGAAGGTAATAAAGGCTCCGAATGGAGTAGCAGAGGAATGAATGAATGGTCCACAGCAGATGAAGAGTTTGTCACGGGCTAACAGGAATTGCGCGGGTATACAGTAACAGTGTATGTATACATGCAGAGGAGCAAGAGGTGCCCATGAGGCACAAGAAGTAGAACAAGAAAGCCCTTGGATTTGTGACTGAGCATGAGAAATGCAGGTGCAGTGAGGAGGAGGATTTGACTGAAGCATGGAGTTGCTAGTGGATACTGATGGAAGAGAAGAGGTTAATAATCACCATGGGACAGATTATACAAGCCTAAAATGCCAAGTATAAGCTGCAGAAAGAGATCGGAGCTATTGAAAGCACAGTTTAAATGTGTATGTGTTTGTTATACATACAAAAGAAATGGAAGGGAGGTAAAGTGCAAATTCATTTGATCGCATACCAGAAGTTGGAATGATGATATTAAGAACTGATCACTGCCGTCATGGGCAATATGGTGTACAACCCAATGCCCATTCATCCCAGCTTATTTTACCTGAGCCGAGGTAAAAACGGTTGGGGCAGAGAAAAGAGGAGGAGTTTATTTGAAATTTCTGCAAAAGATGTTCTCTGGTTCTTGAGAGAAACAAAAAGCTAGTCTATGGTCAGGTGAGGCAAAGTAAAGCTCCCTCCTGGCCTCAAAAACTTATGTGGCCTAATAAGTTTCCTAATATTAATTCAATTTATAACAGAGTTTCTAAATAATGCAGAGTTGTGAGTGAGGTGTGGCTGGTGCTATGGATAAAACAAGACTGGCCAAGAATCGATGTGTTGAAGCTGGGTGACAAACACATGGGGTTTATTCTATTATTCTCTTTCATTTTATACACGTTTATAAGCTTGAAATTTTTTCATGATAAGAAAAGAGAAAAATAAAAAACAAACTGACAGAGGTAATGGAAATGCAGCATTAAATAGTGGAAATGTTGAATTGCACAGTGATTTTTATGTATCTGTTTATTTCTTTTAAATTTATTTTTTGGTCTTTTCATTTATTTTGTATTGAATTTACTGGGGTGACATTCGATAATAAAATTACATAGGTTTCAGGTGTACAGCTAGATAACAAATAGTGGGAGCTCTTTAGTGTAAGGAGAAGGAAAGTCCCTGACGAAAATTCTGGAAGGGTTTCCGGAATGTAGCATTGGGGAAATATAATCCGAAGCACACCTTATCTAATGAGATCTCACCTGAAATCCCCAACAATAAGGAATCACAAAATACAGAGCATAAATTCTGCATTAGGACGCTGTTCCCAAATGGAGAAACGTTAATGTTGCTGAAGATGCTCATTACAACTGAAAGTAGAAACCCAGTCAAGTGACTCCGCTAGTTCTTACTTCTTTCTTACCTGAGACTGTTGAGATCAAGATCATCCGTATCAAAATCCAAAAGGGGCTGTGGAGTATCACTTGGGCCGTGAGGCTGCAACACTGACGAGCTGGACGATATGACTGTGGTCTGCCCTGAGGGGTGGATGGTTTTGAACTGAAACTGTGGGCCCATCCACAGACGCCGGTGGGGTCCAGTGTGCGTCACAATCTCTACCTGAAGCGGAATAGGACTCAGGATTTCAATGTGGTAGGACCTTTGAGAGCCTTTCACAATTCTCCCCCATCCGGTCCCTGAACACAAATATTCTTCAAGAAGTTCATTTTGACCAAGTGAAGGAGAGCCAGGGCACCCACAATCAAAAGGCAAAGATAATCACAGCCTAAGCAGACATTCACTATCTCCCTCCTACAGGTTTTCACAAAAAATAAGCAAAAATTTCATTTTGTGCATAAATATGTGTATACACACACACAGGTGAAAATATACACATACACCAGACCCACACATATACAAAACAAAAATCACATGGGAGTAAAAGGACCAGCCGCCTGTCTCACTTGACTAGAGTCAACTCCCTAGGAACTACCTTTCTCAGTCATTCTAGACAGTACTTACCATCCTGTGCATGCATTGAACACTGCATCTATAAATCCACAGATTAAAAGTGATTCCTGCACTGAGGACCAAGCTCGTGACATGCTTGAAGTTATTTTTAAACTATCCAAGGAGGACAGGTGGAGATAGATATAAAATAATTTTCACCACCCGAAATTCCATTTAAATAATATAATATTTACTAACTCCTATCAAAACATGCCATAATCTGCCGAAACCGGTTTGGCTCAGTGGTAGAGCGTCGGTCTGCGGACTGCAGGGTCCCGGGTTCGATTCCGGTCAGGGGCATGTATGTTGGTTGCGGGCACATCCCCGGTTGGGGTGTGCAGGAGGCAGCTGGTCGATGTTTCTCTCTCATCGACGTTTCTAGCTCTCTCTCTCTCCCTTCCTCTCTGTAAAAAATCAATAAAATATATATTTTTTTTAAATGCCATAATCTTCTTTTATATTAAGAGAGTGTGTTCTCGGCTACCATGAACAGTGACACGGGTATTTTAAGAGCCACGAAACAGTAAAACCAAAATGGTGTATGAATTCCATGCTTAGTCAATGGAAGGGGCTGGGAATGCTGCCAATATTAAGTGAAACTATTTAAAGAGAGAGCAGAGTAGAAGATACTGGGTAAAACTTTAAAACAGGCATAGTATGTAATTTTACAAATAAGCAATGTGAGTAAGATGCACATATGCAAACCTTTGGTGACAGACTATTTCTCAATGTCTTCTAATGGCTACATCCACGCCTGTGAACGTACTTGATGGAACTGACTTCCCATATGCCCTCCTTTTGCCCTGAGCTCCTCTATATTTAATCACAAGTCTGGTTGCGGTGATTAGTTCGTACCAAAACATAAGTGAAAAGGCTCACGGAGGACAGCTCTGGGTTTGTAAGTTCTGAAGGGCAATAAGAGCATCGTGCTCTGGGAACAACATTCACATTCCCGCTGGTCACAGGGAGACAACCACTCAGATTTAGGACAGTGATTTCGGATTGAGCAGTTGCATTCAGCAATGTAAATTAGGCCACAGAGAAAGCACGCTGGGCGTTTTGAGCTCAAAACCATCAGTGTCAGAGCCGAGAGGTAAACAGATGCCCACGACATTTCACGGAGGCGATGGCCAGATGTTCCTATTCACTCCCCTGATGTGTGCGGAACAAACATATTGTGTGGATGTTCACACTGACAGCACACATTACCCCTTTTCCTAATTGAAAAGTTGAGGTGAAGGGCAGTGGTTTCTCTGCCAGCAATCTTCTGGGGTTTTTTTGTTTTGTTTTGTTTTTTGGTTTTTTTTGTGTGTGTTTGTTTGTGTGTGTGTGTGTGTGTGTTTGTTTGTGTGTGTGTGTGTGTGTGTGTGTTTTGTGTGGTTTTTTTGGTGGTTTTTTGTTGTTGTTTTTTTTTAACTTTATTGTATTATCCTCAAGAAAGGATGTTCCATTATCTGCCAGGAACTGAAACACTGACCCTCCTTCCAGGAGCGTCCTGTGAGTATTTTAGGCGTGATGACATGTGTCACCCAGAAGCAATTTGTTTCCCTGGCATCCAGATTCCGTTAGCTTTCGGGCGCCCTCCCTGTGAAGGCAGTGAAGCGGCGGCCGGCCTGCGCCGGGCACCTGTCTGATGAAAAGCCGCTGGATTGGTAACCGGAGACAGGTCGTTTGCTTCACCGAATGATGTCAGCTTTGAAGCAGACATAACAGGATTTGTAATGAAGTCATTTGTAATCTCATCATTTTGAGGGCTGCCCAAGTATCTTTTATTTCAAAGCCCTGAGATGAAGACAGCTTCACCTGGCCCGGGAGGAAGGGTCTCTGGAAGCCGCTGCGGGGCTGCTGCAGAGACCGCCGGACGCAGCCCCGCATGAGCCGAGGAGAGGACACCCAGTCGGGCAAACCAGGACTCGCAGAATAGAATGCTAAGCTTCCCCGACCAAAGTATGGGCCTGATTTTCAGAAAATGTGGGCCCCACAAAACAAATCCCAGGGAAAGCTGAATGATTTCAGTTTTAACGAGGCCAATTCTTATGTTAATCCAAAGTGTCCATCTAAAATCCAAGGTCCTGAGGGATATAACCGGACCGTTTGAAAGGTAAGTGTACTTTATGCCCTTTGCATGAAAGCTAATGCACACACACACACGTGTGTATGTGTATAAAATAATAGGTGTTATATATTCCTGCAACAGAATTTAGGAAAAATTCTTAATATGGAAAGACAACTGATTAGCTTATTAGCAATCCTAAATAAAAGGTCCCAGTTCTGTCCATTTTCCGCTAAGGAAAATACTTTTTAAAATTCAAGAATAGAAACAGACAACAGATTCCTGTTTTCTTTCATTCTTACAGGCCAGACATTTCAGAGTTTTACCTGAGAAAGCCATTCTTCATCTTCCTGTCCACTGTGGTCGGAACCTAAACTGTCATAGGACCCATGCCGAGTAATGGGCCCAGGACTTCCAGGGGGAACCACTAGAGGAAAAAGAAAACATATTTAAATCGCTTTAACCCATGCAATGGGAAAATGAATGCGGGCACAACCATCCTGGATATTGTGGTACTTTATAAAATATGGCATTTAATGCACAAAGACAACTCAAATAATTAATGAACAAAAAAGACTCAATGTCTTTGGAATAAGAAAGATACTCCATTAAGAGTACACTTTAGCCCTGGCCAGGTAACTCAGCTGATTAGAGCATTGTCTGGATATGCCAAGGTTGTGAGTTCCATTCTGATCAAGACACATACAAGAATCAACCAATGTATGCATAAATAAGTGGAACAATAAATCAATGTATCTATCCTTTCTTCTCTCTATAAAAAATAAATAATTTTTTACAAGTAGACTTTAAAAAATTCCTGCAGGAATTTACTCATGACATATCACTGTAAAAAGAAATAAACCACTAACTATAAGAATGCTCTTCAGCTGGTTTTTAAGCCTCTCGTAGGTAAGTTTCAAGTTTCTCCTCAGGCGCTCCCCAAAGAGCTCCGCTCTATGCCTACACAGTTGATGCCTGGAAAGCAAATAAATCTTGTCTGCACCCGGGTGAAGAACCCAGCCCTGCATAAGCCAGAGCCCAGTACCAGTTCACTGGGTTTCTCTACTATGTTCTCCCTCTCAAAGCATCACACTCCCTCTGTTCTCCTGCCCCTCCACCATGTTTTCAGTAAGCCTCTTCTTTAGCAAATATTTTTTAACCGATTTTTAGAGAGAGAGAGAGAAAAACAGAAACACTGATGAGAGAGGAAATCATCAATTGACTGCCTCCTGCACAGCTCCCACTGGGGAGTGAACCTGCAACCGGGGCATGTGCCAGGACCGGGAACTGAAGCGGCAGCCTACTGGTTCCTGGTTGAACCACTGACCCACACCAGCTGGACAGTAAACCTCTCCTTTTGAATCTTGTTTAGACTCATCTCTTACCTTGATGAGTCTAAACAAGATTTTTATATTGAAGGGGGTGGGGCAAGAACCCTTTTACCAGTGACAGTAGAATATAGGCTTCAAAGACAAAGAGCCTACTGCAGTAAACTTGGCTTAGGAAAAATAATTCAACAATGATTTATTGAGTTTCTATTATCAACCACATGTTAACCTAGTAAGACATAGCCCCTTCTTTTTAAAGCCACATTATATTTATTTGCTAAATGTTATTATAAAGTAGACTATTTTAAAACCAATTTTATAGTCCCAGCAAAATTGAGCAGGAGATACAGAGATTTCCCACACATTCTCTACTGACATATACCATTTTAATACTACTACTACTAATAATAATAATAATTAAATACTGTGGAAAAATAGAGTAAGGAAAAAATATGGAAGAAAAGAGGAAGAAGTATTACAGAAATGTGGAAAAATAGAAAATAATGAGAAACAGAAAATAATCTCATAATTTCCACCACCCAGAGGTATATAAATATACTTCTACATGCATCTTCCTTAGGTTATATTCCTAAAAATGAAATCAAAGGATAGGATCATATTTAAATTCCTATATGCATATTCCCAGAACTATACATTTCCACTAGCAGTGACTGAGAATGCTAATCTCACTGCACTTTTGCCAGAACAGAAATCTTGAAAAACTAAATGTTAATGAAACAGAAATGAAGTAGACAGAGAAGAACCTAGGGCAAGATTTTAAAGGACACATATGAATACCTTAAACCACTGGGACAGTCAATTGCTCAATTGGGGGGGTGGAGTGGTGGGGAGAGAGAGGAGAGAATGTCTCAGTGGTTACAACAAGGATAAAATGTCCCCAACTCTCCCATCTTATCTTTGCACTATGTAAGCCCCTATCAAGTTTAGATGCAATTTTGGAGAAGGTAATAATTGATTAATTTTTTTCCACATTTGTTAGAATAAAGGTGCAAAATGAACTTAAAAGAGTTTATTTATAGAAAAAGTGGACTATCTATCTTGCAAATTTGAGTTTAATTAACAAGCATGCATATATACACCTTCTACCTACAAAAAAGCATTTAGCTCTAGCCAGGTTAGATTAGTGGATAGAGCACTGGCCCTCAAACTGAAGGGTCCCAGGTTCAATTCCGGTCAAGGGCATATACCTCAGTTGCAGATTCAATCCCCAGCTCTGGTTGGAGTGGGTGCGGAAGGCAACCAATTGATGTGTCTCCATCACATCAATGTTTCTCTCCCCCCCGCCCCCACTCTCTCTAAAAACTCAATGGGAAAATATACTCAGGGTATGGATTCAAAAAAATGGGTGGGAAAAAGGAAAGGAGGGAGGGGGGAGGGAGGGAAAGGGAAGACGGGGGGGGGGGGGAGCGAGGGAAGGGAGGTTGGTTTAGTATATTTTACCTACTGTTCTTAAATAATTAATAAAGCTGAGATGGGAAAAGTATGAAATTTTGAAACAAAAACATCTGTCATGTTCCATCCCTGCCTTTATCCCTACTAGTAAAATAATATAAAACAAGCCTATCCCTCTAAATAAAAAGGATACCCTGTCAATTTATTTTAGAGAATATAACTTCAAAAGTACTGCCTCGACAAAGGCATTTGGTGAGTATAGATCAACAAGCCAGGGCAGGATGGCAGATCTTTATGAGGTAACTGTGAGCCAGACTTTGTTTATATCGTGTCCTCAGGAAAGCAGATCATGCTACTAGTGAGTAAATAAAAGTTTAAAAAAAAAAAATCACGAAGTGTATTTTGCTGTCTTACAGTGATAAATGTGGGAGGGGATGTATACATGTGTTTCTATATATATTTTATGTTTATGTGCAAAGCAAACAAAACGCAATGTGCTTCAGTGCCGATCTCTGCAAATTGGTTCTGTTCATCCAAACCCCAAAGAATTCCAAGTAAGCATTACTTAAGTAAAGTTATGAACAAAAAAATTTGAATGGTCTTTTGATCATGCTTTTAAGCCTGAATTCCACATAACAAAATCCTCAATATTCCAAAATGGAAAACATCTATTGGTGATATCACTTCTCAACTCTATAAATAGTTTCCATGAGTTCTCTGGTTTTGTATTCTTAGGTGTCTTCAGCACTACAATGTAAGGATCAATTGGTATAGAAGTTTTAAAAATTACCCACATAAAATACAGCATTTATGATTTAGAGGAAGTTAAAAACATTGACTTAGATGCTGTTAAAACTATAGGTACAACGTATTAAGTTGTTCAAATACTAATTGCTAAATTAAAGCGTTATAAACATTGTATTGCCAGATACTGAAAGTGACTCTAAAGTCTCCTTTTTTAACATGGTTTAATGGGAGGGATTTAGGGTAATACTTGTAGGTTAGGATATGCAATTTGAAGAACCAAGATTCCAACAATGAGTTACTACTAGTCCTGTGAGTTTTATGTGAGCTATAGCTCTTGGCTTTGACTTCTGCTGAAAACCCTCGTCCTGGAGAAATGTTAACCTGCTGACATTTCAGAGTGTTTTCTCCAAAACAATAGCAGTACATCCTCAATTTCAAGGAATCAAATTCTTTCTAAATTACCCCAAATTTAACAGCTCGCTCCCAGGAACCTAAGTTCATTCGCAACAAATCTAGTATTCTGGTTTGAAAACTGGAGGAGATACGTTTTTATCATCTGTATATGGAATATACCTAATATTAGGGCAGGTAATTACTTTTCTTAGTGTGTTCGACATGGTTTAGGTATTCAGGAAAAAATAATCTCCTAACTATGGAGTTTACAACATGGTACATAGGGTCTAGGTGTTCCATTAAGATGAAAGAATAAAAAAAAATTTTATTTGCCCCCAGCACCATTTGCTTTTAAAGCAATGAAAGAAAAAAGACTTGACAATGCATATCAAAGCTAAAACACTAACGACATATGGGTCCATAAGCATCCTTTTTACATAAACTAACACAAAGCACAATATTGAACACAGGGTAGTGCTTATTTATAAAAACAAGGAAGGGAAATCCATTTGGTTCTGTTCTGTTCTTGTTCTATTCTCCCATCCATTTCTTGAACACCCAATAATAAATTTTCTTAGCTGGAGCTCTGGAAGCTTCGGAGGACATAGCTAATGAACTACAGGTTCTGTTGCTGGTGAATTCCATGCTCCCAAATTTAGGAGACATTAAAGCGCTGTACTATTCCCCGAAATGAATCTCAGTGCTATGGAATCAGGGAAATCTGCTTCTCAAATAAGGAAGGAAATGCTGATCCAAATTAACCTAGTTATATATAACCAACATAAGATTGTAGACCAATTATAATAAAATAATGACTTTTTTTTTTTTTAAATAACAAGTGGTTTCTAGAGTTTTATGTGAGATATAGCTCTTGGCTTTAGCTTCTGCTAAAAACCCTCTATACGTTCATATGCTGAATATTTGGGCCCAGAAAAGACTCAGAGATATTTAATATGAAGAAACAAAGATGGATCTATTTCGGAGATGTGAGTGTGAGCTGGGTTCCCTGCTCTCCACCATCTCCTCACCGACCCTCCGGAAACAATAGAACCCTCGCCATGCTGAAGCCTTTAGCGGAGGCCGGAGAGGTGAACAATGTTGTGCCAGCATTACTCAGCCCTTTAGGTTATTTAGAGGAACATGCTGCCTTTTTCTAGCAACAGAAATCTGTGAGTTAGATGACATCATGCTGCCTTGAATGAAACAGCTCAGGCTCCAAGTTCACCCAAAGGCCAACAGTGATAAACTCTCATCCAAGGACAAACTTCAATATAGTTTCTGTACTTATTAAAAACAGCATTTATAAAGCAACCATACAATAAGAGAGGGCTCTATACCAAACTCTGTTTCTGATCAGAAAGCACTCAGGACCTGAGAAAGAAATTCTACTTGGGAATGCAGTTTCTTAGCACAGAAACAAAAATCTGCCTTTAAAAAGAAAGGCTCAAAAGACCAGCCAAAAGTGAAATGGCCTCAGGAACTGCCAACGAACAAGCAAGTCACAAAAGGGGAAATACAGCAACCAAGAAACATATGTAAAAGCAGTAATCAGAGATTTACTCATTCAAAGTTATGCTTCCATACTATCAAACTAACAGAATTTAAACCCTGGCCTTTAAAAAAATCTTTTTTTTTTTAAATGATAAAAGTATATATATTTTTAAATCCTTATTTTTCAAAATATTACATAATCCTCCTTCTTCCCCATTGACCTCTTCTAGCCAGCCTCCCCCTCCACCCAGACCTTCACGGTCCTACTGTCTGCACCATGGGTTATGCATATATGCATGGAAGTTATTCGGTTGATCTCTTCTTCCCTCCTACTCACCCTCCCTCACCTTCCCTCTGAGATTGTGCAGTCTGTTCTATGCTTCTATGTCTCTGGATTTGTTATGTTCAAGAGTTTATTTTGTTCATTAGATTCCACATATGAGTGAGATCACATGATACTTGTCTTTCTCTGACTGGCTTATTTTGCTTAGCATAAAACTCTGCAGGTCCCTCAATGCTGTCTCAAAGGATAAGCGATGCTTCCTTTTACTGCTGCATAGTATTCTAGGGGAAAACCCCACTAACAACCTTAAGAAATAGGTAGCATTCTTATTCTTATTAAGGGCCTGACTCAATTTTACTAAAGAAGTTTTCTCTCTGATTTAGAAATGTTTCAACTGAAATGCAAGGAATTCACTTAACTTTTTTAGGAGCCAGTACCAGTACCAGTGCAAGAACATCTGAAGTGTTACCTCCATAAAAGAAAAAAGCTTTCCCTATGTTATATATTAAATCGATCAATGGCATTCCTTGCACCCTGACCATGCAATACCATGAATGTTCTCTAACTAATTAACCAAGTTTTCTAGCAGTCATTGTGCCTCTCTGGTTTCACTTTTCTTATATTCCAAAATCCCAGAATAAGTCGCAGGCAACATATAACTAGAAAATTGGCATATCATTGGCTGTGAGATAACAGATTTCACTGGGTGTGCCTCTCTCTTCCTTGCCCTGCTCTGCCTTCTCTCCCCTGCCCCACAAGCTCCATGTAAGTTTCTCATAGAAGACACAAACTAAGGAGCTTTCACTTGTTATTATTCCTGCTGCCCTATTGGTCACTGGACATTCAGCATCTGGACAAGTGACACCTGGAGGTAGTCTGGAAAGGCCTGCAATTTAACTTTGCTCTTCTTCATAACCCTAAATAGGATAAAGCACAATGGTTTCATGCAATAGGCAAGATCAGCTACTCCACTAAAAAATTCAGCTGTCCCAATGTATTTCTAAGGACTGAACAGAGTGTAAGTATCCCTTGAAAACATTTTCAATGAAGGTCAGGTGGGGTTTATTTACCTGGAAAGATGTACACAATGCCTATTTGATGTTTTTTTTTTTTTTAAATCAACTCAAATCATAATACAACTGCATCCTACAGACATTAAAACAATAGCAGGAAAGTGAAAGAAGTCCACCTTGCTATTCTAAATATATTTTCATTGATTTTAGAGAGGAAGAGAGAGGGAGAGAAAGATAGAAACATCAATGATGGGAAAGAGAATCATTGATCAGCTGCCTCTTGCACACCTCCTCGGATAGAGCCTACAATCTGGGCATGTGCCCTGACCGGAAATCAAACCGTGACCTCCTGGTTCATAAGTCGATGCTCAACCACTGATCCATGCCAGCCAGGCCACTTTGCTATTTCACAGAATCACATTATCACTGTATAGTATCTTCCATGTTAGGTTATAAATAACAACTTTGTCCTACACATTTTGTATAACCTACCCAGATAAGAACAAACCCATTCTAATCAAAGCTTAACTGTAGTTACAGCAGTGCCTTTTGAAAGGGCGTAAGGACAGCTGAAGACAGGGTGCCTTATTTTGCACTAAGTATTTCTTGGGACCTTTTAATTGTGTATGCCAGGTACCTGTTTAAAAATTAATATTTATTTTAAAATTTTGTGGAGAAATAACAGTAAAATTTGTATGGTTAGTATAGTCAATCCAAGAAGTCAAAGAAGGAAAACAAAGAAATCAGATGCCTATCAATGAACTAGAGGCCTGGTGCACAAAATTCGTGCATGGGGAGGGTCCCTAGGCCTGACTGGCAATCAGGGCTGGCCAGAGCCTTCCTTCATTCTGCAACGCCCCCTGGTTGTCAGCGCATGCCATAGCGAGCAGTCGAACTCCCAAGGGGACAATTTGCATATTAGCCTTTTATTATATAGGATGATGGAAACCAATGCATGAAACAAAGTTGCACTTACTGCATAATGAGTCAGGGACAGTCCCCCTAATTTCTTAGGTTTAGTGATATATTCTTTAAAGGGGATGAGGGGGAGTAATTCTATACACAATCACTCACTCCATATATATCCATTTATCCTTTTCTCCATATTAACACATATGCAGAAATCAAATACAGGACCAGCTTTCAGCTCCAGTGCACATGGTAGTGTGTGTTCTTGTTGAGGGGAATGATTATGCGCTGGGAGCTAGAACTCTCCTAGTGCTGATTCTATGTAGAAATATGAGCTGTAATCCTGCAACAGTGGCAACTGTATTCTCACATCCCCCCCTGTAGTGTAGATGCATTTTTTCAGGCATTTCAAAATAGGACATGCAGAGCCTCTTGTGAAGTGATGCAGGTAAGAAATCACTGTTTGGGGTCATTAAACTGCATTCGGTCATCAACCGAATTTTGTGCAAATGGCAATAAGTCAGTAATTGTAAACTGTTTGTCCTTAATCCCCACATACACAGTTAAAAAGCAGAGTCTAAGGTACTCAGTTCAGCCTCAGAATATAGCCTATCAACAAAAATACAGGAAGGGGAGGGAATTGTTCACAAGAGGAAAAATGGGGGGGTTCTCCTAGTCTCTGCTTATCTATTAGCTAGGTACATCTTAGAAGAGTGCAAGTCATTATACAGCAGGGAGAATTAAGGACAGATTTCCTCCTTCCTAAGCAAAAGAGGCAGCGTTCTCTTGGCATGGAGAGTGAAAAGCTTTTAGACATGGAGGACATCAACATTTTCAACCTATCCATAAAAACATAATTTAAAACCTTTCTTAAAAATCATTAAGGACCCATGATAGGTACCATATAATAAAGAAACTAAATGTTCAAAATTTACTTCTAACTAAATAAAAAAAATTCGTAGACCCACATGGGAAAGAAAGAGAAAACATCAGTACAGAACCAAATATTTTCCAAGGCTTGCTCTCACCTCTATAGATATACAATGTAAAGCTACTGGAAAGTTATCTCCACAAATCATTGCAACTGGTGTGACAATTACTTCTTTTTATGTCCTTGCCATTAGATGTATATTAAAGTATTCAAGTAAAAAGATATTACAGTGGGTGGCTTTCTCATAATACTTTATCCGCTTTACATTATAGAGAGACAGAAATGGAAATGCCAAAGACCACCCTCTCAACCTGAAGAATAAACAGCTTCAATGTACCTACTAGGTTCATTATTTCAAATTAAAATTTTCACATGAAACATTCAAGAGATGGTTTATCTCAGATACCAATTATATCATATCACTTATCTGAAGTTTCCATGATTTCTGTATTCCATGTCTCCTATAGTAATCATATTTTTCATTTAAATACCTATGTATCCTGATCAAAGACACCAATATAGAGCTAATCAAACAATAGAGAAAAATTAATTTGATAGGAAGTTAAAGGCATTTCAGGAAACTTTACATTTAGATTCAGAACCAAAATACTTTGGGCCTCCTGGTTTGGTTTCTTAGTTAAAGATGTATTTGACATAAGCATACAAGAACCACTGGCACTTGAAAGATAGCCTTGAAAACTAGCAGAGTGCCAAGAGAAAACAAAAAAATAAAAACACTAGCCTCAGAATAGTCCTTATAGGTCTCCCTCTGACCCAGACTTGACATGTAAGGGTGGCTCCGATGCTCTTCATGTGGTCTTAAAATACAAAGAAAGCATAGTAGAAAAGGCAAGAAACTAATGGTACAAAAGCACTGAAGGCAATTCATGTTTCTTGTCTCTTGACCAAGTTCCACAAAATCACATGGTGAAAAGCCTCCTGTCATATGACAACAATCAGGAGAACAAATTCGCACTGTGGAGACAATCTATGGCATTCACCCGGCTCCCGTATTCCTCGGTCAATGGGTTGGGTGCCTTCAGTAAGAAAGATCATGAGAGCCCAGTCAGCGTGGCTCAGTGGTTAAGTGTTGACCTAGGAACTAGGAGGTCATGGTTCAATTCCCGGTCAAAGCTCCCCAATGTGAGGTGTGCAGGAGGCAGCCAATCAATGATTCTTATCATTGATGTTTCTCTCTCTCTCTCCCTCTCCCATCCTCTATTTAATCAATTTAAAAAAATTTTAAACTTGAGGAAAAAAAATTTTATAAAAGGAGAATTTCAATGAGGATAGAAGATTATATATCATCATAACAAAAGTAAAGCTTTGACTTAAATAATATAAGTATGCCAGACAGACAAATAGAGATGTGATTAAGAATTGAGCAGAAAGACTGAACTACAAAATTTCCCTGGTACTTCCTACTTTTGTTAAACATTAACTAAATACTATTATGTATCCAGGAGAGACTGAAATATATAACATGACAAAAATTACTGCTTTTTATTATTCAAGGGACAGTGACTCAGAGAAACCCTTCTACTAATGGCAAAGAGGTATAGGTACACATATAAGCAGCACTACAATAAAGTAGAGATTTTTCTTTTAACAAAATCCATAGTTATATAATTATATTTCCTATGGTAGAGAGCAGTTATAATTAATGGATTTCCCTCCTTCTTCTAATGCACCCATTTGTCAATTCAAATACGAAACGTCCAATCAATTTTGATGTATTTAGTAAGCAATTTGTCAAATGGTGCTATAATCCAGTTAAAATATTAATTCTTCTCATGGAGAGAGTTCTGACAACTATATGGTTTTCTATAATTGGTGTGTGTTATTTTAAGATAACACCTCTGTGTACCAATATCTTAAAGTATGCAATTGTACATAGCAAAAACAGTTTTCTACATTAAACACACTGGGGTTCCACAGGACAGTGTGACTGAAAATTCATTATAATAAACAGGGGCCTTGGCTGATATGGCTCACTTGTTTGGGCATCATTCTATGCACTGAAAGGTTGCTGGTTCGTTTCCTGGTCAGGACACATGCTTAAGTTAAAGGCTCTATCCCCAGTAGGGGGCATGCAGGAGGCAACCAATAAGTGTTTCCTCTCACATTGATGTTTCTCTCCCTCCTTCTCTCCTCAAACCCATGTATGCCTCATATCTATATAACAAAAGCCTAAGCAACTGTTGTTACAGCGGAACTACCAGAAAGACCAGTCACTATGATGTGCACTGACCACCAGGGGGCAGATGCTCAATATAGGAGGACCCTGGTGGTCAGTGTGCTCCCACCAGTGGAGCGCTGCTCATCCAGGAGCCAGGAACACGGCTGGCGAGCACAGCGGTGGTGGCAGTGCTAAGGAGCAGCCAAGCGGTAAGGAGCAGTGAGCAGGCGGGCGGTAAGAAGCGAGGGGTCCCAGACTGCAAGAGGGCAGAGGCCAAGCTGAGGGACAACCCTACTCCCAAACCCCCACGCTCCAGTGCATGAATTGTGTGCACCAGGCCTCTAGGTATTTTTAATAAAGTGACAAGCCAACGCATATGACACTAGATGCAAAATATTTAGCTTTTAAGAGAGAAAGAGGGCTTTCCTAATTTAGTGTATGCATGTTAAACTTAAATAATACTTTTATAAACATTTTCCCTATTCTCAAAGTTTCTTCATACAAACTGCTAAAGAAGTGGCTCTCAGATTGTACTTTTCCTACTCCAACAGACTTAAGGTAAATGACAGCTCCCATCAGTGGAGGGAATTAAGGCCATGCAATTAAGCGGCTACTGGTCAAGACACTGTCCTTCAATTTACACAAACATACAATTTTTTAACTTTGTAAATGCATTTCAACCACAAATCACTATACCATCTCCAACTTTTCCCAAGCCTAACTACACATTGGGAACTAGAGACAGAACCACAAAATGTGTTGAGCTTTCTGGTAGATAGTCCAAATTGATACCACTGAAGAAATCTGGGTGACATTAACCAAGGAAGGGTCAAATCCTTTCCCATATTTTCCAGTGGGAGATTTAATCACCACCAGTTTGTCTGGAGCAGAGGACTAGAAGACAGGTTTTTAATACTTGTCAAAGGAAGCTTCCAGAACCACCCGGGTATATCTGGCAACCACTTTCAATCACTGTATCTAAGTCTTTCTATATTTCTCTACCAGGAACTGCAAAAGCAGAGATGAAGGCAAATCCTTTTTAGAAAACAAAACTGCTATATACATATACATACATATAGAGAGAGATAGAGAGAGAATTATATATATATATATATATATATATATTAGAAGAAAAAGAAATGAAGAGAAAAGGGAACACTACATTCATCTCCCAGACATTAGGCTTCCTTTAGTGCCTTTATGAGCCCTGCAAGAGCAAAGAAAAAAGTCTGCCAGAGTGATCTGGCACAGGCTATGTATTTAAAAACATGCAATGTGCATGGTCCTCCAGACGGCCAGACGGCCCATTGTTTCATGTGTCTGCTGAGAAGTGCCCTATGTGTCAGAAAAGCACACTGAATATTTTTCAGTGACCTAGGGGCCAGAGGTCACTTATTATGAATGGGTAATGAGACCTAATGCAGTGCTCTGAGGAGGGACAAAGAACGGGTCTATCCACAGCCCCTGGTGGATTGGTCATTCAGGCTATAATTTCCCCAGCACCCTTAATGGAGTCAAACCATTGACAGAAATTCTATAAAGAAGGCTGAAACTCAGAGAAACAACTGTATTCTAAACTCCGATAGACAGATACCAACAAACAGTGACCCTGAAATGGCGCCAGAACTCCTGCTATTACTAACAGAGCAGACAGTTGTAGCATCCCCCAAATTCCCATTTAGTCATTTGCTAGCAATTAACCTTAAGGACAGAACTGAGGCACATCCAAACACAGGCTTCTGCCAACACCAGCCCATTACAGTACTACAGGTGAGCAGACACAGGCCATTCTGCTTTAGCTCCTTATTTGTGGAGGAAAGGGCAAACAGATATCCCTGTACCCTTCTTCCCATACCTCTACTACCTAATTGACAGGTATCAGTGTGTTTATTATAATAAGAACCTTAATACCACATGATCTTACTCATTTATGGATAATAAAGAACATTATAACCTGATGAACAAAAAGATAGATACAGAGGCAGAGAAGCATCAAACAGACGGTCAAATTACAGGGGGAAAGCTGAGGAGTGTTTGGGGGAGGGGAGGGAGGCTAAGAGATCAACCGAAGGACTTGTATGCATGCATATAAGCATAACCAATGTACATAATACACAGGGCGGAGGGTGGGGGGAAGAGGGAGTTGGTGAGGGCATGTGCGGGGGTGGGTGGGGGGGGGGGGCGGGTAGGGAAGGCTGGGGGAAGGTCAATGGGGGGAAAAAGGAGACACACATACCACCACTAGTTGTAATACTTTAAACAACAACAGCAATAATAATAAAAACCTTAAACTCAGGTGGAATAGAGTGAATGACATCAGAATCAAGGTACTCATGGACCAGAGGCTTTATGACCAATTGATTATTTTATTTAATCTATCAGAATCAATGTCCCATCCCAGTCAAATCCGCCAAACCAATGGCAATGAATACTAGTATCAATAAAAAAAGATGTATACTCAAAAGCAGGTCATAAAACAACCTAAAGAAACAGTAAGCTACTACTATCACTAGAATTTTGTAAAATAAAGAAAAACACAGAAGTATAAAACAAACCATTATGTTTATTTTAAGAACAATTAGGACGAGAAAGTGGTTTAGCCTATAAATTTGTTATTTATTTACCAAACAAAATACTAGTAGCAAATAATACCTTAAAGAGTACTAAAACAAATGTCAGAAAGGCAAAGATTTACTTCAAAATGCAATATATGTCATTATATTATAAAAAAATAAGGACTTTTGAAACACCTCAACAATAAGTCAGCAATGGCCAAAAAAAAAAATAAAAAAAAAAATGAGCTATTCAACAGGTGTGAAGATCTATATAAAGATATGATTATCAATAAGATAAACACCAAAGAAAAGAAGGGAAAGTGGGTAACCCCACACTTTTCAATCCATCCTTCAAAAAGCTGATTGCTGATAGTATTTTCATTTAAATATATCTTTTCATTGAAGAAGCAAATATATTTAAATGTTCCTCAAATTAAACAACTTGGCTAAATTCAGGGTCAATATATCTCAAGCTTTTAAGAGTCTCTTGAAGAAAAATACCATTCATTTCACTGAAATCATTTTTCTATGGGAGGACATGTTTCAGTTGATAAAATTAAACACAAATAAGAAAAACTGTGAAATATAATTCAGTCTGAAGTGGTTTCTGAACGACCTCAGATATTTAGACCTGGAGAGAACAGTATGACACACCCAATGGCCAACAATGGACTATAAACACTCTTTAAATAAGTACTACGTTACAAGTTTCCTCTGCAAAAGAAAAACATTTCATTCTTCCCCTTCCACCCTTGCCCACTCTTGGGCAAATATTTATTATGGACAATGCAAGGAAATATTGTTGAGTACCTCCATCACACTTGGTACAAAACACAACAGCGATACAACCCAGGATGTTAGGTTAAATCTAATGCGACATTCAAAAAAACAGAACTCAGAAAACTGCTGCATATTTCATTGCTTTTCCAGGGCACTAACAATGACCATGAGAGAGAAGACAAAATTTGCTTTTGCTTTTTGTATCAATGTGTTCAAAACGTATCACCATAGCAATGTAAAACCAATAATACAATAGCATAGTAAAATATTTAAAATGGCTCCATTCTAAACCTAAAAGATTGACTTTATCTTATAGGGGAAAACATTTACTATTTCTGTTCTCATGTCTGCAGCTAGTAGGACAGCAGCACAAAATTTACTTGGGAATCAAGATCTCTAGAATCTGCCTGGCTAAGGGGTGTCTTAGTTAGCTGACCTTCGACCCATGAACCAGGAGATCACTGTTCAATTCCCAGTCAGGGCACATGCCCAGGTTGCGGGCTTGATCCTCAGCGTGGGGAATGTAGGAAGCACCAATAAATAACTTCTTCAAACATGAAAGACAGGTTTATATTATCTCCTCAAATAAATACATTAGCCCTAAGCAAAAGGCTGTTATGAACTTAGAATAACAATAATTAAATAAGCATAGAAACATACAGATTAATGAGAATAAAACAAATATAATTTTCCCCAAAGTTTCCATCTTCAAGGACCTTCACCAGTGAGCAGGATTCCCTTAGACTGGCCCACCAACCTTGTGGGAATCATGATATTAATTATGTGTCTTCAGTGTAACTGCTTAGGACAGTGGTCAGCAAACTCATTAGTCAACAGAGTAAAATATCAACAGTACAACAATTGAAATTTCTTTGAGAGCCAAATTTTTTAAACTTAACTTCTTCTAACGCCACTTCTTCAAAATAGACTCACCCATGCTGTGGTATATTGTGAAAGAGCCACACTTAAGGGACTAAAGAGCCGCATGTGGCTCACAAGCCGCAGTTTGCCAACCACTGGTCTAGGACATCTCAGAGTCCCAAAAATCCAGTAATCACTACATACAGCTTAGAATTAAAAATGTGTATTTTTGTTCAATCAAATATTATTAAATAGAGTCAAATATATTCCAATTAAATCTTTAGTGCACCCTAGGAATATAAAACAGTCTACCACTCAATAACACGATATTGAAAATGCCCAGCATCCTTTAAAAAATCGCTAGGCACATAAAGAAAGAGAAAAACACAACTCATACCAAGGGAAAAAATCAATCAATAGAAAAAAAGCAAAAAAAAATTTTTTTAAGTGTACATAAATTTTATATATATACATATACATATATATATATATATATATATATGTATATGTATATATATATATCAGGGTGAAAAGAATTAGCACAAAGGGACTCTAAAACATCTATCATAAGATAAACATTCCATATATTCAAACACTGACATATGAGGAAAGTTAGGAAAAAAATCCAAATGATACTTCTAGAAATGAAAAATATATCTGAAGTGAAAAAGTTAATAAAAGAATTGATAAATTTAAATATGTATAAATACAAACTATACAAAATAAACACAGAAGGGAAAAAACAATTTTTAAAACTGATCAAAGAATCAGTGAGCTTGGAAAATATCAAATGATGAACCTATACTGAATGGCCAGATTATTATGATTTCTGAACCCATAATAATATGTCCACTCAGTGTGCACATGTATTAATTAGAGATCCAATGTATGAATTCGTTCATGGGTGGGGTCCAGCCAGGCTGGGGGAGGGCTCATGGGCTGTTGTCTGGCCTGCCTACTGGTCAAACTCCTAGTTGAGGGGACAATTTGCATATTAGTCTTTTATTATATAGGATATACACTGAGTGACCAGATTATTATGTGTTCAGAGATCATAATAATCTGGCCACTCAGTGTACATATAACTGGTGTCACAACAGGAAAAAGGGACAAACAAAAAAATTACTTGAAGATATATTTGCATAAAAGTTTTCAGATTTGATGAAAACTATAAATCCATAGACTCAGGAATTTCACAGATCCCAAGCAGAAAAAAACACAGTACATCATGATTTAATTGATTTTTTTCAATTTTTCTATATTATTTATATTTTTCTTATTGTTTTTGTATTTTACATTTCACTGATTTCCACTCTGACCTTTATTATTTCCTCCTTTGTACTTTAATATGCTTGAGTTTTTCTAGCTTCTTAATGTAGAAACTGAGGTAATTAATTTCAGAACTTCCTCTTTTATAACACAGGCATTTAGTCCTATTAATTTCCCCTTGGGTACTGATTTAGGGACATCTCAGACTTTTCATTTTGAAATTATTATATTCTTAAGAAGCTATACAAATAGTACAGAGGGGTCTTGTACCCATTTTACCTGGTTTCCAACCCCAGAAGCTGCCATGCTAAAACCATAGACGGTATTCAGATTTTAGCAGTTTTACTAATACAGCTGTATATGCATACATCCTGTGTTACAAAGGACGTGCGCATATGTTTGTGCATAGTTCTATTCCATTTTTTTCCACTTGTTAATTTGTGTAACCCTTACTACAATCAAGGTACAGAACTGTTCCCTCACCACAAAGATCTACCTCCCCATTGATAGTCACAGCAACCTCCCTACTACTCCGGCTCTAAGATCTGATCGATGCTAATCTCTGTAATTATTATGTCATTTTGAGAACATTGTACAAATGGAATTTTTTTTTTCTCTTGGTGCTTTTAATATTTTTAGTATGCAAGGTTTGAGACTAGCCTTTTTCACTTGGCATAATATCCATAATTCACCCAACTTGTTGCATGTATAATACTTAGACTTCAATTTTTTTTTTTCTGAAGAGTATTCTAAGATATGAATGTGTTCTTTTTTATTTTCATTGAGTTCAAAATAATTTCTAATTTGCTTTTTTGTTTCTTCTGTGAACCATGTATGATTTAGAAGTATGTTGTTTACTTTCTAAATATTTGTGGATTTTCCAGATCTGTTATCCATTTCTTATTTAATTCCTCTGTGGTAAGAGAATATGCTCTGTATGACTTGAAAGCTTTTAAATTTATTGAGACTTGTTTTATGGCCCAGATCACCTATGTTGGTCAGTGTTCCCTGTGCACTTGAAAATAGTGTTTTCTACTGTTTTTGGGTGGGGTGTTCAGCTTAGTCTGATATTAATGTAGCAAGTCAGGGTTTCTCCTAAGTAGCATATAGTTGGAGCTTATATTTCTATCCAATTTGAAATCTCTTAATTTTTATTAAGCTGTTTAGATCATTCATAACTGATTTTTTATAATGAGCATTGATATACTTAGGGCCACATCAGTTTGCTTATTTCTTTCTATTATATTCCCTTAATTGCTGTAGACTGCTTTTGGTTGTATTACCTATAGCTTTAATATCACAGTTTACCTTTAAGTGATATTATACCACTCACAAATACTATGAAAACCTACAATAATAATGTCCCATTTCCCACACTACTGGCCTTTATGCTACTGATGTTATTGTGTTTCTGTGCTTATATTACACATTCACACACACATATGTTGTAAAGTCCATAATACATATCTGTATATATAAATATGTATGTGTATACACACACACATACATACATGCATGCACACTCATACATATATTTTTAAAACCACAATGTGCTGATACTATTTTTATGTTCACAGTGAATTATATTTTTAAAAGACCTGAATAACTACCCAAAAAACACGTTATATATTCTAATCATGTCCAGTGTTCTTTGTTCTCCTCCATCTGCTGCCACTTTCCTTCTGCTTAAAGGATTTCCTTTAAGACTTCTTGTAGAGCATGTCTGCTGCTGATAAATTCTTTAATCTTCTATATATCTGAAGAAAGTATTTTATTTTGCCCTCATTTTGAAAGCTACTTTCTGAGAGGGCAGAATTCTAAGTCCGCAATTGTTTCCTTTCAGTACTTAAGAGAAACCTGTCATTCTCATCATCTTTCCTCGCATATAATGTCTTTCTTCTTCTTTTTTTTTTTAACCACTGGCTGCTTTTAAGATTTTTCTCTTTCTAAATGACTTTGAGCAGCTTGGTAATTGTGTACTTTGGTATGGTTTTCTTCATGTTTCTTCTGTTTTGGGATTTATTGTTTTTCTTGGATATATCAGATTTGAAATTTTTTTGGCTATTTATTTGGTCCCCCCCATCATCCCAATTCAGGGATCCTACGGTTCAGCATAACTGTTTTTAATTTCTTTTTCTTTCTGTATTTCATTATGGATAATTTCTCTTGATCTATCCTCAATCTCACTAATATTTTCTTCTGCAATTTCTAATTTATTCTCACTTTTATCCAACGCAACTTTCACATCTAGGTTTTCATATCTAGGACTTTGAGTCATTTTAATATCTTCCACATCTCTAACTTTTTAAACATATGGAATCTAGTTATAACTGTGTTAGTGTCACCATTCCTGACCCTGTGTGGGCTCCAGGCACTCTGCCCTCTAAGATTCTCTGTGGCTGCTGCTTCCTTGGCTTTGGATAGTTTCCCACAGCCATCAGTCCTGTGCTGAGTACTAGAAGAGGACCCTCTGCAGATGTTCAGAATTCTCATTTTGTGCTGATCTATCTATTTTCTCTAATAGCCAGTCTAGCTAATTCTAGGTAAGGAGTTAACAAATAGTAAATATGTAGGGCTTTGTGGGTCATATGGTTTCTGCACTATTACTCAGCTCTGTGGTTATCATTTTAAAGTGGCCACAGACAATATATAAATGAAATCATGAAGTCACCGTTTCAGTAAAACTTTTTTACAAATAATAGTTCATGGTAGTTTGCTGAAACACACTCTTCCTTGGTCTTGCTGGACTCAGTGCTGTCCACTCTGCGTTCCACTTGGACTCCCCATCACCGAAGCACAGTCTAGAGAATCCTTTAAGGCAATAAACGGAGGCAATTGTAGGGCTCACTCCATTAGTTTCCCATCTCTCAAGGATCACTATCCTTTACTCCTGATGTCGGGTGACTCGAAAACAGTTGCTTTAAACTATATTCTGTTTTTTGTTGTTGTTGTTTGAGGCAGGATGGTAAACCGATCCTTGTTATTACATCTTTGTGGGGAGCTGCTACTGAAGTGGAACCTTGAGAAATACTCAATGAAATCAAAGCACATTATTTTCACACACAATTCCAATTGGAACACATTGGTGTGAAGGATATCAGTTCTAAACATTTCCAGTGTTCTTCATTCCTTTCCATCTAGTGGCAAAGGCTCTCCCCACCATTCCCATGATGCTTTTGAAGGTAGAAGAAGGTAATTACATTCCAAGTAAATCACAGGAAGGTTCTATGGATCCCAGTCACCTTTCTGTTGTGTACCAGCAGTATTTCTGTTGTATGGCCTTCTGTTACTACTTAACAAAAAAACTCAGTAAGCTTAGGAAGGAACTTCTCATATACCCAAGGATTACTTTAGAAATAAGTCTGACCTCCACCCCAACAAAGCTAGCTAACGTCAGCAACTTAAAAATACTGCTGCTGCCCAATTAATTGAAAGATAAGGGGGAAACTTTATTTCCCCCCATGAATATAACTTTCCCTAAGTCAATTCAGGATGCCCCCTTTTTAATTTACAATTGGGGAAGCACTGGAGCAGACTTAGAAGAAAAAAAGGGGGGGGGGAAAGGTCATCTACTTTAGGATCATAATTAAAATGCCTATTTTAGAAGAGGCATTAGAAAAATATATACTAATTTCTGTATAATCTTTTTATCAACTATTCCCAAGATTACTTATGACCTAGGAAAAAAACATTTTTGTGATAATAACCAACTTCTACTTTTACTGAGTTACATAAAGATTAGATTTCCATCTTACATTCACTTTGCACTTATAAATTCATCAATCTATTCAAACCATGTCCTTTTGCTGATTTTTTACTTAAAAAATTACTTAAATCAGCAATCCCTAAGGCTCGACCTACCACCAAAGAGTTCTCCCTGCCTCCATAGGGACCTCTGTACGGAGCACTGGAGTACAGCGGCTGCCAGCCAGTGATCCACGGACCACTGGTGGTCCATGAGGCCCAAAAGGTTGGCAACCGCGGCTCTAGTATGATTCAGGGATACATCCCAAATCCTCAATTTTATGCCATTACATTTAATTAATAGAGGTAGAAAATGTGACCACGGTTACAAATATAAAATTTGGCCCTTTTACTTACTTCACTTTAAAGTTAGTACTTAAGTGTTTCAGGCAGATTTTCCTTTTCCTCCCCACCAGTCGCTCTCCTGCCACGTAGGCAGAATTCTGTTTATCAACTAGCAATGCATCTATTGTGATTATAGGGCTGGAAGGGGAGTGGGCTTTCCTACTCTCTTCTCCCTGAGACCATGACTCTTTCCCACTTCCATTTCCATCATTCTTTGTCTATGACTATTACTATCATTTCCAGAGTTTGCACAAGTCTTCGCCTGATTCATAGATCCAACCAGAACCAAAGAAAATGCTTGCAACATTTGTGAAGTTGGAACTAGAATTTTACTCCCAACCACTCTATTTGAAAATACTTGTAGTAGTGTATTTATTAATGGTCTTCAAGTCAGGAAATAAGAGGTGATTTTCAGTATGGCTTAGTAAAACCAAAAACTTCCCAGAATCAACTATGGTATCCTGTGAGGAGCGTTGGAGAGAAAGCAGAAGGTAATAAGAAAGTCTTTTAAATGAGGTTCTGCTTGCACGAAGGGCTCAAGAGATGGGCAGGGAAAGGCATTTTCTATAAACTGGCTCCAGCACTGCTTTTGCCAATTGTGGGTCAGGCTGTACCTCTGACACAAATGTCCACGTTGTGCATATTTAATTGCTCCAATCATGTTATATACTGGCATATTCTCAATCAAATATCCTTTCTTTATGTAAGAGAACATGACTTTGAAATCCAGACGAATTCTGTATCTCCACTCTCAGAATGTACAGAAGTAGTACAAAATACCTGTCGCTTAGGTATTTCTTGACCTATTAGGTTACATCTATAGTAACACTTCAAAAGATAAGAAACTGTGCGTTAATAATGATCCATCAAGTGGACAACAGACATGGTCAAAATCAGGTGGCCAGAATAGCTATTGCATTATTAAGGCCCTGAAATCTACTATTTGAAAATAAGGGTACTATATTACAGTGTTTTTTTAAAATATATTTTATTGATTTTTTACAGAGAGGAAGAGAGAGGGATAGAGAGTTAGAAACATCGATGAGAGAGAATAATCGATCCACTGCCTCTTGCACATCCCCTACTGGGGATGCACCCGCAACCAACGTACATGCCCTTGACCGGAATCGAACCCGGGACCTTTTAGTCCACAGGCCGATGCTCTATCCACTGAGCCAAACTGGTTTCGGCTATATTACAGTTTTTAAAGGACTTTAACATCACCTCATTGATCATGACAACACCTTTATAATAGTTATTATTATTATTATTATTATTATTGATATTTTATATTTATCAAGTTATTGACAAGTGGTTTGAAACTGGAACCCAGGACTTTTCATTCTTATACCATTGCTAATCCACCTGATATTCAAAAGGTCCATGTGAAGTGCATTATATTATATATATTTTCATTAGAAATCACAGAATCATCAGGGACTGCATTCTGTCAAATTATCTCATAATAAAGGGTAGAGGAAAATGCTCTTATTTTAATTAGATATTACATAAATGTCATTTTTTTTCTAATGCCTAAAGTAGAGTTAAATATATGCTTAGATAACCTAGGAACTTACAACTATCATGTACTCAGTTTTTGAACCAAAATACGTACCACTTACATAAACCCCTCCTGGTAAAGGCTTTGGCAACTTAAGTCACTGCTATCATAGTTCACTGTTAACCAAACTATTCATGGATGCACCCATCTGATTTTATACTACTTTTTCATTAAACACCTACCTCCCGAGATAGACAGAGAATTCATTGAGGAAAGAGCAACATACTATTCACTTTAAATTACAAGTGCCTGATTAGTGGCCTCACCTGTGAGATCCCCAGCCTGGGTTCCACGCAGGCCAGGAGGAGACTTGATGCCTGTGGGAGGGGAACTGGACTTCAGTGAAGACAATACTGATGGGAACTGTGGTACTAAGGGTCTTTGTAATTGTACTTATTGTTTATGCTGAAAGGAAGTAGACTGAGTCAATGATTTGACTCGTGCACATAAGACAAGGGGGGAATGAGAGGGCAGGGCAGGGCGAGACCAACTTCTGACTAGAACCCTGACTCCACCGTGGGGCAGGGTGGAGTTATCCTCCATTTTGTGTAACTGGACCCTAGCTCTCACCCAACCAATCAGGGTCAGCCAAAGCAGTGACATCACCACTGGTGTAAAACCCCTAGATGTGGCGAAGTTCGCTCTCTCGTCCACCATGCGGTCGGCATGTGTGGGACAGAGCCCATGTTAACATGGAAGAGGCTCTCTTGTTAAAAATAAAAAATAAATAAAAAATAAATTACAAGTGCCTGGCACATAGAAATCACTCAAAAAATGCATACTGGAAAAATCAGTGAGTTCAATCATATAAGAAAGCAAGACCGCCAACTATTTGTTACAATTATAGTCTCATAACTTTAGAGCAAAGTCAATAAATTTGCTCTGTTTCAGTTTAATATGTAACGCATTATAAACATAAAATAAAACCGTTTTAGAAAATATTTTACTTCATGCTATATAAATACAGCAAATGAAATAATAAGTTCAATACAACAAAACTCCATTAAAAACACCTCAATGTTGATTTTTAGGAAGTTTCTTAAAAACACACACTTCTCAGACCCATGAAGTAAAATTAAGGATCCAGTCACTTCTACAAAATTTAATTATAATTGTGAGGAATTTTTAATTCTATGACCATAAACTGGATAAATACTAAATTGTATTTTCATGCCCTCCCTCATATAAACAAGGCTGTTTCTAGGTCAATGTACATTCTCTCAAGTAACAAAAGAGCCCAGATCAATCTCTATAAACGTAAGGGCTCTGATATGAAAGTAGACGTACAAAAACCAATGGAGTTGCAATCATTACTTCATTATCACAAGTAAAATTCTACAAAAAGAAAAATCTGCCAACACGGTTTTCACAGTGAAAAGTACTTAATTTTTTCACGTCAGAAACAGATACCACTATCCTTTTGTTGTTGTTGTTGTTAACACCTTTGAGCCCACCAGATAGTCCCTCTCAGCTTACATAATAGCATGTACCTCACAGCCAGGGAACGAGGATAGCAGAGGTTTACATAACGTGTGCTACATCTTCTGGTTTATATTTGTCGTAGACATCTTATTGTCTCCCTCTGATTGTTTATGGCCGATGGATGATGGACCAGTGCTAATATGCGTGGTCGCATTAAAAGTCAGCATTTTAAGATGAAATCTCAAAATAACTGTACAGAAGGAAAAACACAGGAACTACTTACGGCCAGCAAGCAGAAACTGATAATACTGTACAGCATCTGCAGCCAGGAGCAGAGGGTGGTTTGCATTAAATGGCGGCTGCAATTCATTCCACTGAGGAGTTCTAAGGAAACAGCAGAAGAATATTAATATTTAAGCTTAATAGATGGTATGTAAATCAACATCACTGTCACCACTTGCAGACATTGATATAAACTCACACTATCTTTGTAATCATTAAAATGAACTTGTTGGAGTGCTGAAACCTGAAACACAAGGCCATCTGCTTAGAAAAGAATAAAAAGGTGGCAGTGATTCATGCTAATCACACAGAGCCAGTATCAGTTTAAAGCAGAACATGCCTCCTGCCTCCTCCCCCCCCAATAAGACATTCGGACATTCAAAATACTGGACAGAGAGGAAGTGTGGAATTCAAATGTCACAACTAAGTAGTTCTAATTTTACCTAATTTCTGACAATTGTTAGAGCTCTCTATTCTCAGAATATGTGTGTATTTTCAAATAGAATAAAGCAGGGGGGAAATGGTGAGGAAAAAATACAGTTATGTTCATGGGTGACGTATTATAGAACAAATTAGCATCTGAGTTCCAAAATAAACCACTTATTTCAACAATGATGGTGCAGAAATTTTAATCAGATCTGCCTGCTCATGAATAACCTGATAAATAAGCTATTGATCAAATCAATTTAGTGCAGTAAAGCAGTAGTAAAGAATTCTGGAGCCTTGAAAAATCAATATGAGAGTATTTTAAAATGTCAAAAGGAAAGGGATCATTTTCATATCCATTTTTGTCTGTTTCCTTCCATACATGTCAGGACCAATATTTTCTGTCTCTCCTATACCATTCATTGTACACTACACTGAAAAGGCTTTACTCTGGATTTAACGTTTCTATCTGTATTAGCTTATAAAGATTCTAGTGATTATGTATTTTTAAGAATGACCCTGATTCATCTTTTTTAAAATGTTTTTATTGATTTTAGAGAGAAAGAGAGAGGAAGAGATAGAAACATTCATGAGAGAAACATCAATTGGCTGCCTCCTACTGGGGATACTGCATCAAACCAGTTGAGTGACCTTTTGGGTCATGGGTCAACACTTAACCATTGAGCCACACCAGCCACTCAGGACTCTGATTCTTAATAAATACTTCTACAGGCTTAGCCCTTCTATATTGGGGAATGACTGTAAAGGAAACCTTCCAATCTACTTATGTTAGTTTCTTTCCCTTTAGTGGCTGCCTCAGTGCACTCTATATTCAGTGAGCATGAGACTGGAAATAAGGGGAAGCATGTGGAAAATTAAAAATGAAAAAACAAAACCCAAGTCTGAGAAGAGGTAAAACAAAGATACAAGGAAAAAGGAGTTCAAAAGGACACGTTCTCTGAGGCATGTATGGAGGACAACTGAAAATATAGGACCACACAGAAATTAGTTAAAAAAAATATTCTTAGCAGCATAATTAATGACAGGTAAAAAGTCACATGACAGTGTGGGTCAACTGATGAAAGAGTAAACAAAATGTGGTATATCCATTGCACTGGAATATTATTTGGGCATAAAAGGGAAAAAGTTCTGATACATGCTACCACTTGGCTGGACCTTGTAAACATTATGATACATGAAGGCAGTCAGGTGCAAAAGGTTACATTTTGTCTGATTCCATTTTAATTAAATGTCCTAAGTAGGTAACTCGATAGAAACAAAGTAAAATGAGTGACTGCTAATGGGTATCATCAAATTTCCTTTGGGGTTGATGAAAAATGACTGTGGTGATGGGTACATACCTAGTGAAAATTTACTTTAAATGGATGAATTGTATTATGTGTAAGTTATGTCTCAATTTCAAAAAGTAAAAAATCATTAATACATGCCCCAACGGGAAAGAATCAAAATAATTTTGCTGGATGAAAGAAGCAAGACAAAAAAAGAACATGTATATATTCAGATTCCATGTATATAATCTTCTAAAAATCATCAAGTAATCCACAGTGAGAGAGAGTAAACAGTGGTTGCCTGGTGCTCCATGGCAGAGGTAGGGATAAAGAGGGGCAGAAGGGAGAGATTAAAAAGAAGTATTAGACAACATTTGCAGATGATGAATATATTTATAATGTTAATTCGAGTGGTGGTTTCCACAGCTGTATCCAATGTCAAACCTTTTCAAATTGTACACATTTAATATCTTATACCTCAATAAAGCTGTTAAGAAAAAAACTGAAAATTGTATATTACTGGGGGGAAAAAAATTTTCCCAAACTTAACTGTGTTTAGAGGGTGATGCATTCTTTATAATAACTGCATGGAAGCTTGACTTTACAGCCCATGTGCTATAGTCCGAGGGGGGGTGGAAAAGGGAGTGCTTGGGAGTCAGACCCATCACAGTGTGGTCCATGGACGAGGGCCTCTGGAGATGAGGGGTCTTAGATTGTGGATACTTTCTGCAATGATGTCACAAGATAACCAGATACTAAACAATTTGAAACTTGGTCCCATTAGCAGACCAGAATGTATATGTATGTGCACTATGAATTAATGTTTTTTTTGTTTTTTTTCTAGTCCCTATGTGCTGATACTGATCCTAAAAAGCTCACCCAACTGCCAAAGGGCAGAGCCGGGACCCCAAGAGTCCCCAACCCACAGCCAAAACCAGTCCCGAAGAGCCTATTACTGAAATTTAAACAACTTTTTAAAGGGGGGCATGTGTAATACTTTCAACAATAAAGATTAAAAAATAATAAAGAAATTTAAAAAAATTTTTAAACAAAAAGAAAAAGAAAACAGAAAGGTGGTATTACCTAACCAGAGTCCAGCTGGCTCGAGGTGATGTCATCATCTCCAGAGGGGTGTCATCGCTAATCTTGGGGGCAGTGCTGAGTGGCCGTGGCTCCATCATGTGCTCCACTAAGGTCCCGTAGCAGCTGATGATGTAGAGAGATTCAACTACAACTTGTTTGGACTGATCTACAAACAAAAAAATAGAACCTGGATGTTTGATAATGAACTAAAAGGAGCAGAGAATAGTTTGTACAGGTTATTGAACTTCAAATTTCTTCTCAGGCTGCTAAGAGGAAATAAGAGGCAGGAATTTTGTTCACAAGAATGGGTAAGGTGTCTGCTCCTTGCATAAAAGTTGTCTCTTACTAAGTATAAGCTAAGGAATTTAAAAATGTCTATGCTGTTGAAACATTTTTTAAATCTTAAGGTAAGAATGATGTAAGTATACTCAGATTTCTAATATAATGAAACAATATTTTTCAGTCTTGTGTATTTGTCTGCAATATAATGTGTCCCACGTTATGAAAAATGAGTGCTATCAGGCGGGACAGGGACAGACTAACTGACAAGGAACTCTGCATGGACAAAGACTTAATAGTGATAGGATGTACCCACTCAAGTGCATGAGAGCCCTTTGTACGCTGACATCAGCCCAACTTCTCACTTTCCCTTTAACATTTCTGGATTTAAACAAACAAACAAGCAAAAAACTCACACATCCTCCTCCCCCAAATTCTCTTCCTTCTTTTCTCTCGTTGGATCCCTGGCCCCCAAGGCAAATGAAGAGGGGGTTATACTTTGAAGAAGGTCAGGTGCTGAATATGGACTTTAGAAGGAGGACACATGTCCTCAGTGCCAGAACAGGTTCAGCCCTCTATCTCGGGTTTTACAGTAAACCTAGGAGCACAGAAAACCACCCCTGAATGCTGGGCGGGTCACCTTATCTCTGGGCCAGAGGAATTCATTACAGCTGATTTGAGAAAATGGCTAATGACCAGTCGGTGGGACATAAAGGAGTAGCAAGTTAAAAGGGTAATTAGAACAGAAGGGAGAAGCATTTGAAATCGAGCTACACAGAGGGTTTTAACTAGCAACAAAAAGTCATTTCGATAGCATCAGTAAAGCTAGGGAGGTAACAAAAAAATACAGACGGGATAAGGAAATGGAAGCTTGCACTGTGCTGTATCCTCTCCCACTCAGGTAAGGAACCTGCTGTGGCGGAGATCCTATTTCCCCGGAGAGGGGCACTGCCAGGCGATAACCAGGGGAGGGGCTGACGTCTGGTTGCCAGCATTGAGCGTAACGGAGGGCCGTTTCGTTTAGCCAAGAACAATGCAGCCCTTGGAACCCTTCAAAGCAGGGCCTCACTAATAATAGCAACGTGACCTACTTCAATAGGACTCAAATGAGGGAAAAGCTTATTCACAATGAAATTCGTGGTCCATCAAATGTAGGGATTCTCCTCTACACAGAATCAATCAGCCATCACACAACAGATGGTAATTAATGTAAACTTTTTTGGTATTGATCCTGATGATAAAAAAAAAAGGGGGGGGGAGAGGGGGTTAAAAAAAAACTGTATAAATTTGCTCTAGCCAGTGCATCCCAGTGGTTGAAGCGTCGGCCCACTTCGACTCTGGGTGAAGGGCATGTACCCGGTCAGGGCACATGGGAGAGTCAACCAATCGATGTCTTTTCTCACACCTCTAACTCTGTATATCTCCATCTCTCTCCCTCCCCGCCTTACACTCTCGTTAAAAAACAATGGAAAAAAATATGAGGGTTGACAATAACAAAAAAAAAATTTTAAATAACTATATGAATTCAAAGGAGCAATGGTTACCTTAAAAGATGACCTTTATTTCTGAGTAGCAGCCTATTTTTTAACTTTTAGTTTATAGTACTAGAGGATGGGTGCATGAAATTCATACACACGGGGCGGGGACGATGTCCCTCAGCCCAACCTGCACCCTCTCCAATCTGGGATCCCCCCACACTGGGATTGGGCCTAAATGGGCAGTCAAACATCTCTCTCATAATCCAGGATTGCTGGCTCACAACCACTCTGCCTGCCAGTCTGATCACCCGCTAACTACTCCCCTGCTGGACCAATTGCCCCTAACTGCTCTTCCCTGCCGGCCTGGTCCCTCCAAACTGCCCTTCCTTGCTGCCTAGTTGACCCCAACTGGCCCGGTCACCCCTAACTTCCCTCCCTTGCCAACCTGATCCCTCCTAACTGCCCTCCCCCTGCAGGCCTAGTTCCCCCAATTGCCCTCCCATGAAGGCCTAGTTCCCCCATAACTATCCTCCCCTGCAGGCCTGGTCCCCTACAACTACCCTCCCCTGCAGGCCCAGTCACCCCCAACTGCCCTCCTCTGCCGGCCCAGTCACCCCTAACTTCCCTCCCCTGCAGGCTTGATCACCCCCACTGCCCTCCCTTGCAGGCCTGGTCCTTTCCAACTGCACTCCCTTGCTGGCCTGATCCCTCCCAACAGCCCTCCCCTGTTGACCATCTTGTGGTGGCCATCTTGTGTCCACAGGGGGCAGCCATCTTGTGTGTTGGAGTGATGGTCAATTTGCATATTACCTCTTTATTATATAGGATGGCAAACTTGTTGATTTTTTCCCCATCACCATTTTTGGCCTCTATGCTCTCTTCCAGTCTCCACCACCCAACCCCCACAATCTACACCATTCTCTTTTTCTTTTTGCTCAATCCCTCCACCACTATCCCAACAACCCTCCCACCCCACTAGAGCTGTCTGCCTGTTCTCAGATTTAACATTAAAAAAATTTTTTTTTTCAAACTCTGATACCATCACTTACTAACCAGTGCTTTTAGCTATTTAAACTCACTAATCTCAAATTCACTTCATCTCCTAAACAGAGAAAAGGTTTTCCTCTCCACACCTCAGAGTAGGTGTGAAATTAGCTTGTCAAAAAAAAAAAATGTAGAAGCTACATACATATAACGGTATGGAGTTGACAAGCATTGAGAACACCTGTAAACTGCCACCAACAAAGCCAAACAAAAACCCTCAGCGGGCTATGGCTTTAACAGCTACAATGAGGGGACGGCTTTCTTCATGAGTGGGCTTCAGCAACTGAGAGGAACATGCTCATTGAATGGAAAAACTGGCGTCTAAAATATTGGGTTCAGACTATAAGGAGACAAGCTATAACTCTTTTTTAAGAAACAAATATCTCCAAAGGCCCGTTTAGCCCTCAGTGGGACACCCACCTTTTTCTCTTTTCAGACCAGCGTTATTTGCAAACCACGACCTGGACGTCCCAAACACGGCAGCCACGCAAAATTCTCCGCCCACCGACTTGCTAGGTGAAATCTGTGGAGGTGGTTTAACTTTGCTTTTAAAAAAAAGGAAAAAAAAAAAGAAAAAAATTAACCATGAAGAAGTCCCAGTCCTTGAGATAATGACATCTTTTCCTTAAAATTCCACCCCTAAGTATTCATCCACCCCCTCAATGTGGACATGCATTTTGCCTTAATAACTGGTAGTGTGAGGCTGTGTTCTGCAGTAAGAGTAAAACTAGTTCAAAGTTCCAGAGCTTTATCAGGTCAATAAAAATTAACTCCTTCTTGAAATATGTGCTGGGGAAATCCAAGTCACTTCTTTTCAGATGGATAACAATTCCTTAGAGATTTCAAAGTGAAGCAACATAACCACCATAAACATCTCAGGATAATAAAACAGTTTACCTTTTCACTTTGATAGATAAGATTTGGGGGTGACAATTCAGTTGAATGGAGACAGCGTGAGTGAAAATAATGAGGTGATACAGAATGAAACCCTGAAAGTGCTCTTAGCCACAGTGCTATAAGGACTTAGACAACGTGTGGGTCCATCTAAGATGTAAGGCAATTATATTCGCTGATCTTCCAATTTGTTTTTTTCTTTGTGGATGTGTGAAAATGATGTATGTGTTTTTGTTCTGTTTTTCGTAAGTCTGAGGACACATTAAGTAACTGCTGCTACATCTCAGAACTAGCATTAAAAAGCACGTACTTTCCTATTTGTTTTCCCCAAATCAGCTTTCATACTATCAACTGCTAATGCCAACTTTTTCTATTCTTTCAAATCCTTTATTTCCCTTCTCTTTTGATTTGTCAAAGACTTCCCAAAGCTCATTAGCAATTTGCCAAACACCTTCGATAAGTGATGGCATTATGTTCTCCAATTTATAGACAACAGGCTCCCTGCACACTGGTCATGATCACAGCCTCGTTGGGGCACAGGAATAACAGAGCTCGATGTTCCTGCTTTGTGAGTCAGTCTCCAGTGCTGAGTAACCTTATTTCTACCTTGTTTTGCTCACTGACCTTTATCTCTTCATCTTTTAATGACGTATGGCTGGATGTAGAAGAATTGGTGTGGGGTGTCAGAAAGAAACCTAAATCTGAATAACAATGCTACCACTTACTACTGTATGACTTTAGGTTAAGTTATTTAAACTCTCAGAGCTCAGACTATTAGTACCGTGTTTCCCCGAAAATAAGACATCCTCCGAAAATAAGACCTAGCGCATGGAAAGATAAGACATCTCCTGAAAATAAGACCTAGCACAACTTTGGGAGAAAAAATTAATATAAGACACTTTCTTATTTTCGGGAAAACAGGGTATGTAATACCTTCATCAATAAAGAATGAATGAATGAATGAATAAATAAATAAGTAAACAGCTTATCCAGTAAAGTGCATAAAGCTCTAAGGGCGGTACTTTCCCTTATCATAATACTCAGCAATGTTAACTATCTTCTATTTTTCTTTTAATTAGAGTTTGCATATGTAATCTGTTTTCAGACCTTATGACACCTAAAATAGTCTCACACGTTTTACCGCCCGAGCCCTCGGTTTTGACACCCTCCTGGTAGGGAGAGCACAAAGTTTAGATCAGAGGCCATTGTGGTTGGTCGTTTTGGTCCCTCCCTTGGTACCAAATCCAACGTAATGCACATTCCACATATGAAAAGGTCTCTGCTTTCCATCAATATTTCTTAAGCGCTTTGTGTCATTACCCATAAAGATCAAACCCATGCCTAAAATACGAATGCCAGTCAGTCAGACTTCCACTGAAGGGAATAAAGATATAGTTTTTTTTTTTAAGTTTCTGTGAGGAAATGAAACAGTTTCATAAGTGCGATACCCTTCACACAACCACAATAAGCTACCAACAGAAAGGAAAGAGTCCGTTCCACCTGAACAAGTGTGCACCTTCCCGGGGAACAGCATCAGAATTGCTCTTTCTGGTAGAGATGCTCTCTGTTGCACTACCCTCCCTCAAAGCCTTTATTTCCATCCCTGAACTACTATCATTGAGCTGTTAAGTTCCTGTAAGGAGCATCTTTTAAATTCCATTGGTGATTTAACACTTACTAAGTGTTTGGGGAGGTTGAAGAGGAGGAAAAAAGAGAAAAACACCATTGCAGAATTTTTTGAAAGGTGTTTCTAATTGAGTGACTGTAATTTTACTAGAATCACCATTAGGAAACAATAAGACTACAACGTATAATTAACATGCCAAGGGCAAAAGACAAAGAGAGAATCTTATAAGCAGCAAGAAAAAAACAGTTACCTATAAGGGAACACCCATACAATTATCAGCTGATTTCTCAACAGACACTATGCAGACCGGGGGAGGAGGGAGCAAGAAATGTTCAAAGTGATGAATAGCAAGAACCTACAACCAAGATTACTCTACCCACCCAAGCTATCATTCAGAATTGAAGGTCAGATAAAGAGCTTCACAGATAAGAAAAAGCTAAAGGAGTTCATCACCCCAAAACCAGTATTATATGAAATGCTGAAAGATATTCTTTAAGAGGAAGAAGAAGAAAAAGATAAAAATTATGAACAACAAATAATATCTATCAACAAGTGAATCTAAACATCAAGTGAGTAAAAAATCTGATGAACAGAATAAACTGGTGAATATAATAGAATCAGGGGCATAGAAAGGGGGGAGGAAGAGGTATGGGGGGTGAGGGAAGAGACTGGACAAAAATCGTACACCTATGGATGAGGACAGTGGGGGTTGGTAAGGACAGAGGTTAGGGTGGAAACTGGGTGGAGGGGAGTTAGGGGGAAAAAAGAGGAACAATTGTAATAATCTGAATAATAAATATTTATTTAAAATGAATGAAAAATAATAATTCTCTCCCATGATTGATGTTTCTCTCTCCTTCTTCTTTCCTCTCTGAAATCAATAAAAATATATTTAAAATAATAAAACACTGAAAAATGATAAATATGTGAAAGAATTAAAAGTGGAAAGAGCTAGGCTTGTAAATTGTGTTCACCGGTAGATTGGTGGCACAGCCATTTAGAAAAGCATTCCAAATTCTATTTCCCTCTAAACATTTCCCTTTATACTCAAATCCCATCACAAAACATTTGCAAGTTTAAAAAGAATACCTCTGGGTCCTTGGAGGCCTCCTCTCCTTTATTCATTATTTTACTAAATTAATAACATGATGTAAAAAAAATGAAATTCCCATGTATACAGGTGTCCTGAAATTCCATTGTGTTGATTATGGTTATAAATGGGATACACTGACAGTGCAGATGGTCTCCTTCCTGTTGAGAACGTGTGCTCTTTAATCCCCTGAACCCATCATAAATGCACCAATGTTCCAAAAGAGAAAACAAGTATTTGAGCAAAATATAAAAGAATGGAATGACCTCAACTTTCATCATATCAGGCAAAGTAAGAATCATATTTACTAAACTTGACACAAGATAACAAAATCAAAAGTAAAATAAACATAAAAAAAAAAAAACCCACAAAAAAACAAGGTGCTAAATTAAAACTCAGGAGTTTAACCTCTTGTTCACCCCTTCTGAGAGACTTAACCATCTAGTTATAGAATGAGAGTCATTTTTACTGCCATCGGCAATTCTGGGGACGTTATCATTATGACATCTTTAAAATTATTTACAAAGACTATTGAAGGTACTGTATTACATAATCCAGTCAGATTAACGTATTGAATTTCTCTTGCTTGTTTTTTTCCCCCCTCCAACTGCAAAGAGAAACAAAAACCCAGAAAGACTATCTCTATCTGCTTTAAAATTATAGTAAAATGGTGGCCATCTGGGTGATTTTATTGGGTCCTACAGTACAGCATGTAAGTGATGTATCTGTGGATGGCATGAAAAGCAGCAATGTTGGTTAGAAGAACACAGGCATGAAAAGAGCTAGGCGGAGATAGAAGCACTGTTTCTTTCCTTTTCTAAAACATAAGGCTACCGTCAGTATTTCAGTTTAAGTGCTAGACACAACACTGATGTAAGAATTACAAGTGACATAATGTTTTCATGTTAAAGAAGCAATTTTCATTGTATGCCTCACTGTAATTAAGCTTTGAAAATGAGTTTAGAAGTTTTTTCTCACTTTCAACTTTATTTTTCTAAAATAAGAACTAAAAGATAAACTGAAAGTATTTTATTTTAAATATATTAATAATATAGCTAAAATTATTCTATCACAGTGTTTTTAAAAAAATCTCACAGATTTATCTAAACTTTGCACATAACAGATTCTCTTCATATAAATCTTTCCTTCCAAAAATAAAATTATATTTTAATACCCTCAAAAGAACAAGGCAGTTTAAGTAATATATATATATATATATATATATATATATATATATATTTCAAATGAATACTCTCAGACAATGCCGATTAGAACTTTAATATAACTTGCTGTGTAACATTTAATTCTTCTTTAAAATTAACTTTATATAATACAAAAATAGGTTATGTGTAAGGGAGCTATTAAAATGGACTACCTCTTCTCCATACTGTTATATATGTATTTTTTCTTTTGATTAGTAATAAAAAAAATAGCAGTAGCTTAAACACAATACTATATGCACATTAGCAGCTCAATAAGTACTTGTTACTTATTTGTAATATTGAAAGCAAAATTTACTTTTAAAAATTCACAATGGTACAGCTCTTAAAATTACTGTATTAAAAAAGCATATCATATGTGTGATTATTTTACTTTTTTTTTTACAGTCATTCACACTCTAATATCCTAGAGTAAACATGATCTTGGGAACGTGTACGTAGCTAATATGCCGAAGATGGCCTACACGGTTAACTTTCCAACAAGTTTATTTTACTATCAAAGGGAAAGACATTATTTCAAACTGACTCATTTGAAACTGCATGCATTTAAACATTTAAACAAGTTTATCAAAGAATGAAAAATATGTAGAAATTGTGACCTATCAAAAGCAAAATCATATTTAAATATAAATGTTGCAACTTGAAAGTACTAACGATTTTGTATAAAATTTATGTAATGTTTTAAGAGGAACTGTAAAAAGTTTCATATTCTTCCACAATACAAATATTACCCTACAAGTGGAAATACTATAAACATAATTATTTAGCATAATGTTCTATGTCAGAACAGTAAATAAAACATTCTCAAGTTGAATGCCAAATATCATAGGAAAAAAATAGCAAAACTGTTAAAACAAAGAAGCTCTTATAAACAACATGGAAGTTGTCAAATTTATATTCATTTTGCAGCCTTAATTTGAGGTTTCATTAAGATCCTAATGGGAAAAACATGCACCACTAGTAAAGGAACGCATTTGAAAGGAGGATCTTGTAGGCTAGCATAAGTGACTAAAAACGAGTTTCTTGTGAGCTAACGATGGCATCAAACAAACCACAAGGCAGTCTTCTAAAAGACAGGCAATGATTTAAAAGTCTACTATATTTCACATATCCCTTTCTTTAATCTGGCTCTTTTAATCTTGTTTCAACCTCAAATCATTTCTGGTTGACAAGTGCTTTTGCTTAAATTTGAGGAGCACATAAGCTGTTGAAGGAATGGACTTTTCTTATTTAACATACAACATTTGTTATTCCGTCTTTACTTCTATGCTAAAACTTCAATCCTTATTAACATGCTAAAACTCTTTTCTTTGTATTTAGAATGAAACATTTATCTTAAGAGTGAATTTAATTCTAAATTTAACCTTGCAAAGAAATTGTATCATATGCTGAATCTGGCATTTAAAAATCGACTGCTTACTATAAGCTCCTAAGTAAAATTCATGTATCTTATTTGGTTTAGTATTTTTTGTTTTGTTTTGTTGTTTGTTTGGTTGGTTTTTTGTTCTGTTTTGTTTTGTTTAAGAAATCTGGTTAATAAAAAGGATAAATATGGACTTGCATGGAATTTTTATTCATTTAGGCCCTAAATTTGTTTAGAATCCTTTCACGACCTGTGTCCTAATTTTAATACTACATTTCACAAAGGAAATTATTATATTTGCCACTCTATTATTATATGATAATGAAATTTTCAAATGTTTCTATGGCATATGAATAGTGAAATTAGTTTGTGTCTAATTAAACTGTACCCTAAAGATGGTATTTGACCTTCTTTTTGTCCAACAAGAGAAAAATTATTGGAAGTTTCTTTTCCTAGTATAATGGGACAGTATAAACAACTCCTATCAGCAGTTATGAGAACTACTTATTATATGTGCAGAACTCTTGTAAGTATTCTGAGTAAATTTATAATATTGATATAACTTACATTGCCCAAAACTTCCTTTTGCCTCACTTACTCTGAAAAGCAAAAAATAAAAAAATAAAATAAAAATAAATTAAAAATTAAAAAATCTAAAGTTTTTTTGAAAATGATATTTTTTTCTTTGAATAAGAAAGAAAATAATAGTAGCAACACATTCATGTGTTCATGTAATCCTCATAATGAACCTATGAGTTAGGTGCTACTGGTAACTCAATTAACAGATAAGGAAACAAGAAACAGAAAGATTTTAGAAAACCACCCAAGATCACATATGTAGCATACAAGCTAAGATCTACAATAGGTAGTCTGATTCCAAAGCCCCGACTTTTATCCATTATGTGAAACACACTATACCAGGTTCTAAATACATTTTACTTCACATCTTTATATAAAAGTATTCCGTGTTCACCGTGTCTAACTGCAAGACAAAATTGTAGTTTATGCAGTTATATAAGAATTTTCCAAAATAAATAAGTTATGAAACGTAGGTGCTATGAGCTCAAAATTATAAATTATTTAAGAGTTTCAATGTGAAACACAAATTTCCTCCTTAAACACCAAAATTATTCAAAACAGAAGTGACTCTTGTTCCACTGGTACCACATGCAGTTAAAATTTATAGGGTATTTATAGTATACTTTAAATATATTTATATTTCAAAATAAATCAAATCTTCCACATGTTCAGCAGGAGGTGTAGGGAGCTTGTATTATTGTAATGCTCAAAGCCTTAAACTGGTGTGTTAGCCTTGTCTTATACACTGGCATTATAAGAGAGAACTCTTCTCATTTCTTTTTCTTTAATATTTAACTGTGATTTCATTTGACTTTTCAAGAAATGAAGTAAACCCAAGAAAACTGCTCTTTGAAAGCTTAACTATCAACACTCATGTCCCATCTACAAATTATTCAGTACTTCGGTACGTCTATCTGTACTCAGGCCATGCAACTGAAACAACAGTACAAAACAGTTATTTTCTGAGAGTACAACAAATGAATTAGGCATGCGGGACTGAACTGGGACTCACCATGGAGCTTTTATGGAAAAACACCCCGCTCCAAACAGATAAGGCCTTCGTGGAAAAGGGGGGAAAATGCACACAAAAAAATTAGAGGAAAACTCATTTAACATTAACAAAATACATGTCTAGCATACTGTTATTGAGTATGGTAAATCACTGAAAAAATAGTAATCATTGATAATTCTGCTGTAGATACGAATGAGCTTGATAGAACCAATAAAAATTATATATAACAAGTCCCTTCATTTTCATAGGCTTAGAGGTTTCAAAATGTTCTATTTCTCCCCCTTTTCTGGAGCAACCCGATAGGGTTCCTAGGTGAAATAAAATAAATTCAGTTCTGAGGCCCTTTAAAACAAAGCACAAGTTAAATGGAGTGATTGGATGGAGAAAAGTGTGGGATCAGTAGCAACAGATGTGGGGTTGTGTGACGCCGAATGTTTAAAACTAGCTAAAGATAACTCAAGCAAAATTCTACAAGCATTGTCTGCAGTTCACAGGTTGCAGTCTCAGAGCCAGAGCAAGGAAGCCCATATTTCTAAGCTGTTCATTTATAGCAAGTTGGACTGCATATTGCTGGTCAAAGAAACAAACACTAAATACAAGTAGGAGGATTTATTTTCATTTAGGGTCACATTCCAGGAAACTGGCCATTCTCTTAACAGTGATACAAGCGATTAGCTTCTTCTACCTGGCCGCCATTGGGTGAGGCCGGAATCAGGAAACTAAAGCCACAATTGCTTGCTTTAGATACAACTGGGGGTACAAAGTCAGACTTCGGTGTTACACATATTTCTTCTTAATACTCTGTTCACAGTATTTAGGACGTGCTATGCACATTTGCACACAAAGAAGTCCGAGTGATCTAATTATACCCGGAACAAAATGTTGCTATGACATCTGACATTTGAAAGAAAGACATAACAAATTGAGAAGGAAAGCACACTATCAAAACTTGGTTATTTTCTTCTTCAACTTTGGTGTGAGGGACTTTTCAAAAATCCTGCTAATTAGTATTAATCTCCCAGGGCACTGAGTATATCTGGCTCCAAACTGCAACTCGAGGATAATGTTTCACAACACTAACTACCATTCTGAGGACTGAAGCACAGAAGCTAGGAACAAGGCGACAGAGGAGTAAGTAGAAGGAGTGAGATGAAAGAACTGAGACACTGAAAGCAAGAAATAACTTTGCAGATGATGCAGAGCATTTATCTCGTTTATCTTACATTTATTTCACAATTAATGGTCAGACCATGACCAGAGATAAAGTGCCACATTCACATTTTAAAACAGTGGATTTCAAACTTGTTTGTTTTTTTTATAGTGATCCATAAAAATGTATTTTCAGGTGCAAGCTGGTGTGCACATAAAAACACACAAATTGAAACAAGTTAATGAATGCGTTTTGGTTGTAATCGACTTTACTATTTAGGTCTTAGTTATAACAAAGATTAATAAACATTCTAACAGGGCAGGTCTGAGTGGAGCCTGAGACTCCTTTTCTAACAAGCTCCTACGTGATGCCAAAGCTGTGTGTTGGCAGAACTGCATTTTATTGTATTCTATTTCATTAATGAAAAAAAAAAAAATCAAAATTTCCTTTTCTGATTTCATGATCCACTAATTACACCAGAAACCAAATACTACTTGCAGCTCGCCCGGCAACTTGACAAACAGTAATTTAAATAACTGAGACCACATAAAGATTCCGATCTCTCAATCACATAGAGATGACATGCAGAAACGATCAGAAAATGCAAGGTTCAATACGTTTCCACATGCCCACAAATACCTCCCAAGTGAAAAGGTTACTGTTAGTTCACAGTGCCCGGCTTCCTTTAATTTTCTGCATGCTGCAGAACACCTGAACTAATCAAATTCCTTAAATGCTCCTGTGATCTGGAGCATGTAGGCATGAGTTGCTCTTTAGTGTATATTGTATCGATGCCGGGTACTCTCCCATCTCATTCCAAATACCAGACTACCGTATATAGCTCATTCATTGTAAAGAATTTGGTAGTTTTGACTTAAGTCTTTATGACTTAAAAGGTTTCCTATGACCCTCAAAACCAACCAAGCAAAAATAAAACAAAACCTTAAAGTTTCTATATTTCAAAAGACTAGCTGATGTTCCCCACCTATAAAGCCAGGTTTAGGTGTCCCTTATATATAAACAGGGAACATATTTTTATCCTTCTTCAATCAAGTAAGGATAACACAGCTTAAGGAGAAATCAGAGGGCTGAGGAAACAGGGTGAGAACCTGCCTTAGAATGCACACTTGGCGTGTTCCCAATCTATATTCAACCACTTCTTAGCCACTCCTACAGACTGGACCTCTGCCACGAACATGTAAGAGAAGAGCCCCAAACCCCAAGGAATTAAGAGTGACTGACGTAATTACTGAATTTGTATGGGTAGTGTCAGCTGTTCTTTTGAAATGTGCCTGCTTCATCTTCCCTCAATAGCAAAAGAATGAAAATATAAAGTCACAAAGGACAAGTCCCTGATCCAGCTGTCTTCACCTATGACTTTCTCCTCCCCCTCCCAAATCCCACAGTTGGAATTTTATATGGGATGATTAGAAGGAAGTAGAGGGTAAGAGTGGGAGTCTATGTTGAATTAAAATTGCCTATATGAATATATGCAACTCAATTTATCAAAGTCAGATATTAAGAATGTGTGTTTTTCAAACACTATGAAGATTTAGCAGATTTAACAATCCTGCTATATAAAACCTGTTCTCTTTGTCATGAATATGTCCTCTTAAAGCTGAATTCTGATTGACAAACTCTAGGACTAATCAAGAAACTAAATATCAAGACATCTTTATTACAGACTTGTTGATTGGGCCATTTGTTCTGGAGATATTCAGAAAACTGGAAGGAACCATGCATTAATCCTATGTAAGTCTTTAAACTCATGCATTTTGTTGAATTCCACCTAGCGCCACCAAAGCTCTGTTCTTGCTAGCAGAAAACAAGGCAACTTGATAAAGTTTCTTAGATGTAAGGAAAAAGGTTGATCTGAAATCCTCTGTAACCTGAATCTAGTGCTAAAAATGCATTAGTAATGATTAGGCTCAATAATCTGTTAACAAAATCATTGGAGTTTATGTTCTCTATGAAGACACTTTGAAAGTCCTATTTTATGACTGATCACACCCAATGAGCTCAGGCACCATCACTTAACTGCCTCTAGAATGAGCAAATATAAATATTAAACATACTGAATAGAGAAAAAGCAGAAGAAAACTATACGACACCATGAGTAAAATTGTAAAGCCATCTTCTCTAACAGTATCTTCTAGGAGCCCTAACGACCCTGCTACATCCAGTGTGCCCTGTTAAAAAGCAACTGAAATGGACTCACATGCAACTAAATAAGTCCTTACGTCATTTTCCAGTGTTATTTGAATTTTTCTTTCACTTAAACTGCTCCCTACTAAAGAGACCTATGAAACTATTGGCTCTCAAATTATTGATCTGTAGGGAAAACTATAAGGTAAACTGTCCAATTTGAGATATATTCAATGAGCAAATTTAAATTATATACTCAAGATTTTCATTAGAAAAACATTAGGTAATATTCAAATTCTGGCAGATGTGGCAGAAAAGAAACTAGAACAGCATAAATAAGTTGTCGAATATCTGTAGGAAGTTATTTCTGACTTTTAATACATTATATAATATATTTTATCTCCCCCCCCAAAAAAAAGAAATCCATAGATATATGGTAAAATGAAACAAACTATGGTGTGGTTTAAGTACTCTATTGATGCAGCACAAAAATTGAAAACTCAAACTGTGATAAGTATATTGCACATGTAAATATATCCATATCCATTCTAGTGAGAAAAAAATACTTTGTCCATAATTTTGTATCTGGAACCAAACATTTATAGCTTAGCTATCAAGGACAAATACCTAGAAGAGACAAGGCTGGGAGGTGGAGAATTATCGTGTGTTACTATACCAAATCTTTCCTATTAATTCTCAGAATTCTGACTATGTGATTTGGGGCTCAGGGCAAGTTGTCTAGACAAGGTAGACCTAATTAGTAAAAGGAATAGGCCATATAGTAAGCTGTCTTCACAGCTTACTATATGCCAATGACATTTATTCACCTTCGCAAGCTCTAAAGGCAGATGTGGTCTACAAATTTCAGCCAGAGATAGCCAAATACATGCTATTAAATGCTGCCATTTCTAAATAAGCACAATCATCTACATTTCCTAGATGCAAATTGCTCAGCACTGGCCTAGGGTTCAACAGTGAGTGAGGCTTGGAAATCAGGTAATGGGATCAAAGGCGTGGTGGGAACTCATACACTGAGAGGCTGAAAGATTGTCATCTATAAATTTTTATTGTTCAGATGAAGAAACTGACCTAAGACACACAGTTAACAGGTGGCAGAACCAAGAGGAAATGCCAGGGCTGCAGACTCCTTAGTCCATTTTCCCCACAACAATACCCTACCTACACCTACAGGGTCAAGCCCAAGGTTCCTAATATCTACCTCAAATTGCTCACAAAAAAAGTGAATAGGGGAGGGGAAAAGAGCAGGAAGCTGCTCCATTTAAGGAAAAGGAAACCAAATTATCTGTGTTTACTTCACTAAAATTGATCAGCTGTTGAAGAGCAAGGAAGTAAGTTCATTTCTATATTTTTTTTATTCCCATGAAATTACTCTGACCTCTTTTTGAAATTAACTCTTCTCTGCCTGTGCCCATAAAGTGAGGTGTATATATTAATAATTTTAGATTTAATGCACATAAAATTAAGCATACTGAAAATGGTTTAGTAAACTTTTACATAGATAGGAAGCATTAAAAATTTTTTACCACTTACATGATTCATTAACTCAACTAAATATCTACAAAACGCTGCTTAGTAAATCCCTACTATAAAAACTTAATACTCCCAAACAAGAAGCAATCCTTTAGCACCTGGTTTCATTTTTAATAGATGTGGAGAACTATTCCTATTTACAAGTGATAAAAACGTGATGGAGGCCTTCAATCTGAGACTGATGAAATGAATTCTGTTTGACTTGAGTGATTGTTGACCAAATGATTTCTAGCACTTCCTTTGCCTTCATCGGTGAACACTGTAGTGGGGTGAAGCAGCAGCTGTTGCCAAAATAGGCCTCATTTCCTCCAAATGCCACTTCAAGGTACAGAACATGAAGGTGTAAGTACATCTGTCTTTTGCCATTTTAGTTCTACTGGCCTCATGCATGTCTTGGAGAAAGACAGATGGTCCGTGACACTGCACAGGCATTCAGGGATATATATTTCCAAAAATAAGAGGGCAGATGTGAAACGTGGTAAGTACACGGTTGATCCCCTAACGGTTTGAATTGAGGCTACTATCTCAATTCAGTTATTTAAATATAGGATCATAGGCAATCCGTAGAAATCTTTGTGCTAGAAATATAACTTTTTATTTGCTCCATGTCCATGACATGGAACAATTTGTTCTATTGACATGGAACAAATAAATGTTGATCTAACCTAAGGAAGTATATAACTTTTCTAGATAATGTAGAAAGTGCTGAGTTCTCTTTCTACATTATCCAAGTCAAATACTTCCTACTAATGTTATTTTTCACATGCTAGGAAAGGCACTTCATAGAAGCAGAGTTAGGAGGAAATTGACCCGGCCAGTGCTGCTCAGTTGGTTGAGCATCGTCCTATGTATGCACCAAGAGGTTGTTGGTTCATCCGTTCCATTCCTGGTTAGAGTACATGCCCAGGTTGCCAGCTCACCACCCAACTGGGGCATGCAGGAGGCAGCCAAATGATGTTTCTGTCTCTCTCCCTCTCAATTCCTCTCTCTATAAAAAAATCAATAAAAAACATTTTTTATTTTTTAAAGAGTGAATTAGCCAGCTGGCATGGCGCAGTGGTTGACCATTGGCCAGAAGGTCATGGTTCAATTCCCATTCAGGGCACATGCCAGGGTTGTGGACTCCATCCCCAGTGTGAGGTGTGCAGGAGGCAGCCGATCAATGATTCTTTCTTGCCACTGATGTCCCTTCCCCTTTCTCTCTCTCTCTCTCTTTCTCTCTCTCTCTCTCTCTCCTTCTTCTTCTGAAATCAATAAAAACATTTTTTTTTAAAGAGTACATTAAAATTTCCAGAATGAAAAGAGACCTGGAAAATGAAAAGCCCATTTGCTCATCACTCTGCTGACCTTAACGTGGCAATCAAATTTCTCAGTAAGTACAACAAAATTGAATTGGAAATAATGCAAATTAGCTAAGTGCAGTATTGAGAACTGGTCATAGGAAAAAATTTTTTTAAATAAAACTAAAATAAAATAGAGCCTTTCAAATCTAATGAGATGAAATATAATATAAAATGTCTGGGATTTGTTTCAAATCTCTACATGTGTCAACAAATATAACTTTTGGTAAGGCAAATACATGTATTTCCATGTAAATGATAATGTTTAAGTTATAAAATCACAAATTACATTCTGAAAATTCTATGACCAAATGTTCGGGTGAATTATAGTAAAAATTTTAAACTAAGTACTCATTATAAGAAATATTAATTATTCTCTCTAAATGCTTTTATAAAGGACATGCTAAAAATTCAAAAACTTTGCAGAAATAAAAGGTTTCATAATTGAGATAAAAAGTCTAGTAAAAATGATAAAATAATAAAAAAAGCCTAGTAAATAATGATACATATGTATATTTAATTCATTAATAATTATTATATTAATTATAATAAAAGAGAGTCTAATATACATGCTTTAAAAATGTAGGATTTTGGGGGGAATAGGGACATATATGTAAAAAATAAAATAATAAAAATAATATTTCAAAAATGTAGGATTTGTAAACAACTTTTTAAAAAGAAAATAATACTAGACTTATGGGGTGATTATTTCATAAGTTATAAAAATGTCTACCATGCTGTACACCTAAAATAATATAATACTGAATATCAACTGTAATTAAAAAAATAAAGCATTTAAAATAAAAGAAAAGGAAACAAAATTAATCTGGGTTTATAAAATATGGTTGCATAGAAAAAGACTAGATAATTCATAATTTCTCCCTGACTAAGAACAGAGAGAATGAAAAAGAGAGATTTTATTTGTTTTATGGAAATTTATAAATATATACAAAAGTAGGCTCATTTTCTACCCCTCCAACAAGTATTTTTGAATTAAATTCTAACATCATATGATTTCATGCATATAATTACAGTCACTACAGAGAAAGGAGTTATTTGAAAGAGAGCTAAGTCTTTGGATTATAAAAAAAAAAAAAAAGCAAAAAAAAAAAAAAAAAGCATGTCTATTAAGTTTTAAAAATAACAAACATAGCCGAAACTGTTTTGGCTCAGTGGATAGAGCGTCAGCCAGCGGACTGAAAGGTCCCGGGTTCGATTCCAACAAGGGCATGTACCCTGGTTGCAGGCTCATCCCCGGTAGGGGGTGTGCAAGAGGCAGCTGATCGATGACTCTCTCTCATCGATGTTTCTAACTCTCTATCTCTCTTCCTTCATCTCTGTACAAAATCAATAAAATATATTTTTAAAAAATAAAATAAAATAACAAACATAAACACTAGAAAAAACTAAAATCAATTTCAAGAATAATTCTGAACAGGAAAGAGTCAAAACCTCCTAAGTAGAATTTATACAATGCTGATTTTGGACCTACGTTTGCTGTATTTTTTATTTTCCCCCCACTTCATAGGCAACAAACTCAACTTTATTCCTGCATTGAGCAGAAGGATCATTTTATATACAAAAATGACGCTACTAGGGAGAGGGTCCATTTCAGTGTTATGATAAAATCTGGAGCTCAAAGGCCTGGTTCCTGAGAATGAGTAATTCTTCTCACAAAAATGACCTCCGGAAACATTTTACCACCTAGCAAACAATGTGAAGACAGCCAAATAATTAACCTCATCCTCCTGTGGGAAAGGCCCTGAAGAATATTTGAAGCCAAGAGAGGGTTTTTTCCTGACTAGCTGAATAATTTTTAGGCAGTTGTTCCATTTCAAATTAGGTTAAAGCCCAGAATAGCTTATTGATGAAAATAGGTAATTTGCGTATAGAGATATATACTTTCAGATACAAATTAATTTCAAAGTGATCACAAAATTGAATATCTAATGATATCTTAGACACAACACTTTATTTTTCAAGAACAAAAAAATGTGATCATTTCTAGCAGGTAGGAATTGTTTTAAATTTTTAAATAGCTAAAATATGCACAAAGATATGAATTAAGTGAATCATCAAGTCTTTGAGGATGTTAACGACCAATCTTGGTAAAGGCCAAATCTTACAATTCTGGCTTTTGAAAACTACCCTTTGCTCCACACTGTCCTAACAGTAATGACAGATTATTATGGGTAAATTATACCTCAATATAGATTTTTTTTAAGAGTATTAGAAACATGGTTGTCATCTGAAGTTCTCATCTTAGTAGGTGTGTCTGTCAAAATTTGGAAGTCATTTTAAGTCCAGATCATGTCCACAAAAGCAAGAAAATGAAACTGTACTTTCAGACAAAGCCACAAGGCAGCAAGTAAAAGACTAAGTAGCTAGATCTGGTTTTTATTAGCGAACACTCGTTTTCACAACTTGTCACTGCTTTGTTTTTTCTCTGAATGTGTGTGAACAGGGTTGTGTGCAAGTATATTTGTGCCTGTTCTATGCTTTGGACTTAACCTGCTGCCATTAAGTATCATATGGACTGGAAATAAAAAACATAATCAAAAGCACCGAAACAAAAAGTATGCTTTCTTTTATGCATTCAATCCTCTAACACAGCTATTAAAAACGTGTCAAGCCTGAGGCCTTACCCTGTTCGTTTGGTGATGGTCCCCAACGTCATTGGCTGTTTGATTTGTGCAAGAGGCGTCAAGACCATCAAGCTGGGGAGAGGAGAGAGCCGAGGGTTGCCAGGGTTGTTGTTGGCAAAATTATTGTAGGAGTCTTGGCTGTTTAGTTTCCCTACAAAAAATAAGAATAAAGAAAAACATCACCAAGGTAAGTTTCCTTTTCTCATAGGTTTTAGTTTTACACTAACTTCACTCATCACTGAAGAAAAGTATCAAAGGCAGAATTCATTCTAAAAGAATCATGATTATAAAGATGGGAGTTGGGGGAAACAAAGAACACTGGTTACACCAAGTGTGACTTACTTAGAAATTGAGACATTAGTCATTGGGGTTAGAGGAATAGAGGATACCGAACTGGATAGATGTTAAAATGGTTATACCAACATTCAGTATGAAATTTAATCATAATATTATGGTGTTATAAAGAAATAGAGTAATGTTTAAGATATGCAATGTGAATTTTAAAAAATATATAATAATGAAATGAAACAAATTAAAGCAGATAAAACAAAAATCTATAAAGTTTAAAAGAAGTTTATCACAATCTTAAAAATGTGGGTTTATCATTATTTTTCCTGTTTGTTTTTTTAACCAGTGGACTCAAAATATTACATATAGTATCTATTATTCCAATACTATAGTACTGAAACCATAAACAAGGCAGGACCCATGATCTCTTTCATTTTTTCCATTTACCTGATATCCTGGCCTAATGATATGGCCTAAATTTATCAACTTAAATTTTGTTGAGCTGAAGTGTTATGGAAAATTGTAATGCTTTCTTATTAAAAATAGAAATCACACATAGTCACTGAAAAGAAAGACCAGATAATAAGAAGGAAACATTCTGAAGAAGAACTACCTATTTGGACATTTATTATTTCTCTATTATTTGTTATCACCTTCTTGCACCCTACAACTACAAAATTCCAGTAAGTTACAAAAGCTCATAGAAACTTGGGCATACAATACTAGTATAAAGGCAGAAATTATTTTTACATTATCAGTTCTCTTTTAGATACAGGCATATCGAATTATAAAAGTTAGATCATTTGCTATTCTGAATTTCCATAATGCTTTGAAATGCTATCATGTTGGGAATTAGGTTCCTAAACAACTGATGACTTCCAAAATAGACATTGCATGAATCCCTGCCCAAGCATGCACAGAACTCGATAAGAAGACATTTTAAATTTCAAAGCTCTTACAAAGCCCTGTTTAGTCACCTTTTTCTAAGGAAGCATCTCTGTAATAATAAATAATGGTTTTTCAAGGGGGGGGGGGGGGAGAGAGAGAGAGAGAGAGAGAGAGAGAGAGAGAGAGAGAGAGAGAGAGAGAGAGAACATTTAATTCCTTTCTTTCCAAAGATCGTGGGAGAGAGAGATAAGGATGTGAGAGAAACACATTGATTGGTTGCCTCCTGAACATGCCCTGACTAGGGCCTGGGCCGGGGAGGAGCTGCAACAAAGGTACCTGCCCTTGACCAGAACCCAACCGGGGACCCTTCAGTCTGCAGGTTGACGCTCTATCCACTGAGCCAAACCAGCCAGGGTGAGATCACTGAACTTTATAGATGGGCTAAGTCATCTAGAAAAATGAACTGACTCACCAAGAAGCTCCAAATATATGGATCAGTTAGCCATGACTTATCCTTCACTGGCTCACGAGGATAAAGAACAACCTCAGAATAGCATCAAAGGTACTTCAGATTTATCCCTCTCAGCTTGCTACTGTATTGTCAAGCAACACCCAAGTATTTATGGGATTTCACTCTTAGCATCTGTGTTTATTATGTAGCCTCTGAAATCCAGCCCTCATTGGACTTGGCTAAAAGAGTCAAGTAAGCCGGGGAGATTTTATGTTAAGAATAGAGGCAGTGTCTGTCTCCCATAGTAGTGCCCCCTTTCCTAGGGGTATACATTCCAAGACCCCCAGTGGATGCCTGAACCGCAGACAGTACCAAACCCTAAATACACTATGTCTTTTCCTATACATACATACCAATAATAAAGCTCAACTTATCAATTAAACACAGTTAATAAGGTAACAATAAAATGTAACAATTATAGCCATATATCTTGTAATAAAAGTTAGTTGACAGTGGTCTCTTATTCTGGGCAAAGTGATTATTCACATCCCAGGCAGGACAAAGTGGGATAGTGTGAGATTTCAGCACACTGGTCAAAACAGCACACAATTTAAAACTTATGAACTTTCTGGAATTTTCCGTTTAATATTTTGGGACCACAGCTGACTGCAGGTAAGAGAAGTTACGGAAAGCAAAACTGCAGGTAAGGGGGCCTGCTGTATTCTACAGGTATGGAAGGTACTTAGTAAAAGCAGCTTTAAAGGAAGAATAAATGTTAATAAAATGGTGAGCAATGACAAGGTTCAGGAAGGCAAACGGAGAGAAGCTAATCTTCCTTCATGTAGTTTCCATGAAGAGGTAAAACGCCAAATAGAAAGGGTTAAGTCAAGGGAACCCTGATAAAAAATGGTACAGGTAATGGATGCAGAACACAGAGTTAAGAACTTTACGGCTAAAAAGAAGATATTGACATGATGAGATACTGTACCTGCAAAGGTTTCATTCAATATTTTTTTCTTTCACTTCATACTTTTGAGCCTATTGGTATAAGGTACTGTTCTAGTGCTGAATAAATAAGTCCAAGGGACTCCTAAAGAGTTTGTAACATAATGAGACAGAAAGATCTTATCTAATAGAAGAGTGATATGCAAATTGACCATCACTCCAACACACAAGATGGCTGCCCCCATGTGGTCAAAGATGGCCACCACAAAATGGCCAGCAATGAAGGGCAGTTGGAAGGGACCAGGCCTGCAGGGGAGGGCAGTTGGGGGCAATCAGGCCAGCAGGGGAGGGCAGTTAAGGGTAAACAGGCTGGGGAAGCAGTTAGGCATCAATCAGGCCGGCAGGGGAGTGATTATGGGGTGATCAGTCTGGCAGGCAGAAGCTGTTAGGGGCAATCAGGAAGGCAGGCAGGTGAGCAGTTGGAGCCAGCAGTCCTGGATTGTGAGAGGGATACCCAACTGCCTGTTTAGGCGCAATCCTACCGGATCAGGCCTATACAGGCAGTCGGACATCCCTCAAGGGGTCCCAGATTGGAGAGGGTACAGACTAGCCTGAGGGACATCCCCCTCCCCATGCACGAATTTCGTGCGCCAGGCCTCTAGTTATTTATAAACCAAAAATTTTAAATGGAAGAAAACACGCTAATAAAGATGTCTGCAAAAGGTCTCAAAAACAAAAAAGGAAGATGTTTTTCTTATTGTTGTGTTAAAGGATAACTTTAAAAAGGGTAGAAATGTTGAGCCCAGAGGAAAAAACTTGTATCACCTTCCCTTTACTTTTCTAACAGGAAATTAGGGGATGAGAGATATGTGGCAATTACATCAGGAACTAGGAAAATCAGGAAACTGGCTTAGATAAGAAATCTCATTAGCTGATGCATAATGATCTTCATGTTAAAAAAAAAAATATATTAAAACACATCAAATTTAAAAATGAAGTTCATACTCAATAAATCAAATACACAAAAATAGTATAAGAATCCTTTCTTCTTTTTGCTATTACTCAAAGTCTTTGGCTAAAAATTATTTTGCATTATCTTTTGTATCATAGACTTTCCTTGAAAATGTGGGGTGTGTGTGTGTGTGTGTGTGTGTGTGTGTATTCCCACACGCAAGTAGTACAGGAAAATTTAGCCCTGTGAACTACAGAAAAAGAATTAATTTTGGAGGGAACTCAAAGGACTTCAGAAGATAGCCAGATGCAGGAATTCATAGCCTTCACTTCTCTGCTTAGTCTCATGTTGACTAGGCTGGGAGCCTAGCCTTTGATAACTTTAAGAACAGATCTTCAGACACTTCCTATGGTTATAGCAAAGCTAAATTTCCAAGCCAGAATTTTTCTTTATGTTCTTAAAATAATGAGGTTTCCTAGCATCCCAAGTCTTGCATGTGATGAAGTCTGTCCCTCTGCTTGTCCCTCCCTTTGTTCAATTTCCCCTTGGACAAAGAGCAAGAGTAGCACCATTTCTTTGCTGCATCTCTCAGGCATATATATATATATATTAGTAGTGACAGTGAAATTAAAAAATTTTGAGATCAGTGAAGAGTCACTACACAAACTTTAAATGTAACCTTTGCTAACCATTCTTGACTAGACATTTTCCCCCCATTGTATAAGTACACTGAAAATAGCAGAAGTTGGTTAATTGTAGTTTTAGTAGAGGGATTCATAAAACCTTAAAATAGCTATTTCACACCCCATTATACTTTCAAATCCCAACTGGGACAAGACCTGTGAGTGACAAATGCCATGAGAATGGATATTCTCACAGTATTTCTGGCACAGCCAGAGGAAGTCCCAAAAATCTCATGAGAAAATAAGCTCTTCTAAGACTCTCATCCCAGTTTCTTGGGCTTGCTCTACACAGATAAACTTCCATAAGCCTTCGGGCTTTCGTGTCTTTATCTAAATCCACTAGAGCTTTGATCCTTGAGCGGTTTACCAGTCCCAGAGATAGAGGGAGTTGAGTTCCTTTGGGGGGCAAAAATTCCAAGTTCCAATCAAATTGCTTCTTAATACACGAAAGCAGCAGTTCTATTTAGGAATAGGAAATCATTGAAAAGTCAGAATTTATAAAGCATCCCTGGATGTTTAAAGCTAGGATACTTTGTTTTAGTTTCAATTGTTTGTTTATGTTATTATTGTTTTTAATGTTACAACAAAGCACTAAACCAAAACAGGTCACATTGGGGTTTAACCACTGACTCTCTGTATTTACTTGAACAAGACTGCATTTTTGAAAAATGAGAACAGCCTTGTGCGCTTTTCAAAAAAAAAAAAAAAAAATTATTCTACCTTTTTGATGAAGAATGCCTACAGACACCTTATACGGTAGGAGAAAAGTGACTCTCAACCAGAATATTAATACAGAGTACCGCCATCTGTGTGTGATGTCGAAAAGGGTATGGCATGTTTACTAAAAGTTAGAGTAACTCCAAAATGCCATCTTCTCATTTACCTATTGTCCCAAGTATGGTCTCCAAAACATTCTGCAAAAACACGCAGGAAAATGGGTTAGGTGGAGGATAAAAGTAAAGAACGAGAGTAACAATGGGCTTTGTTGCTGCACCAGAGGGATGGCTTGTCAGAGAGGCATATTCCCTAACCAGCCATCAGTAACGGACTCACTTCCACAGGAAAAAAAGAAAAGAAAGAAAAAAAAAAGACAGAGTCTGAAAACTCCGGACAAAAGAAATCCCTGCAGACAAAGTAAAAACAAATTAAAAGACCCATTATAAAACACAGATGCTACAAGGAAAATAAACTTTGTAAGATTTACTGGGCTTTGACAAACTTGAACGTTTGTGGAAAAGACATCAGCCACAACTCCCAGGTACTGTGGCTGCGGGGCTGGCCTCCTCCGTTTTATCCTCGCCCTCTCGGCAGAAGCGGCAGGCTGGCATTCTGAGCTTCTGAATGTAGAGACGTGAGAACATGTGCAAGTGGCAACCTGCCAGCTACAAGGAACCTCTGCAGCCAGCAGGATCCTGAGATTGTTGACCATTACACATTATGCTAAATATAAAAGTTAATGTCAGTGTGTCTCTGTCCATGTTTGCATTTCTTCTTAAATGTAAACAAGAAAAGGGAAAAAATAAGGCATAAATGTAATGATATGCCTCCTTTCTCTCCTTCCCCTTTAAAAATAATCTCCTTATCCTATCAAATTATGAGACAAAGTGAATAAAAGCAGTTACTGTAGCATTAAGCAATCAAAGGCTCAGAGCTGTAGATCCAAAAGTACCTTTAAAAAGTATCCTATCAATGAGAAAGATAAAACTTTTTGTTAAAGGTTTCTAGAGGCACAAGCTACAGATGGTTGCTAATGGGGGTCAAAGGAATATTCTAGTAACACAAGGTGTAAGAAACTAAGAACTATAATGGGGTAGAATGGAACAAATGTCATGTTTGGAGGATAAAGGAGCATTGCCCTTTGGGGTCATTAGGGATGTGAACAAATATAAATAAAGATTCATCTTTTTAAAAAAAAGCAAAAGGATTCCAGGCAGTGTGGGCAGTGTCCTACAGGAGAGCAATGTTATCAGGAGGTCTGCATAGTCTTCTCACTTCTTTATCCTTACCAGGGACACGTTAGGCACTCCGGTGCTCTGAAGGTTTACAGTAGCAGCTTTCCCATGGTATATATTAGGCGCCGACAATAGTATCACATTCTGTTCTCATCGCTTTCCAACACACTCATCCACAAGATCTGCTGCTGTTCTAGGAATCAAGCCTCCCAGTCCGTGTCCACGGACTGCTACTATTTTGAATTCCTACGTTTTGAAATTGGATCAAATGAGGCCCACTGAAAGATGTGCAACCTGGACTCCTGAGAAGACACTTCTGAAGGAAAAAAAGTCCTTCTCCCGGCTATCTCATTATTGTCCTCCTTCCAAAAGCATCCCTGCTCTAAGCCCTCTACATGGTATCTACTCCCTACATATCTCTCCCACATGAAGCCCGGTAATGAGTTCATAGGGGGCTTTTCTTGTGCTTTTTGCTTTTCACCGTTTTGGTCTGCTTTTAACATGTTGTTGTGGAACTCACTGGGATAAAAACCCAAAATATACTAGCAAGTTTAACTAAGTCATTGAAAAGCTCCCGATTTCTTGACTGTGTAAAAGAGGGCAGTGGTAGATGCTTTTGAAACACTCAGTGGAAATCTGGGCTCTGAAAAGTTCAAAACATGGCTTAGCTCTTGCTTGCCATCTAATTTAACATTAAAGCTTTCTCAGCTAAACACTTGATAATTATTTAATCAAAACCAAATAAAACCCTTTTGGAAAATGTAACAAGTACTCCGTGCAAATGGGCATTTCCTCAATGTGGGACATTTGGGGTTGGGATGGGAGTCTCTATTTCTCTCTGTTTCTAATTCCCTCCTCCCCTTTTTCTGCATGAGAATGACTTCCCAGCTGCCATTCCAGGACATTCACCCCCCTTTCTGACCTTTTCTCAGGCGTATTCCAGTATAATCTGTAATCTACTCAAGTAGGAAAAGGAAACAGCAGCGCCCTGGTGAGAAACAGTGCCTTCTGACCCACATACCAGACTGGCGGAAGCAGTGCTTGTTCACAGGAGCCAAGGAAGTAGAACATGCGATTAAAAGAAAATGAATAAAATATTTTTTTTTTTTGTAAAAGGCTATTAACACAACAACCAGACAGTTTAGGTGACAAAGCTCAAGATGGAAAGAGTTCAAGGGCAATTCTGACTGGGCATTGTCTTGTTTCTCCCTGGTGGCTGGTGAAGTAAAAATACTGCAAACCTTTATGGATTTCAAGCAGAAACACTTGTTGCTTTTTCATGTAAACAGTTTATGGCACTATAGACACTGCTATAGGTATTTTGGGGAGGGGTGGGAGGGTAAAAAGATAAATCTCCCACCAAAATCAATCTGAAAAGAAGGAAGGAATCTTTGTTGTTTTTGTTTTGTTTTTTGATTTTTTTGCAAGGTGGGGATTGAGGTTGTTAATATTGTCATCACTACACAACATAACAGACTAGCCTGCATGGAACTTTGCTCTAGTGCTTACAAAATGTCAGCAGAATTAAAATGTCATGTTTTGGAGACCTGACACTGCACTAATTATTAAGTAATAATTCTATGTATATACGTTTATGCAAATATTTATGTAAATACATACATTTTAAACAAATAATTTTCTAGGTGGTTTTCCTTTTCTAGCCTTAATACATTTTACCAGTTATTATCTTAATGTGCTCATGACTGTTATAGGCAAATTTGGATATTTTTTCCTTCTTTAAATTAAAATAAATTTCATACATTTAGGAAGTTCATTCATAAAAAAAATTTAAAGTCAAAAAGAGATAACTGTTCTTTAAACTATATGTAGACAGGATTATCTATACTACTCCAAAAAGATATTAAATCAGGAATAGAATTAGAAGCCTTGGGATGCAAAAATAAGCCTAAAAAGGGAGATTAGATCAAGAGCTAGAAACAATGTTTATAAAATGCCAAGAATAAAATTGGGGGAATGGTGTATAAAAAAATGTCCAGAAAGTTTCAGAGATACAAGTGTATGGGAAACACAATGATATACCCTGCAAGAAAATCTTTTGGCTACATTTCCTCTCTGTTGTATTTAAGGCACAATGTAGTCTTGATCACACAGCCAGCCCAAATTTATAAAATATATGACCAAAATCTCCACCATAAGTGGGAAGTTCATTGCCATAGTTTATTTTTTCTTAGAGCACTCTAAGATGTGGAGATAAAGGAAAATTTTAAGAGCTGGTGTTCTTAATATTTAAGAAGTTTTGGCAGGTTTTAGTTCACTTTAAACATTAAGATCGTAGTCTGCCATTCTTTCAACAATTAAAAATCAAACACCACCATAAATAAACTACATTTAACAACAGAAGGGACAAACTTTTCGTAATAAATGAGAAGAATAAAAGATTTTCCTAAACCTAACATATATTTAAGTACCCTCAAAATTTCCCTGTTCTCTGAAGGAGCTCAGAGTTTAGGGACAAACTGCTTCAGAAGAATTTTCACCTTAGTGAAAAATCCCCAGAATTAAAAATACCAAATCTAGCATCTCTTGGACCTCATTTGGGATTTAATGAGCTCCCCAAAGTATAAATAAATCTTCATTGAAATTCTGATTTTGAAAAGTCTCTACATCAGATCTCCCATGTTTATCTCACAATGAATTTTGTATCATGTCAACAGAGCAAACAGGGCAAGCTGTGCAAGGGGGGAAAAAATATAGAAACTTTATCTTCATCACCCAACAACTACAACTTACAACTATTACTTACACTGTTAAACATATAAGATGTGGAAGAACCGAGAGCTGTTCCTGAAGAAAACAAGCGGACCCTTTATAAGATAAACTTTTAAACAAACTGCAAGATTTAAGTTGCAATATTTTTAGACTTGGAGGACTCAAATTTAATTGAACATTTGCAGAACTTGTGTTTTCCAAATATATTAAGTGTTGTATACTGAAGGGAGGAAAATAAAGATGAAAGTCAGGAGCGTTTTCTGTGGAATCACAGCCATCGGAGGGGAATGTAAGCAGCTCCCCTAGAGATGCTCTTCCCACAGCCTCCCTCCCTCCCCGGCTCGCGCCCCTCCCCACGGAAGCCTTCCTTCTTTTACCAGGACCGTTAAGGATATTTTCTGGCTCTCGTTCAGCATCATGGCTCAGGTCATGAGAAGTGTCAAAGATGCATTTTCTTCAGATGGGAAAGAGCAGCAGATTTTTAACAACCGTACAAAGATGGGAGTGCGGCGCAAAAGGGCCACATCAGCAGTTTGGACAGCAGGGGAGATAAAACCTTTCATCTTCACATATATTTATTTCCAGCTTTTAAATATCTTTCTACCAAAATATGCTTACTGATACGTTCTGCTCCTGAAGGAAACAGGAAAGCCAGACCCCATTTAGCTGCCTAAATTATAAAAAATTTGTGGAGAATTGTTCACTAAAAAAAAAAGAATAAATCAAAGTACATCATATGAATATCAATAAATAGTAAGTCCTTGTTTTCTAAATTGATTTTCCAAAAGCAAAGCCATGAGTCTGCCAGTGCACATAAGAAGGCCTTTGGTGGAAATCCTTGCACGTGAGAATCACAGAGGAGCGATGCCATGATCAGTGGGCACCTAAGAAGTGATGACTGTTCGCCTAGAATTCTGCTGCTGAGGCAGAGACACTTTTTCTTAACCTTTGCCAGAAAACCAAATTCATTCCTCTGTGTTGTGGCTGTATATTTATCACACCCATGATTTTATCAAATGTGAATACCTTGCAATCTACTCCAAAACTAGACAAGAGTCAAATATTATTAAACCTTTCCTCACCACGCCGTATGAGAGACAGTTCTGGACCCAGCAGATGGAACGACCTGTCTCTCCTGAAACTTCCAACCGCAATGCCCACATTAATGGCACTCTATCCACTCTGAAACAGTTTGACTCTTGTGACTCATTCTAGCTTCAATATTCTCACCTGCAAAAACACATGCCCCAATGTTAATAACGTTTTCAGTGAACCTTAAATCCTCTTCCTTTTCCTTTTCTCCTCCTCCTCCAAATTCTAAACGTCATTTTATGCTAAGAGCCCTTTATGGTGAGAACTATAAAACAGTTTCTATTTCTCAGTATGTGTGATCCTAGCACAGCACAGACCCCACTTTCCTTACCCTTTTGTGGCTTACAAATCATAAGCCAACAGTCGGGTTTTTATTTCCTGCTCGGGTTTTAAGTTCCCAACTACGCATGGCTGTTACTCTCAAGTCTGATCACTTCTAAATCTGTTTGCTGGGGGTCCCTCAGACACTGGTCATTATGTGTCCTAAGAAGCCTATTTCCTATTCTCTGATCCCCCTCCAGTTTTTCTAAAATCAATATTTGGGGGGGTGGGGGGGATTTTCAATGGAAGCTAATTAAAACTATCTTACTTGTCTTCCTCCCTGGAAAAGTAAAGCAATAGTAATATGCAAATAGATAAACCAAATCCTCTTATTATCCTAATCACTAAACTAAAATCACTCCTTCAACACTAACTTCTAAGTTTAGCACCAGAAAGACCGCACCATCCCAAAAAGGGAATTCCTTTATGGGGAAACTGAGCTGCCAAATTAAATACAAATTGTATTGATTAGGGTACCCTAATAAAATTGCCAATTCCACCTGATAGACCAGGGGGACTTACAATTTGGTATGACCAGTTCATGCTCAATGAGCTTCCCATCAGTTTGGCAGTATAGGTTTGTTGATTAGGGGCATAAAAATAAAGTTGTGAAATAAATGAACATATAATAAAATTTTAAAATAAAAAGAAGAATGATCAGCCTTGGCCAGGTAGCTCAGTAGGTTAGAGCATCGTCCCAGGACCCCAAGGTTGTGGGTTTGATCCCCGGTGAGGACACATACAAGAAACAACCAATGCCTGAATGAATAAATAGGATAAATTTCTGTTTATCTCTCAAATCAATAAAATATATTTTTAAAAATGATCAGCCAAGGATTCCTCAACATTCAGGTCAACATTTGGTTTTATCAGTCTACAATTGGGCCTAGATATCAGTACTTTTTAAAATCTACCTAAATTATAAATGCAATTGCGAACCATTGCTCTAATATGGAAGATAATGGTCCTAACAACAACAACAAATTAGAAAAAGAAGTCAGAGGAAAGAAAAATAATAAAAGGAGCAAAATATGCTTAAAAACTTATAGCTCTCTCTTCAAAGAGATAAACTATAATGTGTCTGTCAAGTAATAAAAAAATGTGATAATTAAAGAAACATACAGAGCAAAGAATATTAAAAACATGTTGCTGAGATAAAAATGCAATAAAAGTTTAAAAGATCAAGTTATGGAGACACTCTCGTAAAGTGAAACAAAAAGACAAAGTGATAGAAAATAGAAAAGAAAGATATAGGATCTCAATATAGGAGATCCATTTCCAACTAACATGTTTCCCAAAAGGAGCAAAAAAGAAAAGAGGGAAAAAAAAAAAAAAAAGAAAGAAAGAAAGCGAGCAAGGAAGACCCATGTAGAGCTGACATAAGAGCCTCTGGGAATGACACCTGATGGGCTGTTTTTCATTATAAAATTGTGGAATTATTTCTCTTTTATAATAAGTATATACATTACTTTGATAAAAATTATATTAAATAGGTAAACGAAAACAACAAAATTCTAAGAAATGCTAACAGAAAAGAGGAGCAGAGATTAACTATAAGCCCTTATAATGTCTCAATAGTGGTGTTTAATCACTCTGATCCCATAAAGTAGAGACTAGCAACATAAAGAATCGGAGAAAGGAATGTTTACAACATGAGACAGCACATACTTACTTAACTAAAAAAATTTGCCTCCGTTCAACTACCTAAATTTATTCATAGGACCTAGGTATCTGGATGGAGTACTAAAAATAGACATTAACTGATAGTACTATATTCAAAAGTCCAATTCTCTAAGAAGATTTTGAGGAATACATCTTGGAAAACATAGTAGGAAGGAAACTGGGTAACTATGACATCTTATAAGACATCACCATCCATAGTACACCAGGTTCACGCCAGGGTTACCATGATCAGATCAGAGTAAAGTTTAGAAAAGACCGCCCTCTAGAGGCATGTCTCATTAACCATTTAAAATCAAAACCACACATCACTCAAGTCTATGATTTGCTAAAGTAAAAAATAAATACAGAGAAACAAACAAAATATTTCATGAACAGTAAAAAGCAAAACAAGAAATTCCAGGTTAGCTTCAACTGCTAACTACCTTATTTGGCATCTATTTTAAGGGAAAACTTTAAGAGAGAGAAAAAATGAGGCATTTTCTAGATGAAATAGACAAAAAAAAATCAAATTAGAGTTTAACCAGTTTTTATAGCACCAAATTATAATCTATAATTTAGAGATAATATAATAAGTTTTTAAGACACTTCAGAGGTACTGTTATTTTTCTCAGAAACTATAGTATCGGCACTATCCTCTCAATTTTGCTATGACCTAAAACTGCTCTGCAAAATAGTCTATTGAAAACTGAGCTCTTTTTATTTAATAGATTTTTTTCAATTATCCTTCTTAAATGAAAGCATATTATTTCAAATCTCGCTTTTCAATCTATTTTCCCCCCAAAAATCATATGCTCTTAGAAACAATAGGAAGTGACATAAAAATATTTAAATATATATGATTTTGTGTATAGTACAGCATAATGTCAGAGCAACATTTTTAAAGGATGATAAAAGAATTTATAAGAAAATAAATTCACTAGGAAAACTTTATTAGGCTTAAAACAACTAATTAAAAACAAAACTTCATCTGAGCTCAAACAATCAAGTACATGTAACCAGTAAAAACCCAGGTACTAAACTAAGATAGCCTAACAGAAAGAGGTTTATCCATTTAACATGTATAAACTATATATACTCTGTGCCATATGAGGCATAAAATTTAAAGCAGAGCTACAGTGCACATGATTGATTTTTCTTGGCAAAAATTAAAACATACAAATGGAAACTTCAATCCACAAGTAAACAGAGATGTGGAAAGAGAAGTCAAGGAACATCAAATTCTTATTGATTGTCTTAAGTAGGTGAAACTATATAAGGCTGAAATGTGTGGTTGCTTTGTATTTACAATTGTGATGTGGTCTGTATCAAGAAAACTACTGATCAACAAAAGTAATTACAATAAACCATCAAATAAAGACTATAAACAGAGTTTCTGAGTAGTTAAAAAAAAAAAATGCAGCACTCAGATGCAGAAAAGAAAAGTGATGCTACCAGCTATTTAAAAGCACTTTTTCTAAAACACGGAGCTTTGAGTCCAAGAAGGTCTCCACTACTTCCATTCGGAAGAAGCAGAATCTGGAATTCAAATGTCAGAAGTCATGACTCAAAGACGACTCCTCCCCTGAGGATCAATAAGTAAATGGGAAAAGAGACGCTTCCAGAAACTCTGGGGAACTGTAGAAATAAATCCAAAATCCCTCTGTTAAGTCGATGGAAATAGCAAGAAAAAACAAGTTCCTTAAAAGTCCTATCACAGAGCACATGCCATATTCTTGAATCTAAAATGGAAAACTCATTTGCAAAATAAACAAATGCAAAGGCTCAAGAATAGGTGGAGTAATTAGAAAAACTACACTTCCTGATGTGTGAATTTTAAATGAGCAAAAACAGATGAAAAAGAAAAAAAAAATACTACCTTCACTTTTCAGGTCTGTGTTGGTTTCTTCATTTCAGAAACAATGTTGGAAGTCAACTTATCAATACTGAGTCCAAAATGCTTAAATAAATAAATAAATAAATGCCTTGGCTCAGCTGGTTGGAGAGTGGTCCCATACACCAAAAGGTTGCAGACTCAATTCCCAGTCAGGGAACATACGTAGATTGCTGGGTTCAATGCCCTGTTGGGGCTCGAACAGGAGGCAACCAACTGATGCTTTTCTCTCTCTCTCTCCCTCTTTCTCTCAAATCAAGGAGGGGAAAAAACATATCCAGGAGTGAGGATTTAAATAATAATAAAATTTTAAAAGGCTAAAATGTGTACACAACAACGTCACAATTATATTTTTCATTCACTCATTACTCGGTGAATTATTCATTTATTTGGTTTCCTGTGTAAGAAGCACTATGCAAAAATATGAAAAAGTACTCAATCCTATATACCTCCTCAATAAAAACAATATTGATAATGATACTAATCATAGCAGTAACCACTTATAGAGTACTTGGAATGTACAAAACACTATTCAAAGTGCTTTAATCCTCACAGTAACTCTCTAAGTAAGTAATACTATTTTCCCCATTTTACAGAAAGTTAAGGCACAGGAATAACAATGGGTACTAGTCACTCTGACGCCTCTCTTCTCTCATATGTGGCATAAAGTATACCACAAATCCTGATGGCCCTGCCCTCAAAATATAGCAAGAATCTGCCCTGGGCGGTTTGGCTCAGTGGATAGAGCATTGGCCTGCAGGCTGAAAGGTCCTGGATTCAATTCCAGTCAAAGGCACATGCCATAGTTACCAGCTCAATCCCCAGTGGGGAGCATGCAGGAGATATCCAATCAATGATTCTCTCTCATCCTTGATGTTTCTATCTCTCTTGCCCTCTCCCTACCTCTCTGAAAGCAATAAAAATATTTTTGTAATAAAATATATAAAAGCAAGTCCTTAGGTTATGTCGGACTCGACGTATCTCATTTCGTGAGGTCACCATCTCCCGTTTATTTATTTAAAAAAAAAAAAAAAAGGGTTCCGTCATTTCAACGTATGTACATATGTGCTTTGTTTTTTTTTTATTATTGTTATTATTATTTATTTATCACAAGTGAAGGTCAGGAATTGTTATCTTTCTCTTAAATTTTTGAATTTTTTTTTTACTGTTTCACTTCATTACTGCTGTGTGTATGCTCCATGTGAGTGGCATAGGTGCTTATGTAGGGAGGTTCTAACCTACAGTGAAAATCAGTTATGTCACGCCGTATGAACGGATCTCCGATGTAACCCGAGGACCTACTCTATATAGCAAGAATCCAATTACTACTCAGAATCCCCACTATAACTCAGTCCAGGCCTTGTCTTCTCTTACTTGGGTTTTTGCAATACTCTCCTAACTGGTCTCACTGGGCTTCTACCCTTGTTAGATCTCCCTTCTGATGCTGCCAAAACACAAGCTTATCGTGTCACTCTTATTCCCAAAACTCTCCACACCTTCTCCATTTCTCATTCTAAGTAAAAGTCAAAGGTTGACATGATCTAAACACATTTGCTCTGACCTCATCTTCTACAATGTGCTTCTATTATGCTTCAGCCACACTGACCCCTCACCCTAACCCTAACCCTAACCCTTGAACACTCCAGGCACATTCCCAAACCAAGGACTTTACACTAGCCATTCCTTCTGCCTAGAACATGTTCCCCAGACATCTGCATGACTTTCATCCATACTTTCATCACCTCTTTGTTCAAATGTTAGCAACTCAGTCTGCTAAAGAATTCGAACCTCAAATTGCAATCCTCCCCAGGCATTCCCTATTCCCCTTCAATTATTTATTTTTCTCATTACTCCATAAAACTATCATCTTTCTTTCTTTCTTTCTTCCTTCCTTCCCTCCTTCCCCTCCCCTCCACCCCTCTCTCTTTCTTTCTTGGTTAATCCTATTTTTCCATTGATTTATTTTCTTAGGAAGAGTGGAAGAAAGAGGGAAAGACAGAGAGAAACACTGATGTGAGAGAAACACACTGACTGGTTGCCTCTTGCATGTGCCCAAACCAGGGCTGGGCTGGAGAGAAGCCTGCAACCAAAGTATGTACCCTTGGCCGGAATCGAACCCAGGACCCTTTGGTCCACAGGCTGATGCTCTATCCACTGAGCCAAATCGGCTATGGCTATCTTTCTTTCTATCTATCTTTCTATCGTCTTTTTTATTCATAACACTCCACTAAAAAGTCAGCTCCATGGGAAAAGAAGGATGTTCCTCCTGTCCACTGTTATATTCTTCGAGCTCGGAAACAGTGCCTAGACATAGTAAACACTAATTAATGGCTGTCGAATAAATAAATGTATCTTAAAGATGTTAAAATGAACAGCAATGTTGTCATGAATAAAAATCACTTCATTCTGACAAGTAATGATTTAAATCGAAATTGTTTCATTGGGGGATAGGGGGTTTGGAGGGATTAAGCAAAAAAGAGAAAGAACTCATGGACAGTGACAATAGTGTGGTGATTGTGGGGGGTGAGAGGATTGGGTGGAGGTGAAAGAGAGTACATGGGGGATAAATGGTGACAGAAAACAATAAAACTTAAAAATAAATAGTCTAAAAAATAAATTGTCTTATTAGAAGAACTTCTAAAGATATTTGGAAACTTGGCTTAAAGCCTTGCAATCTACATTTTACCAAATACTACACAAGATACAAAGACATAAATACAAATAAGGCCCTGTCTTCATGGCCGTCAATCTAATAGACAGACAGGCATGTCTCCAAACAACCAACATGTTGTGATATAACAAAACATGTTCAGAGTGTCAATATGGAGGCTGCTACAGATGACACACATCCAGAGATGTTTAAGGGCTAAGAGACAAAGTGATATTTTTAGTTAGAACACAATGAAGTAGGATTTTAATAAGCATTCAAGAGGGTAACAATTATTTCTAGCTAGAGATAAGTATACAAATAGGAAAGGTGCCAAGAAAACAGCTAGAAATAGGATGGGAGTTTCTCTAACCTTCTACAAGGATACTGAGATACTGAAAAGTTTCAGCAGAAAAGTGGAAAATAATATTTATGATTAACAAAGGAAATGTCTTATGATAGTAAAAGTGGCTGGGTAGGGGCTACTGAAATAGAAGTGGTAAGAAAAAATGATTGAGTCCTGGCCAGTGTGGTTCCATGGTTGAGCATAGTAGACCTGTGAGCCAGATCACAGTTGGATTCCCAGTCAGGGCACATGCCCGGATTGCAGGCTCAATGCCCAGTGTAGGGCGTACAGGAGGCAGCAGATCAATGATTCCCTCTCATCATTAATGTTTCTATCTCTCTCTCCCTCTTCCTTCCTCTCTAAAAATTCTTTTTTTTTTTTTTTTTTTTTTTTTTTTTACAGAGAGGAAGGGAGAGGGATAGAGAGCCAGAAACATCGATGAGAGAGAAACATCGATCAGCTGCCTTCTGCACACCCCCCACTGGGGAAGTGCCCACAACCAAGGTACATGCCCTTGACCAGAATCGAACCTGGGACTCTTCAGTCCGCAGGCCAATGCTCTATCCGCTGAGCCAAACTGGTTAGGGCAAAACATCTGCATTTTTATTGGTGACATTGTCGCAAGTACTACTAATATTACTATCTTGTGTTGTCTATATTCACGATGAAAGGAAACACTTTTGGTTAGAGGATAGTAAACATAATGATGTCATTTCTTTCATATCCATGACCATGGATCTTAAGTTAAGAAACACTCATATAGACTAAGGTCAATATGAAAGAAAATGAAGGACATATTTAGAGAGAGTATATTTCAAATAAATAAACTCTGTTATGTAAAATATTGGCAAGAAGATAAAATAATCCTAGCCTACACTGGACTGACTCCAGAGAGTAAAAAGGAAATATCCCTATATCAACTGTTATTTAACAGTTTCCTTTACTTTGCTAAAAAGAGCACAAACAACGGTAATAGCACCAAGCATGATTCATTTTCAAGATGAATCCCTCCCAGTTCAAAGTTTACATTGTTTTTGACTAGCATCAAACTGTTTATCCACACAAACTGTAAATACATCCTTTTTAGAACTAACCAACAACAATGCCCATTTTGTTTTGACATGTGAAATACAAAGAGAACATGAAGAAAAATGACCATCACTCTAACATTGGTGCTTTGAAAATAAGGACTACCACACAGAATAATGGGGTGAAATTCCAACACAATAAAAATTTTAATAGGTGTTATCAGGAGGAAAATGCCTTCTGAAAGTCCTTGCTTTCAAAAGAGAATGCTAAGTATAGCAATCTGTCAAACAGTCTATCATCTCTTCTCCACGATGTCTTCTGGTAGCTTTAGGCAAAGAAAGAGCTTAATATTCCCTCTCTGAGCAATAAAGCTGAGAGAAAATAGTATATTTTGACTAAGAAATCCAAGTATGCTCTTCAACTATATGTTCTTTTACAAATTATAAATCTTTGATTGGCATTTTGCACCTTTCAGCAAAAATATAATTTTAGGAATTTGTTCACAGTTATTCGATCCCTATCTTTGCCCTTGGACTACATGCTACATAGGGCAGAGATGACAATTTTTTGTGCACGATATGCCCAAAACCTACCTTGGAACCGGGTATGTGGTATGCTTAGTAGGGAAGGAAGAATAGGAAGGAAAACGAAGCTCAAAAGAATACTCTCTCTCTCTCTGGAGATGTGTAAATGTAAGGAATATAAATCTTAATTTATATAATCACTGCATCATTATATGTAATAACCCCATACCAGAAACTCTCCGCATACACATCAACAGTAAGTCAGTGCACATGTCTGGGTTGTGTGTTAATCCCCAGCAGGAGGCGTGCAGAAGGCAACAGATGGATATTTTCATTACTCCCTCTCCCTTTCTCTCTCTCCCAAATCAATAAAAAGGTGTTTTAAAAAGAGAAAGAAATCAAGTAATCAAGTAAACCTATAAATAACAACATGAATTAACCCCATGAACATGATACTAAAGAAGCTGAATATACCAAAATACACTATTCTATAATTCCACTTATATGAAAGAGAACAACAGTAACTAAGGATACTTCCTTAGCAAAGAACTATTTTTGGAAAATGATTACTATTAAGTCAGATTTATGGTTTTCTTTTACGGAAAAGAAGCACCAAAGGGGAGTTCTAGTAATGTTTCATTTATTGGTTGGGGTGATAGTAACACAATTATTTGCTCTAAGACAAATTATCAAACTGTAGAGTTGTTGTCTTTCTTTCCTGCAATGTATTGGTAAAAATCTGAGTTGTATTTTAAAATAAAAAACAAATGATGCTCTAAAATACACATGACTCATGACCATTTTTCTCCAACAATGAATATGAATATAATTAATGAACTATATATAGTATTGTTGGCTTTGGCTAAAAATGAAGTTTTCTGGAAAAGATCTACAGACATGAGATTCAATCTCTAAATGTATGACTATAGTTTCAAACTTCATATTCCATAAAAACAGCACAAGGAAGTCCTTACATACTGAAAAACTTAGGGAGGTAAGTTTTGTAATAAAGACTGCCATTACTGCCAAAACCAGTTTGGCTCAATGGATAGAGCGTCGGCTTGGGGACTGAAAGGTCCCAGGTTCGATTCCGGTCAAGGGCATGTACCTTGGTTGCGGGCACATCCCCAGTAGGGGGTATGCAAGAGGCAGCTGATCGATGACTCTCTCTCATCGATGTTTCTAACTCTCTCTCTCCCTAACTCTCTGTACAAAATCAATAAAATATATTATAAAAAAAAAAAGACTGCCATTACTATATTGACTTCAATTAATTAAATTATTTAATAAATTAGGAATTCCCAACATGAGTTTAAACAGACCTTGTCTTTGCATGAAAAGATTGGGGGGGGGGGGGGTTGTCCCAGACCTTGAAAATTAAGGATAAAGAGAAGGAGGACTGAAGGGTTAGAGAGAGAAAACTAAGTTTACCATGCAGAGGTGATCCGGAAGGGCTGCTTGAGAGACCTGGAACAGGGCTACAGCGACCTCCTTGCTTAGAAGTCAGTTCTTGTTCAATCTCTTCCAGCCCAGCACTTTTCTGGAAACGGCTCATACGATTCACGACTCGTGGCGACATGTGTGTTCGAACACAAGGCTGGCCACCATAAGGGTTGATTGGAAAAACATGGGACGTCCCCCGAAGAGTACTGACCACAACCCAACGACAGTCATGGCTGAAGCAGATGTCTTGTACCTAGAAATGAGATATGGGAAAACAGAGACCTGATTGAAGCTACCTACATTCAGAGCATCACACACACATCACCAAATATGACTAGAAATAGATATCTCATTACCAAATATACCTAAGATGAAGTTATAAATAAAATATTTTAGTTTACAGATGAGTTTAATGGTGAATAGTGATCAAAACTCGCTATCAGGGACTTGTTAAGATTTAGAGTAAGAAAATCTATCCCAAGATGCATAGAGTGGCAAGTCAGAAAACAGGACATATCTAGTTTCACTCTACAGAGTTATAAGAAAAAAACATATGGAAAAAAAAGATATATGAGTCAGGTTTATTATTCTAAATGATTTTGCCTTCTAAAAAGCATAAACTGGTTAAAATAAAAATACACATCATATAATGAAGGTGAGGAAATTAACCCAATCATTCTCTCAACAAAAATCCATTGGGTACCATGCTAATAAGCACTGAGAACAAAGAGGTAAATAAGAAAGAATCCTTGGGCTCACGGCCTAACAAAAGGAAAAGACAAATAAGAAACTTGTGAAAATACAATATGTAAAGGTGAAATAACTATCTTATGTATAAGGCACAGGGGTAACAAAAAAAAGGAAATATATGAAATCTACTGGTGAGGCAAGAAAATGAGTTGGTGAAGGTGGATGGTTAGAAATGGCACAAAAAACATTTTATAAATAGGTATAGATTATGGAATTGCTCTTTGAAATAGGATATACTTACAAAGAAAGGAGAGGAGGATATTCCAGTAGAGATATATCAGGTATATCACATGTTCCATTTTAGATATAAATGCATAGACATAAAATGGTAATGATGGGCAACTAGTTCAGTATGTCAAAAACAACATGAGAGTCAGCAAAAGAGAGAGCAGGATGTGCCTGGGTTTTAAGAAATAATGATGTCAAGATTTCAATTTTGGAAGGATGATTCTGGGAGTCAAATATAAGGAAGCAGGTTTGCAGTGTGGACAAGGATAGCTGAAGGAAAACTAAGTAGAAGCTGCCTTAATAGGTAGGGATCCAGGTGGGATACTCAGGAGAAAAGGCCTCAAAATACTCTGACAACCCAAATGCCCATCAGCGCAGTATATACGCCATGGAGTATTAGTCAGCCTTGAGAAAGAGGAAATCCTGCCATTTATGACATGGATGAACCTTAAGTAAAGAATGCTAAGCAAAATAAATGAGAGAAAGATAAAGTACTTTATGATTTCACTTATATGTGAAATCTGCACACACAAAAAATAATCAAGCATGTAAAAAACAGAGGGTAAAATGGTAGTAACCAGGGGATAGATGATGAGGAGATAAGACTGATAGCATTTAAGGGCATAAAACTTGTAACAAGTAGTAAATAAGTCAGGGGTCTAATGCATATTATAATGAACACAGACAATAACAGTGTACTATAATTATGTAATGTGATAAACATGGCTACAATGGCAATCATAATACAATATACAAATCTGCCCCACCACTGTGGCTTCAATTCCAGGTCAGTGCACATCCCCGGTTTCAGGCTCCATCCCCAATAGGGGGTATGCAGGAGACAATCAATGATTCTCTCTCATCATTGATGTTTCTCTCTCTCTCTCTCTCTCTCTCTCTCTCTCTCTTACTCTCACTCTCTCTCCCTCCCTCCTCTTTGAAATCATTGAAGATACATGTGTTTTATTAAAAGTAGATGTATAAAGGTAGCATGCTGCACACCACCCTAATGAAAAACAAACAAACAATGAACTACAGTGATTAGCTGTTGTAACTTTCCATAGATCAAGGCTGGCCACAGACTTGATCTATGAAAGTTAGTTGCTAATTTGCATAATTAAATTAACAAATTAAATTTACTAGTTTTATCTTGATATCAGATTATTGGTGGCAATTTTAACAAAATGCCTCCATTTACTTCTATACTTTTAAAAAAGCCAAATAAGATTCTATACTGTTTTAAACATTTTTAAGCATATCCCTAAAAGGAGGACAATTTACAGATACTTAAGATTTCTAAACTCACTTATTGATATACTATAAGAAGTTTCAATATTATCTGGTATTAGTTTCAGGTATACAGCACAATAGTTAGGCAACCATATATTAAAAAGTGTTCCCCCCAATATTTCCAGTACCTACCTGGGATCATACAGTTATTATAATACTCTTTGTGCTATCTTTGACATCCCCATGACTATTTTGTAACTACCTATTTGTATTTAATCCAGAGGGACAGATGAAAGAGGTGGAGGTCTTAAGAAATATTTGAAAAATTAATAATAATAATTATAATAATTTTCTAGCATACAAAACAACTGTCAAACAGTGCTGAAAAAAAGACCCCAGACAATGTAAAAGTATGGTAGAATATAAAATAGATTTTTAACAGGAAAAATATATACATGTATTTATACTTATAGGAATATATTAGCTTCATTACAACAATATGGGCTAAGTAAAAATCCTCTAGCAATCAACAAAGCCAACTTTCCCATATTAGATCTTCAAGTAAACCCAATTTCGCATTGCTAGACTATTGCTATACAAAAATACAAGGAAAAACCCCAATTCAACTGCATGCCTGTTCATTTCAATTTCTTTCAAAAGTAAAATGTTAACATTATAATTAAAGAATCTCCTGAGAGCTGATAAATGTAACTCCCAGGAATTCTAGAATTATGAATAAACAGTCATTCCACTGTTTTAACTCTGTACTTTGCCTATTAAAACTTTCACCTAAACTGACTTATTGAAAAGCCAGATAAAAGAAAATAGCAAGACAAAGAAAAGTGCAAATAGCAAAGTAAGAGAAAAGAAACACAGTAACTGGCAAATTTAATATCATAATATCAAATGCATTTAACACAAGCCAGAATCAAATACAGAAAGAAAAACATTTTAGGGCTTACTGAGTAATTTATGTCCCATCACAGTGGAACTAAAGCATGTTATCTAAAACCTTTTTCCAAAACACTTATAATCAAGACCACTTCCTGATCTGTCAATGAAAAGGAGTTTCCCTCTTTCATTTTAAGAATACTTCTGATATGAGGTGGTGCTAACAATTAGTATCAAGGCAGGAAGACAGAATTCCACCTAAATGCTTACTTAGGAAACTGCTATTAGAGCACGGAGTCTGCTCCATGACCTTGAAGACATATTAGGGGACATTAATGAGCAGAGGAGGGTTACTACAGACATTGACTGTCAGGAGACTAGAGCAAGTTTAATCCTTTGAATAACATTACAGAAGATAACAGGTCACCTACTCACAAAATACAAAATGATATAACTGTGGGTATTATCAAAGAAGTTGGGTGGTTTTTCATAGATCATTAAAAACAGAAAATCTCAGAGAGGGGTGGGGGAAGAGATCAACCAAAGAACTTGTATGCATATATGCATAACCCATGGATACAGATAGTAGGGTAGTGAAGGTCTGGGGGAGAAGGGGCAAGAATGGACTAAAAGCGGTCAATGGGGGAAAGGGAAGCATATGTAATACTTTCAACAATAAAGATTTAAAATAAATACATAAATAGTTTGGTTATACATAATGGCAAACCAGTAGTAAGAAGATGGCATCCCCTGCATTATTTATAGACCTCAATTTGAGAATATTTCTAGTTAAGATTTTCTCATCACAAAACAAGAAAGCTATTGTATAAGAGAGTTGTATCTCTGATTTAGCTCTGCATTACTAAATATCAAGGCAAATAATATTGACCAGGTCAGGCAATATTATACTATTTTTGTACTATGGGTCTGCTAGTGAGAAACATGGAATCCCTTTTTGTAGAAGATAATATTTTGCTTATTTGAGACTCTAAGCTAGTAATCAAATAGATTCCAATGCTCATCTGAATTATCTGAATTTTTTAAAATATCCTTGATTTAATAATACAAAAGAACAACATTATATAGCAGACATACATGCACATGGAACATTTATGTCCATACATAAATTGTGTAATTAACTCACAAAACAGGTTAAATTCAAATTATATATGAAACAAGAAGATTTGAGCAGTACAATTATTTTTTATGCATAATTGTGTTTTTTTTCTATTTTTTGTTCTCTCTTTTGAGCACTAGAATTAAACATCACTACATATACACATCTAAGACGCAAAAATCAGCATCTTACAAGTCTCTAAATACAACCCAATTACCTGATATCAGTGATAAAAATTTATATTACAAATCTAAAGTCTGTAATATAGAGCTAAAAAATATAATAAAGTGACCAGAAATGAAAGTTCCCCCAAAACTATATCAAACCTTAAGTGATTATAGAAAAGATTATTTTTTAAAAGAAATGAAATAACTCCTGAAACTAATATAACATTGAATGTAAACTATAATTTGAAAAATAAATACATGAAATAATAGCGATAATTTCCAGGGTGTAAGCAGGGCAGAAGATTTGACTGGAGAGAGCAGGAGGAAACTTGCTGGGATGGTATCTAGACTGAGGTGATGATCATACAAATGTACTGAGTGGATGGCAAATCAAACACCCATCTTCAAACTTCACGCCCTCACCTGACACCATCAAAATGTTTTTCCAGCCTCTCTTACAGTAAGTGTTGACAACACTGTAATCTGTCAGACAAAAGCAGGATTCTGGAAAGTATCCACTTTCCTGATAAAAGGAATTAACATCACTAATGCTGCCCTTTCTCCCCCCACCTTACTGCCTGGAATTGAGAAATGATGTCCAGAGCAGTAGCAATACATGAGAGAAAGAGCAAAAATGTCAAAGACACTGTTGAGCAATTATACCAAAACCAGCAGCAGCTTTCTTAAAAATTGAGAAAATAAACCCTGATTTTTTAAAAAGCATTGTCAAATGTGATTTTACTTCTATTGCCAAAGACATGCCTAATGACTCAAATACCAATTGCCCCAATGCTCTTAAAGCAAAAGAAAACACAAAAGCGGAAAGAACTTGGATAAAAATTCTCAAACCATAGAGTACTATACTTTCAGAAACCTATAAGAATGACTATCAAAACCATAAACATAAGTCCTATGTAGCAATTTTAATTACAACTAGAAGCCCAATGCATGAAATTCATGCGGAGGGAGGGGGGGAGGAAAAAAAAGAGGGGGAGAGTGTGTCCCTCAGCCCAGCCTGCACCCTCTCCAATCAGGGACCCCTCAAGGAATGTCCAACTGCCCGTTTAGACCCTCTCACAATCCAGGACTGCTGGCTTCCAACTGCTGGCCTGTCTGCCTGCCTGCCTGCCTGTCTGATTGCCCTAACCACTTCTGCCTGCCAGCCTGATCAGCCCCCCTAACCACTCCCCTGCCAGCCTTATCCATGCCTAACTGCCCTCCCCTACCAGTCTGGTCCAACCCTAACTGCCCTTCCCTGCAGGCCTGGTCTCCCCCAACAACTGCCCTCCCTGCAGGCCTGATTCCCTCCAGTTGTCCTCCCCTGCAGGCCCGGTCACCCCTAACTGCCCTCCCCTGCTGGTATGGTCACCTACAACTGCCTTCCCCTGCTGGCCATCTTGTGGTGGCCATCTTTGACCACATGGGGGCGGCCATCTTGTGTGTTGGAGTGATTGTCAATTTGCATATTACTCCTTTATAATATAGGATAGCCAAAATATGGAGACAACCTAAGTCTCCGTTAATAGACAAGTAGATAAAGAAGATGTGGTCCATATATGCAATGGAATATTGCTCAGCCATAAAAAAAGAATGAAATCTTGCCATTTGGGAAAACATGAATAAACCTAGAGGATGTTATGCTACATTAAATGTCAGACAGAGAAAGAGAAATATATGGTTTCAAGTATGTGAATTCTAAAAAAATTAAATAAAATGAACAAACAAAACAGACTCTTAAATTCAAGGAAGAAATTGATGGTTGGCGGATGGGAAGATGGATGGAAAAGAATAAGTAATTAAGATGTACAAATCGTGGGGATATAAACTACAGCATAGGGAATATAATTAATAATCAACAATATTATAATAACTGATATTGACAGATGGGTAACAGACTTAGTAGGTGATCACTCTGTAAGTTATATAGATGTCTAATCACGGTCATACACCTGAAACTAATGTAATATTGTATGTGAATAGTAATTGAAATTTTTTTTTTTAATTTTTAAACTAACCAAGATCCAAGCTACCAGACGAAGTTGTGTTTAATGAAAACTTACAGGAAAATACAAAAAAAAGAAGATATTTGCATAAGAATTAAGTTCTAGAATCATTCCCAACCCACCACTTCAATAATTTTAACTTTAAAATTGATTAATACACTTTCATTGAAAATGCTGTAACTCTGACTAACACAACAAGGGTAAGGGCAGTAAAAGTTTGCTTCAGAATAAGTTACTTAGAATGGAAAGATGGTAAAGATGGATAATCTCCACATATCCTCTCCTATATGCTTACTCCTGCACCTGTCAATTCTTCACATTCACTTATACATATTTATGGAAAGCCTTTTACATGTTTTGCACTCTTCTAGTGCTAGAAACTAAAAAATGAGCAAAAATAAGTAGCATGCAATTATCATCTGAACCAACATTTACACTCTTGGAAATAATTGCAAGAGAAATGAAAACTATGTTCATATTCCCAATAGCCCAAAACTGTAAAGAGTGCAGGTGACTGTTCACATGCACCATCAATATCCCAGTCGTGATAAACTGGGTAAAGTGTACACGGGATTTCTTACTACTATTGTATTTCTCAAGTACATACGAGTCTACAAATTATTTCAATAAAAATCTGAACTCAAAAAAGTGAATGTGATGCCTTGCAAACCACACAGAGCCAGCAATCCCAGAGTAGCCGGCTCCTGCTGCAGCCTGAACTTGAGTGGAGATGAGATGAGGGCTGGCCCAAAATGTCAAGGACTTAGGCATTAAACTGGGAAGTGTTGGGAATGGGGACAGAAAGAAGGGGCCTGCCGTGGCAGGATGCTCACTGGAGGCTGGCAATAGTATCACTGCCCAAGTGGGAAAAAAAGAATTTTAAAGGCCAATCCTCCTGGGTGCCCCATAGTATCTGCAGGGCATCCTCCCCTGACACCAACATAGGGGATACTGGGACGACTGGCAGCTGTCAGTGGAACAATGGCATGCGCACAATAAACACATTAGTCCATGTGTTTACACCAATGAGGTGTAAGCAGAGTCCACAGCGGGAAGAGAAGCTAAAGTGATGTTGTGGGTAAACTATTATGGTAGCGTATGCTGTGGAAGGATAACTGGTATTAATGGCTTAACTGGTTGTACTTACACACTTGTGTCAGAGGGTATCCTGTGCAATGAAGACTGTGGGACAAGCACACAACTGACTTCTAGTTCCTTCCCATGTTATACAATAAAAACCACAAAACCCAATGGGAAAAGGTTCAGGTGAAGACTTAATGGCTGAAGTACTCGGAGGTGCTATCCCAGTACAACACCGCCACCTGCCTGATCGAGCAACCAAGTTCACTTCCTTTTGTAGAGGCCAGCCACTGAACCACTGGCCCAGACCGACACTCGAAGGGCTTGACTCAAATTTTGATCATGGACACTGTGGAAGGGCCAAACGGGGCTTGGTAGTCAAATGGGAATGGCATGTTCCGGAGTATGTTCCCGCCTGTTCCCAGCAGCATCTCACTTTTACAGTTACCACATCACCTACTCCACTGCCTGAAGCAATGCCGCTGGCCCCACAGGCCCTTTTTCACAGAGCTCCCTTTAAATGAGGACGTCACTCCTCACTCATTTATGGATAATAAAGAACATTATAAATTGATGAACCAAAAGATAGATATATAGACAGTAAAGCAACAAGCAGACTGTCAAATTACAGGGGGGAGGGTAGGGAGATCTGGGGGAGATAAGAGATCAACCAAAGGACTTGTATACATGCATATGTAAGTACAACCAATGGACACAAAACTCTGGGGAGGGAGGGTATGTATGGGAGGGGAAGCAATGGTAAAATATGTTCACAGATAATAATTTAATTTAAAAAATTAAATAAATAAATAAGGACATCACTAATGGCTTGTATAAGATGAAACGGGATGGTGACTACTGGCTGGGGTGCAGCTATACAACCCCAATAAATATATGGGCGGGGTGGAGGGATAAATGTAAGGACTTAGCACAGGATAATAGAAAGCTGCCAGCTCTGCTTTAATTGGGGGTTACTGTAACTGTGGGCCAACCATACCCATTTGTTTATGCTTTGTCTTTGGATGGATCTGTGCTAGGGTGAATTTTATATTATGAGGATTACATCTCAATAGGAGTAATGTTTTTGGGTGAAACTAACAAAAATCAAGATTGTGGGGGATGCCACATTTAACAAGTAAATATATAGAAAGTCCAGTAAAATTTGCATTTCGGTAAAAAGCATAAGTAGGTAATATAAGAGACATTCTCATACTAAATTTGCTTGTCTTCATCTGAACTGATCATCAAATATTATCAACTAATAATACTAAAAAAGCTAGATTCTTTTCCCCTTGGGAAGGAAACCATATGAGTAGGATCACTCTAAAGTAAAAGTAACACTAATCTGATCTGCAGATGTTTCAAAAGCAAGTTTACCATTTACAGAAATTAGCATGTTAAGGACAAAATGACTTGTGTCTGCTTGAGTAAGACATGACGGAAGTAGAGCAACAAAATATTTTAAGGTTTTACAACACATGACTTTACTGTTGAAAACTAGGAATACTTTTCTAACTACATATGTGCTTTATGAGGAAAATTACTGTCAGATGCAGAGGATATCCCAAGTCATAGATCACAAAACAACTTAATTCAACATAATTAGATCCACATACTTTGACTTTTTTTCCTGGCCTGATTAAAGTAGCCTCAGAGTTCTTAGAAGAATCCAGAATGACATGATTCTGAAGTACTCAAAGATGGACAGACAGATCACATGCCATATAGATTTTATCACCAATGTTAAATTGTATATATCATTTCAAAATACGGTTTTCAGTAGAAGCTTATAAAATTAATTTTATGGTCATTAATTGAATTTCCTTAGATCTTGATGTTTAGAAATTCCCAAGCTCCTAAATTACAAGCTGTGACATAGAACAAAATAATTTTAATAATTTCTTTTTGGTTTTCTGCTTAAATAGGAATAGCACTGAAAGTATCAAACATCTTTACCTTGAAACATTTGTCCATGTGTAGGGCAGTATGCCAAGGGTTAGAGATACAAAGAAGCTGAATCATGATCTCTATTTCCAGGTGGATGTATAGGTAAATTAAATGATAAAATATGCTAACACAAGAGCATATTTATACCTATTTTTGGTATAAATAAAAAACAAAACAAAACAATAACAATAAAAACAGTGTAAGTGGTTAAAATATTCAAATTCTTTGAGGTGATAGCTGAGGTATAGCATACCAGTACCTAGTGAAGAATTTAAAAACCAAAGTTAAGAAACAGACTCAGAGTACATATGTGCCCAGCAGCATAATGAAATATTAAATCATTAAATAAAATGCTCATAGAGTAACTGGAAACTTCCATACAAAAGGAACAAAAACAAATAGTAACTAAACATGACAGTAAGCAAATTCTTTGTGCCCGGAAGGAAGGAAGGATACTGTCGAAGAATAATGGAGACATGTCAATAGGACACAGATGCCAAGCCAATTGGCTCCAACTAGACAAATCTAGGATATTTTGAGCATCAGAATAATCATTGAATGAAATAACCTATTGAATAAAAGAAGAAGCTATTACACCAGATGATATATGTAAATAAAAGGATACAAAGCTTGATGAGGAATGGAATATTTATATAGTTTAAAATTAATTTTTAACCTGCTCTCCCTCCAGGCACAGCACAAAGGCAGCGGACTATAATGCCCATCGCCCAGTCTTCCCATGAAAGAGGCATATTTGTGGACTTTAAAAGCTGTTGGCTTTCAATAAAATCTTATCAAAAAAAAAAAAAAAAAAAAAAGCTGCTGCCTGAGGGTCCAGCTTTCAATCAATGTGCAGCTGGATGCTGAATAAGAACTATACCACTTGAAAAAAAGAAAGGATAGAAATTATATAACCATCTCAGTAGATACAGAAAAAATAATTTAAAAAATTTCAACATCCAAAATAATAAAAACAAACATACTCCAATATAACAAGGGCCATATATGACTAGTCTACAACTAATATCACACTCAATGGTGAAAAGCCACAAGCTTTTCCTCTGAGATCAAGAACATGACAGCATTCTCACTCTTGCCTATTTCAGTAAACATAGCTCTGGAAGTCCTAGCCGGAGCAATCAGGCAAGACAAAGAAATTAAAAAAGATCCAAATTGGAAAGCAAGTAAAACTGTCTCTATTTGAAGATGATATGCTATTATACATAAAAAACTCTAAAGACTCCACCAGAAAACTGTTTAGAAGTAATAAATTCACTAAAGTTATGGGATATAAAATCAAACATACCAAAATCAGTTATGTTTCTATACACTAATAATGAATATTAGAAAGAGAAATTTAAAAAATCAATCCCACTTTTAATTGCATAGAAAAGAATACCGAGAAAAATTAAACCGAGAAGGTGGTGCACTAAAATTATAAGACACTGATAAAAAAAACCCTGAAGAGATGGAAAGATATTTCATGATCATTAAATGGAAGAATTAATATTAGTAAAATACTTAAACTACTCAAAGCAATCAAAAGATCCAATGTAATCCTTATCAAAATTCTATTTAACATTTTTCTCAGAAATAAAATAATCATAAAATTAACATGGAACTACAAAAGATGCTGAATAGCCAAAAAAATTTGAGGAAAAAAGAACAAAGTTGAAAGCATCACACATCCTAATTTTAAACTATATTATAAAGCTATAGTAATCAAAACAGCATGGTATTGACATAAAAAATCTATAATAAAAGCATAATATGCTAATTAAACTGGATGACCTTCAGGGCAAAACCGGGGCTGTGAGGCAAGCTGCAGGGGGAAGAAAGGCCTACTCTTTTGTGCATCGGGCCTCTAGTGATATAAATAAAGCACAATGAGAAAAACTTTAAAAATATATTGTTTAAAAAAAAAAAAAAAAACTGCAGCTAACACTTACACTGTTGCAATAAGGAAAACAGACCTGGAGGGGAAAAAACTATTATGATATCAAAAAAATTATGTTCTACTTATAAAATTCAAAAAATTACTGAAAACTATTTGTCCTTAGTATAATAGAGACTAGCAAAGAAGAAAGATAAAAATATGCTATGAAACAATAAATAGCCGAAACCGGTTTGAGCGTCGGCCTGCAGACTGAAGGGTCCCAGGTTCGATTCCGGTCAAGGGCATGTACCTTGGTTTCGGGCACATCCCCAGTAGGGGATGTGCAAGAGGCAGCTGATTGATGACTCTCTCTCATCCATGTTCCTAACTCTCTATCTCTCTCCCTTTCTCTCTGTAAAAAAAATCAATAAAATATATTTTTAAAAAAACAATAAATAAGATTTGTCATACCACAGCAGTAACTAATTTTAAAATCTAATTCCTACATGTAAAATTTCTATATTTTAAAGATGATTTCAAACTGTAATATAACTCACTATGGTTACTCTTAACTACATCAATTAGAAAATGCTCAAGAATAGCTGGGAAAGTTTTTGAAAATGAACACTGAAAAATATTGTTTTACTTCCTATTAGAGAAATTTCCAAGCACACACAAAGTACAGATTGCTATAAAATTCCAACCACCAATATTGACCAGCTTCAGTAATTAACACTTTACAAATATAGTTTAATCTATCTCTTAGTTTTGTTTTGCCAGAATATTTAAAAATTGATTACAGATATCATAATGTTTTAGGACTTCATAATATATGCCTAACAGATAAAGATTTAAAAAAAAAAAAAAATACGATTGCAGACCCAGCAAAATTAACTAATATCATATAATAATGCCCAGCTCAAGGTCTATTTTATCAACTATCTGAAAAACAACTCTTTACACTTTGTTTAAATCAGGCTGTAAGTTCATACATTGCATTTAGTTCATATTTCTTAAGACTCTTATAATCAATATAACCATTGCCAATTTTCTCCTCATTTTTATCTAACACCCTCCTACTACTAGATTACTTTAAAGCTAATTCTACACATCTGCAAATACAAGGAAATAGGCACATTGGATTCATTAACAATATCTACTAAGGCAAATGTTCAAATCTCACCACTCATATGAAATATGTTTTTATACTTAATTTGTATGAAATAGTCTCAAACAAGGTCCATACTTTGTACTTAGATAGAACAAATATTTTTTCTTATCTGAACCATTTTATTACCAAGTGTATTCTCACTAATATTAAACACCAATATGATGAAAACAGCCAGCTAGATTAGGCATCATTTTAAACAAAGAAAAACCTTCTGAAAATTATACAACTTACTTTGGCTTCAGTTTCTCCCCTGTGAAGAGTGTATAGATGATGGACAGCACTTTGTGATGAGGACCAAGGATGAGTCAGAATTTGGAAGACATGGAAGTCATGGCCAAGGGTGTCTGTTGTGACTAGAAGCATTCCTGTAGGACATACCAAGAAAAGGATAAAAATAAAATGATTATGCATGTGGATGAAATATTTTCACAAAATACTAATCATGTTTTAAAATGTTACCAAAAGAAAAAAATTACCAGTGATATATGATTAAAAAAACCTTAAGGCCATGTAATATACAATGATGAGAATACTTTATTTTATCATGTTACCGCACGACTAGCAGAAAAGTCTTATATGTATGAATTTAGAGTGTTCACAAGCATTTTAAAATAGGAAATTTAATCAACAGAATGTGAAAATGACTGGAACCTATTCCCACCTTTTGCCAATTCTCAAGCCTGAATTTTGAAGCTCCAATTTATCTACTAAACCAACTAATACCCTACTTAATTCACCTGTTTAAAACTTGTTTCTTCCCTGGCATAATATTTACTGAACTGCCTGCAGTATTACAAAAGTTTTTTATGTCTTCTCGTCAAAATTCCATTATTTTTTTATTTTCCATTTAGATCCATTATCCATTTGGAGTTAATTTTTCTACAAAGTGTGAGACGGCAAATTAATTTTGCAAACAATGTACAACTGTTTTGCAAATGATGTGCAAGATTTCTTGAAGAAACTAGATTCTTTGTCCTTTGTTATGTATTGTCAACATGCCAAATGTCAACTGACCATATTTGTGTACATCTTCCTCTAAAAATGCATTTTTTTTTTCAGGTTCTCCTTTTTTTCCTCATCACCATAAAAGTACAACTCTATATGCTTCTAAGTTTATACCTTTTTTATACTCACTGTATATTCTGCTAGGTCTAGAAGTTTTTATGTTGATTACATGGAATTTTCTTTACACACAATCATGCAGCATGTGAATGGACATAATTTGACTTCTTTTTTTCCAAATTCCATGCCTTTTCTTTCTCTCCTCACTTACTACATTTTCTGGGGTAAACAGGTTTAGTGAGAGCAACATTCAGGTGTTGTTTCCAATTTTAGGAGAAAGCATTCCATCTAAGCACGATGCTAGTTTAGGTTTTTTTATTAATGCCCTTTATTTTTTAAAAATCCCATTTTAATCCTATTATTTCCTTTGTTCTAAAGTCTACTTTTTCTGATTTTGATACCAGCACTACAACTTTATTTTCATTGGTGTATGCATAATAAATATTTTCCCATTCTTTTACTTTTTAATCAATATAACTATTTAAAATGACTTTGTTTTAGATAACAATTGGGGTCTAGTTTTGGTGTCTTGTTATTTTAAATCAATCCCTGACTTTTAATTATATTTGTAAGTTCATACACTTATAACTTATTTGTAGGGTAGAATTTATTTATACCTATCATTTTATATTTTTTTACTATTTTTATGAGTGTCTCTATGTTTGTTTATCTGCTTTTCCTTCCCTTTTTTGGATAATTTTGTTATTTATAATATCCAATTTTAATTTATCTATTGACCGTTTGGATAAATCTCTTTATTTTAACTTTTTCTTGTTCCAGGGATTATAATAAACATATAGCTAAATTTGTGCTACTCTATATTTTGTCCAGAATTTATATTTTTCTATGAGAAAAGTGGTTTATTAGCTTATTCTGCTTTACCAGAGATGTTATTGCATTTCTTTACTGCTAAAACATTTCCTTGTTGAAAGGAAAGATGTGAAAGAATATTAAGCTCCTGTGGAAAGATACGGTAGACATTTAAATGGCAAGGTGAAGGATAATTGAGTTTGCTATTTACTTAATGAATATATGGTATAGGCTTACTCACCACATTAGATTTTAAAATAACATACTAGATGCTGGTATAATTGTTATTTCCAGGAGAATATATTTTAAATATGAAAAGTGTCATTTATTGAGATCTATTCAAATCTATAACCATTTATATAACACTAGAGGCCTGGTGCATGAAATTCATGCACAGGGGTGGGGAGGGGGTGTCCCTCAGCCCAGTCTGCACCCTCTCCAATCTGGGACCCCTCAGGGGATGTCCGACTGCCAGTTTAGGCCCAATCCCAGGACTGCTGGCTCCTAACCACTCGCCTGCCTGTCTGATTGCCCCCTAACTGCTCCCTTGCCAATCTGATTGACGCCTAACTGCTCCCCTGCCAGCATATCATCCCCAACTCTCCTCCCTTGCCAGCCCAATCACCCCCAACTGCCTTCCCCTATGGGACTAAGGGGACTGGGGGACTGAGGCTCCATGAGGTGGGGCTAAAGGGGCTGGGCACTGCCATCTTGTGGCTGTGGGTGCCACTATCTTGTGAGGGCGTGGCAGTCAATTAGCATATTCCCTCTTTATTAAGATTAAGATTGCCTCTCATCCTGCACCTAGCTATGGAAATAATGCCACTGACAAACTTTACATTCTTCCCATATTGTTGATGTTACTTAAACAATAAATTGCTAAGATTGGGCATGAATGTTTAATTGTCCTTTTGTGGACAATATTTATTTACTCCTTTTTTCTTTTTCTTTCTTTTTTTTTTGCTGAGTCATACTGTTTCCATTATTCCACTATTAGATTTTGACTCTACTTTTCCACAACAATGCTATTTTATGCACATGATAGCCTATTTAATGGAAACATCATTCTGACAGGAACTATCGTGAAGTTGCATTTATAACACAAACATATCACTCCCCTACTAAAGATAAACTTCATTTCTTTTAGAATTACAGATCAATATTGTACTCAAAATAAGCATTCAAATGAACACTTTCAATATGCTCCTAGTTTTTGAAACTGATGTTAATATCTAACTTTCTAATATGTAAACAAATTCAAATTTTTAAAGAACTACTCATTTGAAAATTTATACTTATTATCTTCTATATATCTATCTTAAACTTTTCTTTTTCTACTTCTCCACACAAATGTGGCTTCCATAATCCAGAAGTTAGCTTGATTTTTTTTGACAGAATTTTAGATGATGGAGGAAAAAATTAAAGGAGCAGAGAGAAAGGGAAGAAATAGCTTGTGTAGTACTACACAATCATGTGCTTTCTTTTAATTTATAATTTCCTCTGTTGCACACATTCTGCTGGGAGAAATGACAAACCCTTTTTTTCCTTCTAGAAAACAAGTTACAAAGCAGATATACATAAAAGGAAAAACTTGTACAGAGTAGACTGTGGCTTGAGAACTATTTATGCAGCATCAGAAGACTAAACCAGACTAGCCTGGCCATAAACTAAACCTACGCCCCAAATGAGGTGCCAAGCCACAAAATGCATTTGCGTCATCTGGGAATACAAGGAAAAGAAGGGCTTCTAATTATAGGGCCTGGAAGCGGAAGCCTAGTGTGATTAGCTGTTTAGGCGCTGTTGTATGTTTATCTGGAAGCTTCCTCTCCCTCACTCTCAGCCTCAAGTTTGATAGATGAGCGTTAGCATTAGAGGGTGGAAACTGAAGCTGCTGATGGTACATGGCGTTCTCCAAAACCTGAGGCTGGAGACTGAACATTAAGGCTTTTGTGGCCTCATAAGAACATAAGTCTTTTCAACTGGGCGTCAGCTGGTTAGCCCAAAAGGCAAAATTAAAGAGCAGCAAACCTCCACTGGACATATGCTATAAAAGCTTGGAAACATGAGTAGGTATGTCTTTTTTGCATATCCTATTTATAACACCTACCTAATTATACGTTTCTTTATCACATGCACACATATGAACTGGAAGACAAATTACCAGCTATTCACACTCTCCTCCAAAAAGAGACATGAACACTGATAATCTTGGTCAAATAGAAATCTTTATAGGATTTCAGATTATATCATTCATAAGATCATTTTGTTTTGGTATTAATTCTTGTGAATTTAATACTTTCTCCATCAATATCTATGAAGATTGAAACTTCCAAATTATTTAAATTTTTAAAGTTTCCAGTCATATTTGTAAACATACAAGCAAAGAAAGAGAATCCTAGTACTGGTCAAAATCTATTAGGTCTTCAAATTACATAAAACCACAATAATATCATAGCCTATTAAAGTCTGATTAATAAAACCTTTAAGATGAATAGGAATACTTAAAGCAATGGTCTCAAAGTCTCCCTATGGGCAGCATTAATATTGCCACAGTTCTTAAGCTGCTTAAAGATGCTTCTAATCTACATTGTATTCTTCCACACATTTGTGGCCCATAATATATCAAGACTTTGCCATTAAAGGCATTGAAATAAACACTATCAAAGGAACAAAGGACATAAGAACCAAGATAAGTTACAATAAAATCTCTGACATGGCACTTATTCATTTGTTCCATGTGGCCTTGTGCACGAAATTTATGCACGGGGTGGGGGTTGTCCCTCAGCCTGGCCTGCACCCTCTCCAATCTGGGACTCCTTGGGGGATATCCAACTGCCAGTTTAGGCCTGATCCCTGTGACAGGACTGGCCTCCGCACCACGTGGAGCCATGGGACCGCCAGGCCTCACCATGTGGGGCAGCTGCTGGGCCCCACCTCCGCTGTGCTCATGGCCATCTTGTGGTGGCCATCTTGTGATATGTCGCACGCGAGGGTCACTTAGGTTTTTTTGTTTTTTGTTTTTTAAATATATTTTATTGATTTTATACAGAGAGGAAGGGAGAGAGATAGAGAGTTAGAAACATCGATGAGAGAGAGTCATCGATCAGCTGCCTCTTGCACACCCCCTACTGGGGATATGCCCGCAACCAAGGTACATGCCCTTGACCAGAATCAAACCCGGAACCCTTCAGTCCCCAAGCCAACGCTCTATCCATTGAGCCGAACCGGTCCCGGCCACTTAGGTTTTTATTAGTATAGATTGTCTACTTTAGAATTCCATGAAAATGTAATCACACAAAATTTTGGAGCCCTAACTGCTGCGGGCAGCAAGAGCCCATTCATTGATTTATATTACTGAGCAGTTCCATTATACCAGTGTTTTTCAACCTTTTTTGGGCAAAGGCACACTTGTTTCATGAAAAAAATCACGAGGCACACCACCATTAGAAAATGTTAAAAAATTTAACTCTGTGCCTATATTGACTATATATAAAGTAATTCTCTTGAATAGGAATCAAACACAAAGAAAGTATTTTATAATTACTTTATTATGAAATATTAAGTAAACAAAATAGTGAAAAATTATAAAATTCTTGTCTTGTCTGCACCTACGGCACACCAGGCAACATCTCGCGGCACACTAGTGTGCTGCGGAACAGCGGTTGAAAAACGCTGCATTATACCATGAAAATTTACATATCCATTCAGCAATTATTTCCAGTTTTGGGCTATTGTGAATGAAACCCCTATGAAGATTTAAGTACAAGCCTCTGTGTGGACACTTGTTTTTCTTCTCTTAGGTAAAATTTACAAGTGGAATTGCTGCATCCTATGTGTGTTTAACTTCACAGGATACTGCAAAAATGTTTCTCCAAAGCAGCATGCAACATAAGCTCCGTAATTTCATCAACACTGTATTGTTGGTCATTTTAAATTATAATCATTTCAGTGAGTATTTGGTTATTTCTCAGTTTTAATATGCCGTATTTTCTTGGTGTTTAAGTGATATTGATCAGTTATGCTGTTATAGGTATATATATCTACTTCACATTTGTATATAGCAAGTCACAGCTTTAATTGAGCACCTTTGCAAAATTAACTATGAGTACTGGGCAGTGAGGGCACCTCCTTATTGATGGACAGCCAGGACCAGGGCTGCCTTAGGACTTTCATGAGTCCTGGACATTTTTTTTTTTCCTTCACAGGAACCCTATTCCATGAAGAATTATTTAAATAACATTTTATTACTACAGTTGTTTGTTTTAATTATATAATAAAGCATTTATGTAACCCAAAAGTTTATATACTTTTTTGGTCTTAAAAGGGATGAATCATTTTGGGGGGATGGTAAAGTACAGTGGGCACCAAGCTTGAAGAGTCAAACCTGCAAGGTTCCCTCTGACTGTCATACAGGCCTAGTCCAAGAGTGAACATGGAGCAAAGAGAAGAAATCCCTCAGGGGCTAATTCACTGCACAAGACACATCACACCCACCTGTTTACAAGATGACAAAACAAGAGAATAACTACAGACCTAAAGAAGCACTCCCTCTTTAGGAGGGTTGGGGGGAAGGGGGCGCGCGCGAAAAGAAGAGGAGGAGAAAAGCAATAAGCTTTTCAAGCTGCCTTTGCAGTGTGAGTGACACAGTGTAACTGGCAGTGATACACCAGAACTGTTAGAGGGAAAATCTGAAGCCACTAATTCTATTAATCTGTGAATCATTATAGATATTCACAAAAATCAAGAACACCTGACCACCTGCTCTGATCAATGGGAAGGGGTGGGGCGCAGGGGAGAGAGATAGAGAACTCTGTGCATTAAAAAAATATTCAACGTAAACTTTCATACTGATTACTCCAGGACCACCATCACCTTTCAATATTCAGCATTATATAACCAGAAAAATATAAAGTCTCTTAAAGATATAGTCATGCACCCAAAGGGGTCCATGTTTAATCTATTTTACTAGACACCCAACATTCATTTTTGTCTTACTAATGGGTGGAAAAAACTTCTTCCCTGCCAAGGAAGGGTAATTATTTAAAAAGTAGATGTGTTACAATTCACAGCTCTCAGCTACTCAGATGGCAGAAATAATGCTTCTGGACAGCAGATCAATTATTTACCAAATTAGAGACAGCAGGTCTGTTTCAGAAATGTCAGGCTTACTGCAGAGTTGAGAATGTCTTTCATATGCTTCTAATATCTAATTTAATTAATAAAAAATACTTATTTTATTTGATGTCAAAGGCAATATAATTAGTAATATGCCAATCTAGTGAATTTAGTTACATAAATATAATGTAGCTTCTACAAGATAGATCACTCCCACAATTTAGGGAGGAAGACAATTCTTACTGGAACCACAATTAGATCTAAATTGGTTTTACTCAACAAATGACTAATTACATTGAATTAATGCCTTATCTCTGCCCTACCATAGTATCTCCATGAATATAACAATGTAATTATTCAATACTAGAGGTCGAGTGCATTGGTGGGGTCCCTCGGCCTGAATCCAGCTCTCCAACATCCCCCAAGGGGTCCCAGATTGCGAGAGGGTGCAGGCCAGGCCGAAGGACCTCACCGGTGCACAATCGGAGCCGGGGAAGGACTGCAGGAGGTGTCCAGGGTCTGGCCCATGGCACCCAGTCCCAATCAGCCAGACCCCAGCAGAAGGCTAACCTACCAGCCAGGGCATTGCTGCCTGGTGGACAGTGTGCTTCATAGCGACTGGCAGAATAGTCGAATGACCATATTAGGCTTTTATAGAGAGAGATATACTTACTATCAACTCCTAAAAATTTTCAGGGTAAAAAAACCTCGGGGATAAAAATAAAAGCTCATCTCTAGCAGAAAATATTTCAAAAACATATTTTTGAGGGGCATCTATAATAAAAGGGTAAAATGCTAATTAGATTGGGCATCCTTCTGGATGAAGCCAAGGCTGGAGGGAAGCCACCCAGGACCCAGGTGCCTGCTGGGGGGCGGGGGCCGGGGGCCGGGGGGGGGAGGGGGGGGGGACCTGGGTCCCAGGTGCCGGAGGGAAGCCGGTGCCAGCAGCCAGGAAAGGAAGGCCTACTCTTGCATGAATTTTCATGCATCGGGCCTCTAGTAAATAAATAAAAAACTAGGATGAGACAATTAATAATAATGAATGCAGCAGTTAATACTTATTGAGGTCTCAGTATACTGGTCCTCATTTTAGTGATGAGGAATTTAAAGTACTGGGAGTGATCCAAGCAGATAAAGTAACTTGCTCAATTAAGTGGCAACGTGAGGTGAGGGCAGCAGGGACAAAGGGAGAATGACATTTTATGTATTGCCAGGTAAGTCTTCCTAAAATAATGTTTAAAAATGGGACTCAAGTGGTAAATAAGAGTTAGCCAGGTCAAAAAGGATTCTAGGCAGAAGGAAAATGACGTAACAGGTTTAAGCAGCTGAAAAGTATCCACTATGGATAAACGATGGAGAAAAAACGTAGACCTGGTGGAAGCGATCAGTCACTTGGACCAGGCTTTCAGACAATGTACTCAAAGCAATAAGGAAGTTGTTTAAAGGTAGAAGTATCATTAACATTTAATATCTTACAAAATAGCAGAATACCTTAAAGTGGAATTAGGAGGGAGAATCCAAGATGGCACAGGTAAACACCTCGCCTCAGCCGCACACAACAATTTCAATAAAATACAACTAAAATATAAAATGGACATTACCCAGAACTACAGGAAAGGCGACTGACCGGAAATTCTACAACAAGAAGCAAGGAGAAAACCAGAAGGAAGAGCGGAGAAGCTGTAAAAGCCTAAGGTACGGAGACACGCGGCGCGCGCACGAAGAGGACGGAGCCGGAGAGGAGGGGCGGCTGAATGCCTGGCTGGCGTTCTAGCGGGAAGGGGATAAAAGCTCCGACTGTGCTGGGCCCCAGTTCCGACTGCTCTGAACTCCAGATCTAGGCCAGACCCCGGGAACTCAGGCTCATCCATAGGGAGCTGGGCTGTAAGGCGGAACCCCGGGGGAGCGGCGAAAGGAGGTCCCGGTAGCACACACATTGCGTGCAGAGAAAGGACAGTTGGCTGTGCCGTGCGATTGCTCTGGCGGGAAGGAGACAGGGGCTCCAGACTGCTCTGAACGCCACCTCCAACTCCACTTCCAACTGAACTGAACCCCAGTTCCGGGCTCATTGGGGGAGAGCCTAGACTGTTTGGTAGCAGGCGAAAATCGAGGGCACCTTTCTCTCAGAGGCGCTTGCAGTACTGAAGGACCCGGGGGATTACTGAGACTCAGGAACCTCATAGGGCGGGGCTGATGGAAGCCAAGGCTGTAGGCTCCACCCTAAACCCCACCCCCACCCCGCCCCATCAGGGAAGCTGCGAAAATGCCGAGACGAAATAGATCACAAACGAAAGAAATGGAGGACAAAAAGCGACTGGATATTGAGTTCAAATCTACGCTTATAAGGTTTTTCAAGAATTTCTTAGAAAAGATCGATAAGACCTATGAGGATATGAAAAGGGATAAGCTAGAATTAATAAGGAATCAACAAGAAATGATAAGGGATCAACAAGAAATAAAGAATACATTGTCTGAAATAAAAAATATTATACATGCCAGAACCAGTTTGGCTCAGAGGATAGAGCGTCAGACTGTGGACTGAGGGGTCCCAGGTTCGATTCTGGTCAAGGGCATGTACCTTGGTTGTGGGCACATCCCCAGTGGGGAGTGTGCAGGAGGCAGCTGGTCAATGTTTCTCTCTCATCGACATTTCTAGCTCTCTATCCCTCTCCCTTCCTCTCTGTGGGAAATCAATAAAATATATATATTTAAATATATAAATATTATACAGAGTCCTAAAAACAGAATGGAAGATCGCAAGAATCAAGTCAAAGATTTGGAACATAAAGAGCCAGAAGACACTCCTCTGCAGAAGCTAGAAGGCAAGAAAATCCAGAAAATTGAAGATAATGTAAGAAACCTCTGGGACAACTTCAAGCGAACCAACATCAGAATTATGGGGGTCCCAGAAGATGAGAGAGAGCAAGATATCGAAAACATACTGAAAGAAATAGTGACAGAAAACTTCCCCCACCTGGTGAAAGAATTAGACTTACAAGTCCAGGAAGCGCACAGAACTCCAAAGAAAAGGAATCCAGAGGACCACACCAAGACAAATCATAATTAAAATTCCAAGAGCAAAAGACAAAGAGAGAATATTAAAAGCAGCAAGAGCAAAGCAGGTAGTTACCTATAAAGGAGCACCTTTACGATAATAAAAAAAAAGCTAAAGGAGTTCATTACCACCAAACCAGAATTATATGAATTGCTGAAGGGGGTTCTTTCAGAAGAGAAAGTAAATGAAGATAAAAATTATGAACAACAAATGCGTAACTATCAACAGTGAATCTAAAAACCAAAGGAAATAAAAAAAAAAATCTGATGAACAATATTAACTGTTGAATATAATAGAATCAGAGGTATGGAAGGGGAGTGAACTGACGATTCTTGGGGAAAAGGGGAGAGGGGGATGTGGGAAGAGACTGAACATAAACTGCGCACCTATGGATGAGGACAATGGGGGGTGGGGAAAGGGCAGAGGGTGGGGTGGGAACCTGGTGGAGGAGAGCAATAGAGGGTGGGGGTTGGCGGGGAGGAACATTTGTAATAATATGAATAATAAAAATTTATTAAAAAATAAATAAAGTGGAATTAAGTATGTTGCAACAATCACAGCTAAAGAGAATAACCTAGAACTGGGCTGTGGTAAAATAAAATGTTTTAAAAACTAAGAATAAGCACTGACTGGTTTGGCTCAGTGGATATAGCATCGGCCTGGGGACTAAAGGGTTCCCTTCCAGGTTCAATTCCGTCAAGGGCATGTACCTTGCTTGCAGGCACATCTCCAGTGTGTGTGTGTGTGTGTGTGTGGGGGGGGGGGGGGGGAGCGCGGGAGGGGGGAGTGCAAGGAGGCAGCTGATCATGTTTCTCTCTCATTGATGTTTCTAACTCTCTATCCCTCTCCCTTCTGCTCTGTAAAAAATCAATTAAAAAATTTTTTTTAAACTAAGAGTGACAACGATTCTCAAAAGTACTATTATGGATGAATGTTTGTGTAGTTCCAAAATTCATATATTAAACTCTAAAAACCCATTGTGGCAATACATGGAGATGAAGGCTCCTAGGAAATAATTGAGGTCCTATATATCAGGTCCCAATGGAGAGGCTCTGAGCTTATAGCATTAGCCACCTCTTCCTTTCTCCCTGCTCCCTTGCACTGAGGAAAGGCTACGCAAGCTCAGAGCCAGGTGGTGGCCATTTGCTAGAAACCAAATCATCTGGAACCTTATCTTGAACTGTCCGAAAATAAATTTCTGTTGCTTAAGCCATCAAGTCTACAGTGTTTTGCTATGGCAGCCCAAGCTGACTAATACATGTACAAAGGTTGCGGTATAAACCAGTGACCTAGAGAACATTTTACACACTTGAATAACCAGCACAGAGGCTTTTGGATTGAATTTGTAAAATCAAAAGAAGCTGTTGTTCTTGCCCTATGACAAAAACAAACTAATAAACAACAAAAATCAAAGCACTTAAAAAATCTATTTGAAAGTTCAGTGTAAAAACACCTAAACAGAAGCAGCTGCTCTCACAGCAGGAAAGAGAGCAATCCACAATAAGTGAGGGTAAAGAGAAGGCACTGACCTTTAGAAAAACTTCCAAAGGCTCCATTTGAGCTAACACCACAGATTAGAATTCCCCACCACCACCAACCCACCCAAAAAAATGCAATTGTGTATGCAAGCAATCAAGAGGATTAGATTAATAATGCCAAAAGCTGTGAACAAAGAAAGACAGCTGACAGTTGCTGGGAGGGGGGGGAGGGTCAAACTAGTTGAAATACTTATCAAAACTATGGGCAAAAATACAGATATTCCCAGACAGAAAATAGCTAAAAGAGGTCATCTTCATCAGAGAACCCAAAAATAACCCACAAAAGTGTGTACTTTAGATAAAAGTACAAAAAGAATTCAAGAAAGGAAGGATAGTATTTTGAAAAGAACAAAGAAACAGAGCCTCTGAGACCTGTGGGACACTATCAAGGAGATGAATCTATGAATCATGGAGTTCCAAAGGAAAGAAGAGGAAAACAAGAAGCAGAAAGAATGTTTAAAAAATATATAATGACTGATAAAAAGGAAAAGATAAGAAAGAAAATAAACAGTAACTAAGAAGTGCGAAATTTAATTGAAAGGGACTTGCACCACCCATATTGAAGCTGCCAGATCTAAACATGGAGGCCTTCCTGGCACTTCCCACCAAATCATAAGTGTTGCCATTAAATAAGTGTTTTAATTCAGGACTCAGAGTCATAGCTAATAAACAAGAATGGGAAGGAGAAATTGAAAAACAAACTGAATGCAGCTGCTGAACCAAAAGTTTCACAGCTCTATTTAATGGCATCCCTTAATTTCTTTTCTGAGTGGTCACATACAAGATTGAACCTCATACCACTGACTCACACAACCTACTTTTCCCCTTAATTCACTTTTAGAGTTATTCCATCATGTACATATTACATTGCTTTTAATGTGGACAACAGGTCTGGTTTATTCTTGAATTCTGATGTCCAGGACATTTTAATAGTTCTGTCATCTAAAAATATGTTTTTCTATAAAAAGAGAGAGAGAGAGAGAGAGAGAGAGAGAGAGAGAGAGAGAGAGAGAGAGAAAGAGAAACTAAGAAATTTCTTTATATTCCTAGTATAATACAGGTAAAGATTAGAGGAAAAAATCAATCTGTTTTTTGTTTTAATGAACTTCCCTAAACTTATAAACACTATGGTTATTATTGCCCACACCACAGTCCCTATGAAAAAACCTTTAACCAAAAGGATTAATTAATCTTATTATTACATAGGCGAAACTTAAAACTTACTGGTATGAAAAAATTAAAATATGTATGGATATATGTAAAGAAAAACTGGAGGATATTATTGGTGGAGGATCTATAAATTATATTTTCAAAAATACCAATTTAAATAAAAATTCATAAGTACTGTGCTAAGGACCACTTCATTTTGTACTTATATGTACAAAATACCAATTAATAAATGTTCAGAAACTAACAAAAATAATTCAGCCAGAGAACAGAAAACTGCCTCATTTTATAACATAAGTAAATTTACAGAAAAGGAATTATACAAAGGTTGATAGAAAATTCATCATTTGATCTCCCAAAAATATTCTTAAACTGTAAAATAAATTGTTAAATAAATAACATCTACTAAGGTATCTATGCATTTACAAATGGCAATGCAGCTTCTTAACTCAAATAATTCATATGTATGTATTTCTATCTTAATCTGGGAGGGTTGGATAAAACAAGAAACATGATACAGAAACTTGACAAATAAATTATCAACTAAGGTTAGGAGCTGGATAACAGTTGGCAGTCATAGCCATTCACTGGCTATGCTTTAAAAAAAACAAAACATACATACACACACACACACACACACACACACACACGCACAAGCAAGGCTTTCAAATCATTAAGAATTAAATATTTTATATATGCACTTGTGCCATACTCAAGCAATATCAGTCATATTCTGAATAGTAAAAATATAAAGAGCTAAACAGTAAATAACCAAGATAAATTGTAAGCAAATGTATGAAATCTCGGCCTACCAGCATCTATATTTTGCAGACCAATTTTGTGAGTGGTTGCTGAGTTATGAACCCTCCATTTAATTCAAATATTTAAATAGGTACAAAGCATTTATAAAATGTTGCAGAAATGGCAATGCATTGAAATATCTCTACCACATAAGAAATTGATCAGTCCGTGGTATAGATTCTGCTTCACAATCTGTGTTAAACGTGCCATATTTTATTTGCCTCTTTCTCTCAACTAATATTTCGTTATATGCCAGGCACTGAATCATTATTTCCTAGCTAATTAACTTTAAGGTTACAGTTTAGAACTGAACTCCCCTTGAAGAACGTTGCCCAATAGTCAAAGACCAGGTTGGAAGTCATCTCATCTAGCAGGCTCTCCTATCTCCAAGAGAGATTCTCCTTCCTTATGTCCCTATCACACCAGCAAAACTCTCTCTGAATCACCATGACTGAGCCAGGCAATGGGAATGGAGTCTCCAGTTAAAAGAAAGAGATCGTTTCTAATGTGTTAGTTGAAAGTCATACATGGACTCAAGCATTTTTCGTGCAATGAACTTTTTAACAACATGGTGAAGCCTAGAAACCTCTTTCAAAGACTAATATTTTTTAAAAGACAAAGTAAAATGCTTAAAATATATGGTTTTTGTTCATATGTTAAAATATAAGCTTTACCATAATTTTGAACCATAAAAATATTTAAAGAATAACATAAAAAGAAATGTGCAATCAAGGCATAAAAAGAGATGAAGGAAGTGCATATTAGTAATAGAAGCCAATCTGAAATGGCTACCTACTGAAAGACTCCAATGTATGGCATTCTCCAAAAACCAAAAGTATGGAAACAGTGGGAAAATCAGTGGTTGTCGGGGTTCAAAGGAGGAAGGAATGAAGAGACAGAGCAAAGGGGATTCTTAGGTGAGTAAGACTATACAGTGTAGTATTATACTGGTGGATACATGTCACTACATATTTGTCAAAACCCACAGAATATAAACCAAGAGTGAATCCAAATGTAAACTGGAACTTAGAGGCTAACTAGGTAAACAAATATTTAAAGAAGTAATTACTATATGATCCATAAATGCAAAAGAAGTAGGTATAAATATAAAAATTTTAAATCTTACCATAAAAACACTAACTAGGGAGTTCAAACAGAATTCAAAGGCAAATGTAGATCAAAGTTATGAAATAATAGTTTTCTAGAATTAATTGCTAGACAATGACATTCTTTAAGTTATATAATATGTTCTTATTATAAAAGAAAGTTATAGATGGAAAAAATACAGCTTCCAATGTCTGAAGCATTCTGACTAGGGTAATGTGAAATATACATTAATACAAAAGAGATCTGACATAACAGATGGCCTATCAAAATGAGTCATACAGGTTACTCCAAGTGAAGTGCTATAAGGAACAGAACTTCCAGACTCTTTCTTCAAATTTAACTTAATTCCCACAACATTCAGAGCACTTCAATAAATCATTGTCTTCATTAATTAAATCAATCCTACCGATCAACAATCACTACAAAAATCTTCCTCTCTATCAAAAATGACTAATTAAGGTATTAGAAGAAAGATTATTCAAAGTACTCTATATTATCTGCTTACCATCATTCTTTATTTGAGAAGAAGGGGAAGATGGATCTTTACATCAAGTTTAACTAATAGGATCATTTCTGAAGAATAAGATAAAATGGCAGTCTCTTCAGAAACATCAACCAAAGAAATAAGATCTAAAAGGACTGTAAATTTATGAAGACTATTTCAGCTCTGAAAGCAAGAGAACAATTTTATTTATGAACAAAATATTTTAAAATTAATTCCACTGGAATAGAATTCTGCCACTGGAAGTATTAAACCAATTCCTAACAATGAAAATTGGTAATTAAAGGGAAAGATTTAAGCATTTAATCTCTGCCTTTTACATATAGGATAACTGTGGTTCATTACTGGTTGGTGAAAGGGAAAAAAAACTGATAGAACAATAGCAGATAATCAATGCAGAAAACACAATACAATCAGAAAAACCACCATTATATTATAGCCTTCAATGTAACAAAACTATTAAGTAAAAAGTTGTTTCAGAAATGAGGCCAAAAAACACTACAGACTACGTGCTAATCACCACAAGAGAAACCTCTCTCCAATATGCAGACATTTGATGGGTCACTAACTTCTCTATGTGATCAAACACAGTTACCATAAATTGCAAGACAACCTGATATTAGTAGTATATGTCTCTTGTTGGGACGGAATGATGTAGACAGTAATACTTATGATGTTAAAAAAAAAAAAAAAATCCTTAGCCTGAATGTTACTTAAAAGCCTCTTTAGGGAATAAGGAAAACATTATTATAATGAAAAAAATATGACAAGTACAGAATTTGCATAAGATAACTGGTCTGGGCACTACAAAAAAGAAAAGGTGGAAGTTATAAGTTGGATTAAAAGGACCCAAAGAGACATGACAAAATGCAAGAAGTGAAATTTAATTAGAACTTAGTTTGAAGTAGCTGGAGAATACACTTTTGAGACCACTGGGGATTTTTTTTTTTTTAATCCTCACCCAATGATATGTTTATTGTTTTTAGATTGGGAAAGGGAGAGGGGAAGAGAGAGAAAATAGAAGAGAGGGAAACAGAGAGAGACAGAGACAGAGAGAAACATCAATGTGAGAGAGAAACATGCACTGGTTGCATCGCAAATGAGCCCCGACTGGGGGAACCTGAACCCTTTGGTATGTGAGATGACACTCCAATCAACTGAGCTACCCAGACAGGGGAATTTTAAATTTGGCTTGGATATTAGATAATATAGTATGTTAGTTTTCTGAACTAAATATAATTTTTGGTTATATAGAAAGGGGTCTTTATTCTTAGGAAATGCATAGTTCATTTGTGATGGGTGAAATTTATAATATGTGGAACTTACATCCAAATGGTTCAGTAAAATACACATACATATATATAAAGTAAATTAAAATGTGAACACCTGTTTAATCAAGGTTGTGATATATGGGTCATTATTATACTAACATTTATATATGTTCTTATGTTTGAAATTTTTTTATAATAAAAAGTTGGGGGGAAAACAAAAGACAATAGAGCATTCCACATTGCTTTAACATCACTCCTTACCACATGCTTTAAGAACCAGAAAAACAAAAGCACCACAAAAAAAGGGGGGGAAATATAAGTAAACTAGTTTATAAAATGTGACAATGAAATGACACTTGAAGTTACAAAGAAAATTCCATTCACATACATTAATATGTTGATTGAAATACTGAAGTTCTTGGCTTAATTGTAATTGCAACTCAACAACACTGTTTACCGACTGCTGCTTTCACCACATTATTGTGAGTAAAGCTAATGTTTACAGGGTTTCTAAATTTTATAATAAATTCATTCATTCAATAACCAGTTACTAAAACTACTTGCTTTTGTTATGTACACTGGCACACTGAAGAAAAACGAGATTCGTGTTTCAGATATTCCATTTCTAAAAAAATCAATTGGAATATAAATGGGGAAAAACAAACATACCACTTATGTTAAAAGCCATACAGCACACTGGTTTTTCATGAGCCGGGAAGTGGGCCACGATACCATCACTATCAGAATCCTCGCTCAGAAGCACCTTTACAAAAATAAAAAGGCAAATGGAAGTTAACCTTTAATCACTAATTACTGAGTTTGAAGATATACACAGTAATACCACAATGTCTGTGACCAAATATCATGCTTCTATTTTATTATAAAATTATTCTTGCCACTAAAAAGTGAAAATACCACTTCAGGAATGAGGAAGCGATATAATAAGACCCCAGCAGATCAATTATATAAACTCTAAACAGTTAGTTAACTTGACAATAGGTGACAGAGACAATCATTTCTTGAAGTGTAGGTTCACAAAACAACAGCAGCAGCAAATAAAATCAAATCAGCTATGTAGAGCTTTATCCCATGACAGGAACATATAGCTCTTATTGTGTTATGGCCTGCTGAAAAATTCTTGCCCATGATTGGAATAAAATAAGGAAAAACAACATAATAGCTTAAACAGTGTGGTGTTTTTTTGTGTGTGTGTTTCCCCACCCCCCAACCCCCCAAAACAATTACTCATGAAATTTTTAAGTAGAAAAGTACTGGTCTTTTAATCTGTAGTTCATAAAATCAGTATATTAAAGCAGATAGTTTTAAATCTCAAATTTGTTCCCCTTAATTTTCTTCAGGAGTTTAATAGTTTTAGGTATCATGGTTAGGTCTACGATGGATTTAAGTTCATTTTTGTATATGGTGTAAGGTAAGAGGCCGCCTTCTTTCTTTTGTAGTTAACCATCCAATTTTCCCAGTGTCATTTATTGTGTAGTTTGGGAACCCTTACTGAAAATCTTTTGCACTTGTATGTACGGGTGTATTTCTGTGCTCTTCTATTCTACATATCTATCCTTATGCCACGTATTGCTGTATAGTATGTTTTGAAATAATGAAATGTGAGGACTCCAATCATGTTCTTTTTTCAAGATTGTTTTTGCTTTTCTGGGTCTCTTAAGATCCGTAAGAATTTTAGGGTGGGATTTTGATAGAACTGCATTTAATATGTATATCACTTTGGGTGGTATGGATATTTTAACAACATTACATTTTAAAATCCACACGTGTGAGATGTTTTTCCACTTGTATCATCTTGGAATCCTCTTAACTATGTTTTACAGTTTTCGGTATACAAGTCTTTCACCCCCTTGGTTTAAGTTTATTGCTAATAGTTTGGTTTTTTTAATCAACAACATTGGCAAACCTTCAATTGGACTAATAAAAAATTAAGTTAATATTACCCTGTTGCATACTATGATTTCTTATATAACAACATTCTAGTAGAGAACTATTACTGCTTTTCAGGAGAAAGGGATAGAGGTTGATTGAAGGATGGGCTTGAATACAAAAAAAAAAAAAAAGTGTGTGTTAAACTATCTAGTATCTTAATTGTGGTGGATTATGTTAATTATATTCATCTAGACATGGGATACAATTTGATAGAGCTATATATATCCACATACAAATACAAATGAATGCAGGTAAAACTAATGCTGAGAGGTGAATACAGTCTAAAGCTTAGTAACAGTGATATGCCATTGTCAATTTCCTGGTTTTTATATTCTTCTACTCCTGGAAGAATCTGGATGAGAGCACATGGACAAATGTTCAACGTACTATGTGTTTAAAATTATTTCAAAATTAAAATGCAAGCTGCAAGCTTTTGAATTTCTCTCTGTCTAGTATGTTATAGATAGTATCTCACTGTAGTATCAACACCTCTGTCCTTCTCATTGACAAGTGAAGTCATGGCCATAGATTTTATAACATTTTAATATATTTTTTCTATGATATATTTGGTTTTTGCACATTTTCCTATTTTAACTCAATCTTACAAGACTCCCTTTCTTTTTATATATGATATAACCCTTTACCTCTCCTTCCAACACAATTAGTATTGCATGCTCTAGTTGATGTTACTAATACAAGCAAAAAGCACATTAATCTTGGAGCACAGCAAAGCCTCATACCACTACATAGGATTCTTTGAATCTTGTTTTTAAGAGCTTCACAAATCTAATAACCAGATACTTTTGGAAGGATTCTCTCCATTGCATTAGCACCTTGACTAAAGTATCAAATCAATAAAACTGGAGATATCCCAATACAATTGTCTTAAGACATTTAATTTTTACTCACCACTTAACTAAACAGGCTGAAGTCCTAAATATATGCAGTAAAGCACATGACTATATTAAAACAAAGCAATGCATTTTAACTGATACAAAGTAAATAAGCCTTTATCATATGAACAAAAAGATACACCAAACACCTAAGGAACCATTAAATTATTATGAATAACACATGTACTCAAGGCAAGATAGCTCAAATTTATGTCATCATTCTGGAGTATTTTTTTATTAGAGACTTTGCCACATTGCTAATTCCAAATACATAAATGTATAAATGCAAATTATACAACTTATCTTAGGCAAGAAATGCTTTTAAATAAAAATGAAAGAAAAGATAAAAATGTACATGAAGTCAATGAAATTCTTTCTTCATTAATGCAGTGATCCCAACATCATAAAATCAAACTAATCAATTTAGTATTAGAAAGATGGTGAATAAAATTTTATACACCACCAATGTAAACATGAAATTATCTTTATTAAAGGCTCAATGGATTTAAAAAGTGAACCTAATGTTAGCTTGAGCTCCTACGATGTATATAAAAAAGCAGAAACATTAAGGGGAAGGTTAAACATCAGTAGGAAAGGGCTAAAATTGATAAATCTATGACATTAACCACTACAGTGTTCTTATTTAAATACAATCCAGAATAACCTAAAAACAGCCCTGTACTCCAACTGAACTATTTATCAGAGACAAAAATGTCTTCATGACAAAAAACAGATTCACATTAATAAAAGAAGGGAGGAGGACAGTATTACACTGACAAAATCTTGTTGCTTTAAAAAATATTTATAATTTTTTAAATGCACATAGCAACTAACCATTTATTGAACATCAATTTATTTCCTATCTTAAAATATTTAAGTCAAGTTAAAATTTTAGAATATTTTATAAAAAGGAATGAAAATAAGATTATACTTCAAACAAATAATAGAAAATAGAATGTTTCAGTTGAATGACACTAACCTAAAAGCTATATGAGTCTTATTTTTTAATAAATAGCTTTAGTTGTTTCAAGTGTTAACAATGAATTTATCACAGAAAAAATAACTTTTGCAAATCAACAATCTACAGTTAGTTTCCATGTTTCAAACCTGAGAATTCCATTTTAAAAATTATCAAAAGTTACTGAAGAATGGGAGGTGGTGGGGGAGAGGAGGTATGGTGAAAAACATTTGAAAACATATGGCCTATTGTTATGAAATCAGCTTAGTTTTTCTTTTAACATATTCCTACACTTACAAATAATAAAGTAATGACTTACATCTCTATTTCATTAGAGATAATAAGACATAACATTTCCTACTTATAAATGAGCACAAATCTGTCTGTCAACAAAGGCTGGATATTTAACAGACGTACATTACACTCCCCAAACTAGACAATGCTGAGAAGGGTGGTTACTACTCTCAGTAATTGTGGGTGGCCTTGGAGGTGAATTAATTAAGAATCAAAGACAAAAGAAAATAACTTTTCTTTTAACACTTATGAAACATTAAAGGATTCATATATTTAATCCCAATTTTAAAAGAGAACATCTGTATGTGTCCATCAACTTGAGCCTATCTAACTAAAACAGCTTTTTTTTTTTTTTAACATGTTATTACAGTCAACTGAAAACTTTGCTAACATTTCATTGAAAAGAGTTTTAAACAAGAATATAAGTCTAGCCCTAACCGGTTTGGCTCAGGAGATAAGAGTGTCAACCTGTGGACCAAAAGGTCCCAGATTCGATCCCAGTCAAGGTACCTTGGTTGTGGGCACAGCCCTAGTACGGGGCATACAGTAGGCAGCCGAAGGATGTTTCTTTCTTATCGATGTTTCTAACTCTCTACCCCTCTCCCTTCTTCTCTGTAAAAAAATCAATAAAATATATATATATTTTTTAAAAAGAATAGAAGTTTATAACATAGTTGGTTAACAACAAAGTTAGGATGGGCAAGGTGGAGAATTATTATTATTCTGATTTCAAGTAAAATACAATAGATAAATTCAATAACCAGAAATTTCAAAAAGATTTTTTTTAATTCCCAATAGGTTCCACTTTCTTAAAATAACAATTGCTCTTACTATAGAAACTAGTACATGAGTAGCTGACAAATGCAATCTTTCACAAATGTTGCTCTACTGTCTCATTTTAGAAATAGGTATTAGGTTATATTTTATAGTAATGTTCACAAACTAACAGCATTTTAATATTACTTCCTTTCAGAAATGTATTTCAAATCTAAAACTATGACGCGAAAGAATTATTATTTGTAAGTACATGAGGGAAAAAACTAAACCAAATGGGTTTCTTATCAACTAAGCATTTTTCTACGTTTAAATCATTTCTCCTGTTTCTGAACTTAGATTTTAATAATGTGTTTTAACGGAAGATATAGAATTTTACAATTAGCTATTATCATGTATGAATTCTAGCATATACTTTGGGGTTTCATGTATTTCCATATTTATAAGGAAATATCTATAATAAAATTTGATAGTATTCACCTGTAACCATCACAGGCAATCTTTTTTTTAATTACCCCTAAGATCCTGTTGATCTATGAGCAAATATCTGCCTGGGAAACACATGTTCTGATGAAGAGATAGCAAGAGAATCTAATGGAACCTCAATTTTACCTTCAGGTTTAATGGATTTATAAAATTTGAAATAAAAGGTTCTAACATATTCCTCATCATTTTGGTGGGAGGAGTGGGAAGAATCTAACCTAAAATAACCTTGATTTCTAGAAATCCAGATTAACAATCTGATCCCAAAGAACACCCTCATTCAGCCAGCCCTCTGCAGAAAACGGATGGCACGCATCGAAAGTTCGTACCTGGCCCTCTCCAACTGTTTCCGTGTCTATTACGGTGATGATGCCTGGGACCAAAGGACTCCGCCTCGAATTACTGTGCATGGCAACATCATCTTCCGTCACACCTGAAGGCAGCGTGCCTGTCAGCTGAGTCACCACTTTCCCAACCATCGTCAGGCCAGTTTTCAAAGTCTGTACAATGAAAGGTAAAAACTTATAAATAACTTCCTATCAGTGTATGAATTCTTTGTAGAACTATGCATTTGTTAGTTCTCCTACCCATTACTTTCTTTCTTTTCTTACGAGCCTATAAGTAGCAGTGAACGTCACAGAAATTCAGTCTGACTTTTCATGTGACTGTAGATTCGGCGTCAGTTTGAGTGAATGGTACCGGTACAGCCCCAAAGTAATCGTGGTGAGAATAAAGCCATCAGTAAATAACTAAAAAAAGCTTTGTTTCACATGAGGATACAATTATATTTTATAAAAACTACGTTCCCCTCTTCTTAATGTATATAATTTAAGACATGTGACATAGTAAGAAATAGGATAATATTCTACTTCTTCAGATAGTATAAATTTAAATTTAAAACTATTTTTTAGCATGAAAGTGACTGGGATGATCTGGTAGAATTCCTGTGAAAAAAAGATCATGCTTCCAAAGATAATTTATAAGATGCTGTTATATAAGATTGTACATCAGGATCTGACATGTGAAAAATACAGTCTCCAACCAACATACTAATTACTAGATGAATGAAATAGCATATAAAATTAGGAAAGAAGATTCTTTTTTCTCTGATAACAGAAAACAATTCAATATAATGCTTCTAAAATGCAATTTTAATTAAAAATAACTTAAGCTGCTTTGTAATTACATTTTAGTTCCACTTCATTCAAAGTAAATAGACAACAGTAATGTGTGTGATTATTTTTTATTTTATGGGAATCTGATCTAATTAGTCACATATGCATTAACAAGCAATAAGGTTAAGGTAATGTTTGGGGGCATTGTCTAAAAGGAAGAAAGCTAGAGCATAAAGAAAATTGTGTTTGATAAACATTGGAAAAATACCTAGTCATTAGAGACTAAATAAGTAATCTAGATTAAAGGAAGGGATAGATCAAAAATTACATATAAAACACTCAACCAGAAATATTTTTCCAATTCTCACATTGTGAGAAAAGTTATTAGAACAATTCAAATTAATTTTTAGTCAGGTGACTCTTTTAAAAATAATTGTGGGAAATAAATGTGGATTTAAACCCCAATTAGATTAAGTTTCAAAAGGAAATGTATTTTCCAAAGAAAAATTTTCCGTTAAAACACCACAGGATTAATACTAGTAATTTATGCATTATTTTACTCTAGTTATGTTCTATGGAACCTTTACTATGAGTGTGGGATTGGTTAAGGCTCTAAACATAAGTGATCTCTATAGATATCCTCAAACAACTCAGTTTAACAGAAAACTGAGGCTACAGAAATTAAGCACAACACCTAGCCAATGACAAAGCTATTGTAGAATTTAAAACTAGGGTTATCTATCTCCAAAGCTTGAATTTAACCACTCTCCAGTATTTCCTTATAAGCTATCCCTGTTACTACTTGTGATCTCACACTTCATGACACACACATATCCTGGGGAGGAGGGAGAGAGGAAGACTATAACACTGTATTTTAATAAATACTTAAATAAATGACCACCAAAGCCATTTGCTAAATTCAAACAAAAAGATATAACTTACAGCTGACTGAAACCAGAAAAAAAAAGCCACAAATCAATTGTAACTGTTTTGTTTAGTGCTAAAAACTCAAACTGCAGTGATTATAAAACACAGTAGCGTTCCTCAATTAGCAGCCAAACATTTGTTTCAATAATTCACAAGAAATGACTTACAAAGAGTCTGTTAGGTTGTTGTTAAGAAAGCCTCTGAAGGACCAACAAAATCAGGCGCCACGGAGTATTGATGTCAGAAGCTCGCCAGGAAGCCTTATTAACCTCTGAGATGCTTCCGCTGATGTACTGACTCCATTAATGCTAATGGAGATGCTCCCACTTACACGGAGCTACTGCCCCTTTATCACAGACAGCCTTTCAGGTTTAAAGTCTTCGCTTGTACATCCTCCCCATGTGCCCTTGGGCCTATTTTTTTCATGCTCTTATACCAATGAATAGGAACAAACTAAAACAACTGGAGCACACAGAAAGTGGGAAATAAGTACCAAAGCAAACCACAAGTTAAACAGGAAAGTTCACATAAAAGAATTGGGAAAAAACTCAGGGTTGGGGGGACCAGGGTGGTATATTTCTTAGGCAAGGGCTCATATTACATGAAGAGTTACAGATATTTCTCATAAAAAAAATAAAATAAAATAAGTAATGACTACCAGTGGGGTCATGTTATTAAAACTTAACGGTCATCAAATCTGCACTTTGTATAGTAAATGACAAGACAGAATTGTCTATCATAGCTTACTAACTTCCAAATAAGGTCTAGTGCAGGAGGTGAGAGAGGGGTGCTAGACGTTTTCTACATTAGTATAGACCTTCGCTTCTAGAAGAAATTTGTTTCCGTGTCACATCAATTAGCAGTAGTGTCTAGAAGCTATATAATGTTATTTAATAATTTTCATATGTCATGTTTAGATATCACCACACTGTGTAATTAGGCTTTTCACTAGATTTTAGTAGAAAGGTTAAGTGCATGCCTGATGATTTCTTCAAATACATACAAAAGCTAAGGAAAAAAATTAGGAATTAAAAAAAAAAACCACCTAACTAGTCCAAATGGGTATGTTAATTTAGATAGAGTGTCCTCACAATCTGGGGTATCTAAACTCAAAAGTTCATTGTATATTCAAATAATTTTAAGGGTACTCAAAGAACTATCTGTTTAAAAAAATCATAAATTTATAATGAATGTGAAATAATCCATTATGACCAAAAATTCGAATCAGCATAGTACTTATTCTGTTCTGTTGCAGACAGATTTGTCAAAGGGTCACTAGGCATCTTTAACCTTTCTTGTGCCATATCAGTTGTCCTCCTCATCCATTAGTGCTAATGGTGCTGCTCTCACAAAACCTGTTAGTTGTCATTAAGAAGTTATCAGATAACGAGAAAATAGAGGCATTTTTATTAAATCAATTTATCATACTGGGGTTAAAACACATTAAAAGGAAAACTCAACTAAGACAATTACAGCGTAACTAGAAATTGTGGAACAAGATTTTATAAATTTATCAAAATAATCCAATTTAAACAATTTCAAAATTGAATTTTTCCTTTATCATCACCACAGAGAATTCATCACTATTATATTCTTTTTTTTTTTTTTTTTTTTTTTTTTTCATCCAAATTTTTTCTGTTTATTTCACGTATCGTCCATCCTAGGAAAATAACTTAATTCTACATAGGGCTTTTCCAATACAGATATAGAAAACAGCATCTCTATATGTAAAGAGCTTTGTAATGGTAATTTACATAGCAATCCAGAGAAAACTGCTTTTCTGATAGACAAACTGCTATCTGCCCCTAAATGTACTGGCCATACAACTCTAGTCTTTCATGATAATCTTTTAAGAATGTTGGTATCAAACTGACCCTACAACCCTAAATGAAAAGATAGTGATGCCCATTAACCTGGCTACCCCAGGTAGCGGTGGCCCACCCTATACTCTCTTGGTCCCTACAATTCTCTCCCAGTGCAATAAGTATGAAATAAACACATGGATAAAAACTAAAATTTCATGTTTCCAACTGGCAACCTACATCAACCCCAAAGGTTGAAGAATCACTTAAGAGATTTCAGATGCTCTATGAAGAACTTCACTTTAATACTTATATCTTTAAGACTCTGCATACATTAAAACATTGCATTAGTGATACAAGTTATAAAATATTTTCTATTCCCTTGGATTTTGCATATAATGGCTTTGCATCAGTCACTGCAGGTAGTCTGAGCAAGGTGTTTTTTTTGTGTTTGTGTGTGTTTGCTTTTTAAACATGCATTCAACTAAATATAATTTCAGAATACATTAATACTCCCTTTTCATCATTATAGTTAGCTAAAAAAAATTGCAAGACAGCCCTAAAACAGGAATTGCTTAAAGACCAACCCATAGTTAGTTGGAGATTAATGATGCTGAGATCTGCAAGGCTGGGCAGTAGTAGTATTTAGCTAAATGTAGAAAGAATTAAGAAGAAAGTCCTGGTTGAGGCATGAGGCCTGCAGTACCAGCTGTAGAATATCCAGGATGTGACTGCACAGCTTCATCCTCAAACATTTGCAGGTGATCACCACTGAGGGGGCACATAGCTGTAGGTGGGCGTTCCTGGACCCCGATACGTGGGCACAGTGATTGGATGGGGGGCGACAGGAGTTGGGGAGTGGGCAGTCAGCAAGGTACCTGCTGACATGGCCATAGTGGTCCCAGCCACCATACCCATGGTGACCCCGTTGCCTCTCGGAGGAGTGATGGGAGCAGCGTACATTGTCGCCGGCATACCGTTGGGCTGCACCACTGTGGTGTGGTGGATGACGTGAGGGGGTGCTGCATACAGGTGCTGTGTGTAGAATGGACCTTGCTGTGCATATGGGCTTTGCTGGGGGTAGACACTTCGCACAGGGTATATAGCAGTCTGGTATGAGTTGGGGGAGGAGGAATACGGTGGCACTGCCCCACTGGTGGGGGAACAGGACACTTTGTAAGGTGTGCCAGGAGTGTAACCTGTTTGGAAGGTAGGATTTGCTCCAGGGTACATGTTGGAGGAGTAGGCAGGAGCTGCTGCTGCATAGCTCATGGGGAAACCAGCTGGATAACCAATTCCTTTGACATTCGTATAGGGAACTCCAGATGAACTAGGACTATAAACAGGATTCATGACTTTGAGAACGTGCTGCCCGTTGTGGTGGCGTCCTGGGTCTGGGGGACCCGCTTGGCGAAGTGGCTCCACAAGGGCTAACAGCGCGGAGGCTTTGCTTCGTTGGGTGGTTGAACTTCGAAGCTCTCGTCTCCGCCAACCGCGCCCACTCTGTCTGGCCTGTGCTCCCCGCCCACGCTGCCCCCTGCCCACGCTGTGCAGCCCGTCTGCTCACTATTATATTCTTAAGACAAATAAATTTATGTTCAAATTCAAAGGGAAAAATCTAAAACTATAAACTTCAATTTTAAATGCTATTTTGAAAACCCAGAAATTATTAAAAAAAAATAAAATAAAAAAATAAAAAACAATAAAAAAGGAAAAGAAAGGAAAGAAAAGAAAGTATTGCTGCATAGGAGATCCAAATACATATATAATTAATATATTTACACTTATCATTGTACAGTGAAAAAAAGAGTAAAAATTAATCCTTCTAAGGTTAAGTACCCTCTATAAATCCAAATCAGAAACTGTCGGAGAAAGAGAAATATTAATCTTTTTGAGAAAGTGATATAATGAAATGATTGTGAATTTATTTTTAAGATAAACATCTTCTTAAAGAGCATGTACTACATGGCTTATAAAATTATTTCTATGTCACATCTCAAAAAATATTAATTACATAGAAATTTAAAAAAACTGGTAAGAAATAAGAAATTGTATTTTCTATTTTCAATGATAGACTAGGTAAATCAAATTAATCCTCCCCCAAAGAAAACAAGTAGGAAAAATTGGGGTGGGGGAATTTTTTTTCAACTCTGCTTGAACATATGGAATATTTAATAAGAATGTGAAGAGTTCTTAGGTCAAAATCCAAGAGAACAAGGAAATATTTTAGACATAGCTGCATTTGACGATTCCAGGGAGGGCTGCTAAGAGACTGAGTGGTGTTTTCGGTAGAGCTGGGGAACGAGGTGGCCATGTTCAAGGGATCAGTTGGTTGACCTTCCCTCCATGCTTTGGGTGGGAACCCAAGGGGTAAAGAATAGATAGAAGAGGGAACCAATAGTAATCATGTTCTCAGAGCTATTTCAGGTAAACATTATTTAAAACATTTAATTTCAATCCCTAAAATTGGATTAAAATGACCCAAGACTGACAGTGTTGCAAAACTCTGGTACCATCTCAAATTTTAAAGTGTTTCTAAAGATTTTTGAAATAAAGTCTGGCAAACCATGAGTCAAAACATTATAAATAAGGACCAGCTGAAATGAACAAACAAAAATTCACCGAAAACGAAACCAAATATTGGAGTTATCAGAAACATACTTAAAAATAGGGTGTTTAAACAAGTTGGTAATTTGGGGGGGGAAAAAAGAGTTCTAGAGAATCAGAAATAATCACTATCCACTAAAATATTTCATCAATGCATATATGTTTTTATGTATCAATATATATTGAAATAACCATTCCCTTTTCCCCTCTAAATTGTGTGTGATGCCAGTTGGGGGATCACGTTGTAAAATATATAAGTGTCTATCTAATATGCACCCAAAACTAATACAAATTCACATGAAATATAAACTGTAATTTAAAAAAAATTATGTAATTAAAAATATTTTAAAAGAAATTGTAAATTTTAAGATAAATTATATTCACAGTTATATTTTTCCTTCATTTCATAAATTTATAAACAATACAAATAAGCATTACAAACAGACAAATGCAATTAACAAAAATTAAATATTACCACTTTATTCAAGTGCTACTGGAAGAATAATATACATTGCCAGAGATGACAATGAATGTCAATTAACACTACTTTCATTGGTGACCAATGATCTATTGGGAATTGACTGGAGGGTGTGATTATCAACGTAATTTCTTACAGTAATATGTGGAAGACCTGAGTATATTTTTCACAGTTTGCAATATTGGAGTGTAACAAGTAGGAAGTTCGAGCTTGTTCTTTTCAAAGCATATTTAGTCTAGTCTCATCCCGGCATGTCCACTTTCAGCTAACAGTTAAACAGCTTACCAGTTACTGAATAAAGGAGGTCACTTTCCTTTTATAAGGCACCCAAAAACATAATTATAGCAAAGAAGAGCTGAAAAAATGTCCTACATCACATAACTGAAAATTATTCTACATGACAACACAATGAGCTATCCTGAGGCAAGTGTATGATAGGTCAGTCTCAAAAGAATCGAATATTTGAGAAATGGATCTCTTGTAAATTAACTGAGTAACACTGATGCTACCTAATTACTCTGTCTGAGACTTCCCTTCCTTGAAAGAACCACCATAATTCTGGCATAGACAATAAAGACATGTAAGCAATTTTTTAAATAAAGATTCTGACATCTAAAATATAGAGTGCTGTCAGCATAAAAACATGCTAAAACACAACATGTAAGCACTTGTGATCAATCTTGAAGTATTTTTGTATGTTTCACACGAAAACAGTGTGACCTTTGATTGCCTCCCTGTGGTTTGCTTTAAACTGTTATTCTCTTCTGAATCGTTGTGCTTTTTATTACATGCTGTCATTTAGAATCACTATATCACCCCTATTATTAGAATTGTTTTGTTGTATACTTCAGAATTCAAAAGGATAGTGATTATAAAAATACCTTATAATCAGCATAAAGTTTACGAGCCATCGTCAAAATTAACCCGAGCACACAGACAGAAAGAAGTCATGTGACAAACATGCAAGGGGCAGCCTGTGACTAAAGGAACCTTAGACTGTGCCAGGGATCTTACTCAGGTTTTCTTAAGGAATACTCCTTTCTTATGCCAACTAAAGATTCCTAAGTGTTAAAAGACGCAAAGGGATGTCAGTATAGGTAGAATAATGCTAATCATGCATAAAGAATCCAGAAGTCACTACTTAGGACATGTACAGCTTCTTTCAAAAGTGGGATTAATTACATAACAGACTTTACTCTAGCTAACAGACTTAAATATTGAATATTGGATAACTATAAACCCTATAATCATCACAATAGAAAATAGAGTTTTACTTATGAACTTTAAGAAAATAGATACCTAATCACTGAGCCACCAATTCTCATGAGACACGAAATAAGTCTGACTTACTCCTTAAGGTTATTACTTTTGTGGATGAAAAGGGAAGAGATAATCTCAATCAAACTCAGTGGAGAAACTTGACAATTATTCCAAATAATCACAACTCCCAGAGACTACTGGATACTCACTTTAGCAGCACTAATGACCGTGGCAGTATAAGACTGAATGTTGTCCCCACAGGCTCCACCACGGGACTGATGACATCGAATCAACTGGAAAAAGAGAGACAGAGAGAAACCAGAAAGTCATTTCTATTAAACTGTTTAACTCTACAGGCTATTAGGACAGAGCTTATTTACCATGCATAATGATGGTGGTGGGTGGAAATGTTTGTACAAGTGTATTTCATACAAACAGCCAAAAGCCCTGCTCAGACACTTTTAGCCCTTTTTATAATCTACTGGTGCCATTCAGGCCGCTTCATGCTCAAATGCAATTTTTAATTACAAGATGAATAGTCTTTAAGAATTCATAAACTCTGAAATGGAGGAATTTGGGCTCTGGCAGCCTTTCCACAAATAAAATTTAAAAACATAATCAAAGGACTTAGACATGACTTCCTAACATTAAATATTTAACATGCTAGCAAATTAGAGGTTTTGTCTTCTTAATTCCTACATAAAGATTGTAAAAGGAAACCTAAAAAAATAGACAAAAGATTGTGCCATATTTTCATTTTCAACTGTGTCAGGGTAAAAGTGGCATAAATTATGCATAAATCAACTATGACACATATATTAGCTATCCACTTCAGAGGGCTTACTAGTTCTACATTAGAATGAAAAAGACAGGCCCTTATTCATGTCTGATGTAAATATATTAACCTGCCAATTTTCAGAGTGAATCACTATTTTGACAAACACGATTCTCTCATGCGCAGAGCAACAAACTGGTATTAAATTCTCCACTGCTCCTACATTTCCTAAATTTGGAGGATGGGGGCTAGGGGAACATATATATTTATACATTATCATTAGCCAAATCCTTACTACATTTGTAATGTAAATAACAATAGAGTGTTAGAACGGCTCCATGTTGTGATACTAATTATTCTCCTGTTTCAATTGCAGGGAGAGAGACAAGACAATTGTTGGGTGTCAAACTAAAACCAAAACCAAATCAAAGAAAACAAACTAAAAAGTTAGAGTCATCATTGGTTGGTAATCACTTCGGAAATTTTGGGAACAAGTGGTCCATTACCAATAATCCAAGAGCCCTGCCTTACCTTGTTTTCTGCATAAGCCAGCCAGCGGCTCCCAAGAGCAATAGGATTCATGTTAGGCCCTGGACAAGGATAGCAGCCTGGAAAATTTCAAATGGCAATATTTAGAAATTTCTTAATAAATTTTCTGTTGATGTACCATATTTTGATGCCATTAAAACATAACAAATGCTTTTATTTTTCAAGTTTCACATAAAATTACCATACTAGTCATTATTCTAATAGCTAAATGAGGTTTTTTTATTTTTTCCTCTACAGTTCCCCTTTGATTTTTTACTTTATTTAAATAAGAAACAAATCTGGTAATCACTATTTGCAAAATATTAAGCATTTTATACAGTTATTACAAGAACAAGAGAGAGAAACTAAGGCAAATCATTTAAAGGTTATAAGTCTACAACTTCATAAGTCAAGTAACAAATGTTTGAAGAAGCCAGAGAAAGGATACAGTTGGTTCAGGAATTTAAGGGCAAAAGATAAAGAATACATACACCTAAAAGGAAGATATAATGTACAATTGGGGGGTTGGGGAAGAGAGAGAGAGAGAGAGAACCACTTAAGTATGAGGCCAAAGAGAAGAAATCCACAAAGAAATCCTCATTAGTAAGATGTTGGGGGACTATTTACATAATCCAGTCCAGCCAATAAAAAATGATAAAAAGGATTATTTTGAGGTTCTCTCCTTTCAACAAGAATAAATCACCTATTCCTGACAGTGGATGCCATCTATGCATAGAAATACCAATGATCTCTACTAACCAAGACACAAAATTTAGTCAAGTATGTGATGTCTGTAACTACCAATCTGTACTTCTCAATCCTTTCACTTTTTTCACCCAATCACCCAACCCTTTTGCCCCTCTGAAAACCATCAAGTCTGCACTCTGCATCTATGAGTCTGTTTCAGTTTTTCACAGAAATGCTTCAGAGAGACTAGTGGAAAGACTGAAGAATGAAAGAATGCAAAACACCTAACCTAAAGGACTCCTGGTTTATCATTCCAAAAGTATCTGGTTAATATTTTCACAAATGTTTTCTTCTAAAATGTACACTAGAGAATCATGCTAAGGTTATCTATTTCATAGTTTTAGTCTCAATTTGGAATCTAAATTTTTGCAATCAGGAGACAAACAAGATTTTTTTAAAAAATAACCTTTCCTTCCCATGGCAAAAATAAATAAAATATAGTATCAAAAAATAGCCTTTCTAATTTTCAAATTGCACTGCTCACGTACACACTATGTAGCAGAAAGCCCCAGTCTATATTGATCCTAAAAGACATAGAGTAATCAATGCATGACATTTCATTCAAATGCATACTTCTTAATAAAAAAAATTAATAAATTAAAGCATATTTATTAGGTAATGGCCAAAAAAGTCATCTATATAGAAAACTTTTTCAAATATTCAAATAGTGGTCTCAGCTAAGAGCCAGATATTTTAAAGCCATTTTTGATGGAGATCTTTTTATAAATGTATATTCCATGGTTCCCTGAATTCAGAGAGCCTTGTGAGAAGCAATAGTCATCATTTTGAAAGGTGGGTGTTGCTGTGTTCACAAACACTGGAGAAATTCACATTGATTGGCTTCCAATATACCTAGTTTTCATTTCACCTCCTTCAATTACCATCTATCTTGAGATTTCATTGTTAAAGATTTAAAAATTTATTTTTGCTATATCTACTACTTAATGTTGATTATGGCTAAATATTATGGGGTGAAAACAAAGGACAAAGGCCCTTAAAATAGTACAAAAGAAAACACTCTAACAAACAGTATGCATCACTTAGTTAAAAGATTTCATTTATATACTCATACTGAGTAAACTAGTCCTATTCATACAAAAATGAGCTTTTATATAAATGCATACATATATTCCACCGGCATTTTTAGAGCTAGAGAAATGAGTATAGGTACGGTGCATAAGAAAGTTTCCCCCTGTTCAATGTCATTAAATAAATAAGAATATTGAATTGTGGCATTACATAAGAGGTAGCTAATCTCCTGAAATTTAAAGTCAACAAAATCTAACTCTCAATTCTAATAATCATTTTGCTTCACTAGATACTAATAAGTATATATTCTAATTTCTAAAACAAAAGCATACAACGGAAAAGTACAGTTAACAATTCATTTTACTTTTAGAGTCAATGTTTTTAGAAACTCAGTGGACCTCAAGAGTTACAGTGTATTGGGATAAAAGCAAATTGTTTTTCTGCTCTTCAAAAACATCTTACAGCTGGAATCAGCAGAACATCAGCCACTCAGCACTATCCCAACTTTATAAGCATGACTTCTTTAAAGATTAACTGTTGCCTCCAGCTAAACTTTGAAAACAAGTGAAGAGGGGAAAAACCAACCCGCTATAATATTAGCACTAATTCTAACAAGTTTCCAATGTTTGAGAACAAAGTAAAAAAGAACTAGGTATTTAAAAACTTGGGTTTCTGAATTTAAGTAAAGATAAAATTCAAGAAAAGCACAATAAATGAAGATTCTTCCAATACTGGAATAATAAAAAAGGCACAAGACATACAATTTAGAGGCACCCTCCCAGAAGTGTGATCCTAAAGGAGAGTTCACCTGAACCTGTCACACTCTGCCTTATTTTTCTTGGTAAGAATAACTCAAAAGAGTCCAGACCTTTGTGGGGACAGGGAGAACCAACCCAATGTCTGCATTTATGGTCAAATGATTCTCAACAAAGATACAAAGGCAAGTCAATGAGGAAAAGAATAATTTTTCAACAAATGATGGGTCGCCTAGAAATCCACATGCAAAAGAATTAAACTGAACCTTGACCTCACACAGCATACAAAAATTAACTGTAAATGAATCAGAGACATATAAGAACATATATGCAAAAATCACAGACACAGACCACAGTGTGCTGATAGCCAGAGGAGAGGGGAGGTGTGGGCTGAGTGGAGGTGAGCAAAAGGGGTGGGGTGGGGATGGAGACATCTGTATTCATGTCAACAATAAAAATATAAGTTAAAAAATGAAAAAGCTAAAAGTATTAACCTCGTGTAACAAAATATAGTGGTAAATCTTCACAACATTAGGTTAGGCAATGTTTTCTTAGATATAAATCCAAAAATAAGTGATAAAAAAATAGATAAGTCGGACTTCATTAAAGCTAAAACTTTTGTGCCTCAAAGGACACCACAAAGAAAGAGAAAAGACAAAACTCACAGAACTGGAGTTTTGCAAAAAACATGTACCTGAGAACTGACTACATCTAGAATATAAACAGAACTATGTCAATGCAGAAAATACAACTCAACATAAAATTTAACAAAGAAGATAAAAGATGGGAAATGCAAATTAAAAGTAGAATCAAATACCACTTCGTGAGACCCTAATAGAATGGCTATAATCAAAGAACAATAACAATTGTCAGCGGGAATGTGGAGAAATTGGACCCTGAGACACTGCTGGTGGTGATGTAAAATGTTGCAATCACTCTGCCTGGCAGCTCTTCAAATAGAGAAGGATAGAATTACCATATGACCAAGCAATTTGATTCCTAGATACATACCCAAGAGAAATGAAAATGCATGTCCACACAAATATTTATATCCAAAAGAAATGAAAAAATACTTCCCCAGAAAAACCTAAAAAAAAGCATTATTCATAATAGCCCGAAAATGGAAACTTAAAGGTCCATCAATTGAGAGACAAAATGTGTTATTACACACACTATTATTCAGCAATAAAAAAGAAATTAAGAATAACATTCCATCATCTGAACATAACAGTTTATCTGTCCACTCACCCACTAAAAAACAATTTGGTGGCTTCCACATTATGGCAAGGTGAGTAAAGCTGCTATAAATACCATGGGCATGTTTTAAGTGGACATAGTTTTCAACTCCTTTATGTAAATGCCCATTGAAAGATAAATGTGTAGTTTTGTGAGAAACTATCAAAATGTCCATTAGAGTGGTTGTCCTATTTTGCATTTCTAGGAGCAATATATGAGATTTCCTATTGCTCTACATCTTTGACAGCATTTGGTGCTATCAGTAGTTGGCATTTTGGCTTTGCCTAATAATGTGGCATCTCGTTGTTGTTGTTATTGTTTTTGTTTAAATATGATTTTATTGATTTTTTTTAAGAGAGAAATGAAGAGAGAGGAATAGTGAGATACAAAGATCCATGATAGAGAAATGTCGATAGGCTGTCTCCTACATGCCCCCATACTGGGGATTGAGCCTATAACCCACCCATGTGCCCCAACCAGGAATCCAGCCATTGACCTCCTGGCTCATGGGTTCACGCACAACCACTAAGCCAAACCAGCCAGACTATTTAAATTTAAATTTCACTGATACACTACCATTGAGAGCACATTTTCATATGCTTATTTGCCATCTGAATATCTTCTTTTTCCTATTTTAAGGTCTTTGGCCCATTTTTTAATCAGTTTGTTTTCTTCCTGATGAGTTTTCAGAGTCTCTATATAGTCTGGATAACAGTCCTTTATTAGATATGTCTCTTACAGATATTTTCTCTCAGCCTGTGGCTGGTCATCTCATTCTATTGGCAATGTATTTTACAGAGCACAAGTTTTTAATTGCAATAAACTCCACCTTATCAATTACTTATTTCATGAATTGCGCCTTTGATGTTGCATCTAAAAAACCATCACCATGCTCAAAAGTCATCTAGGTTTTCTCCTCTTATCGTCTATACATTTATACTTTTGTGAGTTGCACTTATAATTAATTTTAGTTAATTTTTGCAAAGGATGTAAGGTCTATATCTGGATTCAGTTTTTGGCACATGAATGTCCACTTGTTGCAGCACCTTTTGTTGAGGATGTCTTTGCTCCATTGTACTAGCTTTACTTATTTGTTAAAGATCTATATCTGGCCGAAACCGGTTTGGCTCAATGGATAGAGCATCGGCTTGGGGACTGAGAGGTCCCGGGTTTAATTCCGGTCAAGGGCATGTACCTTGGTTGCGGGCATATCCCCGGTAGGGGGTGTGCAAGAGGCAGCTGATTGATGACTCTCTCTCATCGATGTTTCTAGCTCTCTATCTCTCTCCCTTCCTCTCTGTACAAAATCAATAAAAATATATTTAAAAAAAAAAAAAAGATCTATATCTGTACTCTCTATTCTGTCCCACTGATACATCTGTCTATTTTTTTGCCAATGTCAACACTAAAAGTGAACTCTAAAACAAACTTTTGCCATTATATGTTTTATGGGTTGAATAAATGTATACTGACATATAACCATCATTGTAATATGATAGAGTATTTTCACTGCCCTACAAATCATCTGTGCCTATTTATCATCTCTGCCCTCTCCATTACCCCAGAAACCACTGATCTTTTAATTATCTCCATATCTTTGCCCTTACGTATCCATAGACTTTTCCTGAAAGCATAGGTAAAATTTTATGTTTACTTTTCTTAACATTATCTCATAAGCATTTTACACATTGCCATGAAAGTATCATGAAAATAATTGTATATGCTAATTTTAAAAAAGAAACATCAGGAGTTGAAGAGTACTGCTAAACAGGTAGGAATAATGTGCAGAGAATAAGAAAGTCTTAAGTGATTTCATTGAACATATTTGCTGAGTGTCAGTCTAGTCCAATGTATATAAATGAGAAACCAAAAGAAGAAAGATAAGATTTGACTTTTACCTTGAGTTGGACTGAGTTCTCACATTAACATTTCAAACCTTTCTTAGAAAAAAAAAGCTCCTATTTCAAAAATTAAAAATAATTGTACCTTTTTAAGATCCTTTAAATTCATTCCTTACATTTCTTATTCAACATATATGAAGAACACATGCTAATACTAAGAAATAACATTAGGAATACATGTTCCTCCTTCAAGTAAAAATGGGGGGCAATGGAAAGAGTCACTTACTTATTGTATAATCTTTTGCTCGCTCTCTCTCTGGAGACTTCCTATCTACGTTTCAACTGAAGCACACTGGAAATGACTGCTAATGACACCTATCAGTCCTTGTCCTTTGTTTTCTTAATCATACATGGGTTTTAGATTTCCTCATCAGACAGCTGCTCAGGGCCACCTTTTCTGTACAGCCAAAGACAAAGGTGTCTCCTTTCTCATCATACTGGCTGCGTTCCTTTCCAGTTCTCTATCAGCTCTCTTTACCTGATCCTTCACCCCGTTGGCACAAATTCCCAAGATGCTTTCTCTGATGGACACAGCTGTCTCTACTAATTTTACAGACCCGATTCAAACATAACTAACGTACTCACAATTGTATTACACAAGAGCTTTTCAATTTTAGACGTTAAATGGTTGCACGATCAAAACAACAGCCTCATAGACCAATGGAACAGAATTGAGAATCCAGAAACAAACCTACATGTGTTATGGGCAACCAATTTTCAGCAAAGAAGCCAAAAACACATAATGGAGAAAATAAATAAGAGGTGCTGGGAAAATTAGAAGGCCACATGCAAAAGAATGAAACTGGACTGCTATCTGTCACTATACACAAAAACTAACTCAAAATGGATCAAAGTCATAAGCATTAGATCCCATGAAAAAATAAAATATATAGGGGGGAAAAACATATGTAGTAAACTTATGGATCTTAGTGTCAGAGAGGACTTTATAAAACTACCGTAACACCCAGCAATTCTCCTTCTGGGCATTTATTCAAAGAAAATGAAAACACATTTGAAAGCTATATGCATCCCTATGTTCACTTCAGTGTTTTTTATCAGCGCCAAACCATGGAAACAACCTAGGTTTGTTTAGATAAAGAAATGTGATACATACACTGGAATACTACTTAGCCATAAAAAGAATAAAATCTTACCATCTGTGACAACATGGATATTATGCTAAGTGAAATATACAGAGAAAGACAAAAAACTACCGTCTTACTAAACTACAGTAGAAAAAAAAAAAATTCTAACTCCAGACTTTCTTCAGAATCAATTCTTGCTGGAATTTTCATCTTTCTGGCCGGCCCTACAATCTTAGACCTGTCCATTACCTTTTTTAAAAATTCCTCTCCCAAATGAGTGTGGATAATAAAGATCATTATAAACTGATGAACCAAAAGATAGATATAGAGACAGTAAAGCAACAAGCAGATTGTCAAATTATAGCGGGGAGGGGAGGAGGATCTGGGGGAGATAATATTATAGATCAACCAAAGGACCTGTATACATGCATATAAGTACAACCAATGGACATAAAACTCTGGGGAGGGAGGGGATATGTGGGAGGGAGGGAGGGGGGCAAAAAAAATCATTAAAATATGTAAAAATAAAATAAATAAATAAATAAATTAAAAAAAAAATTCCTCTCCCTCTCTACCTATGTATGTAGGTTCTATGCTTATTTCTGCCCATCTGGGCAGTAAAGTCTGAGGGTGTGGAGAAAAGGAGGAGGGAGAAACAGGCTCACACATTTCACCCAAGATTAGAGAGGGTCAATTTGGGGGGGAGAAGGGGGGAGTGACATTTGCAACATTTTTAACAATAAAGATTTAAAATTTTTAAATTCCTCATGTGTGATAACACAGTTACCTCAAGTATGTTATGATAATTTATTAAACAACTGCTTTAGAAGTACAACATAGCTACATGAGGAGAATATATAAGAAGAAACTGAGGCAATCTAGTACAAGGCTTGCTTAGTAATACGTGGAAAACGTGTTGTGGGTTGAAAATTCATACCATAAAATTATTGTACTAAATAAGACATCAACAGAAACATAGGAATATTCTAATAATTGAATGCCAGGAAATATCAAAATGGTACATACTTGTTACAAAAAACTTTTTTGTGAAAGTACAGCTATCAAAGGCAGCAATTTTCTCCTGCAAGACTACAACAAGGATCCTAAAATTAGAAAGAAAGAAAAAAAGAAAGAAAAAAATTTTTAATGTGAGTGTGAAAGTCTATAGAATCATAAATGTATTAAATCATCTAGATTTAAACAAGTATCTATCTTTATAACTTTAAAAAAAAACACAAGCACTTCTTATATAATTTAGGCTAGAAATATATGCCTCATAAAAGGCAAAAATATAACCATAAAATCCTTAATAATCAAGGTAGAAATTATAGGAATAAAAGTGACAGAGAACCAACCACATCTCAAAAAAATTTTTCCTCTGAACAAAATTTTGTCTCCACTCATTATAAATCAAATAAATCTACATTCATTAAGAATGTAGAATATCAACAAATTGCTGACTATTTACTAAAAGTGTTTTTTCCACTTTTGGCTCAAAGTTATGGAATTGAACATAAAATGGATTTATCTAATTTGTCACTTAAAATTATTGCTGAATTTCCCAACACAAAAGAAAAAGAAAAAAAAAAACCTCAGACAACTATTATTCAGTGCAAATGAGTCATTTCTGATTGACTCAATATATTAAAAGTTAATCAGATTCTGCCGAAATCGGTTTGGCTCAGTGGTAGAGAGTCGGTCTGTGGACTAAAAAAAGGTCCCAGGTTCGATTCCGGTCAAAGGCATGTACATTGGTTGCAGGCACATCCCCAGTAGGGGGTGTGCAAGAGACAGCTGGTCGATGTCTCTCACTCATCAACGTTTCTAGCTCTCTATCTCTCTCCCTTTCTCTCTATAAAAAAATCAATAAAATATATTTTTTTTAAAAAAAGTTAATCAGATTCCGTATAAACTATAAGTTCTCCCAGAGATTTACAAATAATTAGGAAAATAATTTAGTGATAAATTTTCTTAAACTGAAATTCCTAAAATACAACCCAAATATAGTTATATTATAAACTACATTTTAGAACTGTTCCTTGCAAAGACATTAAACAGGCAAATTTCAAAGTTTTTAAAATCAAATAAAGATTATAATGATTGGCAAGTATTTAACATACTGGTCTTTGAATAATTTGATATATCAAAGGATAATTACATTATCCCAACAACAATGTATTCCTCCTATTTATAATAATAAAAGCATAATATGCTAATTAGACCAAATGTCCTTCCAGAAGATCTTCCAGACGAAACTGGGGCAGCAAGGGAAGCCCACATCCCGGGTGTCTGAGGCAGCCCCAGGGAAGCCGGGTCCCAGTGCCAGAAGGAAGCCGGTGCTGACAGCCGGGGGAAGGAAGGCCTACTCTTGCACAAATTTCATGCATCCGGCCTCTAGTTTCCTATAATTTTTGAGTTTGACATTACTGAAGTTGAAATATGCATAACAATTAGACCTTCAATATGAATTTCATTCAAATGCTTTTACATTAGTATCAAAGCCAATGTGTTCTTTATATTTATCACTATGTCTACCCTTCCTACTATGTCCAACCTTTCTGAGTCACTTTCTGATATTCCATTAAAATCTAACCTGAATCTTTTATTATAAAATTTACTTTATATTGACACAGCATAAAATATTTCATTTTCCATGTTCTGTGTGTTTGCTTTATAATGCAATGGAAGAATTGTACTTCGCACCCATTAACTTGATCAAGACATTTACAATGTTTCAGTTTGTGCAAATGTAAAAAGTAAAGTGTTGAGTAACAGAAGATTCTTAGGGTCCCTTTCTCCTTCAATGTTTTCATTATTACCAGGTCCGGCAAAGGATCAACCCAGATCTAAAAATTTTCCTAGACAATTTAACAAAACAGATGTTAATGAAGGGAAGCATTAGCTCAATTGTAGTAGGAATGAGGAAAAAAATCTTTTTTTGCAGTTCACAGTTCTAAAAGGAAAACACATTTCATATCATAAACCAATAAATACAGAAGTACATACATCATAAATACTAAAAAGTTAAGTGATGTATATAAAATCATTTCAAATAACCTTGATATGTTTGCTCAGATATGTTCTACTCTTTTCCATTTCATTTTTAAAACACTGGTTATAATTCACTAAATTTAATCCAAAATCCACTAATGAGTCAAGACTAAAAATTTGAAAACATTTGTTAAGAAATCTTCAGAACTACTCCATTTAGCAGAATTCAAAAGGTGTTTTCTGCAATTTAAAAAAAAAAAAATCATAGGTAGTCAATTATATTGGCAGGGTTCCACATGCCCAGGAGATATGCTACTTTGTAAAAGAAATACATGAAAAAATTCTTACCGTTTATTGCAATGAAGATCATAGATAGGAGTTTTAAACTGAATGGACTTAACCATTTCCCCAGTACGAAGTGAATACAAATCCACACAACAATAAGGTGGGCTAGTGCTAAAAAGAAAGAAAAAAGACAAATGCCATTAGTTTTCATATGGTAGGTTGGCCAGTAAACTCTATATTTTCTGGGTGAAAAGGTGAAGAGCTTGAGAAATACAGATTGGTAGTGACAAAATAGTAAATGTAAAGTATAACAAAGGAAGTATAGTCTATAATATTGTAATGTCTATGTATAGAGCCATGTGAGTACTAGAAATATCAGGGAAACACTTTTTTTTTTAATATATTTTATTGAGTTTTTACAGAGTGGAAGAGAGAGGGATAGAGAGTTAGAAACATCGATGAGAGAGAATCATCGATCAGCTGCCTCCTGCACACCCCCTACTGGGAATGTGCCCGCAACCAAGGTATAATACATGCCCTTGACTGGAATCGAACCTGGGACCTTTCAGTCTGCAGTCCGACGCTCTATCCACTAAGCCAAACCAGTTTCGGCAGGGAAACACTTTGTAAAGTACATGGGTGTCTAGCCACTATGCCACAGACCTAAAACCAATATAGAATAATACTGAATGTAAACTGTAAATGAAAAAAATTTTAATTCAAAAAAATGTTAGTGAGAATGTGGAGAAAAGAGAACCCTTTTGCACTGTTGATAGGAATGGGAACTGGTGCAGCCACTATGGAAAACAGTATGACGGTTCCTCAAAAAAAAATTGTAATTTGCCCTAGCTAGTTTGGCTCAGTGGATAGAGCATCAGCCTGCAGACTGATGGGTCCCAGGTCAATTCTGGTCAAGGGCACATGCTCGGGTTGTGGGCTAAATGCCCAGTGGGGGTGCATGCAGGAGGCAGCCAATCAATGATTCTCTCATATCATTGATGTTTCTACCTCTCCCTTCCTCTATGAAATCAATAAAAAATTGTAATTTGGCCGAAACCGGTTTGGCTTAGTGGTAGAGCATCGGTCTGCGGACTGAAAGGTCCTGGGTTTGATTCAGGTCAGGGGCATGTACATTGGTTGGGGGCACATTCCTGGTAGGGGGTGTGCAGGAGACAGCTGGTCGATGTTTCTCTCTCATCGACGTTTCTAGCTCTCTATCTTTCTCCCTTCCTCTCTGTAAAAAAATCAATAAAATATTTTTAATTGTAATTTGTTATTCATAACAAAAACAGTTAAATGTTGATCAATAAGGAATGGATATATTGTGATATATTAATGTAATGGAGTGTTTCTAGAGTATTACTCAGCAATTTAAAACAACAAATTATCCATACAATAAAGATGAACCTCACACCATTATGAACTATTATAATAAAAAAAAAGGGGGGGGGGGAGTCGCGGGGGGAGCCAAGACATAAAAGTTTACATACTGTGTGAGTCCCTTCCAATGAAAAACTAGAAAGGCAAAACTATAATAGGAAGCATATCAGTGGTTGCCAGTGACGAGGGAAGGAGGGAAACTATATAGTATAAAATGGCATGAGAAATTTTGGGGGAGTGATGGAAATATTGTTGAGTTGTGATTATATTGGGCATTCACACAACTGTATACAATTGGCAAAACTGGGTCAGGGAGGGGAAAATCTAGTAAAACTTTAACTTCAATCTCTAAAATTAACACAAGGCAAAAATTCTTCTCTTGATGTTCCCAATAATTAAACCAATCCTCTGCTGAGAAGCAATGAGTTAATAATAAATGAAATTTAACATTTTGCCCGACCAACTGGGTAGTTAAAAGCAGCTTGTCACATTCAATTAGCCACTCACTACAGCTACTGGTACACAGAAACTTGAATTCTGATCATTTCACTGGCATAATACACTGTCACAACTGAGATTGTTCCTGCAGAAAGCCTCCCATAGAGGTAGACAAAATAAATGCAATGAAGGCTGTTTATAGAGTTGACTTAATAAGACTTGATAGAACTAAAAATTCTATTGGTATGTGCAAAACCCTGCTTTTTCAATGCCTAATAGAATAAAGATAACTCTTTAAAATAAGAATTTTCAGAAAGTCACACCTTCTGTCAATAATGTAACTGTGTATACGCTTGTTCTCTTCTTTCTCTCTTTTCAAAAGCCTTGACCATTTCCCTGGGACACAGTTCAAGACAATCTTAATTTTCCTCATGGGTAAGCTGACAAGAAAGCTCTCCATAACATCAGCAGTAAGCATGCCCCATAACAGGAAGGGCGTGTGTTATACTGAAGCATGCAGATATGACATACAAAGCTTTTACTTAGTATTCTCGTATACCCTAAACAGTGCCCCAGGAAATCAGATAATTAAAGTTAAATATCAGCAGAATGAAAATAAAGAAAATTAAAACAGCTTATGGTCAACACTGTAAATCAATTAAGCTTAACCAACTTACATAAGACTCCACCCAACAAAAGCAGAATACTCTTTCTTTTGAAGTGCCCACAATTACATTTAAGCATGGGCACTTGTGATCTATTCCATTATATCACACTTCGAAAATCTATCTATCTAGTTAAAAGTCTTCCTAAACCATATATTTCTGATCACTTATTCAGTTTCAGAACCTATCAATGACACCCGCCCTAGCTGGTTTGGCTCAGTGGATAATGCGTCAGCCTATGGACTGAAGGGTCCCAAGTTCGATTCCAATCAAGGGCATATGCCTGGTTGTGAGCTGGATCCCCAGTAAGGGGTGTGCAAGAGGAAATTAATCACTTATTCTCTCTCATCATTGATGCTTCCCTCTCTCTCTCTCTCTCTTCTCCTCTCTCTCTCCCCCCCCCACTCTAAATCAATAAAAGCATTTTTTTAAATGACACCCCATTGCCACAGAATAAACGTTAACCTTTTATCTAAGCAAATAAAGCCCCCATAATATGAAAATTGTTTTAAGTATTTTAGTGAACATTTTCTTCTTGTACTCTAGTTCATATACCATAGTGGCTTTTTTTAAAAAGGGACAGAGAGACAGAAACTTTGATGAGAGAGGAACATCGTCAATCAGCTGCCTCCTGTATGCCCTCACCAGGGACTAAGCCTACAACCTGGGAATGTGCCCTAAAACTCAAAGGGAATCCAATCGTCAACCTCCTGGTTTCTGATCAGTGCTCAACTGCTGAACCACACTGGCCAGGCCATTAGTGACTTTTCTACTCATAGTCCTCTATTCCACCCCCATCTTCAGACATCTAATGATTCTCATCATTGAAGTTTCTATTTCGCTCTCCTCTCTTTCTCTCTGAAATCAATAAAAGTATTTTTTTAAAGAGGATTCTCTTCCAATCAAGCCTTGAAAGCATCCTTGTAAGACCCTAAAGTCAGGACCCAGTTTGTCCTTCTGCCATTGTACTACTTCAAAATAACATCAGTTGCCTTTAAATTTCAGCATTGTAACTGAAGTTATAATTTACTGTTTATATTTTAATCTAATTAATTTCTTTACATAAAGTAGTATATGGGCAATTGCATTAAACTAATACACTTTTACATAAATTTTTAAATTTTTTATCAATATAAACTATTCTGAGACAAATCTCAGAGGGTGTCTATTTCTTCAGTTCTTCTAATTTACTTTTTTAAAGCAACAGAGACAGTTTACAAAATAATAAAGCTGGAAAACTACTGAACATCAAGTGTTTTAAATTTTAAAAAAAGTTATTTTAATCTTCATAAGTTATATCAGTAATTTGTTCTTAATGAATTGAGGTTATACCGTTAAAAGGTTTGACCAAATGTACATAACCACATCATTTGGTTGAGTGATCATCAGAATTCTCAATCCATTACTTCAGAATTCTTTTATATACAAATAATACTATACATGTTGTAAACATGAGGAAATATTCTGACAGTCTGTTTCAGATCTAACAATTACTACTTTAAAAAAGTCAACAATACAATGAGGTCAAGACAAATGAACCACTTAAAGGACTCTGAATTGGAATTGAAATTAAGCTTTTTAAATATGTACAGCTAAATATTGCTGCTGAAGTACATCTTTTCATGTTATAATTAATAATCCCTTTTCTATGTCAAAAACTAAATTATTAAATTCTAAAAAATAATAAATGACCCAGGTATGTTGAGCCTTTTGTGAGGAGTTAGTATAATGTTGAATACTTTTTTTTTTTTAATATAGATTTTTTTACAGAGAGGAAGGGAGAGAGACAGAGAGCCAGAAACATCAATGAGAGAGAAACATTAACCAGCTGGTTCTTGCACACCCCCTACCGGGGTTGTGCCCACAACCAATGCACATGCCCTTGACCGGAATCGAACCTGGGACCTTTCAGTCTGCAGACTGACGCTCTACCACTGAGCCAAACCGGTTTCGGCAATGTTGAATACTTTTGCATTATTTGTGTATAAAGAAATGATGATGGATCTTATGCTCTATTTTTGAAATGTAAATACCACCTAAAAACAGTATATTCACTAATTTTTTAATGCTATATGGGGGGGAAAGAAGTTACAAAAAATACAATATTAAACTCCTATACTCAAATTTATAAATATCTAAAATATTTCTATTTCTAATCTCAGTCTAATTTTTATAATAATATGCTTTTTTAAAAACCTTCTTTAAAATATGATTTTATTGATTTTTAGGTAGAAAGGGGGAGTGAAAGATAGAAGCACCAACCAACCTCCTCCTGCATGCCCATGTACTAAGAACATAGCCCTCAACCTAGGCATGCCCCTGACCAGGAATTGAACTGGTGACCTCTTAGTGCATGGGATGATGCTCAATCCATTGAGCCACACCAGCTGGGTAATAATAATATGCTTTTTGCTTTATATTAATATAATTTATTACAATCATAGCCATTTCTTATCCTGGACAATGTTTTCAAAATAATATTCTTTGTAATGCAATACAATGAGCATCACCTTAAAGCAATGTGAAATATGGCTTTTATGATTTGAAAATTCTAAACATTAATACCGTTTTCCTTTACAAACACTTTTATTATTTTTATTCATGATATTTAACAGATTGAAACAAAATTAGAAAAGCGGAACAAAGTATCTGAGAAAGTGACATTTTCCAAGAATGTGCATGTATAAGTGAAACACAAAATAGCAAAGACATCTTAAATCTACCACAAATTGCAAGAAGCATGGAAACACTTATTTTTAAATGGGAAAAAGCTGCACAACCTTCAACATGTGTTACTGAATCTAATCCTTTAAATATAAGAGGAAAGTTTTTGATAGAATTACATTATTTGTATTCTTATTCAGTTCCTAAAGAACAAAAGCCACTCGGTTGCATGTTTTATTAAGTAATTAAAAAGAAAATGGAAACTTAACCATATTAAAAGCTAAGTTTGTGATTATCCTACTTAATATTTTTCTTCAAAGTTCTGAATAAACACTGGATAATTAAACCTTCCAACACTACCCCAAGTTGCAAGAGTGGTAGTAGTGAAGCCTTTATTGGGAGGCAACCAGCAGGCAAAGGTAACTTCTCCACATAAAAGTAGGGGGTAATGTTAGAATTGGGGGTCGAATCAGATGTTCGTCACATACTGCATAACAGGCAACCAAAGACACCCTGCACTGGATTTTTTAAAAATAGGTATGTTATTTGCAATGAAATACAAAGATGTGTTGGAAATACTCTACCTTTAAGGGAGAATTTAAAATAATTAGGTATGTGTTGTTTTTTTAAAACCGTATAGAATAGAACGTTATAATACAAGGAAATATGTTTAATATATCACAGTGAAAAGCAAAGGCAATGAAAAATTCAAATTATGAAAAATATGTTACAGGGGGAAAGTCTGCAGTTGACTTCATATATCCATCCTATATAATAACAGGCTAATAGGCAAACTGACCAAACAGCAGAATAACTGGTCGCACACTGACCACCAGGGGGCAGACACTCAATGCAGGAGCTGCTGCCTGGTGATCGGTACACTCCCACAGGGGGAGTTCACGGCTGGAGAGTGCAGCAGCGATGGCCAGAGCCTCTCACCTCCGTGGGAGTGCTAAAGATGCCTGACTATGAGGAACAGGCCTAAGCCAGCAGTTAGACATCCCCTACAGGCTCCTGGACTGCAAGAGAGTACAGGCCGGGCTGAGGGATTACCCCCCCCCAAGTGCACAAATTTCATGCAGCGTGTTATTATAAATATATATATACCATCCTATATAATAAAAGCCTAATATGCTAAGTGTCCAGTCTTCCAGTCATCTGTCGAAGTAATCAAAGCGTAATATGCTAATGATATGCAAAGACCGCTCAACAGCTTGCAATGATGTGCACTGACCACCAGGGGATAGACTATCCGACTGGTAGATTAGATAGATTGCTTCTGGAGTCCCGCTGATCAGGACTGAGAGAGATGGACCGGATACCCCTGGAGTCATTCTGCAGTCCCCCTCCAGCTGGCCAACCTCCCGCATCCCTTCCTGGCCCCAATTGTGCATTGGTGGAGTCCCTAGGCCTGGCCTGCGCCCTCTCACAATTCAAGACCCCTCAGGGGATGTTGGAGAGCTGGTTTCAGGCCAGTCCCGAAGGCCAGGCCCAAGGACCCCACTGGTGCACGAATTCATGCACTGGGCCTCTAGTTTGTTACATTAGTGGTTGCTTTAGTACAGCACTTAAATTTTTAATAGGAAAATTTTTTTAAATGTTTATTATATAGCACAGATCAGCCAACTATGTCCCAAATCCAACCCCACTGCCAGAATCACTGGAATATATCCACAGTCACTTTTTCTTTATTTTCTATGGCTGGGTTGATCAGCTAAGCTTAAAACATTTCATATATGGTAAACAAGATTTCAATGATCTATAGGGTAGTGGGGTTTTTTCCTAATGTAATGGGGCTGTTTTACACTGTCCTTCTCAGTGGTCTTATAGTATTTGCTTCAGTTATTGTGGAGGAATTCAAGGTGAGCCTAGTTCCTTAAAAACTAGGAACTCAACAATAAGACATCATTCTAATTTTTTACATTACCGCCATTGCATTACTTTGCCTCTCTTATTTGGGAGCAATATATATGTTCTAGTTTTCTTCCCATTTTCTCAAGCTCTCATTTCCCAGTTTCCTACCTATTCTTTCTCTCTCTCTCTCTTTTCCTCTCTCTCTCTCTCTCTCTCTCTCTCTCTCTCTCTCTCTCTCTCTCTCTTTAATATATACTTTATTGATTTTTTTTACAGAGAGGAAGAGAGAAGGATAGAGAGCCAGAAACTTCGATGAGAGAGAAACATCGATCATTTGCCTCTTGCATACCCCCTACTGGTGATGTGCCCGCAACCAAGGTACATGCCCTTGTACCTTGGAATCGAACCTGGGACCTTCCATTCCGTAGGCCGACACTCTATCCGCTGAGCAAAACCTGTTTCGGCCTTATTCTCTCTTCAGTGATGCATTTGTGGATTTTTCCGCCATCTATTTCTTCCCATAGGTTTTGTCTCTCCTATTATATTCACCCTTTCTTCCCAGAGTTCTTCTATTTGTTTTATTTTCTTCCTTCATATGTAATAAATTATATAAAATTATTCTGAAATATTTGTTTATAATTATCAATTGATCCAATAGCAACACTATTCTACTGATTGTTTTTCACCTACCAGTAATATCTTGCTGAGTTAGGTTTTTCATTTGCCTGTATCATGTAAGTTTTCAAAGAAAAAGTTGTTCATAATATTTCTCTTAATGACCATTAGATCTGTAGAAATGCCCCTTCATTTACTCTTGATATTGGTAACTTGTGTGTTCTATTTTTCTTGATCCATCTCACTAAAGGGTTATCACTTCTATTAGTGTTTTCAAAGGACTTTTGGCTTAACTGATTTTTCTCTGTTTTCTTTCACTGATTTCCACTTACTATTTTCTACCTCACTTCTTTTAGGTAAACTTTCACACCTTTTTTTGATTCATAGGTGAAAAGCTTTAGATCTTTCTTCTTCTCAACTGAAAGCATTTAGTGCTTTAAACATCCATCCCTCTATCATTTTGTTACATCCCAGATTTTCTTTTCTTTTCTTTTTTTTTTCTTTCTTTCTTTTTTCTTTAACGGTGCCTTTAATGTTCACAGCCAGTGTCCCACGTCCCAGGCAGGGCCCAGACTTCAGTAGAAACCCCCCGCCCCGCGGCGGCCTTCCTGCTTTCTCCTGAACCAGAGGGGCTCCGGAGCAAACGAGGGAGATGTTCCTATCTCCATCCCTCACTCAACTCCACCCCAAAGACAGTGGCACGGCCCACACAGGGGCTGTGGTGGCCGTCAGGGTGCACACTGATACATGGATGTGTGGCCATCAGAGCACCCAATGGACCCTGACAGGTGTTCTGTGGGATGGTGACCAACGTGGCACTGACTGTGGCAGAAGCTCACCAAAATGACGTGACCACAGCGTCCAACAGGCCAAAGAAGATGCAATTGAAAGAGCATCACTGTCACCACTTGAGGGTCAGCCACGGGGATGTCCATCCGCGTCCGAAGGGCCAACCACGAGGTCACCCCCAGTGTGGCCATCAGAGCACCCAATGGGTCAACCCGTGGAGGTTTTCACGGTACCCCATGGCCCACCAAGATGTCAAAGGCAGTGATCACAGTACCCAATGGCTAGACATGATGCCCACGGAAGCAGCGGTCACCACAACGAGTAATAGAGCAAGCCGTTAACTGGCGCGGACAGGCCAAGGGTCACCAGAAGGATCAGGCCGGACATTTAACCTGGGATACTTTATTTTATTTATTTTTTTAATAAGTTTTTATTTTTCATATTATTACAAATGTTCCTTTTTTTCCCCCCACCATTGCTCTCCTCCACCAGGTTCCCACCCCACCCTCTGCCCTTTCCCCTCTCCCCATTGTCCTCATCCATAGGTGCAGTTTATGTTCAGTCTCTTCCCACGCCCCCCTCTCCCCTTTTCCCCAAGAATCGTCAGTTCACTCCCCTTCCGTACCTCTGATTCTATTATATTCAACAGTTAATATTGTTCATCAGATTTTTTTAATTTCCTTGGTTTTTAGATTCACTTGTTGATAATTACGTATTTGTTGTTCATAATTTTTATCTTTGTTTACTTTCTCTTCTGAAAGAACCCGCTTCAGCAATTCATATAATTCTGGTTTGGTGGTGATGAACTCCTTTAGCTTTTTTTTATTAGTGAAGCTCTTTATCTGGCCTTCGATTCTGAGTGATAGCTTTGCTGGGTAGATTATTTTTGGCTGTAGGTTCTTGCTATTCATCACCTTGAATATTTCTTGCCATTCCCTTCTGGCCTGCATGGTTTCTGTTGAGAAGTCAGCTGACAATCGTATAGGTGCTCCTTTATAAGTTACTACCTTCTTTGCTCTTGCTTCTTTTAATATTCTCTCTTTGTCTTTTGCTCTTGGAATTTTAATAATGATGTGTCTCGGTGTGGTCCTCTTTGGATTCCTTTTGTTTGGAGTTCTGTGCGCTTCCTGGACTTGTAAGTCTAATTCTTTCACCAGGTGGGGGAAGTTTTCTGTCACTATTTCTTTCAGTATGTTTTCGATATCTTGCTCTCTCTCATCTTCTGGGACCCCCATAATTCTGATGTTGGTTCTTTTGAAGTTGTCCCAGAGGTTTCTTACATTATCTTCAATTTTCTGGATTCTCTTGCCTTCTAGCTTCTGTGGAGAAGTGTCTTCTGGCTCTTTATGTTCCAAATCTTTGACTTGATTCTTGCGATCTTCCCTTCTGGTTTTAGGACTCTGTAAAATATTTTTTATTTCAGACAATGTATTCTTTATTTCTTGTTGATCCCTTATCATTTCTTGTTGACTCCTTATTAATTCTAGTTGATCTCTTTTCATATCCTCATAGGCCTTATCCATCTTTTCTAGGAAATTCTTGAAAAACCTTATAAGTGTAGATTTGAACTCTATATCCAGACGCTTTTTGTCCTCCATTTCTTTCGTTTGTGATCTATTTTGTTGTCGCATTTCACAGTTACAGATGGGACGGGGTTTCAGGGTGGAGCCTGCAGCTTTGGCTTCCGTCAGCCCCGCCCTATAAGGGTCCTTCAGTGCTCGCTGCGGGCGCCTCTGAGAGAAAGGTGCCCTCGATTTTCGCCTGCTGCCAAACAGTCTATGCTCTCCCACAATGAGCCCGGTATTGGGGTTCAGTTCAGTTGGAAGTGGAGTTGGAGGTGGCGTTCACAGCAGTCTGGAGCCCCAGTCTCCTTCCCGTCAGGGCAATCCCAAGGCACAGCCGACTGTCCCTTCTCTGGGGGCAGTGTGCGCGCCTCCAGGACCTCCTTTCTCCGCTACCCCGGGGTTCCATCTTACAGCCCAGCTCCCTATGGCTGAGCCTGGGTCCCCAGGGTCTGGCCCAGAACTGGGTTCAGAGCAGTCGGGGGCCCAGCACAGTCGGAGTTTTATCTCCTTTCCGCTAGGGAACGCCCGCCAGGCACTCGGCCTCCCTCCTCTCTGGCTCCGTCCTCTCCGAGCGCGCCGCGTGTCTCTGTACCTTGGGCTTTTCCAGCTCCTCCGCGCCTCCTTCTGGTTTTCTCCTTACTTCTCGCTGTAGAATTTCCAGTCAGTCAACCTTCCTGTAGTTCTGGGCAATGTCCGTTTTATATTTTAGTTGTATTTTATTGAAATTGTTGTGTGCGGCTGCGGCTAGGTGTTCACCTGGGCGCAGCCATCTTGGATCTCTAACCTGGGATACTTTAAATGACAACACTAGCCGAAAACCGGTTTGGCTCAATGGATAGAGCATCGGCTTGGGGACTGAAGGGACCCGGGTTCGATTTCGGTCAACGGCATATACCTTGGTTGCGGGCATATCCCCAGTGGGGGTTGTGCAAGAGGCAGCTGATCAATGACTCTCTCTCTCATCGATGTTTCTAACTATCTCTCTCCCTTCCTCTCTGTACAAAATCAATAAAATATATATTTTTTTAAATGACAACACTAAAGTTTGGCCCAACTCACCAAAAGATGATAATTATATTAACTTTTGTTAAGCAAGTACAGAGGTCAAATACCTATGCTGTGTAAAAGCATGTGTGTTTTTAATACTCCAATGCTACCCTAAAACTTTATAAATGTGCAAAAAGATTAAGTATACATATGAAATCAATACAAACCAACTTATTAAACATGTCAAAGAAGCCTACAGTTCATTATAGCACTTGAGACACATTGAGAAGTGAAGAAATGCTAAAGTTAACAGCTTATATGAAATCTACTTCTCAAAATCAAGGAATATCAGAATGTACCTAAAGAGAATTTAGAAAGAATATATGTAAAAACCTATAACTTCTAGTAATTTCCTTCTCAATAATTAAAATGAGAATGGAAAATCTAAGCTTTTTTTTTTTTAATAAAACACCTAAATTTATGTTTCCAAATCAATTCCTGTAATTTGACTTATTAAAGTACCAAAAAATAATTATTTATACACCATATAAAGTTTGTTTGTAAGTTGGGAGGAATATTTATATTCATATTGGTTAAATGTTTTTACAAATCCAAGATAAAGCCATGTCATGTTATTTCTGCAACGCCTTTATCCCCCAGAAGCTGAGCTATTAAGTTATCCGAGGCCAAATTAGCCCCCTCATCAAGACACAATTCTAGGCCTGTGGGTTTTGGAGATTTAAAAAGGAGCTAAAAATAAAAAATCTATATACTTTTATAAACACATATTTGTTGTACAAATAATATCCATTTATATTTACACATCAATTTAGCTAAATCGTGGTATCGGGTGTAGAAATAAAGCAGATGAGATTTCAAATGAAGTATAAACTAAAATTTCAACAGCACCAAGTGCCTAAAGATATATAGATTTGGTTAAGACATAAGTAGTTTTTCAGTTTTAACAGTATTATTGCCGTAAAAGAATACTTTTCACACAGTAGTAAGAAGAAAAATGTTTTTCTTATTTGGCTGCTCTTATAAAGGTAAGGGGTGGGGAGCAAAAGTTGTGAAATCCATATATTACATCCAATGTGGAAAACCATTTTGAAACAATATACTAGAAGTGAAAATGTATAACTGCTTTCCACTGATCAAAATGTTTTTATAAACATAATTTTGAAATGTGGCAATTTAAAGAAATAACCCTCCCTCACAATTCACAAATAAAACTAATACATGAATGGTTGTCAATGCAATGCCAAAGTATAACTACACAAAATGCAAAATACTAAGGTTGTATTAGAGCAATTTGTAACCACGGCTAACCACCCCAAGATGCGAATTTCTGACACAACCTTATAATTTTAGATTTCATTATGAGGAATTAAAAAAATACTACCTTTATAAACTATAATACTACCTTTATAAACTAAAGCTATTTCTATGAAATACCTAAATAAAAGACTGCCAAAATAAATTTCTACCCAAGTGAAACCATGATTTTATTTGCATTTCAAAAGAATGTGATTGCTGTTTTTCAAGAATTCTCTAAAAAGGACTTAAGATCAGTAAAGGGCTGGAGCTGAAGTTACAAGTTAGCACAGACCTTCATAGGAAATAAGGGCAGGCTAATTGAAACCTGGGTTGTCTTAGAATATATAAAATGCAGTCACTGTGTTTATGCTATATACAGTATAGAATCATTGACTCTAACAGCAAAGGATGAAAAGCAGGTGGTTATCACAGAAGTTATTCTATTTCAAAAATGTGTACAAGCCAGAAATGTTAAGACACACAAATGGAATGATGTAATGTTTCAGAGAAATGTCTCTAAGATTCTAGTCCCAGTCGAATGGACAGCTAAAAATGGAAACTGGAAATTCCCATTTCAACTTCCAGGATTAAGCAATTTAATAGTGTGACTCTACAAGGTGGTTCAAGTTCATTTTTTTAAAAAAACGTACTTTAAGATCCACATTCTCCTTTAAAATGGACAGAATGCTTTTTCTCACTTAAAAATAATTTCTTTACATTTGGAAACTACATTTTAAAATAAAGAAGAAACTTAAAAAAAAAAAAAAAAAAAAAAAAAAAAAGCCTACCTCAGGCAAGCCTCAGTTCACTGGATCTATGTCACATTGATTTATAACAGTTATTTCTTTTGGAGGGGGAGGGGGGGGTAAAAAAGCACACACAGATGCAAACAATTACTCTATTTTTGTAGGCAACAAGTGAGGTGGGTGGTAACTGAGAAATTTTTTAAAAATCCTGTCAGAATATTCTGCTTTTTCTTAAGAAACCCTCCTCACACAACAAACGTTTGCCACATCAGAGAATTTCCAGGGCCCGAAGCACCACTTTGATTCCAGACCGCTGCAGGCATTAGCAGGAGGTAATTAGGGTAAAAAGTTCAGCCACAGTTCCATGTCTAGAGTCCTGCCAGAAATAAATTTCCTCTCTCTTCACTGGTTTCTACTGTACCCTCCCTACGAATCATATTGAAAACACATTTATCTTTGTAGAGTCTGTTCCTCTTGTAATTAACGTTGTGGCGTTTACAGTGTTTAATAATTCGAACCGGCCCCAATCGCAGCCGTTTGGTCGTTAAGAGTGGAGGCGTGCATTATCATTTTCCCTCTGTTGCTGCTCCATTTGAGAAGCGACACACACACACACACACACACACACACAAGTGTATGCTGCAGCTGTTTCCATCAAGCTCTCTGGTCATCATAAGCTGCTTTTTATTTCCTTGTTGGAGAAAGGTGCAGGGACAAAACTGACCAACAAATGCATTCAGATTGTGTTCTAGGAAATGTTTCAAGGAAATGAAAAGGACTATTATGAAAACAAAATAAAATAGAAAATGTAGCTTTACAACATACAAATGTATTCTATTTTATTGTTTCCAGAGAGCAAACTATGAAGTGTTATACTATTTTAAGAAAGTGATAAAACCTATATATACCATTTAAAGCACTTAACATGTGTGTGTGTTTTTTAATCTCCAAAGGTACACTCAAAGTATTATACTGTCTCTTGTTTGTGCCCCTATCTTCATTCTTCGCCACAAGCACATTCACTCACACCAGGAGGCTCTGATTAATATGCCACTTATTTCACAATAACTGTTTTAATCTTCTCTGGATGTTGTGCTTAAAAACAAGATGTTAATAAAATTATTTGAATGCTAAGAAAAACCACTTGTTCTAACAAGTGGTTCTAACAAAGGATAAAATCAGTTAATACTAAAATACACATTCAGAACACAAACTAAACAACACAACAAAAATAAAATCTTGCCTCTAGGATACTATGGTTGTGACTCTACCTTTTTGAGACCAGAAAGCTTTTTTTTTTTTTAATTATATATTTTTTAATGATTTTTACAGAGAGGAAGGGAGAGGGATAGAGAATTAGAAACATCAATGAGAGGAGACATCGATCAGCTGCCTCCTGCACACCTCCTACTGGGGATCTGCCCGCAACCCAAGTACATGCCCTTGACCAGAATGGAACCTGGGACTCTTCAGTCCGCAGGCCAACGCTCTATCCACTGAGCCAAACCGGTTTCGGCAGAAAGCTTTTTTTTTTTTTTTTAAATATAAAAATCTGTTTATAAACATAAAGTAATATTTAAATCATTCATAATTTTTTTCAGGATTTTTAGCAAACTGTAAGCCCAAGAGAAGTTTATCTTTTCCAACTCTCTTTAACCTAAGATATGACTAACAGACTTACACATAAAAATAAACAAGGAAATTGTGGCCCTCTGTACTTCTGCACAAATACAGAACCCAAAATCTTTCAGCATTAAAAACAAAAACAACAATTTCCTCCACCACTTCACTTAGCATGACTTTTCCCACAAAGTAACTACCCAGCACTTCCCATTTGTCCTTTTCCCCCTCAAATCTGATGGCTTCAAGGATTTCTGCCATCTTTCAGGCAAGTTTGCCAACTAGACTTGTGTAACAATATCATGTTATGTACCATTATAGTAGGATTACAATTCTCAATCATAAAGAAATGCTATTTAAAGATGTTCAATCATTGGAATGGTACTAGGAAGAGATACTATAACTAGCTGAAATATAGTCAGTGCCCATAAATATTTTCTTGAAAGAATATAAAACCCTTCTTAGAATAAAAGAAAAAAGAAACATTAAAATTAAGCATTCCTTGGGGATGGAAGCCTAGGTGATCAATTATATTGACATAGTCAGTGATTAAAATATATTTAAGTCTTAGTTAAAGCAAATAACTTTTCTCAACTCCCAATTCTTTGATTCAAGAAAATCATCAAGTCACAAGAGTGAGGTTTAGCAAGAATTTATTCTGTCTAAATACCATATAGCTGCATCAACAAAATATTGCCCCCCCCCCCTCAAAAAAAAAAAAAAAAACACTATGAAATAACACTAGATTTGGAAAATCTCATGGATCACCATAATGAAATATTTCATTTTCATCATCAATTTTGTGCTTATTAGGGTTATCGCAACACAACTGATCTCTTTTCAAGGCTTTTTCACTGCGCACATGCTCTGTCCCACCAGAAACAGAGGAAGTCTGCCTGTACGCAATTCCACCAAGTCGGAATCTATGCAGATGTTCTTTCCCATTTGGTTTTCCTTTAATTTGCAAATCTTGTAATCTAAGCCTGAAGCTAACTGAACCAACATTTAAACCAGTATAGCAATATCAGCCAAAAACCCAATCTGTTTTCTATTTATATGTCAAGACTGCATCCTTTTGGTGGCTGAAAAAACTGTTGTTTTGAAATGATTACACAGAGAAACTGCAAGCCTGTTAGTAGTTGTACGTACTGGTTGGAGATGGAAAGCTTCACTTTTGAAAGGCCTTTAGTTTAAGATGCAGAGCATAAGAAAAAACAACGTTGAATTCAAGAATCCCACCTTTATGATTTTAACGGCGTATTAAAGTCACCTTAAACAGCATGACAGCAAAGTATCTCCCAAAAATAAAGACGTCGGTGATAGTCAGAGACACTTATTACACAAAAATGTGCTGCCTCTAGTGAGTGCCAGGAAGGGCAGAAGGGATGCATTAGAAAGGGCATGAGAAAACCATTGTGTGTGAGGGACATGCTCATTATCCTGATTGGAGGGATGGTTTCGTGGGCATATACAAATGTCAAAATGTATCACACTGTACACTTTATGTGAAGTTTGTCATGTTTCAATTATACCTCAATGAAAATATAAATATATAAATATAACATGAGGTTCTTTGGGAGGGAACATAAACTAATTATCATTTTCCAATGAAAGTAAAGGGCTCCTTATTCATTAGAGATGCTACCAGGTCCATTTCTGGACTAGGACGAGAAAGCTGACAAACTTTAGCACAAGTACTGGATAAGGTGGGCACAGCCATATTTCTCCAATAGTCACATAGATATACATTTGTTCTTCACATGTATATGAAAATAAATATGTGGTAGATAGTGCTCCCTGGCTGCGCTTCATATCTTTCTGACCTAAATAATAGGAGGTGCACCTAAGAAGGGCCCGACACTTGCCTAAATACTCTAAAGCACTGCCATATTTCACAGTAGTTAGTTATGAGCACCACTTTATGAATAAGGAAACTGAACCTGAGAGCATTGTAGAACCCAAAATGAAAATCAGATCCATTAGCTATAAATATCTCTATTAGATTTATCACTATTAGCTTCTATTAGATTTAAATACTACAAAAGCTGCCACTGCCCTAACTGCCTTGGCTCAGTGGATAGAGGATTAGCCTGAGGACTCAAGAGTCCCAGGTTTGATTTCAGTCAAGGGCATGTACCTTGGTTGCGGTTACATCCCCAGTGGATGTGTGCGTGTGCGTGTGCGTGTGCGTGTGTGTGCAGGAGGCAACTGATTGCTTTTTTTTTAATTGATGTTTCTGACTCTCTCTCCCTCCCCCTTCTTCTGTGTAAAAAATCAATAAAATTAAAAACATTTTAAAAGCTGCCACTGAAAGCCCAGTGTAATCCAGAATATCTTAGTGTCAAGGTTTGAGTTTAAGGTTCAAACACTATAGACTACTATCCTCTGGCAAGTTTTCCTTATTCAAATTTCTAGAAACACCTGTAAAATTTCCTAACTAATTGCTCAGGGTTATGGGTTCGATTCTGGTCAAGGACACATACCTCGGTTGCAGGCTATTTCCCCAGCCTGGTCAGGGCTTGTACAGGAGGCAACCAATCAATATGTCTCTCTCACTTCAATGTCAATATCTCTCTCTCTCTCTCTCTCTCTCTCTCTCTCTCTCTCTCTCTCAACAAACAAAAAAAAAAAAATGACCTAAATGCTTTTACCAACATGTTAGTATATTTATACATGGCTACCTAACTCTGAATCTCCAAATATCTTTGAAAAACAATACATATCAACAAGGAAAGCAAATGAAATCATCCCTGAATCAAACTGTAGCTATAACTAGAGAGAGAAAAACCAACAACTTTATTTATTTGGGGAGGAGAGGCTTAAATATTCAAAACTGGCAGTCTTCTCCTGAGCTGGCCCAGAACTGAGCAGGGATTACTTGAAAAACAAGAAGGGAGTAAGTACAACAGTCTTAGCCCTGGCAGAGCATAGAGAAATCGCCTAGGATTTACTTTCAGAAGCAAGGGAGTAGGGAGATATTTTTTTTTTAATCTGAAATATTTGGATCAAATCATCAGCTACTAATTGCTCAAAAGTCAGGGGGTGACAGGGAGCACGTAAAGGACCAGAGAAGTCTGTCACGAGAATAACATCAGGCCTGGGATGTATCCTCAGGAGTTTAGTGGTAAAGACAAGATAGAAGAAAGCGCTGATGGGTCTTATCAGAAAACCTGAGGAAGAACTAAAGCTACTGCCCCAAGGTATCATTTATTAAAGAAACCCTGTATCTGCCGAAAAGGCACACCCCTGCTAGGAAAGCAGGTAAAGCAGTGTTTCCCAAACTTCTCTCATGATGAGAATCACCTGGTGGAGTTGTTAAAACACAGATTCCTGAATCCCAACTAAGAAGTGCTAAACTAGAATTTTTGAGAACATATAGGTAAAATTGCATACCTAACTTAGTGCTCTGTATATAACATCTGTCTTAGAGCACTAGTTAAGTATACAATTTTACCTATATGTTCCCAAAAATTCTAGTTTAGCACTTCTTAGTTGGGATTCAGGAATCTGTGTTTTAACAACTCCACCAGGTGATTCTCATCATGAGAGAAGGTTGGGAAACACTGAGGTAAAGTATCCAAACCTCTCCAACCACAGCACCTAATCTCTATAAAACTTATTGCTAATGCCTCCCAGAGAAATCATATTGAGCTTATTATGGACAAAAATGGAGTAAAATCATTCACACAAAACTACTGGGAAACCAGAGTTTTATCTTAATGAAAATATCCCACCAAACCCACAAAATAAAAAACTTAACACAATAGTACAATACAATTTCTCAAACATGCATGCCTCACTTAGTAACTTTAATTTGTTCCTGAAAATTCTGCCACTAAATAAAAAGGTATTAGGTGGAAAATCATTTCCATTAACTTTTAATGGCAAAAACTACAATGAATTCTATCCCAATCCATATTTTCACAGAGTGAAAGAAATGTTAAATGAATATTAAAAATAAGTTTATAAAATATAAATTAATTTGAAAGTAAATATAGATTACAGGTCTCTAGTAAAATTAATTTACTTTCAGGTAGCCATTCAACCTCAGAATCAGACATGTTTGATGAGAATTATTTTTTTCTTGACATTATGACAAAAAAAGATGAAGACAACATGACACAGCCATAAAAGAGTAATCTTTGTATGGAAAAAGTAATATCTTCTGGTCTCAAGTATCATGACTATCTCACAAGACATAATGCAATTTCCTAGAATATACAACAAATTCAACAGAGTAAACTAACTTTAAAGAAATTATACTTTGTTTTATTTTATGTTTATTTTTAATCCTCTTTATAAGATCATTATTTACTTAGCTTGCTTTTCCTTTGTTTCACTTATATATGCACCATTTCTCCTCACCAATTTTTCAAGTTTCTTGGCATTCTTGAATCTCTTGCTCTTAAAATACATATACAATGTTGGCAGGAATGTGAAATGAGACAACCACTATGAAAAACATACATCAACATGTGGTTCAGCCAATCTATTCTTGGTGTTTATCCCATAGAAAAGAAAGCATGTATCTACAAAGACTTCAACATTATGTTCACAGCGGCATTCTTTGTAAAAGCAAAAACCTAGAAACAAGCATATCCACCAAGTGCATGGATAATCAAATTGTGGTATGCCCATATACCATATTGCTCAGTAATAAAAATAAATGAACTATTGATAAATGCAACAAGGATAAACCTCAAAATAAATATAATGCATAACACAAGGGAAAGTGTATATTACATGTTAACATTTATATAAAATTCTAGAAAATATTATACAAAATAATCTAAAATGATGGAAAGTAGGTATTAAAAATGGCAGCTAGCAGGACGGAGGTGAGGGAGAAGAAGTGAATGAGGGTATGAAAGGAGAGTGTGTGATGTGTGTGATGTGTGTGGTGTGTGTGTGAGTAAGAGACAGTTAAATCCCTGTAGTAGCAGCAGGGGATGGCAGACCAGGCTCTCTTGGACAAGGAGAGACTACCACCGCTGCAGGTACCCCCCAGACTGCAAGACTCCTGCACGGAGCCCATGCCATCTTGAAGAGGAGAACGACCTTTTTTAGGAACTCATCAGCACCACCAACTAGACAGGCCTTATAACTGCCCCAGGACCCAGCAGCCACCCCAGCCAAAATCCTGCTGCCACAGACCCTCGGACCTCCACCTCCAAAGGTGCACAGCTCGGCAGCAGTAAGTACAAACTCCCTCTCCCCAGCAACAGAACTCGTGACAAAAAATTTGCATGTTTGCAGAGTGCACAGACATCCAGGGCACACCATTACGTAGGCAGCGCCTGGGAGCCACTGGGAGCCCCCACGGGTGTGATTTTGTACAGACAAGAGCGCGGGGCTCTGCAATGGAAATTCTGAACTCCCTCTTCCTGAATAACTGCTCACAAACACCCCAACTGTGCAACTTCAGTGCCAGAGCCTCTCAGAGCATGTCAGAGCTCTGCGCAGCAGGCAAAGGCACCTCCACACTCGCACATTTCCAACAGGCAGGAACCCTGAGCCCATCCAAACACAGGGCGCTTGTGGGAGCCACTGTGAGCTCTACCTGGGCATGATCTTGGACAAACAGGGGCACACTCTCCCCCTACCTCCAGCAGTAGAAATTCTGAATTCACCCTTCCTGGATACCTGCCCACAAGCACCTCAATTACATGGCTACAGAGTGCTTCAGTGTGCCTCGCTGGCAAACATACCGGAAGTGCCCCTGTGAGCAGCCACTGGGAGCAAGCGTCTATCCACCACAGGTGCAGCAACAAAAGCTAAGACTGCCCACCACACAACTACAGAACTCTGGACACCACAGTCACGCCTTTCCAGAGAGCAGGCCCCCTGAGCCCCATCGCCCCAAAAGACAGTTCCTGGGTACCGCTGTGAGTCCCTGCTGGATACACGTGATTTCAATTAAGAGTGCAAGGCAGCAAAAATTGGGACACTCCCCTCCACGGCGGCTGACTTCTAGACACCGCAGTTGTGCCTCTCAAGCTCGTAGGCCTACATCAAGAGAACCCAAATAGCTGAAGTAGTGAGCTACACTAGATTACCAAGCCCAGGAGAACTGAGAGATTAAACCAGAGGTTCCCAAACTTGTTTGTGCCGTAGACCCCTTGCCATGTTTTTCGGTTTTGGGTAGACCCCCTACTTACCTGATATTGATTTTTTTGTAAATTTCTAACTGTAGTGAAGTTTAGTGTTAAAATTTAATAAAAAATAATGTACCTACTTTTCTCCGGCATTCTCAAACAAAATAACACTTGATTCACTATAATTTGTATGATAAACTACCAGTTTATATTTTTTTAAATATTTTCTCAGCACTTTCCTATTCAAGATTCAGGAAACAAATGAACGTATTTTTCTCACATTCATATTTATAGAGTGACGAATTGAACAAGTCGGTGCAAGTTCGCGAAGCTTTGAGACAAAAATTGGCAAGAATGTTTACTGCGCGTATGCTTGTAACAAGATGATACTGGTATATCATTATGTGCAGGTTTTTATCCTACAACTTACACAATTTTATAAACATATATAATAAATTTTTTACTTCATAGGTACTTTTATAAATAATTTATATGTTTTTATATTATAAGATAATATGATGTAAGTAAATAGGTACTATCAGTGTATGTTGAGATCCACTATCGTGGACCCCCATTTTCATTTCATGGACCCCCAAATTTTTTTTTCGCTGACGTAGACCCCTTGCAGGTTGTCATAGACCCCTGGGGGTCGATATAGACCACTTTGGGAATCACTGGATTAAACCATTAGCACCATCCCCAAATGAACCTAGGTAGCAAAGCAATTGGATCTACAATTAAAACATTACAGGAAAACATGGGAAGATTTTTTTAAAAAGCAATCCCCAAAGGAAAGAAAAAGAGGAATCACCAAAAAGGGGGTTAAATAAAATTGAGGCTAGCAGCTTATCAGAGAAAGAATTTAGAGTAATGGTTATAAGGATATTTAAACAGCTGGATGACAAATAATGAGAATTATAAGGAGCTGAATGAGAATGTCACCAACATGAAAGGAATTAAGAAGAGATGAAAACGATATAGCTGCAATAAAGAACACAATGGAAGGCTTAAACAGTAGACTAGAAGAGGCTGAGGACCGCATCAGCAAATTAGAAAACAAGGTAGGGAAAAAAAACCACAAAAACACAGCAGCAACTGTGTTTAAGAAGGCTTAAAAAGCAAGAGGAGAGCCTAAGGGAGCTTTGGGACAACACAAATTGAAACAATATTTGCATAATAGGGGTACCAGAGGGAAAGGAAAAGAAGCAAGGAATAGAAACCTGTTTGAAAAAAGAATGACAGAAAACTTCCCTGATATTGACAAGGAAAAAACACTAACACGAATCAGAAAGGATATATGCACCCCTATGTTCATAGCAGCACAATTTACATTAGCTAAGATTTGGAAACAGGCTAGGTGCCCATCAGCAGATGACTGGATCAGAAAACTATGGTACATCTACACAATGGAATACTATGCTGCTATAATAAAGGAATTCTTACTATTTGCAGCAGCTTGGATGGAACTGGAGAGCATTATGCTAAGTGAAATAAGCCAGTCAATGAAAGAAGAATACCATATTATCTCACTCATTTATGGATAATAAAGAACTTTATAAACTGATGAACAAAAAGATAGATACAGAGGCAGTAAAGCATCAAACAGACTGTCAAATTACAGTGGGAAGGTTGGGGTGGGGTAGGGGAGATAAGAGATTAACCAAAGGACTTGTATGCATGCATATAAGCATAACCAATGGACGTAAGACACTGAGGGTTGAAGGCATGTATGGGAGTGGGGGGCAGTGTGGGGGGGGAATGGGAAGATATGTACACATGTAATACCTCAATCAATAAAAAAAATTTTAAATGGAAAAAAAATTATGGAAAGTAGATCAGTGGTTATCTAAGGAAAAGGAGCAGTGGGAAGGGGTTGAATTATAAACAGACATCTTTGGGGGGTGATATATTCATTATCTTGCTTGTAGTGATGTTTTTACAGGTATATACTTACATCAAACAAAAAATTCTACACTTCAAATAAACAGTTTATTTTAAGTCAATTGTAACTCAATAAATATTTAACTTTTTGGATTTAAATCCAACCTTGGAAATATAGCCACAGAGTGCATATTTAAATAAAGGGTAAGAAATTCCTAACCAATTGAAATAAAGTAATGTTCTCACTCTTACAAGAACTTCCCACCACCAAATGGATACATAATGGAAATCTCTGTAGTTAAAGTACATGATCTTCATGGTTCTTTCTACTTCTAATATTCTATGTTTATATATGAAAACATCACATCTCTGATCCACATTGTGTGTAACATGATGATAGTATATTTTATGTTGGAATAACCATTCTCCTAGCTCTGCAGTCAACTGTTTAATAATATTACTCTTTCGCAACTATTCATAATACCCAACAAGATCCTAACCACAAACAGCTACATTACTGGAACTGTCTAGTATACAATATACAAAGAGCTTTAGTTTCCTTAGAGAGTGTATATCCTTTAGTATACTGTCCATACTTCCTCTCCCTCCTTCAAATTGTTACACAGGCACTGACTTAATCCCTGGATCAGTAGCACAATAAACATTATCTCCCTCCAATACCTTATATAGCTTATCTGGAATGATTATGGTATTGCCTCTTACACTCATACACAAATAGACAAAAACACATATATACACACAAAAGAAAGAAAGAACAAATCACTATCATGAATGCAATTAGAGCTAGTATTTTCAATTGTAGGCTAAATCATAATATGTTCATAGCTAAAAGATAAAATATGATGAACTTGGATTATTTTCATAGCAACTCCCACTTCCTTGAAAAGGTACTATAGCCGGGACCGGTTTGGCTCAGTGGATAGAGCTCGATCTGCGGACTGAAAGGTCCCGGGTTCGATTCCTGTCAAGGGCATGTACCTTAGTTGCGGGCACATCCCCAGTGGGGGAAGTGCAAGAGGCAGCTGATTGATGATTCTCTCTCATCGATGTTTCTAACTCTCTGTCCCTCTCAATTCCTCTCTGTGTAAAATCAATAAAATATATATATTTTTAAAAGGTACTATAAATTTATAAAAATGAAAATTATATTTAAAAAAATTTTTGTATTTCCCCAAGAATAATTTAAGAAGCAGTAATTATTGTAAATATAAGCAACTGACAATGTCTAAAGAACTAGGTAGTCAATTAAGCATTTGCCAGGGAAACAGATGGCAAATGACATGTTCTGTACCTCTCCTAAAGGGGAAGGAAGTTTTACCAGCTTTGAAGATGTTTACAACCTGGTGTAGTATATATGTTTCCTCAGATTTAAAACTTTTCTCAAAATCTGGAGACTGGCAAGTGAAGCAAAGGCCTGGGTCCTCAACTAACTGGGCCTGAACCTCCCTTAGTATCAGTTTCCTCGTGTATAAAATGAGAATAATTCAATCTCCTTCACAGGCTTGTTTCGGAATTAAATGAGGTTACATAATGGAAAATATTTAACAGACCTAGTACATAGCAGGCATTGAACATTTGCCTTCCAGTCCCTGGTGTTATATTAGCAGAGTCAACAAGTACATGCCTCATAAAAGAAAAACTGAGTTACAACTTTTTTTTTTTTTTATCCCAGGAATTGGGAAATAGATTCTAAAAGAATTCCCCTACAACGAGATCTCTCTACTATTACAGTCAACTTTAAAGTTACTGAAAAGTGTCCTGTGTATTTGACATCACCATCTGCCAACCTACAGCTAAAACTTAAAATAACACTTAAAATATATACATACTCACAGATTGCTTGCTCAGATTAGAGAGAAAATTCTATTCACAGTTGCAATATGACACTTACAAGAAACAGATCACAGTCCTCAATGAAAATGTCCTTCCTATGACTGTAAACATTCTGACAAAGATGCGACATAATCAGTTCAGCAAATAAATAACTGAAAACAAAACGAGTATTTTCCAGCAGCCTTTGGCATTAGAGAGAAAGGTATAAACCAGAAGAGAAATAATATAAAGAGCTTATACATATACAATAATAACAAGATACCTTACCCTAGAACTTAGAATGCCTGAAGTGACTTATGAACTTAATTTAAAAGTTTCTTTGTCATGTTATTTATCAATTATCATTATTTAAAACAGTCCACCAGGTAATACAAACATACAGAAGTCTTTTGACAGAATGATTCCCCTTCTATGACATAAATTAAGGAGCAAAAATGGGAGGGCCTTAGCTGGCTTGGTTCAGTGGATAGACCATCGACCTGAGGACTAAAGAGGCCCAGGTTGGATTCCAGTCAAGGGCATATGCCTGGGTTGCAGGCTCAATCCTCAGTAGGGGATGTGCAGGAGACAGCCCATCAATGATTCTGTCTCATCATTGATGTTTCTATCTCTCTCTCCCTCTCCCTCTTCCTTCTTTGCTGAAATCAATTAAAAAAAAAAAATTTTTTTTTTTGATGGGAGGAATAAAATGAATATCTACAATACATTTTTTTCAACTAGGTAAATGCTATTTAATAATCAGGACTAGATTTATTGCTCCTGTGCAGATTAATTTTATTTGGCAACTTAGCTAGGCCACAATAACCAGATTTAGTCAAATATTATTCTAGATTTTTCTGTAAAACTTTTTTAGATAAGATTAACATGTAAGTCAACATAACTTGAGTTAAGCAGATTGTACTCTATCATGTGAGAGGGGCATATCCAATCAGTTGAAAGCTTTAATAATAATTTTTGTTAACACCTTCTTGGAGGAACAGGGAATTCTGCCTCCAGATTAAGATTGCTATTCTTCTCCTGGTCTCCAGATTTTGGGCTTACCAGCCTTGACAGTTATGTGAGCCAATTTTTTAGAATCTCTTACTCACATACACACACACACACACACACACACACACACATACACACAACCCTATCTCTCACATTTCATTGGTTCTCTGGAGAACCCTAATTTAATCCATATACCATCAAATTCAACATTCAGTAAATTATCTTATCACCTTACACTTACTATATTAGCTTATCCTATATAATCCTATATAATAAAGAGCTAATATGCTCATTAGACCAGCAGAACGACCTTCCAAAATGACTTTCTGGAACGACCAGTGGGAAGAGCCATGGTGACACGAGGCAGCCAGGGCTGCGATGGGCTGAGCCCCTTGCACGACTTTTGTGCATGAGGCCTCTGGTCTATATATATAAAAGCCTAATATGCTAAGTGTCCAACCGATCTGTCAAACATTCGGTCAACCACTAGACCAGTCACTATGACCACCCAATCACTATGACCACGAGGGGCAGACGCTCCAACAGGTAGGTTAGCTTGCTGCTGTGGTCTGGCTGACCGGGACTGGGCGAGACCTTCCAGACACACCCTGGAGCCCTCCCCAGGTCTCTCCCCAGCCTGCTGACCCCATCGGCCCCAATCAGGACTGGGAGAGGGCCCTGATTGGCACTGATCACCAATCAGGCTGAGGGACCCCACCCATGCACAAATTCATGCACCGGGCCTCTTGTTTTTTGATAAAGTGATATGGTAATAAATGAACCCTACAGAAATAAAAAATAATAATCTCCTTAATCTTACAGCTAGCAGCACTGATAAGAAATAGAACATCTTTCAAAAACTACAATCCAAACTCAGCAGGTAGCTGAGTGTCTTCCACAAACAACTTTTTGAGGGGCTTCCACAGGCCTTCCTGCACCTGAATTACAGAGAGCTAAATAAACATCATGAAAGTGAAAACAACTGAGTTTCCCATCACCATAGTAGCTCCTCCTCCTCTGAGATTCACTTTCTCTTCCAGCTCCCTCATCAACACATCAGTACCCTGGTTATTCTGCCGACTTAAATATGGTATGGAGTTCCTCTAGAAAGTTTAGTATTTCATTTTTTGTATCTCTTCAACACCAGAATTTCCATTTGATTTTTCTATAATTTCTAACTCCCTATTGAGACCCCCTATTTGTTGAATCGTCATTATCACACTTTCCTTTAACAGCTGCTTTAAAAACCCTTTGCTGTAGAATTTAACCGTGGAGACAATCAGCTTCTATTTCCTTTTTTCTTCAATCTATCACATTTTCCTGTTTCTTGACATGTGTCATAATTTTATGTTGAAAACATTTTCTATAATACGGTATAACATTTCTGGCATCTGTCTTCCTACATAATGTGAAGTTTTACTTCTCTTTAAGTCTTGTTTTTTATTTTAAAATCTGGTTTCCTGACGGGTTGCCCGTCTGTCCATGTAGCTTGGTGGTTAGCTGAGATTTTGCTCGAATACTCTAAGTCAACATAGGCTGTCATCCTTCCCAGAAGAATCTGTGTGTGGACAGGGGAGCACATTCAACATTCATAACATTTTCAAGTCTCCCAAGGTTTTCATTCCCCCAGACTCCTTCATGGGTCCTCTGCACATACCTGAAGCCACTGCTCTCACAACTCAGATACCCCCCCAGACAATGTTCCCCGGGCTGGCAAAACCTGCTGCTCCAAGTGGAATGTGCATCTTCCAACCACAGCAGGGAAAGTGCCCATCCTCATGATCTTCCCTACTCTTAAAATCAACCAAATTAGGAGGAGGACGGGTGGAGTGTGAGGGGAGCAGCTCCAGGAATGAATGCTACAGATTCCCATTGTTACCACTTAAAGTTTAAACACTTCTCAAACATAAACACTTTTCAGATTGTTGTAAGCCATTGGTTGAGTTCCAGAGCACTGAAATGGTTGCTTCTGCCTGTTTCACAGATAATCTTAGTCCTAAATCATAAACTTCCATCATTCTTAAATGTATTTACACCAGTTTCTGTTCTACTTTATAGCTTTATAACTACTATGGAAGTCTTTACTCTTCTATGTACTGCCAAACCTCCCATTCTTTTAGATCCAACACATGCACACCTTCTTCATGAGGCCTTCACCCCTTAATCCACACACACACAATGATCTCTACTTTCGCTGAATTCCTTTTATACATAATCCTATATAATAAAAGGATAATATGCAAATTGACCCTAATGCAACAACAGGGAACAACCAATCGCTATGATCAGCACTGACCGCCAGGGGGCAGACGTTCAACACAGGAGCTGCCCCCTGGTGGTCAGTGCACTTCCACAGTGGTAGTACCACTCAGCCAAAAGCTGGCTCATGGCTGGCCAGTGAGGCAGCCGTGGCGGGAGCCTCTCCCACCTCCTCAGCAGCACTAAGGATGTCCAACTGCAGTAAGGTGCACTCCCCAAGCTGCCAGAGGGGGATGTCTGATACCACAGGGAGCGGTCCTAAGCTGGCAGGTGGACAACCCCCAAGGGGTCCTGGACTGTGAGAGGGCACACGCTGGGCTGAGCCACAAACACACACACACACACGAATTTTCATACACCAGGCCTCTAGTTATTTTATTATTATTTTCTGTGTGTTATACTTTTTTTTCCCCAGCTATATCCTTAAGGCTTTGGGACAAAGAATTGAGTTTTCATACTTTTGTATCTTTACCCCATACCTGACATATTGCTAACTATACTGTAAATTTGTGCCTAGTTCAACCCCCAAATTTAAAATTATAACACATGTAGTCAAACCACTTCCCCAAAAAAGCACAATTAAGACACTAAAATCTAATCATGTTATACCATTAACACATTCTTCCCTTTTTCACTGAATCCATGATCTAAAGTGCACACATGAGCTGAAAGCATGTGACAGGGACCCCTGCTTACCAAGGCTAATACCCATTTTAATCATCTCCCTTACTAACAAAATTAGTATTCTCCTTGCAGTGAGGAGTTCGAGTTGAGGAGATGCACTAACTGAAAACACAGTAGTCATCTTAAAATCATTGGGGAGATGAATCATCAAAAGTTTTCCCTCTGAAATCATAATATAAATTTTTAATAATGGTTTAAAGAATTTTTAAAATTTCCTTACCCAGAAGATCCATTGCTCTTACAAACACCAAGAAGGGGCCTTTTCTCTGCAAAGCTGTCACACTTTTGAGTACCTGATATGGAATATAAAATGTAAAACAAAATTTTGAGAAGTATTCTTACATAATGCCCATTATTTTCATGTTCTCAGAATATTTACAGCCAAAAAGATACCAAAACATTCATTAAAAATTGATATGATTTTTATACTATTTTTTAGCAAAACTGGAAAATGTATAAATAAACCTGTAATTATTTTTAATTGAATAAAATATATTTTCTTTTAATTGGCATAAACTTAAAACTTATACACATCTCTAAGCTCCTGGAGGAGCTCAAAAAATCACCCCCAATTCTACCAACTAATTACCTAGGAATAGTATGATCTTGATTTTAAAACTAAATAAAGGTAAGTCAGGAAAGGGAAATTATAAAATTATAGGCCATTCTCAAAACATAAATGCAAATGCAAATATCCTTTAAAAATATTAAACTAAATGCCAATGTATTAGGAAAAGTAAAATCTTATAACCAAGTTGGATTTACCCAAGTAATAGTAATAATTTTACATTATAAAACCAATTAACATATTCATCCTATTGTTTCAGCAGATGCAGAAAAGCATTCAATTAAATTATACATATAGTCATGATAATAACAAAAGAAGCAACAAAAAATTTTCTTACCACAATAATGATTATCTACAAAAGAACTACAAGAATCAATGGTAATGTTTCAGAGCATTCCTATTAAAATCAGCAATAACAAAAGGATGCCCAATGTAACTGCTCTCATTCAACCCTATAATGGATGAACCAGACAGGATAATAATAATCAATGAACTCAAAAATATTACAGGATATGAAACCAATATAATAGCAGCAACGACCATAAAAAAAAATGGTCGTGAAATGCAAATGTATCTAAATCCAGGCAAGGAGGGGAAGGAGGGGAAGGAGGAGGAGGAGGAGGAGGAGGAGGAGGAGGAGATTTTTGTCACCTGCCTACACATAGAAGAATCTTGAGAACATTATGCTAAGTGAAACAAGTAATAAAAAATAAAATAAAAAAGACAAATACTCTATTATTCCACTTATTTGAAGTTGTAGTCAAACTCATAGAAACAGAAAGTGAAATGCTGTTACCAGTGACTGGGGTGGATGAAGAAATGGAGAGGACTGTTCACAGGGTACAAAGTTACAGTTTTATAAGCAGAAATAGTTCTAGAGATCTGTGAATGTATTAGCACTACTAAATAGTACAGTTAAAATCTGTCCAGATAGTAAATTTTGTTAGACAATTTTTATAGTTTTATTACAGATTTTTGAAAAAGATAGAAATAAGTTGTATGTGTGGTGAGACACTTATATACATACATATTTTGTTATATGAAGCACAGAATGCATAAACTCATAAAGATAAACAACAATTTCAAAATAGGGATCTATTCCTTAGGGAATTATGATAAAAGTATTTGGGAGAGACAGGGAACTTCAACACTTTTTAAACAATATTTTCTGACTCTTTACTAATATTCCATTTCAATGGATCTCTCCAAGGATTATGAGGTTTTAATACGGAGGATGCACCTTAATAGTTACACATTTAAACTGTGACATGACATAATATAAATATTTTTAAATTTTAAATATAGTAGTTATACAAAATAAGTTAGGGCAAGTTTTTTCATCCCTTGGCAGACTCTATTATCAACACCAGAATATGATAAAGATCAAAACTAAAACACAATTAATGTTTACTAATAAAGTTCTTTATAACTACTTAAACTTTTTAGGAACTACAGCAATCAGTGTTTAAGTCTTTAAAAATCATTAATTACTATGGATTGTATGCCCTTACCCCTTCAAAACAAATAAATCAGATTTCACAATTAACAATGTGCCTTGAACGAAGCACAAGTTAAAAATTAACTGGTTCTTAGAGCGCTATTATTGATGTTTAAATTTTATTTTAATTAGTAAAAAAGGGTGAGATGTAGAGAGCCTCCTGAGAAGGCACATGGACATTCTTTTAATTCTTATCAGCTGAGCCTGAGGGCACTGGCAGAATCCTCTTATCAGTACTGATTTCTTAATCAAGTGCTTGGAATGAGGAACAAATAGGACCTTGACTCACCCAGGTCTCGATATGCTAAATCTTGTACCAAAAAAATAAAGCGCTTACCCAGATTTTGATGAATAGGATCTGGGCACACCCGAAACTCCTTTTGACCTTAAACTCCCCTTTGGAAGCCAATAAAAATAAAAATTAAAAATAAAAAACCAAGGAAATTAAAAAACCTGATGAACAATATTAACTGTTGAATATAATAGAATCAGAGGTATGGCCGAAACCGGTTTGGCTCAGTGGATAGAGCGTCGGCTTGGGGACTGAAGGGTCCCGGGTTGATTCCGGTCAAGGGCATGTACCTTGGTTGTGGGCACATCCCCAGTGGGGGGTGTGCAAGAGGCAGCTGATGGATGACTCTCTCTCGTCGATGTTTCTAACTTGCTATCTCTCTCTCCCTTCCTCTCTGTACAAAATCAATAAAATATATTTAAAAAAAAAAAAAAAAGAATCAGAGGTATGGAAGGGGAGTGAACTGATGATTCTCAAGGAAAAGAGGAGTGGGGAGTGCGGGAAGAGACTGAACATAAACTGCGCACCTATGGATGGGGACAATAGGGGGTGGGGAAAGGGCAGAGGGTGGGGTAGGAACCTGGTGGAGGGGGAAAAAATTAGGAACTTTTGTAATAATATTAACAATAAAGGTTTCTTAAAAATAATAATAATAATAAATTAACTGGTCCAAAGCCCACAATCTTTATGTTCTAAATTAATTATGACTGAACTTCATCTCTTCAAGCCTAGCTCTTCACTCCTACCTATTTCACTTCCACCTTTAACAATAGCTATTTTCATTCTGCTTCCTGGTATCAGCAAGGTCACAGCTTATACCTGGATTCAACACTCCACTTTGACATGCTGATGAATGAAATTTCATGGTCTTAAAATGCAAATAATCCTGGCAAAAATAGTTTGATTGTTTTGGGTTTCTCCAAACCTGAATTCAAGAACTCCATTGGTTTAGCTGACCTGATCAATTAGTACAACAAACTATAGAAGATCAACCACCTAATACTTACTAAAGACTCATACTCTTCATGGGTATTTAGGGAAGGAATCAAAGAAAAAAAAAATTTTTTAAGTTCAAATTCAAGTAGTTGGAAAACTATACAGCAAAACCTTAATTCTGCTTTAAATAATTTCACTGAGGGTAGTTTGGATAAATACAATTCTAAAAGTGTTAGCATAAAAATTCTACAATCTTATGAACACTGTTGCTATTAACCTGATTTTTCATGCAGTATAAATAGTAGCATGTACTCTCCATGATGCTTAATGGAGTCATCACTCTCCCATACTGTAATCCTCCAAACTGTAGAGGATTAACTTTTTATATATAAAATTGTGTTTATTTGCATGTACAATAGAGAGAATGACGTTACACACACCTGTTCTACAGCATTTAACAGAATGCAGCATGGTGATTGAAATGAAAACCAGCTAGCCAAATCCATCAAATATAAAATCTACTGCAATCCTGTTGCAAAGTCCTTTTGTTAAACTCCTTTTATTCTAAATCCTTTTAATTCTGTCCGATAACACTAAAACATTTATAAAAAGCTTAAAATCCTAATAAATCGCACAATTAAAGTAATGAAAATGGGCTTGCCCACGAAGTCACAACTCTACCCCCTCTCAAAAAATTCAAGACAGTTTGAATGTCAGAAAATGTTAAATAATACCCCTCACCATACATGCCATTGTAAACTCATTTAAACCAATGAGTTTAAGCTCATAAATCAGCCTTAAGGATTTCAAGATAGCAAATAGAAACCACTTCTGTGAGGATCCAAAAGCAAATACAGATGCAAATAAAAATCCAACTGATAATGAAATATTCCAACTCTGCTCTTTTGATGTTGTGGATGATGTCTTAAGTATAAATATTTTACACAAAACTATGCTAATAGTAATAAATTCTAAGTGTGAAAATCTTTTGCAGAAAGATTCTATTGAACAACTTAATGCATTTTATCAGTTAAACCTGTGGTCGGCAAACTGCAACTCACGAGCCACATATGGCTCTTTGGCCTCTTGAGTGTGGCTCTTCCACAAAATACCACAACCTGGGTGAGTCTATTTTGAATAAGTGACGTTAGAAAAACTTTTTAAAAGTTGGCTCTCAAAAGAAATATCAATCGTTGTACTGTTAATTAATGAGTTTGATGACCACTGAGTTAAACCATTTCCAAGACTTCCATTCCATTTTTTATTTACTTGAAATAATTACTTTAGAAAATATTTAATTCTGTTTGTCTACATCCAGTTTTTTTCATAGATTCTCTTAATGTGAGAATAAAATTGTAGTCATATATTACAGGTCTAAATTTTGGCTAAAAAATAAGATTCTGTTGTCAATTTACAGTCAGATTTTTCCCACTAAAAATTTCTATTTTCTTACAAAATTTTCCATTGTGTGCTATAAAGCAATCACCATTATGAATTGGGTAACCTCATATAAGTCTCTTACCTAAGCAAAAGAATTTTTAAAAACAGGATATGAAGTGGAAAATGAGGTGAGGAAGGAAAAATAGGAAAATAGATATACACGTTGCAGGTACCATCAACCAACCACGGGAAAGAGCAACAGGACAGAAATCTTACTGCCTTGAACAGTTTTACCTAAATATGATTACAAAGACATCTTTTCCACTTGCCTAAAATAGCCAAAATATGTATATACATTTTAGCCTCCACAGTGACTTCAAATAGTTTAAAATATTAAAGACAACATTTTTTCATTATTGCTAGCTTTATTACCTTCCTCTGAATGTTAAAATGTTCCGTATGTGAAGTATCCCTTAACATTTAAAGGTCCCATATTATTTCACTTTGATAATCAGGCTTCTTATGCTCTCTCACAGATGAGACTCATCAAACTTTAAGGAACACAAGATTACAAACCATCCATATGACAGAGGAGTAAACTGATAGTAAGAAAAGTTAAATAACTTGCCCAATAAATGCCACATGTGACCCTGAAAGACAGCCCAGAATTCTTCCCTCTGCTCACTTAAATTAAAAAAGTACTGCTATATAAAACCATGATCAACTTCTTCACTTACAAAAAAAATCATTGGCAAAGGCTAATGTACTTACTCCCTTAATGCTTTAATTCTATCATCTGCAAAGTAGAGATAAGTACCAATACTTCACCTAGAATTGTGAGAATTATAAAAATAAAAATAAAATAAAAATAAAAAGTAATAAATGCAATGGTGCTGAAACAGTGAGAACTCAATAAATTTAATGCAATTATATTGCTGCTGGCAACTGTAATATGATAAATCCATTTATCTACTTTTCTGGTGAAGAAAAAATAAATACTGTTCACACCCTTGACTATTTTCTTGCTCTTTCTTGCATGATGCCAGTATTTCTACCCCTTGCTCACCCACACTGAAATATGCCAAGCACACACCTCAGGTATGCTAAACTTTCTCTTCTGTCTCCTGGGCATAAATACCCAGTTATGCCCTAGTCATCTATCTGGTTCATTTGTCTACTTTTTTAGTTCATTCTCAAATGATTTCTTTTTCTTCAAAGCACTTAACAAAATCTCATATTATATACATTCTAGTCATGTATATAGTCTCAGAGCATTCAAATGATGGCTCAAATTCCATGACACAAAAAGACTTGTATGAGAATGTCCACAACAGCTTTATTCATAATACCTCAAAACTATACTCAACCCAAAGTCCACCAACAGAAAAATGAATAATTTAGTATTTTAATAGAATGGAATACTACTCCACAATAAAAAAGAAAGATACATTGATACACACAAATCATTAAGAATAGGGAAAAATACTCCCTCTAAAATATGTAAAGAAATCAGACAGCACATGCCACTGGAATAGATGTTTTATCAACCTTAATTCTGAAGTTTAATTGCCATATCTGTAAAATGAAGATTCTACATAACTTGCAAATAGCAAATGATTAATAAATGGTAGCTATTACAATAAACTAAAATAAAATGAAGGCATTCTGGAGAACTGATATAAAAAAATTAGTGAAATCATACAAATATTTAACAATAAATTAAACATAGAAGTAACAATTATGAGATTCTCTCAATGCTATAAGTTATTTGAAAGGATGCGACAGATAAATTAAAATAGAATTAAATCATCCCTCCTCAACAGGAATTTCTGGACTACTCAGAAAACTAGTACAACTGAAATATGAAGAAAAGTAAACAATAGGCATTAGATTCTCTCTTGAAGCACCCAAAAAGTTCATAGAGATCATCTTTTGCTTAATTGATCAGAAAGTATTCACAAAGAATGCCAAATTGGAATTAAGGTTTTAAAGGATAAGAATATATGGGTGAGGACAAGAAAAAATAAAACAAAGACAAAAAAATACAACCCCACCGAGTTGGCTCAGTGATTGCGTGTTGACCTATGAACCAGAAGGTCATGGTTCCATTCCCAGTAGGAGCACATGCCTGGGTTGTGGGCTCAATCCCCAGTAGGAGGCATGCAGGAGGCAGCCGATCAATGATTGTCATCACTGAAGTTTATTTCTCTCTCCCTTTTCCTTCCTCTCTGAAATCAATAAAAATGTTTGTGTGTTGTTTTTAAAAAAAAAAAAAAAAATACAAAAAATACCAAAAAAAAAAAAACAAATGTGTTGTACTACTGGAGAAGGGCATATTCAATTGACTAACAGATTCTTGTATGTGCCCTCACCTGTGATAGAACCTGAAACCTTGGCGAATTCGGACAAAGTTCTAACCAACTGAGCTACCTGGCCAGGCATCCCTCCCTTTTATATCTTTACTATAAACTTTTTTGTTGTTGTTCCCAAGAGTTATCCAAGAACTCATACAAAATGTGCCAAATAAATGAGTTTTAATCCTCATCTTCCTCCTCTTCTTCATTCTGCTTAATTGGGAAGTAAAGCAATTCCTAACTCTCTTGGCTATTAACAACTACAAGCAACAAATTATGTTAATTATTCTTCTTCAAATATTTCTTGGTGAGATATTTAAAATACCTTTTGGGAAAAGGCACCCCAAAGTTACAATGATCTTGCTCTTGCTTCTTTCAAGATTACAACCCCTCTACTGAGATTACCAGCTTTTTCAATAACCTTTATTCTCTTCTAAAGAAATTGCTCAAAATTGGCATTCCATCATCTGCAGGATGGGTATGATTAAGGGTATTTTCTTTTTTTCTTTTTCTTTTCTTTTTTCCAGCCTCCCTTTGCCACATCTTTTTCAGAGGTGCCATGGTGGCAGGGGACACTGTGTACATCTAAATTCTCATTTATGATTTCCATTTCTGTCCCAGTAAAAAACTCCATGTTTCCCTTGCTTGCATCTTTTTCATCTCCACATATGGCACAGAGTACAAAGAATTAGACCGTTAATAATCCTTGCTTCATTTCTCTTCAATGGTATAGACCTCTTCTTTATATTTTAATCATATAATAAACACCTATGGACCCATCACTGAAGATGAGAAAACATGACCAACACTTTTCATTTACTTACATATTCATACATCATAAACCCTGTCTCTATATTTTGTGCTTCTCATTCCTTTTCAGACACTCAGTTGTATTGTTATTTTTCACATACATTTTAAAATAAGATTTTTTATTAGCTCATGAGTCTAGTTGTTTCTGTTAAATATAAAGCTATATACTAGTAAATTCTCTTGGGTTCAAATAAAATTCTCTCCATATTCCACCACAAGTGAAAATTCCAAAATATTAAAGTAAACCCATATACACATAAAATGTGCAAGACACAGTAACAGCAACAAATTGGAAAATCTCAATGAAACTAGGTTAAAAAGTAGGTGCCAAGAAGATACTTCAAATGATAACAACTGAGGCCCAATCCTCTTGCTTTTAAGACTAAAAGAATCACAGGCAAATGGGAGGAAAAATACAAGATGCCATTCTCTGAAAGGCAAGAATCATAGTAGTCCCTTGATGATAGTCAGAGGGGAGGGAAAGTTTAAGCCTTCTTTACCTATTCATGAGATCAAAAGAAATAAAGGAATCCCTTGGTGTTTTTATCATTTTCTTTTGCTACTACATCTGGCACCAGACAGAAAACAGCACAATTAAAGCTATAATACTCTTGCAATTCTTCTATAATGCTTGCACCTTTTAAAGGATCCGTGATTCAACTTCTCCAAAGATACATTCAATTTTAAACTACCCTACAAAATCCATTCCCAATTTATTTGTTTTCTTTATTTACAAAAATTCATATGAAACTACCCAAAACTTATAATTAAAGCAGTGTTGAACTTCCGCATCCAGCCATAATAAATTAACAGGGATTGGATTTTTCCCATGTAAGAAACAGATCAAATGTATGAAAAGACAGTTTCCAGACACAGAACAACAGGTAGTATGGGACAGTGATCCTTGAAACAAGGAGAACAATTGATATGAGCCCTATGAATGCCTCAAAGAACTACTCATTTATTTAAGTACTGTCAATGACTGCCTCTGCTTCTGCACTTTGACAGAAGTGAATAGTTGTGACAGATGCCCACAGCCTAAAATATCTCCACCTGGCCCTTTCAGAATATGTTTTCACACCCCTGCCTTAGACAAAAGGCTATTCCAGACATACCAAACAAAAAGCCAAGTAATTTAAATATACCCCAGAACAAAGACCAACAATATTAAAAGGAATACAAAACAGCAACCTTCGGCAGCATTAAATTCACAATGTGTAACACCCAAACAAATATTTCAAGGCATGTCAGTACACAATGCAATTAGACCCATATTAATGAGATAAATCAATCAACTGAACAGTGGCATTTACACTACTATGATAAGCATACTCCATTTATTCAAGAAGATAGAGAAAAATACAAGCATGTTAAGATATTGAGGGGGGAAAGAACAAAAAAAGAAGACATTGGAGATCTCTCCATATAAATGCGTGCACATACTCATGTGATTCTTTTAGTCTAAAAATGGAAAATACAGTGTTTGTAATGAAAAATACATTGGATAGGTAAATGATATATTAGATACTGCAGAAGAAAACTAGAAAACATGAAGAGGCAACAATAGAAGCTACTGGAAACACAAAGGGGGGTAATGACTGAAGAAAAAGATATTTGAATATACACTGAGAAAGACACTGTCCAAGAGAATAAGACAAGCCAAGACTGGGAAAAACTATTTCTAAATTATATATAATATAAAAGGCTGTTGTCTAAAACATACAAAGAGGCCCTGGTCAGGTAGCTCAGTTGGATAGAGCATCAAGCCCATATACCAAGGTTGCGGGTTTGATTCCCAGTCAGGGCACATACAAGAAACCACCAATGAGTGCATAAATAAGTGAAACAAATATCTCTCTGGCTCTCCCTTCCTTTTTATAATCATGTACTTGGTGAGGATTTTTTTTTAAGGTCTGATTTTGATCATTTCATTTATAATTTCAGATGGCTATTCTCATTTTTTTATTTGATAACCTAAGGGGGGAAAATAGACAGGTATTTGTTTTAAAAATTCTTGTTACACACTGGTTAACAAATCACTGAGCTAGGAGAATGGCTAAAATTTATAACACTGACAACAAAAAAATTAATTGACTGTATGAAGAAGACTTTCTCAACCTAAATGATTTTGTTCCCAACAAGAGAATGGCAAAATACATAAAGCAGAAACTGAAAAAAAAGTTATAAGAAGAATACACAATTATTTTTGGGATATTTCAATAAATATATATATATATATATATATAACCCTAATATGCAAATAGGCCAACCAGCGGAACAATTATGACGGGCACTGACCACCAGGGGGTGCATGCGGAACATGGCAGGCATCAGTAGCAGTCGGCAGAGCACGGAATATGGGGGGTGTCAGCTGTGGCAGGATGGTGGAACAGGTGAGCAGGGGCACCAGACCAGGGCGGGGCAAGCCTCTGGTGGTTACTAAAAATTCTTTGCTCCCATGTGCCACAGTCCCGAGTGGTGCTCACACCCACTACTGGTGCTGGAGCAGCCACTTGCACCCTCTGACGGTGCCCAGCGCCAGCTCCAGCTCCAATTGTCAGTGGGTACAAGTGGCAGCTGTTGGCCCCATTGCCCCTCGGGGCCTCTCTACCTCCCCATGCTCTTGAGAGGTGATCAGGGCTGGCAGCCACCTCTCAAACCTGCTGCCAGCGATGGTCACTGGTCCTGATCGCTCAGTGATGGCCCTAATCACCCCAAAGGGCTTCTCCACCTCCCCCTGCTCCTGAGGGGAAATCAAGGCCAGCAGCCACCACTTGCACCAGCTACTAGCACCAACCCCAATAGTTCTGCATCGGTGGGAGCGGGGCTGCCAGCAGAGGACATGAAGGATGGGCCGAGACCTGCCCTTGTGCCCACCACAGCCTCGCAAGCCCACAGTTCCTTTCAAGGTGCACAAATTCATGCACTGGGCCTCTAGTATATATATATAACTAATAGAATAAGCATAAAGACAACCTGTATGGACACAGAAGAATGAAACAAGATACACCATTTTCTGGGCCATAAAATAAATCACAAAACACTTAACAGAATAGGAGTCTTTATAAACTATGTCTTCTGATGACAATAAGATTAAATTAGAAATTAATAAAGAAAATCAAGAATAGCATTCAAATTTAAAAAAAAAAACAAAAAACCTTTTAAATAACCCATGAGTCATGAATAAAATCACAAGGTAACTGAAAAAGTGTGTAGAAGTTAATGAAAAACAAAAATCACAAACTACAAAAGAAAAAAATCTACAACTTGGATTTTAAAGTTTTAATATAAAAACTTCTGAAAATTAAAAAGGTTTGTTTTTGAAAAGCCTAAATGTACTCTCTGTAGGAGGATTCTGATAATGGGGGAGGATTTGCAGGGGTACAGATAGATTAGTATAAAGGAAACCTTGGTATCTTCTGCTCAATTTTGCTGTGAACTTAAAGCTGCTCATAACAGCGTGGCAGTCTTGTATGATAGTTCCAATTAGTCCATATCCTCCCCAACACTTATTATCCCTCTTTTGTACACAGCCATGTTAGTGGGTGAGAAATGGACAAGAGGACTTTTGACAGTGATGGAAAGGCTTTCTATTTTGATTGTGTAGTAATAACATAACTGGATTCATTTGGCAAAACTCATCAGTTTAAATAAAGTAATGGTTTTCACTGCATGTAAAATTATTTCTCAATAAAGCTGAATATTTTCCAAAAAAAAAAAATTTCTTAAAATAACTATGACTTAGAAAATAATGAGTTTTCCCTTTCACACCTAGGAATGTGTTATGATAAATGAACACAGATTTCCAAGACCACAACTTGTCCAATTCACTAAGACACCCACATTTCTTTTTTACAGTTCTACAGTAAAAAGCATTTAAACTGTACTGATAATAATCAGCATCTCCATTACAAGTCTGTTTATTTGGGTCACAATCATTAAGCTCACATGTAATTTAGTTGCTTCATGTTACACCTTTGTTTTTATCTGATTCAAGATATCCGTCACTAACCCTTTTGAAGTACTTTTAATAGTTTATAGAGAGTCCTGTAAAAGAGAAGCGACATTTCTTTTAAAGGGCTGATTTAATTTAGGGTGAGCGTAACTTGAATAGACTACAGCTGTCTTTGTGGCATACCTTATCCTGACAGCTTAAAAATTTTTAATGTACTTATGTAGGATAATGACTTCCCTATATACTGTGCCATACTGACTATTTTTAGTGCTCTTCACCTTTAGACTAAACAACCAATGATTCCAGGTACAATGAAAACACTAGCAACTGAAGATATTTTAGACCCTCAAAATGAAAGAAAAGATGGAAAAAAACAGAGCTACTTTATACATATTTCAATGAACACACAGAGACATAACCTAGAAACACCTCGATTTGGTAAAAATGGTTTCCCTGTAATACTGGAAAAATCAAATACTGGGAGACATGTGAGGCCTAAATGATTAAGAGGTAAGCTTTTAAACTTCCAATCCCAGATCCACCACTTATCAACAATGTGTCTTTCTATGCCCCTTACCTACCCTCTTTGAGCTCCAAGTCTCATCAGTGAACTGATGAGTAATGGACACATCTTGCAGAATGGTGGAAATGTGGTGATAATGATATAATCAACGTAGCATTTGTGTGGAAAATATAAGCATTATTATTCACCTGATTTATAAATTTACTTCCTCACTTTTCTGTTCTGTATACTTCCCTCTCACCATGGTCCTCAGAGAAAGGTCCCTAATTAGAGTTCAAATAGGTATAAACTGAGACTACTCAGATCAATTTTGCAAATTCAACACCATGACATCACAAAAACTAAAACACTAAAAATAGCCACACTTCCGCCGAAACCAGTTTGGCTCAGTGGACAGAGCGTCAGGCTGCGGACTGAAAGGTCCCAGGTTCGATTCCGGTCAAGGGCATGTACCTGGGTTGCGGGCACATCCCCAGTAGGGGGTATGCAAGAGGCAGCTGATCGATGATTCTCATCAATGTTTCTAACTATCCCTCTCCTTTCCTCTCTATAAAAAAAATCAATAAAATATATATTTTTTTTAAAAACTTAAAAGAAATTTAAGATGAACAGAACAGAGCATTTGAGAGCTTGCTCCCTGGCATATCTTGTCTCCAACAAGCTCATAAAAATTCTCTATCACTCCGGACATTTCTTATATTAACATTTCTGCCTGTCAATGACCAGTGGAAATCAGTCCTAACTGACCAGTGTCTCCCTGTGAGCACAGCAGCCTTCTTGGAAAGGGTCCTTGAGGCATCTCTTTAGAAGAGCTGGAGCTCTGTGGTTACACTCCGTCCGATCACCATCGGGTTTGGGGAGATGATGTGACTCCCCACCCGCACCCCCAAGCCATACAACCATCAAGTGGCAAAGGCCTAAGCAGAACTCAGGTCTGGATGCTTGCCTCTCTCCTTGTGCCCCCACTGCCCTCTCTTTACACACAGACCAGGAGCCAGAGATATGTGCAGGCTGCCCGGTTCCATGAGGAAGACCATTACTGGGGAGACTGTTCCACAACAGACTGGAAACAAGCACAGGTCTTGCCAAGTGAGAATAAAAATACCATGCTGAGGAATAACCAACGGCTCTCGTGGCACAGCTGGTCTGCCTGAAGAGTTCATGGTTAAGAGTTCAGTAACATGCAAACACCACAGTCAAACGGCAGGAGTTCCCAAGATAGCAGAGAAACAGGAACCCACCCCGAAGGATGAGAACAGCGAAATGTTAAAACTCCGCCCATCCACATGGCCAAGGACAGGGAAAAATAAACCATGACATCCTGTTAGAGGGGGATTCACAAAGAAGGCAGACTCTTGAAATTAGAAAGAAAAGAAAAAATACAAGATATTAATAGATGAAGGCTAAGCACTGTACCAACTTTGTATAGTTAAGAAGCTGTGTGTCTTCAAAATGATCTTGACAATAAAAATCTGACACTAAAACAACAAAAGAAAACAAACAAACCAAACAAGATGAACGGAACACATGTTCCCCAGTCATAATTTATCTAAGTACCACAACGCCTGGCCAAATTTTGCAGAAACCTAAATTATTCCAAGTAGTAAAGGTCCCAATGATAAAGACTGTTATTTAAAAAACAAACAAAAAAACAAAACAAAACAGCAAACTGAGAGGTAATTAGAGCAGAAAACATTATGAAAGCCTAAATCTCATAGTTTGGCCATTTACAATGTCAATAAGATGGTTCCCTCTTTGCAAGATACTGGTGATGGCCATAAGCAATACCTTTGGAAGGTTGCTAGTGTTTAGGCAGGGGGAAAAATTTACCACAGACCTTCAAAATTTCTGATTTCATCGAGCTGAACAAATCAAACTTTAAAAAACACATTTAAGTTGTGTGAAAAGGATGAAACTGGTAGTTGTACCTTAAGAAAAATAATAAAAACTTGAACACCTATTTGAAAATTGACAACAAAAAAAAAGCAAATGAAAAAAGGTTTAACAACTCTAAAGTTGTTCTACTCATGTTTGTTTCTAGAAAAATAATTTCAGCCATTCATATTAAAAACCAGAAACAATTAGTATTTTTAACTGCATGGCTGGACTGTGTACATTACAAGCTCCAGAAAATAGTTGGCATTTATATTTCAGTAGGAAAAACTGGGATGGATTTAAAGTTTTCTTAAACTTTTAATATTTTTTGAGATGTGAAATTGCAAATTCCTTGGATAACAGAACGAAAAATCAAAGTAGCTTTTCAGCAGTATGTCAAAATGAAATAATCTAGAAAAAAAATAAGCCAAATTGGCTACCCAGTGTTTTGGATGAGTACAAAAATCTGGCTCATAGACACTTGGGAATACTGTTTCCAAAGAATCCATCTGGTCTCAGAATAAAGGCCCTAGCTTATAAGAATTTATTCTAAACTGTTCTTCTTTTTTTTTTTTTTTTTAATATATTTTATTGATTTTGTACAGAGAGGAAGGGAGAGAGATAGAGAGTTAGAAACATCGATGAGAGAGAGTCATCGATCAGTTGCCTCTTGCACACCCCCTACTGGGGATATGCCCGCAACCAAGGTACATGCCCTTGACCGGAATCGAACCCGGGTCCCTTCAGTCCCCAAGCCGACGCTCTATCCATTGAGCTAAACCGGTCCCGGCTAAACTGTTCTTAAATGGAGAAAGTTCAGATACTAAGTACATTGGACTGTTAAAAATGACAACTATGGTTGAATCTGCATTTCTCAAAAATCTAGTTCAGATTAAAGACCAAAATGATCATCCTTCTGTATGAATGCAAGCCTAATATATTATAATTCCTAATAGAGTTATAGGCTTGCTTAAGAGTCAAAACAGTGTTGCCCATGTGGTCACTGACAGATGATTTTTAAAAATTATTTACCCAAAAGTATAGTTCTAGCCCTAGCCAGTTTGACTCAATGGGTAAAGCATCAGCCTACAGACTGAAGAGTCCCGCATTAGATTCTAGTCAAGGGTACATGCCCCGGTTTCAGGCTCAACATGCAGGAGGCAACTAATCAATAATTCTTCATCATTGATGCTTCTATCCCTCTCTCCTTCTCCCTACCTCTCTGAACTCAATTTAAATTTAAAAATATGTAATTCTGGTTTCTCTTTTGTAAAATACTGAATAAATTAACTTTGGGGGCATCATTCATATTCCACATACCATGCAAGGCACTGATTCCAAATAAATACATTATATTTGAGGAAGAACCATAACATAGAATAAATTTAAAGTGTATATATATGATTTCACATCTTTTTTTTCTAATATTTAGTTTTTATTTATTTTTCTTGCTTTATTATAATAGTTACGGCCTGCATTTTTTGGTAAATATAAGTTGTGATAGAAGCCATCCCAAACTCACAGGAAAGTGTTTAACATATCACTATTGAGTATGATGTTGGCTTGAGATTTCTTTTTATAGATAATCTTTATCATACTGATTATGTTTCTTTCTATGCCTAATTAGCTGAAAGGTGTTTGGTTTTTTTATCATAAATGGCTATTAAAGTTTATCAATGGTTTTTCCCCACTTCTATTGAGATGATCTTACGGTTTTCTTCTTCATTCTGCTGATATGGTGAATTATAAGGACTTTTTTTCAAATGTTGACCAATGTTGTAGTCCTGGAATATCTGTTACTTGGTCCTGATATGTAATTCTTTTCATATACCGTGTTTCCCCGAAAATAAGACATCCTCCAAAAATAAGAACTACTTACAAGTTTCCTTCTGAGTGAAATATAAGGCATCCCCCGAAAATAAGGCCCCCCCTAGGCTAAACATGAGAGATTTGGTCCACTGATTCTGAAAGAAATGGAGTCACAAGAAATTCACCAGGAAATTCAGGAATTGGATTGCTATGATGATGTTCCAGAAGATGACATGATTGTCATTGAATAAATGAGTAAATTCTTGATACTGTAGGATTCATAGTTTGTCTGGTTTGTGTTGACAACTACCTTACTAATGTACCTTATACAGGTAATAAATTTCCTTTAGTTTCATTTAACAATAAATGTGTACCGTATTCTTCTTCATGGAAAAATAAGACATCCCCTGAAAATAAGACCTAGCGCATCTTTGGGAGCAAAAATTAATATAAGATACTGTCTTATTTTCGGGGAAACAGGGTATCACTGGATTCTATTTGGTAGTAATTATATGTAAATTATACCAAGGAAAAAAGGAGAGGGAAAGGGAAATGGAGGGAAAGAGGGATGCATGGGTATGAAAAGATGAGGATAAAGAATTACCATGCCGAAACCGGCGTGGCTCAGTGGATAGAGCATCGACCTGCGGACTGAAAGGTGCCGGGTTCAAATCCGGTCATGTATCTGGGTTGCGGGCACATCCCCAGTGAGGGGTGTGCAAGAGGCAGCTGATCGATGTCTCTCTCATCGATGTTTCTAACTCTCTACTCTCTCTTCCTCTCTGTAAAAAATCAATAAAATATATTAAAAAAAAGAATTACCAAAGAAAAAAGAAAATCATGACAGCAGAGTAGAATTATTTAATTAGTAATCCTCATTGAGACAATCTTGCAAAAGAACAAGAAACAAATTACCTTTTAATTAATCTTTATAGGGGAGTGTAACAGCCAAATAATACAGTACCAGAAAGAGAGAACCAAAAGAAAACAGGAAAATAAATTATCAAAAAAGCAATGTAAAAAATTTTCTCAAAATTATGTATAGTCCTTACATTTCCAACTGAAGGAGCTCAGGACAATCCATGAACCAAGAAATAAATGCCACAGAGGAAAATAAGCCAATTACAAAGAAAAAGGTATCAACATGGCTTCAGATTCTTCAACCACAACACCAGACCAATGCCTTCAAAATTATGAAGTAACATTATTTAAAAACAAGTATTTATTACCCAGCCAAAGTATCAACCAAGAATATGTAAGAATAAAGACATCTACAGACAAACAAGAGCTACCACAAATCAGTACCAGCCAGTGAGGCGCAGTTAGTTGAGCATTGGCCCATGCACCGCTATGTCACTGGTTCAATTCCTGGTCAGGGCACATGCCCTGTTTGAGGGCTAGATTCCCAGTAGGAGGCATGTAGGAGGCAACCAATAGATGTTTTTTCTCTCTTTCCTTCTTTCTCTTCCCCATCCCTTCCTTCCTCCTTCCCTCTTACTTGGTTACTGTCTTTTAAAAAAAATCAATAAAAACATATTTTAAAAAGATCTAACACATCATTTTCGGTTCTTATAAGTGTATTTCTCGTATCACACAATCTCACTCATCTAGAGGAAATAGTGAACAACATGAACTGATGAACAAAAACAGACCCGGAGACAGGGAAGCATCGATAAGACTATCAAACCTCAGGGGAAGGTGGGGGGGAAAGGGGAGAAATCAACCAATGGACTTGTATGCGTGCATATAAGCCTAACCAGTGCTCATGGACTACAGGGAGGTGGGGGCATACGTGGGGAGAGATTTGGGATGGGAATAGGGGGGTGAGGACAAATATATGATACCTTAATCAATAAAGAAATTAAAAAAAAAAAGATATAATACAAATCCTTTTGGTTTTTTTCCAGGAAATTTCTTAAGGACTTTATCCCATCAAAATGAGCACACAAAGCAAAATGGACAAAAGGTACTCATTTTTCCATTATAAATATTATGTGATAAGTTATAACAAATCTTAAAAAAATTAAAAAGAAATTAACCATGAGACATGTTATTTTTGCAAGTCATAACAGAACATTTAGCTATATGTATGAAATTAAATTTTAAATCTGTTATTTTTTAAAGTAAGCATATTACAGTAGATGGAAGAATCTTTTTTCAATTAGACAAAGTAAATTAAACATAACAAATTCTACTAGTAATATTAACTTTTATAGCTTTATACTCTCTCATGAGCAAAAATTGAAAAAGTTGAAGAACTGACATAGACAAAAGAGCTAAATAAATGAAATGAAGTAAGAAAAATTTGCCTCTGTCAATTACATACAAAAGAAACAAAGACTTAGCACAGTCATTTAGTAATAAAGTTTGTGTGGTTTTTTTTAAATATATTTTATTAATTTTTACAGAGAGGAAGGGAGAGAGATAGAGAGCTAGAAACGTCGATGAGAGAGGAACACCGACCAGCTGCCTCTTGCACACCCCCTCCTGGGGATGTGCCCACAACCAACGTACATGCCCCTGACCGGAATCGAACCCGGGACCTTTCAGTCCGCAGACCGACGCTCTACCAATGAGCCAAACCGGTTTCGGCTAAAGTTTTTCTTGATTCTAACCACCCAAAGAGAAAGCTGACTATTCCAAAAATAATAATGTTCTTTGTCAAAAGATTTCACCAAAACATAAATACATCAGAAATAGGAGCAAGAGAGTGAGAGTGCAAAGGAGAGACGGAGAAAAAGAGAGCTGAAATCTGTACATGCCATAAAATTCAAAAAGAATAAAAATGTCCACATGACTTCAGGATACTACTGTCTTACTACCTTCTTTTCATTTCAATTGAGATTTAATCACCACATTAATCCCTAACATTAGTTTTAATAAACATCTCCTGGTAGTTTTAATAAACATCATTCTCACCAATCTAGAGTATTAATAACTGTTTAAAATTGCCGGGACCGGTTTAGCTCAATGGATAGAGCGTCGGCTTGGGGACTGAAGGGTCCCGGGTTCGATTCCGGTCAAGGGCATGTACCTTGGTTGCGGGCATATCCCCAGTAGGGGGTGTGCAAGAGGCAACTGATGATGACTCTCTCTCATAGATGTTTCTAACTCTCTATCTCTCTCCCTTCCTCTCTGTACAAAATCAATAAAATATATTTTAAAAAAATAATAAAATAAATAACTGTTTAAATAAGTATTAGAAGGAAGATTTCCCAACTTCCGTTTAATTTATGTTCTAAAAAAGATCTAACACATCAAGTTTTAAAAACATAAATTAAAATATCTTAATAACCTTTTTTAAAAGATTTCATAGTGTGCATATAATAATTAGTAGGATTGTTTTTAGTGCACATGCTAAAATGCTGAGTGATCACAGATAAGTTAATGAGAAAATACAACCCTTAGGAAGCTCACATCATTAAAGAGTCGGGAGTTACATAGGCATCCAAATAGCAGACTTAATTTTAAAATGTGCTTGATTCTGTAAAAAGTAAAAATAACATATGATATGTAAATCAACATTAAAAAGTATTCATTGTTAAAGCAGAGATCAAAGGTCAAAAGCCAGAAACTGTACTTCTGACATAGCTAGAAATGCAGAGAGCAGATTCCTCTCTAATCAAGACAATGATGAAAAACCAAGCTCTCCAAGGCAGGCAGTAACTTCGAAAAGGAGTTAAGACACAAGAACAACAGAGACTTGGGGAATGCCCAGAGAAGAAAGCTAAACCAGAAACATAACAAAAGCGGCACAGTCAGCGAGGAAGGGACCTGGGAGGAGCGATGCCATGAAAACCAGGAGAGAAGAGGCCTTCAAGAAAGAGCCAGCCAAGTCAGAGGCTAAATCAAGATCAAAGAGGATGAAGATAAATCAAAAACACAGCAGAAAGTGAATGGCCATATTGAATTGGTTAAGATTACCTATTTCCATCTCAACTGACGGGACTAAAAGTTTATCTTGGGGGGGAAGAGGAGAAGGGGTATAGACACTTGGGAGAAAACAGACTTTAGTTATCATTCTTGCTGTCTGTAGTCCAAGACCAATAAAAGAAATGTTCTGAATGATTTGTTTCTTCTGAAGGGCTGCACTCACCAAACTGTGGAGCAGGCAAGATCCTGGCCGCCCGAATTGGGCCATTGCGAACAGAGAAGAGCTCCTGTGCTTCCCCACTGATCTGCAAGAAAGAAAGAAAAATTCAGTAAATGAAAACACAGCTCAGGACATTAATATATGAAAATGAGATCTCCTAAATGTTATCGTAACTTATTGTCTATATGTAACACATTCATACACATTTATGGTTAATCATATATATTAAGTATACCATAACTTAAGTTATCATTAATACTGTAAGAGCATACACTTGATATGAATGGTAGAACATGTGGTCTGTCTGGAAGTCTATAATTTTTAATCTTTAATAAACTACTATAAATAAGCTCAGTTCCTACACGACTGCTTTCTAAAGCAACTATGGTTTTTTGAAAAACAGATCTTAAATGTTGCAGTAAATTTCAAAAATATGTTGTAAAAGAGAAAAAGCAAAATATATTGTAAAGAATGCTAAAGTGAAATGTCAATGACCTAGTTACCAGTTATGGTTCTGCAACTGGCTGTTAACCACCTTGAGTAAATCATTTGACTTCCATAAACATTTTTTATGTCCTTTTTTCTTTCCTGAACATATTTTTAATAAAAACTGTATATATTCAAGGAGTAAAACAGGATAATTCAATATACATATACACAGTAAAATGATTACTGCAGACAACTCCTCAGTTACCTTTACTGTGTGATAAGAGCACCTGAAATCTACTACTTAGCATTTTTCCAGTATGTAGTTCAATATTGTCAACTATAGTCATCATGACTGAACATTAGATCTTACCAACAATGCATCCTTTGACTAACATCTTCCCACTTCCCCCACCTTCCATAAACCTATTCTTTTACATTTATAAACTGAGAAGCTAAAGGTGCTAAAAGACAAAGATACTTCTAATTTCAATATTCTATGAATAAAAAATTAACATATAAACTTCATTAAATGTTACTTTTTTTGGTATACACATAACACCATAATGAATGACCATTTATTTTGAGTCATATCAAATTTATTCCTCAGATTATATAAAGAGTATAGCAATCTATTAAAACAAAGGTAAAAGGGATATGCAATTACATGTGTCAAGTGTAAAAAAAAAACAACTGTTTTTCTAAATTAGTGGCTCAAGAAAAAAGTTTGCTGCTAATTGAAATATTGAATAGATTAAATGTGAATTAGTTAAGAAAGGCTTTCCAGAGTACTTTAAGTGGTAATGTAGTTCCTATTACATTTTCATTTTCTTCCCCAATACATTTTCATAATTGTCAATTGTTTGATGGAATATGTAATGTCAAATAAGGAAAATGGCAAACATTATACAACTAGTTCTAAATACTCAAGAACTTTAAACAGATATAATAATGATAAACATTCAATAGAGGAAACATGCTGATGGTATTTTTTTTTAAATAGGCCTGCCAGACAAGCAGTTTAAAATATCAACAGTGCATCTATTATAAAATAAAAGGCTTATAACTCTTCCAATATTAAACTATAAATTTGTACAGCTGCCTTTTAGATTAACTACTTTTTTAGATCTTCATCTTCTATGAGAATTTAAGTGCAGCAACCTATAAATATTTTTTTCTTATAAATGTTAAATTATGGTAATGCCTAAAGAGCCATCATATTCATTTTGCTTATAAAACTTATTACAACTTATTTATTGGCCACAATGACAAGTCCCTCTAACAGCACCTGGGATGCAGAGACATGAGGAATGCTTGGCTCTTCAGACCAACTATGCAACAATAGCACCACCTATCACCAATTAAACACAAAGGCTATAAACTCAGCATAGCAAACTATAAGAATTTTCCTCTCTACATATTCATTCCTCTGTGAACACTAATTTTGTAAATGAAAACCATCGCCATTACATACTGCAGCTCTTAAGTCTACATTTTATTATAGAATAAAATTTAAAATTTAGAAAAAGCCTTTAAAAGTCAATTTGTTCAGCACCCAAAACAGTAATTACTCGTTCTCTGAATTCTGGAAATCACAATCTCTTTCATTTTAAGCACACTATGACTGAAAGGTTTATCACAAATATAATCCAATTATGTTATAGATGCATTATTGGCTCCTTCCACCAAATGACGAGTCATTTACTTGTCTGCTGGGCAATGGATAAATAATATTCTTCTTCAATACATATACTGTTTCTATTGACAAGAAAATAAAAAATAAAATTTGCTTTGAAATTATAGTTAGAGTAATGAAAACCACTTCTCACTATTATAAATAAGATTTGTACCTATAACAAATCACTGTATTCCAACACAAAATCTACTCTATACTATTATTTTCATTTGCCACAAGTCTAGCACTTAACTTTTGGTTCTATGAGCCCTGAAGTTTTAAAAAATTAATCATATTTAACTGAGCTGCTGTACTAAATTACTCTGAACAATAAAGAAACAAACCTTTATCCGAGAGATGCAAATCAAAACAACAATGCGGTACCATCTCACACCTGTCAGAATGGCCAACATCAACAAATCAACAAACGACAAGTGTTGGCGAGGTTGCGGAGAAAAAGGAACCCTCGCGCACTGCTGGTGGGAATGTAGACTGGTGCAACCACTGTGGAGAACAGTGTGGAGTTTCCTCAAAAAACTGAAAATGGAACTCCCATTTGACCCAGTAATCCCACTTCTAGGAATATATCCCAAGAAACTTGAAACACCAATCAGAAAGGATATATGCACCCCTATGTTCATAGCAGCACAATCTACAATAGCCAGAATTTGGAAACAGCCTAAGTGTCCGTCAGCAGATGATTGGATCCAAAAACTATGGTACATCTACACAATGGAATACTATGCTGCCATAAAAAAGAAGGATTTCTCATCATTTGCAGCATCCTGGATGGAATTGGAGAACATCATGCTGAGTGAAATAAGCCAATCAATGAAAGAGAAACACCACATGACCTCACTCATTTGTGGATAATAAAGAACATTATAAACTGGTGAACCATAAGATAGATATAGAGACAGTATATGAACAAGTAGACTGTCAAGTTACAGTGGGGACGGGAGGAAGATCTGGGGGAGATAATAGATCAACCGAAGGACTTGTATACATGCATATAAGTGCAACCAATGGACACAAAACTCTGGGGAGGGAGGGGATGTGTGGAAGGGAGGGAGGGGGTAAAAAAAAAAATCAATAAAATATATTAAAAAAAATAAATAAAAAAAAAAAAAAAAAAAAAAAAAAAAAAAGAAACAAACCTGTCTTGGCATACTCACTATATAACAACAGTTTGTTATCTCTAGACTGATACACAAGAGCTTACTTTGATACAGAAAAACATTTTGAAATCTGAACACTCAATGATTTTCAAAGTAATGGCTTTCAAAACAAACCTAAATGCTAGCTTCTACTCTAACCTCCTCTTTGAATGTACAGAAACAGGTAGAGGAAAAAAACACGTTAGGACTGATTATAAAATGCTTCCTCACATTCATTACCCATCTTTTACTGCCATTAAGTTAAGCTCCTAGAAGCTTTGATTGCTTATAAAATAAGGAAAAGGGGAAGAAACATTGTCACTATTTATAGATATCTGTGAATATGTTAAAGTCAAGTTTGTTACAAGCAAAAAAAAAAAAAAAGGTTTGCTACAAGCATAATGCTGAAGTGTCCTAAGGGAGTCACAAATGTCAAACTTCCCAAGAACTAACTCTTTAGTGTGTGCAAATTCTGTAGTGGACTATTTCAGAACAGAGACAGTGCTAACAGAGCTAAAACAGATAAGATGGGCACATTTTAGAAAGGACACAGAGAGGATGGATATGTCCTTCTAGGCACCGTTTTAGCTGCCGTCTTCAATTGCCTCTAATGTTTTATGCAGGATGTTCACTGGTAATTTTGCTCTCAAATAAATAAGTGTCAAAACTTATTACATTTATTAAAGGCTTTCAAAGTGATTTTTAGGTTTCTTAAAGAGAGCTTATTGAAAATGGCAAAGAATCTCTGAGATGAGGATTTTATAGATCCTGAATAGAATTACCGGGAGCTGTAAATTCACTTTTAAACCAACAACAATAATAAATCCAAGGGTAGAACTACAAGGAAAGAGTGTGTACCAAGCAATGTTCCACCTTCCTGGCAACTGCGGTTACTTGGGGAAAGGAGGAAACCTCTCCAATAGCTCCTCATGGCTCTCTGCCTTTGTTCTTACTGGCATTTTAATTTCTGATGACAGACTTTTGTTGTTTGGAGCATAAACCGGACGTACCAGTTTGGAGGCACAATAAGGAGAACAAAGAATGATTTGTTCACACTGTAAGGAAAAAAATCTTTTCCAACCATAGAAAATAGCTTTCGCATGGTGAAAATATGCAAATTACATACCAAACAAAAAAGATGGGGGGAAAGTACAAGTTTAGCATCTCATAATTCAATCTAAGGCAAAAGGAAATTATAACAGCCGAGACAATAATACATACAGAGAAAAGGCTATAAAAGTTGTGGGAGAGCTTTATAAGTGCTTTTAGAAGATTCTAAAAGCAAATGAAAGTCATCTAGCCCTCAGAACCAAACTTTTTTCTAAAAACTTGACTTTTCAAACATCCATGACTACAAAATAGAAAATTCAATAAAAAATCAAGGACAATTAACAATAATGCTTTATAATGACAGAATTAAGACAAGGGTACATATTTACACCCTCCACTACTCTTTAGACACTGGTCAAATGGGGAATTGTGGGCTACAATTGATTCAAACTTTATTAAAAGATAACAGACATGGGGGGTGGGGGGAAGAAGCAGGAGAGAAGGGCTTTTGTACTATGATGATCCAGAAAGAGAATTCTGTGGTTTCAAGGAAATACTTTTTTACTTTTTGAAAATAAATTGTCTGCTGGGCAATGGAATTGTCTGAATGCAATTCAAATACCAACAAAATTATTTCAGGTTAAAGCAGGAAGAAGAAAAAAAAAAGATAAGACAATAGCCCAGCCACAGCTGCTCAGTGGTTGAGCATCGATCTGTGAACCAGGTCAGGGCACATGCCCAGCTTGCGGACTAGATCCACAATGTGGGGCATGCAGGAGGCAGCCAATCTGACTCCCTCTCCCTTTCTCTCTGAAATCAAAACATTTTTTTTTAAAATAAGGGTTCTGCCTGCTCCACATCTTCTCCAACAGGGAGTGTCAACAATTCTGGTGGGTGGGAGTTACAACTGTGGTTTAATTTGCAGTTTCTTCATGACTAAGAAGATTGCTTTTAATTCTTATTGGAATTTTTTTTTTAGTGAACCTTTCAATTTTATTAAATTATTATCTGTGTACATATTTTAACATTGCCCCCCCCTCCCATACATACCCTCCCTCCCCAGAGTTTTGTGTCCATTGGTTGTACTTATATGCATGTATATAAGTCCTTTGGTTGAAATTTAGACACTGGTCAAATTCTTATTGGAATTTAGTTACACTACTTCATGAATGACTGAGTATTAAAGTCTCTTGCTCAATACAGTTGCCTGATTCTTTAAAAAAAAAAAATATATATATATATATATATATATATATATATATATATATATATATATATGGATTTAAATGGTTGCGCATGATGGGGAAAAAAGTATAAATCAGTCTCTGGAAAAGCAATGCTGCCTCAAACTAAATGTAGAGACCATCTTTTTTATAGAAGCCCTCCATTAGGGCAAGTGATGTGAAACATTTGTCCTAACGGACTCTTGACTTCCAGAGATTTGTATGATAAATAGTAAAGAATATGAATGAGATTCAAGAACTCAGTATAGCAGTTCTAGAAAAAGGTAAAGCTTTTCATACTTAATCGAATTCCTACTTAATTCCAAATCTAATCATAAGAAATCTTTCCACCCAAATAAGAACAAATAGTTGGTTGGCGAACACCAAAATGCCATCCCTTGAAGTAAAAAACATTATTGATTTGTAAAAATTCACACAAATATTCAAAGAAAATTCAGGTACTGCTAAAAAGAGGAAACATACAAATATCACTATATTTCCCTATAACTCAAGCAGTTCAAACACAAAGTATAATGATTAGTAGTTCCTTTTCTTCATAGGCACTATAACAAGCTTTATTCTTTAAAAGAAGAAAAAATTATATTGATTTACCTATTTTTCAAAATGGCTACATTTGATGTAGAAAATAATTTCTAGGCTGGAAATATGAATTAAAACACTAAGCCACCAGACATGAAAGACAACAGAAAAAGAATTCCTTAGCATATCCTGAATTTCAGTCTAAAATATTTTTCATGCCGAAACTGGTTTGGCTCAGTGGATAGAGCGTCGGCCTGTGGACTGAAAGGTCCCAGGTTCAATACTGGTCAAGAGCATGTGCCTTGGTTGCGGGCACATCCCCAGTGGGGGGTGTGCAGAAGGCAGCTGATCGATGTCTCTCTCTCATTGATGTTTCTAACTCTCTATCCCTCTCTCTTCCTCTCTGTAAAAAAATCAATAAAATATATTTAAATATATATATATATATATTTTTTTTTCTTTTTTCCATGTCATTTTGGACGGTGTAGCTAAGTTGGTTTGATCATCATACAGTGAACCAAAAAGGTTGCTGGTTCAATTCCCTGTCAGGGCACATATTTAGGTTGTGGGGGAGGGAAATGCATCAATGTTTCACACTCTCTCTCTCTCCTTTCCTCTCTCTCTAAAATCAATAAACATATCCTCGGGTTCTCCAGACAAGTAATGGTTCTGGTTCACCTAAGAATTCTAAAGGAGTAAAAGCAGTCAACAGGGAAGATCCCTGGAAGTTTTTTTTATCCCCGCCCCCCGCCCAAAAGATAATGACCTATGGCAACAATGCCAAGTATGTACAACATGCCAGATCATCAGTTACAAATATCACACAGCAACAACATCAATGATTCTAACAGTTAATAAATTTGACTTGTGTTTATTAACTATACAAAGTTGCTAACTTTGAGTTTGGCTTTTAAAATAGGGGTGATGACATATCTATCTAACAAGGTAGCTGTGTTAAAGTGTGTATTTAAAATACGTAACACATAGTTGGCACTAAAAAAAAAACAGTTAAATCAAGAAGATGCTTGTTGAATGAATGAATTGATAAGTAAATGATTGAGTCTGATTATCCTGTCTCAATGGTATTTAGTATAATTTGCCATTGCCCCACTGTTCTCAAAGCATGTTAATATTTAATGCCTGGAAATTTGTTAATTCCATATCAGAAAACACACTTTGTTACAACTCATCCTGGAACCCACCGATATGTTCCTTCCTATGCTTTACCGCTCTTGAGGAAAGGACTACTACTAGACGGTCAACAGCACCCCATCTGGACAGCAGTTTTTATCACACTTATCTTCACACTCCAGCCTCAAGACCAAGGCAGTCTCTCTGCGTCTCTTACAAATATCCCACGCTCATTCCAACCTTCATGTGTTAATATAATGTTTTTACCTGCAACAGGTTTTCTTACCAACAGTGATGTAAAAGCAGCCCACTTAAATAGACAAATGTAGTTACCAATCTTTTCTAATTGTTTTACATGTACTAATCATACAAACATAACTGAAAAGAACTTCCTTAAAAAGATAATCATTTAGCCCTAGCCAGTTTCTCACTCAATTTTTATGTAAAAATAACTGTTTTAAAAATAATATATGGCCGAAACCGGTTTGGCTCAGTGGATAGAGCGTCGGCCTGTGGACTGAAGGGTCCCAGGTTCGATTCCGGTCAAGGGCATGTACCTTGGTTGCAGGCATATCCCCAGTAGGGGGTGTGCAAGAGGCAGCTGATCGATGACTCTCTCTCATTGATGTTTCTAACTCTCTATCTCTCTCCCTTCCTCTCTGTACAAAATCAATAAAATATATTTTTTTAAAAAATTAAAAATAAATAAAAATAAAAATAATATATACAGATGGAGCAAAAGTAAGTTTACAGATATGGGTATGCAAAAAAAAGATTTATTCTTGTATTATATATTAATTATTGTATTATTTTCCTTATGAACTATAAATCTATTTTTGCCCCATGCTCTATGTAAATTTTTTTAACATTCCCTGATACCACTGCCCCCCAAAATAAAGATAAAGGGTAAAAATATATGGAAGGGTCCAAGACCGGTTTGGCTCAGTGGTAGAGCGTTGGTCTGCGGACTGAAAGGTCCCAGGTTCAATTCCGGTCAAGGGCATGTACATTGGTTGCAGGCACATCCCTAGTAGGGGGTGTGCAAGAGGCAGCTGGTCGATGTTTCTCTCTCATTAACGTTTCTAGCTCTCTATCTCTCTCCCTCTCTGCAAAAAGTCTATAACATTTATTTAATATATATATATTTTTTTTTTTTTTTTGAAGGGGGGAATGAGTAGACAATGAGGCCTTAGACTAAGGAATACAGACACTAAAGCAAAAGGACCTCACTTAGCCTACCAGTAATTAAATATACAACTATATAGTTACCACTCTGCTGTTTCACACGTATTAATCATACAGACAACACAAATGAACTAATGAAGTTCCTTTAAAAAGACTTTTTCATTACTTTAACTTAAAAATCACAAGAATAATTTTCTTAATTAGGGAGAAGAGATAAAAGTAAAAAAAAAAAAAAAAGAGATAGGCGAAGGGGTGGGGATATCATCTTATACTTACGTATTAAGTTACTAAGCAACAAAAAGACCTCACCTATCTACGTGAGTGGCAATCATACCTACAAAGCACTCTCTAATAAGACTGATAGTCTCTCTCGAAAGGCACCCTGTGAGCCAATTCAGTGATATATTTTCAGTTTAGACATAAATAAACAAAGAAAAACATTTCAAAAAACTGGCCAGAGAAGCATCAGAATCTCCTATTTATACACTGTATTCAAAACCATTTTTAAACTTGGGCCTTTATTTTTTTCGATAGAGAAAAGTCTCGCTGCCAGGGGTTTATTTTCCATATTACAGCTCTGCTCCAACAATTTCAAAAACTTAAGATAGCACAGTTTGAGGAAAGTATTCCTAACAGTAAAAAGTAATTATTTTGAAAGCCCCCAAAATTGAGAAACAAGGGGACAGGGTTTTTGTTTTATTTTTGCCTACCTAACCACAAATGATCAGGTTAGAGTGTCAATATCTCTATAACCTGCTCTGTATGCTGTCAAGGAAAAAAAAAGGGGGCAAACCACAAAAACCACTTAAAGTGCATGCTTGTTAGGGCTAACAACTTATACAACAGATATTTGCTAACCACATAAATCAGACGGCAACTGAGTGGATATTTTGGTCTTGACACCAAGTTCAAAATACAAAACTTGAGACAAGAAGGAAGTGTGTTTCAAGAACAATATGAAAAGTGCAGAAGGCAAATATAATGAATGGAACTGTAACCGCAAATTTCATACTCCCAAATTTTTGCACACAGAGAGGAGTATTTTAAGTCGACTTTAACCTTTCCCCTTCAGCCTGATTTTTTAAAAGAAGATCAAAGAAAAACAGTTTAAACTCACAGGGTCCTCCAGTTATGCAACACAGATTTAGACATTACACTTCAAAACACCAGCCATTACTTCAGCACCACCAATCCAAATACCATTCCGAGCTTTGAAGCAGCCCTAATGGTATCTTCCATTTGCAAGTAACACTTCTGTAGTCAAAAGATCTTACTCGGGGTAGATGTTAATGCAAAACCACTCAGACTACACAGACACGCACGCCTGGAGGCAGACTGGAAGGTGTTCAGAAGTCAATGTAACACCATTACGGAGAGTGTCAGCCTAGCAGCTGTCATAAACACTTCATAATCACTCTGAGACACAAACTGGATTCCCTTTAACTTGTTATTTTATTTTGTGCCGAATGTGTCCAGTTGAAAAGAGAAAGAGAGAAAACAGTGCTACAGATAAGCCAATACTGCCTTATAGCCTTCTTCCACTTTTAGAAGACTGAGTTTGTCACGTATTATTGGGATTCTAAATCTATCCTGATATGATCCATTGATTGAAGATAGTTTTGTAATAATAGATATCTAACCAAGGAGGAATGGATGCTATAAAATAGATGTACTAACTTATAAGATTGAGAAAATGACTAAAAATTAAAAAGACTGCCGAAACCAGTTTGGCTCAGTGGTAGAGCGTCGGTCTGTGGACTGAAGGGTCCCAGGTTCGATTCCGGTCAAGGGCATGTATAATACGTACATTGATTGCGGGCACATCCCCAGTGAGGGGGGTGCAGGAGGCAGCTGGTCAATGTTTCTTTCTCATCGATGTTTCTAGCTCTCTATCTCTCTCCCTTCCTCTCTGCAAAAAATCAATAAAATATATTTTTTAAAAATTAAAAAGACTGACAACAACCATTGTGGCAGGTAGCGGAGCAAATATATCTGATATTGCAGACAGAAGGATATAATGCTACAATCTCTTTGGAAAACTCTAGACAATTTCTAGTAAAGTTAAATATATGCCTAACCTACAACCTAGCAATTCTACTCCTAGATACTTACTCAAAAATACAGTAGGTGTATCTAATATTATGTTAATTGGAGCTTTATTCACTGTAACGGAGAGCCAAAAACACAAATGCCCATTAAGAGAATAGCTAAACAGCTCTAATCGGATTGACTCAGTAGTAGACAGAGCCTGTAGACTGGGGCACATATCCAGGTTTCAGGCTGGATCCCAGCCCTGGTCAGGGCTTGTGCAGGAGGCAACCAATTGATGTGTCCTCTCACATCGATATTGTTCTCTGTGTGTCTCTCCCCTTCCCTAGCACTCTGTCTAAAAATCAATGGGAAAATATCCCCAGATGAGGATTTGTAAACAAAACAAAAAAAAACAAAAAAAAAAATAGCTAAACGAACTGCGATATATTCAATCAGTACAACAAAACACAGTAATAAAAATACAAACTACCACAACATGTAACATAGATAAATGTAAAAATTACAATGAGGCCCAGACAGCATGACTCAGTGGTTGAGTGTGTACCTATGAACCAGGAGGTCACAGTTCAATTTTCTGTCAGAGCATATGCTCGGGTTGCGGGCTCATCTCCAGTGTGGGGCATGCAGGAGGCAGCCGATCAATGATTCTCTCTCGTCATTGATGTTTCTCTCTCTCTCTCTCCTTTCCCCTTTCTCTCTGAAAACAATAAAATGTATTTTTTAAATTACAAAAAGCAAAAAGGATACACAAGTTAATACATAATGTGTATTCCACTATTTCTGTGAAGTTCAATACAGACAAAATTAATCTATGGTCAGAATAGTGATTACCTGACCTAAAAATAGGGAGAATACTGCTTGAGGAACTTTCTCAGTAAGAATATTTTTCATTTATTTATATATGTGTACACCTTGCATAATACATAAACACACACACATACACACACACACACAGTTATCAAACTATAGACTTGAAATTTGTATATTTTATGGCATGTTACAACAATTTTTAAAAATCTATTTCATAAATAAACTATGATGAATCAGATAGTGGAATATTATTCAGCACTAAAAAGAAATGAAGTGCCAAACCGGTTTGGCTCAGTAGATAGAGCATCAGCCTGTGGACTGAAAGGTCCCGGGTTCAATTCCGGTCAAGGGCATGTACCTTGGCTGCGGGCACATCCCCAGTGGGGAGTGTGCAGGAGGCAGCTGATTGATGTTTCTCTCTCATCGATGTTTCTAACTCTCTATCTCTCTCTCTTCCTCTCTGTAAAAAAATCAATAAAAAATATATTTTTTTTAAAAATGAACTATCAAGCCATGAAAAGACATGGAGAAATTTAATTGCATATTACTAGTGAAAGAAGTCAATCTGTATGATCTCAACCACATATATGACATATTGTAAATGCAAAACTGTATAGACAGTGAAAAGATCAGTGGCTGCCAGAAATTAGGGAGAGGAAGTACAAAGAATTTTTAGAGCAGTGAATAGGCAGAACACAGAGGATATTTAGGGCAGTGAGACTCTTTACGATACCATGATGGTGCATACATGTTCTTAAACAGTTGTCAAAATGCATAGAAAGCACAACGTCAAAAGTGAACCCTAAAGTAACCCTTGGACTTTGAGTGATAATGCGTCAGTGTAGGTTCATCAACTATATCAAATGTACCACTTCGATGTGGAATGTTGACAGTAGAGAGGCTGTGTGTTTGTGGAGGCAGAAGATATACATGGGAACTTTCTGTACTTCCCGTACAATTTTGTTATGAGTCTAAAACTGTCCTAAAAAAATAAATTCTATTTTTTTAAAGTATCTACCAAAGAAGTTTAACTGCTTAAATATGTTTTAATTTTTTCATCTATAAAATGGGAATACCATCAACCAGTAAAAATGACAGAATAACTAGCTGGTTTGGCTTAGTGGGTAGAGCATTGGCTTATGGGCCAAAGGGCCCCGGGTTCAATTCCCATCAAGGGCATGTACCTTGGTTGCAGGCTCCTCACCCACCTGTCCTACTAAGGGCTCGGGCAGGAGGCATCCAATTAATGTGTTTTCTCTCACATCTGTTTTTCTCTGTCTTTCCCTCTTTCTTCCACTTTCCCTAAATATCAATGAAAAAATATCCTCAGGTGAGGATTAACAAATAAATGAAAATAAATAAAAAAATAAAATTTTTAAATGACAGAATAAACAACAGGTACAAAATGTGCCTAAAATAATGCATAGTATATTTTGATTATTTAAATTATAGATACTATTTATATTATCGTGAAACTTCACTAGGCAGCACAACTGTCAAAATTTCCCCAGGCATCCCATCACTCCTCAAAGCTCTACAGCAATCTATTCATACCTCCCTGGTAACATTAATCTCATAGGCTACGGTATCTCAACCTTAGCACTACTTACTGATTTTGGGGCTGGACAATTCTTTATTGAGAGAGGCTGTCCTGTAACACTGTAAGATGCTTAACAGCCTCTCTGTCTTTTACCCACTAGATGCCAGTAGCAACCCCAAATTGTTGACAACAAAATGTATCTGCAGACATAGCCAGATGTCCCTGGGGGCAAAATCACTTCCATTTGAGAAGCACTGACACAAGACTGCAATTATGTAGTGACATTTTGCACAAGCAGGATATAATCTCCTTAAGGTCTTAAGTTACAATTGTATCTCCTAACACTTGGCATAAAACCTAAAGTTTCAGTGTTGCTGAGTGGAAAAATTATGCTATTAATTACTGAAAACAGAGATTTTAGGAAGGGATAGATTGCAAATGTGATGGAATGACAGCAAACAACAAGAGATTACAAAGCTTAGTATGGATCTTTTCTGAAACTGAGTCTCTAGCACAGTTAGATGAAAATATTCAGCAAAATGTTGAGATCCTAAAACAAATGTATTAAAAATATAAGCACATATACACACATATGTAATATTCACAAACAAACATATGCACATACAATTTAGCTGGCACAAGAGATACGTCAGATAGCACAAGAGATACAAACACCATTAAGACAAGATCACACATCTCCCCTAAACTCCCAGCCTTTAAAACCCTCAAGCCAAAGGACCCAGTACCTTCCCCTTCCCCCTCTCTTCTTGATTGCATCTCCTAAACTCTAAGGATCCCCACAAGACTTGCAACCAGGGGAGCAAAGGGCAGTGTCAGCTCATCCAGGGCTAACTCCCATACCTGTCCCCAAGTTGCCCTTTTCTGACTCTCCAGTGAGCTGACAGCAGCTCCGCTTTGGTTCACTTCTCATCCATGTTTCTAGAGCCAAAGTAGCCCTGCCTACTCTCCTGTTGCTTCTATCCTAGGCCCTTCCTTATTTCACTGTCTCCAGCTTCAAAACAGCTTCAAAAAAGAAAAGGGGGGGGGGGGAGCATCATCACAGTTCTAGGGAGGCTTACAAAGAATTCTCCCAGCTGCTCATATAAAAATCAAGATTCCCAGAAAGCACTGGAACACATAGGCAAAGTGAATCAAAAATTAGGAAATCAGAAATTTTTCATTTAATTCACTTGGTCCTATGTCCAAAGTTTAAACATTAAAATGAATATGAGCACAATTTAGAAAATAGTAATAGTAGTTTGAATTTCTTTTAAAATTCTCCAGAAAACTAAGGTTTTCTGTTATCTCACTCTTCTCAGAAAAATGAGACAACTGATTACTCACAATAAGCTGTTTCCTGGTTTTAATATTGTACTAAGAGTTTACATAAGCCGAAACCGGTTTGGCTCAGTGGAAGAGTGTCAGTCTGTGGACTGAAAGGTCCCAGGTTCGATTCCGGTCAAGGGCATGTACATTGGTTGCGGGCACATCCCCAGTGGGGGGTATGTAGGAGGCAGCTGGTCGATGATTCTCACTCATTGATGTTTCTAACTGTTATCCCTCTCCCTTCCTCTCTGTAAAAAATCAATAAATTTTTTTTTTAAGAGTTTACATAAGATGTCACCTTTGGGGAAACTGTGGGGAGGGTACACAGGACTCTAAATAATATTCTGTAACTTCCCATGAGTCTATAATTATTTCTAAATAAAAATATTTTAAGTCAATTAAAAAATAAGTCAAAGAAAAAACAAAAACAGACACAGCAAAATCAACCTGTACGTATATGGCATTACTGCGATTAAGTAGGGGCTGGGGGACCAGGAATGATGGTGGTGTTGCTATTGTTGTTTTCAGGAAATGATACTGCATAAGTTAGTTATCATTTTTTATTAATATTTTAACCTTAAAAAAAGCCTTGACTGCTATCTCAACCATACATACAAAAAATTATTTCAAACGGATCATAAAGTTAAAATTAATAACAACAACCTTCTAACAGAAAACAAAGGAGAGCCGGGACCGGTTTGGCTCAATGGATAGAGCGTCGGCTTGGGGACTCAGGGGTCCCAGGTTCGATTCCGGTCAAGGGCATGTACCTTGGTTGCGGGCATATCCCCAGTGGGGGGTGTGCAAGAGGCAGCTGATCGATGACTCTCTCTCATCGATGTTTCTAACTCTATCTCTCTCCCTTCCTCTCTGTATAAAATCAATAAAAAATGTATTTTAAAAAAAAAAGAAAGAAAGAAAACAAAGGAGAATATCTTCATGTACTTAGGGGGGGAAAAAATACACAAAGCATTAACAATATGTAAAACACTTAAAATCTGTATCTGATTTATTTCATCAAAAGTCATTAGGAAGGTAAAAATATAAGAATGCCTATAAAGGAGACTATTAAGACAAATGATAAAAATCAGAAAATGGACTGTGGATTACATAATAGTTTTATAACAAATTTAAATGTCCTGTTTTTAATAATAATGTTATGTGCTTATGTTTAGTAAATATATACTGAATTATTTAGGGAAAAGGGGGACATGATTTCAACAACGTGTAAGTGGTTCAGAAAAAAATCTGCACAAATTGAGAGAATGATAAAGCAAATGAAACAAAATCTCCATAATTCTAACTCTGGCTAATAGGTAACAAGAGTTCTGTATACTAGTAATAAAATTTTCAGATGGTTTGAAATTACTGTGAAATAAAAACTCCATCATGAGATACAATCACATACCTACCGGAATGATTCAAATTTAAGGCACAATCCCAAAAGAGTGAGAACATGGAGAAAATGAAACTTTCATATATATTGATCAACCACTTTGGAAAACTCTTTTGCAATAACCTACTACAGTGAAACATACACCACAGTATGACACAGCAAATCTATTCCTTGGTTTATCTCCAAGAGAAATAGGTGTATATGTCCACCAAGAAACATACAAGAATGTTCACAGCAGCTTTATTCAGATTACTCAAAAACTGGAAACAATAAATATTTTTCTATTCGTTGTATAATAGATTTTTCAAAAAATGCCTTGTATTCATGATAAAATACAACACAGCAAGAATAAGAACGCATTACTACTACATGCAATAACATGAAAGAATCTCATAGCTATACTAAGAGAAAGAAGCCAGACCTAAAAGAATACAGACTGTATTATCTACAACCATATTTTCTTAATGAAGTTCAAGACTAGAAAAAAACTAATCTCTGATGATAGACGTCAGATCAGTGATTACTGAAAGGCACCAAGAGGCCAGCATCTACAGGGAAGTGGCATGAGGGACTCTTCTGAGTTGCTAGAAACATCCTGTAACTCAATTTGAGTGGTGTATAGAAGGTTACATAGAGTTATACAAATTCAATCTTGTATCCTTAAGATCTGTGAACTTACACAATATATTCAAGTTATTTCATAACAAAAGAAAAAACTGCCTCCCCAGATTAAACTGCCTCCCTCAGCTTGTGTCCAAAGAATATTTGTTTTAGAGTAGAAAAACATCAAAAACAATTCATATAAGAAAGATTCCACTTTACAGTGATAAATATCAAACTCATTTAAAGCAGACTGCCTATACTAAATCAACAAAAGTCATACCATGCCACTATTAAAACATAACTTAAGGTTAGGGGTATATAAAGTAAGATTAAACTTTTGGTGCTTAATCTTTTTAAGACCTCTCTAAAGTGACAGCTTAAGAAACACTCTAGAAAAAAGTATTTTCCTCCACAAAAATGGGTGGATTCCAGAAGCTATTTCAATATTATTTTTCATTTCTACCTTTATGCACTTCATGACAGTCATCTCCTGCAGATGACTAAAGAACCATCCATTAAGTCTATTTTCAGTAGTAAGAAGCTGGACCAAACAAAATAAAGTGCTATTCTCAACAAAGGTCATTTTTTCATTGGGGTTCATATTCAAACTTTCTCAGTTTGCCAGTTACCCAAATCACTGATTGCTCCCAAAAGAAACCCATAAAATGGTTTCCAGGTTAGCAATCTTAACATGGCAAGGTCGACTGGCACCCAACTTTTATAAATAATAGATTAATTGCATGTTTTAGTCTAATATGCCTTTGCATATTTTCTCTAAAGCTTTTAGTGTAAAAGTTACATTAAAAGCTTTAGGGTAAATATTTCCTTTCAAGGGTTGAAACAGCTTCTCTTCTCTTTGCTCAATGTGTTAGCGACACCTAGTGTTACATCCTTGATATAAATTCAAAGTTCCAAGAAAACACTCCAAATGTTAACTTATTGAATCTATAATACAGTTCCTACAATGCAACTGTTTTCTTCTAGGTGACTAGAAGAAATAAATATATGCATTTTCAAGTTTTTTAAATATATTAATGTATGATAAAAAAGCTAAGTAGCCATTTAAACACAGCAAAAATATATCATAGCTTTTACAAGGTACTATCTTGGGTTTCTTGTCCATCAAAATTTTTAAATAATACTTTATTAGTTATGATAGTGCAATTTTTGCCTTATTGAATTGTTTTGATACAACTTCATTTCATTTATTGATTAGTAACTCACAAATAAAAAGGGATATAAAATTACTGTTTTTAAAGCATACAATGACTCAACTGCCTTATATAATTTTAACCTAAGTCTAGTAATCAAATTCTATTTCTTCTAAAACTATGGTCACATTATGTACCAGAGAGCACTAGTCCCAGGTCAAGATTTACAAAGTCTTTGACTCTTCCCTTCTGAATGTTTTATTTGTTACAATAATAACAAACTAAGTTAAGTCTCTCAAGATCTCACATTTAGATACTGTTGCAACTGACTCCTAAGTGACTTTATAATCTTTTCTTTCTCTTTATGGTTTATTAATCCTTTTGCCACTGCAAAATCTATCTTTATTAAATATGGATTTGGGAATGTTACTCTGTTACATTTTTAATGAGTTCATACTGATTGAAAGATTAATATTCAACCCCTCAACCTGCACTTCAAATTTCCTCCTTGCAATTTTTACATCTCACTCCATGTCCATTGAGAGAGGACAACCACTAAAATGCATGCTGATGATCATAGATATGTTATTTGTATTAAGTGAAATAATACATGACAGCACAATGTCTAAAACATACTCATTGTCATTAACAACTCATCCTACATTGGATCCCCTGTTGATAGTGCTTGTCAAACCATGTTATAAAGGCTCAAATATTTTTATTTATTTCCACTCTGTCACAAACAGATACTTCTGTAAACTACAAACACATGTTTGGATGCTGTGCAACTGGCAAATCACTATAGGTTTCTAAAAGCTTATGCTCATATTCTGTACTTACCTTGTTGCATACAGTAACAGACATTGCACTAACCAATTTAAAGCTAAACTCATTATCTTCCCACCCAATTCTGCTCCTTATCATCTTTCCTATTTTTCACAAGAGCCATGGCTGTTTCTCCCTGGTCAAAGTCTTCCAAGTCGTTTCTACAATTCAACCTTTTAATGGTAATATATATATATTAGTACAAAAAATTCCTAAAGATATTCAAATGGCCAACAAATACATGCAAAAGTGCTCAACCTTATCAGTCATCAGAGAAATACTAACTAAAACTACAAGGTATCAACGGATGAGCAACTGACTTTGGCAAGGATATTGAGCAACTCACACATTGCTGGGGGAAACACAAAATGCTACAAATGCTTTGGGGAAAGGTTTGGAAGTTTGTTATAAAACTAACCACATTGCTACCTTATGAGGTCTTTATCTAAGAGAAATGAACACCTGTGTTTTACAAAAAGACTTGAAGAAAATCTTCACAGCAGCTTTATTCATAATAGGTAAAAGTTGCCAAAAGCCCAACTACCGCCGAAACCGGTTTGGCTCAGTGGATAGAGCATTAGCCTATGGACTGAAAGGTCCAGGTTCGATTCTGGTCAAGGGCATGTACCCTGGTTGTGGGCACATCCCCAGTAGGGGGTGTGCAAGAGGCAGCTGATCGATGTTTCTCTCTCATCGATGTTTCTAACTCTCTATCCCTCTCTCTTGCTCTCTGTAAAAAATAAAAAAATATATTTATAAAAAGAAAAAAGCCCAATTACCCTTCATTAAGAAAAAAGGGAAACTATGGCATATGGATATCCTGGAATACAACGGCAATAAAAAGAAACAAGAAACATGCCTGCATCTCACAAACACTTTGCTGAGAGGAAGAACCTTACACAAGAGTGCATACTGTATATTAGTACAGGAAGCTCTAAACCAGGAGAATCTAATGTATACTAGGAAATACTGAGAGGAGTGATTGCTTCTGGATGGGGTAGGGGAGAAAACTAATTGGGAATAGGTATGAGGGAAATTTCTTGAATAGTAATCATATCCTTTATCTTGAAGAGATTGGGGTTATTTAGGTATATGCACTTGTCAATATTTACATATTGAGATTTAAATATTTGTGTATAAATTTTATCTAAGAAAAACTAAGCAAATATTAAACTCATTAATAATATACACACAAAAGTACTTAAAGGGAAGTATGCTGATGTTTGGAATTTACTCTGAAATGTGTCGAATAAAATGGATAAACAGAAAATTTACAAACCACTGCCAGATTTTAGGTCTACTTAAAATACAGCAGAAAAAAATTTTAATGGTACAAAACTGTTTCAACTTTGCTCTCTATGGAAACTTTTTAAAGTCCTTAAAATAATTGACAGAACTCTTTCTAGCACACTACAACCTCTCAGGCATCAATTCATAACCTTGTCCACCTAGCTCTAGATAAATTGCCTCCTTGCTGTTCTTGAATATAGAAAACATAATCCGAGAGAGAAAAAATCAATTTTGAAAAAAAAGAAAGAAAACATTCTACCACAGAGTACTGGCTTTGAATGTTCCTCTCTCAGATATCTATAGGATGACTCTTCACTTTTGCTCAAAGGATCCCTGAGAGAGATTTTCCCAGACCACCCTGAATAATATGGCACCATCAACCACCCACCATAACACTTACCACCTTCTAGCATGGTACATGCTTGTTTATCATCTAGACTGCTCTTCAACCCACCTATCTAGAATGGCAAGTCCATAAAAAGGATGATTTTGTATACTCAGTTCTCCCAGCACCTTGATCAGGCTCTGGCATGTAAAGAGCAATAAATCTTTGCTACATTAATGAATGAACAAATGAACAAGGTGAGTATGAATGGCATGGCTTTACAAGAATGCAATTTGACAATTCTATGAAAAACATTAGTATTTCTACATTTATTGAGCTGTCCAAATAACATGATAATAAAGATATTTATGTCAACATTCTTTAAGTGCCTCCATGTAGACCCTGAGTGTGGCTCCAGGTGACCAAGGTTCCACAGACTAATTGACCAAAATTATTAACGCAAGGGAAAGAGGAGAGGTACCCGCTATATGTTCTCCAAGACTTTTAGAAAACATGGCGTTGTTTCTTTGGCCACATACATGCAACTCTACATACAAAAAAGTGATATTGTGGACATCAAGGGAATGGCACTGTTCAAAAAGGAACGCCCCACAAATGTTACCATGACAAAACTGAAAGAAACTACAATGACACCCAGCATGCGGTGGGCATTATTGTGAAAAAGCAAGTTGAGGGCAAGATTCTTGCCAAAAGAATTAATGTACATATTGAGCATAATAAGCCTCTAAGAGCCAAGAGAGCTTCCTGAAATGAGTGAAGGAAAATGATCAGAAAAAGAAGGAAGCCAAAGTGAAAGGTACCTGGGTTCAAGTGAAGGGTGATCCTACTCCACCCAGAGAAGCACACTTTGTGAGAACCAATGGAAAGGAACCTGAGCTGCTGGAACCCATTCCCTATGAATTCATGGCATGATAAATGGGAAAAAATAAACAAGAATTCTATGCTGATGATGATGATTATGATGATGATGATGAAGACGACGACGACGACGATGACTAAAAATCTAAATCAGTGTCTAACTACAGAGAAAAGAACACTTTACCTCAGAGCCTCTGACTTTACTGTATGCTGTTCCCTCTTACCCTGGGCTAAATCTTAACTTCTGTGCCACTTCCTTATTATAATATTTTATTATTTTCTTTACATTACAATTTAAGTTGCATATAATCTACTTTTATTTAAATTCTTCTTTCCTACTAGCTCTATTAAAGACTGTGTCTAAATACACATTTTATCCTAGACCTGTTGAATAAATGAACACCAATTAAGTCCTCATAGTTCACAGCTCCAAGTCAACTTATGTGTAAAACTAGGAGAAAAAAATAAAAAATGTAAGTACATTACTTTCAAATATCTGAAACACATAGTAAGATAACAATAATAGGAATAAAGATTATAAGAAAGGAAGAATACAGAAATACTGTCCTTTTCATATGAATCCCATAAAAGTATTTGGTTTTTAATCCAGGTACATGTATAACTTTATTTTTTTAAATTAAAGATTTTAAGAGTCTATACATTACCAAAAGCAGCAATAACATTGTTAGACATAGATGTAAATAGAGTCTGTTTATCCAGAACATCAGCATAACAAATAAGCATTTCTTATATTACACTAGAGGCCCGGTGCACAAAATTCGTGCTTGGGGGGTCCCCTCAGCCCAGCCTACACCCTCTCCAATCCAGGACCCACCGCTGGCTCCTAATTGCTCACCTGCCTGCCTACCTGATCGCCCTTAACTGCCCCTCCCTGCTGACCTGGTCACTGCCAACTGCACTGCGCCCCCACTGGCCTGGTCGCCCCACACAGCCTGCTTGCTCAGTCATTTGGTCATCCTTGGGCTGGCCCTGGGCATCTAGGCAGCTGACATCTGAGGTTTGCCAGCACCTTGGGCCAGCCCTGGAACACTGGGCACCCACCATCTGAGACTTGCCTGCGCCTTGGGCCAGCCTTGGGTGGCTGGGGCGCTGAGGGAACTGGGGGACTCTGGAGGCAGGCAGTTGGAGCAGATGGACCCACCTGGGGGCCGGTCAGGCCATGCCATGCCAAGCCATTCACATGCTGCCCTGGCAGGGCTGAGGGTACTGGGAGCCGCCATCTTGTGGTTGTGGGCACCGCCATCTTTGAGTGTATTGTAGTCAATTAGCATATTCCCTCCTTGGCTGTGGGTATGATGGTCAATTACCATATTCCCTCTTTATTAGATATGATCAGATATGATGAAAGAAGGGGCCTGACAGCTTGGGAAAGGTAGGAGAACTGGCATTTTCCTGCAGCCATCTCATCTACTAAGTATGGGATTGGAAAATAGAAGAAATACTTTTGCATAGTTCTGCTTCTGAGCTAACTCTACTATATTCCTGAACATTGTCTAAGCTTCATTCATATTTGTGCACTTCTTATATAGATAATCTTTAAAAATTTTTAACCACCAGGGCCAGTGTGGGTCAGTGGCTGAGCACCAATCTCTGAACCAAGAGGTTGAGATTCAATTCCCAGTAAGGGCACATACCCAGATTGTGGGCTTGATTCCCAGTGTGGGGCAGACAGGAGGCGGCCGAACAATGACTCACTCTCTTCATTGATGTTTCTATCACTCTTTCCCTCTCCGTTCATCTCTAAAATAAGTTTTTTAAAAATATTTAACCAAGATATGTTTAGTTTCTTAATCTAAGACTCACAAGTGGAACAGTTATATAAAATTTACAGAACTGAGGCAAAACTGTGCTTAGTTTGGGCCAGCATTGACGTTCTGCTTACTAACACTCAAAAGCTAGAGGAATCATGCTACCTGATATCAAATATACTACAAGACTATAGTCAACAAAAAGAATGGCATAAAAACAGACATATAGATCAACAAAACAGAATAAAGAGCCATGAAATAAACTCTTGCCTTTATGGTCTATTAATATTTGATGAAGAAGGCAAGAACATAAAATGTAGTAAAAATAGTCTATTCAATAAATGGTGTTTGGAAAATTGGGGGGCTGGATGAAAAAAGTGAAGGGATTAAGGAAAGAAAAAAAAAAAAAAAAAACCTTCTTAGATGCAGACAACAGTATGGTAATTACCAGAGGGAATTGAGGGCTGGGGAGGGGTGTAGAGGAGGGTAAAGAGGGGATAAATGGTGATGGAAGACTTGACTGGGGCTGGTAAACACACAATTCAATATACAGATGACATATTATAGAATTGTACACCTGAAAACTATATAATTTTATTAACCAATGTCACCCCAATAAATTCAATAAAAATTTTAAAAAGGCAAATGCGATTTATGGTCTGCAAAGATCCCTAAGAGCCAGGATTATTTCTAGCTTGACCAACATTAGCTCCCCACTGTCTAGCATATGGGAACACTTAAATAATTACTGAATAACTGACTAGTGATAAACAAGTTTCAGAAGGGTTTAGTTAGAGTAATGCATAACAGTCACAGTAGTCTATAAAAGATAAATATTTGAAGCTATATCATAACCTTTTACAATGAAAACTAAAACTGCCAAACTACCTGCATAGTATATCTTCTGCAATCACTTGTTGGAAGTAATGAAGTATAGCTCTTAGACCATGGATTCTGAATTTGAAGTCAGACAGAATTTAGTTTGAATTCCAACTCTGCCTCTTGTAAGATATGTGACCTTGCCAACTGTAAAACAGGGTAACTTCTAACTCACAGTATACAGTATATGAGATAGTGTATATATAAAGTTCTTTGAATAAAGAGCTCCATCTATGCATCAGAAGGAGCTTATTATCCAGACTGCCTCCTAATTTTCTAAACAGTTTTTCAGGGCTATACTAGTACTACTGCAATAGTAAACAACTGGTCAAAAAAAAAAAAAAAAAAAAAAAAAAAAAGGAAAACTAGACAATAAAAATTTGAACCTGGGCATAAAAACTACTTTAAAGAAGTAATTTAAATTACTCAGAAGACCTTAAGTTACTCAGAGCTAAACACGAGTTACCTTTGTGAGTATTCAAAGTGATGTCTCTAATTATAACCAAAACAAGTGGGCAGCCTGAGTACCGCCAAAGGAATGCGCTCAATCCAGTCAACTCTCCTAACCACACAAGACTCAACCTTCTTGTTAAAGCTTGTGCTTCCTCTTTGCCTTTTAAGTTTGTCAACAAACCATGGAATAGATGAAAAGGTAGTCTCTATTAACAAGAGTTGTATTAACAATATCTTTTCCTCTGATCACAACATAGAAATAGTTCCCTGGGTTGAAAGAAAAAAAACCAATGCCAGATTTTAAGGCCTCTGTCCATGCCTTTGGCATGGTACTTAAATTACAGACCATGTTGCAAGACTTTGAAAATGTCAACTATACATCCCAAAAAGCTAAATAAAAAGGACACTCATTCCACGCCATACCAGCAGGAATCTTCTACCTCTGCAAAATAAAGCCAGTCTTCAAAAACAAGAAATACAAAACCCCAAGTCCTAAATACCTAACAATATGATACATAATTATATGATCAGATGGAAGACCAAAGTTCGTCACAAGTGATTTATCAAAGAACAAAGACATTTTACTTAAAATGTTTAAAAAAATAATGAAGTCCAATATGCTGGTTACTTCATTCTTATACTACTAACACCAAAATCCTGCAATCAAGAATATCCTGATTCCTATAAAATTTGCAGCAATATATGTTTGTTTATAAATATTTTAAGTAGTAATCACATTATCCAAAAGAACAACCACAACCAAAAAAGGCAGGGAGAATTCTAGCTGGAACACTCACACAACACACACACACACACACACACACACACACACACGGCTTCTAATGAGTTTGGTGAATATATTTCTTTAAGGAACAAATTAAAATTCTATTGGCCCCAAGCCTCCAACTGCAAAAGGACCACACAATAGAAGTCTCCTGTCTGCCCCCATCCACTGAAGAGATGTGGTATTTAGGTCATGCTATAAACCAGAATGTAAATATGTATAAGCTGCAGTATGCAATACTGACTATACCTTACTGATCTGGTGATCCTACCAAGCCTTTCCTCTTTTAGGACATTTTATTTTTGGTCATTCCAAAATGGAATATGTAGGATTTAAAAGGAAAACTAGGACCCTACTAGGCAATTTAAAACATTTTGATAAATTGGAATTTACTATACACAGATACATACATATAAAATAAGCTTTGTTCAAGGTCATATTTTAATTATTGTTTCTAATTTTAAAAAGACATTTATGTTTTTCAGTAATAGGGTACAAGTTACATAAATTAAGGAAACCCGGGTAGCTTATATGCTGCTCTTATCTGTTAGGAAAGAGTGGAGTGGGAAAAATATATTTACATATTTTTGCATAAGATATAGCTATAAGGATACATAAGAAACTAGAAAATCTGGCTGCCTCAAAGTAGGGGAAATGGGGAACTAAGAGTGGGAGTGGAGACTAAGTGAATGTTTAAACTAATTCTAAAACACTGATTTTTCTTAAATGATTGCTAATTTTTAAAACAAGTCCTTTGAAAGTCTGTTTAATCATTTATAAAATGAGAGGAAAAAATAATACCTACCTAATAGAGTTACCATTACAAAAATTGAGATCTTGCATACAAAGTGATTCCCACAATTCCTAATCCACTTTTCAAAATCACTTATAGCATCTCTGGCCCTTATTCCTTGTACCCTGTATTGTGTTGCACACCTAACTGTATCTTAAGCAACTACTGTGAAATAAATGAATGAGACCTTTCTGAAAGTATTACCAGATTTCCCATCAGTTAGCATTCTGCAAAAGTCTTGTATTTTAGGAAATCAACCATCTTCATACTTACAGGGATGCTCCAGACCTGTATTCCATCACTGTAGCCAATCATAATCAGCAAAGGTGGCTCATTCCCAGTACTGTGTATTTCATGAAATTCCAGATTTCTTGATGTATCTACATTAGAATTAAATAACAGGAATTAAAAAGACACAGTGTCAGTCAAGAAAGCTACATACTTCTTTAATGCCTCAGTTTTTGGCCTGGGCAAGTCTATTTTGAAGAACTGTTGTTGGAAGAACTTGTGTTAGAAGATCTGGGGGTGTCTGTCCCATATGGCTCGAGAGCCTCAGTTTGCTGACCACTGGCTTAAGTCATCCTACTCAGGGAGACAGATAGCAGAAATCCAATTAGTGCTATTTGCCAACCACATCCACATCCATGATGGACAGATGAAGTTAAAGAGAATAAATCTCATTTTGGTACCTCCGCAGAAAGTTGATGAATATTCTATTGTCATCCTCCCTAAGACTTCCCCTAAACACCCAGCCTTTAAACCCCTCAAAAGGAAGGTCAGGCCGAAGCCGGTTTGGCTCAGTGGTAGAGCGTCATTCTGCGGACTGAAGGGTCCCAGGTTCGATTCTGGGCAAGGGCATGTACATTGGTTGCGGGCACATCCCCGATAGGGGGTGTGCAAGAGGCAGCTGGTCGATGTTTCTCTCTCATCGGTGTTTCTAGCTATCTCTCTCCCTTCCTCTCTGTAAAAAAATCAATAAAATATTGTATATATATAAAAAAAAAAAAAAAAAAAAAAAAGGAAGGTCAGGCCCTAGCTGACCGGGTTCAGTGGATAAAGTGTCAACCTATGGACTGAAAGGTCAAAGGCACGTGCCCGGATTGTGGGCTCGACCCCAATAGGGAACATGCTGGAGGCAGCCAAAGGTTCTTTCCCATCATTGATGTTTCTATCTCTTTCCCTCTCTCTTCCTCTCTGAAATCAATAAAATATATATTTTTTTTGTAAAAAAGGAAGGTCAGAAAGTCCAGTGCATGCTCCCCCTCCCAGCAGCATGCTTGTGCCTCCCTCACCTCTCCCCCTGAACCCTCCCCCCACTTCTTTCCCTATAGGCAGGCGTCTCCTAAATTCTAACGAACTCCCTGAGGCTTGCAACCAGGGCATCAATAGGTAGCAGCTACTAATCCCAGACAACCCCCCTGACCCTGTGCCAAAGGGCCCCCTTTTCTCTGGCTTCTTAGTGAGCCAAAGCAGACCAGCCTAAGCTGATTTCCCCAGCCCATTCTTATTTCCCTGCCTCCAGTTTTAATAAAAGTCCTCTAAAATTCACCTGGACTCGTGTTGTGAAGTTTTTCCTGCACAAAATCAAGAACCCACACACTATCGACTGTAGACCAGTTGAGGGCCTAAGCAGACCAGTTCAGTAATTGGTCCCCTTTCCAGTAACATTAGCACAAAAGATTGACAAATTCAACTGCATTATTTTTCACATTAAAATGAAGAACTTCTGCTAATCAGGAGCCACTCTCACCACAAGAGTAAAAAGGCTAGCTAGCCACAGCATGCAAGAAATCTTGCAACAAGCATAACCCCACAAGAATTCAGCCAGTACATGTAACAATTAAAAATCGATATGAAAGATAAGTCATTAGAAAAATAGGCAAGACATGAAACAGCATTTCAAAAAGAGGATATTCAAAAGATCAATAAGACACGAAAAGTGGCTGGACCTCATTTGCTGTAATCAAGGAAATGCTAATTAAAACCACAATGACAAAACCAAGTGTTGGGAGGATGTGGAGCAAATGGATTGCTTATTCACTGCTGGTGAATTTAATTAGTACAAACCACTTTGGAAAACAGTTTGACAACTTACTCAAGTCGAAGATACCACACCCTTTGACAGCAGTTCCACTCTAAGTATACATGCTCCTTAGAAGCATGAGCACACACACATGCACTAAGAGACATGCTTAAGAGTATCTATATCAAGACTATTTGAAAAGAGCCAAAAGCTACAATCAATGCAAAGGGCCATCAACAGAATGGACAGTGTTATATTGATACAATGGAATACTTTTGAGCACAAAAAAAGAATGAACTACTACCATACACCATAACATGAATGAACCTCACAGACATAATGAGCAAAATAAGCCAGACACAAAAGACCTTATATTGAATAATTCTATCTATATAAAATTCAAAATCACCAGGAAATTAGTAATATTCTTTTTGTTACCTTTCATGATGGTTACAGGGGTGTTGGATTTGCAAAAATTTCACTGATCTACTCTTTAATTTTGTGTTTTTTTTTTTTTTTTAATATATTTTATTGATTTTTCACAGAGAGGAAGAAAGAGGGATAGAGAGCTAGAAACATCGATGAGAGAGAATCATCGATTAGCTGCCTCTTGCACATCCCCTACCGGGGATGTGCCCGCAACCACGGTACATGCCCTTGACCGGAATCGAACCCGGGACCCTTCAGTCCGCAGGCCGACGCTCTACCACTGAGCCAAACCGGTCCCGGCTAATTTTGTGTTCTTTACCATGATGTTTGCACAATATAAAGATTTATAAAAATAATAAATTAAAGCAACAATATCCTTCTCCCTGTATTTGATTTCATCACTCTCTTCTCCTTCTAGAAGCTAAATTCCTTGATTGAGTTGTTTATAACTGTCCTCTATTTTTTAATTTCTCACTCACCCAAAAATACATTGCAGAATGGTTTCTGCCCCTAACACTCCTCCAATTTGACTTTTGCTACAGTCTCCAATCACCTCAAAGTTGTTAAAGAGAAAAACTATAGCCAAAACCGGTTTGGCTCAATGGATAGAGCGTTGTCCTACAGACTGAAAGGGAATGTACCTGGTTGCGGACACATCCCAGTAGGGGGTGTGCAAGAGGCAGCTGATCGATGTTTCTCTCTCATCAATGTTTCTAGCTCTCTATCCCTCTCCCTTCCTCTCTGAAAAAAATCAATAAAATATATATTTTTTTAAAAGTTATTCTAAAATAAATCTAAGAAAAGACCATATGATGAAAATCAGAAAAGATTGCAGTAATTATTTTTTAATCTCATACTTCAATTATAGAAATAAAATGGCACCCTATTATAAAAGACTAGAGGTCCAATGAGGATCAAGCCTGCAACTGAGGTACATGCCCTTGAATGTAATCGAACACAGTATCCTTCAGTCCTAAGGCTGATGAGACAAACTAGCCAGGGCTCAGGACTCTTAATACACAATCTAATCATCTTTCTACTAGAGCTAACTTGATCACAGGTTGTTAGGTTTAGGAGGGCTCCAAGGTCACATATAAAAACCCTGTTGTCATTATATGAACAAAATCTCCTTTCTCTTAATTTAGATTTGGTTAATCACTTGTGCTATTTTACTTCTCTGGATTGAGATAAGCACATATGCCCTCCTTCTAAAGGGTGACCACCCTCAAGATAACACATAATCTTATTAACTATCCAAGAACTACTCCTGGGTTTTTTGTTCCCACCTTCAGGTAATTTTCCTTAATTTCAAATGCATTAAAAAAGCTGCAAAACTCTTTCTCTGGAGCATCTGAGATCTTGCTCCCCTGCATATGTTGTCAGTTAGGCTCAAATAAACTATTATACAAATTCTCTACAGGTTTGGATCATTCCTACATTGACACTAGCTACAAAATAGGTTTCAAAAAACATCTCCTATGAAAACAGCATGGTGGTATCTCAAAAAATTAAAAATAGAATTACCACATAAACCAATAATCCCATTTATGAGTATATACTCAAAAATAATTGAATGCAGGCATTCAAAGCAATACCTATACACCCATGTTCATAGCAGCATTATTCACAAAATCTAAAGGTGGACACAACCCAAATGGAACATGAAAGGACAGAAAAAAAATGTGGTGGTGCACACACACAAAGGAATATTACACAGCATTAAAAAGAAAGAAAGAACCTACACATGCTACAACGTTAATGAATCTGAGGACATTATACTATGTGAAATGAGCCAGTCATATAAAGACAAATACTATATGACACCACTTATGAGGCTTTTGAGTAGTCAAATTCAGAGTCATAAATAGAACTGTGGTTGCCAGAGGCTAGTGGGAAGGAATGTGAAATTGTTGTTTAATGGGTATAAAATTTCAGTTTTACAAGATGAGTTCTAGAGATCAGTTGCATAGCAAAGTGAATGTGCAGTAGGTCCTCCATTCATAAATTTCATTCAATATCATTTCATTGTAATGTTGATGAGATGCTATAAGCAACTAACTCTTGTTTATGTCAATTAGCCTATATTAAAACTGGTTTCCTTATACTTCGTTTCACCATACTTCCAAAAACCTATCAACAATGTTAACTGAGGACTTACTGTACATAAGACTACTAAACCATACACTTAAAAATGGTTAAAATAAAAAAAAAAATTTTTAAATGGTTAAAATAATACACTTTATATGCATTTTACCATAATTAATCTTTTAATTCCCCTTAAATAAATCACTGTAACTGAAGAAGGGACTGTTGAATATAAAAACTGGTACCTAAGTATAGTCCTAGACTTCCTATTAGAATGCCAAGTCAAGAAAGACCATGGAGTGCAACAAGCTTTTCCCTCACAGATTAGAGACTTGGCAGTTCTGGTAATACTGTAGTGAACCAGCTGGATAACCTAGTGTGCTTTGGGTCTCAAACCATATGCACACCTTCAGAGAATTTGATAGAAAAATATCAGGATGTGAAACTGCTTTGGCTACTTCTTTTTTAGTATGGTATCTTAAGGAAAACGAGCTTAGGCATGAATCAGACTGTCTGAAAGAGAAACAACAGAGATCATTATACAAAAGGCCCTTGTCCTACTCTCTCATGAACTCCAAAAGTAGTCATCTCTACCTAACAGCAGTCAAAATTCGAGCATGGATTAGGAATGGACACCTAGGAGAATGCAGGATTGGTTCCCCAAGCCCCAACCATGATAAACCATATCAACGGGGAAGCAGGCTGGAGGGAAGGGGCTACCTGGCAGCACTTAATAATTTTAAGCTATTTTTTTATATATTTTAATATTTTATTGATTTTTTTACAGAGAGAAAGGGAAAGGGATAGAGAGTTAGAAACATAGATCAGCTGCCTCTTGCATACTCCCTACTGGGGCTGTGCCTGCAACCAAGGTACATGTCCTTGACCAGGATCGAACCTGGGACCTTTAAGGCTGCATGCCAATGCTCTATCCACTAAGCCAAACCAGTCAAGGCTGGTTATGCTATTTTAAATTAAACACAAATTGAGTCCGAGTGGAGCGAGCGAGCGAGCTGAGTGGTTGTATACTTGTGTCTCGAAGACCGGTAGCGCTTGCAGCATGAGTGACCAAATGACTTGAGAGCAAATTGCAGAATTCAAAGAAGCTTTTTCACTATTTGATAAGGATGGTGATGGAACTATAACAACAAAGGAATTGGGAACTGTAATGAGGTCTCTTAGGGAGGATCCCACAGAAGCAGAGTTACAGGACATGATAAATGAAGTGGATACTGATGGTAATGGCACAATCGACTTCCCAGAATTTGACAATGATGGCAAGAAAAATGAAAGATACAGACAGTGAAGAAGAAATTCGAGAAGCATTCTATGTGTTTGCTAAGGATGGCAATGACTATATTAGTGCAGCAGAGCTTTGCCATGTGATGATAAACCTTGGGGAGAAGTTAATAGATGAAGAGGTTGATTGAATGATCAAGGAAGCAGGTATTGATGGTGATGGTCAAGTAAACTAGGAAGAGTTTGTATTAATTATGATAGCAAAGTGGAGAAATTGTACAGAATGTGCTAAATTTCTTGTACAAAATTGTTTATTTGTCTTTTCTTTGTTTGTAAGTTATCCATAAAAGGTTCCTCCTGCTGTCAAAAAAAATATGCATGTATAGTAATTAGGACTTCATTCCTCCGTGTTTTCTACCCTTATCTTACTGTTACTGTCCTGAAACCTTATTTTAAAAAAATTGATCAAGTAACATGTTGCATGTGGCTTACTATGGATATATCTAAGCCCTTCTGCACATCTAAACTTAGATGGAGTTGGTCAAATGAGGGAACATCTGGTTATGCCTTTTTTTAAAAAATATATTTTATTGATTTTTTACAGAGAGGAAGGGAGAAGGATAGAGAGCTAGAAACGTCGATGAGAGAGAAACATCGACCAGCTGCCTCTTGCACACCCCCTACCGGGGATGTGCCCGCAACCAATGTACATGCCCTTGACCGGAATCGAACCTGGGACCTTTCAGTCCACAGACCGACGCTCTACCACTGAGCCAAACCGGTTTCGGCTGATTATGCCTTTTTAAGCAGTTTTCTTTAGGAACTCTCAGCATGTTGTTGTTGAAGTGTGGAGTTGTAACTCTGCGTGGACTATGGACAGTCAACAATATGTACTTAAAAGTTGCACTATTGCAAAACGGGTGTATTATCCAGGTACTCATACACTATTTTTTTTTTTTTTTTGGTACTGCTGGTCCTGTACCAGAAACATTTTCTTTTATTGATACTTGTTTTTTAAATTTTGTTTAGCCACTTACAGAAAATCTGCTTATGGCACAATTTGCCTCAAATCCATTCCAAGTTGTATATTTGTTTTCCAATAAGAAAAAATTTTACCCCCCAAAAAATAATTAAACACAAATTTATTTTGAAAACTAAAAAGTTACTAAAAGAGAAAGTAATCTAACTCAAGAATCAGGTCAACCTGAAGCAAACATTGAATGTATAAGCCCCAAAAAGTTAAAACCATACCATTTAAATCTGCATTTTCAAATCTGACCCAGACTATTTTCTCCTTTTCTTCTGTTAGAGGTGTTCCACTGTAAGCCTGCATAGTAAAACAGAAATGTTTGAATAAAAATATTTTACAGCGCTAATATTACTGATGTTCAAAACAAAGAGTAACTGAAAGCCAACACTATCCCTCTACAATTTCACCAAGCCTACATCTTGGAAACAGCACATTTTGTACTATTTGTAATCCCAAAGAAAGTTATCCAGGAGTCTGAAAACCTTGGTCAGAAGAGAGTTTTTAAGCTACTAAAATACTGCAAAAGCCCTGACCAGGTGGCTCGGCTGGTTGAAGCATTGTTCCAATACACCAAATGGTTGTGGGTTCATTCCCCAGTCAGGACATGTATGGGAAGCAACCAATCAATGTTTCTCTTTCACATTGTTGTTTTTCTCTCTCTCCCTCCTCTCTCTCTCTCTCTCTAAAAAAAAAAAAAAAAATCAATAAAAAACAGTACCTAGATGAGGATTTAAACAAGTTTTGAAAAGAATTGCAGAAACCTAAAATATAATAAACATATTAGAAAGCATTACTATAATTTTAAGGTGCTCAAAAAACTAAATAATTTCCAATATTAGCCAACAAATAAGAAGTCTTAAAAAAATAAAACTACCTCAAGTATCTATTTACTTCCCATGTATTTATGATCAGGCAATTTACACTCTACCCAAAATTTTCAAGCATATTACTTTCTTACAGCATAGGAAATATAGTCAATAATATTGTAATAACTATGTATGTACTAAAATTATCAGGGACATCACTTCTTACATTATATAATTGTTTAACTACTAGTCTATTCACCTGGAACTAATATAAAATAATACTGAACATAATCTGTAATTGAAAAATAAAATTTTTTTTGCCAGGACCGGTTTGGCTCAATGGATAGAGCGTCGGCTTGGGGACTGAAAGGTCCCGGGTTCGATTCCGGGCAGGGGCATGTGCCTTGGTTGCGGGCACATCCCCAGTAGGGGGTGTGCAAGAGGCAGCTGATCGATGTTTCTTTCTCATCGATGTTTCTAACTTTCTATCCCTTCCCTCTCTCTTCCACTCTGTGAAAAATCAATAAAATATATTTAAAAAAAAAAAAAAAAAGAAAAAGAAAAAGAAAATTTTTAAATGTACTCCATGATATTATAAATAGAATTATAGGATAGTACATATTACCTCATTTTCCTAAATCATAAAACAATTAAAAGCTTCATTTGCTTTTCTCTTGTAGGCTTAAAAATACAGCACAAAAACACAAAAATAAATTCACTTGTTTGTAGTCATACACACAAAAAGGAGCATTACTTATTACTTTCTTCATGTCTCTAGTTGGAGGGCAGTGTTGGGGGTAGAAAAAAAGTATTACTTTTTCAGTCTCTGATCTGGCCTCTACACTTAAGCCATTAGCTAGTTTATTAGCTAGTTTCTACAAGCCTGCAAGGGTCACAAAGATAAACATAGGAAAAGTGTCAAGGGTTCTTCTCATCAGTAGTCAAAGGGAGTCATTTCTCCATAAGGCAAGTATTTTTATTGTGTGAATTTACAAATAATTAGAATGTCAATAAAAGAGCTGCAACATTTTCAATTATAAAATGGTTCAATTCAGGTAATTATTATTTAATATGGTATATCAAAATCTCATAAAAACTATAACATAATTTGTGTTACTATATATGAACTGCTTTAAATTTCCATACCAATTTAAAGTCCCCATACTTACCATACAAAGGTAAAGGACATTGAAAATACTATTAAAAGACCATTACTTTATTTTTTTTTATTTTTTTTTAAATATATTTTATTGATTTTTTACAGAGAGGAAGGGAGAGAGATAGAGAGCCAGAAACGTCGATGAAAGAGAAACATCGACCAGCTGCCTCCTGCACATCCCCCACTGGGGATGTGCTCGCAGCCAACGTACTTGCCCCTGACCGGAATCGAACCCGGGACTTTTCAGTCCGCAGACCGACGCTCTACCACTGAGCCAAACCAGTTTCGGCAAGACCATTACTTTAATTGTAAGTTTACTATACCCAAAAAAAATTCTTTATTTCAATTGTTTGTTTTTTTAAAAGGGAACTATGAGTAGGGCAGTAAATTTTTTTGGAGAAGCGGGAAAAACCCACACTATAACCTACTTTATCTTGAACCATCTCATCCTTATCACCAGTTATCTTCTCAACCTTATCTTCTCTTCCTCCTTGGTCTTGCCCTTATCATCCTTGAAAACTTTTTTTTTTTTTTAATATATTTTATTGATTTTGTACAGAGAGGAAGGGAGAGAGATACAGAGTTAGAAACATCAATGAGAGAGAGTCATCGATCAGCTGCCTCTTGCACACCCCCTACTGGGGATATGCCCGCAACCAAGATACATGCCCTTGACCAGAATCGAACCCAGGACCATTCAGTCCCCAAGCCAACGCTCTATCCATTGAGCCAAACCGGTCCCGGCTTTTTTTTTTTTTTTTTTTTTTTTTTTTTTTAATGAAAACTTTTTTAAAATAATTTTTTACCTTGGAATAATTTTAGATTGCTAAACAGTACAGGAAGTTTTCATATAGAGCTTAGCCAGATTTCTCTAATATGAACTACCTAAATTAATTAAATTTTACCTTACCATGGTACATTCGTCAAAACTCTGAAGCTAACTGATGCATTACTACTAATTAAGCCTCAGATCTCATGGGATTTCCCCAGTTTCTCCAATAATGTCTTGTCTCTGCTCCAGGATCCAATCTAAGACACATTACAATTAGGACTTCTAACTTAGGCTCTTCTTCAGTCCCATAAAGGAGTAACATTTTATCAACATTTCCTTCAGTTTAGCAGAATTACTATCAAGCTGCTTATCACCTGTAGCTATATTCAACATTCTCCTTTGCAACATCTAAAGATGTTGTCCTTTGACTTCTGGGTGATATGCAGAACAAAACAAAAAAGGATGAAAGAAGCCTTTCAGTATATGGGGATTCCAGAACTTCTTTGTTTTCCTCCTCAGGGAGAAATAAGATTTTCATAGAAACACTTGTATAATTTTGTTAGTCTTCAGGCTTTCCTCTCTCCTTCCCAGACATGGTATTCTTTATATATATATTTGATATTTTTACAGAGAGGAAGGGAGATGGATAGAGAGTTGGAAACATCGATAAGAGAGAAACATAGATCAGCTGCCTCCTGTGCACCCCCTTCTGGGGATGTGCCTGCAACCAAGGTACATGCCCTCAACTGGAATCGAACCTGGACCTTTCAGTCCCCAGGCCGATGCTCTATCCACTGAGCCAAACCAGTTAGGGCAAGTCATGGTATTCTTTACTAAGCATTCCTGAGAAAATTCTGTGAAGCTAATGAAAGCATCTGAGTATTGCTTCTTGAGTGCCTTCCAGCAGGTTTGCACAAAGAAGGTAAATGAAATTAGTCGCTTTGCCTCTCAATTTACGATAATCTTTGCTCATGTTAGGTATTTCATTCCCAGTGATGCACACCAAGTGCCCATCCAGCTTTCACTTGCTGTCTCAATGGTGGTTAGCGTACTACTAAACTATTAGCCCTTCTTTTTTGTTGTTAATCCTAACCTGAGGATATTTTTTCATTTTTAGAGAAAATGGAAAGGAGTGGGAGAGACAGAAACATTGATGTGAGAAAGACACATCAATTGGTTGTCTCCCACACATGACCCAACCTTGGCCTGGGGGATTGAACCTGCAATGGAGGTGCATGCCCTTGGCCAGAATCAAACCCATGACCCTTCAGTCCACAGGCCAATTCTCTCTCCATTGAGCCAAACCGGCTAGAGCTTAGCCCTCCTTCTTCCACCAAAATCCAACTGCCATAAACCTCAAATTTAGAGTCCACAACTGACAGGATTTGTTTATTTCTCCTTTTATTCCTTATCTGGTTTCTATCATAGCTACGCATTCATAAGCACAAAGTTATTATTGAATTTTGAAAGACACAGCTAAGATTACTATAGACATGTTTTTTTCACTGTAAAGAAAATAACTTCCATTATGTGCTGTCAAAAGTATGTTTCATAACAGCAAATCATTCTATAGGAAGAACATATATAATTTCATATAATTTACTTGACTGCTATTAACACTTGGGCTGATCACAATTTTTTTACCCTGAAAATGTGAAATTTTCAAAAAGACTTAAATGAGAAGATTTGAGCTTTAACTCTTTTTCCTTTGTTAAAATTATTTTTAGCCCTAACCAGTTTGGCTCAGTGGATAGAGCATTGGCCTGTAGACTGAAGGGTCCTGGGTTCGATTCCAGTCAAGGGCATGTACCTTGGTTGCAGACTCCATCCCCAGTAGGGGTTGTGCAGGAGGCAGCTTGATCAATGTTTCTCTCACTCGTTTTTTTAACTCTCTATCCCTCTCCCTTCCTCTCTGTAAAAATCAATAAAATATTTTAATCATTTTTAATAACTTTTCAGAAGTACAATTATTAGATCAAATGGCACAGCTAAGGGTTTCTATACGTCATCAATGATATCTCTTGAACACAATGAAAATTCACACTATTTGTGATAGCTAAAGAAGCCAATAACACTCTAACACATTTTCTCCTTTTGGGGGGTAGAGACCCCAAAAATAATTTCCAGGCTCCATGAATTTGATGTTTCCCAGAATAGAACAGAAGTTGGAACCTAATATCATCATCAAAAAATATCATTTTCCGCCGGGACCGGTTTGGCTCAATGGATAGAGCGTCGGCTTGGGGACTGAAGGGTCCCGGGTTCGATTCCGGTCAAGGGCATGTACCTTGGTTGCGGGCATATCCCCAGTGGGGGTTGTGCAAGAGGCAGCTGATCGATGACTCTCTCTCATCGATGTTTCAAACTCTCTCTCTCTCCCTTCCTCTCTGTATAAAATCAATAAAAAATATATTTAAAAAAAAATATATATATATATACACACACCATTTTCCAAGTGGCTAACCACAAAGTATCAATGGGGGCTTCTGGATTAAATGTGGAATAAAGACTATGACGTACACATGAGACCCATATAGAATAATACTGAATGTAAATTACAATTGAAAAATAAAATTTACATTTAAAAAATTGAGACTATGAGTCACCAAATCTAGCCTACTACCTGTTTTCATAAAGTTTTATTTTAATACAGCCCTGCCCTTTGCTTTACATAAAAAGCAGTGATGCCCGGCCAATGTTGCTCAGTGGTTGAGCATCAATCCATGAACCAGAGAGTCACGGTTCAATTCCCAGTCAAAGCACATGCTGGGGATTGCAGGCTCAATACCCAGTGTGGGGTGTGCAGGAGGCAATCAATCAATGATTCTCTCTCATCACTTGATGTTGCACTCTCTCTCTCTCCCTCGCCCTTCCTCTCTGAAATCAATAAAAATTAAAAAAAAAAAAAAAAAAAAGGCAGTGCTGGTAGTTGCTACAGAGATTATATGACTTGCAAAAGTTTATCCAGCCCTTTACAGAAACAGTTCACCAACTGCTGCACTAGACCATGAAGTTTTAAGGATGGTCATAAAGTACTTCAACTTAACAGAATTCTGGATCCATAATGGCTGCTCAAGAAAATGTCTGCTGCCTAAATTTTTGCTTTCTTTCCAAAGTAGAATGACTTGCATAACATAAATTTCTTGAATGAATATTCTAATTCTCAGATTAATGACTATGACTTTACATCCACAGTTACTACTCTGATCCAAATCTGCAGCCAATTGCATAGATTAACCCCTTTCTAATGTATAATGTTCATAAAAACTAAATTAATAGTCTATCTTCCAGCACTTGTACCCTGTCAGTTTTGGCAGCCAATTTTCAATCTATTACTCACTCTAGTATTCTTGTTTCTCTAGAAAAACCTCCCTCAAAGCCCCTGACCACAGCCTTTCTTCTCCAGCCAACCAACGCTGCTTGCTATGCAGGGTTTCCATTAGCACAAAAGTTGCCTTTGAAAGAATCTGATAAAGAGGCACTCCAGGGCAGGCAAACTACAAAAATTTTGAAATGCCCCTTCCTTGGAACATGCCAGAGCTCAGAAAGGAGCAGTTTGTAGAAGACCTAAGCCTGGTGTTCTCAGAAGAATACAGGAAGCTCTCCAGCCACAGGAACTCTGTTGCCTACCATGCCCAACTAACCAGTTTCTTTCAACATCAAATACCCAACCTCTCCATTCATTAAGTTCCAATGACCTTTGGAACTTAAGCCTTTCACTCTTTCTTGGCTATGTATGAATTCCCTTTGTAATTGAATGTTCAGTCTGTACTACATGTGTAACACTATTTGATATGTTGTTACTACCTCTGGTTGTTTCAAGAAATTTGACTTCCCTTATTCAAGTTCTTCAAGAAAAAGAAGGAAAAAAACATGTATTTCTCCTTACATGCCCCACAGACTTGCAGACCTTGTCATTATGTGGCCTATTTTCATTAAAGGTGACTAAACATCATAAATACCAACATTCTGTGATACTTTCCCATATTTGATGAATACTCCAATACAACTGAAATCTAAAGTCTGGAATTTTCCTGGACCCTCTTGTAAAACCGATCTCCGAATGTCCTTTCTGAACAGGGCAATTACAGATACTGTAGCAGTCAGGGAATACTGGCACCACAAGGAGAAGGCAGAAACCTTCCCCTTCATTAGTTCCACTAAACATTGCTTCCCAAAGCTAATGTTTTCACAAGGATCGCCTAAGATTCTCACTATAAACACAAATTACTAGATGCCACCTCAATGCCACTCAGTCAGACGCTCTGGGAGAGGGGCCTGGGAATTACTCTTTTCTTTTTTCTTTTTCTTTTTTTTTCTTTTTTTTTTTAACTCAATCTTTATTGTTCATATTATTACAAAGATTCCTCATTTCTTCCGGAATTACTCTTTTCAATAAGCGTTCCAAGTGATACTTATGTTAAGTCTGGGCATCACTGCCCTAGGGATGATCCCAGGAGGGCAGCTCTCCTCCATCGCACATGGATAGAGAGGGAAAGGTAAGGAGCTAACTTTCTCACAGGCTAAAGTAACAGGGCACACTCTGCGTAGCATAAAAATACTACTTAATCAGGGAGGGATGCAGGAGGTTGTCTAGTGGGAGAGGGACAGTGGGATGGCTCCAGGGTATGTCTGTCCTATCTCGGTCAGTCCCAATCGGCCGGACCCCAGTAGCAAGCTAACCTACCAGTTGGAGTGTCTACCCCCTGGTGGTCAGTGCAATGTCATAGCTAACAGTTGAGCAACCTTAGCATATCATTAGCATATTATGCTTTGATTGATTGAACCGACTGGTGGACTGGATACTTAGCATATTAGGCTTTTATTATATAGGAGGTTCTCTTCATCCTGCCCTATCCTGAATGATCAAGATAACCAAAGCTGTTGGAATTCTATACAATTTTAAAGTCCATAAAGTTTATAAAGCCAATGGCTTGCAGTAAAGCTATGTCACCTATTCAGAAGGCTTTCATACTTATTTTTTGTTCCTGACTATACAACTTAAGGTTGAAAGTGCAAGGAGTTGAGGCCTTGACCAAGTAGCTCAATTGGTTAGAACATCCTCCCCATAAATCAAGATTGTGGGTTGTATCTCCAGTCAGGGCAACATACAAACAACCAACCAGCGAAAACATAAGTGGATGGGGCAGCAAGTCAATATCTCTCTCTCTCTCTCTTTTTTTAAAGTGCAACGAGTTGAAGAATCAGCTCCCACCCATGTACCAGGCCTCTATCCTATGTGTTTGTGGGAGATGGGGATAATTTTTTGTGTAATAAAGATAATTTGCTATCTTGTTAAAAAAAAATACAACTTAATATGAAAGAGACATAGATTTTTGCTCAGTATAGAGGATTTAATTAACATAATACCTAGTTAATGAAATGTCAAGCATGTATTGCTTATCTCACTTCAATCAGGCATTTAACCAGGACAAGGGGAAGACTGTGGAAACAGAAGTCAACTAGAGAGTCCAAAATCCCTTCCCTCAACTACCATCTCGCCTTGATTCCTCTTGGAAGAGCAAGTTCTGAGGAATAATAATGGTGCCACAGTCAGCACAAAACTCAGGTATATCTAATAACAAGTGTGGTTCCTCCATACCAATATTCAGGATACTAAAACATCAAGTATTTTGAAGTTGGTGTTACTAATATCAAGTTTAGAAACAGTACATTTAAGAGGCTTCCTGGACAAAGGTAAAACCTACTGTTTCAGAAACCTCAAGACACTTACCTGTGGCACAACATCCTGTAGAAAAGTCACAACACTTTCCATGTAGGACTGCTCCCTGCAAAGAGGAGAATTAGATGAAATTTATCAGGACAGCTTAAGACAAGCATGGAAAAGTTCTTCCTAAGCCCTTAGAACAATGGTTCTCAACCTTTTTAATGCCTCGACCCTTTAATACAGTTCCTCATGTTGTGGGGACCCCCAACCATAATATTATTTTCATTGCTACTTCATAACTGTAAATTTGCTACTGTTATGAACCGTGTTTTCTGATGATCTTAGGGGACCCTGCTAGTGGTTTTCAACCTGTGGGTCGCACCTTAGAAAGTCACTCAATATTTTTTTAAAAGACTAACTCACATTACCTGATAATTCTGCTAAGCTTTCTTTCATTGAATGTTATTAAATGCAAATGAGATCTTAACAATTCTAAACATCTCTTCTGAAAAGTCATGCTATCTTAACTTGATATAGAGAACTTCTAACTCATAATCGAAGGAGTGATGACAGAAGACTTGGCTAAAGCAGAACCTTCCTCTTGAGTCAGAGCAGACTGCCCTAATTACCAGTAGACAAAGAAAACCTGTTGCTGATGACTCAGTATATATAGTGACCTTCCCTTTAAATTGGCTATGAACCTAGTAGTCCCTTATATGCATAGAGAAAAATGAATCTGTATTTTTTCTACAGGTAACTTTTGCCATATACAAGACATGGGAAAGTATAAAAACGCTCAAGGACACTAAAATATTTTAAATGGAAAATCAGGAGGTAGAGAAAAAAATTCTTCAAAATACCAAATCAAATTCATTCCAGAGAGATGTGAAAAATTACATTTAGGGAAATAATGAGATCCTAAATCCTATTTTAAAATATACCTTACATACCTACAGAACTAATTAAGCCCCCAAACCCCAAAACATTGTGGTTAGGCCTATCTCTCCAAACTCATTTTTCTGCCATTCCCGTAATTTGGATTTTACTTCAGTCATATGCAACTTCAATTCCTAGATTACACCAAACTCTTTTTTTAATCAAGACCTTTACACTAACTTTCTACCTAAAGTCCTTCCCATACTCAGCCTCCCCTTTCAGATCTCCGCCTAAACTGTTCCCTCCTCAGAGAAGCCTTCTCTGATAGTCTTAAGCCATACTCCTTGTCATTCTATCATAGCGCACTGCTTTGATCAGAGCCTGTAATGACTACTTATTCACTATTTCCCCCACCAGAATGTAAACTCCATTACAGAAAGGAATCCATCTCTCATATTTACATTATACCTTTAGAATCTGTAAACCAGTACTTAGGCATGGAGTTGATGCTCAAGCATTGTTAAAAGAATACTGAATGGAGGTATTTTTTTTAAACCACAAAAATTATGAATTGCATTATAAAAAGCAATAAATGTTGAATATGGTGAGGCAGCAAAGACAAACTGCCTGGATTTGATCCAAGTTCCCCTCCTTGACTGTTACCAAAGAACAATTTACTTAATTTTTCTCTGCTCTGGTCTTTTCAACTGTAAAATGAAGACTGAAATAGTATCAAGACTGAAATAGTATCTAACTTATAGCTAATAACATGCTTATTGCCACTTTCCATAGTTAACAAAGACATATAGCCTTGGAAAATGCAGGAGAAGAAAAAAATGAAGTTTTGTGGTAAAATATCATATTCCCCATATACTTTTGTTATTCTGAGAAGGCACTCTTTATGTAACATGCTAAACTTCCCAAGGGAAATAATCCAAAATGTTACAATTCCCTTATGAATAGTTTAGAAAGCAGAACTAGGAGGTCACAGTTCAATTCCCGGTCATATGCACTGGTGGCAGCATGCAGAAGGCAGCCAATTGATGATTCTCATCATTGATGTTTCTATCTCTCTCTCCCTGAAATCAATAAAAATAATCTTTTTTAAAAAAAGCAGAAAAGTTTCAACTCCTTACCCAGGAATTGAAAGGTCTTAATTGTCCACCTCAAACTAGAAGTCAACTTTTTTCTGCTTTTCATGAAAATAGCTTACCTTACCCACATCTTCTCAATCAATTCCCTTTGCCTAAAACGTACCCTTGATTCTAACTGCCCAAACACTATTCAGCCTTTGAAGTTCACTTAAATGTTAGCTTCCAAACAAACTTTTCAAATCTAAAATAGTAAAATATTTACACAAAAATACTCGAAATTCATATGCTACTTTGCTAGCATCTTTTTTATTGATTATAGTGACTGCAAACATACATATCTTTTCCTTTTTTAAATATGTTCTCAATGATTTCAGAGAGAGGAAGGGAGAGGGAAAGAGATAGAAACATCAACGATGAGAGAGAATCATGGATCAGCTGCCTCCTATATGCCCACTACTGGGGACTGAGCCAGAAACCCCGTCATGCCTCCTGTTGGGAAATCCAACCAGAATTACCAGCCAGCTCAAGCATACATATCTTAAAACTACATTAGATTATATGCTCCTAGAAAGTATACATAACAGCCCACTGTCTTTGTTAACTATGGACAGTGGCAATAAGCATGTTATTAGCTATAAATTAGATACTATTTCAGTCTTCATTTTACAGTTGAAAAGACCAGAGGCAAGGTGGCTCAGTTGGCTGGAGCATCATATACTGTACACCAAAAAGGTTTGGGATTCTTTAATGAACAATAATAGATCCAGAGACAAATGGTAGGAAGGAGAGGGTTAGAGAGCAACCAAAGGACTTGTATCCATGCATATCAGCATAAACAATGGACACAGACACTGGGGTGGTGAGGGCTTGGCTGGGATAAGAATGGCTGAGTGGGTAGTGTCAATTGGGGCAAAAGGACACATAGTATGTAAAACTTTAGACAATAAAAAAGTAAAATAAATTTTAAAAAAGATTTGGGGTTCAATTCCCAGCCAGGGCACATACATATGTTGAGGGTTCCAATCCCAGTCAGGGCGAATATGGGAGGCAACTGATCAATGGTTCTCTCTCTCTTTATCTGTATCTCTTTTCCTCTCTCTTTCCCTTCCTCTTTTACTCTTTCTAAAAAATAAAAAAAAATCAATAAACTTAAGGATTTTTTTTAAAGTAAGTATCCATATGCTTTGTCAAAGAAGGCTTAAAATACAGAAATGCAGCCCTAGCTAGTTTGAATTAGTGGATAAATCTTAGGCTCCTGGACTGAAGGGTGTCAAGGGAATGTACCTGTTTCAGGCTAGGTCCCTGGCCCTGGTTGGGGCAATGTGTTAGAGGCAACTAATCAATGTGGTGTCTCACATTGATGTTTCTTCCTCCGTCTCTTCCCCACCCTTCTACTCTCTCTAAAAATCAATGGGAAAATATACTCAGGTGAGGATTAACAACAAAAATAAAAAAAAAATAACAGAAACCAGTTTGCCTCAGTGGATAGAGCGTCGGCCTGGGGACTGAAAGGTCCCAGGTTCGATTCTGGTCAAGGGCATGCACCTTGGTTGCGGGCACATCCCCAGTAGGGGGTGTGCAGGAGGCAGCTGATCAATGCTTCTCTCTCATTGATGTTTCTAACTCTCTATCCCACTCTCTTCCCCTCTGTAAAAAATCAATTAAAATATTTTTAATATATATATAGACATGTACTCTTTATGACACTGACTTTGAAACTTTCTGACTGAGATCTTAGTGTAAAGAAATACATTTTGCATCACAATCTAGTAAACAGATATATCTGTGTGTACCATAAAACAATACTCTCAACTCTATTTTCTACAAATTCTATTTCTTTTTTGAATATTACTCCTGATCCAATAAATTGTTTAATAACCCACTAATTGTTAAACCTAGAGTATGAAAAAGCATTACTCTTTAAGATTCGGCATAGTGCTTTTCATATACTGTGTAAATAAATGTGCTGAATACATCAACTCGACCCTCCAATTATTCCTTTTATTTGGCCTTGGCAATGATATTTAGCATCCTACAAAGCCAAAATTAAATAGATTCTACAAAGCAATTATTGTTCAAACAGGAAACCTGAGTGTTAAATCACTATTCTGAATAATCTTTCTTCAGCTATCAGACTTATTCTGAAATTTGCTTACGTGGCAGCCTGAGGGCGAACCACAACTCCACCAGTACAACGACTGGGTCTTCTCGGGGAATCTGTAGCCATAGCTTCATTCACAAAACCTGTTTCCAGAACAAAACAAACAAACAAACAAACAAAAATCATTATTGTTGGGAGTAGGGAGAAAGGTCTATGGTTAATTACCGAGATTTTTTTTTTTTTTTTAACCAAACCTCAGAACCACAAAACTAGCTAAGACTCTTGCTGGACCCTTTGATCTACTGTTAAGATAAACTAGAAAAGTAAAAGAACCAGAGCATGGATGGGAAGTCTAGTGCAGGATCACTTTATAAAAACCTATGTAAGCCAAAATTTTTAAATGTACTGCCAATTTCTGTTGAGATAGTTAAAATACACATGGTACAATATTTCAAGACCAAATGGAACAGTAAGATAACACCATCCAACTAAGACTGTTGTAATCTGTAAGAAAGCATATTGTAACAGTGGTAATGGATCTTAACTAGACTTACTGTGGCGATTGTTTTCAATATATACAAATACCAAATCATTATGCTATGCACTTAAAACTAATATAATATTATATGACAATTATATCTTTAAAAAGAAGTCTGCATGACCCCACCAGTGGTTGAGCTCCAAACCAGGAGGTCACAGTTCAATTTCCCATCAGGGCACATGTCCAGGTTTCAGCTCCAGGCCCAGCAGGGGGCGTGCAGGAGGCAACCGGTAGAAGGTTCTCTTTCATCATTAATGTTTCTATCTCTCTCCCTCTCATCCTCTCTAAAATCAATAAAAATATATTTTTTAAATAAAGATTTTAAAAAAGACTGTATGGTCATAATTAGCAGGATATTTAAAAACAGTTGTATTTAACCCTCTGCTATTGGAACCTAATCACCAGTCTACATAAGTTTAAAAAAAAAAAAAAAAAAACAACTAACTTAAGAGCCGAAACCGATTTAGCTCAGTGGACAGAGCGTCAGCCTGCGGACTGAAACGTCCCGAGCTCGATTCCCGTCAAGGGCAGGTACCTTGGTTGCTGGCACATCCCCAGTGGGGTGTGCAAGAGGCAGCTGATAGATGATTCTCTCTCATTGATGTTTCTAACTCTCTATCCCTCTCTCTTCCTCTCTTTAAAAAAAAAATCAAAAAAATATATTTTTTTAAAAAAAACTTAAAAGACATTAGAAGCCCCTTATCCTTTCCTCTCACATCACTGATTCCTCATCCCTAATAAGCATCTGAATCATTGGGGAGGTTTTAAGAGCATGGAGTGTATTTGGTTAAGGTTTAAAGGAGTACTGACAGCAATATTAAATATCTCTTACAGGGCTCAGGAGAGCCCCACAGCCTGGAACTAATTTTGAAAAGCCCCTAAAACCCTCACTTCTAAGTAGGGAGCATTCTACCACCTTATTTGACAACTTTGAAACTGATGAGTCCCACATGCTACCACCAAAACACCCTTCACCCGAACCAGCCCACGTACCCCTTCCTCCATGGGTACGTGGTGTCACCCCCCAGCCCCTCAGCCCTCTCATTTCCACACCACCCTTTCTCTCCAGACACAGCCTCCCAAGAACTGTCCTGCGAGGGCCCTGCCTCCTGAAGGCGACCACGGCCAGCTCCTCAGGCCCCTCTCCCCCGAAAGACACCAGGACAAGGCTGCCCACTTACCCTCCGACGCGGTGCCACCGCTGCCCCCCGGCCGCCCTCTGGCCCCTTGCCCTACCTCGCTCCCCTCCCCCTCCAATCTCCACAGCTTCCCCTCGCCGAATCCCTGCCAGCCAAGCCCCCTCCGCTCGCGCGGCTGGCCCCTCGTCCCCCGCGAGCCTCCCCAAAGACACAGCCCCGCCGAGCCTCTCACCGGCCGCCCGCCGGTAAACGCTGTTCTCCAGCTCAAGCCTCACTGTTTGGAGTCCCCTCGTGATTGACGGCTACCACTTCCTACCACGCCTCAGCGGAACTACCTTTCTGGCCAATCCCAGGAGCAAACCGTCCACGACCGGGCACCGCCCTTCGAGGTCAGCTTCGCCAACCAGCGAGTAGGAAAGGGGCGGACCCGCCTCCTGAAACTAGCCAATCCGCTGGGGCTCCAGGAAAAACAAAACAGTATGTAAATTCGGGTAAAACCAAGGCGTCAAGTTCGGTTGCGAACGCCGGGCGGAGGCATTGCGGACACTGTGTATTTTCCGTCGCAGACGGCTCCTTCGTGGGTCTGTCCAAAAGCATCACGTCCCAGACTCCTGGGCACCTCACCTGAGCGCCTCAGGCTGGGGCTCCGAGGACCCGGACACTGATCTGTTTACATAGAACTCTCGCGACAGCTGGTTAGAAGCCCCGAGCACGTGGACATGGCAGCTGCCAATCACTTTTGGTTGGCCACTCATCCGTTCTGAGCCCGCCTTCTGCCCCGCCCTCGTCGATGTGTTTACCTTCCGGGAAGCTAGGATGGTAGAGGGTGGTGGGCAGCTCTGGAGCTTAGGCGGTGTGAGTCGGAAGGAGGGACGCGGCAAGTAATCGCCTCAATTTAATCTAGGTTTATGAGCCACGCCTAACTCCTCCCTCTGCCTCCCGTAAGGAAGACATCAAAATCTCGCTGGTGTTGTTTCGTTAGTTACATTTCTATGTAATAATGAATAATAAGTATAGCATTTATTGATTTATGGAACAAACGCTCAATAAACACAAAGGCTCAAAGAAGGAAGTGAATTTTGAGTAAGAACGAGGAAAATACTATGGTTTAAGGCAAAGTGAACTAATATAGAAAACTAGTTAGGAGAGGTAAGCAATGGCCAGACGGTTTTGTACAGGATTTATAAGGAGTTTCAATTTTATTTTAGACTGAGAATAATTTGGAGGACTGTCATGATCGTATTTACATTTCTAAAAGATCATTTTACCTATTAAACAGAAAATAAACTTTTGTCAGGGAAGGGACGTTGGAAGCAGTAGATCAAGTATGGAGGCTATTTCAGTAGACCAGGTAGGAGAAGGGGTCCGGAAGTGAAGCAGTAGAGGTGAAAAGTTGTGAATTTCAGAATATTTTGGAAAAGAGAATTGAGAGATCTTGATAATGCATTGGATGTGGAATAGAAGGAAAAGAGAGAAAGAAGATGCCTGTGTTTTGAGCTTGAGCAACTGAGTGATGACATTTACAGATAGGATGAACAGTGATAAAGTTCCACATTTTGTTTTACATTTCAGATATATTGTATTTCTTCAAATTTATTGTTTATCAGGAGTGACTGAAATGAAAATATAATAGAGTCCATCATCATCATGGAAATGGCTTTAAGAGAAAATTGGTCAGAGGAATATTACTGCTTCCCATTGTCAACTAGTAAATAGTTGCATTTGAATTTCTTTGACTTGGTTTCATACTTTGTAAACTGTAGAAGGAATATTTATGTGTCTCATAGGATTTTTATAGGAGTAAATAAATTTAAAATTCTTAGAACCCCTTAGAAACTTCTCCAAATTAACTAACTTACTAATTAACCAATGATTTAGTTCTAAGTCCTCCATTTTTTCTCTCTGCAGAGATAATGTGATTCTCTCATGAACCTTCAAATAAAAAATAAAATTTATGGTAATCATTTTTTGAATATGAATGCTTAGTACATATTGCCAGCTCATGAATCATTTCAAAGTTATGGGATCTGGGGAAACTTTTCAACAATCTGTTCTGACTGAGCAATCCTAGCTAGCAAATACATTTTCAGCATAAAAGAGTGAGTTCAAGTTAGAGTTCCGTGTTATCCTAGTTACTACAATGTCCACTATAATAAATCACTAATGACTAAAGTTGCCTTTCCTACAGTCCCCAGGGAATTATCAAGGAACTATCCACACATATGCCAACAAAATGTTAAGGTCACTTTTCATTTTATTGTGTATTTGTTTAGATAGGATTGGGTTTCCTTTTATTTTTTAATATATTTTTATTGCTTTCAGAGAGGAAAGGAGAGATAGAAACATCAGTGATGAGAGGGAACCAATGATTGACTGCCTCCTGCATGTTGAACTGAGCCTGCAACCCAGACATGTGCCCTTGACCAGAATCGAGCCTGGGACCCTTTAATCTGAAGGCTGATGCTCTAACCACTTAGCTAACCCATCTAGAGCTGGGATTCCTTTTTTAACTTTAAGCAAACCATTGCCTCACTATGGCCTCCAAAAACACTTAGATAATAATCATATGATTTAAGCAGTGGTGAAATAATCTGATTTCACCAGTCAAATAAAAGGAAAAACAGCCTTGAATGGTTTGGCTCAGTGGATAGAGCTTCGGCCTGTGGACTGAAGGGTCCCAGGTTTAATTCCAGTCAAGGGCATGTACCTTAGTTGTGGGCACCTCCCCAGTAGGGTGTGTGCAGGAGGCAACTGATCCATGTTTCTCTCTCATTGATTTTTTTAAAAATATATTTTATTGATTTTTACACAGATAGGAATTGAGAGGGATAGAGAGTTAGAAACGTCCATGAGAGAGAAACATCGACCAGCTGCCTCCTGCACCCCCCCACTGGGGATGGGCCCGCAATCAAGGTACCTGCCCTTGTCCGGAATCAAACCCGGGACCTTTCAGTCCGCAGGCCGATGCTCTATCCACTGAGCCAAACCGGTTTCAGCTCTCATTGATTTTTTAACTCTCTATCCCTCTCCCTTCCTCTCTGTAAAAAAATAAAATAGAATAAGGAAAAACAAATTTTTGGGGGAGTTGGTTAATCCTCACCCAAGGATATTTTTCCATTGATTTTTTAGAGTAAGGTAGATATATTGATTGGTTGCCTCCTGCACGCTCCCTGATCAGGGCCTGGGTGGAGGAGGAGACTGCAACCAAGGTATGTTCCCTTAACCAGAATCGAACCTGGGACCCTTTGGTCTACAGGCAAATGTTCTATCCACTGAGCCAAACCAGCTAGGGCAAGGAAAAACAAATTTTTTTTAAAAGTGGCTATATAATGTATCATTCTACCAATGAAACCTTGAAATGAGACACTGTTAAGGCTGAAAAAATAGAATATTGGGGACTAATTATGATTATAATAAATATTAATCTTAACCATATTGCCTTGTGTTGGTTAAAAAAAGGACATTCTGACCTGGTTGGGGGTTGTAAGCCCCAGGGCCTGAAGTCAACCTTGGACCAGAGAGTCAACCTTGGATCTGGGAGTCAACCTTGGAATGGGGTCCATTCTCATTCAACAATTGCCTATTATGAAAAGATTAACAACCATGTTGCCCAAACAATGGAGTCCCACCCCTGCCTTCTACTTCCCCATATCTGTAATCCCTACTTCCCCATGTAATCTTTGATTTTTGTGGGTGACCTGCAGCTCTCCCCTACTGCCAGCAGTATTGGAATAAATGCTCATATATGATTCAACCCTGTCTCTGCACTTAATTGGCTCAAGTAGTGACAGGCAGCACTAATTCAACCAATTTTTTTAAAAAGGTAAAGGACACACTTACATTCTTCCTTGTGGAGATGGGAGGACAAAGAGAGATAAACCAAAGACTTTATATACTTACAGGAGGCCCAATGTACCAACTCATGCACGGATTGGGTCTGGCTGGCCTGTCCTGATTGGCCAATTGGGCTGGGCTGGCAGGGAGATGGGATGCCAGAAGTTGGCCCGCTGGCCCACCCCCATGGTTGAACTCCTGGTCAAGGGGACAATTTACATATTAGCCTTTTGTTATATAGGCTATGCATTAAAAAAAATAAAAATAAAAAGGAATAAAAATAAAAAAAATAAAAATAAAAATTTTAAAAAAGAATATGCATAGCCCAGGGACAAGGACAAAAAGTTGGTGATGACCTGTGGGGGGTAGAAAAAGGCTGGATGGAGGGGATTAAAAGGAGAGAAAATGGGAGACATCTGTAATACTGTCAACAATAATAAATAAATTGCCGGGACCGGTTTGGCTCAGTGGATAGAGCGTCGACCTGCAGACTGAAAGGTCCTGGGTTCGATTCCGGTCAAGGGCATGTACCTTGGTTGCGGGCACATCCCCAGTAGGGGGTGTGCAAGAGGCGGCTGATCAATGATTCTCTCTCATGGATGTTTCTAACTATTCCTCTCTTACTCTCTGAAAAATCAATAAAATAAAAAAAATATTTTTAAAAAACAATAATAAATAAATAAATCTTTTAAAAAGGTAAAGGATGCCCTAGCTCAATTTGTTGAGTGTCATCCTATGTACTTAGAGGTCACTGGTTCCATTGCCTAGATGGGGCCTGCAGGAGGCAGCCAATCAATGTTTATCTCTATCCTTCCTCTCTCTCTAAAAAAAAAAAAAACAACAAAAAATGCAATAAAAACATATCTAAACAAACAAAAAAGGTAAAGGTTAAAGTAGGATTGTCCCAGGCAAATTTTGAAGAGCAGTTGCCCTCTGTCTTTCACACATCAGTGCTGCTTTGTAACTATTCTCTATTGATGAATGTATCATTCTATCATCTATGTAACTAAAATGTAAGCTCTTTAACAGAAGGGATTATTTGTTTCATTTTTGTTCTCCATAATGCTCTATTCTCCAACAGGAAAAATTACATGTCAAAACCCGACAATTTATCCTGAAATGTGGAACTGATATTTATAATTAAATATACCAGGAAGTAAAAACTATTGACAAAGACCAAAAATTAGTTTCATCAACTCTTTTAATGATCTCCAGAACATATTTACCTTCCCCATTTATTATCTTCCCCATTTAACCCTGAATAAAAACTGCTTTAAAATTTGAAATAACTTGCTCTAGCTGGTTTGGCTCAGTGGATAGAGCGTCGGACAGAGAGGAAGGGAGAAGGATAGAGAGTTAGAAACATCAATGAGAGAGAAACATCGATCAGCTGCCTCCTGCACTCCTTATTGGGGATGTGCCCACAACCAGGTACATGCTCTTGACTGGAATTGAACCTGGGCCCCTTCAGTCCGCAAGCTGACATTATCCACCAAGCCAAACCAGTCAGTACTACCCCTGTCTTCTAATTCACTAATTGGATCCTCAGCTTTCCCTAATCTGCTATGTATCCCTTCCAATGTGTTCTTTATTTGTGCTATGTCATTTTTTATTTCTGTTTTCGTAGTTATTATATCTTTTCTCATGCTTTTGAGCAACTTTCCTACCATTACTCTGAACTGTGTTTCAGATAAAATTCTTATCTCTATTTCATATCTCTTCTGGAGAATTCTCTTGTTCTTTCATTTGGAGGTTATTTCTTTGTCTCCTCATTTTGGCTGCCTGCTTGGTTTTGTGACTATGTATTAGGTAGATCTGCTATGCCTCTCAATCTCTAGTGTGACAGTGTCAAACACTATTTCTGACTGATTAGATCAGGCAGATTCAAAGCTTCTAGAGACCACCTCTCCCTACTTGTTCTTCAGGCAATCATCCTGAGCTTTGGAGAGAGTTTTTTCAATAGGGTGGAACAGTTGCTTCTGCCTGGTGGCTAATTGTTATTTTTGGTCTTTTAAGTGGTCTTTTAAGGGGAACTCCACATTTCCAATAGGGTGGGTCAACTGTTTTTCCCCCAGGGAAGGCCACCTGTATGGCAACTGTCTGTGTGGGAAAGATTTCAGCTGCATGAGGGAATGGCTCAGCACAGGAAACTGGGGTGTCTGTCTTCTGAGCTCTAACCCGAGCCCCCCAATCCTGGCTTCTGTTCGCACAGCTCCAGTCCACTCTGCTCTCTCTCTGCTAGAGCACAAGGTAGCCAGGGCCCTTTAAGAGGGTGCCTGAATTTCCATCCATCACTCCCTGGCAGATGGCAACCACGCTGCTTCTCACAGCCAGATGTTATGTGGATACCCTTTTCAGTTCTGGTGCTCTCTGTTGGGGGCCCAGCTTGGGGATTAGACCCCAGAGTTCTCAATGGCAACTCCCATAACTGAGGTCTATCTCGGGAACTTCAGTTGCTGTCTGTGGGCACCTGGCCAGCCCTTTCATGCTTCCTCTCCTCCTATCAGTCTCTATGCGGTCTCCACTTTTAGTCCTAGGATATCAGGATTCTCTCCAGCGAGTTTTCTGTTGATTATTCAGTTTTTTCTGTATTTTAGTTGTAATTCCAATTTGTTCCTGGGAACATGTCCATGCATTATCCACTTACTCTATCACCATTTTAAATCTCCAAAACCATATTTTCTATTTGAGTTTCAAAATTTTGGTATTTCGTGTTTATTAGTCAGTTGGAAGATGATCTTGAAGGTCTCCTATATTCTTTCTATTATAGATTGTGATGGACTACCTCCAAGATGGCCAATAATGACACCCACCTTTTAGTATTCATAGCATGTGGTTGCCTCCTACATTTATCTGTGTGACTAATAAAATGCAGCTAAATTAACATGGTACCTCTGAGGTTAAGTTACAAAAGACATTGTGGTTTCTGTCTTACTCATTTTTAAAAAAATGTTTTTATTGATTACAAAGAGTGGAAGAGAGAGGGAGAGAAAGAAACATCAATGATGAGAATTATCGATCAGTTGCTTCCTGTATGCCCCCTACTCAGGATTGACCCCAAAATATGAGCATGTGGTCTTATCAGGAATTGAACTATGACCTCCTGGTTCATAGGTCAACTCTCAACCACTGAACCACACCAGCAGGACTCTACTTTGTTCTTTTTAAAAAACATATTTTAATTTATTTCAGAGAGGAAGGTAGAGGGAGGGATAGAAACATTAGTGATGAGAGAGAATCATTTATTGGCTGCCTCCTGCTGCCCCTACTGGTGATCAAGCCTGCAACCCAGGCATGTGCCTTTGATTGGAATCAACCAGGGACTCTTCAATCGCGGGTCAACACTCTCCACTGAGCAAATTAGCAAGGGCTGTTTGTTATTTTAAGCTACTAAATTTTGAGGTATTTTTATGCAGCAATACAGAACTAAAACATTTTTTCATAACTACCATATTTTCATCTTTAAGGCATGAAATAAATAGGTCAAGAACCTGTTCTTCAAAATATTGAAAAAGAAAGTTAATGGACTTTATTGTGGAAAGCCCTATGAAGGGGCACATATGGCAAGGAACTGAGGCCTCTTACCAACAAATTATAAAACCTGTGGATCGGGTTGTAGAAACCCTGATTTATAGCCACTTGATCAAAAGTATATGTGATTTGTAATTGGTATCTGAAATGGGTGCAGTCTTCTGAGACTGAACTCTTAATTTGTGGGTTCTGATAACTCCAGGTAGATACAAAAACTGAATTTAATTGTAGGACATCCAGTTGGTGTCTCAGAAATTAAGAGAATTGTTTGGGGAGGAAAACCCATATATTTTGTGTCAGAGTATTCTGTGAATAAAGGAAGAAATAGTGTTTTCCTTTTAGTGGACATAGTTACTTAGTGGCAAAGTAAAATATCCACAGACTAGGCAGAATCCTATACAATAAAAGGCTAATATTGCAAATCAACCAAACAGCAGAACCAGTCACTATGACGCACAATGACCATCAGGGGCAGATGCTCAATGCAGGAGCTGCCCCCTGGTGGTCAGTGCGCTCCCACAGGGGTAGGGCTGGCCAGAAGCCAGGCTCACAGCTGGCGAGCACAGTGGTGGTGGCGGCAGGAGCCTCTCCCACCTCTGCAGCAGCGCTAAGGATGTCTGACTGCCAGCTTAACATGCCCCAAGGGCTCCTGGACTGCGAGAGGGCGCAGTCTGGGTTGAGGGACACCTCCCCCGCCCCCCAATCAAGTGCTTGAGGCTCTGTAATGTACTGCTATGGACACAATCTTAAAAAGATAAGATTAAGCAATAAACACATAGTGCAGTCTATGCATAGATTATCAGAGAGAATACACAAAAAAGGGAGGAAATACTGGTGGCCTTGGGGACTGAGGTGGCGTTTCTTCCTTATGTACCATTTTATACATCATGAATTTTCCATCATGCAGATGTTACATAGGCAAGTAAAATTTAATAAAAATAGAAACATTAAAACATTTGTGATTACATAACATCTTCAACTCCTTAAAGAACATATCCCAGGGAACACATATAGAAAAGAGCTAATTTTAGCATCTGCATTTATGTGTGTCAAGCCAAAAATGTTTCCAGTATTAGATAACTACTGGTATGGTATATAATTAGACTCTAATACACTAAAAATGTGATCTATGAAAGAATTAATGCTGTGGCATTTTTGCATTAAAGATTAATTTATCCATTACTTTAGTCAAATGGAAATTTTAATTTAATATAGACAGGATTAGATTATTATCTTTAAAACCACTGGCAAAAACGGTAAAAAAGAGCTAAACGGATTTTCCCTGCTTTTACTATACATTCAGATTTGTTGAATTTTTAAAAAATATATTTTATTGCTTTTTTACAGAGAGGAAAGGAGGATAGTTCGAAACATCAATGACTGAGAAACATCATCAATCAGCTGCCTCCTGCACACCTCCCACTGAGGATGTGCCCGCAACTAAGGTACATGCCCCTGACCAGAATCAAACCCAGGACCCTTCAGTCCGCAGGCCGACACTCTATCCACTGAGCCAAACCTGTTAGGGCCAGATTTGTTGAATTTCTTACATGGACCAGCTAACGTGGTATTACAGATCTAATTTATGGAAAAACCCTTCAAAATAAATTGACTTAAAAAATATTTCTAAGTTGCTATGTCTCTCTCTTGAAAGATCTGAAAAACAATTATCCAAAAATCCTTTCATTTTATTTTTTTAAGGGATTGAACCCAGAACCTTGGATGATGCTCTAACCAGCAAGCTATCTGGCCAGGGACCAAAATACCTTTTTAAAAACTAGCCTCAATTAAAGTTTTACCCAGACTACTGCATCTCAATTATTTTTCTTATGGAAAGTAGCATGCTTCCAATTGTTCAGTACCTAGCATATTATAGTTATACCAGGAGCCCAGTGCATGAATTCATGCACCCTGAAAGGAATCGCAAGGTTGAGGTGGGCACAGGAACAGTTCTGGCCCATCCTCCTCACCCCCATCAGGCCCCTCCCACTGACAGTGCCCGGCCCCGCTTGCACCCGATGCCAACGCGGAGCGATTAGGATCAGTGCCAGCAGCGTGTGAGAATAGGGCCAGTGCCGTCAGCAGGTGTGAGCAGTGACTGCTGCCCTGATTGTCCCTCAAGAGCAGGGGGGAGGTGGAGAAACTCTAAGGGGCAATTGGGGCTGGCAGTAGGGGCGAGCAGGGCCGGTGCCGGCAGTAAGTGCCAGCACCTGGCAGGACAGAGGTGCATAGGAGCAAAGAATTTTCAGTAACCACCAGAGGCTCGCCCTGATGACAATGATAGGGGCCCCACCTTGGTCTGGTGTTTCTGTTAACCTACTCCACAATCTCGCAATGGCTGATGCCCACAATGTTTCCTGCTCTGCCACCTGCTGCCGATGCCCGCCATGGTCTGCATGCACCCCCTGGTGGTCAGCACACGTCGTAGCAATTGTTTTGCAGTTGTTTCGCTATTTGCATATTAGGGTTTTATATATGTAATCAACTCTTCAATCTTTCAATGAGAGACATCCTAAATAAATTTTAAAAATTCCTCACTGTAGAACAATTCACCACACTAAAATGACATACTTAGTATTTTAGTATTAATTCCTTTTAGTTTTTTATACATTACCAAAGTAGTTTTATTCACTTTTAATTGCAATGTCATCAAATGTTATAAGCCATAACTGACTTAATCATATTCTTACTGTTAAGATGTTTAGCCTGTTTTGATGAACAATGCATTTATTTTAAGTTACTCTAAAAGCACAATATGGCACAACAGAAAGTTAATATATATCATTAAAGCCAACAATAAAAATCCAGCAATATCACAAACAATTTACTGATTTATTAGCTGAACAAACATATTTCCATATAATCAATGAAACTATATGATATATGAAATAATTTAAGAAATGTTGGGAATTAGCAGCACCATCCATTATTGAAATAGCAATAGAAACTTCACACATATTTTATGCAAATACTAGAAGAGGGTAACTACTTTAAGACCTAATAATGCCACTGAATGTCTGGGATAACTGAGTGGGGCATTTTTTTAGGGAAACAAACCTTCTATTCCAAAGGTTTAGTGAATGTATCTGATGATTATTGTTTTTAGAAAAATGCTACTGAAATAAAAGATAGTGCATAGTATTTTAATTAGGACAAGAAGACTAAAAGCCTGCTACTTCTGCTTCTATGAAAAATTTAGTTCTGAATTATGAAATTAGAAATAAAAAATAATTTTTAAAAGACAGTCTCTAAGAAACATTAAGTGGAACACAGATCACTATGAAAATACATCACTTTCCAGTTTGCTTAATAATTTACTTTAAAAAGTTGTATAGTTTCATCACAAGTGACTAAATAAGCATTTTTAAAAGTTTAAAACCTTTAGCCCTGTTGTTATAATTACTGTGTATCAGAGTAAGAGACTGAGTTTGTGTGAAGGATACAAATTTACACACATTTTACAGCAACGTATACTCTAACATCTATAAAATTCACATTTATAATACAAGCAAGTACAAGGCCAGGATTAAACTGTTGAATTCCAAAAAGTCAAACTGTATACCATTTTTATTTTATCCTTTTTTAAAAAAAGTTCATCTTCGGCACCATCTTCAAAAGCCTTATATCCTAAATTTGGAAAAAAGACATTTTTCAGATACAGTTCAGCAAACACAAACAGTTTTTCGGTGCTGGTGAAGTAAAGGATTTCCAATTTTCTTCTGGCCCCTAAGTCTGCGTCGCATGGTAAGTTTAACAGAGTTCTTTCGCTGGGAGGTTGTGGCAAGGCTTGCAGGCTGAGCATTATTACTTCGACTTAAACCATTTCGTTTATGCTTCTTCATAAGAGGGCCAGAATTGGATTCTTCTAATGTCCTTTTAAAGTTTGCTGGAGGGGTTCTTTCAACTTCTTGGGCTTTCATTTGACCTGAAGTTGACATCTTTATATTTTTCTGGTCCACGATGGTGTTTGTTGAATTGGTAGGCACCAGGCCAACTGACAGGCTATTATTCAAAGAATCATGTATCCTTAATGTCAGGGCTTTAGTGCAATTTTCTTCAAGTGGCTCTGTATCTTTTGAGGGTAAGACTGCAGCCTGGACATTCCCTCGAGCCACCTCAGTTGGGACTTCTAAGTAGTTCTCTGAGAAGGCATTACTACGAACAAGGGCAGGTATATGGTCCTTAGAGTTCAGTCTTGACCAAGGGTCCTCCTCCATTGACTGAAAAACAAGAAAGTAAACCAAGTAAGAAATCACTTATCCTAGAACTCAGCCTGACCCTTGGGAAGATGAAGGGTTTCATTAGAATAAATGACAAATTTGGCTTTTTCCTACTTTCTATAGTCTAATTTCTGAATATTTAGTAGAGTGGAAAATATATAGTGCAACATTAAAGCAACTATGCCATAAGGAAACTCACATTGTTGCTTTGTTCCCTACTGAGCATGGCTGGAGCTACTTTCTATAAAATAAGTGAAGATCATTTAGAAACTCTCATATATTGCTTTTTAGAAGCTTCACAGGTAATTCAGATAATGTACCACTCCTTTAGCTGTACAGCTATAGATATACATAGACTATCCTCTCATCTCCAGTCAAATAAGAACACTCTTCCTATCAAACCCAATCTTCCACTAATATCTTATAAAATCATTGTCTTGCCCTAGCCTGTTTGGCTCAATGGATAAGAGTGTCAGCCTGTGGACTGAAGAGTCCCAGGTTTGATTCCAGACAAGGGCATGTACCTCAGTTGCAAGCTCGATCCCAGGTCCTGGTCTGGGCACAGAAGGCAACCAATCGATGTGTCTCTCTCACATAGATGTTTCTCTCTGTCTCTCCAATCCCTTCCACTCTCTCTAAAAAGTCAATGGAAAAATATCCTTGGGTGAGGATTTATGGCATCATTTGTCTTATAGTTTCTCAAGAACAGAATTTAAGCATAAACACTATCTCTCCCCCCCCCCCCCCATATGCAACATTTCCTCAATCACTTCCTCTCTTCTCAAATAAATTATTAATATAATATATTCTTGCCCTAGCCACTTTGGCTCAGTAGAGAGAGCATTGGCCTGCAGATGGTACCAAGATGGCTCACTGACAATAAGTTACATGACAAAGATTCATCAGGTTCTTGAGACTAGTTCAAATCCAAAGTTTTATTATACAAGAATTCTGAAAACTGTTTTCAAATAACACTAACCAAAGAAACTCTACCTATTAAAATAACTTAAATACTATAGAACTATATACCTTGACTGGTGGTGTAGAACTTGGGGAAGAAGTCCGCAGGCTGGCTTCTTGACTATTATAGGAAGGGCTATCTGTTAGGTTCAGATAGAGCTCATCATCATTGGTGAAATTTCCCTGACTACCCACTCCTGGAGAGATGCAGATTACTATGGCACTGGTATTATCTGCTCGAAGCATCCGCTGCCTCCAGCGGCCTAGTGCTCGATTCACAAGCATTTTGGCACAAGATTGTCCATGCTCACCACCCTATATTTAAAAGAAGGAGATGGAAGTCAACCACTCAAATTTAGTCACCACTACACATGTATCAAATTAAAAGTTTGATGTTCAATATGACCTAAATTAAATTTTCAAAATTTCAAACATTATCCATAGATCCTAAAACTATGTCAAAATCATACTATTCTAAATTTTCAAAAGATAATAAAGCTTATTCTGTAGATTTCACCTGTATTTTTATCTTTTTGGTATCAAGAAATGTGTCTTCACTGTAACACTAGTTACAGTTATTAAAGAAAAGTTACATATAGTTAAGACAAAGTTATATAGAAGTTATCTAAAAAGCAAAGTAAACATCAAGTTATAAACAATTCACAAATTATTACAATCAAGTATGGCAACAAAAATCTCATTGCAAAGGGCCAATTTCCTCCTAAAATAAGAGCTTCCCGCCGAAACCGGTTTGGCTCAGTGGTAGAGCATTGGTCTGCGGACTGAAAGGTCCCAGGTTCGATTCCGGTCAGGGGCATGTACATTGGTTGCGGGCACATCCCCGGTAGGGGGTGTGCAGGAGGCAGCTGGTCAATGTTTCTCTCTCATCGACGTTTCTAACTCTCTATCCCTCTCTCCTCCTCTCTGTAAAAAATCAATAAAATATATAATAAAAATAAAAAAAACTAAAATAAGAGCTTCTGAAAATCAAAGAGAATGACCCAAAATAAAAATTGCCAAAGGATATGAACAAAATTCAGAGACAAGGAAATATAAATGACCCTTAAACATATATTTTTAAATGGTCAGTGTCATTCATAGGAGAAAAAAAGCAACACAATAAGTTGTTATGGTATAGAGATCAAATACAAATCAACAGAAAGAGTAAAAAAATCTTAAATGACTTCATATTATGTAAATAAATGTAGTTTGGAAGAAAACTTTCAGTGTCACACATGGATTCAATCATTGCTAATTTCAGAGAACAGAAATGAAAATGCTGTGCTCCAGAAAATAGGACTACATGTCTTACAAAGTATCCCTGGAAATAACTGAATTATGAAAATGAGTGGAATTGGTTGAAAAAGAAATATATCATGGATATATACAAATAGAAAAATATTTTAGTTATTTTATGTAACCTAATAAGATATATTAACATACTTTTAAGTACATATTAATGTATTATTATATACTAAATGTATACTATATGAGGTACTATCTAGTACTTTAAAAATTACATATAAAACATATATTATCTATATTATACTATAAGACATGTAGTTGTCATCTGTATCCCTAAAGTGTATATATTCAAACTGGATAAGTAACTGGGATGTATTTTTTTATTCTTTCCTTGAAAAAAAAAAAAAAAAATAGGGAAACATCTTTACTTGCTGTTGTCTGATCTTAAGTATATTACAGTATTTCGTCACAGTAATGATGGCAAACTAGAAATAACTCTTCTCAGTTGCTTTGTTTAAAACCTTAATTAGCCTGGCCAGTGTTGCTCAGTGGTCGAATACCAACCTATGAACCAGGAGATCTCAGTTAGATTCCCACTTGGGGCACATACCCGGCTTTCGGGCTCAATCCCCAGGAGGGTGGGTGTAGGAGGCAATGATCAATGATTCTCTCTCATCATTTATGTTTCTCTCTCTCTCTTCCTCTCTGAAATCAATAAAAATGTGTTTAAAAAATAAATAAAATCTTATTATCTTGCATCCCCAAAATAAGTATCATTTTGTAATGATTTTTTAAATACTGCCTTTATTTCTCAATTTCTCATATGAAAAAACATGCACCTCACAAATGACGAAAGGCAGCACTAATTTCTCATTCATGAATCTAACACATTCCCCAGTACATGTTTCACCCTTGCCCAAATAGTAGTTCACGGAGAACTCCTTTCACTTTTTCAGTGTGCCTCTGTATTTCCCTCCCAAGCAAAGCTCCATGAAAAAAAAAATCTGTATAAGCCAATACCACTACTTAAAATCTTGCTTCAGCTGATTACTTGAGCCCCTCTAATATTGTGTCCTTTTTTATTTTATTTTTAAAATATTTTTTAGTTGACTTCAAAGAGAGAAGGGGAGAGGGAGAGAGGGGGAAGCACTGATGAAAATGTTCTGGGATTAAATAGTGGTGATGGTTACACAACTGAGAATGTACTAACAATCACTAAATTATACACTTTGAAAGGGTAAATAAATGTTAGGGTGTAAAATATATCTCAGTTAAAAAAGAATTGGTGAGGTTTCAAATTATGTCGAGGGCTATTCATAATGATGTCAGTCGTTGTGTCTTTTGTTACCTAGTTTTATATATTTCCTGCCTCGCCCCACTAATGAGCTGCAAAAGCTATGTTTTGCTTACTTCTAAAGCCAGGCCAATGCAAATATCTACTTAAGGTAAACAAAAAGCACCAGAACAATGTATGTATACACAATAGTAGCAAATTCCTGAATCACTTCTCACCATTATATATTTTTTCTCCTCTTGGTCCTGGCACATTGAGATGGCATCTTGAGGTGGAATCATATTCCAAAGTCCATCACTCCCCAAGATAATATACTTGTGCTTCTGGGGATCAAGAGTGTGAACACTTGTGTCTGGTTCAGGTGACACTACAAATTCACCACTGAAGAAATCATAGCTCCACAAATCACCTGAGAGCAGAAGAAGCAAGAAATATTATTTCCATAATAGTAGTATCACATCAACAGATTAAAAGAAAAAATGTATATGTTCATTTCAATAGGCACAGAAAAGTGATAACATTCAAAATTTATTCATGATACTTTTAAAAAAGCTTCCTAGCAAAATAGAGATTTAAGGTTTAAGGTAACTCCCTTAACCTGATAAAGAATATGTCTTCTACTACCACTTCTATTCCAATATTATACTGGAGACCCTTTCCAGCAGAATAAGATGATAAAAATAAATCAGATATATAAATCAGGAAGGAGAAAATAAAACTATCATTATTTGCAGAAAGTTGTTAAATACAAACCCTATATATAAAAGTCAACTGTAGCCGAAACCGGTTTGGCTTAGTGGATAGGGCGTCCGTTGGTCTGTGGACTGAAAGGTCCCAAGTGCGATTCTGGTCAAGGGCATGCACATTGGTTGCGGGCACATCCCCAGTAGGGGGTGTGCAGGAGGCAGCTGATCAATGATTCTCTCTCATGGATGTTTCTAACTTTCTTTCCCTCTCCCTTCCTCTCTGAAAAATCAATAAAACATATATATTTTTTAAATAACATAAAATGTAATAATTCAAACCAGAATCCCCCCCATAAAATTTAAGATTTTTTAAAAATTGATTTTTAGAAAGAGGAAGGAAGAGGGGGAGAGAGAGAAACATCCATGTGAGATCAAATGAATAAGGATCAGAATTAAGCCTTGAACTAAAATAGAATCAGAATGTCATTCCCATGCATACTTAACAGAGGGCCTTGGGCACTGTGGCAGATATTGTTGGTTGCTTGTCAATGGTCATTTCCCTTTCATCCTCAGTAGGGACACTGGGGAACACCAGAGGAGAAAGGCCTTCTGATTTCAGTACGTTCTCTGCTTACTCCTGTGGCACATGGCAGCCAGTCAGTGTGCCAGGACACCCAGTTGTCTGTACCCTTAGTGAATTTCAGCACCCCACCCCCTGTGAGTAGCTTTCCATGGAGAGCTTTCCAGCAACTGTTGCCTCACCTAATCCATTCTCAAAACTGCAACCAAAACCATCTTTTTAAAACTTAAATTTAAAATGGATGGGGTGATGGCTGCACAGCAATGTAAATGTACTTAATACCACTAAACTGCACATTCAAAATTGTTAAGAGTCAATTTTGTTATAGTATTTTGCTATAATTTAAAAAACACAAAAATCTACTTATATATTTCCCACTCTAACTTTGAAATAGTTTACTCTTGTTCTTAAAGATATCCAGACTACAAAAATACATTATTTTCTCATTTTATCCATGCCTCTTATTCCCATATCTCTGTTCCAGCTACCATGGCCTTCATTAGAGTACCTTTTATATTTACCATAATTCCCATGTCACAGAGCTGTTCACAAATTCCACTCCTATGCCTAGAACACACTTTCTTCCTCTTATGTATCTTTTTTTTTTTTTAAATATTTTATTGATTTTGTACAGAGAGGAAGGGAGAGAGACAGAGAGTCAGAAACATCGATAAGAGATAGACACCAATCAGCTGCCTCCTGCACACCCCTACCGGGGATATGCCCGCAACCAAGGCACATGCCCCTGACTGGAATCGAACTCGGGACCCTTCAGTCCCCAAGCCGACGCTCTGTCCATTGAGCCAAACCGGTCTTGGCCTTTTTTTTTTTTTTTTTTTTTTTAAATTTATTTTATTGATTTTTTACGGAGAGGAAGAGAGAGGAACAGAGTCAGAAACATCGATGAGGGAGAATCATCGATCAGCTGCCTCTTGCACAGGGTACAAGGGCAACCAAGGTACATGCCCTTGACCAGAATCGAACCTGGGACCTTTCAGTCCGCAGACCGATGCTCTACCACTGAGCCAAACCGGCTTCGGCACACTTTCTTCCTCTTAAAAAAAAAAAAAAAAAAAAAAAGATTTATTTACTAGTAATTAATTTCAGAGAGGAAAGGAGAGATAGAATATCAATAATGAGAGAGAATCACTGAATGGCTGCCTACTGTAAGCCCTCCAGTGGGGATTGAGCCAGCATCCTGGGCATACACCTTGACCTGGAATCGAACTGTAACCTCCTAGTTCATATTCATAGGTTGACACTCAACCACTGAGCTATATTAACTGGGCTCTTCTACTTTAAATTTCTAGTAATTCTTTAGGCCTCAGCTCAAACATCATTGCTCTGATATCTCCAGTTATGTAAAATACCCCCGTTTTAAATTTTATTTAGCACATATGCAAGCACTTTTTTTTTTTTTACAAGCACTTGTTATAATTTTAAGTTATTTTTGTGATCATTTGATGAATGCCTCTACCCTTCTCTAAACTGTGAGCTTCCATGAGGGCAAAGACTATGTGTTTGGTACATACTGCCCTTAATAATCTATAATAGTGTCAACAATTAACTAAATAAATGGCCCTCACTGGTTTGGCTTAGTGGATAGAGAACTGGTTTGAAATGAAAGGTTCTGGGTTCGATTCCAGTCAAGGGCACATGCCCTGGTGCGAGCTCGATCCTCAGTAGGGGGCGTACAGGAGTCAGCCAATTGATGATTCTTTTTCATCACTGATGTTTTTTTTGTTTTGTTTTTTTAAATATATATTTTATTGATTTTTTGCAGAGAGGAAGAGAGAGGAATAGAGAGTTAGAAACATCGATGAGAGAGAATCATCAATCAGCTGCTTCCTGCACACCCCCTACTGGGAATGTGCCCGCAACCAAGGTACTATATGCCCCCGACCGGAATCGAACCTGGGACCTTTCAGTCCGCAGACCGACGCTCTACCACTGAGCCAAACCGGTTTCAGCTCATCACTGATGTTTCTATCGCTCTCCCCCTCTCCCTTCCTCTCTGAAATCAATATAAATATTTTTTTTTTTTAAAGAGTAAATGATTTGTGAAACTCATATGCAATTCCATCAGGCAGCCACTAGAAGGCACCTTTGCTTCATTTGTATTCAATTATGTTCCTCATCAGAGCTAAAATAGTAGTAGTACCCATTTTTGTTTTCTTCCAGAAAATAGCCATAAGTCATACTAATGGTGCTAAATACTATCATTTAATTTACCATAAACCATTAAGTATTATCATGCAACAAGTTAAAGAAAATTAAATTTTCTTTTTTTTTTTTTTAAATATATTTTATTGATTTTTTTACAGAGAGGAAGGAAGAGGGATAGAAAGTTAGAAACATGGGAGAGAGAGAAACATTGATCAGCTGCCTCCTGCACACCCCTACTGGGGATGTGCCTGAAACCAAGGTACATGCCCTTGACCGGAATCAAACTTGGGACCTTTCAGTCCGCAGGCCGACGCTCCATCCACTGAGCCAAACCAGGTCGAGGCAAAAAATTAAAATTTCTTTAAAATTGTTCCCAAATCCGAAACTGGTTTGGCTCAGTGGTAGAGCATCGGTCTGCGGACTGAAAGGTCCCAGGTTCGATTCCGGTCAGGGACATGTATGTTGGTTGCGGGCACATCCCCAGTAGGGGGTGTGCAAGAGGCAGCTGGTCGATGTTTCTCTCTCATCGATGTTTCTAACTCTCTTTCTTTTTCTTTTTTTTAAATATATTTTTGTTGATTTTGTACAGAGAGGAAGGGAGAGAGATAGAGAGTTAGAAACATCGATGAGAAAGAGTCATCGATCAGCTGCCTCCCGCACACCCCCTACTGGGGATATGCCCGCAACCAAGGTACATGCCCTTGACCGGAATCGAACCCGGGACCCTTCAGTCCCCAAGCCGACGCTCTATCCATTGAGCCAAACTGGTCTCGGCCGATGTTTCTAACTCTCTATCCCTCTCCTTTCCTCTCTGTAAAAAAATCAATAAAATATATTTTTTAAAAAAATTTAAAGATGAAGCTCGTGCCTTCTTTAAAAAAAAAAAAAAAATGTTCCTGAAGTGCCAGAATAAGGACTGAAAAAAGTAATGTAACAAATCATTTTTAGCTTAAATATTCAAATGTAAAGGGTATTGTTATTTTTTAGAAGAAAATGTGATAGAAAGTAAAATCAAGAGAAAAAACAGAAGCCATTTTTTCACAACTAAAGCAATTCCATTTCTTCTATACAAGTCTTTCTATATAAACATTTATTCATTTCCATGAATTTATTTACAAAGTTATGTTCAAACTAGAGGCCTAGTACACAGATTTGTGCATGGTGGGGTCTGGCCGCTCTGGCCCCAATTGGGGCAGATCAGGGCCGGGCCTGTCCAGAGGAGGAGACAGTGGGAGGTTGGCCAGTCAGCCCGCCACTTCCGGGGCCCAATTAGGACTGGGCTGACTGGGGAGAGGGGCCTCGCGCAATTGGCCAGTGGCCAATCTCTCACAGCCTCTCCTCTCACTGGGCCCTGCCCCTATTGGAGTGTGTGTGTGTGTGTGTGTGGGGGGGGGGGTGTGATCAGGAGCAGGGCCGGCCAGATGGAGGGGCTGTGGCTGATTGGGATGGTAGGGTCCCATCAAGGGGAAGGGCAGCTGGGGGGAGGGGTTGCAGGAGGTTGGCTGGCCAGCTCCACCCCTACTGGGATGGGGAGTGAGGTCAGGAAAAGGGCCAGCTAGGGGGGGAGAGACCATGGGGGGTTGGCTGGCTGGCTGGCCCCAACCCCCAATCGGGCCCTTTCGCTGGCTGCAGTGGCATCATAGTGACTAGTCGTTCAGGTTGTTCCGGCATTACAGTCGCTAGCTTTTTACATAGTATATAGATGTTGTAAGACATTACTATAGCAATTACCATTTACTAGTATCTCTATGTGAAGTTTTTACTGTTCTAGTAGATTTTTCCCTGTTATTATTCTTTCCCTTTTTAAAAATATATTTTATTGATTTTGTACAGAGAGGAAGGGAGAGAGATAGAGAGCTAGAAACATTGATGAGAGAGAGTCATCAATCAGCTGCCTCTTGCACACCCCCTACTGGGGATATGCCCGCAACCAAGGTACATGCCCTTGACCAGAATCGAACCCAGGACCCTTCAGTCCCCAAGCCGATGCTCTATCCATTGAGCCAAACTGGTTTGGCTCTTTCCCTTTTTAAAACAGCAGCAAATCCTCTCTTGACCCTATACTTTTTGCTTCAGCTAAAGCCTCATTTCTCTCCGTTCCTTCATAATAAAATAACTAGAAAGTGTCTAAATTTGCTATATCAATTTTCCTCCTCTTGCTCTTTCTTGAACCATCTCCAATAATGATTAGTGTCTTACTACCCTACCAAAAGATGGTTTGTCAAAATCACCAAGGACCTCCACATTGCTACTAAACCCAGTGGTCACTTCTCAGTCTCCCCTTACCTGAACTATAATATCAACAGTATTTGAAATACTGACATAAAGCAGGTAAAACTGACATAGAACAAAATACCTTCTGGTTAAGTGGTTGAACATTGAACCATGCACCAAAAGGTCACCAGTTTGATTCCCAGTCAGCATATGCCCGGGTTACAGGCTCGATCCCTGGTGGGGGCGGGGCTGTGCAAGAGGCAGCCAACCAATGTTTCTCTCTCTCTCTCTCTCTCTCTCTCTCTCTCTCTCCCCCTCCCTCCCTCCCTCCCTCCCTCTCTCTCTCTCTCTCCTTCCTTCCCTCCCTCCCTCTCTAAAATCAATGAAAACATATTTTTTAAAAATACCTTCTTGAAACACTTTCTTACTTGGCTTTCAGGACATGCTCTCCTGAATTCCCATCTATTTTACTTGCAGCTCTTTCTCAGTCTTGTTTTGTCTTGTTACTCCTTTCGTATCTCCAACTCTTAACAGTGACAGTATCTCAGTGTTCAGTCATTGGCTCTTTCCAGTGCAGTTTATGGCTACACTCAATCTCTTGGTGACCTCATTAAAGCACAGGCCTTTGAACATCATTATCTCTATGCTCTGGCTCCCAATTGATATCTCCAGCCTAAACCTTACTTACAATCAATCCCATAACCAGAAGCGTACTGGACATCACATCTGTTAAAGCACTGACTCCCTCACAACTGATGTTCCAGTCTTTGCTATATCAGTTAATGGCAACTTCCACCTTTCAAATTGCTCAGTTAAGGGGAAAAAATCCTAAGTCACTCCAATAATTTCAATATAAAAATTTTAAAGACCTAAGTAATAAGGTCATTTTCATTTATTGTTCCTTCTGCCTAAATTATCTTGCCCGAGACACCCCAAGGTCTTAATGCCTCATCTCTTTACTCAAATATGTTATTTTTCTAGATTTCTGACCACATCATTTAAAATTGCACCCCCTCGCCCCCAACATTTTGTTTTATTTTTCACGGGAGTGGAAGGGGAGTGGGAGAGACAGAAAGAAACACATCATGTCAGAGACACATGGAATGGTTGCCTCCTGCACATGCCCAGGTCTGTGCCCTGATAGGTGCCAGGGATCGAGCCTGCAACCCAGGTATGTGCCCTTGATCAGAATCGAACCTGTGACCCTTCAGTATCAGCTGATGCTCTATCCAATGAGCCAAACCAACTAGGGTCAATATACATTCTTTTTTATTTACTTTAGTGTATCTGTTTCCCCTACTAGAAATAGAATAAATTCTAAATTCCACAGGTCCAGAAATGTTTTACTGTTTTGTTCATTGTGGGATCCCCAGAACAGAATACTTAGACTAGAATGCTAGCAGGCATTTAATAAATATTTGGTGAATGAATGAGCAATAATGAATATTCTTCAACAGGCTCTTCACAGGAATAGCTTCTTTTCGAAAACAGACAGGGTTCAGGGAGCTTCCTGGTTGGTGAACACATGAAGATTTGGTAACAGTGGTGCTGGAGAGGCATGGAAGCTCCGTGCCCTTTCTCCACACCGCGCCCTGTGCATCTCCTTCATCGGGCTGTCCCTCGGGTATATTCCTTTATAATAAACCATGATCTGGTGAGAAAAACAACCACCACCAAAAAAAATCCCAGCTCCTTCTCAGTCATCATCTCTCAGCGAATGTAACACTTCCTAAAGAAACATTTCCATCACACTATCTAAAATAGCCTTCCCCTTTTAAATTCTTCTTTATCACAGGACCCTATTTCTTTCTCTCATTGCATTTTCTAATCTGTAATTATTTCATTTACAAGTTATTTCTTTATTGCCAAGTACATAGTCTTGCTCCATGAGGGCAATGTATTTGTAATACCTGGCACCAAGTCAGTATTTAAGTGTCGGTTAGAGAAAAGAGGGAGAGAAGGGGGAAAAGGGTGTTTTCTAAGATGAAAAAAAAATTTAGAATAAAATTTAAGTACTAGAACATTCAAGATAAGACTTTTATAGCTACAGTCTTATAACTTTCCTTACAATACAAGGTGGACAAGAAAGCAAATATTTTTATTTTGTCGTGGCCAATTTACTTTTCTACCTAAAAAAAGAGCTTTGAAGACCCTTAAGAAAAATATAAAGGTTTTAAGCAGAAAGGACATTTAGAAATACATTTTAAGAATTACATCAAGCATAGGCATACATGTAGTTCCCTAGTATGGAAGGGAGTTAGCAAAACACTGAATATGATTCATGATCAAAGTGTAAATGGCATTGAAATCTATACATTAACCTTCTCTTCACTTAGGTGTTAAAGCATTTAATATAATATCATCATATTTCTATCCCCATTGTGTGCCAAATGAGGATTTAAAATCTTGTTCATTTTACTACCATATATTGTAGAAAATCCAATATGATTTCACCAAATGTAAGCTCTACTTTTTTTTTTTTTTTAATATATTTTATTGAATTTTTTACAGAGAGGAAGGGAGAAGAATAGAGAGTCAGAAACATCGATGAGAGAGAAACATCGACCAGCTGCCTCCTGCACTCCCCCACCAGGGATATGCCCGCAACCAATGTGCATGCCCTTGACCGGAATCGAACCTGGGACCCTTCAGTCCGCAGGCCGATGCTCTATCCACTGAGCCAAACTGGCCTCGGCATGTAAGCTCTACTTACCAAGTGCTCTTGCTACTGCCAGAAAGGGAATCTGGTCAATAACTGTGCTCCTTCTAACAGGTCCATTATGAGTGAGTCGAGGTCGTTTCCAAACTACACGATTCACGCCAGACTTGTTCATCACACTAAAAAACAAAGTTCACATAAATACTCTATGATTAAAACATAACAACTAAGGTGGCTCTATATTTTAAATAACAAATAAAATCAGATTATCACAAAATAATGACTTGTCTGTTTCAGATACAAAGATGCATAAGCCAAGGTTCCTGTTCAGAGAGAATAAATAAAGTAGGGTAGGTTAAGAAGAGGAGAATGTGAAGATTACTAAAGCAGGCTAAACAGAATGGACTGGTAGTAATGGGAAGAAAATGAGTAGCTATAAAGGGGGCAAATAACTTGATAACTAAAAAAAAGTTGGATGGGAGGAAGAAAAGGATACAAATGAGAGGAATTAAATAGTGATAAAAGAAATTACAAAGAAAAAGTTATACAGTTTTTGAGGGATTTGAGGGTACTCAGAAATTAATTGTTAAACCTCAATAGAAGTATTGATATAGTTAGATATTTCTGTAATCAGAAATATAAGATTAGACTTTGGAAACAGATCTGTAAAAATGTAGATTTAGGAGTTATAGAAGAAGAAAAACCATCCTAGAAATTTTGCATAGGAGCAACAGAAATCTGTAATTAGTAACCCTAGAAGTTACGATACTCTAGGTTGCCTAAAACATGGAAATATGGTTAAGTCTTGAAACAAAAAAGTTATTGACAACAATAGAGATGGGAAAATAAACCAATAGAGATGGTCTCTGTACCTGTGCCTGTATTAGTACCTGTGCCTGTATTAGTACCTCTGTACCTGTGCCTGTATGATCAAATTGATTTAAGGAAAGCTGACCCTTAAATCAATTTGATCATAATCTGCCTGAATTAAAAAATAAATAGAAGACAAATGTTCATCTGGAAGGCTAGAAAAGTTGGGGTGTGAAATGACAAAGAGTATTTATAAGAAACAATATTAGGTCCATTTGACAGACACATGCTAATCATGATTCATTCTCAAGGCTGTCAAAGACAGATGACTTATTAAGATAATCTAATCAAGCCTCCACAGTTGGGCCCAGAAATCCTTTGATTATATTATGAAATTTCATTTCATCTACATCCAGCCAATAATTTGTGGACTTCTTAGTCAGTTATTTTTCTCACTAATAAGAACTATAGCCGAAACTGGTTTGGCTCAATGGATAGAGCGTTGGCTTGGGGACTGAAGGGTCCTGGGTTCGATTCCGGTCAAGGGCATGTACCTTGGTTGCGGGCATATCCCCAGTGGGGGGGTTGGGGGGTGTGTGCAAGAGGCAGCTGATCGATGACTCCCTCTCATCGATGTTTCTAACTCTCTATCTCTCTCCCTTCCTCTCTGTACAAAATCAATAAAAAAATAAATAAATAAATAAAAATATATTAAAAAAAAAAAAAAGAACTATAGCATTCTGACATATAAGTCTCCTATTAGTTTACTATGTTGGCTGTGAGTAACATGACTCTTCTTCCCCTAAACTTGATGAGCACTGAAACTAAACTGACTTTGGGTATGGAAAATTGAAGACAGGACAAATAATGGTCACCACCTCCAAATGAATGTCACTATGAAATTCCTGCTGTACACCTCAGCAGCAGTAATCTGGTTATATCCTCTATGGTTATTTTATCTCGGTTCTAACTTCAAAGGGATAAAAATACTAGCGAGAGAGGGATAAATGAGAAAAAAGTCCTAAGAGAAGTAAAATAAAGGCATAAACCTTATAAATGAGAAAGAACAATCTTCCTCTGACCAAAAAGAAAAACAAACAAAAAAAAAACCCTGAAATGCAGAAGAACCTCAACCTTCTTTCTAAAGTAGAAAACCAGGAGATTTAGCAGCTGTGTCATAAAACTTCCTGTAATTATGGAAATGTTTACCCTGCACTGCCCAAATACAGTAGTCACAAACGATGTGTACCTATTGAGCATTGCAAATGCGAAACTGAATTAATTCTATTTAATTTTAATTAATTTATACTTGAATTTAAACAGCCATATGTGGCCAGTGGCTACTATACCAGGCAACACAGGGAAGGAATAAAGCAAGTACAGAATGATAAAAAACAAAACAAAAACAAAAACAATGTCAATGTTAATGTTAATATGAAAGAGAAATTCAAGAGAGTTGGTAATTTACTATCCCTTTTTAGGTTAATTCACAATTCTGAAAGCAACATTGTTCTCGGGCCTAACAAGAGTAAGAAAGAATATCAAAGACAGTCATTTTATTATTTTATGCTTTCTTCAATGCTGATCCTCAAAAGCAAATCAGAAAGAAAAAAAAACCTTTAAAAGATTTTAAAAATTTAAAAAACAAATAAGAGAATAAAGACTAAGTCTATATCATTCAGAAAAATCTATGAAACATGAGAGTTACAGGAAAAGATATCTACATTCTGTCTCCCTAACACCTTAAGCCCTATTGGTCTTTCCTAAATCTGCTCCCTAACAATAATATTTTAGTAATTACATTAGTTACCAATTGCATCCAATATAACTCTACTAGCAGCTCTCTTAATAATATTAAAAATATTATAGTCTCTATATTTCTGAGGAACGAAAGACAAAATAATGGTACTGATTAAAACAAAGTTTTAAATTTGGAATAAAAAAACCAAAACAATGATAGAAGAAATGCTGCTTTTATTTCAATCCTCACCATTACCCTGTACTATCCAAAGACATACACAAAAGAACAGCCTGATAAGCAGAGAGCTGACTGACAGCAACAGAAGGCTGGAAAAACAGAGCACTGGCCAGTTGCCTAGGGTGAGATAGAGGAAAAGGAGGAAATGACTTATAATAAAACAGCTCAATTTATGCAAAAAGACACCTGCTCCCAAATAACAAAGAGCATCTGTCCAACTATCCAGATGGTATTTTAAGAGATAAGACAAAAAAAATAAACTCTAAAAAAAACTTAGGACAATCAAGGAAAATGTAATTTAAAAATTCACATAGCAAAATAAAAAAGAACAGTCAAGAAAATATATCTTAAAAATTAATGAGAAGGGATTAGGCCTATCCATGTTACAAACTTTAATAAAGCCTCAATTTAAAAAGTGAGCCCAGCCGGCGAGAGTCAGTGGTTGAGCGTGCGTCCACCTATGAACCAGGAGGTCACAGTTAATTCCCAGTCAGGGCAATATGCCCAGGTTGCAGGCTCGATTCTCAGTGTGGGGCGTGCAGGAGATAGCCAATCAATGATTCTCTCTCATCATTGATGTTTCTACCTCTCTCTCCCTCTTCTTCCTCTCTGAAATCAATAAAAAGATATCTATATTTTTTAAAAGTATGGTATTAGTACATGAACATATATCAATAGTATTAAAAAAATAGAGCCGTAGCTGGTTTGGCTCAGTGAATAGCGCGTTGATCTGCAGACTAAAGGATCCTGGGTTCAATTCCAATCAAGGGCACATGCCCAGTTGCAGGCTCGATCTCCAATAGGGGGAGTGCAGGAAGTATCAAATCAATGATTCTCTCTTATCATTGCTGTTTCTATCTTTTTCTCCCCCCTTCCTCTCTAAAATTAATAAAATATATACTTAAAAAATTCTTACAGATATGTTTATTAAAAAAATAAATAGAGCCCAGAAAAAGACCCAAATACATACAAGAATTCAATTTATAATTGCAAAGCCCACTTTGCATGACTACCAGTAGTATCATATAAACTGTCATACAGACTGACCTTCACACTCAAAGGATCAAATATATTATAGCATGAAACCAGGCTCATTTAATTTTGTGGGATACAGAACAGGAAACAGTATGAGAAAAAGCAGCTTATATCATGTTGTTTTCAGCAATGACCCTTACAGAAATCCAGGAGCCATTCTGTAGCCTCTTATCCTCGAGTTTCACATGCCCTTGATTGGAATCGAACCCGGGACCCTTCAGTCCGCAGGCCGATGCTTTATCCACTGAGCCAAACCAACCAGGGCTCTTTTGTATTTTTGATGTTCAAACTTCCTCTCCATTATCCACCTATCTGGTGGTGGAGGAGGGTGTTTTCCTTACTGATGTTTTGAACTCCTAATAATTAAGAATGTTGATTATTTTTCTTTGTTTATTATTATTGCTCTGAAAAAGACTTTTGATTTACTAAAATTAAGAGAGACTAGTAATAATATCATAAGGCTTTAGTTAGAATTATTACATAAGAAAACATTTAATTTGCCGTAGGCCCTCGATTGTTACAAATAAGTATTTTTTTTTAAAGAAAATAGAACTTCATTGTATTTTATTTATTTATTTATTTATTTTAATATATTTTATTGAGTTTTTACAGAGAGGGAGGGAGAGAGATAGAAACATCGATCAGAGAGAGACATTGATCAGCTGCCTCCTGCATACTCCCCACTGGGGATGTGCCTGCAACAAATGTACATGCCCTTGACCGGAATTGAACCCAGGACCTTTCAGTCCACAGGCTGATGCTCTATCCACTGAGCCAAACCGGTTTTGGCACAAATAAGTATTGAAATAACTTTTTAGTGACCTACCGCGGCGTGGATCTGGATCAACTGCTTGACATGTCATATGAGCAGTTGATGCAGCTGTACAGTGCCTGGCAGCGACGGCGGCTAAACCCGGGCCTGCGGAGGAAGCAGCATTCGCTTCTGAAGCGCCTGCGCAAGGCCAAAAAGGAGGCCCCGCCCATGGAGAAGCCAGAGGTGGTGAAGACACACCTGCGGGACATGATCATCCTGCCAGAGATGGTGGGCAGCATGGTGGGCGTCTACAATGGCAAGGCCTTCAATCAGGTGGAAATCAAGCCTGAGACGATTGGCCACTACCTGGGTGAGTTCTCCATCACCTACAAGCCCGTGAGGCACGGCAGGCCTGGCATTGGAGGCACCCACTCCTCCCACTTCATCCCTCTCAAGTAGTTAATAAAAAGCGGACTTACCTCAAAAAAAAAAAAAAAAAAAAAAAAGAAAAAGAAATAACTTTTTAGTTTTCTCATGCTATTTATTCCTCATTACTTTAGAATAATCTTACATTTTAGTTTGTATCAATTTTCCGGCGTATAAGACGACCTACTAATTTTACAGTTAAAACATAGGTTTAGGCCTATATTCGCTGTATAAGACTACCCCCCACTTCAAAGAAAAGACTTACTTGGCCGTCAAAATCTGCAGGTAATTTTTGTGCAATTTTGGTCTTTTGCCCCCGATTTCGGTTGACTTTTTTTCGTTTTAAAAGTCGTCTTATACGCAGGAAAATACGGTATGTTGAAATCTATTTGTTTATAGTTTATAAACTACATATTGAGACAGTAAGTTAAAATAAAGAAAAGAAAAGAAAAGAAGAAAAGTTTCCAGCACATGACAAAAATCAAAGAAAAAAACTGAAGGTTAATTTTAACAAAATTCTATTCCTGAAGTAAGAAGGAACTGTTCTATTCTGGAATTGTAAGGGCTGCTAAGTTCAAATTGTGAAGGTCATGCTGACCATTATTCATGTAGAAGGTCTTTAATAAATCCTTGCATATATTGTTACTTGAATTCCACTAAAATATTATTTCCCTTTGGAGCCATTATCAGAAATAAAAGTAAATTCAAAGTAATGAGATAAATACGAATGCACATGTGTACTTTACAAGGCAAACTAAAAACATGTAATACTGAAAAAAATCACTTCATTGAAAGGGAGAAATAGAGCAAACTGGTTAGTAAAGCAGAAAAGGATTAAATAGAGAGGAAAGACAAAACAGCATAATGATTACCTCCCACCAAGTCCTTCGATGCGTTCTCTTTCCTTGGGAAGTTCTGGCTTATGATCCTGTGTCACTTCCACAGCTCTGACAAAATCATCCTTTGGGTCATCCTGAATTCCAAGAACCACGCCTGAGTCACCCACGTGCGCTACATACATCTTCATGCCCCGTATGATGACCACACTGGCTGTTGTCCCCGACGTGCTGGGAAGACCTGTCATAGTCTTTGGCCATTCTGCTGTAATACGAAATAAAATATTTAACTCTTATAAATAAATAACTTATGTTTTATTCTAATATAGTTTATGTATCATATGCTGAGTTAGCAGTATAAAATTTTAATTAGCATTGGGGAAAAAATTTTTTTAATATATTTTATTGATTTTTTTACAGAGAGGAAGGAAGAGGGAGAGAGAGCTAGAAACATCAATGAGAGAGAAACATCGATCAGCTGCCTCCTGCACACCCGCCACTGAGGATGTGCCCGCAACCAATGTACATGCCCTTGACCGGAATTGAACCGGGACCCTTCAGTCCACAGACCGATGCTCTATCCACTGAGCCAAACCGGTTTCGGCAGGAACATTTTTTTTAAAAAATATATATCTTTATTGATTTCAGAGTTGAAGGTGAGAAGGACTAAGCCAGCAGGCGGACATCCCTCAAGGGGTCCTGGACTGCGAGAGGGTGCAGACTGGGCTGAGAGAATCCCCCCGCCCTGTGCACAAATTTCGTCCACTGGGCCTCTATATAAAAAAGCATAAGCGGCCGAAACCGGTTTGGCTCAGTGGATAGAGTGTCGGCCTGCAGACTGAAGGGTCCTAGGTTCGATTCTGGTCAAGGGCATGTACCTTAGTTGCGGGTATATCCCCGGTGGGGGCTGTGCAGGAGGCAGCTTGTCGGTGTATCTCTCTCATGGATGTTTCTAGCTCCCTATCCTTCTCTCTTCCTCCCTGTAAAAAATCAATAAAATATATTAAAAAAAAAAAAAAAAAAAAAAAAGCATAAGCAACTGTTACAGTGGAACGACCAGAACAACAGGTCACTATGATGCACACTGACCACCTGGAGGCAGACGCTCAACGCAGGAGCTGCCCCCTGGTGGTCAGTGTGCTCCCACAGGGGGAGTGCCACTCAGCCAGAAGCCAGGCTCACGGCTGGCGAGCGCAGTGGCAGTCGAGGTAGCCTTTCCCACCTCCACATCAGCACTAAGGAACAGCAAGCTGAGCAGTAAGGAGCAGGAAGCAGACAGGTGGTAAGAAGCGAGGAGTTCCAGACTGTGAGAAGGCGCAGGACTGGCTGAGGGAATACCCCCCTCCAGTGCATGATTTTGTGCACTGGGCCTCTAGTTATGAATAAAGGCTAAAATATAAGCAACATAGCCTTTTCTTTCATTTGGATTATTTCCTAAGAAAAAAAATCCTCAAAAGCTGAATTACTTGGTTAAATATAATTTTTAAAATATATATATATTTTTACTGAATTTTAGAGAGGAAGGGAGATAGTTAGAAACATTGATGAGAGAGAAACATTAATCAACTGCCTCCTTCACACCCTCCCATTGGGAATCGATCTCATAACCAAGGTATATGCCCTTGACCAGAATCAAACCCAGGACCCTTCAGTCCACAGACTAATGATCTATCCACTGAGCCAAACTGATTAGGGCTAAAGATAATCTTTTGATGATTGTTAATAATGTTTTCAAATTGCTTTCCTAAAAGCTTTTTTATATCTTCATACTTACTCTGGCATTAGAATTCTGTAAGAATTCTTAGCAGTATGATATATTGACTGGGTTTGAATACCATCATCTCCACTTATTACCTGTGTAATTTTGGGGTAAAACTTCTTTGCACCAGAGTATCCTCCTTCTAAAATAGAGAGAGTGATAGTACCTACCTCCTGAGAGTTAAATGACTGTATGTTAATTGGTACATGGTAAGTACATAAGTATCCCAAGTTTTAAATTTATCAGAGAACATTCTATAATTTATAATAGCTTTACTTCATTCAAAAATGTTATTTTTATGTTATAAAATGTATTAGTCTTTGTTTTAATGACTCATCTATACTATACTTCTTACTATTAAGTTACAGTTCATAGACTATCTGATACTATCTTTTTTAAAAAATATATTTTATTAATTTTGTACAGAGAGGAAGGGAGAGAGATAGAGAGTTAGAAACATCGATGAGAGAGAGTCATCATCAATCAGCTGCCTCTTGCACACCCCCTACTGGGGATATGCCCGAAACCAAGGTACATGCCCTTGACTGGAATCGAACCCGGGACCTTTCAGTCCCCACGCCGACACTCTATCCATTGAGCCAAACCAGTTTCGGCCTGATACTATCTTTTTAATATGCTCCAAGTTTTGTCATTTTTAAATAATTTAAGATTCAAATGTAATGTAAGAAATAAGAAAGACTAAGGATGTCAAATTTTAAAGATGTCAATTACTTAATATATAACTAATATACTGCAGTTCCCATAAGAACTTCAACAGGGTGTTTTTATCCCTATTTAAGTACTATAAATAGATGAGTAAGATGAATCCAGAAATAGATTTGAGGCAAATGTAGCATATAATAAAGGTGACATTTCAAATGAATAGGGAAAACATTCAGTATTTTTAGATCTTTGCAGCATATCTCTTTGTACATATTAATACTTTGGACCAAAATGTGATTTAAATAATGTTAATATTGTGTCTTTGAATAACTTTTTATTTTTAGCTCTTTTTCTTTTATCCTTTCCATTTTGTTTTTGGTACTTTTTGCAAACAGCTGAAGTACTTGCATGCTGTAGGTATTTGTTTTCTAAATGTGCTTAACCTTCCTTTACAGGAGATTATCTCACATACCTTTATTGTGATAGAGGCCCGGTGCACAAAATTTGTGCACGGAGGGGTGTGTCCCTCAGCCCAGCCTGCACCCTCTCCAATCTGGGACCCCTCGAGGAATGTCCAACTGCCCATTTAAGCCCAACCCTATCAGGCAGTTGGACATCCCTCTCACAATCCAGGACTGCTGGCTCCCTACTGCTTGTCTGCCTGCCTTCTTGATTGCCCCTAACCTCTTCTGCCTGCCAGCCTAATCATCCCTTAACCACCCCCCTGCCAGCCTGATTGATGCCTAACTGCTCCCATGCAGGCCTGGCCGCCCCTAACAGCTCTCCCCTGAAGGCCTGGTCACCCCTAACTACCCTCCCCTGCAGGCCTGACCACCCTAACTGCCCTCCCCTGCAGGCCTGGTCCCCCTCCAACTGCTCTAACCTGCAGGCCTGGTCCCCCCTCCCCAACTGCCCTCCCTTGCTGGCCATCTTGTAGCAGCCATCTTGTGTCCACTTGGGGAAAGCCATCTTTGGCCACATGGGGGCAGCCTTCTTGTGAGTTGGAGTGATGGTCAACTTGCATATTACTCTTTTATTAGATAGGATAGAGGCCTGGTGCATGGGTGGGGCTGGCTGGTTTGCCCTGAAGGGTGACCCGTATCAGGGTGGGGGTTCCCTTGGGATGTGGGGCGGCCTGGGCGAGGGGCCTGTGGTGATTTGCAGGCTGGCCATGCCCCTTGGTGACCCAAGCAGAGGCCCTGGTATCTGGAATTTATTTATATTCTATAATTGAATCTTTGTAGCCTTGAGCGGAAGCCAGAGCAGGTAGGAAGCTTGGCTTCTTCCATCACCAGGGTCAACTCAAGCCTCCTGCTCTCTCCAGCTCTATGGCTGCCACCATTTTTTGTTGGGATTTATTTACCTTCTATAAATGAAACTTTGTTGCTTTGAACAGAGGCCATGGCCGGCCAGGGCGGGCAGGAAGCTTGGCTTCCTCCATTGCTGGGGAAACCCAAGCCTCCTGTTTACTCCAACTCCATAGCCGCTGCCATATTTGTTGGGTTATTTGCATACTCACTCCTGATTGACTGGTGGGTGTGGCTTGTGGGCGTAGCAGAGGTACGGTCCATGTGTGTGTTTCTCTTTTATTAGGTAGTATACAGTATATTTTTTTTATTTGAAATTATTAGCTGCAAAGCCCTAACCGGTTTGGCTCAGTGGGTAGAGCATCAGCCTGCGAACTGAAAGGTCCCAGGTTCAATTCTGGTCAAGGGCATGTACCTTGGTTGCAGCACATCCCCAGTGGGGGGTGTGCAGGAGGCAGTTGATTGATGTTTCTCTCTCATCAATGTTTCTAACTCTCTCTCCCTTTCCCTTCCTATCTGTGAAAAATCAATAAAGTATATTTTTTTTAAAAGAAAAAAAAGATAAATTATTAGCTGCAGAAAAAAGAATCTATACCAGCTTATTTGAAAATGTTTTAGCCCTGCTGGTATGGCTCAGTGATTGAGCATCAACCCATGAACCAAGAGGTTCCTGGTTCGATTCCCAGTTATGGCACATGCCTGGGTTGCAGGTTTAATCCCTGGTGTGGGGTGTGCAAGAGGCAGCTGACTGACTGATGTGTCTCTCTCATCGATGTTTCTATCTCTCTATCCCTTTCCCTCCATCCCTCTCTCTCTAAAATCAATAAAAAAAAATATTTTAATAAAGAAAAAGTTGCAGCAAAAGCTAAACTTAACCCATAAAATAATTGAAGTTAGGCTGAGCTTCTCAGAATGACGTCTATAACCAAACTATAGAACTGGATGTGCTAGGGAGTTGTCTGCTATAATCTATACCTACAAAACTGATGCCTTATTTTCTTTTAACTTAAAAAAAACTGTGAAATATAACATAGCACACATACTGAAAAGGCCATAAAATTAAGTATAAACTTTAATGAATAATTATAAAATGAACACCATCTGGTTAGGACAAAATGCTAATTTGAAAGAATATACGCACCCCCATGTTCACTGCAGCATTACTTAAAATAGCCAACATATGGAAGCAACCCATCAATAGACAAATGAATTAAAAAGTTGGGGTACAAAAGTACAATGAAATACTACAAAGAATGAAGTCTTAGTTTGTGACAGCATGGATGAACCTAGAAGGTATTAAATAAGTCAGTCAGAGAAAGACAAATACCATATGATTGCACTGATCTGTGAAATCTAAAGAACAAAATAAATGAACAAACAAAATTGAAACAAAGTCAGACACAGAGAACAGACTGATGGTTGCCAGAGGGGAGGCGGAATTGGGATGCTGGGAGAAAAAGGTGAAGGGATTCAGAAGTACAAATTGGTAGTCGTAAAATAGTCACGGGGATGTAAAGTACAGCATAGGGAATATAGTCAATAATATTGTAATAACTAGGTATGCCAGGTTGCAAGGAGGGGGCCATTTTATAAAGCATATGATTGTCTAACCATTATGCTGTACATCTGAAAGTAATACAAAATAATACTGCTGAAACCGGTTTGGCTCAATGGATAGAGCGTCGGTCTGCGGACTGAAAGGTCCCGGGTTCGATTCCGGTCAAGGGCATGTACCTTGGTTGCGGGCACATCCCCAGTAGGGGGTGTGCAAGAGGCAGCTGATTGATGATTCTTTCTCATCGATGTTTCTAACTCTCTATCCCTCTCTCTTCCTCTCTATAAAAAATCAATAAAATATATTTTAAAAAAATAATAATAATACAAAATAATACTGAATATCAACTGTAACTGAAAAATAAAAGAAAAATATACTTTTCTGATGAAGCCAACAATATTACCAAATGTGACATTTTGCTATTATATAAAAATGCATGAATATTTAGAAGATCTGCATAATTCAGAGAACAAATATTTTCCAATTAACTAATACATCATGTCACACAGGTAAGTTTCATTTTAAATCCTGCATGAGAAAACAATGAATTTTAATGTAAAATGGCAAAAAGTTCCATTCATAAGGTTTCAGGTTCCATTTTTACTAACCTTAAGAAACTAGTACAGCTGGGACGGGTTTGTACCTTGGTTGCAGGCATATCCCCAGTAGGCAGTGTGCAAGAGGCAGCTGATCGATGACTCTCTCATCGATGTTTCTGACTCTCTATCTCTCTCCCTTCCTCTCTGTACAAAATCAATAAAATATATTTTTTTAAAAATAGTACAGAATACCCACAATTATCTAAAATAATGAATAAACTATTTCTCCTTTCCCTAATATATGTGTATGAAGCTTCCTTTTCCTTTTTAAAAAAAAAGTTTTTTTTAAATTTATTTCCGAGAGGAAGGGAGAGGGAAAGAGAAACAGCAATAATGAGAGAGAATCATTGATTGGCTGCCCTTGCACACCCCCTACTGGGGATCAAGCCCACAACCCGGGCATGTGCCCTTGACTGGAATCGAATCTGGGACCCTTTGGTCCGCAGGCCAATGCTCTATCCAATGAGCTAAACCAGCTAGGGAAGGCTTCCAAGGCAATACAAAAGATTGAATGCAGAAGCGGATATGAGAATATTTATTTTTGCAGGGAAAGGGTGATGATTCACTTAAAAATATATTAAGTTTATTTTTTTAATTTCTCAAATTAAATTCTCATATACTGTAGTGAATATTATCAATGTAGCCCACATAAAAGCTCTCTGGGGTTCTCAATTACTTAAGAGTACAAAGGGTTCTCTGAGCAAAAGTTTGCCACAGTATGGATGAACCTAGAAGGTATTATGTTCAGTGAAATAAGTCAGCCTGAAAAAGACAAATAGCAAAATAAATGAACAAACAAAACTGAAACAGAGTCAAACAGAGAACAGACTGATGGTTGCCTGAGGAAAGGGGAGCTGGGAGGCTGGGTGAAAAAGGTGAAGAGATTTAGAAGTACAAACAGGTATTACAAAATAGTCATGGGAATGTAAAGTACAGCATAGGGAATATAGTCAATAATTTATATATTTTACATTTATAAAAGGCTATTATGCAGTGTCCCCACAGGAGTCTGACCCAGAGACCAGGAGTTCTATCACTCGCTATGACATGCGCTGACCGCCTGGGGGTGGCGTGGAACTAAGGGAGGCCCTGGCCGGTAGCTGGCAGCCAGGAAAGGAGGCCTCAGCAGGCAGCGGGAAGGCCCCAATGGGCCCTGATCACCAGCCAGGCCTTCTCTACCCATGCACAAATTTCGTGCACTGGCCTCTAGTACTGTAATAACTAGGTATAGTGCCAGGCTGGAAGGGGGGACTACTTTGTAAAGTATATGAGAACTATTGCTATAGCCCAATGGGTACTATATTAGTAGAAATAAAGGATGTTTAATTTAAAAAGAAACAAAACTCTTCACAGAAGAAAGCATACTGACTTAGAGACTGAAGTGTATTTTTCAGTGTTTTTTTAGAAGAGGGAGGGAATTCAATAAAAATGGAATATTTCACTGTACCCATTCACTGTGGTAAAAGAGAAGTAGACTGTGATAAAAATGTGTATAAGAGATAAAACTGAATAGGGAGTCTGAAGTTGCGTTGGAAAGGGCTTGGCCTGTACATTTTAAAATGTGGTTTATTCTATAGAAAATGAGGACCCACCCATAAATTTGAGACTAAAGTACTTTTTTTTTTTTTAATCTGCATCTTCAGTATGAAAACTTCCATATACTCAGCATATTCTTTTTTTATTCAAGTTTTGGGAATAGAGTATAGGTTTAGCTGTGGAATGAAGCAAACATTTGTCTGGTACATAAGGCTCTGAAAGCCTGATTCAAAAGGTAATTGTACATCAATAAACATACACATTCACACCCAACAGCATGGTTAAAAAATGTTCAAGTAACTGGGTTTATACTTTATCCTTTCAGTTCAAACATATGGCAAGTTCATGTTGCTTCAAGTGTACTGCTCTATAAACAGGACTCAAATAATTCTCTGTGTTTAATCTTCTGCTGCCTTGTCTTGCTGTCCACTCCTTGTAGCACTGCAGACAACATAATGACATATTTCTGGAATATACTGCAGTGCTTTTAGCACTGCTCTCTGCCTACACAAAAACAAAACAAATCCATAATAGGGGCCTCTGGGATTGTGAGGGAAACGCCTCCAACAGGCGGACTGGTTGTTCTATGAGTCAATCAAATTATTCTTGGCAGGAAGCCAGGTAAATAGAAAACAGACTGAAAGAAGCTCATCCACAATTCTATGACTATATCTTTTAAAAAATGTTCTGTATTTGACTAATCTTTACACTCTTCTCTATGTCTCTGCCCTCTGCTAAAAATAAACAATGCTATTAAAAACAAGAGGATTTTTAAAAAATGACATAATTGTCTCTAAAATAAAAGATTCACGCCCTACATTCACAGCAACGTTAAAGCAACTATTACTCTGCATGATATGATATGTTGGGTACAGAGATACTGGTCGCTTTAGAAAACATTTTAAAGCTTAGGTAAAACGACAACTAGATCGAATTTTTAGAGATGAAGGTCTCTACTTCCTGTTAGCACAACAGTCAATTCCCCTTATCTCTTGCAACTTTGACAGGCTATTACAACTTACAAGGACTTTGAAGTCCGAGCCGTTGAGAATGTATGTTATCTGACAGCATACAACCACTGATAAGGCCAAACTACCCCCCAAAACTTGTACTGTACTTTTCCAAAACCCTTAGCAGAACTGAACGTGGGAACACAGTTTAATATGTAACAACGCATCCCGCGCTTTTGTTTTTTCCTCAGCAGCCCACGCATAAAAGACCCTAAAAGCGAAACCGAATTCCTTTTCAAGCGGACTGGATGATTACATTTTCGCCTTCCTAAAATAGCCAACAGTTTACTCTCCCAACTACCAGCGACCTGGGGTCAATCTGGAGAATCTGACACCCTGAGAGGAGGCAACGGACAGGGAGGGACAAGTCCTTCAGGAGCAAAAGGATGACAGATTCTAAAGGAGGAACTCTTCATTTCTGTCATCTCCCGCTTCTATCGGATATGAAGATAGAGGTGGCCCAGAGAGCAACCTCTATCTTCAGCTGATCTTTTTGGTCAAAATCTGGCGTCAGGTTTCACACACCGTTTTCGCCGGGAGGGGAGAGGACGGCTTCCCAAGGATCCGTAGAGGGTGGGTGGGAAGCAGGCGAGGAGCGAGCGGTTGCGGGGAGACGGCAAAAATCCTTTCTCAAGGCCCGGACTTGCACCCCGGAAAGTGCTAACCAGACCCAGAGTCTTCATGCCCACCAATGTGCACTTTGCCCGGGGCCCACGCAGGGCTGGTGCCAGAAAAGCCCCCAAATAGCCTGAAACACACACACACACACACACACACACACACACACACACACAAAACACACACACACACACACACACAAAAAAAAAAAAAAAAAAAAAAAAAAAAAAAAAAAACACCAAAAAAAAGTGGGCGCCCCAACAAGCCAGGGAACTTACCCAGCTTCTTCCACATGGCGAGGTGACAGGCGAGGAAGCCCTTGCGGATGGCAGCGCACACCTTGGCGGGCTCGGACGAGGTGAACCCCTTCTGCTTCTTGATGAAGCCCCACAAGTGCTCCCGGGCGAACTGTGCCGCCTCCCGCCCGCCGTGCCCGTCGCACACGGCGAAAAAGGCCACCGAGGAGCGGCGGCGGCAGCAACGGCCCGGGGCCGGCGAGGCCCCCGCGTCCGGGGCAGGGGCGCCAGCCTCTCGGGCTCCCGCCGCCGGGCCTTTCCCCGAGACCTCGGAGCCGCCGCCGCCGGGAAGAGCCGGCGCTGACGGCTGCGAGAGCGACCGCCGCGGCGAGCGCTTCTCCTCAGCGGTCGGCTCGGGCTCCACCACGATCTGAGTAACGTCCTCCATGTACTTCCTCCCGCCCTGGTCGGAGAAGACGCTCACTCCCAGCGAGTACAGCCCCGCCATGGCCGGCCGGCCGGCCCGGGATCCTGCCGATCCCACGGAGCCCGCCGAATCCGGCGGCGGGAGAAGCGCTCCGCGGTCACCGGCCAACTATTGTTTACCTTCGACGCCGCCGCCGCCGCCGCCGCCGAAAGGGGGAGGGGGCGGTCCCGGCGCGGGAGCGGGGGCGCGCGCTGCCGGGACTTGTCCGCGAGCGCTGGGCCGAGAGGAGCCGCCGCCGCGCCTGCGCAGTGCGCCTCCCCCGCCCGCCCGCGCCCACCACACAAATCGGACGTTCTCCCGGGCTGTCGTCACGCGACCCTCAGGGCCCGGCCAATCAGGGCTCGAGTTGGAGCGAGCCGTGCCTCCACCCCCAGCCCTAGCTCCGCCCCCAGCCCTGGCTCCGCCCTTCAGCGGCCGCGCTCCCCATTCCCAGCGCGGGCGTGGGGTTGCACACTAGGCGCTGGGTTTTCCCCTTACTGTGGGCGTCTTCGCCCTCCCAACTTATCGGCAAAAGCCGAGCGCTCGGGCAATGTGACCTAGCACCTTGTGGCTCTGTCCCCGAGATCGTAATGCAGCCTGCTGACCTTGGCGCTCCGCCGCTCGCCTGGCGGGGAAAGCCGCGTTCGCGCGGGCCTCCCACGGATCTAGGGGAAAGCCCTTCCAGTCCTTGAAGTGAAATGGCGGGAAATCCTAGTTCGTTAGATCGTTTGTGAGCAGGCTGGAAGACGTGTGTCATTCTTGCTCTGGCCAGTGTGACTCAGTAGGCTGCGTGTCTCCCCGGTGCCAGGCGGTTGCGGGTTCCATTCTGGTCAAAGGCATATGCCCGGGTTGCTGCCCTGGTGGGAGCATCCAGGAGGCAGCCCGTGGGTGGATGTTGCACTTTTATATCGTCTACGTTTCTCCTCCACCCCTCTCTAAAAATCAACTTCTTTTTTTTTTTAAGTGTTTCTCTTAAACTTGATTTGGGTGGTGTGTATGTAACGGATTTGAGGGACGCAATCCTGTTTGTAAGTTCTGGAGGAAACTCTGGATATTTCTACCATCATATAGGGTTTCGCAATCCTGTTTGTAAGTTCTGGAGGAAACTCTGGATATTTCTACCATCATATAGGGTTTCTATAGTTCTCTCTCCCTTCCTCAATAACACATTTAGCCTTAGCCGGTTAGCTCAATGGATAGAGTGTTGGCCTGCTGACCAGAGGATCCCAGGTTTGATTCTGGTCAAGGGCATATACCTCGGTTGCAGGCTCCTCTCCACCCAGGCCCTGGTCAGGGCACATACAAAAGGCAGCCCATCAATGATTCTCTTTCATCATAAATGTTTCTATCTCTCCCTCTCTCTACCTCTCTGAAATCATTAACAACAGATTTCTAAAAAATAAATAAAAATATTCTCAAGGATATCTCCTACACCAAAATGAACTAGACCAGATAGTTCCAGAGTGTAAAAATACTTGGGGGGAAATCCCAGCTTATTTTTGAAAATGATCATAATCCTTAATCAAAACCTAACAATTATAACACTAGAAGGAAATATTTAGACCATCCTATCTAATAAAAGAGTAATATGCAAATTGACTGTCACTCCAACACACAAGATAGCTGCCCCCATGTAGACACAAGATGGCTGGCAGGGGAGGGAAGTTGTGGGCAATCAGGCAAGCAGGGGAAGGCAGTTTTATGGGCCAGGCATGCAGGGGAGAGCCTTTGAGGGCGACCAACCCTACAGGGGAGGACAGTTGGGGGGGACCAGGCCATTAGGGGAGGGCAGTTAGGGTCAATTGGGCTGGCAGGGGAGCAGTTAGGTATCAATAAGGCTGGCAGGGGAGTCATTAGGGGTGATCACGCTGGCATGCAGAAGCAGTTAGGGGCAATCTGGCAGGCAGGCATGCAAGCGGTTGGGAGCCAGCAATCCTGGATTGTGAGAGGAGTGTCCGACTGCCCCTGGGATAGGGCAGTTGGACATCCCTTAAGGTGCCCCAGATTGGAGAGGGTGCAAACCGAGCTCAGAGACTACTCCCCCTCCCCTGCTGTGAACAAATTTCTTGCACCAGGCCTCTAGTATTTTATAATTAATTACAAATACAAAAATGCTAAATGAAATATTAGCAATTTTATCCAGTAGCCTCCATACCACAAGACTTGCAAGAGAGAACAGTTTGTGTTGTATAGCTCTATATTACTCATCTTAACCAATTTACCCACCTTCCCTTGCCCTCAAGAGCTTACAGGAAGATAATTTCATCATTATAATCCTTTTCACTCAATCACAACCAGTAGCTCCAGATCATCTATCATTTCCCTAATTAGCATCTCCATGCCACCCTCTACTTTCATTACCCCAACCATCCTAAGCATTTCATTCTGCACTTTAAATATATATTTTATTGATTTTTCACAGAGAGGAACAGAGAGGGATAGAGAGTTAGAAACATCGATGAGAGAGAATCATCGATCAGCTGCCTCTTGCACACCCCCTACCGGGGATGTGCCCGCAACCAAGGTACATGCCCTTGACCGGAATCAAACCCGGGACCTTTCAGTCCGCAGGCCGACGCTCTATCCACTGAGCCAAACCGGTCCTGGCTCATTCTGCACTTTAGATTTCAACATTTGTTTTCAGTCATTTCCCTTTTATTCTTACTTCTTCTCTAAATGTTCTCATCAACTTCCTGTTTCAACTGAAAACTGGCCTGTCACCTAGCAAAAATACCTCCCTAGCAACTTATCAAGTACAAAGAGCATTTTCCCTATCATAGGTATTCTTATCTTATTTTTTAAATATATTTTATTGATTTTTCACAGAGAGGAAGGGAGAGGGATAAAGAGTTAGAAACATCGATCAGCTGCCTCCTACACACCCCCTATGGGGGATGTGCCGCAACCAAGGTACATGCCCTTGACCGGAATCAAACCTGGGACTTTTCAGTCCACAGGCCAACACTCTATCCACTGAGCCAAACCGGTTTTGGAGGTATTCTTATCTTAGAACCTGCTCCTCGTGTTGCCTCCAAATCTTTCTTCCTTCCTCGTTCAAAAATCCAAGTTCTTTTAAAGTTAATGCCAACTGGCACTACATTAAGATCCTTGGTAATGCCCTCTTCATTTGCTCATGGCTCACTGTCTTAATTTCTTCCACTATTCTTGTCACTTCTCAGCCACTTATTCATATTTTCCACATTTTCCATCCAACACCCACCCTGGCTTCTCAGTTCCTTGTTATGGTGAAGTGGTTTGCTACTTACTATTAAAGACAACCCCTCCATTTGTGTTCTGCATCCTTTATCCTCTCTCCTCATGAGCTTTGTTCCCTAATTACCCTTTCTTGCTCCAATTTCATCAGTTTCTCCTGTTCTACTCGGTCATTTCCATCTGTGTACAACATATTCAAGTTTCTATTTTAACAACTACAAAAAGTTCCTTAACACCTATCCTATTCCATTTCTCAGCTCCCATTGACAGGAAAAAACTTCTGAAAGAGTTGGCTGTACCTAGAAGCTACTTTCAATTCCTACCTCATAACTTCTCCTTAAACAAATCCAATCAAGAAACCATCCCCATCATAAGACTGTTTTTATGCTATAACCAGACCTCTCTGTTTCCAAATCTAATGAGGACTTTTCTGTTTTTACTAATTTATGTCCCAACTGAAGCAGAAAGTGGAAGCACTGTTTCCTTCTTGAAACTTAATTGCTTAAACCATTGCTTCTTTTTTTTTTTTCTTTTCAAAAATATATTTCTATTGACTTCAGTGGATAGAGAGTCAACCTGTGGATTGAAGGTACCCAGGTTTGATTCTGGTCAAGGGCACATGCCTGGGTTCCGTGCTTGATCCTCAGTTAAGGTCATGCAGGAGGTAGCAGATCAATAATTCTCTCATCATTGATGTTTCTCTCTCTCTTCCTCTTTGAAATAAATAAAAAAATTTTTTTTAAGTGTATGGAGAATATCTAGAATAGTGTTTACATATAATAAGCGCTCAGATGTTGTATCTTATTGTTGTTATTAATAACAATTCTATTAAGCTTCTTGATTTTTCTCAGTTTTATTTTTCACCTTACTCTCCTATAATCTGGCCTCCATCCTCTTTAGCTTTCTAAACTATCCACTTCTTACCCCCTAATTACCAAAATTAATTCCAATACTCTTAGCTCATTAACTTCTCTGTTTAACTTAAAGCTTTTATCACACATATACATTTGTACCTTAAACACTTTAACTTACATTAACATGTATTCATTTGCTAATCTTTTGATGTAGGGTAAGACCTTTGCTTTGAATATGAGTCATCTGTTTGGAGTTCAGCATCCCTCCTTTTTCCATAAACCACATCAACAGTATATCAACTATGTTTTTCAGTTTTGACTTCTTTAAAGTGGGTTAAGAGCCGAAACCGGTTTGGCTCAGTGGATAGAGCGTCAGCCTGCGGACTGAAAGGTCCCAGGTTCAATTCTGGTCAGAGGCATGTGCCCTGGTTGTGGGCAAATCCCCAGTAGGGGGTGTGCAAGGGGCAGCTGATCGATGTCTCTCTCTCATCGATGTTTCTAACTCTCTATCCCTCTCCCTTCCTCTCTGTAAGAAATCAATAAAATAAAAAAATTAAAAAAGTTTGCATTAAAAAATATTTATATATATAAAGTGGGTTAAGAACTTAAAATCATATACACAGTGCTCTCAATGCACAATCCTCTGGACTTAAAGACATAACCATCATCAATTTTTTACAGTAGTATCACCCATATCCAATTCATAGCAGGTCTTTTTATTTTCATCGCTTTGCCTTTATTAAACCTTTCTAAAACATTCAATTTAATTCAATTAAGAGAGAACTTTGACATTTCCTTTATTCACAGTTTATGATGTAATGCAAGGTTTAATTAAGTATGTAGTTAAACAACAACTCCAGCAAATAGGTTTGTGAACTAGCACTGACTCAACATATGAGAGCAGTAATATGTGAGGAGGTTTCAAAGAATTAAGCTGAAGGCTCAGCATGCATTGGGCATTAGAGTGTCTTTTTAGAAGCGATGGACGGTACTAATTAGGTAATTCATTTAAGTGGTGTCTGGTAGAAAGAGCTTCTATTCGCAATTGTTCTTGGAAGTGCATTAATGAAAAATGAGGTGAAGTAAAAAAATTTACAGGAAATGACTATCTTTGTGATGAGCACAATATAGCTAATTCTGCCTACTTACATACAACAAACTAATATGAAATAAAATATGTTCTGATACTCTGGTGGACATTTTGGTTTTGTTTTTTTTTTCTTGTCCAGTATTCATTCACCCTTCTTTTGGCAAAATAATACAATGATTTTCTTCTGGTAAATCTCTCCCTTTCTCCCTCAAGCTATGTCATTGTGTAGCATCGATTCCAAACCCAGCCCTAAGAGAGGACCCAGATTGGTGTAGGCCAGTCAACATATTCTATCTCTATGGCTTTAGTGATGGTTTCATTAATGAATACATCTGATCAAAGCCAATGACATATGAGGAGACATTTTCTGGGGCTTCTGGGAGAAATAAAGCTTCTAAGTACAGGGGTCTTCAAACTACGGCCCGCGGGCCACATGCGGCCCGCAGAGGAGTCTGATCCGGCCCGCCAGGTTTTTTGGGCAGTGAGCGCAGCCAAGGTGTTACAGTAGGAATTAGTAGTTCATATAGTCCGGCCCTCCAGCTCTCTGAGGGACCGTGATCTGGCCCCCACTTTAAAAAGTTTGAGGACTCCTGAAGAGGTCTCCTGAAAGAGACTCACTTCAGGACTTAGTACCTACAAATGTGAAGTTGGGACTACTGTAGCCATTCTGCTAGGAGGAAGGGAACCAGCCTGAAGATGAAGTTAACACTAAGAGGAAGGATATTTGGGAAACAGGTCCTGGTGACATTATTTGAACTTTGAATAAAGTCATAACCATCCCTGGGAATTACCAACAGTCTTTTCACTTTTCCTTTCTAATGAGACCAGTTTGTCTTAGATTTTTCTTCACTTGCAACATAAAGAATCTTTATTAACTATGTATGATGTCAAGTTGGCATTAGACTTACTGGAGTGATCACTTTGTAAGTTATATAAATGTCTAATCACTATGTTGTAAACCTGAAACTAATATAATATTGTATATCAACTGTAACTGGTGGAGAGTTGGGAAGATACATCCAAGGAGCCTCATGATCCCTACAGGACCCTAGGGTGTCATGAGAAGCAGCAGAAAAAGCAATCTCAGTACATGCCAGGTCACACGAGTGCTCACTTATGACAATTTGCCCCTTTCACTGCTCAGGTTAAGTAAAGCTGTACATATAGGAGACTCTGGTGAGATCAGCTCATTGGAATTATTTGAAAGAACATTTAATTTATTAAAATGAAATTTTCATTTACTTGGTGGAGTAGTAAACATAATTATACAAAATATATTTATATTGCTTGCAGACCTGAGTTTGTGTATGCACAACATCTGAATGTCTTTATTATCTTCAGAAAATTTCTTTGCAAAATATTAGGTAAGGCCTAATATTATGTAAGCAAAAAACTAGGACATATTAAAAAGGAATAAGTAGCCAAAACCGGTTTGGCTCAGTGGATAGAGAGTCGGCCTGCAGACTCAAGGGTCCCGGGTTCGATTCCGGTCAAGGGCATGTATCTTGGTTGCAGACACAACCTCAGGGGGGGTTGTGCAGGAGGCAGCTGATCAATGTTTCTAACTTTCTATCCCTCTCCCTTCCTCTCTGTAAAAAAAATCAATAAAATATATTAAAAAATAAAAAATAAAGCATATTAACCATAAAAAAGGAAATACATTTGTTTAAAAAAAATAAAAATAAAAAATAAATAAAAAGGAATAAGTAGAAATTTCAGAACAGACCACCTGGGGGAAAACAACACTGAAACAGAATAATGCAGCATAGTACAGAGTCCAAATAAACAAGACCAACCGTACTACCCTGTTTCCCCGAAAATAAGACAGTGTCTTATATTAATTTTTGCTCCCAAAGATGCGCTAGGTCTTATTTTCAGAGGATGTCTTATTTTTCCATGAAGAAGAATACGGTACACATTTATTGTTAAATGAAAATAAAGGAAATTTATTACCTGTATACAGTACAGTAGTACGGTAGTTGTCAACACAAACCAGACAAACCGTGAATCCTACAGTATCAAGAATTTACTCATTTATTCAATGACAACCATGTCATCATTTTCTGGAACATCATCATAACAATCCAATTCCTGAATTTCCTGGTGAATTTCTTGTGACTCCATTTCTTTCAGAATCAGTGGACCAAATCTCTCATGTTTAGCAATAGCACTGTCTTTAAATGAGTACTTCTTGTCAAGGTAGCCTTCTCGCAGTGCATTTGCAATGCAACTGTCAGTGATTTCTCCCATGAATTCTTCACCCAAGTCACAACTTCTTGCAGTTTAGGTTTCACAAAGTTTCTGAGACAGAGCCTAGGGGGGCCTTATTTTCAGGGGATGCCTTATATTTCACTCAGAAGGAAACCTGTAAGTAGGTCTTATTTTCGGAGGATGTTTTATTTTCGGGGAAACACGGTAGTTACAGGCCATTCCCACTTCCCTACTGAGGAGGACTAGAAGATTTCTATTTTTATCAATGAAGATTCTTGGGAGGAAGGAGAGGAGCCATCCTAAACATCCTCTGCTCTTAGTTTTGCATTTCTTTCAATATGGTAATTGTCTTTCTTTGACCCAAGTGGAAAGAAATATTTAAAACCCTTTTTGGAAATCACTATCTGAAAACAGAAGGACAACGAATTGTTTATAATTTTGATAAACCCACTATAAAGGTATTCCTGCTTTGAGGGAATAGTGCACACATAGAGAAAGAGAATCTAGATACAATCTCCTACTCAGACATCATTTCCTTCTCTACGTCTCTGTAAAAAAACACACTAGAGACATACGATGTAGACATAACACAAAGCCTATTGTGGGGAAAGTCCCCAAGCTCTCATTACCCTTTGAAGAGGTTGGCTTAGGTCAGGCACAGCTGGACATTCTACAAATAGTGCTCCAGGGAAAGCCCTGCCTCCAAGCTGCTCTGTGTATTCACAGAGAAATGGGAGGGAGTGGCCATATTAGTCAACCAGTTTTCTAGCTTGAAGAATGGCCATGAATACAAGAGGGATATTCTGTGGAACAGTTGTCTAAAGGAGTTCAAACACCAGTGCTGGTATCTGTTAGTAACCTTGTAGCCCTTCCTGCTCAACCAGCTCAGTCCTGCTGAGCCAGCTCTTTGCTTGGCTACTCAAAAGTAGAGGGAATTGTTTTAGTAATCCAGCAGATAAAGAAAGGGTTTGTCTCCTCTCACTTCTAAATCCGGGATTTAAATTGAAGGCAATGATTAGGGAAAAATTAGGCATTCATGAATGCAGATAGCATTGAAAATTGATTGGCAATGATATGATTAGTATAGTGGGGATTGGGACAGGAAATAAAATGTGCCACTAGGAGGAGCAAGTCAGATCTATAAAAGGGGTTATCTCTGTGAAAAAATCTCTGGTATTCTAGAAATGTTTGGTTAAGAATCTCTCCATTTGTTCAGAACCAGGGCTTCCCAGATTAGTTCCACCTGTGTCTTGCAGAACTGCTCCAGAAAAACAGGAGGAAACAAGATGAGTAAGCAAGTTTGGAAGGTATATTATTCAAGATTAAGTCCAGAGGAAGGGCAAACATTAGGAGTGGCTGATCCAGTGATGTCATCAGACCCATGTCTTTCTTCATCCAGAGTTTTAGGATGCCTGCCTGTAGCAATAAACACTGCATGTTTCCCACAGGTGGTAAGGAAAAAAGAATGTCTTTCCATAGCTCTTTCTCAAATGAAGAACTTTTCTAAAAACCTTTAGCAAACCTCTTAGTACTTATCAGAACTAGGTCATATGGGATTACTTTCAGACCAGTGGTTCTCAACCATAGGCAGTGCCGCATCCCCACCCCCCTCCCCACCCTCAGGAGACACTAGCAATATCTGGAGATATTTTTGGTTGTCACAACTTCGGGAGGGGTTGCTATTGGGATCTGGTGGGTAGAGGTAGGGATGCTACGAAACATCCTACAATGCACAAGACAGCCCCCACAACAAAGAATTATCCAGCCAAAATGTCAAGAGTGTGGAGACTGGGAAACTATTTTACAAATAACAGTCCCGCCGAAACCGGTTTGGCTCAGTAGATAGAGCGTCAGCCTGTGGACTGAAAGGTCCCGGGTTCAATTCCGGTCAAGGGCATGTATCTTGGTTGTGGGCACATCCCCAGTAGGAAGTGTGCAAGAGGCAGCTGATGGATGATTCTCTCTCATCGATGTTTCTAACTCTCTATCCCTCTCTCTTCCTCTCTGTAAAAAATCAATAAAATATAAAATAAAAAAAAGAAATAACAGTCCCATTCCTCTGAAGCCCTCTAATGAGGTGTGGGAGGGGTAAATACCAGAGGAAGACTGATAATGAGTGGCCAGGGAGGTAGTAAAAGATGAAAAAATGTCCTGTTCAAAACCCAGAGGAGGAGAATTTTAAGAAATCAAACATGGTCAATAGTGTCAAATGCTGTAAAGAGGTCATTATAAGATTTATCCATAAAGGGGTTACTTATTACCTGTGCCCAAGAAGTTCCAGTAGAGTGGTAGGGACCACAAGAGACCCTGATTATAGTATAGGCAATTCATTCAAGAAACTTGCCTATGAATGGAAAGTAAGAAAAATGGAAGAAGAGAGAAAGCTGAAGAGTCAAGGGACTCTTACATGAAGAGATAGGATAAATTTTATAATGCTGATAGGAAAGATCCAAAAGAGAGAGGGGGAATATGAGATGGTCCTTGAGAAGAGAATGCTTCCAGAGCAGTGTTTCTCAATTTTAATATGCCTGTGAATCACCTGAGGGATCTTATAATCATCTGTGGTATTCTATTGAATCCATATTCTGATTCAATAAATTGGGGTGAGGCCTGAGATTCTCAGACTTAAGTGTGCATCAGAATCACCTGAAGGGCTTGTCCAGACAGAGGTTGCTGGGCCCCACTCCTAGAGTTTCTGATTCTGGGATAGAGCACAAGAATTTGCATTTCTAACAGGCTCCCAGGTGCGACTGATGCTGCTAGTCCACTAACCACACTCTGAGAACCATTGATTTAGGATTTAAATGGAGAAAATCACCTTACAAGAAAGATAGCTTTACCACTGAGTAAATAAGGAAAAGGCAAAGAATGACAGGGTTGCAGGTAAGTCTGTAAGCTTGAGGCTGGGTAAACAAGAAAGAATTTACTGCCCATTGGCCTATATCTTCTCTCTGAAGTAGGAGTAAAATCATCACCTGAGAGGAAGGGAGGGGATGATGGGATAAGGAACTATAAATATTAAGTGACGGCTTACTACCCTTCATAACACCATACAAAAAGTAAATTTGTTTTGTTACTTATTAAAGAAGCGTTTTGCAATTAATTCATCCAGAGCATTTGACCAGGAAGTGATGTGGTGTGGTGGAAGAATTAAATTTTCCTCTGGTTGTTGACTAGAAGAAACACCTGCATTGGAAATTTCCAAGTTGACTCTTGTTGACTATGTGCTTTGATGTAGAAATTTAGGAATTCAATTGGTTTTAAAAGGCAGAATGGCACAGAATTTATGAGTGGATGGACGCTAGAATGAGAGGCTCTGGTTTATAATTTGCCTCACCACAAACCACTATGAAAATTTGAATGAATTTTCTCTTACCTTTTGGGTCTGACCTGTAAGATGGGGACAACAGAGTTGTTAGAAGAGTTAAATGAGAAAATGTAGTAAGCACTTAGCACAGTGCTGTCATAGTACTTCACTTGGGACATACTGATTAAATTGATTCTAAAACCATTCCATTTCATTCATATTTCTAGGTGACCATTCATGTGAATTGCAAAAATACACATATGCTCTTATTACAGTAATATACACGTACTAGAGGTTTGGTGCACAAATTCGTGCATGAGTGGGACCTGACCAGCCCCGCCCCGAATTGGGGGGCGGGGGGATGATCAGGGGCAGGGTTGGCTGGGAGGAGGGGCCATGGGAGATTGTGGGGAGCAGATCAGGGCCCTGATAGGGCTGGTTGGCCGCCACAGTGCATGTCATAGTGACCAGTTGTTCTGTGGTTCAGGTCACTTGGCTTTTATATATATAGACTAGAGGCCCACCATGTGAAATCATGTGAGACCCAGACCCAGCGTGCCACAGGACCCAGTGTCAAGTCCCCGCCCACCTGTGTGCGCACACAGCCCCACCCACCTTGAGGACAGTTGTGGACGGAGATAAGAAGTTTCCTGCCCTAACCTTTCCTTCTCAGGAGCACTTAAATTGACCTTTGTTGGAAGATGAGAATTGAACAGAGCAACACTTACTTGTTCCCATGAAGAAATCATATGACATTCAGCAGGTGCCTTTTGGTGTTTGGTCATGATGGTGTGATGGGTTTTTATAATAGAGATTGTTATTACCTTTCAGCCCCATCACTGCCTCACTCTTTTTTTTTTTTTTTTTTTTTTTTTTTTTTTTGCCTCACTCTCTTCACTCTTTAGTTTGACCTCTATGGTTTATCACCTCAACTACTCTCTCAGGAGCATTCCCCTCCCTCACATACCTTCTGTCAACCTGGATATTAAAGCACCATCTCTAGAATAAATCCTATGCTGTCTTCTTTGCCCCTTTACTAAGGAAAATGAGAATGCTAAGAGGATAAGTGCTGTTACAAAATTCTGGATCTGTAGGCCAGATAATACACAAGACTTTATTCCTTATCTTGGGTTGATTTTCTTTCTCTTCTCTTCTCTAATACCATCCCAAGCTTCCCCCAATCACCTCAAGCCACCTCAAATCCAGAGCTACTCACTCTGCAGCTCCCTCTTGACTAATTTCTCAATCACTTGCATGTTATGCATGTGTACACATCTTTCAGTTTTGGTCATTTTTATCTCTCCCAAATCTTTCACTTACTCCTTCCAAATAATACATATATCTTTTAATTTACATCTGCAGAATGAAAGTGACTGAATCATAGAGAAGGGCTGAGAGAATGGATAGAAGAAAAAGATCTTATAGTTCCCCCTTTTGATTCACCCACCCATTCTCAGTTATTTGAGCTAACAATTCTTTTCTACTTAATGCTAGTTTTAATTGAATTTCTGGCATCACCAAAAAGCATCTTGTGTATGCTGTGTTTACATTTTTCTTCTACAGTTCATAAAAGTCACACACCTAACATTTTGCCTCACTCATATTTGAGTAAGGCTGAGTCTGTATCAACAAACTACAGTCCATGGGTCATATCTGGCCAGCCACCTGTTTTGTTTTTACCGCCTACAAGCTAAGAATGTTTTTTACATTTTTAAGTGATGGTTATACAAGTACCTGCATAATAGCCTTGATTGTGTCTCTTGGCCCACAAAGCCCAAAATGTTTCCCTTCTTGCCCTTTAAGGAAAACCTTATTTAAACAGATGTGATACTAACTAAAAATATTGTGCATTTATTTTCCTTGGGTCCCTCACTATTGACTTGGCTGCTGTTGGAGTCCCTCATTATGTGGACTTAAATAATCAGTTTAGGATTTCAGCTTCCTACACGGGGTTGGGAGGAAGTCAGAGTCATGGGTCAGCTTATCCAGAAGTTTGTCTTGGTGGGTCTTTACACCGTGTTTATTCATATTGTTGCCACAGGTAACAGTTTTGCTATCTGATTTTCTGTTTGGCCTGGCTGCTGCTTTTAGTGTATGGCTCCTACCTCACTTTTATAAGTTGACTTGAGGGCAGCTGCCTCCTGGGGTCAGTTGCCTCTAAAAATAAAAATAAAAAAGTTCTCCCAGTGTTGATGGGTTACCTGCTCTAAGAAGATGTATGGTCAGGAAAAGGTTCCTCCACAGGTTTTTCTGTTTTCATGGCCTCCTTTTCTTTCCTAAACTCTGTGCAACTGCGTTCAGGTACTATAGATCTGTAGCATCAAAGAGACTCCAAGGAGTGATGGTCCCATCCCTCAAGAAAAAACCCCCCAGCCGAAGCTGGTTTGGCTCAGTGGATAGAGGTCAGCCTGCGGACTGAAAGGTCCCAGGTTCGATTCGGTCAAGAGCATGTGCCTTAGTTGCAGGCACATCCCCAGTGGGGTTGTTTAGGAGGCAGCTGATGGATATTTATCTCTCATTGATGTTTCTAACTCTCTATCCATCTCTCTTCCTCTCTGTAAAAAAATCAATAAAATATATATATTTTTTTAAAAGAAACTCCCCCCCCCCCAGCTTTTTCTAGTTTTTATTTATCTTATTAGTAGGTAGTAGTAGGTATCTGCCAGGGTTTCCTCTATTTAGTTTTCATGATACAGCATTATTCTCTTTGAAATTATACATATACATACTAGTAGCCCTGCACATGAATCCGTGCGCCAGTAGCTCACTGCCGCCCTCCAGTAGCTCTCTGCCTGCTGCCCCGCCCTCCTGTCACTCCCTCTAAACCCTATCCCCCTCTCATAGCTTGATGCCCTGCCCCTTCCTGTAGCTCTCCGCCACCCACTGGTAGCTCGCTGCCCCACCCACCTGCTGATCCGTGATCTGGTCATTACGAGGTGAGTTGTTACATTTCATGGCGAAACAACCATTTACATATTACATTTTTATTATATAGGTTTTAGCCTTTTATTATCTAGCAGAAATTCTTCTATGACTGTGGTATCTATGTCTTTCTTCCATCATTTCACTACTTTTTATATATTTTTATTATTGATGTTAATTTTTCCTTAATTACTTAAATCAGTTATGGAGATAAATGAGGAGGTGTATATTTCTTTCACCTACAATAAATCATTGGAGGATAACAACAACTCATTAAACAGGAGGGGAGCATAGAGAATGCAGTCAGTAATATTGCAGTAACTATGTAAGTGATGCCAGGTGGGTACTGGAAATATCGAGGGACCATTTTGTAAAGTATATGATTGTCTAATCACTATGCTGTAAACCTGAAACTAATACAAAATAATATTAAATGTAAACTGTAATTGAAAAATAAAATTTAGCCTGGCCAGTATGACACGGTGGTTGAGCATCCACCTATGAACCAGGAGGTCAGGGTTCCTGCCCAGTCAGGGCACATGCCTGGGTTTAAGGCTTGATCTCCAGTGTGGGCATGCAGAAGGCAGCCCATCAATGATTCTCTGTTGTCATTAATATTTCTCTCTCTCCCTCTCTTTTCCTGAAATCAATCCTATATAATAAAAGGCTAATATGCAAATTGATTGAACAGCAGAATAACCAGTCCCTATGATGCACACTGACCACCAGAGGGCAGGTGCTCAACACAGGAGCTGCCCCTTGGTGGTCAGTGTGCTCCCACAGGGGGAGCACCGTTCAGAGGCCAGAAGCTGGGCTCACAGCTGGCAAGCACAGCGGCAGTAGTGGGAGCCTCTCCCACCTCCATGGCAGCACTAAGGATGTCCCAACTACCCATGGGGAGCGGGCCTAAGCAGTCAGTCAGACATTCCCTGAGGACTGCCAACTGCCAGAGGGCAAAGACCAGGCTGAGGGACCCCTCCCCCCAAGTGCACAAATTTCATGCACTGGGCCTCTAGTCTTCTATAAAAATAAAAGTATAATATGCTAATTAGACTGGACAGCTGAACAACCTTCTGGACATCCTTCTGGACAACCTTCTGGACGAAACCGAGGCAAAACACTGTGGCTGCGAGGGCCAAGACAAGCCACTGCCATGGCTGTAAGGTCCAAGGCCCTTGCATGAATTTCGTGTATCGGGCCTCTAGTAAAAATATATTAAAATAAGAAAAAGAAAATGTAAAGATCTTTACAAAAACTTATTATTGTTTAAAGCAATGTGCCAGCCGAAACCGGTTTGGCTCAGTGGATAGAGCGTCGGTCTGCGGACTGGAAGGTCCCAGGTTCGATTCAGGTCAAGGGCATGTACCTGGGTTGCGGGCACATCCCCAGTAGGTGGTGTGCAAGAGGCAGCTGGTCGATGTTTCTCTCTCATCGATGTTTCTAGCTCTCTATATCTCTCCCTTCCTCTCTGTAAAAAATCAATAAAAAAATATACTTAAAGCAATGTGCCAGGCACTAAATTTTTAAAATCTTCCAATGTTCAGCAATTGTTTTATATACAATTTTTCAAAATATCAACTGAAGTAACTCTAAAAAGTATTCTGATACCTACATAAAGGTCTGAAGAATCCATGTTTATAAAGGACTTCAGTATTTTATTCAATATCGATTAAATACTAGTTTTTCTGTTTAAAAAACTCATTAATGACAAAAAGTCTTTGTCAGACTATCACCTGGGAACCTCAAAAAGGTATAGCAGCCGAAACTGGTTTGGCTCAGTGGCTGAGCATCGGTCTGCGAACTGAAAGGTCCCAGGTTCGACTCTGGTCAGGGGCATGTACGTTGGTTGCAGGCACATCTCCAGTAGGGGGCGTGCAAGAGGCAGCTGGTCGATGTTTCTCTCTCATCGATGTTTCTAGCTCTCTATCTCTCTCCCTTCCTCTCTGTAAAAAATCAATAAAATATATATTTTTTAAAAAGTATAGCAGTAAAGATATGAATGACTGCATGCTTGGCTGGTGTGGCTCAGTGGTTGAGCATTGAAATATGAACCAGGAAGTCATGGGTTGATTCCTAGTTAGGGCTTGAACCCCAGTGGGGGGATGTGTAGGAAGTAGTCAATCAATGATTCTCGCTCATCATTGATGTTTCTATTCCTCTCTCTGAAATAAAAACATATTTTAAAAAAAGATATGAATGATGCCAGGTGAAAGATTCAGAGCTAAGTAGGAAGGATTAGCAACACCTCCCAAATAGCTCGTGATGCTTTCCCATTTCCACAGGTAGCAATGCTGGATGTTAAGATGGATTTAAAAAAAACACACAAAAAAACAGAAAGCGAAGTATCTATTAGGATTTGTTCCAGCTAGGGCACTTGTACAGAGAACTTAACAGTACTCAAGTTATCACCTTCTGTCCAGGGTGCCGCTATCAGTAAGCAGTTTTGTGTTGCACAGCAAGCTAACAGGATGCTCTTGATGAATTATGTTCCAGTGACTTCTGGAACATTCATTTAAGAGACCATACACCTTAAGATAACTGGGACATTCCATATCAGAATAAGTTTAAATCACAGTGTGATGAAGACTCAGTCTGACCTGAATTTGACAGAAGCAGAACAATCTTTAAATACTCTGCTGCAGAGACGCAGGATATGTGAGAAGAGCCATGTTTCCGAAGGAGCTTGCTTGCCTAGAGATCAACTTCCAGAATGGCAGAGTGAGGACCACAGTGAACTTGCCTTCCCACAAAAACATGAAAATAATGGCAAGACAACGAAAATCAACCATTTGAGACCTTCGGAAATTAGCCAAAGCCACAGAACAAATTGAAAATCTATCCAAGAGAAACCACTGAACTTTGGTTAGAAAGTGGGGGTCTGTTGATGAGATGTTATTCCCATCCACCCTTTCACTCCACCCAGCTCAGTTTTGTGTCACAAAAAGCCAGCAGTCTTTGCTGAAACCAGTTTGACTCAGTGGATACAGCGTCGGCCTGCGGACTGGAAGGTTCTGGGTTCGATTCTGGTCAAGGGCATGTACCTTGGTTGCGGGCATATCTCCAGTAGGGGGTGTGCAAGAGGTAGCTGATCAATGATTCTCTCTCATCGATGTTTCTAACTCTCAATCCCTCTCCTTTCCTCTCTGTAAAAAATCAATAAAATATATATATATATATTTAAAAATAAAGCCAGCAGTCTCTTGGCCAATGGAAAGGACTGACCTCTTGTGGAGCTCAGTTAAAAGCAACATCCCTAGAGCACAGTCAACATTTTGTCCAAACCTGTAGTTCTGAAAAAACTTTATTCTTAGGAAGTGGCGGCTATCTATTTGATTTGACTCAGAATTCAGCTCAGCAGCAGGGGAGAAAGCCTTATTCCCAGTGCATTTTCAAACAATAGCCACCTACTGACAATATTGAAGTAAAGGATACCTTCTGTTCCTCGTGGACTTCAATGTTTCTTCCTAAATGAATAACAGGATCAATAACCCCATTCCCAATAAGTGTGAAAAGAGGGGAATTACTCCTCTGGACAAACGGGGAAAGTGACATAACAGTGTCACCTTATAAGGGTACTAAAGTGACCCTGGTACTGAGGCTGAGCCATAACTGCTGAACCTGAGAATAAAATATACAGGGCAAAGTGAAGAGCTCAGAGGTCTTTGCTTTCCTCTAGCTATCACGAAAGTCTACCTTATTGCCAGCTGGGGTTATCAAGTAAAGCAGGGAGACAGTGGGCTAAGAAAGGGTAGGATCGGGATCCTTGGGAATAGGACCTGAATCATGCACCCTCTTCTCTCCTTAGAGTTTTTATATTTGTTATATATCATCCCTGGGAAGAAGACAATAGCCATTACTGCATGCTTTTGCATGTGTCTGAGGTTCACAAAATCATTGGAGAACTATCAGAGTAAGAATCAGAGGAAGGCCGAAACTGGTTTGGCTCAGTGGATAGAGCATCGGCCTGCGGACTGAAAGGTCCCGGATTCGATTCCGGTCAAGGGCACGTACCTTGATTGCGGGCACATCCCCAGTAGGGGGTATGCAAGAGGCAGCTGATCCATGATTCTCTCTCATCGATGTTTCTAACTCTCTATCCTTCTCCCTTCCTCTCTGTAAAAAAATCAATAAAATATATTTTTTTTAAAAAGAATCAGAGGAAGAAATGAAAGGGAGGAGCAAATATGTTAATCTCCTCCCTGGCCTGACAATGGATGCTCCTTTTGAATGGCCCAGGATCCCCATTCACCCTTCTCCCCTTCCCATCAAACCCCTTCCTCTTCAGTCTTATCCATGTCTGGATTCATTTCTCCCCTCCCTTATCTGTCCCATACTCACAACCATCAGTTTGTTCCCACATGTCCCCAGACACAGTTCCCAAGAGGGTCCAGGTGCCAAGATATCCAGAAGTCCCTCTACAGACAACTCAAATATCAATGACTACTGGGTTCCCCTGAAAGCCTGAGACAGGGAACTGAGTGAAGGTAGTTTATCTGGAAAATTATAGGATAAACTAAGGAACATAAAATACAGAAGGAAAAAGATAATACAAGGGTCATTATGTAGGCTGTTGCTGTGGGCAACAGAAGTCCCAGTTATCCAGGGATTCCTGAGAAACTATAGAATGGCTTCTGAAATGGTCCACTGGGGTACGGGAGGCTGGACCATCATCCACTCCCATTCCTTTGGGTGAGTTTGCCCCAGACACCTTGTCTATGGGTCTAGCAGACTCCTGGGGCATTGAAGAATGTCTTGGGGCAGAATATGCATTATGCACTATATATAGTCATGGATATTATCAGAACTAGGTGCTTCAGAGTTCACATGTACTATCCACCATAGCTGTGTCTAAAGGCAGAGATGGGCCAAGGAGATATTTGAGAGACCAGAGGGTCTACCCTAAGACCTAATACTGATTTTTCAAACTCTCTTATCAGAATCCATTATTGATAACATAACTTGTAATGAGTGTTTGTGTTGCTTCTTCTAGCTGAATTCAAATGTCAAGTTCCTTGTTGGCAAAGAGGGAGAAATTTCCCTAAATCTAGGAGAGAGCAATAGCAGGGAAGAGAAAAGAGCTAAAAGGGCTAGCATGTGACTCAGTAAAGGTGGAGTTGCAGATAATATGGAGTTTAAAGTACTTGCATAAGTTTCAGGTACATAATTTTTCTGTTTAAACCCAGACCTTAGATTTCAGTTTTACTATGGCATTTCTCAAGAGAAGATTTCAAGGATTTTGTCAATAAATGTTCTATGTCTGAAGTCAAGGAATGCTTCTTAACCTTTGTTTAAAAGATCTGAGGTAGGCCTAGCTGGTTTGGCTCATCGGATAGAGTGTCAGCCAGTCCGTGGACTAAAAATCATTGATGTTTCTCTCTCTCCCCTGCTCTCCCTCCTCTCTGAAATCAATAAAAATATAAGGTAAAAATATTTTTGAGGTCAAGGAATGCTTCTTACCTTTGTTTAAAATATTTTCAGATATTTTCGTTGCTACTCTTATGAAGTGGAGAAACAGTTATTATACTTTTTGTGAATAATAAGGCACCCACTGAATTTTCATATGATATGCAGGATTTTAAATTTAGTGATTTTCCTGTTGGATATGAGTATTCTATGCTGTTGGTGAGTGGACATGCTAATTACTAACTTTCCATCATTGCCTTGCACCTGAACTTTTACTCCATATACTTTCCCTAAAATAACTTGCTAAATACCTAGCTAATATTGATAACTTGCACAGCATGATAAGATAAATTGGAACAACAAATATTTTCCTCTTAATAACTGTATTGTGGCCGAATCCGGTTTGGCTCAGTGGATAGAGCATCGGCCTGCGGACTGAGAGGTCCCAGGTTCGATTCTGGTCAGGGGCATGTACCTTGGTTGCAGGCACATCCCCAGTAGGGGGTGTGCAGGAGGCAGCTGATCAATGATTCTCTCTCATCATCGATGTTTCTAACTATCTTTCTCTCTTCCTCTCTGTAAAAAAATCAATAAAAATATATTTTAAGCCGAAACCGGTTTGGCTCAGTAGATAGAGCGTTGGCTTGGGGACTGAAAGGTCCTGGGTTCGATTCCGGTTAAGGGCATGTACCTTGGTTGCGGGCACATCCCCAGTAGGGGGTGTGCAAGAGGCAGCTGATCAATGATTCTCTCTCATCGATGTTTCTAACTCTCTATCTCTCTCTCTTCCTCTCTGTATAAAATCAATTTTAAAAAATTACTTATATTTAAAAAAAAAACAAACCTGTATTGTGATAAATTTGGACAGAAGCAGAAAAAAAGAGAAAAAAATTACTCTGGAGTCATTAATGGCCATTTTAGCTGGTTTGTGTGATGAGTAGAACCAAGTGGAGGTTTGGGCTCACTCTATTTTTTATCTTCAGTGAATTTCTTGTATAACTCGTTGTTATAATGAAAACTCTACTACTTCTGTCCACCAGGGGGCATTTCACAATAGAATGTAGAAAATTATATTGCAAGATTTGCTCTTGCCTAATTGGGGAATGATGCAAAGTTATAAAGTTGACATCCAGTTTCAGAGAGGGTATTCCCTCTCTGAAGAAACCAGGCCCTTTGAGGACACTTGTTAGTAGAAAACAAAGATATTACATATTGTGAGGATGTAAGAGATTTCTGTGAAACTTCAGTGTCATCTGGGTTCCAGGTCTTAGGCTAGGATAGACTTGATCCTGATTTTTCTGAGGCTAGCAGACAGGTTTTGTTTGGTTAGGAGTATCTGAGCTCTTGCTTCTCTCTTGGACATTAGTTCTAATGCCTTGATCCAAAACAGAGAATTTGCTTATTGCCTTACAGAAATCCTCACCTACTCTGAATGGAAGAAAAATACCAACTTACCTCTAGCAAATCAGCAAGAAAACGGACACACAAATCAACCTTATGCAGACTAGAAGGGAGGTTTGTTTGTGGGATCCTCCAGTACTGAAGTACTTGTTGCTTTTATCTGCTTGGCATCTCTGCCATCACTTTCTTCAGGTAGCAGACTCATCCTCTAGGCCAGGGGTCCTCAAACTTTTTAAAGTGGGGGCCAGATCACGGTCCCTCAGAGAGCTGGAGGGCCGGACTATATGAACTACTAATTCCTACTGTAACACCTCAGCTGCGCTCACTGCCCAAAAAAAACCTGGCGGGCGGGATCAGACTCCTCTGCGGGCCGCATGTGGCCCGCGGGCCGTAGTTTGAAGACCCCTGCTCTAGGCAGAGAAAAGGCATATGACAATGATAAGCCAATCCTAACATTTTACCCACAGAGAGTAGGCCACCAGTGGTCATGGCATGTACAGATCCTATTCCCCAAGAACTGCAATCTTGAATGGAGACATGTAGCAACAATTTAAAATGAAGATACCTTATGAAAACATCCTAAAGAATTCTGTGAAGTGTCTGCACTGTTCTCATATCTATTCATAGGGAGAGCAATTAGACAAGAAAAATAAATAAAAGGTACCAAAATTGGAGAGGAACAAGTAAAACTCTCTCTATTTGCAGAAGGGATGATCTTACTGGTATATATAGAATTGCAGAATACAAATAAACATGCAAAAATCAGTTGTATTTCTAGACACTATGAACAATATAAAAAGGAAATTAAAAAAAAATTCCAATAAGTTATAGGGATGTATAATATATACAGCATGTGATTTTAGTTATTAATATTGTGTTGCATATTTAAAAGTTGCTAAGAGAGAAAATATTTTTTAAACTACATTTTTATTGATTTTAGAGATGGAGAGAGATATAGAAACATCAATGATGAGAATCATTGATTGGCTGCCTCCTGCACGCCCTCAACCAAAAATCAAGCCCACAACCAAGAGAATGTGCCCTGTCTGGAAATCAAACTGTGACTTCCTGGTTCATAGGGTGATGCTCAATCACTGACCCACACTAGCTGGGCAAGACTAAATCTTTTTTTAAAATTTACCTTTATTGTTGAAAGTAATATAATAAATCTTAAAAGTCCTCATCATAAGAAAAAAATTATAACTATGTATAAGGATTTATTGCATGGATCAGTGTATACAAATATCAAATCATTATGCTGTATACCTGAAACTAATATGTTATCTATCAACTAGAGGCCCAGTGCATGAAATTCATGCACATGTAAGGTCCCTAGGCTTGGCCAGCAATCAGGGCAGATTGAGGTTCTCCAGCTGCTGGCCAGGGCCTCCTTTCCCTGGCTGCTGGCTGGGGCCTTCCCTCATTCCATGCCACTCCCTAGTGGTCAGCACACATCAAAGCGAGCAATTGAACACCAGAGGAAACACTTTACATATTAACCTTTTATATATATAAATTATACCTCAATAAAAAATTGCTTGTATATATACACTCTTAATTAAAAACAAGCTAAAAAAGAAAAGAATTTCAATTATTGTACAATAGCAACAGAAAGAATAAACTACTTGGGAATAAATTTAACCAAGGAGATGCATGACTTGTATATTGAAACTATAAAACATTGCTGGATGAAATTAGAGACCTAAATATATGGAAAGTCATTCCATGTAAGATGTCAGCACTACTCAAAGTATTCTACTGATTCAGTGTGATCCCTAACAAAATCCCAAATTTCTTTTTGCAAAAATGGAAAAAAGGTAAGTTTATTTTATCCATTCTAAATTTTCCAATATGATCACATTTAAAAACTATTTTTTAGATTACATAAGGAGTTAGTGAAAAATGAATTTACTTAAAAATGAATTTATGGAAAATAGTATGGTGGCTCTTCAAAAATATTAAACATACAATTACCATATGATCCAGCAAGAACACTTCTGGGTATATACACACAAAAATTGAAAACAGGGACTTAAACAGATATTTGTACACAGCAGCATTATTCATTATAACCAAAACTTGGAGCACCCCAAGTATTCATCTAAAGATGAATGAATAAACAAATGTGACATATACTATATATATATATATATATATATATATATATATATATGATTTGTTTATTCATTTTATGTGTGCAATAGCATATTGTTCAAAAAGGAATTAAGTTCTGTCCTGGTTGGTGTAGCTCAGTTGATTGAGTATCATCTCATACACAAAAAGGTTGTTGGCTTGATTCCTGGTTAGGACACCTGCCCAGATTGAGGGTTCAGTATGTTGTGGAGGTGTGTACGGGAGGCAACCAATCAATGTTTCTCACATCAATGTTTTGTTTTTTTTTCTCTCTCTCCCTTCTTTTTGTTTTTATAGTTAAATAGTTTAATCAAAGTAGTGTTACAATCATAAATTAAAATAGCCCCAATGTTTGCAAGATGGCCTTGCTACCATTCCAAACCTACCTTTTCATCTGTAAAGAATAGCATTCCGGAAGGCGTGCCCCGCCCCGTCTCCTACGCCTAAGTTCTCGCGCGAGTTGTACTTCCGCCCTTTTGGCTCTCTGAGCAGCACCATGGCGGTGGGCAAGAATAAGCGCCTTACGAAAGGCGGCAAGAAGGGAGCCAAGAAGAAAGTGGTTGATCCATTTTCTAAGAAAGATTGGTATGATGTGAAAGCACCAGCCATGTTCAATATAAGAAATATTGGGAAAACACTGGTTACTAGAACTCAAGGAACCAAAATTGCATCTGATGGTCTGAAGGGTCGTGTTTTTGAAGTGAGCCTGGCTGATCTGCAGAATGATGAAGTTGCATTTAGAAAATTCAAGCTAATCACTGAGGATGTTCAGGGCAAAAACTGCCTGACTAATTTCCATGGCATGGATCTTACCCGGGACAAAATGTGCTCTATGGTCAAGAAGTGGCAGACCATGATTGAAGCTCATGTCGATGTCAAGACTACCGATGGTTATTTGCTTCGTCTCTTCTGTGTTGGTTTTACTAAAAAACGCAACAATCAGATTCGGAAGACCTCCTATGCTCAGCATCAGCAGGTTCGACAAATCCGGAAGAAAATGATGGAAATCATGACCCGAGAGGTGCAGACAAATGACTTGAAAGAAGTGGTCAATAAATTGATTCCAGACAGCATTGGAAAAGACATCGAAAAAGCTTGCCAATCGATCTATCCCCTCCATGATGTCTTTGTTAGAAAAGTCAAAATGCTGAAGAAGCCCAAGTTTGAATTGGGAAAACTAATGGAGCTTCATGGTGAAGGTAGCAGTTCTGGAAAAGCTACTGGGGATGAGACAGGTGCTAAAGTTGAACGAGCTGATGGGTATGAGCCTCCAGTCCAAGAATCTGTTTAAAATTCAGACATTTAATGGTGACAAATAAAAAAACCTATTTGTGAAAAAAAAAAAAAAAAAAAAGAATAGCATTCCACTTAAAAGGACTCAAAATGGAGTGACTGATCTCATCACCCATGGTTTTATGCAACCGATGAACTCCCTAAATGGATATTGCTTCAGCATTGTCTCCCTTTTATTTTAAAATTTTTTAAAACATATTTTAAAAAGAAATGAAGTTCTGATACATGTTACAACATACATGAACCTTGAAAACGTGCTAATTTAAATAAGCCAGACTCTAAAGAAGAAAATATTGTATAATTGTGTATGATTCCACTTATATGAGGTACCTAGAATAGTGACAGTTATAGAAACCGAAAGTATAATAGAGGTTACCAGCGGTTGGGAGGGTGAGAGAATGGGGAGCTATTGCTTAATGAGTATAGATTTTCTGTTTGGGATTATGAAAAGTTTTGGAAATAAATAGTGGTGATGGTTGCATAATATGGTGACTGTAATTAGTGCCACTGAGTTGTATGCTTAAAAATGGTCAAAATGGAGACAAAAAGATGACTATTTTTTCCAAGATTCTTAAGCTACTTCAACTTCTAATATCTCTTTTGTTTTTTATCATATAGCATTTTCTATTGTTAAATCCAAAGGAATTTAATTCAATACACCATCACTACTTTCCCCTTAAAGAACAGGAATCCTGAGTAATCATTAGGTAAGCCTTTTAAAAATATATATATATTTTATTTATTTTTCACAGAGATGGAGGGAGAAGGGGGAGAGAGTTAGAAACACCGATGAGAGAGAAACATTGATCAGCTGCCTCCTGCACACCTCCTACTGGGGATGTGCCCGCAACCAAGGTACATGCCCTTGAACAAAATCGAACCTGGGACCCTTCAGTATGCAGGCTGACACTCTATCCACTGAGCCAAACTGGTCAGGGTAGATAAGCCTTTATATGTGTGAATTTCAGAGATCCACAATGTCGATTCAGCAGATTTTATGAGAAACTGGCAAAGGGCAGACTAGGGGTTATCAGGACATGAGGGAGGAGAGGGGCTATTCAGAAAGGAAGGCTGTGCTCTTTTAAGTGAAAAGAAATGGGAAAAAACTTTACTCATATGTAACAGTATTGGAAAATAGGTGGCCTATCAATTGTTACTATTTCAGGGAGGATGGCAGGGACCCCAAAAGATTTAACAAAGGAGGAGTCAAGTAGTAATCTTAGAAGTAGCTGGATCTCCCTTGAAAAAACCAAAGTACAGTAACTTGGTGAAAGGCCTTGGCTGGGTTGCTCTGTTGGTCAGAGCATCGTCCCAATTCGCCCAGATTGTGGGTTCATCTCCTGCCAGGGCACACACAAGAAGCAGCCAATGAATGCATAAATAAGTGGAACAACAAATCAGTCAATCTCTCAAAATCAATCTCTTTCTCTCTCTCTCTCTCTCTCTCTCTCTCTAAGATAATGCCACTGCAGCACCTCTTGTGAATGAATTGACCATCACTTCCTCTTTTCATCACTCACTGAAATTTCTGAGTAGAAGAGTTTGGATGGCCTTGTGTTCTGGCTGCTGAGAAGGGGAAAGAGGCAGGAAAGATTTGCCTCTTTGGTTTCTGTAGTGGGACGTGAGCTGCTACTGCTCACCATGGAAGAGGTTGGAAAATGAACTGGGGTTGTGGGGAGCTAACTTGTCTGGAATAACCATGACAAATTTTGTTTTTCTTTTTCTTTTTGCAAAGAGATAAAAGTAATCCAGATGCTACTGTCTGCAAAGTGGAAGTTTATATACAAGGTAAATTTTTCCTCTCAGGCCCTGGGAAGCTTAGTGTCACAACTTCTTATTGTGGACCTTATCACAATTTCCTTTTTTTTTTTTTAAATATGTTTTTATTGATTTCAGAGAGAGGAATGAAAAGGGAGAGATAGATAGAAATATCAATGATGAGAGAGAATCATCAATTGGCTGCCTCCCACACAGGGAATCGAACTGTGACCCTTTAGTTCATGGGTCAATGTTCAACCACTGGAGCCACACCAGCCCTGACTAATCGAGTTTTAAAAAAAATTTGTTTATTAACTTGGGAGAGAGAAACATTGATTTGTTGTTCCACTTATCCATGCATTCATTGGTTAATTCTTGAATATATGTACTCTGGGGATTGAACTCACAATCTTGGCATATGGGGATAACACTCTAGCAACTGAGCTACCCAGCCAGGGCCTCCCAAATGAATTTTAACTCCACAGGTGGTGTTCTCTGAGTATATGGAATAGACTAATAAGACTTACAGCAAATCAAAACAAGCCCTTTCTTGAACTCTCTTCACTGGCCCCAACAATGCTCAAATTTGGCTATTTGGTACCTAACCTATGGATTTAGATAACCTATTTTTTAGTAAATGAAGTTTTGTGGACTAGGTACTTATAGTGAAACATTTTTGAATGTCCAAAACTCAGGAAAAAGAAAAACTTTGTACAGTGATAGTATCATAGCCAATGAGGTTTATTCAATGTGCAATTATTGCTAACTGAAACTTTTCCCAATACCCCATCATGACAACTTGACATATAGTCGACACTGGCAATTTTTGACAGTCTCTCTGGAGACTGAATAAAAAAATAAGAATAAAATTTCAGGAAAAGTACAGAATTGGTTTGGAATATTGTGGGAGGAGTTGGAAAAACCACAGTGGGCCTAGTGGAAGATGAATAGAGCTGCAATTGTCAAAGAAAGAACCCTGACAATAAGCTGGCATTTGAATGAGTCCTCTCTAGCTAGAGCCCTCAGTAAGAATTGAGAAAAGGGAAATTTGGAGATTTTAATTCTTTGGGAGTAAGAAGGGGGAGATCTAATTTGGAAATATCGATTTCTTTCAAAATATAAGGGAAAGGGACCATTCTGTTAAATTTTAAATGTTACGATTTTTTAAAAATAGCTGACATAGTATTATTTGGGTGGTGTCATCGAATAAACGAGATTTGAAAATTTAATTGACCAGGAAATAAGGTGTGAGTTCTCATGTGGTATATAATGTGGCTGATGGATAAAACGTGAATGTTCTGCTTTGACCCATCTCATGTAGTATATAATGTGGCTGTTGGATAAAATGTGAATGCTCTGCTTTGACCCAGTATGAAAGAGGCATTCATAGAGACCTTGAGGAGCTAGACTACTTGTCTTAGTTGCTTTAGGCCAGTGTCTGGGAGCCTGGCCCGGGATGTGTGGGCAGGACTAGTCTGACATTACCTTCATCTCCTCCCCTGGAACACCCAAAGGGTACACTGTGTTCCCGGAAAAAAATGATACAAAATAATCAGCACAGAAGAAATTCTGAAAAATTTTCCTACAGGACTGCAAGTCTGATGAGATACATTAAAACATTAAAAACATGAGCCGAACACATAAAAATTTAAGCTACTTACTCATAAGGCTAAAAATCACCATAAATACGAATTCCAAAGGACAAATCAGAAAAATATTTTGCATCACTTGATAAAGGGTCGGTATTCTTTAAAAAAAAAAAAAAAAAAAATATATATATATATATATATATATATATATATATATATATATATATATATTTTATTATTGATTTTTCACAGAGGGGAAGAGAGAGGGATAGAGAGTTAGAAGCATCAATGAGAGAGAATCATCGATCAGCTGCCTCTTGCATACCCCCCACGGGGGATATGCCCGCAACCAAGGTACATGCCCTTGATGGGAATCAAACCTGGGACCTTTCAGTCTGCAGGCCGACGCTCTATCCACTGAGCCAAACCAGTTTTGGCTGTAGTCTTCATTTCTGACTGGGTTCTTTTTTTATGGTTTTTATGTCTTTTGATGCTTATTAGCTCTTTGTTGAATTCTCAGTAAGTTCCTTGAGCATCTTTATAACCAGTGTTCTGAACTCTCTCCCTCTCCCTTCCTCTCTGAAATTTATTTGTAAATTTGTATTTGCTAGAAAGTTATTTCATTGTGAAGCAGGAAGTGTCAGATAAGTAAGGATAAGGATTAAATAGAAAGTGAGAAGTGGGAAGAGATACAGTATTGACTCCAAATAGACTTTGATAAGTTAAGAATTGATATTATTAGCCTTAGAGAAAACACTGAAAAAATAATAACTAAGAAACTAGTAAAAAATAAAATGAAATATTAAAAATATTAGATTATTCCATTTATAGAAAATACTAAAACAGAAAATAGTAATAATACTAGAAATTACATCAGTTGCCTGAGATGGGGCAGCTGTGGAGATTGACTACAAAGGGACACCATGAAACTTCTGGGGAAATGGTAATGTATACCTTGATTGGGATGGTAAATTATATAAATGTGTATATTTGTCAAAAGTTATCAACCTGTATACTTAACAGGTATCACTTTTATTGTGTATAAGTTATGACTTAGTAAAGTTGATTTTTTTTAAAGTATTGTGTCTTTGATCCAGTAAATACACTTGGTGACTTCAGTTTTGGGAGACATTTGTAGTTTTTGCTTGCCTGACCTCATCTTTTGGTAACACCACTTGATTTTTTTTCCCCCTCTTAGGGAACAACCCCTTTCCTATTGTATGTAATCTTGCTGAATAGTCAATTATATTGCCTTGTCCTCCCTGGTCCAACCTCACCAATCAGACTCTCTATTCCTGGAATTTGAATCTTGAGTCATGTCCACAGACCAAAATTGGTCCATGCCCATCATTGCTGTGCTTTTCTCCTTTTGAATCTCAAGATGTTCTTGAGAGACAGATTTTTGTCTCCGTCCTTAAAGGTACTCTCTGATACATTGGAACTGTCAGCCCCTGTGACAGGCTGTCAGTAGCCATCTCTGGGATGTTGACTAAGGCTCTTAGGCACACAGAAATGATCCTGTTGTTCTGAGCAACTCAAAGACCTCCATAGATGCTGATTGCCCCCAGGTAATTAAAGACAGTCACTCTATTATCCCCATATCATGCTGGGGGGCCTGTGATGTTATCGAAGACCCATCTGCCTGGGCCTATCAGGCAGCTGTTCCCACTGTTCATTCTTACTGCCTTTCTGGGCTCTACTTATGAAAGTAAACCCTCTGCACCCAGATGCCCCCAAATCTTTTTTTTTTTTTTTTTTTTTCATTCTTACTCTAGGACCCATGCAGAGGCTCGGGGGTGAGGGATAGTGGTATTGAGGAGCAGGGTGTAAGATACTTTCTCTATAATCACATTCCTATACTTTCTACTTTGTGCTTTCCTCCTTCTTCCTCCTTTCCAGGGCCACTGGCTGGTGTAAGGGATGGGGAAGCTCTATTTATCAAATCTACTGTATTGTCTTTGCATGAGTGTTCTTTCTGTTTCTCTTCAGGGCCTAGACTTCTGAAAAGCAAAAGCAAAGAAAAGGCTCCTTGTTTCCTTCTTCTGTATTCTCCAACGTAAAACAAATGGAGAGCTATTCTATCTGCTGCCTCGATCGGGGGAAGGGTTACTATTCATATTTTAAAACTAGTATCTAAACACATAAACAAGATGTATATGTGGTAAGATAGACATCCTTATTCATGTCCATTTGAACTTGTGAAGAAACATCTACAAATTAAGTTGGCATTTGCACAAAGACTGGCAAATGAAAGGGTATATTAATCATTGCTTCTTCAGGCCTCATGGGGGTGTTATGTATATTAATGAAAACAGTAGAGATCAAAAAGAGGGGGAGCATACCAGTAGGTAGATAGCAGTCTGGATTAAATTTGGAGACAGAATGCCACTACAGCAAACAGGGTGGGTTTAAAGAGGCCAAGACAAGATGGACAGTAACTATGAACATATCCAGGAAACTTTTTAAGTTTTCTGCAAATACCGGTATTGGCATAAGAGATGAGAATTGGGGCAGATTTTCTGTCTGCATTGTTTCCCCAAGTGACAAGAACTTGTTGGCAAAGCCCTGCTCTGTTCTTTAGTGGCTTAAAGTTACAGAACAATCATTTTGCCTCTAAGGTATGTGGTGGGACAGGCATGCTTTAAGGACTCGTTATGAGGACCATGTGATTGATGGTTGGTCTGTGGTTGGGTGTTGAATACGTGGATTTTTACTTGGAGGGATCAGAAAAAGACTCTTCACATTTAGGGCAAAAAATCATTGTCTCCATTTTGATATTCTATGTTTAGGCAGTTCACTTTTATAAAACAGTGTAGCAGAAAGTTAAGGAAATTGTCCACTACAGGTTACAAATTGTATAATTTTCATGAACAGATTCATATACTTAGTATTATATAGCTCAAGGAGGAAATAGGTTCAAAATGGATTCTAAAATGATGGGTTCCTGCAAACTTTAGGGGATTGGAATCTGGTGATCTATTATGGCATAACAAACCACCCTAACCTTAATAAATGAACTACCATTTTATTATGGTCCTGGGGGTCAGAAATTCAGACAGAGCAGAGCATGGATGCTTGTCTCAGCGCCATGATACACTTGGGCCCTCATCTGCCAACATCTTGGAGTTGAAGTCATTGGAGGTCTCTTCACTGAAATAACTGGTACCTGAGCTGGGACTGTTGACCGGAGTGCTTATGTATATTCTCTTCATGTGGCTTGGGCTTTCTGAGAGCATGATGGTCTCAGGGTAATTTTTATATGGTGGCTCAGGAATCCAAGAGTGAGTATTCCAGAGAACACGTGGACTCTACAGGTCCTTTTCTGACCTAGCATCACATCTCCTATACTCTATTTGTTGAAGCAGACACAATCCAAAAAGATTTGAGAGGGAGGTACACCTTGACGATGGGAGAAAATGCAATTTAAAAATGGTCGCAATGTGTATCACCTCTTAGGATTCTCAGAATTCTTTCTGGTCCCAGTTCATGCCTTATATAGCTCTTATGGTGCAAGGCCTCCTGCTAAATTTGAGGCTACCAGTAGTCAAGGCTTAAAGGGGATCTGGTGGACTATAAGGATAACTTTCTGATACAAAGGACCTCTGTCTGCCAAAATGTATAGGCGGCCATGGCAGTTTAGCAGGCCTCTTCCCTATAGCCTTCTGCAGCTGGCAATGCAAAATTCTAGACCTCCTTCTGGCTCTGCAGGTAATGGACAACTGCTGTTTTTCTTCCGATAGACTCTGACCCTTCTACTTCTCTTACAATCCTATAAGGATTCCCTATCATCTCCAAGATAAAGTCCAAGGCTATTAGCATTACATTTAAGCCTCTTTATGATCTGACTCTGACCACTAAAAACTCAGATGCTATACTATCATCCAAAATATGAAAGCCAGTATTTACATAATTATTGAGTTCATATTCAAGCTCTGCTGTGATTCATTAATTCCCTAGGGTACAAGGAAGAACATTTCTTCCTCATTTGAAGGTGGTCCACAATAAAAATGGCCTAGTTTCTACTGGTTTCTCTGTTCAACCAGTTCTTGAGGGTTCAAGCCTATAGTGATTCAGAATGGGTGGATAAAATTCCACATGTAACATACCTATATTTTTTATCTGAAATGAAGATGTAACTGGGCTTTTGTATTTTTTAAGATTGATTTGAGAGAGAGAGAGAGAGAAGGGAAGGAGAGGGAGGGAGAGAAAGACATAGATTTATTGTTCCACTTATTTATGAGTTGATTGGTTGATTCCTGTAAGTGCCCTGATGGGGATGGAATCCACAACCTTGGCCTATGGGGAGGATACTCTAACAAACTGAGCTAGTTGGCCATGGCACTATTATTTAATTCCATAATCAGGCTAACCTTCCTACCCAAATCTTCTAAAGCAAGTTCTTTTGTTGTCGTTAAAATTTGTTTGGAAAAAGAAATATGGTTTTTTTAAAAAGTCACGAAGCAGGGAGGCATGGAACAGACGGATATACCTCGATGTGGGGTTGGTGGGACAAGAGATAAACCAAAGAACTCAAATACTTATTGTTATGGGCGACCCACGAATGACGACCACCAGTCAGCCAAATTGGAATTTAGGAGGCCTTTATTACGAACTCGAGTCCGGGCTCCCGTCTCAACTGACACAGCAGCGAGCAACGAGAGCCCCGACCCACTCTAAGCATGCTGCTTTTATCCCCGTCTTAGGGATGCCTGGCAGGTTATGATTGGCTAAAGTTTTAACAAAGAAAGGTCAGTTATAAGTTATAGAAAAATTCCACTAGTACAGTAACATTTAAAGTTTATACAACATCTGTGGTGGGGGTTTATTTTCAGCTTAAGCAGTCTCTGTTTGACCTGGTTTGGTCTGTTTGTCCTGCCTTGCGGCTACTGGTAACAGGACGTGCCTGCCTGGGGGTTGAGCATTGCAACATAACTATGTTACGACTAAAAGTTATGCTACATTCTTTGTTGTGTGTCTGGTTGCTCGTTCCTTCCCTGGCCTGGAGTCCTGCCTCCATAGGGCCTTGCTGGCCATCTGGAGTCCTGCCTTGACCGGGTCTTGCCGGCCACAACACTTATATGCATAGTCCATGGCCATGGATATGGGCCGTAGGGTAGTGAAGACCTGGGGGGTGAAGGTGGGAAGCGGTTGAGAGAAGGGGGGGGGGGGGGGAAAGATGGAAGAAATGGGAGCTATCTGTAATGCTATCAACCAAAAATATATTTTAAAACGGGGGGGGGGGGGGGGGGATTTTTCAAACAATGCGAATGGTTCCACAATGAAATTCAAACCTCCCTTCCATCCTGTCTCCTCGTTCCTGGACCAAAGGTTCTTACCTTGGCTTAGGGCCCAGAGTCTAAGGAAAGGTTTCCAGAGTCATGTGAATTCTCTGAATGCATACTTTTCCAACGTGCTCATAGTGTGCATTTTTGTGAGATGAGGATCCAAACTTCAACCTGAGGTTATCACGAAAGGCTCATGGCCTAAGGCGGGTTATGCTGAAGGGAGACTGAGGCGTCCGCCTGACTAGGAACGTGTGGGTAAAAAAAAAAAAAAAAAAGCTGGAATAACTCGTCTCAGAGCAAAAAGGGCACGGCGCCCACCCGACTGCGGCCCTGGGAGGGGACATCCTCCGCGCCAAGGCCCCGGGCTCTGCTCTTCCCAAGTCCTCCGCCTGCCGCATTCCTTCCCTCCGGCGCGCCGGCGCGCTGACGTCATGACGGCGCGCACGCAGCCCCGCCCCTGCAGGGATCCGCGCTGGGACGGAACCCGGGTTTCTCTCAAACCCGGAATGTGAGGCCTGGGCCGGTCGTCGTCCCCAGGTCCCTGCCCCGCGCTGCCCCGGGCCCGCCGCCTGCCGCCGCCGCCCCCCAGCTCGCCCCCAGCGGAGCCAGGCGGCCGTGCCCTTCTGCCGGGGGCCCGCGTGGCTGCCGCCGCCCCTCGGAATCGTCCGGGGCCGCCGCGGGGTTCGCTACGGAGGGAGGCGGGGGCCTTTGGGAGGAGGAGGAGGAGGCGGTGGCGGCGGAGGAGGAGGGAAGGAAGATGGCGGCCGTGGAGCTAGAGTGGATCCCAGAGACTCTTTACAACACCGCCATCTCCGCCGTCGTGGACAACTACATCCGCTCCCGCCGGGACATCCGCTCCTTGCCCGAGAACATCCAGTTCGATGTTTACTACAAGGTACGGCCCGCGGGCCTGCTCCCCGCTCCCCTGCCGCAGCCCGCGGGGCCGCACCCCCTTCCACGTCTGCGAGCCCCGCGGTCACCCCGCACCCCTCGGAGCAGGATGGCCTCCCGAGACGTCTGGTGCGGGCCCGGGGTTGCCAGGATAGAAACACCCTATCTCCATAGTCTCTGCCTTTCAAGCTTTGGGGCCTTGATCGGTATCTCTCCCAAAGGAGTCCCCGGCCTGGTGTTCCCTCCTCTACGGCGCCCCCCTGGGTAGGCCTTCGCCTGGACTTCCTCTACTGCGGCCCTCTCCTTCCTTCCCTTCCAGCTTGTGTCTTCGGGATATTTTCTGCACTCTCCTCCCAATTGTCAGCATCAGCTGTGCTCCCCGACACACACACACACACACACACTACTACCCTCCTTCCCTACACATTCCCCCTCCTCCTCGGCCCCTTTCCCACTTTCCCCTCTCTCCCTCCTTCCCAAGTATTATTATTATTATTATTATTATTTTTTGCTTCGTGTTCCTTGGTTTCTAAATACTAAAATATTTAGTATTTTCTCATCCTAATTGAGAGGGAATTGAGGAATTATTGGAAACAGTCGTGTGTGCCTTACTCGCCTATTTTTTTTTTTTTTAAGCTTTGGTTTTCGTTTATTCTTGGAGTTAAGTTGGGGATTTTAGTAATTGGGAGTGTTGATAAACCATTTGAAAGGAAAAGGGGGCGAGGGATCTTTCCTAAAACAAAACGCTTTAGAATTTAGATAATGTTCATGTATTTGGAAGTTGCAATCTTGCAGCATTCCTAAATGGCTCCCCCTCAAAAAAATCGCAACAAAAAGTCTCCAAGTCGCTCTCCAAGGAGTTTCAAGGGTAAGAGTCTGTAGACGTGGACAGTTTTTGCAGTGTTTTTAGAGGGAGGAGAACTTTATGGACTCGGAGCCTCCCTTTTCCTCTCCTCCCCACATTTGAATGTGAACAGTGGATTTATTATTCGGTCCTTGCCTTGAATTGGCGTGGAAAACTCCTATTCTTCCAGTAGTCACCCATACAAAATTTGACCTAAAGTAGAGTATGATTTATTTCTTAGACCTTAAATATTTCCCCTTGCTTTGTAAGTTGGCTGGGACAGTGTAAACTGATATTTAACAGATGTGTATATTCTTGAATATGCTTGGTGTTTCATAGCAGTTGTTTTTTTTGGGAAGTTTGCCTGCTTCCCCCCCCCCAAAAAAAAAAATAATTTTTCAGAAAGCAGCCAGCTTGCTGCATTCTACTAAAGCCAACTGCTTTCCACCAGTTCTAAAAGTTCAAATGTTTTCCCCCCTAAATATTTGGAGAAGATGCATTTTGCTCATTTATAGTATTATTCCAAATCCCTTTGATATATTGACTATTGTGTATATCTAAGGGAGTAGTGTGTATTTAAGCTTCATAACTCCCAGGGAAGGATGAGTTAAGAGTTGTCTTTCTCACCTGGGAGAGAAACATGAAGGATGATAGAGAATCATTGATCCCCTGTGTGTACTAACTTTGTTCATTTTATTCAATCATATGCAATCTTTTACACTTTTAGAGAAAAATCATTGGAAAATTTATCAAAGTACATTTAGTAATTGAATGCCCTCAAAATACTTGGATATCTTCTAGTACCTTGCTTCTAATTGAAGTTTTTCATTTGAAGATTATTATTAGTGAGTATGAATAGATGGTGCATTTGCCGCATTTTTTGTTTTGCATAGTCCACAAAGTTTTAATAGCGCTTCTTGCTCTAGCCAGTTTGGCTTAGTGGATAAGAGCATCAGCCTGCAAACTGAAGGGTTCCTGGTTCCATTCCAGTCAAGGGCATATACGCAGGTTGCAGGCACAGTCCCCAGTGTGGGGTGTGCGGGAGACAGGGAGGGGATCAGTGATTCTCTCTCATCCTTGATGTTTCTCTCTCTCCGTCTCTTTTTCTCTCTGAAATAAAAAATATATATATTTTAAAAATAGTGCTTCTTTCCAGGACACTTTTACCCTGAATAGTTATGTCTTTTGGGAGTATGGCACTGTGCTAAGGTGAGGGAAGGTATTTAACATGTACCTGGAACTGTGTTTTTACATGTTACCTTGTTTAATCCTCATAAACTAAGTAGGGTATAACCCTGTGTGAGGTGAGAAAGTTAAGTAGTTTAGTCAAGGTCTCATACCTAGCATTTTGCTCCTTCAAGACCTTGCTTTCTTACTTGGAAAGAGTTTGCATCTTGAGGTAGATTGTTTTTATAAAAGATATTATAGAACTAATTTTTATTAGCTTTTATAAAAATAGCTAGAGTGAAAGTCAATTTCTGGACTTCAGTCTTTAATGTAATGGAAGTATAACAAAGAATTTTTATTTTAAACAGTTTATCAATACATAAATATGAGTCTAAGCATTTTAATACATATAAGATACTCATCTCATGCCCAATTTGTGAAAAATGTGTCTTACTGTTTATAGTAGTTGCATTTTCTTCCATTTAGAGCCAAGAAGAAAGTCATTAGATCCCTCCAGTAGTCCCAACTTCCATCAATAGGCATAGTCATAGACAAAATTATAGTATTTGTGGAACCAAAACTTCCATATTTCTCTCTCTCTCTCTCTCTATCCCTCACCTAAGGATATATTCCATTGATTTTTTTAGAGAGAGAGTGGAAGAGACAGGGAAAGATAGAGAAATATCGATGTGAGAGAAACACATCATTGGTTGCCTCCTGCATGAACCCTGACAGGGCCTGGGCCGGGGAGGCGTCTACAACCCAGGTATATGCCCTTGATTGGAATTGGACCTGGGACCCTTTGGACGCTCTATGCACTGAACCAAATTGGCTAAGGCCTCCATCCTTGATTGTTTTGGTCCAGTTTCACATAAAGTTTTAGGAGGTGGGATTGTGGAATGAATGGGAGGTGAAAAAGTAGGCATGCTGACTGCTCCTAAAATGGGCAGGGAGACAGGTGTTGATATGTACAAAGAGTAAAATGTGAAGGGACTTTTTTTTTTTTTTTTTAAATGGAAGACATTAGATGTCTGTATTGGCTGACTGGCGGAAACCAAAACAGAGTAAGAAGTTAAATAAATGTATCAGTAAGGCAAGAAATAAATTGTGGAGCAGAGTCCATGAGCAAGAACATTAATTTCTGATTCTTGCCCCTTCACGTTGCATAAATTAAGGTATCAGTTATAAATTGGAGTTGGGGAAAGACCACTTTTCTTTTAAGATCAGATGGGAAGAGTTCAGGACAGGAAGTATCAACATAGGTAAATTTGTAAAGAATGGTTATCATGAATAAGAAGGTATGATCATCTAAAAATAAGGGCAAGTGCTGATTTTTATGTAAGAAAGCTAAACTAAAGTTGGAATGGCTGATGAGGTATATGGGAAGGAAGGTCACTAAAATATTTTTTTAAAAATTGACAGGTGGTTAAGATGGGTCAATAAAAAGTAATACCCTACCAAGTAATGTATTTGAACCTAAAAAAAATGGTTTTTATTCAAAGATGCTAAACCATTTAGATATAGAAAGTGGATGAGATGAATAGAAGGAATTGTGAAACTATATCAAGTAAAAGCAAATATATTGAAGGGCTGGGTTCTTTAAAGAATATTTCCTTTTCACTTTAATCGCTGAATGGTATATTTTGTGTCCTGTTCCAATTACAATATTTGCCATAGTTAAGTTTTAGTTGGGTGAAGTGTTTTACTATTATAATTTGTTCTTTTTTATTATTTTCAGTCTTAAATTTAATGGTTTTTTAAAATTATTTTAAGTCATGCTGAAAACCATACGAATTCATGTCTGATTTAGTATTATCTCTTTCTGGGTATATTTCTGTTGTATAGCTAGATAGTCTCAACTAATATTTTGATAATCCTAAAATTGGCTGGTAACAAATTGAAAAGAATTCTTGCAACATATTTGACAGCTAAAGAGTTAATCTTGGGGGGCAAAGGCGAGAGATCAACCAAAGGACTTGTGGGCATGCATATAAGCCTAACCAGTGGTCATGGACCACAAGGGGTGGGGGCAAACGTGGGGAGGGGTTTGGGATGGGGATGGGGGATGAGGACAATTATGTGATACCGTAATAAAGAAATTAAAAATTAACATCCCCCCCAAAAAGAGTTAATCTCATATAAAGAGCTTTTAAGATAAGTTGAAAATGAAAACTTTATAAGGGAGGGACACAAAAGAACATAAATAGCCAGCCATATCATGTATTTTTTAAAAATATATATTAAATATATGTTTAAATATATTTTATTGATTTTTTACAGAGAGGAAGGGAGAGAGATAGAGAGTTAGAAATATCTATGAGAAACATCGATTAGCTGAAACCAGTTTGGCTCAGTGGATAGAGCATCGGTCTGTGGACTGAACGGTCCCAGGTTCGATTCCGGTTAAGGGGCATGTACATTGGTTGTGGGCACATCCACGGGTGTGTGCAGAAGGCAGTTGGTCGATGTTTCTCTCTCATCAATATTTCTAGCTCTCTATCCCTCTCCCTTCCTCTCTGTAAAAAATCAATTAAAAAAAAAGAGAGAGAGAGAGAGAGAGACAGAGACATTGATTAACTACTTCCTGCACATTCCCTACTGGGTATGTGCCCACAACTAAGGTACCGTACATGTCCTTGACTAGAATCGATCCTGGGATCCTTGAATCCTCAGGCCAACCCTCTATCCACTGAGCCAAATCGGTTAGGGCTAAAAAAAATTTTTTGAAATATATTTTTACTGATTTCAGAGCAGCAGGGAGAGGGAGAGAGAGAGAGAAACATCAATGATGAGAGAGAATCATTGTTCGCTGTCTCCTACCTGCCTCCTATTGGGAATAGAACTCACTGCCTGGGCATGTTATCTGGCCAGGAATTGAACTGTGACCTCCTGGTTCACTGGTTGATGCTCAACCACTGAGCCACACCATATATTTTGATGGAAAGGTTATAATATGTCAACTCCTCTCAGTTTAAGGTATGAATTTATCACAATTTGAATCAGACTCAGGATTTTATTGGATATAGAAAACTGATTAAATATAAACTTCATCTGGAGGAATTACATGAGAATTAACGAGTCAAGGAAATTTTGAAGATGCACAATACTTAGCAAAGACATGCATTATAAGACAATTATATTAGAAAGCTATATATTTTTAAACAGTGTAGCAGTATCTCAAAAACGGAGAGAGAAATTGATTTGTAGAACATAGTAGACAGGAGCATTAGAGATCTTGCTGGGAAGATTTAGCCTGGCCCATGTTGCTCAGTGGTTGGCATGGACCTGTGAACCCAGAGGTCATGGTTTGATTCCCCTTCAAGCACATTTCTGGGTTATGGGCTCAGTCCCGGTAGGGGGATTGCATGGTGGGGGAGAGGGGGCGGTTGATGATTATCTCTTTACTGTTTCTTTCCTCCTTTCCTCTCTCTGAAATCAACAAAAATTTACTTTTTTAAAAAAGAACAAAGTAGACAGTCAAGGTAGAAACCAAAGCATATTTAAGAATTTAGTATGTGATCAAGTTATGAGACAGTGCTGTATTACAAATAAGTGAGGGAAACATACAAAAATACCTTGGGCAACAGAGTATTTGGGGAAGTTAGACCTCTACTTCACACTGTATACCAAAATGAAATCCCAGTGGTTAAAAATTTAAATATGGCAAATGAAATCACAAAGGAATCAGGATAAATTATTGAGTCAGTATCTTGTAGTGGGAAAGGATTGAAATTTCTTCAAATAAATTATTTTTAAGGTAATTTATAAAATTTTAAAATGTCAAACATAAAAATAAATAATGTTATAAAAGATGAAGTCCTCTATTACTTGTCTTGCCAACACTAGAATGCCATCTTGTCATGGGAAAGGCTTTTCTAAGTATGAATTCAAAACCTAGGAGGAAAAAAAATAGATTGGTACTTTTGATTTTTACAGAGAGGAAGGGAGAGGGATAGAGAGTTAGAAACATCGATGAGAGAGAAACATAGATCAGCTGCCTCTTGCACACCCCCTACTGGGGATGTGCCCACAACCAAGGTACATGCCCTTGACCGGAATCAAACCTGGGACCTTTCAGTCAGCAGGCCGACGCTCTATCCACTGAAACAAACCAGTTTTGGCAAATTTTTCTAGATTTTCTAATTTTTCTAAAAATGTATGTAATCTGCAATCAGAGGAAACAAATATTTTAAAGTTGATTATTTAGACTAGAATGTGTTTCTTATAACTATACTACCCTCTCTATTGTCTCATGGATATACTTCTAATTTTCACCACATATTGATAGTGAAGCTTTAAAAAAAGCTGAGAAATTTATTCAGATTTACATATTACTTACGAGTTGCATATGGCTGGTTATCATTATTGGTTAGATTTTACATCTAACTAGATTTTTGTTTTAACCTTCCATTTATATCATGGTAGCATGTTCCACAATTAACACAATAATGCTATCTTGAAAATTAAGCCATGAACCCATCAAGTGAGCAATAGAGTTAAAGAATCTGGGTATTGGACATAAATTCATTCACATTACAATTGAAAGTGGGGGGAAAACTCTTATTTAATGGATGGTGGGTCTAATGGACAACCTATTTAAATTTACTTTAGTAAGTTAACTGTCTGTTTCTTGTGCTTTTTAATGAAATGAACATGTCCACTTAAACCTTTGGCTTATTTCCCAGGACTGACCCTATGGAAGAGTCATACATAGCTCAATCTTTTTAAAAAATATATGGTTTTTATTGATTTCAGAGAGGAAGAGAGAGATTGAAACATCAACGATAAGAGAGAATCATTAATCGGCTGCCACTTAGGTACACACTCTCCACTGGGGATCGAGCTCGTAACCCAGGCATGTGCCCTTGACCAGAATTGAACCTGGGCCTATACTCTTATCTACTGATCCGAAGTGGCTAGGACTGGGCTCAATTTCTTTTATATCTTTTTCTAAAGTTTTCTAAAACTTTTTGAGGAATTATTCTAAATTATTTATATGCTAATTAGATGTTAAGATTAAGCTGTTCACTTTTCTTTTTTTCTTTTTAAAAAAATATATTTTATTGATTTTTTTACAGAGGAAGAGAGAGGGATAGAGAGTTAGAAACATCGATGAGAGAGAATCATCGATCAGCTGCCTCTTGCGTATCCCCTACTGGGTAAGTACCCGCAATCAAGGTACATGCCCTTGACCGGAATTGAACCTGGGACCTTTCAGTCTGCAGACCAATGCTCTATCCACTGAGCCAAACCGGTTTCGGCAGCTGTTCACTTTTCGCCTATGATAACTTTGAATTGGTTTGGAAAGGTTTTTATCCCCATCTTTATTTCTCTGGGCTTGGGGCTGTCCTGCATTGCCCTTGCAATAATTGCCTTCAGTTTTCTATAAGACGTTTTAATATTTATTTAATAAATATATAACTGTATAATACTTTGTATTACTTAATCATGTACCTCATACTATTTTTACAAATATTAATTTTTATATTTATTTTTCAAGTACAGTTGACATTGAGTATTATATTAGTTTCAGGTGTACAGTGTAGTGGTTAGATAATCATATTTTACAAAGTGATCTCTAATAATTCATGTACCCACCTGGCACCATACATAATTATTACAATACTAGAGGCCTGGTCTGGATTCAAGCACTAGTGGGTCCCTCTGCCTGGCCTGTGGGGATCAGCCAAAACTGGCTCACTGAGGGACCCCACTGTGCACGTGAGCCAGAGAGGGACCATGGGAGGGCTTCAGTGTATGTCCGGCCCATCTCACACAGTCCTGATCAGCCAGACTCCATCAGCAAGCTAACCTATCAGAGAGTCTGCCCCCTGGTGGTCAGTGCACATCATAGCAACTGGTCAAACTGTCGGGCCCTTAGCATATTAGCCATACACACACACACACACACACACACACACATATATATATGTATATATATATATAATTGACTATGTTTCCTATGCTATACTTTACATCCCAATAACTATTTTGCAACTACCAATTTGTACTTATTAGTCCTTTCACTTTTCTCACCCAGTCCTTCAACCTTTTCCCCCTCTGTAACCAATAAGTTCTCTGCATCAGTGTGTCTGTTTCTTTTTTGTTCATTTATGTATTTTGTTCTTTAGAGTCTACATAGATCATATACATATAACTAATTTCTAACTATCAGATACAATTATTAAAATGCTTTTATATGAATTGTATAAATTTGTTGATTTAGTGTTACATTTCTATTAACACAAACATTTTTCCTGATATTACTATGTAATCATACCAACTTTGAGTAGTATAAAATAAATTAATCAAATATTAAGGTCATAGAATTAAATTCATAAGTATATTTAAAGTAGAAATTAAATTTAAAAATTTTAATTACCTCTTTTTGTTTTCTTATTTCAGCTTTACCAACAGGGACGCTTATGTCAACTGGGTAGTGAATTTTGTGAATTGGAAGTTTTTGCGAAAGTATTGAGAGCTCTGGATAAAAGGTAAATTTTTTTTAATATTGTGGTAAACTGTACATAAGCTTAATTTTATTATAGTAACTTTTTAAGTATGCAATTCAGTGGCATTAAGTACAGTCACATTGTTTTTTATTGTTTTTAAAAATATATATATTTTATTGATTTCCCACAGAGAGGAAGGGAGAAGGATAAAGAGCTAGAAATGTCAAAGATAGAGAAACATTGACCAGCCGCCTCCTGCACACCCCCCACTGGGGATGCGCCCGCAATCAATGTACATGCCCTTGACCTGAATTGAACCCGGGACCCGTCAACCCCCAGACCGATGCTTTATCCACTGAGCCAAACCGGTTTTAGCCAGTCACTTTGTTTTGAAGCCATTAATACTATCATTGCTTTCAAGAAAGGGAGACCAAATTCTTTTTCCCCATTGTGGCTATTCACATGTAGTAGAAGCCATGTATAGGTAGGTGTAGGTGACATGGCTTTTGATTATACTGTTCTCTTTTGTGTTCTTCCCTAAATTTTTTTTAAATGCTTTCTTTATTTTCCCCCTAACCCGGTGATCAGCAAACTCATTAGTCAACAGAGCCAAATATCAACAGTACAACGAGTAATATTTCTTTTGAGAGCCAAATTTTTTAAACTTATAAGCTCACCCAGGCTATGGTATTTTGTGGAAGAGCCACACTCAAGGTGCCAAAGAGCCGCAGTTTGCCAACCACGGCCCTAATCCACATGTCTAGGAAAATAAGAATATAGTTTTATAAAATACTGCTAATCTCTAATATGAAGTTGTTAAGTTGTTTCAAGCAAATCCTTGTTTAATGCCCAGCATATGTCATGTACTATTCTAGATGCTGGGGTTTCAGCAGTGAAGAAGATCTGTGACATCTCTTCCTCATGGATTTTGTTTGTTTGCTTTGTTAATCCTCACTAAGGATATTTTTCCCATTGATTTTTATAGAGAGTGGAAGGGAAGGAAGGAGGGAGAGGAAGAAAGTGTGAGAGAGAGAGAGAAAGAGAGAAACATCAATGTGAGAGAAATAACATTGATTGGTTACTTCCCGCATTCACCCCCATTGGGGAATGAATCTGCAACCCAGGTATCTGCCATTGACCAAGAATTGAACATTAGACCCTTCAAAGCTTGACCCATGCTGTATTACTGAGCCACAGTGGCTTGGGCTTACTTATGGATTTTTTTACTTTAGAGAGGGATGATAGACTAAGTATATAATTCATATGATTTCACTTTTTAAGGATAACTTTAAAATATGGCATGTATGCCGAAACCGGTTTGGCTCAGTAGATAGTCGGCCTGCGGACTGAAAGGTCCCAGATTCGATTCCCGTCAAGGGCATGTACCTTGGTTGTGGGCACATCCCAAGTGGGGGGTGTGCAGGAGGCAGCTGATCTGTGTTTCTCTCATCGAGGTTTCTAACTTTCTATCCCTCTTCCTTCCTCTCTGTGAAAAATCAACAAAATATATTTAAAATAAAATAAAATATGGCAAGTGAATTAACTATGTAGATAAACTTCTTAGTTAGTTGATTAATTAAAATTATTCTATAAAAAAATAATACATTACCCTGGTAGTTGTGGTTCAGTTGGTTAAGCATCATATCATGCACCAAGAGATTGCCAATTCAATTCCCGGTCATGACACATGCCCAGGTTGCAGGCTCGATCCTCAGTAGGGGCATGCAGGAGGCAGCCGATTAATGTTGCTCTCTATTGATGTTTCTCTCTCTCTTTCTCAATAAAAACATTTTAAAATATAATTATAGATGAGAACTACATTTTGGTAAAAGAAGGCAATAGAAAAACTTTTAAATAATTTTTATTTTATTTATTTATTTATTAAATATATTTTATTGATTTTTCACAGAGAGGAAGGGAGAGAGATAGCTAGAAACATCGATGAGAGAAATACATCGACCAGCCGCCTCCTGCACACCCCCCACCGGGGATGTGGCCGCAACCAATGTACATACCCTTGACCGGAATTGAACCTGGGACCTTTCGGTCCACAGGCCAACGCTCTATCCACTGAGCCAAACTAGTTTCGGCTTAAATAATTTTTATTTATTTATTTTGAGAGAGAGAAACATCAGTTTGTTGTTCCACTTATTTATGATTGATTCCTGAGAATTGAACCTGCAACTTTGACATAGCAGGAAGACACTAACCAACGGAGCTACTCAGTAGTTGTAGCTGGGCTGGTGTGGTTCATTGATTAAGCATCATGATACTTATGAACCAGGAGGTCACAGTTCGATTGTCAGTCAGGGCACATGCTCCAGTTGTGGGCTCAATACCCAGTGGGGAGCATGCAGGAGGCAGCAATAAATGATCATCTCTCATTATTGATGTTTCTATCTCCCTCTCACTTCTTCTCTGAAATCAATAAAAATATATTTTTAAAAAATCATTCTCTAAAGTTGAGCTTTCTGGGATTTTAATTTTGATAGGCAATTTTAAACATGGCCATTGTAAAGATATAGTGTAATATTTCTCTTCCATCATTCACCAAGTCCAAATCCCTTATTAAGTATTTAATATACAGGATAGGGTAAGATTGTATGGAAAATAATACAATCCTTTGTAATAAAAGGCTAATATGCAAATCAACCAAATGGTGGAACAACCCGGCACTTTGATGTGCACTGACCACCAGGGGGCAGACACTCAATGCAGGAGCTGCCCCCTGGTGGTCAGAAGCTCAGCCAGAAGCTGGTGAACACAGTGGTGGTGGCAGGAGAGCTCCTGGACTGCAAAGGGGCCCAGGCTGGGCCTGTTGTTATTATCTACTTTCTGTATCTGAATTTACCTATTGTACACATTTCATATAATATATAGTCTTTTGTGACTGGCTTTTTTTACTTCCTGAAATGTTTTCAAGGTTCATTCCTGTTGTTACTTATATTGGTATTTTTTTCTACTTTATAGTTGAATAAATTTCCATTGTATGGATGTATGGATTTGTTTATCTAATCATCTGTTGAACATTTCAGTTGTTTCCCCCTTTGGGCAATTATGAGTAATGCTGCTATGAATTGAATGTTCCTGGACAAGATTTGGTGTTGACATATGTTTTTAATTCTCTTGTATATAACTAGTTATATACATATGACAGCCCTATGTTTAACATTTTGCATAACCTGTAAACTGTTTTCCACAAGAGCTGTATCATTTTTCATTTCTACCACCTATGTATGAGGGTTTTAATTTTTCCGTATTCTTGCCATTACTTTTTTAAAAAATATTTTTATTTCATAGAGGAAGAGAGAGATTGAAACATCAGTGATGAGAGGGAACCTTTGATTGGCTGCCTCCTGCATGTTGGGCCGAGCCTGCAACCCAGGCATGTGCCCTTGACTGGAATCAAATCTTGGACCTTTTAGTCCACAGGCTGACTCTCTATCCACTGAGCCAAACCAGCTAAGGCACTTTTTTTTTCTCTTGGCATTGCTTTTTTTTAAAATACATTTTATTGATTTTTTTTTTACAGAGAGGAAGAGAGAGGGATAGAGAGTTAGAAACATCGATGAAAGAAAAACATCAATCACTTGCCTCCTGCACACTCCCTCCTGGGAATGTGCCCACAACCAAGGTACATACCCTTGACCAGAATCAAACCGGGACCCTTGAGTCCGCAGGCTGATACTTCATCCACGGAGCCAAACCAGTCCCGGCGGCATTCCTTTTTTTTATAACTCACTGCCGCTTGCCTCAGCTGGCCACCCACCCACCACCGCTGGTAGCTCTCCGCAGCTCATAGCTCGCTGCCTCGCCCTCCTGTAGCTCTCCACCATTTGAAGATTGGTCCTGACATTACGATGTAATGGATAATTAGTATATTCCTCTCTTATTATATAGGATTTTTAAATATATATATTTTATTGATTTTTTTTTTACAGAGAGTTAGAAACATCGATGAGAGAGAATCATCGATCAGCTGCCTCCTGCACACCCCCTACTGGGGATGTGCCTGCAACCAAGGTACATGCCCTTGACCGGAATCGAACCCGGGACCTTTCAGTCTACAGGCCGACGTTCGATCCACTGAGCCAAACCAGTTCCAGGTATATAGGATTTTTATTGATTTCAGAGAAAAAGGGAGATAGAGACACATTAATGATGAGAGAGAGTCATTGATCAGCTGCCTTCTTTAAGCCCCCTGGGGGTTGAGCCCACAACATGGGCATGTGCCCTTAACTGGAATTGAACCCATGACTTCAATCTGCAGGCCAACGCTCTATCCACTGAGCTGAACCAGCCAGGGCTTGGCATTACTTTTTAAACAAAATTATAGCCATTCTAGCAGATATTAGGTGGTATATCATTATAATTTTGATTTGCTTTTCCCTAATGACTAATGATGTTGAACATCTTGTGTTTATTGGCCATTTGTATATTTTGGAATATATTGGAATATTTTGGAACTGTTGAAATCCATTGCTCTTTTTTTTTTTAAGTAAATTTATTGGAGTGGCATTGATTAATAAAATTATATAGTTTTCAAATATACAATTTTGTGATATATCTTCTGTATATTACATTTTATGTTCACAACCAGAGTCAAATCTTTCATCACCATATATTTAACCTTCCCTTTATGCTTTGCTATTCCCCATCCTTTTCTCTAGTAACCACCATACTGTTGTCTGTGAGTTTTGTTTTTCTTTTTCGTTTGTTGCATTCAGTTTTATATTCCACATATGAGTAAAATCATATGATTCTTGACATTTTCTGTCTGACTTATTTTGCTTAGTATGATGTTCTTAAGATCATGTTGATGTGAAGGCAGTATTTCATTTTTTCTATTGCTCATTTTGTAAATTGGATTATTATTATATTATGAGCCAATTTGGTTTTTAAAACTGAAGTTAAAAGTTAGTTTTATTCTTTGTTGCCATAAATCTACCCATACATGATCACTGAGTGAACACTGAGTAAAGATACTAGGCAAAATTGTGAATTATGGCTTCATAATTCGTAAGGCAAAAGCTTTTTTTTTCATCTTGGAAAATAATTACATATACTATTATTTTTACAAAGCAAGCTAGCACTCTTCTGAAAAAACAAAACACATTACCTTTATAAAATTATCTTTTCCTTCTCTTTCAGACATTTGCTTCATCATTGTTTCCAGGCTTTGATGGATCATGGTGTGAAAGTTGCTTCAGTCTTAGCCTACTCATTTAGCAGAAGGTGCTCTTATATAGCAGAATCAGATGCTGCAGTAAAGGAAAAAGCCATTCAAGTGGGCTTTGTTTTAGGTAAGTAATGGTAAAATAGAGGAGTGTTTTGTTCTGTGACATGACTCATAATTAAACCTGCTAACAATAAAGAATTCTCCCTGGGTAGTCCCAAAGTCTACATAAGGAGGTTGTGAGAAAAACATCAGAAAAACTATGTGTTTTATTGAACATTAACTGCGCCTAGCACTATACTAGGCATTTAAGTGCTATCTTTCTAAATCCTCATGACATTCCAGTATTGGTATTAATAGCATTTTACAAATGTGGAAATGGACTAAAAAAATGTAACTTGCTCAAGTCACATAGCTAGTGGTAGAACTTAGTTTAGAATCCTGTGTCTAAATGATTTCCAGGCACATATCTTTCTACCGTGTCATGCTGCCACCAGCCTCTTTCACCAGCTTACTATATGCAGAGTCATGGGACTGAATTCTTTTGGGACCTCAGCTTTTCCATCTCTAAAATGAGAGTAATTCTAAATACCTTCGTGGGAGTGTTATGAGACTACTGACAACATAAATAGGATTTTAAGGTCTTGTATGCTATATATAGGGTGTCCCAAATAATGTATACACACACTTAGAATAATTAAAGGCAATGCTTATTAAAATACATTTCATTTTCAAAATTGAGTTGTTAGCTGTTATGTTTTTTGAGCGACATCTTATATATAAAAAATACTGTTTAATGTTTGTATAACATGATGTTAGGAAATCTACTTGGATAAGTGTTTCAAGCAAAATAAATTTTAATGTATATTTATTGTTGAAAATATTGCAGATGTCCCCCTTTCACCCCCCATCAACCCTTCCACCTTCATTCTAGGCCTTCACCATCAGGCAATTATTAAAGTTATTGCTAACTTTTTCACTTTCTTTAAAAAAATTTTTAATATTTTTAAATGATTGTAGTTCTACAGATAATATCAAAACCAGAAAGTTGACACTAGTTTAATATTGTTATCTATAGACCTTAATTTTCACCAATTTTTCTATTACATACATGAGTGTGTGTGTGTGTGTGTGTGTGTGTGTTTCTGTGCAGTTGATTCCATGTACAGATTTATATAACTATCATAAGGAGCCTGGGCTGTTCCATCACCACAGACTACCCTTGATTTTTAAAAAATATATATTTTATTGAGAGGAAGGTAGAGGGATAGAGAGTTAGAAACATCGATGAGAGAGAATCATCAATCAGCTGCCTCTTGCACACCCCCTACTGGGGATGTGCCTGCAACCAAGGTACATGCCCCTGACCAGAATTGAACCTGGGACCTTTCAGTCCACAGGCCAACACTCTATCCATTGAGCCAAACCGGTTTCGGCCTACCTTTCATTTTTAACTTCTCACATTAATATGTGCATGTCCTTCCCTCCCACACACACACACACGCACGCGCGCGCACATGGTGCACATACACTTTCTTTGCCAGCAAGTTTTTTTGGTCATTTTCTTCAGTCTTAGAATAGTTCTGTGTAGTGATCATAGATAGTTTACTGGAGGAACTTCAAGACATTCTTTTCTGTGAAGAACCCTCAGCATTTATCCTTCCATAGTCCTGTGGAATTTAAATTGCAACAAAGAATTATGACCAAAGAATATCTCTAACAATAGAGTATTTGTGATCTTGATGTTAAGGTTGACATTTCTTTTTTTTTTTTTTCTTTTTTTTATTTTCTTTCTTTCTTTTTTTTTTTTTTTATTGATTTTTTTACAGAGAGGAAGGGAGAGAGAGAGAGAGCTAGAAACGTCGATGAGAGAGAAACATCAACCAGTTGCCTCTTGCACACCCCCTACCGGGGATGTGCCCGCAACCAAGGTACATGCCCTTGACCGGAATCGAACCCGGGACCTTTCAGTCCGCAGACCAACGCTCTACCACTGAGCCAAACCGGTTTCGGCAAGGTTGACATTTCTTTAATCTTAGATGGTCATGTAAGAATCTGTGGGAAAAATTTATGTCAAGGAATGTGAAAAGCAGGCAGGCTAATATTCATTAAGGTCCTCTATTATCTCCACAAACATTTTTAACAATATGGCTATTGAAATGAGCCAGGTTGAAGAATTATCTTGGGAGAAGAGCCAAGTCCTAGAAAACTCAGTAATATGTGCCCGGCCTGTGTGGCCATATGATCAGTCTTAATGTTAAAACTACCAAAACAATGAAAAATACTTCATGCCAGAGCACAGCCTGTGTTACTCAGTGGTTGAGCATCCACCTATGCATGAGGATGTTGCTGGTTCTATTCCCAGCCAGGGCATGTGCCCATGTTTTGGGCTCGATCCCCAATAGGGGACGTGCAGGTGTGCAGGAGGCTGCCAATCAATGATTGTCTCTCTCATCATTGATGTTTCTATCTCTCTTTCCCTCTATGAAATCAATAAAAATATATATTTAAAAATAGAAACAACTACCACACCTAGGGCTTAGGGAACCAAGAGCTGGGGTTGGAATTACTAAAATTTAGAAGGTTGATGAGGTGCCTTAATAGCTGGGATACTGCTAGGCTATAGGCGCCTCAGAACACTGAGAAGTGGAGCTTATGGGTCTGGAACTTAGACCACTAGGAGCAGACCTGACTGGCTGGTTCTGGTGTCTCTGACCTGAGTGTGAATCTAATTCTGTAAGTATTGGGAAACTGCGACTGGAACTGGCTTATTGGAATGAATTGCCACTACCAGGGGCTTTGTTGACAGAAACTGGAAGCAAACAGGAAGGAATGTCTCTTGTCCGTCCTCTACCACTCTAGTTCCTTTTGACAGAGACTGCAGAGATTCAGCTGGCAACCCTAGTTCCCAGCGTCATAAAACAGAGTCTAAAAAGGTTTATTTGAAACTAAGAGACAATAATTAGTAACCAGCACTACACATCTATGAGGATGGTGAGTAGAGGCTGCTGAGTGTGAATATGTACAATATAATAACCATATTATTCAGTCACTTGGTGAGGGCCGTAAAGTGTTCTTAAGCATACTTCTCTACAATTAAAATATTTGTTTGATCACATGTAGCTCTAATTAAACATCAAACATGGATATGAGTAAAATATATTATTTTTTTAACTCAGACACTTTGACATTGTTAAGACTATTGACAGTTTTTAAAAAATATATTTTATTGATTTTTTACAGAGAGTGATAGAGAATTATAAACATCGATGAGAGAGAAATATCCATCAGTTGCCTCTTGCACACCCCCTATTGGGGATGTACCTGCAAGCAAGGTACATGCCCTTGACTGGAATCGAACCTGGGACCTTTCGGTCCGCAGGCCGACGCTCTATCCACTGAGCCAAATGGGTTTCAGTGACACTATTTTTAAAAAATATTTTTATTGATTTCAGAGAGGAAGGGGGAGAGAGATAGAAACATCAGTGGTGAGAGAGAATCATGCTCTTGCACACCCCCTACTAGGAATGGAGCCTGCAACGTGGACATATGCCCTTCACTGAAATTAAACTTGGGACCCTTCAGTTTTCAGGCTGATGCTCTATCCACTTAGCCCAGTGGTCAGCAAACACATTAGTCATCAAAGCTAAATATCAACAGTACAACGATTGAAATTTCTTTTGAGAGCCCTAAACTGACTTCTGCGCATGGGCCACGAACTGTACGTGTGCGCCCACTTGTATTTTGTGGAAGAGCCACACTCAAGAGGCCAAAGAGCCACAGTTTGCTGACCACTGACTTAGCCAAACCAGTTGGCATCAAGTGATTTATTAAACTATCTAAAAGTTAATGGTTTTCCTTGTCTTTCAGGTGGCTTTCTTTCTGATGCAGGCTGGTACAGTGATGCTGAGAAAGTTTTTCTGTCCTGCCTTCAATTATGTACTCTACATGATGAGATGCTTCATTGGTTTCGTGCAGTAGAATGTTGTGTGAGGTAAGTTGGAATAGATCCTACAATTACCTGCTCTATCGGTACTTTATAGCTTTTATGGTTTTAACTCAGATTCTAAGCATACATCACTATTTGACTTAACCTCTGACGTGTTTATATGTCAGAGTTTCACTGGTCTGGTCGCCTGTCTCTCATCCCAAAATATAGTTAACTTGCTTTAGTTATTTTAGCTTAGATTTAAATATTATGAACCAGACTGTCTGTATATATTTTTGCTTTGTTAGAGAACTTGTCTGTTCATTCATTTAACAAATATTTTTTGAGTGCCTAGTATATACCAGGCACTATGCTAGGCATTGGATGCTAGGAAAAGAAATACACTTTATTTATTATTTTTGTTTAAGCCCTACTCTGTTTACACTTCTAGAATCATCCATGACAAGATTAGTATTTTACTTATACATAACAGTTTTCTTTAAAAATATATTGTTTAAACAGATGTACTTAAAGGAAAAGCAAGCAAATATAGAAGTAATTCTGCTTTTTATTGTCCTTATCTTTTCTGCACATATAACATTTAGTTTTAGCTCTTTTTTTTTTATTTTTTTTTATTTTTATTGATTTTATACAGAGAGGAAGGGAGAGAGATAGAGAGTTAGAAACATCGATGAGAGAGAGTCATCGATCAGCTGCCTCTTGCACACCCCCTACTGGGGATATGCCCGCAACCAAGGTACATGCCCTTGACCGGAATCGAACCCGGGACCCTTCAGTCCCCAAGCCGACGCTCTATCCATTGAGCCAAACCGGTCCCGGCAGTTTTAGCTCTTTTTATATAGGTTTTTCTCCTGTTCCCCTATTTGACTTTTCTTCAAAAGAATTTTGTAACAAAACTAAAGGGAAATAAAAGTAAAGTTTTAAAAAATCATAAAAATTTGACTTCCTAAATTACCTAAAGTCTGTTCAATTTAATAAATATATAGTGTTCTATTTTTATTGAATTTGAATATCTAGAGACACTTGAATGTCTCTAGCTTCTGCTCAGTTTTTACTGTGAACCTGAAACTGCTTTAAAAAGTAAAATCAATTTAAAAAAAAAAGAAGAAAATACTGTTCTTACATAGTAAGAGCCACATTTGAAGACCTTTAGAACCTAACTTGTCTTTTCATTAGGCTGAGTGCTGAGGCAAAATTAGATCCTCAGTTGGTTCAAAAGTTCCTGGGCCTTTGCATCCTACTTAATGTAATCCCAGATGGAAACACGGAAGAGTTTCTGCCCCTTTTGTTTCAATAGACAACCATCAGGGATTGGAGAAATTACCAAGGTGTGCTTTTCTGGCATGAAATCTTTCATTTTCTATCCCCATCATGTGCCATTTATCAAATAATTTCTAGAACCTTATTCTTGGGGGAAATGCCTACTGTGAAAGTTGAAAATGCAATTCTTGGTATTGTAGCAATGAGAGGTAACACTATTCTTTTTATTCTATAAATTAACTTATGACTGGGTTTAACCTTATTCAACCATTTGAATACTGTGAAATACATATTTTCAGTACAAGTTCTTTTTATTTCAAGGGTTTGTTTTCTGAATCGTTGTAATGTCTTTTGTAATGGCTACCATATCGGGCAGAGTTGCACTGTCCAATATGGTAGCCATTAACCATAGTGACTATTTAAATTTAATTAAAATGAAAAATGCCGCTCAGTCACACTAGGGACATTTCAGATACTCAGAAACCACTGTGGCTAGTGGCTATCAAATTGAGTAGAGCAGGAAATTTTGTTAAAGAGCATTGTTTTAGAGCATAAATGAAATAATCTCACTCACTATTGCAATTAGATTTACTTTCTCATCTCTCTCCACATAATCTTCTATTCATAAAATTCCAGGCACATTGGCCTTTTTTTTGGTCTTACGCCAGAATTTTTTCCTCTTCTTGGAGCCTTCGGATTTGTTTTTCTGTTTGGAATATATTTTCCCCCAGATCTTCACATAATTGTCTCTTTATCATTTAGGTATAACTCATCTATTAACTTCCTCAAGACAATTTTTCCCTGTCTACTCCAAGCACTTCCTTTTTGGAAGGTCTTAATCATATTTCCCTATTTTTATCATCTTCATAGCATTTATCTTTAAAGGAAAGTCTTATTTATTGGTGTGTTTGTTGGTCTATACTAGGGGTGTCGAACTCAATCAGAGAAGGGGCCAAAATCTAAAATCCAGCCTAAATTGCAGGCCGAATGGTTTACTGAACAGTCATAAACTGACAATGTCATAAACTGACAGCGGAGTGCAGTGATGACAGCGCGGTGCGGGCCACATTGCAAGGCCTGGCGGGCTGGATTTGGCCCGCGGGCCTTGTGTTTGACACATGTGGTCTATACTAACATGTCTTCCTTTTAGAATGAAGTTTCTTATGATCACGGATTCTTTCTCTCGTTTACCAATACGTCGTTTGCCTCTAGAATAAAATGACTGGCATGTTATATTGTAGATGCTCAATCAGTACTTGCCTGTGAGACCATCAAAACTTTATCATTTAAATTACTGTTTTGTGAGGTTTATTTTGTTGTTGTTTTTTTCCTATAATCTTTTACTAGATTTCAGATTTTTTTTTCTGTGTATGATTGCCATTATGACAGGTCATTGCAAACTGGTCATTAGATCAGCAATTTGACAGTAAAAGTGATATTGTCTTCCTTTTCTATATGAGTACACTTACTTTTGCGTGAAATGTCTGTACACCAAAACATATTTATTTTGTTTTTATGCTTCTGCTTAAAAAATATAAATCCAATAATACATTATTCAGCAGTAGCCTGATAAGTTATTAAATTTGCTTTAAATTATTAAATTTACTTGCACTTTCAGTTGGAATTTGATATTATGAATGAAAGATATTCCTTCAGAATTTTTTATTAGTCTCAGTATATTATTTTGCTTGAATGTTTTAGTCTTTTCTAAAAGCAAATTAACCGTATTGTGAGTGTTAGGAGGATACACTGTCTTTATGTAGTATTTTCTACTTTATTGAATAGTTTTGGTTCATTAGAAGTTACTCATTTTTTCCCTGACAATACAAAGGATTAATGATTAGAAGATTTTAGACTGTTTCTCATCATTGATTGTTAATATTTTTGGTGGAGATAGGAAAAATAAATTTTAAGAAGGTATATATTTTTATACTCCTGAAGAAAGCTTCCTTACCACTCTATACTTGGTTTGTTTGTTTTTGTTTGTAGTGATTTTTATTCCTTTATTTCTTCCCAAGGCTGACAATTTTCAGAAAATTGTATGGGCATGATAGATACATGGACATAATGCTCTAGCCAGCATTGTAATAAAGACATAAATATATGTCCAGTCCTCACACTAATACTGTTTTGCATGTCGGCTGTTGCTCTCTACAGCTCAGTCTGCCCTAAAACATTTCACTATTCGTGCATAATATCAGGTAGTGAGCATAGTTTTACAGTTTCTTTGTGTAAATAACTTTGTACTTTTCCACTGTAGAGGATAAAAGTTATAAAGGAAACATCTAACAATACCACTATTTTTAATGAACTTACATTACCGGAAAGATGAGCAAAAATGAACATTTATAAAGCAACATAAAATGAGTGGTAACTGATCAAGTGTTGCACAATTTTATTCTAGAAAAACAGAATGGAAGGTAATGATAGGTATTAGTATTTCACGTTGATTTTATTTTCTTTGTTGTCTTCCAAATTTTTTATAATGAGACTGCATTACTTTTAGATTTGGAACACGGAGTTTAAGGTTAGATGTAGAGTTTAAGGTTACTACATGCTGAGTGCACAAAGCATACAAAATATTTAGAGAATATAAGGAATCAAAGTTGGACAAGATTAATCCTGGGTAGCTTTCTGAGAAGAGCATATACTTCATGTTCATTAGTAGATCCCAGTTTGGACCAGACAGCTGTTTTCTAATGCCACCTCATTTCTTGTATCTGGTTACTTTAACTCATTTGGGTGCAACATGGTGATCTGTAAAGGTTATATTTCCATGCTTGAAATATACAAAATAGAGGCTTGTTTTTGTGCTTTGCAGGTTGCTTCATGTGCGAAATGGAAACTGTAAATATCACTTGGGTGAAGAAACATTTAAGTTAGCTCAGACATACATGGATAAACTTTCAAAACATGGCCAGCAAGCAAACAAAGCTGCACTCTATGGAGAACTGTGTGCACTTCTGTTTGCAAAAAGTCACTATGATGAGGTGAGTATTTCATTGTGACCGGTATATATTTCTAAAACAGAGGATAAATCATATACTCTTGTATTTTTGTCTTAATAGATCTCATTTTCACATGTTAGATTTACTTAAAGCAGTACACATTTGTAATGGAATATTTAAAGCCAGTCAAAAATTCTGTGAGATGGCTTTTCAATATGAGCATGTGATTTAGGGCCTGTTTTGTTTTTGTTTTTATTTAGATCAAATGTATTTCACCTAAGTTATTTTGATGGGCATGCTCTGCTAAATAGAACTTTGGTAAATGCTTTTTAATGAATGTGTAATTCTGGGTGAACTCTAATAATTGGAAGGCATTCATTTCAGTGAGAAACTAGATTTTATTTATACTTTATTGCATTGTTTTTGCTTCTTCCCCTGCCTTATGAGAAAGATAGCTTCATTCCTGGCTTCATACTAGTATTAAATTAAGGCTTTAGGGGTAATGAATACATAGTTGAGAAGTGATCTGTTTATTAACTTGGTTACTTTATTTATGGAAGAATATCATAATAATTTCATGCTGTCATTTAACTTTTATATTTTAAAATTATTCCTATCTTGATTTTTGCCCCATTAATATAAATATTTATTCCATATTGAAAAGAAAATTACAATTAGGTAAAACTAGAAAATTCTAGAATAACTATAAAGTGGTATTAAGCAATTTCAATGCTTTTCTTACTTGTAATTCTATATAATAAAAGGCAAATATGCAAAATGACCAAATGGCAGAACGACCGGACACTATGATGCACATTCGCCACCAGGGGGCAGACGCTCAACTCAGGAGCTACCCCCCAGTGGTCAGTGTGCTCCCACAGTGGGAGCGCATTGGACCTCGAGTATTTCTATAAGAAGACACTGAACCCATTTATAAAAATCTAAAATTCTTATCAACATGTGTGTAATTTCTCAGGTGGTTTATGTATGCTCTTCTGATTATTTTTAATGCTGAGCTTCTCTATCTGCTGAATTTGTTTTGTTGATGGATTATTTTGCTGCCCCTTGTGTGCAATGTTTGTTCCATAGTTTATCCATTCAGTTATAGAATTTGGACCCTTTCCAAGATTTTCATACACCTAAAACCACACCATTCACAGAAGGAAGGCCCTTGTGTGAGTAGCCTAACTTACTGGAAATGAGAGAGGGGTAAACAATAACAGTTTAAGTATTAGAAGTGCCTATTTTAAAAGCTATTCAGGTGCCCCACCATTTTTTCTATCTTTACATAGGAACTCAGTCATCTCTGGTGCCTCTTTTATCATATTTTTGTTCTTATTTGTCATACTGCCCTCTAGAACTACACTGTTTTTTCTGTTACATAGAGTGATTCAAATCTTGCCGTTCTTTACTCCCTTATTCAGCCCCAGGGCCATTTTAATAGAGCCAGTGTAACAAAGTACCTTTTATTTACCATTTTCCGTTTTATTAGGCATTTACCATTTAATTGACAGTAATTTTTTTCTTCTGTATTTTAGTTGGGAGTTAATGCTGTGCCTTATTCATGGTGTTTGCAGCTCTCAGCAGTTTCATGAGGAATGTTTATATATGTTACTTGGATAATTTTGATAGTTTATTTTCAATTGTCAGTAATAATTATAGAAAAATACACAATCTTGAGGATATAGTTACTAATTCTGCAGATACGAATTTTCACCATAGCCTGATATAAGTAACAGTAAGCTAGTCTCTACTGAGATAATATCAGCCCTAAAATAACCATAGATTGGAACAATGCAAGTTTATTTTACGCTCATGATACAGCCTGTCTTGGGGATCTCTGTGGCTCCGCTTGACACTCTCTGCATTTGCTCAAAATTCCCTGTAATGAAGCAGTTTCTATCTAGAAGATTAGAGCTGCTTCTCTCCAGAACCAGCCTGTAACAGAGGCAGAAAACACAATGAGGAAATAATACTGACTCTTAGAACTTTCTTCCAAAAATGGCACATTTCACTTATATTCATATTTTAATTAGCCAAAAGAAATAACATGACCATGCTCATCTTTAATGTGAAAGGGAACTATATCCTTCCCCAGTGAGGGGCAGTGAATGTTTTTTATTTTTCATTTATTTACTAGTATTTGTTTGTTTGTCTGTCTGTCTTTAATGATTTCCGAAATAGGAAGGGAGAGGGAGAGAAATAGAAACATCAGTGATGTGAAAGAATCATCAATTAGCTGCCTCCTACTGGAGATTGGACTCGCAACCCGGGCATGTTCCCTGACTAGGAATCTTACTGTGACCTGCTGGTTCATAGGTCGGTGCTCAACCAGTGAGCCACACCAGCCAGGCTCTTTTTATTGAAGTTGTTCTTATTGTCCAAAATAGTTTATTTTGCCTTTCTCTCCTCTCTCTCCCCCCCCCCCCCCTTTCTTCCACTAAGTACTAGGAGAGGAGTATCATTTTATGTTTTGTGCCTCACTAGATACCTAGATACTAGCACACTGCCTGGCAGTTAACTTCTCTGCCCCTCAGTTTTCCATAGAAATGTTACATATTTTATAGGGCTGTTGTGTCAGTTAAATGTGTGTTTGGAACAATAGCTGGCAGAAAGGAAGCAGTCACCTAAACAAGCAAGAAAGATATAAAATAGTACCTGCTCATTGACACAGACAATAGCACGGTGATTGTACCAGAGGAAAAGGTGGCTGGAGGAGGTAGGGAAGGGTATAGAGGGGGATAAATGGTGATGGAAGACTGGGCTTGGGGTAGTGAACAAACAATACAATATACAGATGTGTATATATAATTTTATTAACCAATGTTATCCCAATACATACAACAAAATAAAACATGAAAAAAATTAAATAGTAAGCATTACAATAGGAGAAGGAAAGTATAGGAAACCTAGTCTAGGACTGAAACTTGAAAGATGAGTTAGATGGGTTAAGAGGAAAGAGGAATGTATTCTAAGGCAGAGGGAACAGTATGTGCAAAGAGAAGAGAACATGGCTCTGATTTCTTCAATATGTGTTACATATCCAAAGAATTTAGCCTTAGAAAAAAATTTAAGTGTAAATATTTTATGTGTTCAAGTTCTTGAAAATTTGCAGAAAGAAAAAATATATATATATTTTTTTTAATTTTTTTTTTCTTTAGGCATACAAATGGTGCATTGAGGCAATGAAAGAAATCACAGCAGGCTTACCAGTCAAAGTTGTAGTGGATGTTTTAAGACAAGCTTCTAAGGTGAGTGAGTGTAATGTTAAATTAATTATAGGATTTAGCAAACTTTAAATTTGTCTTAACTCACTTATTTAACAAATTAGGTGTTGCATACTCTGTGGACTAACAAAATCTATTTTCTAAATTTACATTCTCAGTTTTAGAAAGCTGATTTCCCAGAAAACGTGAAAAAACTTATTTTTATAATCAGTTCTCTGAAGTACAGATCAAAATAGTATTTTGATGCTATTATGCTTGAATTTGTGTTTTTGTTTTGGTGGGTGTGTGTGTGTGTGTGTGTGTGTGTGTGTGTGTGTGTGTGTTTTAACCTTTACAGCAACCTGAACTTATGCCATGGCTATATAGGCTTTGGTTACCTTTCTCCTAGAGGTATTAAATCTTTTGGTCATAGTACTGTACTCTCATAGTATGTCAGCGTTCTATAATTGACTTGATAGGCAATAAATATATGATTTTTTCCTTTAGTTTCTTTTTCTGTAAATAAATGCATTAACTTTTTGAGGCCAGTTAGTAATATCTAAAATTGCTGCTTTGGACTGGGAAACCCTGTGGTCCTACACTTCACTCTTTCTTGCTCATTCACCATCTGTGATGGAATTCCTGCCAAGATGCAGATTTTCATGAAAACCCTTACAGGGAAGACCATCTCACTCTCGAGGTTGAACCCTCGGATACAATAGAAAATGTAAAGGCCAAGTTCCAGGGTGAGGAATTCTTACTGATCAGCGAAGGCTGATCTTTGCTGGCAAGCAACTGGAAGATGGTTGTACTTTGTCTAATGACAACATTCAAAAAAAGACCACCACTCATCTTTTTTAAAATTTTATTTATTTTTTATTAATCTCTTTATTGATTAAGGTATCACATATTTGTCTTCAACCTCCCATTCCAATTCCCCCAACCCCCACCCCCCCAGACCACTCCTCATCTTGTGTTGAGTCTTGGTTGTGGTGCTAAGAAAAGGAAGAAATCTTAACACCATTCCCAAGAAGAATAACTATAAGAGAAAGATTAAGCTGGCTGTCCTGAAATACTACAAAGTGACTGCGAATGGCAAAATCAGTTGCCTTCATTGGGAGTGCACTTTACATGAATGTGGTGCTGGAGTTTTTATGGCCAGCCACTTTAACAGACATTGTTGTGGCCAATGTTGTTTGGTCTGTTGCTTCAACAAACCAGAAGACAAGTACTTGTATATGGGTTAATAAAACATATGAATTAACAACAACAACAACAAAAATTGTTGCTTTGGTGCACTGAGGCAGCATTGATGTTCATTTTATTTTATTTTTATTTTTTGATGTACATTTTAAATATGCTCTATCTATACTCATAAGTTTTTCAGTTTTGAATATTACATTTTGGTTGGTTTTACTGTCAATTAGAAAACAGATTCTAAAATTATAGATTTAGAAGAGTATAATTTCTGTGAAATGTATATGAATATTTTTATTGATTTTTAGAGAGAGAAGGATTTTGATTTGTTTCAGTTACTTATGTATTCATTGTTTCAGTTACTTATGCATTCATTGGTTTGATCCTGAATGGGGATTAAACCCTCAACCTTGGCATTTGGGACAAAGCTGTAACCAACTGAACTACCCAGGCAGGGCATATATTTAATATAAAGACAATTAAATATATGTTCAAGATTTATATTTATGTATACAAATGATATTAGAGTTTTAAAACTACTGACTATCCTCATGAATCAAAATACTTTAAGAAGTAAAAGGAAAACTAAAAATTCTGTGCATATAAGACTTGTCAGATGAAAATGATAGTTGTTGTAAAGCTAGTCTAGAACTGGAATATAAATAAGTGCCCTAGAAAATAACATGGTGAGCCCTACCCCCCCCCCCCCCATTTTATTTTAATAATAAGGAAGGATGAGAGTATACCAACTTTGTGAGCAGGTTTGTATTGGGCATGGCTATCAAAATTCTAATCTCTAGCCAAAACCGGTTTGGCCAGTGGATAGAGCGTTGGCCTGCGGACAGAAAAGTCACAGGTTCCATTCCGGTCAAGGGCATGTACCTTGGTTGCGGGGACATCTCCAGTAGGGGGTGTACGGGAGACAGCTGATGGATGTTTCTCTCTCATCGTTGTTTCTAACTCTCTATCCCTCTCTCTTCCTCTCTGTAAAAAATCAATAAAATATATTTTTAAAAATTTAATCTCTATAACTTCCCAGGATATATTTAGATCTGTTTATAATATAATTTTCAAGTTGGAAGTAAAATAATTACAAATAGAACGCTTCTTTTGTTTTAAGGCGCTTTTTGATCATTATAGTTTAATATATAAAGTATACTCATTTTAACACACTGAGTTATTTAATAAATTTTTACTTTATCTTTAGGCTTGTGTTGTAAAACGTGAATTTAAGAAGGCAGAACAGTTAATTAAACATGCAGTATATTTGGCACGGTAGGTGATTGTTGTTAAAAATACCACTTCAAACTATCTGTCTCTAATAGATTCCTTAATAGTTTTGTATCTTTTTTTAGGGATCATTTTGGATCCAAACACCCAAAATATTCTGACACGCTGCTAGATTATGGTTTCTACTTACTCAATGTAGATAATATCTGTCAGTCTGTTGCAATTTATCAGGTATGTTAATAGTTACACTTTTTTTCTTTCAACCTAAATTGATTTGCTGACCTCTAATTGTTTTCAGTGTATAAACTACTCTCGGAAAATAACTTTCTAAGCTCCTCCTCATATATGATGACTAATAACTAGAAAGCTTACAAGTTAATGTTTTAAGAATTAAAGAGAATCATCCAGGAAAAGAGTTGTGGATTGTGGGCTCATATTAAAGAGCACTCTTCCATTTCATTTGCCCAGGTGATGGCTTGTCCTTGTTGATTTAGGCAAGTCATAGCTGCCTTTATAATAGCAAGGAGGGTCAATAGAGACAAAGCTATTTTCAGCCTTATCTGAATCTTTCTCAGGTAAATTATGTTTTTGCCATGGTTCTGGACAAGGTATCCTTGATTTTATAGTTCACATCTGAAAAAACATAGAAAAAAAACACTGATATGATTCTCAAGATATATGAATGGTTTTTATATTTAAGCCATCGCCTTTGAGTACGACTCAATCTTCAGAAAATAAAGCCTTGTAGGTAACTTTTATGTTCTCTTGTGATTTAAGTGCAGTAGGACTTTACTTAAAAACTGGTGGGATAAGTATATAGGATATATATTTAAATTACTAGGATGCTTAATTTAACTGAGTAGTGGTTTCTAAGGATTTACATTTTTTATCAATTATTTTTATGACTTTTTAGGCAGCCCTTGACATTCGGCAGTCAGTGTTTGGTGGCAAAAATATCCATGTAGCAACAGCTCATGAAGACTTGGCTTATTCTTCTTATGTTCACCAATATAGCTCTGGGAAATTTGACAATGCACTGTAAGTTTTATGTTCCTTTTCATGAGGGATTATATATTCTTGCTATTGTTTTGTTAGTCCTAGTACAGTAGTATTTATTGTACTTTATGCATTAAATTTGTCTTCCGGGAGCTCTAATATAATGCCTAAAATATCTTGACATTTTAAAATCATACCAATTTATAAGCCATTCATTTAGAGTTTATGTGGTTTAATATAGAGACTTGTATATCTTCTTATAGAATACTAGAGGCCCAGTGCATGAAATTCATGCAGGGGCAGGGAGGTCCCTCAGTCTGGCCTGCACCCTCTCCAATCCTGGACCTCATGGGGGATGTCCCACTGCCGGCTTAAGCTGGCAGTTGGACATGCTTCTCACAATCTGGGACCACTGGCTCCTAACTGCTTGCCTGCCTGCCTGCCTGCCTGCAAGCCTGATCGTCCCTAACTGCTCCCCTGCTGGCCTGATCGTCCCTAACTGCTCCCCTGCTGGCCTGATCGCCCCTAACGGCCTCTGCCTCAGCCCCACACTTGGGACCCAGGACTTCCCCCTCCAGCTGGCTGCAGGCACCTGGGACCCTGGCTTTCCTCCCTCTGGCTGGCTGCAGGCACCCTGGACTGGAGCTGGCTTTGCCCAGGCTGGCCGCAGCTTTAGGGGACCATGGGTGGGCAGCTTTGCCCGGGCCTGGCTTTGTCAGAAAGGATGTCTGGATGGTCTAATTAGCATATTAACCTTTTATTAGTATAGATATCTTTTGAATATTTTCTCCAATAATTTTTCTTGTGAGTAATATAGTAGTAGCCTCTGTCTAAATGGCAGACTTAACCTAAAAACTTCTCGTCCAGAACACACCGAAATACTGAATAAAACAATTATTTTTTAAAATGCATAACATTTTGCAAGAGAAGAAGGAAGCTTCCATGGGCCTATAATGCACGATTATTTAATCAACTAAAATCCAAACTATGGTATAACTGCCCTGGAGAAGTGGGAAAGCTTACAAGTTTCTGAAATTTTGGTTGAACAGCAGTCCTGGGTTTAAGAGACAAAGCATTTAGCCTACAGTAAGCTGTGAGTTAGGACTGAAGTCTTCACTTGAAGCCAGGATCAAAGCTACTCTCAGGGAAGGGTAGACTGGAAAAAATAATTTGGCCACTGGCAAGAGAGATGACAGGGAAACTTGTCAGAAATTCCTCATATGGATATTTATAACTACAGACATGGAGCTCTCTTGTGTTTGGGAATCATGCCTAGAGGAACCCTCAGATTGAGAAAAACATTGAAAAGCATTGAGACTAGTTCTCTTGGGATGCTTTTCAAGAGAAAATGTAAAACTCTTGGAAATAACCCTCAAACCAAACAATATAGGTTTCCCGTAGACTCAGCTCAACCTAAGATGAACTCACCATTCTAAAAAATTAAAAATAAGTAGGGCAACATTTCCTTACGAATGAGAGTCAGTAGACATAATGAACAGGATTAGGACCCTAAGAATGTTGCTTAACAGAACTTTTTGGTTGATATTATATAAAGTAAGTATTCTTAAATAATTAAAGATATAAATGGGTTGGCAAATTATGGCATGCAGGCATAATAAATTTTTATTTGAACATAGCATTTTTCCTTCTCTGATGTATTGTCTGACTGCTTTCACATTACAGCAGCAGAGTTGAGTAGTTGGGACAGCATGTGTGGCCCACACAACCTAAAATCTTTACTATCTGACCCTTTACAGAAAATAATTCTGACCCCGATATTAAAGAAGGAATCAGTAATATTTTGGAGGGGAAACAAAAGAGAAAAAGGGCATATTTAAAAACAAAACATCTGATACATGCTACAGAATGGATGAACCTTGAAAAACATGTACTAAGTGAAAGAAGCCAGTCACAAAGAACAACATTTGTATGATTATGTTTATATGAAATATCCAGAATAGGCAAATCCATAGAGACAGAAAGTAAAGGTGGTTAGTTGTATAGGGCTAAGAGGTTGAAGGGAAATGTAGGGTTACTGCTAATGGCAAGGAGTTTCTTTTGGGGGTGATGAAAATATTCTGAAATTGATTGTGGTGATGGGTACACAACTCTGTCAACATACTAAAAACTATTGAGTTGTACACTTTAGGTGAATTATGTGGTATGAATTACATCTTAATATAAGAGCTGTTATAAAAAAAACATAGCTAGATTTAGAAAGTGGTAATTGACATTAAAACTCAGTAGATAAGTTAGCTAGCATATTAGACACAATTAAATAGACAGTGAATTAGAAGGTATTTAATGTAATAAAATAATGATTACTTGGAAGATGGAGATAGAAAGCTTAGAGATTTTTTAAGGAACTGACAGATAAGATAGACAAATAGCTTACCTTCTGCTTGGTGAGATAGGCCATAAACAAACATATCAGGTGAGGATGCGTGTTGTGAAGAATAAAGTAAACTAGGAGTTTAGAGAGTGGTTGTAGATTATTTAGGGACTTCTGTATAGGCTAGAAAGGCTTTTCAGTGAGGAGTGAGCCATGTAGATATTCAAGGGAAGAGTATTTCAGAGTCCTATATAAGAGCATGATTTGCATATTCAGAAAACCTTGTGACTGGAAGTGTTGTTTTTAAAAATGGTGGGAGATGAGGTTAGCCCAGTAAAAGATTGTTTTGAGCCTTGTAGGTTGTAATAACAACTTTATAGTTTATTCTGAGGGAGATGGGAATCCATTGGATGTTAAAAGTTCAGTTCACAAGCAGATGGAAATTTAAACAAAAAAAAAAATAATAATTTTTTTTTGTTTTATACTATATATGTTAGAAATTCTCAGTATTATTTTATAAATTGTGTTTTTCAAGAATGCTTAAATCACTTGTAACTAAAGGAAATACCAGAATATACTTATCTATCTGTATTGCTTATTTATTTCTAAATGGTGGGCACTGAAGGTTTAATTTGATGACTTGGTGTTGAAGAGAGGGAGGGAGGGAAGAAGGCCTGAGAGGGAAGCGGGGTGGGGAAGAAATGCCAGAATATATCTATCTGTATTGCAGATTTCACGCAGAAAGAGCTATTGGTATCATTACCCACATCCTACCTGAAGATCATCTTCTTTTGGCTTCTTCAAAGAGGGTGAAAGGTACCCTTCATAATTTAGTCTTCACTATCTATCTGTCTGTCTGTATTAGATTTCTTTAGCTACCAATTGTAATTGATGTCTAGTCTCTCATATTTTTTAATTGATGATATATGGTATAAAATAAGGTTATTTGTTGATTTCTTTAGGGGTAGTGCTTAGGATTAGACTCTATCTATATACTAGGATAGCAGATCCATTGATTCAAAGTAATTTCCAGCCCTATCTGGTTTAGCTCAGTGGATAGAGTGTCAGCCTGTGGACAGAAGGTTTCAGGATTCGATTCCAGTCAAGATTACATACCTCAGTTTAGTTACAGGCTCCTCCCTGGCCTGGGCCCTGGTTGGGACAGGTGCAGGAAGCAACTAATCCATGTGTTTCTCTCACATCGACATTTCTTTCTGTCTCTCCCTTTCTCTTCCACTCTTTAAAAAAAAAAAAAAAAAAAAAAATCAATGGAAAAATATCCCCAGGTGAGGATTAAAAACAACAAATAAATAATTGCCACTGGTTCGTAATGAAAGGTTGTTCGCTTCTCTCATATAGTATTGTTAATAAGCTAGAATGTCTAGCCCCATCCCTTCCTTCCTTCATTTACATGCATTCATTTATGTATATAACATGAAGGATTATTGCACAGGAACATGGATAGCAAACTGAAGATGGGTTTTTCACATGCCTTCAGTTTTATAGTGCAAGATTCTTCCGCTGCATATCACATTATCCTTAATGTTTCAAGATTTTTTTTTTCTTTTTTTTTTCTTTTTAAAAAAAATATATTTTATTGATTTTTTACAGAGAGAAAGAGAGAGGGATAGAGAGTTAGAAACATCGATGAGAGAGAGTTATCAATCAGTTGCCTCTTGCACACCCCCCACTGGAGATGTGCCCGCAACCACGGTACATGTCCTTGCCCGGAATCGAACCCGGGACCTTTCAGTCCGCAGGCTGACGCTCTATCCACTGAGCCAAACCGGTCCTGGCTCTTTTTTTTTTTTTTTTTATTAAATTATTACCTGTGTACATATTTTAACATTGCCCCCCCCCCCTCCCATACATACACTCCCTCCCCAGAGTTTTGTGTCCATTGGTTATACTTATATGCATGTATACAAGTCCTTCGGTCGATCTATTATCTCCCCCAGATCTCCCTACCCTACCTGCTGTAATTTGACAGTCTGCTTGTCGCTTTACTGTCTCTGTATCTATCTTTTGGTTCATCAGTTTATAATGTTCTTTATTTTCCATAAATGAGTGAGGTCATGTGGTGTTTCTCTTTCATTGATTGGTTTATTTCACTCAGCAAGATGTTCTCCAGTTCCATCCAGGTTGCTGCAAATGATGAGAATTCCTTCTTTTTTATGGCAGCATAGTATTCCATTGTGTAGATGTACCACAGTTTTTTTATCCAATCATCTGCTGACGGGCACCTAGGCTGTTTCCAAATTCTGGCTATTGTAGATTGTGCTGCTATGAACGTAGGTGTGCATATATCCTTTCTGATTGGTGTTTCTAGTTTCTTGGGATATATTCCTAGGAATGGGATTACTGGGTCAAATGGCAGTTCCATTTTCAGTTTTTTGAGGAAACTCCACACTGTTCTCCACAGTGGTTGCACCAGTCTGCATTCCCACCAACAGTGCACGAGGTTCCTTTTTCTCCGCAACCTCGCCAACACTTGTCATTTGTTGATGTTGGCCATTCTGACAGATGTGAGATGGTACCGCATTGTTGTTTTGATTTGCATCTCTCTGTTTCAAGACTTTTTAAAAAACATATTTTTTATTGATTTTTTTACCAAGAGGGAGGGAGAGTTAGAAACATTGATGAGAGAGAAACATTGATCAGCTGCCTCCTGCACACCCCCACTGGGGGATGTGCCTGCAACCAATGTACATGCCCTTGACCAGAATTGAACCTGGGACCCTTCAGACTGCAGGCTGACGCCCTATCTGCTGAGCCATACTGGCAAGGGCTGTTTCAAGACTATTAATAAATACCACATTATTTTTTTATTTTAACTTTTCCTATAATCACTACCAAGCATTTAAGGCAGGGGTCTTCAAACTACGGCCCGCGGGCCACATGCGGCCCGCAAAGGAGTCTGATCCGGCCCGCCAGGTTTTTTGGGCAGTGAGCGCAGCCGAGGTGTTACAGTAGGAATTAGTAGTTCATATAGTCCGGCCCTCCAGCTCTCTGAGGGACCGTGATCTGGCCCCCACTTTAAAAAGTTTGAGGACCCCTGATTTAAGGTATTTATTTTGCCAACTTAATTAGGTCACCCTTGTGCTAACTTCATGCAAATTTTACCTTAATTCTGAAACGGGGTTTTTTCCCCCCTCTTAGTTTGTATTTATTTTATTTTTTAAACATTTTATTTATATATTTATATTTATTTATTTATTTAATTTCAGAGAGGAAGGGAGAGGGGAAGAGAGAACCATCAATGATTAAAAAGAATCATTGATTGGCTGCCTTCTGCACGCCCTCCACTGGAGATCGAGTTCACAACCTAGGCATGTGCCCTGACAGGGAATTGAAACGCAACCTCCTTGTTCATAGGTCGACACTGAGCAACCACAGCCAGGCTAAAGATGTTTTTATTGATTTTAGAGATGAAGGGCGAGAGAGAGAGAGAGAGAGAGAGAGAGAAACATCAATGATGACAGAGAATCATCAGTCTGCTGCCTTGTGCACACCTCCTACAAGCCTGAAACCCGGGCATGTACCCTGACTGGGAATCAAACTGAGACCTCCTGGTTCATGGGTGGATGCTCCCCCTGTGCTATATTGGCTGGGCACCAGTTTGCATTTTAAAAGTTACACAAGTAATAGTATGATCAATGTCAAAAATTAAAAGATAGCTCTAGCCGAAACCGGTCTGGCTCAGTGGTAGAGCGTTGGTCTGCGGGCTGAAAGGTCCCAGGTTCGATTCCGGTCAAGGGCATGTACCTGGGTTGCAGGCACATCCCCAGTAGGGGGTGTGCAAGAGTCAGCTGGTCGATATTTCTCTCTCATCGACGTTTCTAGCTCGCTCTCTCCCTTCCTCTCTGAAAAATCAATAAAATATATTAAAAAAAAAAAAATAGCTCTAACTCGTTTGGTTCAGTGGATAGAGCATCAGCCTGCGGACTGAAGGGTCCCAGGTTCAATTCCGGTCAAGGGCATGTACCTTTGTTGCGGGCACATCCCCAATGGGGGGTGTGCAGGAGGCAGCTGATTTATGTTTCTCTCTCATCGATGTTTCTAACTCTCTATCCCTCTCCCTTCCTCTCTGTAAAAAATCAGTAAAAAATATATATTTTTAAATTAAAAGATAGAAAAGAGAAAAAATAAAGTCACCTGAAGCTTTATCAATCCAGAAGCAACATTTTGGTGAAATATTTTAAGACTTTTTTGCACTCAATATAGTAAATGAAAACATTTTTTCTTATTTTTACAATCTTTTTTACACTTATTATGAACATTTTTCCTTGTTAGTACAAGTAGCTATATGTCCTTTTTTCTGATATTTTTAACCTCACCTCTGTTTTTGGACCTTTATATTGTTTTTAATCCTTTGATTTTAAAAATGCTGCAGTGAACGAAATCTTTTTTACTTTTGTGTACATGGCCAGTTTTCCTAGAAATAAAATTACCTGGTAAAAGACTCTTTTTGAGGCTTTAAGTGAAATTTGAAACCTTGAATGTGACTTTGAAAGTGAAGTATCTTCATACCTGATTTGGTTGGTCGAGTAGAAGGAAATCAGTTCTTCTGTTGTATTTGATTAAAGGTTATATTTTATAATAGTGTAGTTTCAAAATTTTCAACTATGCTTAGGTTCTCCTCGACACAGTTTCATAACTTTAAAATGTTTGCCTTTTCCTTTAAAAAACAAATTCATACTGGCAATGTATAACAGTCTAGTACAATAATTAATTCTGCAAATAATTTGAAATACCAATGTTTTTCTTAAATTTGAATGACACCCCCTCAAAAAAAAAAAATTTTGTGTTTTCCCCTCCCCCAGTGAGGTGGAATACTTTATCAGTTTTAAACCATATCCATGTGTATATGCATTTAATTTTAAATTATATGCTCAGATTAGCTCTGGTAGGTGGTTTGAAAGTACACTAATTTCATTGCTTTCTTATTCAGCACTTATTTTAGAGGAGATTGCAATTGACTGTCATAATAAAGAAACTGAACAGAGGCTGCTTCAAGAAGCTCATGATTTGCACCTATCTTCACTCCAACTGGCTAAAAAAGCTTTTGGGGAATTCAATGTCCAGACTGCAAAACACTATGGAAACCTTGGAAGACTTTATCAGTCAATGAGAAAATTTAAGGTAGAAATGTGTTTTACTATATTTTTCTTTCTCTAAATAATCTAAAGTAATAAAGCATAATCTTAAATAATAAAGTATTCATTTATTTTACCCATACCTTATTTCATTAAAAATTTGGGAAAATATATGGGGGGGAAGAGGATATATGTAATACTTTCAACAATAAAAATGAAAGAAAAAAAAACTGGAAAAATTTTGAGAAATATGTAGTATAAAGCAACATCGTTAAAATATAAAGTTTCAAAAATCCAGATCTTGAAAAAATAAGAAATATATCAAACCCTAAAGGCTAATATGCATGTTAGACTTAAAACATAGTTTTTAGGTAGGTTGAGTACAGCAGTGGCAGAATGCCTAGCACAGAGGATATGCAAGAAATGTCAGATATTATCAGTATTATTATATTAATCATAGTGATAAAATTTACTGAATTTCTCTTAGAATTTTGGGTTATAATTTTATTTTTAATATTTTATTGATTTTTTTATTGATTTTTTTTTTTTTTTTTTTTTTTACAGAGAGGAAGGGAGAGGGATAGAGAGTTAAGAAACATCAATGAGAGAGAAACATCGATCAGCTGCCTCCTGCACTCTCCCTACTGGGGATGTGCCCGCAACCAAGATACATACCCTTGACCGGAATGGAACCTGTGACTTTTCAGTCCGAAGGCCGACACTTTATCCATTGAGCCAAACCGGTTAGGGCTGGGTTATAAATTCTTAATGTCCATTTTAGGGTCACAATGAGGAAAGGATGGGAGCACCTGCCTAAGATATTTATTTTTTACCTGAAAATCTACTTATTCCTCAGTTAATCTGAGTTTAATTTGTCAGAATAAAAATTATAACTCCAAAAAATAAAATATACTTCTGTATAAATCAACATGCTCTCATATGGAATTTCAAGCTTCACAAGGTTCAGTTAAATTTTAGAGTGTATTAACTGAAAGAAATAATTTTCATTTATATAATGTTTTAATGATACTTTCTTCTAACATTTTCTTACCAGGACGAGTTTTCTCTTGTTATTTTGGCATAGAACTAGATTTATATATCGGTTAGGTTATTACTATCATTAGGTTGTATACATAGCTTCCCCAAATTGTTAATGCTTCTCACAGTTAACTTTTGGAATAACAGTATATTCTCTGACCTGATTACCTTATGACATTCATAAAATCTCTTGAGCATAGAAGAATCTTGTTTATTGGGTAAGAATTGTTGACAAAAGGCAAAGCACAATTAATGGTTTGTATGGCTTATTTTTTTTTTTCCAGGAAGCTGAAGAAATGCATATCAAAGCAATTCAGATTAAAGAGCAACTTCTTGGTCAAGAAGATTATGAAGTTGCCCTTTCAGTGGGACATCTGGCTTCTTTATATAATTATGACATGAATCAGTATGAAAATGCTGAGAAACTTTATTTGCGATCTATAGCAATTGGTATGTTATTTTATATTTTCTAGATCAGTTGATTTAGAGATCAACATATCTTATATATTATAAGGGAAGTGTTGTTACCAAGATTTAAATCAGTTTAGCGCTACCCTGTTTTTCTAGAAATTTCCCCAAAATTACCTGGAACATTTTACTAAACGTGATTTATTGATGTTGAAACCAGAATGAAGTATGACACAACATTAAGTATAGGCAAAAATAGTTATTTTAAAAATTAAAGTATTTGTGTAATTATTACTCCCTCCATTCTCTGATTTAATTATAGATCAGGTTCACCTGTTTTTTTAACTTGGTATTAATGGAATCATGTATATTTTTATATCTCTGGCTTCTTTTGGTGAACATGAATAATGAAAATCATCTGTGTTGTTCCATATCACTATTGTCTGTTAATTTCCAGTGCTATAATAATATATTATTGGATAAGTATATCATTTGTTTATTCAATCTATGGTTAATGTATTTTCAGAACATTTGGATTGTTTCCAGTTCAGGCTTATATATCAGAAAATTAGATACTGTGATCATCATTTAATGTGCCTATTAGAACTCCTTTTTTTTTTCTTTTTTTTTTTTTTAATATTTTATTGCTGAAACCGGTTTGGCTCAGTGGATAGAGCATCGGTCTGCAGACTGAAGGGTCCCAGGTTCAATTCTGGTCAATGGCATGTACATTGGTTGCGGGCACATCCCCAGTGGGAAATGTGTGGGAGGCAGCTGATTGATGTTTCTCTCTCATCGATGTTTCTAACTCTCTGTCTCTCTCTTCTTCTCTGTAAAATATCAATAAAATATATATTTTTTAAAAATTGATTTCAGAGAGGAAGGGAGATGGAGAGAGATATAGAAACATTAATGATGAGAGAGAATCATTGATTGGCTGCCTCCTGCACGCCCCTACTGGGGATCGAACCCGCAACCCTGGCACGTGTCCTTGACTGGAATCGAACTTGGGACCCTTCAGTCTGCAGGCCGATGCTCTATCCACTGAGCCAAACTGGCTAGGGCCGTGGTCAGCAAACTGCAGCTCGCAAGCCACATGGACTCTTTGGCCCCTTTAGTAGTGTGGCTTTCCACAAAATACACGGCCTGGGCAAGTCTATTTTGAAGAAGTGGCATTAGAAGATGTTTAAGTTTTAAAAATTTGATTCTCGAAAGAAATTTCAATCGTTGTACTGTTGATATTTGGCCCTGTTGACTAATGAGTTTGCCGACCACTGGGCTAGGGCAACTTCTCCATTTTTATATTGACTTCTCTGTCATTTTCTTACTGGTTTATAGAAGTTTTGTTTGTTTGTTTGTTTTAATATATTTTATTGATTTTGTACAGAGAGGAAGGGAGAGAGATAGAGAGTTAGAAACATCGATGAGAGAGAGTCATCGATCAGCTGCCTCTTGCACACCCCTCACTGGGGATATGCCCGCAACCAAGGTACATGCCCTTGACCGGAATCGAACCCGGGTCCCTTCAGTCCCCAAGCCGACGCTCTATCCATTGAGCCAAACCCGTCTCGGCTGGTTTATAGAAGTTTTTTTTATGTAATATGGATTTAACAAGTCTTTTGTTGGTTATATGTGTTACAGATCACTCTACTGCTTGTTTTTTTTTTTAATATATATTTTGTTGATTTTTTACAGAGAGGAAGAGAGAGGAATAGAGAGTTAGAAACATTGATAAGAGAGAAACATCAATCAGCTGCCTCCTGCACACCCCATATTGGGGATGTGCCTGCAACCAAATACATGCTCTTGACCGGAATCGAACCCTGGACCTTTCAGTCCACAGGCCAACGCTCTATCCAGTGAGCCAAACCGGTTTCGGCAGAAGTTTTAGATTTTAATGTAATCAAATATATATTTTTTTCTTTTATGATTAGCATCTTTTGTATTCTGTTTAAGAAATATTTCCTATCCCAAAGTCATGAAGATATTCATTTAAAAGATTATCTTCTGGAAACTTTATTTTACCTTTCACATTTAGATCTATAGTCCTGAAATTGATTGTTTTTATTGTGTCAGGTAAGGCTTAAATTTTTCCTTTCCCCTTTCCCCCCTCTCCTCCCTAGTGTGGATATACAGTTGCCCAGTTGCCCCAGAACCTTTTTCTTTTTTTAATCCTCTACTAAGGACTTTTTTTTAGAGAGGAAGGGAGAGAGAGACAGACATTGATGTGAGAGAGAAATGTCAGTTGCCTTTAGTACACACCCTGACCGTGATCAAAACCATAGCCTAGGTTAGGGGGGTATCAAACCCACAACCTTTTTGGTGCACTGGACAGCACTCCAATGGACCACTTTTTTCAAAAGATTGTCCTCTCTCCTCTGCAGTGCTACCTTTGTCAAACCATGTATCTTATATGTGTGGATTCCCCATTATCTATAATTTTACTTGCTCAGCCCTAAAATACACAGAAAGTAGTTTTAGAATTGTTAATCTTTAATGTGAAAAACAAACCTACTAATTAGAATTCAATAACTTTTTAGTTTTATTTTTCTTTAGCATACTCAGAATATTTCAAAATTTACTTGGGTTATTATTCTTCTACACCCCAGCTAGTCAGAGTAAGTTATTCATTTTAAACATAATTAGGTTCATTGTTTTTGTTTGTATAACATTTCCCCCATCTTTATTTACTTGGTTACTTTTTTTTTTTGAGTATGTGAAATATTAATGTTCTAAAAGTTGGAAGTATTTAGAGAAAGATATGTTTACAGGTGTGTGATATCCCCCTAAATTTCTCTACCCACTTCTCACCCACTTGTTATGAGTAGCCAATTTCATTATTTTCTCATTTACCCTTTCTATATATCTTTATGCACAAATGTTCAGATACATAAATATTTTGTTTTCCCTTTCTTACCCAAAGATAGCATACTATTAAGTACTTTTGTACTTTGCTTTTCATTTTAAACTTAACAATATCCCCTATAAGTTGCTCCATTTCAGTTCATAGAGAACTAGCTAAGAGCTTCCTCCTTTGTGTACAGATGCATAATATAACATTGAATGGATATACTATGGTTATTCTCATTTGTTCCTAGTATTTTCCGATCATAAAGCGTGCTACAGTGATTAGCCTTGTGCATATGTATTTTTCTATCGTTGAAGGTGCTGCTATTATTCTTTACTAGTCTTTCAAACTATGTAATTTTATGCTGGTGAAACCAACTGCTTTAAGCAGAAAAAATTTTGAAAGCCTTAGAGTTAGTTTTGGATAGGACTGGGTTGGTAAGCACTGCTGCAAGAAGTGAATTTATTCCTTTCAAGGGAATAAAAACCAAGCCACTCTAATTAAAGAACTGAACTCGTGTTGTTGTATAGAAACTTGTTTGTTATTTCCTTAAATGAACTTTCTTTTTCTTTTCTGTGTGTTATTGTTTATTATTTTCAGGGAAGAAACTTTTTGGTGAAGGCTATAGTGGACTAGAATATGATTACCGAGGTCTCATTAAACTTTACAACTCCATCGGAAATTACGAGAAAGTGTTTGAATATCACAATATTCTGTCTAACTGGAACCGGTTGCGAGATCGACAGTATTCAGTGACCGATGCTCTTGAAGACGTCAATACCAGCCCCCAGTCCACTGAAGAAGTGGTGCAGTCCTTTCTGATTTCTCAGCATGCTGAGGGACCGAGCTGCTGAGGCATGACCTCAGTTAACTAACATACCTTTTCCCAGATTCCAGGGAATTCATACTGTGAAATCAAAACCATGTTGTTTTTTGGGGCTGGAATTTGCATTGAAACACTGGTCCAGTCCATTGACCCTATTTGGGTGATCCCTATCTTACAGAGTGTCCGTAGGTATAAGCATATATTCAGTTATATTCCGCATGTACCGCATGTATAAGTAGTCTGGCCCATATTTTCAACTTAGTAGAACAAACAACAGGAATTTTTTTTTTCTTTTTAAATAATTTTGCAGAAAGCCTGAAAGAAAAAAAGAACCCCTAATAAAACTATTTAAGAGTTTAAGAGTTGCATTCTTATTATGTAAGGATGATTTTAACAACTTTTTAACATATAATTCTTCCTTATGGAGGTATCAATACTGTACTGTAAAGAAATTTCATGGGGAAAATCTTTATATGCAGTATAGAAAATTAACAGAAGTACTAGTAGAAGAGGGACATCCTGACTTGGGTTTGGCTTCCTGACCCAGAGAAGTGGATACAGCCCCTCCAGAGCTCTGTTACAAGGGAAGGGCTGTCAGATTCGTCTGGACTGGACCAGTGTTGATCTGTTAGTAATAGAAAAGCTGATAGGCCAGCAGTTTTAGCTCTTGGTCTTTCTTTTCTTTTGGTACAACAATGCAAGATGCTCTTATAACATTTGCTAACAGGACCAGGAGGATCTAAAAAGGACCAGCCTAATGTAGGAAGTGTTAAAGGGTTGTTTGGACCAGAGGCTTTAGATTATTTTAGCCCCTGCATTTACCTTTATCGGTAGAATGATTTCACTTAGATGTATAATGAAAAGTGATAATGCAAAAATTATATTCATGTAATAGACACCAAACTTGGCAATTTAAGTGGCATAGCTTTAGTCAAGGTACACAGATGGCAATGCCATAGAAAGTCCATAATACCTGCTGCATCCATCACCCTCATTTTAAATGTTACCCTAATAATCAATGCGGTTAACAAGTATACTGGCTAAGAGTCATGAAATTTCTCTTGTCCGGATGAGAATTTTAGGTTACTATATGGTTTATAGGTATTAATAGAAAAATGAATGCCCCAAATAAACAAGTCTTAGAAATCTTTCATTTTTATGTTTAAGATGGTACAACTAGGTCATATTAGTACACCTGGGTCATTTTATTTGAATTCAAGAGTCAAATGGAAAAATTCCCTAATATGTTTATCTCACTAACTTTTGTTTTGTTTTGTTTTTTCTGTTTATTGGGTTTTGATTTTTTTTTTTTTTATAAGTCAGGTGGTTTAATGTTGAGGTAATATTCAAATTTGAGAAGTTGACATGTAGCAATCCAAGCAACAAAATGGTCTTTGCTGTTACCTCAGTTCTTATTATAGTGGCCTATTTGGTGCCTCTATAGTTAAGAATCAGGGTTCCCCCCTATTTTCAGGGGTCCGTGTCTTGGCTGTTAGAGATGTTAACCCTGGCTGACTGCCTGGAGTAGTCTATGGGTGAGTGGATGTGTGTTGAACTTCAGTTTTCTTTTCACATGCATGTTGGGGTGGGAGGTGGGGCATATCTAAACTGTCCATCACATTCAATACAGAAAAATTAATTGGAGATTTCAGATAAATTTTAAACACCTTTTTGAACTTCCCGAATATAACCTTGTTTAAAACTGTTACTTGCAGTCTTGTTAGTTATGAGCCAGTATTTTTAAGTCCCTGGGAGGGGATTGATTGGGGGAGGTACCTAATGAGATTACACAAACCCAGATCCTAAGATTATATCTACATGATTTTAAAACCTGTGTATTCAATTGTTTTCTTTCTAATTTCTAAAAAAGTACATTGGCACACATGCACCTCCCCCTCCCAGTTAATTGCAATCTAATGCCAAGCGGCACCTCTTTATTAATTACCAAATAGTCTGTGTGACCAAGGACTAACATTTTTAAGTTTACTCAGCTCTATCCTCATGGGCCTATATATTTAATACCTCCAAAGATATTTTCAGGATAGGCTTCGTATACTTTTGTTGGTTATTTAGAGTCCTGTGGTATGTTTGTGGTATAGGAATGTCATGGTAAATTGTTTTTCAATAAATATTTTGAAAGTTATGTTTCCATATGAAGTTTTTTTTTAATCTATATTTTTGGGTTTTTGTGCACATATAACATTTCCTCGGATAAAATCAAGCAAATGACTTAAGGCCTCATTCAGTTTGAGCTTAATTTAGCTCATATTCTGTGATAAAGCAACATAATACTAGGAGCCTAGGATCGCAGCATGATAATGTTAAGTGGCAGCCAGTTTTATCTAAAAAATAAAAATCATTGGCAGTTTTCCCTTATTATCACTACTTTAATGTAGTTTTCTCTCAATCCAAGCACTTTGATATAATGCAAATACTCTAGATTGAGAAAAAAGATTATCATCTTCTGTTAGTGATGTAACTTAATATGCTATTTATGGTTCTAATGAAGAATAATACCCTAATAATTTATAGTGTGGAATGTTTAGAATAAGTTAGAGAGGCAAATGTCACCACAATTTCTAGAATTTAAAAAAAAAAAAAAATCTCCAAGGAAGAAAAAAATTATCTCACAATAACCAATAGCTCTCACAAAGTTTTCTTATATGGTAGGATTGTGTGTAAGGAAGCCTAGATCAATTTAAAAGATTTTTCTGGAAGTTCAAAGTAATGTAAAAAAAGGGGGGGGGGGGGCCCTTTGGTCTCATCCTCTCTGACTTTCATTTCTCTTATCCAGTCTTTTTCCTAAAGTTTGGTGCTACTCAAGTTGGGTGCATCAGGGAGCTCCGTAACACTCAGTGCCACACAGGTGGTCAGTCACTTCTGCATCCAGTGTAATGGAGCCGAATGGGTTTTTTAGACCATTATTCTTATGGGTCCCCAAAGCTGACTTTGCTCAAAGCCTTAGGACCTTATTACCATATCAAAGCTCTGTCTCTGCTTAAGAATGAACTCGCTGTTGCTTCATAGTAATCCCAACGTGCTTTTCATTTTTGAAAATAAAAAAAAATTGACAAAGACCTTTGCTTCTAGGATGTTTGGGGAAGAGTTCATAATATGGTGAAGATTGAGTACAGAGACTGCAACCTTATAAATAATAACTTGCCACTTGGCTGCTCCTTCTAATGCAAATACTCAACAGTAAACATGCCTAAAACATCATTGAAGCATTTGGCCATACTTCTGAAAGAATTGTTTGCTAAGTAGCAGGTATAGTTAACTGTAAGTTGGTATTTATTCTTTCCCCAGAATATGTAGCCTTGATGCTTCCAAACTGCTTGTTGTGTTTTGTTTGTTTTTCCTTTTTTCAGAATAGCAAAGTTACTACTGAAAAAACACTTATTTATAATTAGTGCAAATTTTTTAAGAGTTTCATTTTGCTTTAAAATTAACGTATATTTCATCTCTTGGCTTTGGAGAATCTCAGATCTTGCTAGAAAATTCTTTTTTAAAAATCTTACATTTGGATTAATCTCCAGCTTGAACACTAATAGAGTTGTATTGTCCACAAATCTCAGGAATGTTTTAGGCAGAAAACTGGTTGTACCTTGTTGGTGATCTGAAGGAGTGTATTTTAGGATTAAATAATACCCTTCTTTAATTGCAATCCTAGGTATCGATAGCATGAGTGGCCTTAGTGAGTTTGTTGAAGTGTACATTTTTTCAAAAGTAAAATTTAAGATTAAAAATATATGCTATATATAGATATCTAGAAAACTTGGTTTGTGGTGCACAAGTTAAATGTTGGATCACTAAATAACTGTTGCAGGTACCATTTGTGTAACATGACTCATTTCTGTATATTCCTTTTATGGGAAGATATGTTGCCATGGTAACTAAAACTTTTCAGTTTAGTTCTACTTTTATGATGTGAATGAATGCTACATTTTATTAAATATTACCAGGTCAGTACTATTTTTATATTTTATTAAGCAACAGGGGATTTTAGTTTAACGCATTAAAAATAAAAAGCTCTTAATGAAATGATTAAAAGCAAATCACTAACAATTCTTTACATGAGAATCCCCACTAATAGTGCCACAATAATTTCTATAGAAATATCTAAGGTCATTGATAGATTTTTTTTGACAATTCTTCATTGTGTCATAATGACCTTTCATATCATTCTTATCACAAACTTGTAGTACCCACCATTATTTGTAACCATTAAACCATACTAAGTATGTTTGTAACCAGCATTGTGATATATTCTGTACTTGTATTGCTAAAAATGAATTATTGACCTAATAAATATAGTGTTCCTGCATTCATAGTGTGTTTCCAATTTAGTCTGAACACTTTTGATTAGGACTTGGGATTTAAACATTGCAGACTGTTTTCATTAGAGAACAGTGCGAGAGAAACGGTTGGAACCAGAACGTAAGTGCTCTTGTTCAAGAAAAGAAAGATGTATGGCAGAGGAGGCACAGGTAATAGTATTTGGAAATGGTGCCCATGAAAATACCTATGTAAAGTCTTACCTGTGCAGCTCAATGACAAGAGAGGCTTCCCTTAGGCTTAAGTTTCTTCTTCTTGGTACTTATGTAGTATTTTACTTAAAGCTTTGTTAAAGCCATTACCATCTAATCATAGAACTTACAGAATTAAGACTGTTTCCAGCTTATAAACTTTGGCAATTTGTGCATTTACTTAACATAGAGTTTACGCTGTAACAAATCCTATTCTTTTTTTTTTTTTTTTTAACCCTGGCAGTAGGAAGTTCACCTTGTTTTTTGTTTTTTTAATATATTTTATTGATTTTTTACAGAGAGGAAGGGAGAGAGAGAGCTAGAAACATCGATGAGAGAGAAACATCGACCAGCTGCCTCCTGCACACCCCCCACCAGGGATGTGCCCGCAACCAATGTACATGCCCTTGACTGGAATTGAACCCGGGACCCTTCAGTCCGCAGACCGACGTTCTTATCAGCTGAGCCACATCAGTTTCGGCAACAGATCCTATTCTTAAGTGTTAGCAAATTATATCCACTTATTTTATGCACATTTCTACAGTTTAAAAATTCAAGGCAGCCCTGGCCAGCTTGGCTCAGTGGATAGAGCATCAGCCTATGGACTGAAGGTCCCAGGTTCGATTCCGGCCAAGGGCACATGCCTGGATTGCGGGCTCGATCCCTAGTAGGGGGTGTGCAAGAGGCAGCTGATCAATGATTCTCATCATTAATGTTTCCTCCCTCTCTGAAATCAATAAAGAAATATATATATTTGAAAAAAAAGGTAAATTACTCAATAGGATGGCTATTACAGTGCATGATGGGTGGGAATATAAAATGATGCATCTGCTTTGGGAAATGGGTGGTTCCTCAAAAAATTAAAAGTAGAATTACCATGTGACCCAGCAATTTTTCATCTAGGTAATATATTTAAAAGAATTAAAAGCGATTCAAACAGATACACATACACCCATATTCATTGTATTCACAATAGCCAAAATATGGAAGCAACCCAAGTGTCCATCAACAGATAAATGAATGTTTTTAAATGTGGTATATACTACATAGAGTGAAACTTTTTTTTGTTATTGATTTTCCACAGAAAGGGAGAGGGATAGAGAGCTAGAAACGTCAATGTGAGAGAAACATCGACCAGCTGCCTCCTGCACACACCCTACCAGGGGTGTGCCTGCAACCACTGTACATGCCCTTGACTGGGATCGAACCTGGGACCTTTCAGTACACAGACCAATGCTCTATCCACTGAGCCAAACCGGTTTCGGCTAGAGTGAAACAGCCTTAAAAGAAAGGGAACCTGACACGTTCTACAACACGGATGAACCTTGATGGCATTCTGTTAAGTGAAACACACCAGTCACAAAGGGACGGGGAAGAAGAGTAAATACTGTGTGATTCCACTATGTGAGGTATCTAAGGTAGTCAAACTCCTAAAACAAAGTAGAACGGTGGTTGTCAGAGCCAGGAGAGGGGAGGAGGGAGTGGTTGCTTAATGGATAAAGAGTTTCAGTTTTGCAAAATGAAAGAACAAACGATACCAGGAGAAGCAATAGATTGAGCTTTGTGGGTTGCTTATCTTTTGTGGAAAATGCTTTGGCCACATATTTGTGTCATTAGTGTATGGGAAGTGTGCTGATGTGAGGGTCCTCAGCTCCGAGTTCTAGCGCCACTTCTGGTGTTGACATCCTATACAACTTCGGAGAAGTCACCTTTTTTCTTGGGCTTCTTTTTCCCCATCTGAACCAGGAGTTGGTTGGATTAAATGTTCTATTTGGGTTTGTCCATTCACTCATTTATTCATTTTTTCATTCATTCATTCTACAAATGTTTAAGTACTTAGTACATGCTGGGTACTATCGTAATTGCTTGGGATATAGCAATGAAATAAAACATACAAAAAGCTCTGCCCTCTGAAACTTATATTTTAGTGGGAGAAGACCATCAATAAACAAGAAATAAAATCAGTCCTAGCCAGTTTGCCTCAGTGGACTGAAGGGTCCCAGGTTCGATTCCGGTCAAGGGCACATGCCAAGGTTGCCGACTCGATCCCCAGTAGGGGGCGTGCAGGAGGCAGCCAATCAATGATTCTCATCATTGATGTTTCTGTATCTCTTGCCCTCTCCTTTCCCTCTGAAATAAATAAAATATATTAAAATAAGCAAATAAATAATAAACTAAATTATCTAATATCTGAGGGGTATAAGTACTTTAGAAAAACAAAAACGGATATTGAGAAAGAGAGAGTGTGTGTGGGGGGGGGGGGGCATGTTGGAATTTAAAACAGAAGGACGGTAGGCTGCACTGAACAAAGATTTGAGAGCAATAAGGAGTTAGTTAGCAAGTGGTTATCTTGAGAAAGGACATTCCAGGCAGGGGAAACAACCAGTGACAAGGCCCTGAGGCAGGAGCGTGCTTGACAAGTATGAGAATGCAAGGATGAGGGCAGAGGAGTAACAGGACGAATAGTAGGAATAGTCTGTAAATGGCCTTATAGCACACACTTTGGCTTTTAATCTGCACGAGGTAAAGAGCAATACTTTATTTAGGTTCACAGCAAAACTGCGTAGAAAGTACAGAAATTTCCTGTACACTGCCATCCCCGCACACACACAGCCTTCCCCACCAGAGTGGTGCATGTGTTCCACTTGATGAGCCCACACTGACCCATCACAATCACTCAGTGTCCATAGTTTACGTTAGGGTTCACTCTTGTTTGCACATTGTGTGTGTTTGGACAAATGTACAGTAGCATGTATCTACCATTCTAGCATCATACAAGTAAGTGTGCTACTAGTAAGTATCCTGTGCTGTTGGAGGATTTTGAGCTGAGCAATGTGCAGTGATCTTCCCTTTGGAATTCTGAGATCCCCCGGAATTTAAGATTAAGGGTGTCAAAGCCTTGCCTCGCCTGTTCCCATTTTTGCCTTCAGGCTTCCTGATTGTCCCCAAAGCGGACAGCTCCCCCACTTCCTCCTAGTCTCCATCTCTCTGCACACCCCTCCTGGTTGAGAGAGTAAGTAGAGACCCATAATTCCTCTAGGTGGCAGTACTGCCTCACCCAGGGGATGCCTTCCTGGGACTTCCTAAGGGAAATCTCTCTGAGCAGAGAAAATAGGAGACCCCAGTTATCGGGGACACACACCTCCAGCCTGCTTCGCCCCTATCTCAGTGTCAGGGATCACCCACGGCAAGTTCAAGTGTGGCCAGTTGTTAAAAGCCAGAAGTCTGTTGTTTTTCATGGGAAATGTACTGAGTTCAGATTGGTAAGTAATCCTTTTTAAAAAGTTTTATAGACAAGTAGACAGCAGACACCGTAAGTGGCAAATACAAGAAGCACATCAGTGGCCTGAGTGCAGCACACAGGCTGCCGATTTTTGACCACAGGTTTGAATCACCCTCCTGGCAAAGCCCATTGTTGTTTCTTCTTTGGTCTGCCTCTGCCCTCTCTCACGTCCATGCGTTTTGCTCACTATCTCCAGAGCATCTACCCAATCCCCAGGTCACAGCAGCCCAATTCGGCTGCTTGACATCCCCCTTACCACGGCCCTCCCCGACCCCCCAAACTTCCCCACGTGGTTAAATCCAGGCAATTCCGGCAGGCTGCAGGACTTCTCACTCTCTGACCCCAGGCCCACTCCTCTCCCCAGACTCGCATCTGGCAAGTGCATATCAGCTTCTCTGTTACTCCTGAGGCCTTCCCCAGGCCCCTGTATTCACCCCACGTGTCTATGTAATGTCTATTCCCACGTGTCTCCCCACTAGACTGTGATGGTCCTTGACATAAGTGACCTCTTCTTATTATCCGTTGTATGTGTGGGATACCTGCCACTCAAAAGGTGGCTGGCAAATGTTTTTAAATAAATAAATAAATAATGAATGGTGCTTATTAGCTAAGTAAAATAGACCTGTATTTTTTAAAATATATTTTATTGATTTTTACAGAGGGGAAGGGAGAGAGACAGAGAGCTAGAAACGTCTATGAGAGAGAAACATCGACCAGCTGGGATGTGCCGGCAACCAATGTGCATGCCCCTGACCAGAATCGAACCCGGGACCTTTCAGTCCGCAGACCGACGCTCTACCACTGAGCCAAACCGGTTTCGGCTAGACCTGTATTAAGGATGCTTAGTTCCCATCACGTTTATGCACAATTCAGACGCAAGCGTCCTTTTGATAAAGAAAAGTTTATTCTTACCCCTCGGGGTCCCCATCTCCCCAGGTGCAGAGGTATGAGGACAAACGTGCTCTGGGACCCTGGGCGAGCTGTCCCTCTGCCCCAGCCAGGTCTTCTTATGGGTCGGTCTCTGGGGTTCCTGGGGCTTCCTTAATCCTCTTTCTCTTGAGTTTTGGTGTTTGATGAAGTTTCCTTAAAGAACCTGAAAAAGGGAAGGTCAGACACAGCTCTGATGACATCACACATACAAGAACTTCAGTCTGTAACATTTGGGGAGCAGTGGTAGAGATCTAAAGAAAGGAAAACAAAATCTTACTTCCAACCTATGTCCTTTTTCTCTCTCACGGAAATCTGTGGAGTAGTTTACAGACGCGGGATTCTCCCCTAGCCACAGAGTAAGGAAATGGCCTGCCCACTGCCTCGTGAGAGAGAACCAAAAATCAGCTGCCTCCTGCACGCCTCTCCGCTGGGGATCGAGCCCAAAACCCAGGCATGTGCCCTGACCAGGAATCGAACCAGCAGCCTATCAGTGCATGGGGCCATGCTTCATCAGCTGAGTCACCTTCACCAGGGCAAGACCCATATTTCTTGACATCTGGCTACAGACTGATTCCTCCCCACTCCTTTCTCCATGCTCCAGTTTCATGCTCCAGTTCCCAGTGCTTTAGTGCTGGACTGTTTGCAAACACCATTGCCATTGTTTTAAGTAAGAACTGACATAAACATGGTGCCACAGAAACACCATGCACGTTACCTTTAATTGCACGGATAACATCCAGGCCATCATGGGGCGGGGGGGGGGGGGGTGTCCATCAGATAGTATAGTATGTGTTTTCTTATGTAACACATACAGGAAGCACATAACCTTATCTCTAATGTCTCCTAGCTTCCTCCATTTTTTTTTTTTAAAAAAAAACATGAACTCATCCAGACTTTTGATCCAAAGTCCTGTTTATAGATAGAAGAGCAAGCTTGAAAGATGCCAAAAGAAAGAAACAAGAAAAAGTGGAACATTTTGATGAATAATAGCCTGAGCTCTTCCAACAGGTCAGGGAGTAAGAAAGAGGTCTGGTAGGGTAAAAGAGACTTAAGACACACAGCCAGGAGGGATGCATGAAGTTTGGGAAGCCAGTGCAAAAGACTTGGGAAATTTTAAATATGGAGTATTTAAGCCAACAAATGGATGAAACGAAAATATTGACATGGAAGGTTGACAACTGAAGAACACACGTTCAAATCCAAGGTATATACATTGTAGTCTTGGCCAGGAAGTCAGGTGGTTAGAGTGTTGTCCCAATACCCCAAGGTTTGGGGCCTCAGTCAGGCCACATGCAAGAATCAACCAATGGCCTGGATGGCGTGGCTGGGTGGTTGAGCGTGGACCTATGAAACAGGAGGTCACGGTTTGATTCCCTGTCACATGCCCGGGGTGCAGGCTTGATCCCCAGTGGGGGGCATGCAAGAGGCAGCCAATCAGTGATTTTCTCTCATCACTGATGTTTCTATCTCTCACTTCCTCTCTGAGATCAATAAAAAATAAAAATCCACCAATTAATGCATAAGTGGAACAACAAATTGATGTTTCTCTCTCAAAGAAAAATTTTAAAAAGAACCCCCCCCCCCTCAAAAAACACACGTATGTACATAGTGATCTCATTTTGGTTAAAATGGATGTTTTATATACATAAAAACCATTTGGAAGGTGCTAGCTGTGGTGATGACAATGTGCTGTTTATATTTTCTTATTTTTGCTTATCTGTATTATCTAACTTTTATTTATTTTAAAAAAATTTTTTTAATTTTATTTTATTTATTTATTTTTTTACAGAGAGGAAGGGAGAGAGATAGAGAGCCAGAAACGTCAATGAGAGAGAAACATCGACCAGCCGCCTCTTGCACACCCCCCACCGGGGATGTGCCCGCAACCAATGTACATGCCCTTGACCGGAATCGAACCCGGGACCTTTCAGTCCTCAGACCGACGCTCTACCACTGAGCCAAACTGGTTTCGGCTGTATTACATAACTTTCTATGATATGCTTATGTTTGTAGCAATAAAACATTATTCTAAGAATTGCATGAAAGCCAAACTTCTTGCTTTTTTTTCTTTTTTCTTTTTTAAATCAATCTTTATTGTTCATATTGTTACAAAGGTTCCTCATTTCTTCCCCCCTCCACCAGGTTCCCACCCCACCCTCCGCCCCCTCCCCATCCCCCATTGTCCTCATCCATAGGTGCAGTTTATGTTCAGTCTCTTCCTCCCTCCCTTTCCCCGATAGTAAATCCCTTTTCAGATAGTAAATCAGTTACTTAGCATTTTCTCATATCAATAATACCACCACATGCCCAATGATACATTTCACACAAAAGACATTTCCAAATAGGTCAACCAGCCTCATCCAGGCCCCACCCAAGGCACTCACAGATCAACACCCCAGCCCTATACTAACTCAACACATCCAGATCTAAGCCTTCATCACTTGGTTCAGCAGACCCTCAAGTTCCCACAAAAGTTTCCAGCCATGTCTGAGAGGCAGCCGTGGGGCAGGGGCAGGCGAGGAGCGAGCTGTTCCGGGCCTGGCTGCTCCGGGTCTGGCCTCTGTTGCTCTGGTTCATTCCAAAACCAGCTGCTCCGGGTCTGGTCACCGCTGCTCCCGACCTAGTTGCTCTGGACCTGGCTGCTGCTGCTTTGGGCCTGGCCGCACCCGACCCGGCTGCTCTGGGCCCGGCTGCTCCGGGCCCAGCCACTCCCAGCCTGGCCGCTCCCAGCCTGGCAGCCTCTGCTCCGGTCCTGGCCGCTCCCAGCCTGGCAGCCGCTGCTCCGGACCTGGCCGCTCCCAGCCTGGCAGCTGCTGCTCTGGGCCTGGCCGCTCCCAGCCTGGCAGCCGCTGCTCCGGGCCTGGCCACACCAGACCCGGCTGCTCCGGGCCTGGCCGCTCCCAGCCTGGCAACTGCTGCTTTTGGCCTGGCCGCACTAGACCCGGCTGCTCCAGGCCTGAAAGCCAAACTTCTTAACCTACCATACAAGGGCTTCCCCTGTTACCCATATCTTGCTCATCTCCATCCTGCTCTGCTAATCCCAGACTGTCTGCCCATTGCCCCTCACCTCTGCACACACCTTTGCCCCCCTTCCTCTCCTCTCTTCCTCACTTCCTCTCCTTATCCCTTTCTTTAGAGCCTGTCCCAAATTTACCTCCTCAGACAGCCTGTTCTACCTTTGCCTGAAGGACTCAGATTGATCCTTGGTAAGAGAAGGATAATAATATCCTCAGGATGCTGTAAGGCCTAAGTGAAAGTATGAGATACATAATTTCCTCTGATTCATGGATTCCTTGGCCTAGATCACCTTCATGACCGACTGATCTTCATTCCATTATAGGTTTCACTTCCCCAATTTTAACTAGGCACTGGGGCTAGGGGCCCACCCAGACCCCAGGCAGGATTCTGGGTCTCGGTAGCTGCCTAACCCGTGCCCACTGCACCTGACCTGCTCTCCCACTCGGTCCATGGTTGCTGATCTGCACTAGCCCCAGCTAGCCGGCCTTCAGAGGAAACACCTGGGTCCAACTTAGGACCATGCTCTGAGGTCTTAGGGAACCCTATTTGCCTCCACTTTCTCCCCCAGGAGCTACATAAGAACAGTTCCCTGGCCCCAGGAGCCAGTTCCAGAAGAGTGAGGAGCGGGTGGCTCCAACACTGCTTTGCACCTCACTGCACAGAAGAGGTCTTCCTAGGTCCCCACCAGGCCTGGGGTTCTTCCCATTGAGGAGTCTCTCCTCAGAGTCAGGCAGTGCGGTCAGGGCCGAGGCCAGAGCTGCTGGGAAGGCCATTCGCTGCCCTTCTGGGGATGAGCGCCCTCCCTGAGCCCATACCCCACCCAATACCTACGACGGGTGTCCTGCTGCAAGTACACTTCCTGGGAGTCCCCCCTCATGGCCACTAGAAACAACCTCTGCTCTGCTCCTGGTCAGATGGGAAAGTGCCTTCACCTAAAAGTTAACTGAAAAACGCAGGATTTAAAACTGTATGTGTCGCCGAAACCGGTTTGGCTCAGTGGATAGAGCGTCAGTCTGTGGACTGAAGGGTCCTGGGTTCGATTCCGGTCAAGGGCATGTACCTTGGTTGCGGACACATCCCCGGTGGGGAGTGTGCAGGAGGCAGCTGGTCGATGTTTCTCTCTCATCGATATTTCTAGCTCTCTATCCCTCTCCCTTCCTCTCTGTGAAAAATCAATAAAATATATTTTTAAAAAAATAAAAAATTAAAAAAAATAAAACTGTATGTGTCACGAGAGGGGGAAATCACACAGAACCCTGAGGGAGACACACCAAAACAACAACAGTCATGGCCTCTGGGTGCTAGTGATTTTCCCTCTTCTCCGTGCATCTCCTACTTTCTATAGTGAGCACACCTGCCAGGAGGGGGAGGAAACAGAGAGAAAACAAAGGGGAGGAGGGGAAGGAACGTGGACAGAAGAAGAAATGCAGGTTTGAGAGGCAATGGGAAGGAGGGAAGTGGCGAGGGCCCTCCTCCAGGCACTCTCCACACGTCTAGCGGGCATCACCTCTCCTCCCGTGGGCCCCGGCGTGTGGCTCTGCCATCAGGGAGGCCTCGCCGCTGGGGGCCTGCATCTTGGACAGCCTCTCCTTCATGCCGCTGATGTTGCCGTGCAGCCCCCAGGCGCTGCAGAGCTTGGGCAGGTTGTCCTCCTGGTCAGCCAGCAAGCAGCTCTCCGGAGCGTCCAGAGGGCTGAAGGCTGCCTGCAACGGGGACAGAGCGTTCAGAAGAGTGTGGAGAAGTGAGGGGCCCGAGTTCCACAGTGCCGGCCGCGCCCTGGTGGGGTTAAACGGCTGCGGTCTGGCTGCACCAAACCTCTGCCTCGCCAGAAGGATGGAGACTCACGGATGCGGCAGAGAGAGGTTCATGGAGACATGGGGGCCAGGCTGCGGACGGTCTGTTCCTGGGTGGTTCTCTGCTTTGAGGTAGGTCCTCCATTTCTTTTTGTTGAGTTACAGGGTTTTATGTGTTTGTGGTGAAGCAGTTTTTTTTTTTTTTAAGTTCGTTGCAGCCCTAGCTGGTTTGGCTCAGTGGATAGAGCGTCAGCCTGCAGACTGAAGGGTCCCAGGTTTGATTCTGGTCAAGGGCATGTACTTTGGTTGTGGGCACATCCCCAGCAGGTGGGTGTGCAGGAGGCAGCTGATCCATGTTTCTCTCTCATCGATGTTTCTAGCTCTCTATCTCTCTCCCTTCCTCTCTGTAAAAAAAATCAATAAAATATATATATATATATATATTTTTAAAGTCCTTTGCAAAATTAAAATTGAGAGCCTGAAAAATATCTTTTGGAATTTTCCTGGTTGGTGAAACCCGGGAATCGCTGAAATGGCAGCTCCTGGTGTTCAGAGGAGGAATCACTGGACCGATCCACCCAGTGGTGTTCAGAGGAAGAGGTTTGGTTAAAGCTGCACAGCTAGAGTATGCGGTGGGGAGGGGCGGGGCGGGGCGGGGCTGGGTGGAGAGTCGGGCATGGTTGGTTAGAGCAGGGCTTCCCCCTGTGCCAGCGGTTTGAACTCTGCTCTTTGAACCCTACGCGCACACCACCCAGCCCGCCCAGGAGGAGCCTCCCGAGCCTCTCACCAGGAACTTGGTGTTCTGGTTGTTCTTGGTGTACTTGTAGAGCCTGAGAAGCTGCTTTGCCTCCAGCTCCGAGAAGAGGGAGACGAATCTCCAGAGCATCCTACAGGGAGAAACCTGAGGCTGAGGGAGGCGGAGCACAGCCCCTGTCCGCTCAGGTCCTACCCTGGGGAAATGGGCCATGGGCTGTCTTCTCGGTTTTTGGCTGAGGGAATATGAAGGTTTTTCAGATCTTGGATGCCCGCGCTGGTGATGAGCACCCACACCACACAGAACCTGTTCCATCAGAGGTCACTGTCCTCAGGCTCAGGAGGGTTTTTTGTCCTCTGTGTGTCCAGCGGTGGTGAATCAATGCCGCTCTGAGTGACTAGAGAACCCTGTTCTGTCCACCCCATCGTCCCCATGCTCACTCCGGGATCCTGACGCTCTCACATCAAGAGGAGGGACTGGCCGGGACCGGTTTGGCTCAATGGATAGAGCGTCGGCTTGGGGACTGAAAGGTCCCGGGCTCGATTCCGGTCAAGGGCATGTACCTTGGTTGCGGGCATATCCCCGGTAGGGGGTGTGCAAGAGGCAGCTGATCGATGACTCTCTCATCCATGTTTCTGACTCTCTGTCTCTCTCCCTTCCTCTCTGTATAAAATCAATAAAATATATTAAAAAAAAAAAAAGAGAAGGGACTGGGGGCTCTTGACTGAGGTGTGGCTTGGAGTCTAGATGGGGAGACCCAGGAGTGGGTGTCGGGGAGGGGCCAGGAGGCTGCCTACTTCTTCCAGTGCTTCATCTCCCAGGCGCGGCAGTAGTGCTTCAGGAAGGTGTTGATGTGGTCGCCCAGGACCACCAGGCTCTGCTTCATGTACTTTAGCTTCTTCTTCTGGGGAAGGTCCTGGGGCAGGTACAACTTTCGCAGGCACTTCTTTAATGGCCTTAGACATTCTTTACACTGAGGAGGCAACGAGGGAGGTGAGGGGCCATATGAGAAAAGAAGAGGCAGACGGGCCACCCCGAGCAACCAGCAGGCTGGTCCAGCTGCAGCCCTCAGGGCCCAGGAAGGCTTTACAATGTTAAGCGAGGAGGCTCCAGTCAATGTCCTACCTACTTCTTTCCCAAGAGTGTGACAAATAAGGCAATGAGCTATGGGTCTGAGGCCTGCCAGTTTCTGGCCCAGGTTTCCTGATGTGCAGGGAGCAGGGAGCAGGGTCCGGGGACGGCCCCTACTCACAATTCTGAAGGTACACTGGTCCAGGCCCTTGGCATGGCACACAAGCGAGTCTCCAGCGGGCATGGTGCTGGAGCTCTTCTCCGAGCAGGGCACATCCATCACCTGGGGGGGAAACAGGGGGCAGCGGTCAGCTGGGGGCTTTTGCTCCTGAGGGGCAGTGCTGGACAATCACTGAATCAAATGCTGGCCAGAGCCTTTCTCCATTTCCCCTACGACTTTTTCCTTGACCTAGCCCTGAGACAAGTGAATCCTGGGCAAAGACACTCATCTCTGAGAACCCCTGCTTAGAAAACCTAGAATGGCCCAGCCGGTGTGGCTCAATGGTTGAGCATCAACCTATGAACCAGGAGGTCACGGTTCAATTCCTGGTCAGGGCACATGTGCAGTTGTGGGCTTGATCCCCAGTGTGGGGTGTGTGGGAGACAGACAATCAATAATTCTCTCCCATTTTTGATGTTCCTCTCTCTCTCTTTCTCTTCCTCTCTGAAATCAATAAAAATATACTTAAAAGAAAAAGAGCCCTGGCAGATTTGGCTCAGTGGATAGAGTGTTGGCCAATGAACTGAAGAGTCCCGGGGATGATTCCTATCCAGGGCACGTGACCAGGTTACAGGGTTGGTCCCCGTTAGGGGGTGGCAAGTGCAAGAAGCAGCCGATCAATGATTCTCTCTCATCATTGATGTTTCTATCTCTCTCTCCCTCTCTTTTCCCCTCTGAAATCAATAAAAAATATTTTTAAATGAATAAATAAAAGTGAATAAAAAAATAAGAGTTAACCTAAAATAAAATTTTAAAGAAAAGAAAACCTAGAATGCCCAACTCATTTTTAAAAAAATATATTTTATTGATTTTCTTACAGAGAGGAAGGGAGAGAGATAGAGAGCTAGAAACATCGATGAGAGAGAAACATCGACCAGCTGCCTCTTGCACACCCCCTACCGGGGATGTGCCCTTAACCAAGGTACATGTCCTTGACTGGAATCGAACCTGGGACCTTTCAGTTCGCAGACCGATGCTCTACTGCTGAGCTAAACCGGTTTCGGCCCAACTCATTTTTTAAAATAATAATTATAGCATAGTACAGTAGCTAACTTTTCAAAGCTCTAGGTAAACATTAACTCATTCGCTCCCAAGTTCTGTGAGCGCAGATCTCGTCATCCCTCCCTGGTTGCAGATAAGAGCACTGAGGCACCAGGGAGTTAGTCACTCCTTGGAGGAATGAGCAGGGATTCGTGCACTCATTCCTTCAGTGAACATTTGTTGAATACCTGTCTCAGGCCCACCTCTTTCTGTCCCTAACTCTTAAAATTATGCCATGCTAATGGGCACTCAGAAAAAATGAGTGATGATGGTGAATGTGAGAAGGAATTTTCTGACAGCAAAAGTGGGGCGCAAAAAAAAAAAAAAAAATCTAATTAATGAAGATAAAGTGACTTGAAGGCAGAGCACAGAATTAGGTTGGCATGGTGGAATTTGCTCCTGACCTTATAAAAGCCTCTCAGAAAAGCGAGCATTAATTCCTGCCTGTGTTCAGGAGAACAAGGAAGACTCAGGCCCAGACCATTCTGAAGGGAGAGGTCAGGGGATGGAGGTTAGTAGATGGAGAAGGTTCAGGACCAGGGTTCCTCCAGGCCCCTGAGACAGGGGACTCTGGCTGACCAACGTTATAAACATATACCCCACACAACCACACACACACACACACACACACACACACACACACCACAAGATCCCTTGTGTCTTCATAACCAACAACCACCTTATCAGGAATCTTTCCATCACCTTGCCAGTAGTATATGTCTTTGATAAACCATTTGATCGAATTAACCTTCTCTTGTTCTTTTGGTTTCTTGCTAATTCACGTACCTCACCAGTTTTCCCTCTTCTCCTCTTGAATTGCGTAGCCTGTTTTCCAAAAGCAGCCCCTCCAGGGCCCTCCTTTCCTCCTTTCCTCCCTCCCATCCTCCCATCCCCAGCCCCACCGCACCTTCTCTTGAGGTTTGTCCTCCTCATCCCCTTGCCCATCTGAGGACTCCATCTGCAGTGGGCTCCGGAGTGGCACTCCTCCCGGGGGGGGCCCCCCAAGCTCTGACCTACTCCTGCTCCTGTGACCTCAGTGTCTCAGGGGGTGGGCGGGCTGACTCCAGAACCCCGGGCAAAACCATGGCAACTGCCAACACAGAGCCCAGTGCCCTTCCCCCGCCCACCCCACATTCCTGGGGTGGCCCCCAGCCTTCTCCTCCAACAGGGAACTGGACGAGGGAAGCGAGAGCGAGCTGCTGAGTGCGCGCAGGCTGGACGGGGGAGGCCGGCACCCCTTTTCCTAAGAGACGGCCGGATGCTGCTGATGTCGAAGTCATTTTCCTGCCTGTGCCCCATTCATGCCCCCCTCAGGCACCCCGTGGGCTCCCTGAGAGTGAGGACCAGGGTTTGTAACATTCCTTTCCGGGTTCGGAACACAGGACTAGAAGGTGCCCCGTGGGAATGGAATACAGTAGCTCTCTATGGAGCTAGAGCTTCTCTTCTACGGGGGAGCCTCCGGGGGGTGAATAAGCGTTGGGTGTTGGCGGGGGTCGTGGTGGTGTTTTTGGGGGTGTGTACAAAAGGGCTAGCCACCATACACCATCTCCATTACGCTTCCCAGCAGCCCTCCCTGGGAGGAGGTGCCCGGAGGGAGCCCCTTCACAGAAGAGGGGCCCAGACGTGACTTGCCTTACGTCCGCAGCCACTAGGTGGCGCGGCGCTGTCCCCCTGGCTCCGCCGCTCCGTCTCCCCACCGCCGCCCTCGCCGCCCTCGCCGCCCTCGCGCTCGGGTCGGGGTGAGCGTTTCCGTGGCCGCCTGGTCCGCAGGTCCGCGGGGCCTCCCTCGAGGACGATGCAACGGCGCCCCCGCGCGTCCTCCATCAGGGCACTCGGCGGGTTACTGAGACCGTTGCAGCCTTCGTTTTCTCGCTGGACCCGCATCTGGACCCGCACCTGAACCCGCATCTTCGTCTCCTGGCCCCTGCCATCGTGTCCACTGGGTCTACGCTCCCATTCTCCCCGCCCAGTGTGGCCCCTTTTCTCCCCTAAGTTCGTGGGCACCGAGTGGGATCGCCACCGGCCACTGGAGCAGAAGTCAGGGCTCTCCCAAGCCTTCCCTTCTCCTTCTGGCCGGGTACCCACACATGAGAGGGTCTTGGTGGCTCTTGACCTACAGGACCAGGTGGCTTTTGCCTCCAAACTGGAAGGTCTGTTCTCTGAGCATGAATTCTGAATTATTTTGCAGCTCTTAAGAAGGATCATTATATGGACAAGGGTGAGGGAAAGGGGGCTCCCCTGTGCACTGCATTGGAAGTGATAATTAGCCAACAATTTATGCAGCGATGCAAAATGTTAAATGTGCCTTCCCTTTGGTCCATTTCCACAAATCAGTCCCAAGGAGAAGAGACGTAGGAGGGCTGTTACAATGGTAACAATTTGGAAACCACTGAAGTGCCATCCATGTGTGTGTTGCATGCCATTGAGTAGGGTCTGGCTCCTGGCGACCCTGTGGATGACAGTGGTGTTCCCAGCGTTCTGTCCTCAAAAGCCCCAATCAGTTCCTGCCTATGGTGCCTTTGACGGGTCAATCCAGCTCACAATGGTCCTCCTCTTTTCCTCCCCCTTCTGTTTTCCCAGCTTTGCTGTCTCTTCCAGAGAGCCCTGCGGCCTCATGAGGTGCCCAAAGTAGGACAGCTTCAGTTCTGTCGTTTTTGCCTCCAGCCATGTTTCAGGCTGGATTTGCTCTAGGATCCGCTTATTCACCTTTCGGGCTGTCCATGGTATCTGTAGAGCTCTTCCTCAGAGCCATATTTCAAACGAATCCTTTCTTTCCTATCTTCACTGTCCAACTTTCACATCCATACAGAGTAACTGGGAATACAATGTGTGGACGATCTTAACCTTGGTCTTCAGGGACATATCTTTGCTCTTGGTGATCTTTCCTAATTCTTCCGTTGCTACCCTTCCGAATCTTAGCCTTCTCTCGATTTCTTGGCTGCAGTCTCCATTTGAATGAATGACTGAACCAAGGTAAACAAAATCTTTAACAATTCCAACGGTTTCCTTTGTCTTTGCTGAAGTTGTGTATTTCTTCTGTAGTCATGACTTTTATCTTGTTGATGTTCAAATGCAGTCCTGGTTTGGCACTTTCTTCTATCATTTTCATCAGAGTAATATCAAACGATGGCTACTTTCTGGCAGTAAGATTGTGTCATTTGCATATCTCAAGTCATTGATATTTCTTGCAACAATTTGTATTCCTTCTTTGAATGTAACCCAGTTTTTTCATTTATATTCTTTACAGATTAAATAGGGAGATAAAATGCACCTGCCTGACACCTTTTTCTATAGGAAACCATTCTGTCTTTCCATGTTCTGTCTTATTGATTTTTTTTTTTTTTTTTTTTTTTTTTTTTTTTACAGAGAGGAAGAGAGAGGGATAGAGAGTTGGAAACATCGATGAGAGAGAATCATCTATCAGCTGCCTCTTGCACACCCCCTACTGGGGATGTGCCTGCAACCAAGGTACATGCCCTTGACCAGAATCGAACCTGGGACCTTTCAGTCCACAGGCCAACGTTCTATCACTGAGCCAAACCGGTTTTGGTTCCATGTTCTGTCTTAACAGTGGCTTCCTGTTCATAGTGCAGGTGACACATCAGGACAATCCAGTGCTGAGGCACGCCCATTTCTTTCAGAGCAACCTATAGCTTATCATGATCCACACAAAAGCTTTACTGTAGTTAATAAAACATAGACTAAACTTATTCTGCAATTCTTTGGAGCATTCTGGTATCCAACCAATGTTTGCAAATTTTTTACATTTTTATTTTTCAATTACAGTTTACTTTCAATATTATTTTGTATTGATTTCAGGTGTACAACATAGTAATTAGACAATCATATACCTTACAAAGTGTTTCCCCCAATATTTCCAGTACCCACCTGGCGCTAGACATAGTTACTACAATATTATTGACAATATTTTCTTTTCTTTTAAAAAATATATTTTATTGATTTTTTACAGAGAGGAAAGGAGAGAGATAGAGAGTTAGAAACATCGATGAGAGAGAAACATCAATTCAGCTGCCTCTTGCACACTCCCCACTGGGGATGTGCCTGCAACCAAGGTACATGCCCTTGACCAAAATCGAACCTGGGACCCTTCAGTCTGCAGGTGGACACTCTATCCACTGAGCCAAACTGGTTAGAGCTATTGACTACATTTTCTATGCTGTGTACTTTACAGCCCTGTGACGGTTCTGTAACTACCAATTTGTACTTCTTAATCCCTTTGCCCTTTACACCCAGTTCCACCAACCCCTACCCTCTAGCACGCACCAGTCCGCTCTGTGTGTCTGTGAGTCTGTTTCAATTCTGTTCACTTGTTTATTTTTGTTCTTTAGATTCCACGTATCAGTGCAGTCATATGATATTTGTCTATCTCAGACTTCCTGCGCTGAGCGTGTTTGCAATTTGATCTCAAGGGCCTCTTTTCTGAATCCAACTTGAACTTCCGGCATTTCTTGCTCCATACGAGGGAGAAGCTTTTGTTGCATCACCTTGAGCACCACTTCACTTGCATGGAAATTAGAGCAAATAGTTGCTCCACTCCTTGGCGTCTCCTTTCTGGAAGATTGGATTGTATATTGAACAAAGCTAGTCTGTAGGCCATTGTTTTGTTTTCCATATTTGTTGATGTATTCTTGTTAGGATTTTGTCAGATTCAGTCTCTGTGGCTTGAAATAATTCTAGTGCTATCACATCTACTCCTGGTAATTTATTTCTTCCCAATACTTGTAAGGCAGTTTTCACTTAGCTTTCTAGAATTGCGGGTCCTTCCTCAGAGGAATCTTCTTCAAAGATATCTGCCATCCTTTTGTCTTTTCTGTGTAAATTTTTGGTGTACTGTTTCCACCTTCCCTTTATTTTCTCCAGATCAGATAATGTGCTACCTTGTCGATCATTTGGCATTCTTTGTTTAGGTCTAAATATCCCTTTTTCCCCCCTTGAATCTTCTGGTAGAGATTGCTTGTTTTCCCTCTTTTGTTGCTCTCCTCCATCTCCTTACATTGACTATTGTAATGGTTCTCTTTATCTCTACGTGATAGTTCTTGAAACACTGTGTTCAGAATTCTAACCCTGTCATCAATAGGAAAGGGTAAATAAATGTGATACCCATACTTAAAAACACTACTTCATTAAATATTTAAAATTAATTTTAAAAAATACTATTAAAATACTCCTAGATATTAAAATACTATTCTATGCAGATTTTCGGAGCTTCTTTTTATATACTTACTTCACTTGGCTAGGCTGTGTAGCAACTTCCAGCTGCCTCAGAGTGCATGAACTCCAATCTCTGTCTCATTAGCTCAGTGAGATTGCTGTGTTCTCCCGTGTTCTGAATTTATGATGCAGAATGTGCCTCTAGGCGGAAAGCCAGGGCCAGTGTAGAACTCACCTTGTTTGTTTTTCTTCTCTCCGTGATATCAGTTCTGCACTGCCTGTTGCCAATGTCTGAAAAACAGTGGCTCTGTATGTTTTGTCTAGGTTCCTAGTTGTTTATGGCAGGAGGGTAAATCCGGTGCCTTTTACTCCATAATGGTCAGAAACAAAGTTCCTCCATTTCATGGTCACTTGATTAGCATAAGCCCGTGTTTGAAATAACTGATTTGAGAAATGGAGCTTGGAAACTTAAAAGTTCCTCTACTGAGGTGACTGCATTAAGATTAGTGTCGACCTTGGAAGCTTTTGTGGGCAGCTCACAAGGCTGTCCAGGTGACATCTTACACTCCAATTTCTTACACAAAACAATTATTTGACAAATGGTTATTGAATAAGTGAATTGCTGAGTGAACATAATTGTGTGTGTTTTTCTAAGATCCAAAAGAATGGCCAGACTGATTTGTTCTATACTAAGAATTTACTAATTCCTTGGTCGGAAAGTCTAATGGCAAAGAAGTTGTCTAATCACACTCATCTTGAGAAACAAGGCTAATTTATCAAAGAAATGAATGTTTGCCATATGTGTGGGTGGGCAAAGCTCACCAATGTTCTCACAAAGAAAAAATAACTCACAAAGTAACAACAAACTTCAGTTCATACTTTATTTTCTTTTTCTTTTTTTTTAAATATATTTTATTGATTTTTTACAGAGAGGAAGGGAGAGAGATAGAGAGCTAGAAACGTCAATGAGAGAGAAACATCGACCAGCTGCCTTTTGCACACCCCCCAACGGGGATGTGCCCGCAACCAATGTACATGACCTTGACCGGAATCGAACCCGGGACCTTTCAGTCCGCAGACCGACGCTCTACCACTGAGCCAAATCGGCTTCGGCTCATACTTTATTTTCTAATCCATAGTGTTAGTATAGGTTATGAAAAGATTTTGTATCTAGATTGGCTGGGTTCAAATCCTGGTCCATTAGTAACTAATTATAGTTATATGACTTTGGGCAAATTAATTAAATTTGTTGGACCTCAATTTTCTTCATCTGTAAAATGGAGCTATTATTAACAGAGGGCTGTTGTAAAGATTAAATAACTTAATAATATCGTAAAAGGTCTTAAACCAGTGTCTGACACAAATAAGAGCTCAATAAGTGTTAGCAATTATTAAATTATTAAAGAGGATTTTCCTTGATTAACTAACTCATAAATGAACTTTATATATCTTTGGTATGGCTAAGACTTACTTTTTAGGTGACAAGGGTTTCAGGATAATCAGCTTTGAATGAGTAAAACTGTTTACATAATGGCCAAGAATAAATTTATTAAATGGCTAGCATGCACCTTTTAGAGGTACTAACCGTTCCTAAACTGGGACTTTTCTGGTGATTATTCTTTGTTTGGGGACTGTGACACTGTGGCTAAAAGGACCTGTCTTCTATGTGAGTGTCCTTTTCAAACTGGAAACATGAGAAGGTTGTTTGTTGGCAGCACTATTTTTAGAGTTTGTGTTCTGGAAGCACAATGATGGTGCTTCAAGGGAGCTAATGCCAGTCTCTTTTGTTAGGAGGAGGCAGGTGTGCATCCTTTTCCTACAATTTCTCTACAAGCCAAGCCACACTTACAGATGCCTCTAGTATGTATGGGAAGTAATATAAGACCAGCGAAAAGCTCAGGCTCAGCACGGCCAAACCTCCCCTCTCAAAGAGGGAACTTTCCCAACGTGCTCTTTAGGGAGATGGGATGTGAGAAGTGTGGGCTGAAGTGTGGGAGGTGATGGTGTGTTCTTGTAGACATCCGGGCAAAGAAGAACTAAAGGGTTTGCATTAACCACCAAAAGTTAAGAGAAAGGCCAAGTTGGGACTTGCCCCTGGAATTGAAATATCAAAATACTAATGATGCTCAGGACTTCTTCTGTATGCAGCACATTTTAAAAAACTTTTTATTTGGAAATAATTTCAAGCTTACAAAAAGTCTCAAAAATAAGAAGAGTACAAAGAATATTTGCAGACACTTCACTCAGATTCACCTATTGTTAACGTTTTGCTCAATTTGCTTTATTATTTGCATTCTCTGCTCTCTCTCTCTCTCTCTCTCTCTCTCTCTCTCTCTCTCTCTCTCTCCCCCCTCCCTCCCTGGCCTCAGATATAACAGTGCCATTTCTGCTACATTCTGTTCATTGAAGTAATCACAGAGTCCTGCTCAAGCTCAAGAAGGGGGCAAAGAGTTTCCAGAAGAGTGTGTATATGGAAAAATACTTTGTTTTCTCCTGAACCATTTATTTATTTGTTATTAATCTTACCCAAGGATGTTTTCCCATTGATTTTTAGAGAGAGTAGAAGGGAAGAGGAGAGACACACAGAGAGAAACATCACTGGTTGCCTCCTGGGCCAGGGATGGAGCCTACAACCGAAGTACATGCCCTTGACCAGAATCAAACCTGAGACCCTTCAGTCTGTGGGCCAATGCTCTGTCCACTGAGCCAAACTGGCTAGGGCTTTTCTTGAACCATTTAAAAGTAAGTTTTATACATCTAGGTCACTTGCTCCGAAATAACTCCAATGTGTATTTATTAAGAACAGGTGCTCAAGAGAGACTGTATTGAAGAAAACACATCCAAGAAACCCCAGTCACACCTAGACCTGATCTATAATAGATGATGAGATCCTAGATTCAAAGTTTGAACCTGATGTCATAACGGGGATTTTGGAAAAAGGGGTGAATGTACAAGCATACCTCATTTTATTGTTTTGTTTTATTGAGCTTCACAGATATTGCATTTTTTACAATTGAATACAAAGTCCTCTACTAGCAAAAAGATTACAGCTTGTGCCGAAGCCGGTTTGGCTCAGTGGTAGAGCGTCGGTCTGCGGACTGAAAGGTCCCGGGTTCGATTCCAGTCAAGGGCATGTACGTTGGTTGCGGGCACATCCCCAGTAGGGGGTGAGCAAGAGGCAGCTGGTCGATGTTTCTCTGTCATCGACGTTTCTAGCCTCTCTATTTCTCTCCCTTCCTCTCTGTAAAAAAAAATCAATAAAATATATTTTAAAAAAAAGATTACAGCTTGCTTTATTGTGGTCCTCATTTTACTGTGGTGATCTGGAACGGAGCCTGCAATATCTCAGAGGGCAGACTGCTACACAACAATATTTCTAGAGATCATTTCCCCTCCCCTGGTACCTGGGAAGAACTTTGTGACTGCTTCAATGACTAGGGTGCACCAGAACTGACATTGTGTTACATCTAAGGCTGGGTCATAAAAAGCGATACATCTTGGCTGAACTCTCTACCTCTACACTGAGTGGCCAGATTATTATGATCTCTGAACACATAATAATCTGGCCACTCAGTGTATATCCTATATAATAAAAGGCTAATATGCAAATTGTCCCCTCCACCAGAAGTTCAACCAGCCGGGCAGGCTGGCCAACCGCCCATGTCCCCTCCCCCAGGCCAGGCTGGTCGGACCTCATCTATGCACGAATTAATGCACCAAGCCATACACACACACACACACACACACACACACACAAACACACACCACACACACACACACACACACACACCACACACACACACACACACACACACACACACACACACACTGAGTGGCCAGATTATTAAGCGTTCAGAGATCATGATAATCTGGCCACTCAGTGTAGCTCCAGCTCTAGCTCTTTCTCTCTCTCCTCACCTTTGAAACCTGGCGACACATTGTGAGGAAAAAGGAAGTGCATTACATGTGCAGTTGTTCCAGCTGAGGTCTCAGCGAACCACCAGCATCAATTGCCAGACTTGAGAGAGCAAGCCTGAGAGGATTCCTAGCTTTTGAGCTGTTGCAGCTCACAATAAACTGGAATAGAGGTTAGTTACCCTCACTGGACTTTGCCCCAATGGCAGATACATGTGCAAAATACATGTTATAATTGCTTTACCCTACTAGTTTATTGGGGTCATTTCTCGTGCAGTAATAATAACCAGAATCACATATAATAGCACAGGTACACTGACTTGTGTAAACAAAAATACATGTTCTAGAATGTAATTCTAATCCCTGTTGTAGCACTTCACGAGAATAATACAGTTTCAGACCAACGAGAGATGGAATGTTGAGGATGGAGAAAACCCATATATTAGTGTTTGTGGAAGGCAAGATTGGATGTACTCAGTGAACTGTTCATTAAAATTTAACTCTGTTCACCTTTGTTTTTGTTCCATAGCTGCAGAAGATAAAAGATTTGGGTTAATTTAGCACTCCCTCCTTTTTTTTTTTTTTTTTTTTTTTTTTTTTTTTTTTTTGTAAAGGTTGCTTATGAGTCTAGTACATAGTCTAAGCTACAGATTAAGAATTTGTCTGAGTTGGGAGAATTTAAACTCTTTCCTTATGGATTTTCTGGTAACAACCTTTCTATCTATTGGCTAGTCCCTTAGATTGTTGCATGAAATATTTTGGATGTCATTATTACTAATTTACACAAAAGTATGGGTCTTCAAAATCTCTTCTGTGTGACATTCAGGCTTCATTTCATGCATAGGGAGAGATCTGCTTTCAATCATTAATCATCTTACTTTGGCCTAATTTATTCCTTTAGATCAAATTTTAAGGGTACACACTGTCCTCAGAACCTTCTGTCAAGTATTGCTCACTGATAGCTCAGAGATCACAGCAAAATAAAAATCTGGTAAAACCTGCTAAGTTCTTAAAATCTACCTGAAAGCCTTTGTCAAATGTTTTTTAATTTTTATCAACTGTTAAAAATGAGAAAATGAGAACCATTATCTTGTTAATTAATGGATTTTTATTTTATTTTCCAGTTGTTTTAGTAGCTAGCTTTATTTTGTTGGTTCAAAAGGCATTTCTGATGAGGCAAAGCTTCTTGTCTCTTTTTTTATTTTTATTTTTACTTCTTCTCTCTTGAGTTTCACTTTATATCCCTGTGCCTTTATTCACTTTTTTTCTTGGAATGCCCTCTCCCCTTCTTTGCTTTCCTGCCTTACTTACTGGCTTTACCTTCTCAGTCTTCTTGATAGTTCCTGATCTCTGAACTTTTCACGCTGGAAGCCCCAATCACTTTGGGAGTGGATGATGCTCTAGGACAGTGATTTTCAACCTTTTTCATCTCATGGCACATGTAAACTAATTATTAAAATTCTGTGGCACACTGATATGTATGTATGTATGTGTGTATGTGTGTCTGTGTGCCAATCTGACAAAAATAAAAGGTATAATTTTGATTCATTTACACCAGATGGCTAAAATAAATGAATAAAAACCCACAAAACCTACCTCTAACAGCATACCATTTGCCTCTATCCACTTCCTTCATTGTTGCAGTCACACTGTTACTGGACCTTGACTGCCAGGTTCTTGAGTCTCCATGTCACAGAAATGAGCATTGAACTCAGTACAAGATCAAGTAGATAGAGTTTATTGGAAAGACCTTGTACACAAGGGACTTGACCTTGTTGCTTCAGTGCCTAGGGTAAGTTTCCCTTGGGTAGCCACAAGGTTTGCTCTATCATCTTCAGATTTTGTCTTAAATATCACCTTTTTGCTGATTTCTAATCATATTATTTTAAACATTTTTTTTATTGATTTTAGAAGGGAAGGGAGAGGGAGAGAGAGAAACATCAATGATGAGTATCATTGATCAGCTGCCTCTTGTATGCCCCTTACAGGGGATTGAGCCCACAACTTGGAATCGAAACTGGTCATGTGCTCTGACCAGGAATTAAACTTTGATCTCCTGGTTCAAAGGTAGATGATCAACCACTGAGCAACACTGGCTGGGTTGATCATCATATTTTAAATTGCAACCTTCATCTCAGCACTTCCTGTCTCCTTTTATCATTAGAAGTTGTTACTGACTTACCACTATTTTATTTAGTTTACTCTTTCTTTTCCCACTAAAATGTAAATTTCATAAGAACAGGAATATTCCTTTGTTCAATTCTGTATCTTCAGTGCCTGGGATAGATAGCAGGCACATTGAATTTGTTGAAGGAGTGAATGAATGGCTGATTTCTTACTCATCTTTCAAAGTTCCCATCCTCCAACGCTTCCCTCCTTTCCTGACTCCTTCAGTTTGGCCTAATATCTCTCGCTACCCATGTTCCCATGACATGCTATATTTATTTTGGTAGTTTTCAGGGACTTAAAAAAAAAAAATATCTCACTGTTGTATTCCCTAGTACAGTCCCTTACATCTAGATAATGCTTAACAAATGTTAAAGTGAACTATTTGCTGCATTTATACCAAATGCTGGGGCCGTGAGAAGATTTTAAATGGTCATAGGGATTTCTCAACTTCCTTTTTTTTTTTTTTTTTTTTTTTTTTAATGAATTTCCTTCCTCTTTCAAAGAAACCCAGATTTGCTTTCACCCCACCCCCACCCGCAGAGGATCAGTAATTGACATAACTGCCAAATGCTATTTTATAGCTTTCAAATCTCTTTGAAAGAAAATATTGGGATTTCAAAAGATGTATTGGATCAGCACCACCAAGAATAAAGTTTTACCTAAACCTAAAATCACAATCACATTCTAGCTTCACCTCTTACCTCCTTTCTAGGACTAATGATTTTTTAAATAATGTTTTTTTCTTTATTGATTAAGGTATTACTTATGTGTCCTTATTGCCCCCCTCCACCTCCCACTCATGCCCCCACCCCCTGTTGTCTGTGTCCATTGATTAGGCTTATATGCATGCATACCAGTCCTTTGGTTGATCTTTTCCCCTTACCCCATCTTCATTCCCACTATATACCCTGATCATTTTTAATTATATCACCATTAAATACTTATATGTAGGCAGACACATCTCTGTATCAGGATTTTTGGATGATCAAACTTTATTTTTTAGAGAAATTTTAGGTTCATAGCAAAACTGAGCAGAAGGTACAGAGATTTCCTGTATAACTCTTGTCCCCACACATACATATCCTTCCCCATTAAAGTAATACTTATTGATCAAAAGGAAGTCCACAGCCGAAACCGGTTTGGCTCAGTGGATAGAGCGTCGGCCTGGGGACTGAAAGGTCCCGGGTTCGATTCCGGTCAAGGGCATGTATTGTACCTTGGTTGCGAGCACATCCCCAGTAGGGGGTGTGCAGGAGGCAGCTGATCGATGATTCTCTCGTCAATATTTCTAACTCTATATCCCTCTCTCTTCCTCTCTGTAAAAAGTCAATAAAATATATTTTAAAAAAAAGAAGAAGAAGAAGGAAAAAAAGGAAGTCCACAGTTAAGAAAGGGAGAACAATTATTCAAACAGCAGACTGGTAGTTCAGTAAAAGGTGGGAAACAGAATAGAAAATTGTATTAATAGACAAACTCAGAGTGAACTAAACACACAAATAGATTTGAGCTGGCAAGAGAATGTACAATTTAAGAGCTAATACTAGAATTTAAGAACTGGAAAAAGCCTGATTGAGTATGAATCTCTTATCTACTAGATTGAAAAAAACCAAAGTCAAAGATATACAGCTAAAGTTAGCATTTCTCAACTGTCTAAGAAAGCATATTAGAATGATAGGTGAACTTCAGATGATAAAGCTATTTAGAACCTAAAAACAAGTAAGCCATAGCCTCTCTGTGCAGAGCTGGCTTTTATATTACTTTACTTTCGGGTTAGAATTCAATAATGTACTTATTCTCAAACTTGTAGTTTCTATTTTTTCTTTTCTTTTCTTTTCTTTTCTTTTTTTTAATTACTATGACTTTTGAAGATGAAACATCTTTTTTTTTTATTTAAATATATTTTATTGATATTTTACAGAGAGGAAGGAAGAGAGATAGAGAGTCAAAAACGTCGTAAATGAGAGAGAGTCATCGATCAGCAGCCTCCTGCGCACCCCCCACTGGGGATGTGCTCGCAACCAACGTACATGCCCTTGACCGGAATCGAACCTGGGACCTTTCAGTCCGCAGATCGATGCTCCATCCACTGAGCCAAACCGGTTTCAGCAGTTTCTATTTTTTCTAGAAAAAATTGGTCTAAGAATACAATACAATTGCCACATTAGAAGGAATAAGAAGATTAAAGGAAGACTAAAAAGAAGCTGCTAACAAATTAAAAAAAAAAAAAAAAAGATTGCCGAGACCGGTTTGGCTCAATGGATAGAGCATTGGCTTGGGGACTGAAGGGTCCCAGGTTCAATTCCGGTCAAGGGCATGTACCTTGGTTTCGGGCATATCCCCAGTAGGGGGTGTGCAAGAGGCAGCTGATCGATGACTCTCTCTCATCGATGTTTCTAACTATCTCTCTCCCTTCCTCTCTGTACAAAATCAATAAAATATATTTTAAAAAAAAAGATTAAGGGTAGTGTTTTGTAAAGAATCTAGCAACATTCCAAATAAAATAAGAGGTAGCCTAAAAAAAAAAAAAAAAGAAAAAAAAAGCTGCTAACAAGAAAAAGAAGCCATACAGCCTATAAGATCTATTCCCTAACTTTTGTAAACTATTATTTTGAAAGCGACAGAAATACAACTTCATTGCAGTTGGGATGGGAGAGGAATATTATAAAGAGAAAATATTTACTCAGAGATTCAGTGGGTAGTATAAATTTTGTTTGCCAAGCTTGGATTGTGGAAGAGGAAAAAGAGAACTTCTAAGACAGGTGTAAGTTACAGGCTCTTACTCTGAATGTTTTACTTCTTTCCAATCATTAGTTTTAACTTAGGTATCTATCTAGTAAGTTGGAAGCTTTTAGGAGATGGGCCCTGTCAGAATTTTGCCAATTTTAGGCATATTTTCAAGAGTGATAAACAAGCCCTGGCTGGTTTGGCTCGGTGGATGGAGTGTCAGCCTGAGGATTGGGGGGGTCCCAGGTTCAATTCTGGTCAAAGGCAGGTGCTTGGGTTGTGGGCTCGATCCCCAGTGGGGGACGTGCAGGAGACAACCAACATTTCTATCTCTCTCCTCCCTTTCTCTCTGAAATAAATAAAATAATATATTTTTTAAAAGTGATAAATAAGAGAAACATCTTTAATTGCAGATTAGAAAATTTTAGTAATTTTTAGTAATTTTTTCAAATATTTTGTCATTTTTTAATAATTTTTTTCAAATATTTTGTCCAGGTTTAAAATGAATTTTATGTCTATAAAATTAGGGATTCAATTCTTCATTGGTAGGATTTGTAATATGTAAAGGGTAATGACAAAAATCAGCTTAAATTGATATTGTTAGCAAGGGTGAAGGGAAACTGGCCTTTTATTACAATGTAAATTGATCCAACTTTTTAGGCTGGCAAATTGACAATATCTAATAAAACTTAAAAGATACATACTCTGCAATTTATTTCTGGAAATTCCATCTACAGATACACTTACATGTGTAAAAAAGGATATGTGTATTAGCATGTTTATTGCAACATTATAATATTAAAACACTTGAAACAATCTAATGTTCATCATGATACATTAAATACAAAAAATTGGCATACTATGTATCAGTTAAAAAGAATAAGGTAGATCTATATGTAGACATAAAATGCAATCTGAGATATACTGAATGGAAAAAGAAACTGCATTTCAGTAAGTACACTATAAAAATGTGTGTAGAAAGAAAGGAAATATAGATGCACATTTTATATGCATGGAAAATATGTTGAGTGTAGTCACAGAAAACTGAAAGGATATATATCTCTAGGGGATGAGAGTAGGTAAAGCAGAAAGCATCATCTTTTATTTTATATATTTTTTGTACTGATGGAAAATGTTTAAAATAACTATTATTTTCATTAAAAATAGCTTAAGTGCTCTAGAGTAAATAAAAATATAAGTGATCATATTTCATATTTGTCTCTATAAGGTAACAAGTTCGTAATGCTGGGAAATAAATTCTCTTACCATGTACTCACACTTCATACACCGTTGGCCTCACTTTGTGGGAGGTCCCAGTTTGATTCCCAGTCAGGGCACATGCCCACATTGCAGGTTGCAGGCTTAATCCCCAATACAGGGTGGCTAGGAGGCATCCGATCAATGATTTTCTCTCATCATTGATGTTTCTCTCTCCCCTTCTCCCTTCCTCTCTGAAATCCATAAAAATATATATATTAAAAAGTTTTACATAAATTAGGTGATGTTCCACCCCTTTTTTGGTGTATTGAACTCTTTGTCTATGGTCTAAGCTTTTTTGACAAGTAGTAAAAGAACTCTGTCTTATTCCTTTGCCATTTCTCTTGGAGTACAAAGTGAGGAACTGTCATTCAAATTGCCCAACTGGAAGTAGAAATCACATACCAATCTCTCATGCTTTAAATCTTTGTACAGGCAACTCTTTTCACAGGCATGTAATTATAGTTAAAGCAATGATTCTGCAAGTACAACCTAATGCTTAAATTCAGGTGGCTGGCCAACTTTTAAGTGGGTTAAGTGAAATATAATAAAACCAAACAAACTAAAGGATTACTAGAAGTCCTTTCAGCACGACAAATTAAAGATTTTCTACATCATCAAATTTAAGTACTGTTTCAATTTTAAGTTACAGAGGGATGTTTAACATTTGACTTGCCTGATACTGTATAATATAAACCAAGACAGATTTTAATCCCAGCTTACCATTTAAAGTTTCCATCAGATATAACTATCTGCTTCACTGCCTTCAGTAATAGGCTTACTTTAACTCAGGCAAAGGAGAAATAGTTTTCTATCTCACCCCACAATTTTGAAAAGTGTTTAATCCATGGTAAACTGTGTGATGGGGTGAAACAGTTTATGGTTCTAGGGGAAACCAAGCCTGAAACCAAGGAGGAAAATTTTTACGTTTCTGTGGGTTAATACTGCTTTGAATTCTCACTATAAAATTTCTCATCTCTTCTCTCCTGAGTATTTTGTAATCATTTACTATTTCATGAGATAGGTTAACTTCAACTCTAGTTTTCATGTGGGGCAAGAACTACATGTGGGGCAAGAACCACAAAGAGATAAAACAACTTGCTTCCAATTCCTCTGTAAATCAAGTGGGAAGAGCAGTCCTTTGTACAGCAAGGCCACCTTTATTTTTTTTAAATATATTTTTATTGATTTTTATACAGAGAGGAAGGGAGAGAGATAGAGAGTTAGAAACATCGATGAGAGAGAGTCAACGATCAGCTGCCTCTTGCACACCCCCTACTGGGGATATGCCCACAACCAAGGTACATGCCCTTGACCGGAATCGAACCCAGGACCCTTCAGTCCCCAAGCCGACACTCTTATCCATTGAGCCAAACCGGTCCCGGCAGCAAGGCCACCTTTAGATCCTGATTATTTTAGGACAGTCAGTATGCCTGGGGATGTGGCACTGGAACTCTCCAGGGTCTTTTCTCCCACTTCCCATTAATTTTTAAAAACATTTTAAAATTGATTTCAGAGGGAAGGAAGAGAGATACAAACACCAATGATGAGAATCATTGATCAGCTGCCTCCTGCATGCCCCCTCCTGGGGATTGAGCCCGCAACCTAGGCATGTGCCCTGACTGGAAGCAAACCCGGGACCTTTCAGTCCCACAGGCTGACACTATCCACTGAGCCGAACCAGCCAGGGCCACTGCCCATTAATTACTATAATCTAACCGCAGGCTGAAGATGATTGAGTTGTTTTGTCTGGAGACTTCTGTCTACACCAAACGAATGACCTGGAAATGAAAGGCTTTGAAGTACATTCCCAACCCCCTTATTCATGGCCTTTTACTAATGAAATGAACCCGAGGCCTGAAAATGAACTGCCTCACAGTGAACTGGAAAGGGCAGCCTGTGACTAACCCTGCTGGTCTGGTCTACCAGGAAAGGTAGGTAGAGAAACAGAGTTTTACCTTCTTTCTCTACCAGGTCATAGTATAACCCGTTGGCTTTAGGAACGAAAAACGTTTTGCTGGCTTCAAATGACCTAGCTGCCACCTTGAGTCTAATCTAATCCAAATAGTTATTTTTCAAAGTTATTTCCTTATCCAGAAGCTTATATTGTGACTTTCAGAATGAAGACAGACAAACTGAATTAAGAATTCAAAAGCCTGGGACGGAATGGTATCCCATTGCATGCATAGGCCACATTTTATTTCTGTCTGTGGACACTTGGGTTGCTTCTTCTAACTTTTGGCCTACGAACATGGGTGTATAAATATGTCTCCCTGCTTTCAATTCTTTTGGGTATATAATTAAGTGTAATTTCTGGATCATATGGCAAATCTGGGAAATTCTGACATATCGTACAAACATGGAGGAACCTCGAGGACATTATTTTATTTATTTATTTATTTTTCCCTAGGACATTATTTTAAAGTGAAATAAGCTATCCACGGAAGAAGTAGACTATAGCCACAAAAGTAGACATACACTATGAGTCCACTCATGAGGTATTTAAAAATGGTAAAAATAGTAATGGTTAGGTACAGGTGGGACAAAAGTAGGTTTATAACGACTTGTATAGAAAATAATATAAGAATAAACTCTGTTTCCAATACAACTGCAAACCTACTCTGCCCCACCCTTTATATTTTAGCCCTGGCCGGTTTGGCTCAGTGGATAGAGCATCAGCCTGAAAGGTCCCAGGTTCGATTCCGGTCAAGGGCATGTACCTTGGTTGCGGGCACATCCCCAGTGGGAGGTGTGCAGGAGGCAGTTGATCGATGTTTCTCTCTCATTGATATTTGTAACTATCTCTCTTCCTTCCTGTCTGTAAAAAATAAATATTTTTTTAAAAAAATAAATACTTTTAAACCAGGAACTCTATTATGTGTGGTAAGCCTCATGTCTGGTGGAGAGCAACCCTGGGAGAGAAGCAAGCGGAGCCGTCAGCGGGCGGGCTCAGGGGGCGGGGGCGCCGGCCGGCCCGGAGGTGCGGCTGGGGAGACGCGGAAAAGGAAGGTCCGGTAAACTCGGTCACAAGGTCCACTTTCCTCAGGGCTGTCCCCGCGGGGCGCAGGGCTTCTTTCGCCACAGGAAGTGTGTGTCTCCTCGCTTTCACAACTCCCTTGCAGTCAAGACTGTTCTGACGGGAGGAGCTCCTCGCCTAGAGCTCGCGCCTTCCTCTCAGGAATCGCCCCCCGCGGACCCCGGTTTCCAAAAGATTCCACGTCTTCCCCAACATGGGTGCGGGGCCAGGCCAGGCCAACCGCCCCCCGCCCAGGCCCCGCCTGGCCAGCGCGCCGGGACGTGCGGGCGGGAGGGACGGCCGCCGAGCGCCCCGGAAGTCACCACCCCCGAGCCCGCGGAGGTCCCGCCTCCCGCCTTCCGATTGGCCGGGAGGTGGGAATGACGCGTGACGCGCGAGGCTCGGCCCCGCCCCCACGCCCCTGCGAGCGGTTAGCGTGGGGCGGGGAGGAGTTGTGTGCGGTCCTTGGCGGCCATTACCCGGAACTAACCCCGGCCTTGGCGGGGCCGGCGGGAGGGGGCTGGCGGGGAGGGAAGTGGGCGTGAGGAGGGAAGGGAAGGGAGGGGAGGAGGAGAGAAGGGCGGAGTAGGAGGGAGGGGAAGGGGCGGGGTGGGAGCGGGTCACGTGATCCGGCATGGAGGCGGTGGCGGCGGCGGCGGCGGCCGGGAGGAGCTGCCGGGGTAGAAGCCGCACTTGTTAGTGTCAGGGGAGAGGAGGGGGTCCGGGGGACGCCGACACCGTCACCCCGGGACGCCGAGGAGAAGGCGGGAGTCGGGGGGTGGGGGCGAGACCAGGCTCCGACCCCCGGCCGAGGGGATGAAGGGAGCATGGGCGCCAAGGAGTCACGGATCGGATTCCTCAGCTACGAGGAGGCGCTGAGGAGAGGTGAGGGGGGAGGGGTCTGGGCGAGCTGCCGGGAAGCGAAGGCCGGCGACGGGCTGCCCCGAGGGTGGGTGGCCGCGCCGGGAGGGGAGGCTGAGGGTGTGGGTCGCCCGCGGCGGGAGGGCGAGGAGGCCCGCGGCGGGGAACGTTACGGGGGAGGAGGGTCGCGGTGGGAGCGGTGTCGGGGGATTGGGGCTGTCTGTAGGGAAGGGGGCGAAGCTTCCCCGGAGGGAGAGGTGTCTGGCGCTTGCAGGGGAGTAGAGCCCCTGGTCTCTGTGGTGTGGTTGTTACCCTGGAGGGGTCCAGGGAAGTCCTCCACTCCCCCCTTTTCTTGGGTGGCACCAGTCCTTTCAACCCCCCTCGTCCCCTTCCTGCCATTTTCTCACATCCCTCCTTCATAAAAATGTCCAACAACACCCTCACCTCGTACCTAACAAACAGCCTTGCCTGGCAGGGAGGAGAGGAGGCGGCTGCCTAGAGCCCTCTTCCCTCTTGGCCGGGAAGAAGCCCCTTCCTCCATTGGTGGATTCTCTCCGCCTTTTCGGAGGGCCCTGGCCGGCCGGTCTCTTGGGGGCTGTCACCATCCACACCCTTTGAGCCGCTGACTTTGCTGAGAACGACCTGAAATTAAGTTGTGTGTGTGTGTGTGTGTGTGTGTGTGTGTTGGAGGTGAGATGAGCCTGGACAGCTGGTGTAGCCACAAGACCTAAGTCTTGGGTTTCATATCATCTCCTCCGATGTTGGCCAGAGCCTCTTAATGCACTTGATCCGCCGTGCTCGCCCCCTCTCTCCCCATAAAATGGCATTCGGAAGCCCAGCGTTCTGATGTTGTGTTGTAGCTCCCTGTAGAGACCGGCCTCGCTGCCAGCTCCGGCCTGCTGATTCCTGGCCCTGAGGATGCACACACAGGGTGTTGTTAGCAGCCCCAACCCCCTACCACTCACTCCGATGCCGCGGTCCGGCCATGGTCATGGCTAAGGCGCACGCTAACTGGAAGTGTCTATGGCTCAGTTTATGGCTGGAAGGTGACTCGATTTTTTTCGTGACGGGTTTGAGTGTGTGTGTGTGTGTGTGTGTGTGTGTGTGCGCGCGCGCGCGCGCTTGCTTCTATTTATTTGTGACACTTAATGGATTTTCTTGGTAAGAGGTGACAAACATTAAGCAGGTTAGATGCTAAAACATTATTTTTAACTGGTTTCCAACTCAAATAACCAAGCCATGCCCCAGGTGACAGTTTTATTATTTTTTTTAATACCTAAGAGAAATTTGATTTAAAGGCATTCAAGACGAGAATTTAGTAGTGAACTCTTGTTAATAATGTGTAGGAAGACAAGGGGTAAGTTCAGTGGATCATCACCTGGAAACAATTACAGGTTAGAGGTATTGTGGACTGACCAGAATTACAGAAACTATGCTTTTTATGTCTTTTCCTGCAGAACAGTATAATGATTGTTGCATGGACAATCTCGCTTGAACTTTTTTTCCTCGCCTCAATATGAGAAATATTCCAAATTCTTGATGTGGTTCCAGCTCTAGTAGGCTAGTCATTTCCGGGATGCTGTTGAGCCTGACAGGTCTGGCCTCAATTAGGCAATGGCTTAGATGGCGTGAAAGAGGACATCAGTCAAACTGATTTACAGGTTCAGGGTTCAGAAGTGTTTAGTTTCTTAAGTTGGAAGGTGATGTAGTTGGCATTTAGGAATTCTAAAATTAAACTTTTGTCCATCTCTAGCCCGATTAATCTCATATCAAACTAAGGTTGTACCTTTGTATATAAACTAAATTAATAGTTGGTGCATTTTAAACTGATTTGACTGAAGGTCTTTGTTAGATTTGTTATGAAGTGTATACCTGTTGAATTTTATTTTATTATTATTATTTTTTAATATTTTATTGATTTTTTACAGAGAGGAAGGGAGAGAGATAGCCAGAAATGTTGATGAGAGAGAAACGTCGATCAGCCGCCCCCTGCACACCCCCCACTGGGGATGTGCCCGCAACCAAGATACATGCCCCTGACCAGAATCGAACCCGGGACCCCTCAGTCCGCAGACCGACATTCTACCACTGAGCCAAACCGGTTTCGGCCCTGTTGAATTTTAAAACATATATTTGAAGAAGTAGTAAAATACTTGTTCAAATCTTATATAACTATTTGAATAGATTTATATTTGATCAGTTTTGCTGTAGGCGAAAATTAAAGCAAAAGAAGCAAGTTGATAAAGTAACATTTCTAAATGTAAATAAGAGCTATTTTAAAAAATATATATATTTTATTGATTTTGTACAGAGAGGAAGGGAGAGAGATAGAGAGCTAGAAACATCGATGAGAGAGAGAGTTATCATCGACCAGCTGCCTCCTGCACATCCCCCACCGGGGATATGCCCGCAACCAAGGTACATGCCCTTGACCGGAATCGAACCCGGGACCCTTCAGTCCCCAAGCCGACGCTCTATCCATTGAGCCAAACCAGTCTCGGCAAGAGCTATTTTTTAAGTAGGTAATTCTTTTGAACATGATAGTTTACTCTAGTTAATGTCAGACTTTAATATAGATTTTTTTTAGTAAGGTTATAAAAGAATTTATAAAGCTTTTGATAGAGCTATAAATGTTTGAGAACTTTTGGGGGTACTTGAGTAATCTAAATTGGTAATAAAACCTCCATCCATTATCTCACCTGCTTATTTATATTGTGTAAGATGACTGGAGGGAGATGAGAAAGGTGGATTGAACAAACACAACGTGTTAAATGAATCATTGTATAAGTAAAAAGCAAGCTTGATAAATTACTGAAATACCTATCCCCTTGGCTTTACTTAAAATTATTGAGCACTAAAATAATGCTAACTGTAATTAGGTAGTATTAAAATAAGAGTTAAGTATATTTTGCCTCATGCAAACTGGACTTGGAGGCAGTTTATCTTGGAGAAAGGGGCCCTGGAAATGGAGTGTTATGCTAATGGAAGATAACACTTGTTGGACCAGAGTGAAAGGGCAGTCTAGTGACTTCTTATTTGTTTACATTTCAGAAGCTCTTGAATTTAGGAAGATTGGTTTTGTCTACTAATTTGGCTAGACTGTATGTCAGTTATATAAATACTAATAGTTCCTGAAAGTATACCTTAACTTTTTTTTTAAAGGGAGATGTATTAGTGGTGGCTTTTATTTTTGACTTGTATCTGTTTTTCTTGAATATCTTGGATAAAACACAAGCCTTCCCTTGAAGACTTGACTTGTTTTAGATCGCATGTATTTTGTAAAGTATATTGCAGTTAGTGGGTCCTGAGAATTTTAGCAGCTATGTTCTTTATTTTTTCACTTTTAAGTTTGCATGTAAGTGTGTGGTTTGTGTATTCCTAAATATTTGAAATGCTTGGAATATAGTATGAAAAAAGTTGAAAGATAAATTACAGTTTCAGAGCATTTCAGAACTCCAAGAAACTTTAAAATCTTCTCTAATTCTTTTTCCCATTCCTCTCTTTTTTCATCATTCTGGAAACAGAATTATAAGGGTTTATTTTCCCCCCAAGATTTGCTGAATTAAAATTATTTTTAGTTTTTAAATTGTGGAAATAAAATACAGTGAATAAAATGTATTCTATCCCATTTCATTAAGTAGAATTTGGCACTTTGACTGGATTAAGTAGCTGGGTGAATGAACTATATAACATGTCAAAAAATTATGTTTTTGAGTGTACCTTTGCTTATTAATTCTTCAAATTTTTACTGAGCCCTGCCTATGACTTAGGCACTGAAGGAACAAAGATTACCAAGACCCTCTTTCACTGATATATATATATATATATATATATATATATATATATATACACACACACCTTAAAGTGTATGCAAGACGATCCATGGGAAGAGGTGGGAACCAAATTTTAGAACTTCTATTTAAATTTCCATTTTGTATGTGTTTGGTAATTACATAATATTAAAAATATTAGAATATATGTATATATAATTTATAAATGATTAACATTTAGTATATTAAGTGCGATGGTAAAGTGGAAGAAAATGATAGTGGAATGCCAAGTGTGTGTGGGTGTATTTGGTGGCCTGGAAGTGTCCTAACAGTGTATGTGCTCAATAACTGTGTTAAATAATCTACTTTCTTAGTGACTTAAAGGTTGTGTTTGCTAGTGGAATAATTAAGCATTTAATAGTTGAAGATTATGCTACTTTTCATTTGCTTATCCATCAACCCTAATATAGTCTAAAACATTGACTCCCCAACCAATATTTTATTCCCCAAATTTCATAGTATTAATATTAAAATTTCACTAGTATTATACATTTATGATGTGATGTTAGCTGGTTTAGCGTAATACATCATTGTATGAATGAAAGTTGAATTCACAGTTGGTCCCTTCTGGGTGTTCTATTCTTTCTTATTAAGCACTTATTTGCCTTCATCTGAATTTATTAAATTTACCAGTGAACTTTCTAGCATTAGTATGGAATTGTAAGTGGGCTTTTTAAACTCTATCTTTATTGTTGGAAGTATTACAGATGTCCCCTTTGTTTGTTTTTTCTCCATTGGCCTCACCACCCTGTATCCTCCCCTCCCAGGCCTTCACCACACTATTATTTGTGTCCATGTGTTATGGAATTTTAAGTTTTGATTAAGCATTTGCAAGTATACCTACCCAGCTATTGTTATATATAAAGGAGAGAAATAGGTCAGTTTTGAATTAGTCTGCTTATATGTAGTCACTTAAATAGTTACAAAGGTGTTATTCTTCATAATAGTTTACAGAAGTTTAAATAGTTACAAAGGTGTTGTTCTTCATAAATAGTTACAAAGGTTTAAATAGTTACAAAGGTGTGGTTCTCCAGTTTGATACTACAAAACGAGTGTCGGTGATAAATGAACCATGAATGTAGGGGGGTGAGCAGAATAAGGTGTTGTCACTTTGATGAAGAATGGCCTCTGGTTTACTAAATTGGACAGCTTTTATTTTGTGTTTTTCTTGTTTCTTGTTTGTCCTTGTGCTTGGTTAGTAAGACTTCACAGAGCATTTAGAATTACCATACAGAAAGAGTTGGGATGTGGTGACCAACCAGTAGCTAAGAGTTTTCTCAGGAGAAAGGGAAGTTTTTTGGCACTTGATTATATGATAGGTCACAGGAAAAATTTGCTGTGACTATAGAAAATCTGGTTTTGGAGCACTAGAGATTAATGCTGAGAGTTTAGATTAGAAACTTTAAAGTTCAACAGCTGCAGGGGTGGCAGGTTTTTATTTATGCACTAGGGGCCCTGTGCATGGATTTGTGCACTGGTGGGCATGGCCTGTGGGGATCAGCCCTTTGTGGGAGTGCCACTCATCCCAGTTAGCCAAGTGGCTGTGCACCCACCTTCTGAGTGGCTGTTCCCACTGTGGGAGCGCACTGACCACCAGGGGGCAGCTCCTGCACTGAGCATCTGCCCCCTGGTGGTTAGTGTGTCATAGCGACTGATCGGTCCACCATTCAGTCCCTGGCTTTTATATATACTGTACAGGCAGTCCTTGGGTTATGTTGAACTAGACATAATGTCGTTTCGTGGTTACGTCGCTATCTCCCCTTTATAAAAAAAAAAAAGTTACGTTATTTCGATGTATGTACATATGTGCTTTTTGTTTTTTATTATTTATTTGCCACAAGTAAAGGTCAGAAATTGTTATCCTTCTTTTAACATTTTTTTACTGTTTCACTTCATTACTGCTGTGTATGTGCTCCATGTGAGTGACGAGGTGCTTATGTAGGTGGGTTCAGACTTACAGCGAAAATCAGATTATCTTGCGCCATAGGAATGGATCTCCGTGGTAACCTGAGGACCTACTGTATAGAAGATAAAGAGTTGGTGATTAGATAGTAGTACTGAGAAGACTAAGATGGAACTGACGGTGCTTTCAGACTGTATCCTGGAAGAATGGCTTCTCTCTTCAGGGCCTGTTAATGTTTTTGCTTTTGCCTTTCAGGCTTCATGGTATTTGTGTTTAAATTGAGACTATCTGCCTCATTTTGCATATCAGTAAGTTCTTTATCTAATAATAAAATATTAGGTCTAGTAATAATTAATGTCGTTTTCTAATACTTTTTTAAATCGAATTTATTTAAACAATACAACAAAATTTAATCAACAATATAGTTGCCGTTGTTTTCTACTACTTGTGCCCAACGCTCAGGAAGCATTTTCATCCCTCTGTTGTAAAATTCTTGTGATTTTGATGCAAAAAATTCAGTCAATGTATTTTTGAGGCATTCTTCATTATTAAATTTTTTTCCAAGAAGAAAGTTTTGCAAAGAACGAAACAAATGGTAATCGGAAGGGGCAATATCAGGAGATTATGCAGGTTGAGGGAGAACTTCCCATTCCAACTGGCGCAGTTTTTCAGCAGTGATTCTTGCAGTATGCGGTCGTGCGTTATCGTGGTGAAGAATTACGCCCTTCTGATTAATCAGCGCGGGTTCTTTTTCTCTTAAAGCTTGGGCTAACCTTTCCAATTGGGCACTATACACTGCACTTGTAATGGTTTGGTTAGATGGTAAAAGTTCATAATGAAGAATTCCTTTAAAATTCCACCAAACACACAACATCACTTTTTTCGCATGCAAGTCAGGTTTTGGCGTGGGCTGCGGAGCCTCATTTTTGTCCAACCATTGAGGCCGCCTTTTCAAATTAACATACAGCACCCATTCTTCATCTCCGATAACAATTTGCTCTAAAAACGGCAAACAGTTTTGACGAGAGAGGAGCGAACTGCAAATTGTGACTCTTTGATTACGGTTGTTGTCGGTCAACTCATGAGGAACCCATTTTCCAAACTTTTGGACTTTGCCAAGTGCACGCAATTGATTGGAAATTGTTTTTTGTGAACAATTTAAAGTTGTCGCAAGCTCTTGTTGGGTAATTTGAGGATTTTGCACCAAAAGAGCTTGAAGAGCTTCTTGATCAAAATTGGACACACGGCCTCGACCACTCTTGTCATCTAACGAAAAATTTCCCTCGCGAAATTTCTCAAACCAACGCTGGCATTTTCTGGCGCTAACTGCATCTTGACCAAGAGCACTACAGATGTTTTTTGCAGCCTCACTTGCTTTTCTTCCTAATTGGAACTCGTAAAGCATGCAGTGCCGAATATGCTCTTCATCCGCCATCTTCTTAGCCCTAGTTTTGCAACAAAAACCAAACCAAACACAAACTTTTTCAAGCAAAACTTGTTAATTGCACTTCACACGTTCTGTAGATACCACGTGTTTGAAGGTTATGTCAATACAAGTCAACGCCAAGCAAGATTTTAAACGAATGTTTAAAAACGACATTAATTATTACTAGACCCGATACTCTTGGAGGTCAGAGGTTGATAGTTAATTACTGACATAAAAAGCTGATAAGACTAGCTTTTTGTTATTTACTGTTATAGTCAGAGACATCTATTAGAAGATCTATCAAAAGATGAAGGCCTTCCCTTTACATCCTTCTTTATTAGGGATTTATTATTAATTAATATAAAGCTCTCCTTTTAGGGAACTCCCCAAGTTTATAACTACCTTTTTAACAAGGTTCAGAAAAATTGATGTTATGAAATATGGTTTCTGTAATATGGTTCTTGGAGTACTTGGTAGTAGACTGCTTCAAAGCAAAAGAAACCCTGGCTGGGTAGCTAGCTCAGTTGGTTAGAGCAGTGGTTGGCAAACCATGATTCGTGAGCCACATGCGGCTTGAGAGCCGTGGTTTGCCGCTCTGTTGACGAATGAGTGTACCGACCACTGGACTAGACTGAATGTTACCATGTAGTTGGAAGCTGTGAGGATTAGGCAATTGTGGCATATTGTGTGTAGGGAGGTAAAGGGTATATGTTAGAGCATTGTACCCATGCACCAAGTTTGTGGATTCGATCCTCCTTCAGGGCACACACAAGAATCAATCAATGAATGCATAAATAAGTGGACTAACAAATCGCTGTTTCTCTTTTCCTCTCTCTAAAAAATCAAGAAATAGAAACTTAAAAAAAGCATGCCCAGCCAGCATAGCTGAGTGATTGAGCATTGACCTATGAACCAAGAGGTCACTGGTTTAATTCCCCCATCAGGGAACATGCCTGGGTTGTGAGCTCAATCCCCAGTTGGGGGCATGCAGGAGGCAGCTGATTAATGATTCTCATCATTTACGTTTCTGTCTCTTTCTGAAATCAATAAAAATATATATTTTAAAAAGCATAACTATGTTAAAGTGAGGTTTTTACAGGAGAGGGTTTTCCAGCTTCTCTTTCATTTCTATAAAGAAGTTAGAGTGTCCCAGCATCTTATTTACCCCTTGTAAGGTTTGCTATAGTTTCTTTCCTTTTCCTAATAATGTGAGAGAGTCTATAGAGATTCCAGTCTGAAAGGACCCTTTTATCAAGGTGGGTCTCCCCTGCTCTGTCCCATGATAGTAAATGGCACCACTGTTTCAGTTGCTAAAGCCAAAAATATAGAGACAGCCTCACTTTTCTTTTATCAGCTGACCTATCCTTTTATCTCCACTTTGAATGTGTCACCCAGTCCTGTTTGGTATCCATTTCAAACTGTTAACTTCTACTCATCTTTGCTGCTGCTACTATAGTCCCAGCTGCCATCATCTCCTGCTAAGATACCAAGCAGTGATTTCCTATTTTCACACAGTAGCCAGTGCAACCTTAAATTCCAAATCAGATCGTGTCATATTTTTTCTAGCCCTTTTTCCCCCCAAGCAAGGAGGTGCTATGTACAAATATTCACATGTCTGGCTCATTCTTTATACCTGAAGTCCCAGCGCTGATGGCCTCAGAGAGGCCTTCTTTTATCATCCTATATGATGTCTTCTGTCACTATTGCACTATTCTGTATAGTTTTTTTTTATAGCCTTTCTCATAATATGTAATTATGATGTTTGTTGTCAGGCATGATGCTGAATCCCCATTGCCAGGATAAGTGCTGAGCCTGATGTATTTAGAGTGCTCAGTAAATACTGGGTGGCTGGGTGAATGTATAAATGATGTAGAGAACATTTGGAGAATATTCATGTTTGTAAGGTTGGAGGTAAAAATGGACTTTCGACATGGATTAAGTATAATAAACAATGTATCCATCTCAAAATTTTCAAAGTTTTTCTTTTTAAATATGTATTTTATTGATATTTTACAGAGAGGAAGGAAGAGGGATAAAGAGATAGAAACATCGATGAGAGAGAAACATTGACCAGCTGCCTTCTGCATACCCCTCACCGGGGATGTACCCGCAACCAAGGTACATGCCCTTGACCAGAATCGAACCCGGGACCCCACACTCTGCAGACCGACGCTCCATCCACTGAGCCAAACCGGTTTCAGCTCTTTTAAAGTTTTTGAATAGGTAATAGTTAAAAGTGTAAGAGCCTGAAATATGCAATTTTGTTTGTTTAGTTCAATTTAAAGTTGATACCCGATAATAAAATTCCTGAGTAATCATGAGAGACTAGTATGACAGTAAGTATTGTGCTTATGAACACTTGAGAATGCCTTTTGATAATATGTAATATTTAATAATCTTGTGCATAGATTTAATTTTATATAGCATCTTCATGTACTTTTCATCCATGATGACAAGTTTCATCCTACTGCCATATGTGAGGTTAGAGTTGGAAACATATGTTTAAAGTATGCAGAATTACTTTGGAAAAATGGACTTTCGACATGGATTAAGTATAATAAGCAATGTATGCATTTCATGTATCCAATGTATCCATTTGGAAGCTAAGAATAAAATTCACACATTCAGAGCACTGTCTCATTGGTTCTAAATAACATAGGTGATTTTAAACTAAATTTGTAAAATATCTTTTTTTTTTTTAATCTAAGAATCTATTTTTTTTATACTCCATGGCTAATGCTTTACCCTCTCTTCTCAGTCTTTTAGTTGTAATTTTTATTACAGTGATATATAATTTATAATCAAATGGTTAAATGGGACTTGTTATGAAAATAATAGTACTATTGTTATCCTCTCTCCTTCACCAATTTTCCTCTACTAATTGACCAATACTTTTAGCACTTTAAATTTAAAATTTATTAATTTGATCTTTACATTTATCGAAAATAATATACTACTTTTCTTCCCATTTAAGGAGTATTTATTGGCTTTTTATAAAAGGTGAGGATTTAGCCCTGGCCAGTGTTTTTCAGTGGTTAGAGCATTGACCCAAGCCTTGAAGAGTCTCTGGTTTGATTCCTGATCAGTACCTAGGTTGTAGTTTTGATCGTGGTTGTGGAGCGTTCGGGAGGCAATCAGTCTCCTTTACATCAATGTCTGTCTGTCTGTCTGTCTGTCTCTCTCTCTCTCTCTCTCTCTCTCTCCCTCCCTCCCTCCCTCCCTCCCTCCCTCCCTCCCTCTCTTCCTTTCTTCCCCCTCCCACTTTCTCTAAAAATCAATGGAAAAAATATCCTCAGGTGAGGATTAGCAGCTATAACAATAACAACAAAATTCTTACATCTCTATTCCTCTGTCTACTCTTGTTTCCAAGAGGCTCTCTGTTTTTACCAGTTACTTTTTAATCTGCATACTTGATCGCTGGTCATGTGAGTCTTAATTTAAGCCTCAGGGCAGGTTCATTGCAGTGATCAGTTAAGAGACTGGGGTAGGAGGAAGACATTGCAGTTTTCATGATTTTGTACCACTAAACTATAAAACTCCATATGGATAGGGACATGAGCTATATCCCTAGCACAGTACTTGCCATATATTAGCTATCCAATATATATTTGTTGAATGAGTGAATTGCATATCGAAGCAATCTTTTCTAAAAACTAGATTGAACTTTTAGAGGAAACTTGGTTTAGGATATGTGTGTGTGCTCATGTATGCATGCCATATTTTTGTATCTGTTTAAATGCATTTTTTACTTTAAAACAATTGTTAATTGTATTAAGCATGTCATTATGTGATGGGCTCTGCTTTAAAGTTGGTTTTGGAATCAGTTAGCAGGTGTGGAGGGAAGGTGTGATAGGTTTGTAAGAGTTGTTCCATTAATAAATTTGGTTTAGTTTTAGCCGAAACCGGTTTGGCTCAATGGATAGAGTGTCGGCTTGGGGACTGAAGGGTCCCGGGTTCAATTCCGGTCAAGGGCATGTACCTTGGTTGCGGGCATATCCCCAGTAGGGGGTGTGCAAGAGGCAGCTGATCGATGACTCTCTCTCATCGATGTTTCTAGCTCTCTATCTCTCTCCCTTCCTCTCTGTACAAAATCAATAAAATGTATTAAAATAAATAAATAAATAAATAAATAAATAAATAAATTTGGTTTAGTTTTAGTTTATGTAAGCATTCATAAGTAAAACTTTTCAATGTGTGGAGTTTTATAGATCAGAAGTTATTCTTTGTCAGATATGCTAACTTGAGACTACCTCTTTGCAGCTGATTGTTAAGGAACATGAAAAAATTGCTTATTTCAAAACCACTTTGTACTGTTTAAAGCATAGATAGGTATTCAGCATATGCTTGATGATCAAGAGAACCAGATGGTTGTAGTCATTACTGTCTTTTTATGATTGTGATGTGTTGCTTTTAAAAAATCAATAGTTATATCTTAGTTTTAAGATACTCCTTTTAATTTCCATGTCTTCTCAATGTTTAAATAATATGCAGCTCACATATCAAACTTCCAATTTGCGAGTTTATGACTCAAGATTACAATTATAGGTCTAAGAGAACTACACTGCATGGCAATTCCATGTATGTTAGAATAATTTTATCAGAAGAGAGACAATTGCAGGTTGCACTGGAATTTAAAAGGCTTTTGCTCATTTTATGTATTTATTTATTTTTTATTTTATTTTTTTAAATAATAAATCTTTATTGTTCAAATTATTACAATTGTTTCTCCTTCTCCCCCTCTCCCTATAGCTCCCTTCCACCTGGTCCCCACTCCACCTTTTGCCCTTAACCCCTCTCCCCCCCTTCCCTCCCGCTCTCCTCATCCATAGGTATATGATTTTTGTCCAGTCTCTTCCCATACCCCCCACACAGACACCTCTTTCTCCCTGAGAATTATCAATCCCCTCCCATTCTATGCCCCTGATTCTATTATATTCACCAGTTTATTCTATTCATCAGATTTTTAATTCACTTGACTTTTAGATTCTCTTGTTGATAGTTTTTTGTTCATAATTTTTGTTCATAATTTTTATCTTTACTTTTTTGTTCTTTTTCCTCTTTTTAAAGAACATCTTTTAGCATTTCATACAGTACTGGTTTGGCGGTGATGTACTTCTTTAGCTTTTTCTGATCTGTGAAGCTTTTTATCTGCCCTTCAATTGTGAATAACTTCACTGGGTAGAGTAATCTTGGTTGTAGGTCTTGCTATTTATCACTTTGAATATTTCTTGCCACTCCCGTCTGGCCTTCATAGTTTCTGTTGAGAAATCAGCTGATAATCGTATGGGTGCTCCTTTGTAGGTAACTGTTTTTCTCTTGCTGCTTTCAAGATTCTTTCTTTGTCTTTTGCTCTTGGCATTTTAATTATGATGTGTCTTGGTTTGGTCCTCTTTGGGTTCCTTTTGTTGGGGTTATGTGCGCTTCCTGTACTTGTAAGTCTATTTCTTTCACCAGGCGGGGGAAGTTTTCGGTCATTATTTCTTCAAATAGGTTTTCAGTGTCTTGCACTCTCTTTTCTTCTAGCACCCCCATAATTCTGATGTTGGTACACTTGAAGTTGTTGTCCCAGAGGCTCCTTACACTATCTTCAACTTTCTGGATTCTCTTCTCTTCTTGTTTCTCTGGAAGAGTGTCCTTTGCCTCTTTGTTTTCCAAAACTTTGACTTGATTCTTGCGTTCCTCTAGTCTACTGTTGGGTCTCTGTATAATATTTTTTATTTCAGTCAGTGTATGTTTAATTTCTAGTTGATTTAATTTCTTTTTCATATCCTGGAGGGTCTCATTACATTTATTGGCCTTTTCTAGGAAATTCTTGAAAAACCTTATAACTGTGGTTTTGAACTCTATATCCAGTCTTTTGTTCTCCTCCATCTCTTTTGTTTGAGATCTCCTTCCTTTTCTCTGCATTTTCGCTGCTTATGCAAAAGCAGCTGTGTGGAGCCTGGGCAGGTTTGTAGAATGTGTGGGGTGAGGCCTCAGGGCAGGGTGGGGTCTCAGGACATCACTAGGCTGGGGCATGGCAAAATGCCATGGCTGCCGTCAGCTCTCTCTGCCTTTCAGCGTTTCCAAGTCCCCGCACTCCAATGCAGTAAACAATTATTGGTGCACGCACCTCTGCAAAAAAGTCACCCTCACTTTCGGACCCGATGATCGACAGACCAGTTTCTCCCCGTAGGTGTCTGAGTCCCCAGCATGACTCCAGAAACTGGATTTCAAAGTGATCGGGAGCTTGTTTCCCTTCTGGTTGAAAAAAAACCATGCGCCCAGTCGCCCGCCACCAGCCCGATTCGCGTGCCTCCGTGCCTAGGCTTTTTAGCTTTTCAGCGCTTGTGCTCCTTTCTCTTTCAGCCAGCTTTCCCGTGGTTTTGGGTGATAGACGTTTTGTCTTTTAGTTGTAGTTTGAAATTGTTGTTCGAGCCGAAACCTATATGGCTCAGTGGATAGAGCATCGGTCTGCGGACTGAAAGATCCCAGGTTCGATTCCGGTCAAGGGCATGTACATTGGCAGCTGGTCGATGTTTCTCTCTCATGGATGTTTCTAGCTCTCTATCCCTCTCCTTTCCTCTCTGTAAAAAATCAATAAAATATATTAAAAAAAAAAAAAAAAGAAATTGTGCGAGGCGGCAGATTAGTTGCTTACCTATGCCGCCGCCATCTTGGTTCTCATCTTATGTATTTTTGTCATTTTGAGGATTCTGCCTGAGATAAGCTAAGCTGTTTATTTTATTATCCTGAATTCTATACCTGGAATAAGAGATGTTTATGTATTTCCTTATGCTAGCAAGTAAAAACACTACAGGTAGATCAGAAGCAGTTTTCTAATCTTCCTTGGCATTTTATATTTCCCAAAAAGAAACCACTTTATATTATTTTTGTTGATTTTGGTACTTGTATAGCTTTTTCAGTTTTAGGCATATCTGTTGACATCTCACTTCTGAGCATGAGATTTTAGCCTTTTTCTCCATCCTTCCCCTTTAGCCACTTCCCTTTCCCCTTGCCCTATTACTTCATTTTACCACCATAGTTGTGGTTATATGCTAATTATGCTTAAGTAAGCATTCAGTGTTTACCTTATCACCGGGTACATGTGATTCATAACTGAAGTTATGTAGTAAGCTATAGTTATTTTCTGCACAATTTTTGTTTAACTTAGAGCTAATAATTATGGAATTATTTGTGTTTTTTGAGTATTTTAAGTATTTAGCACTGACTCATTGTTATGCTATAACTTGCCCAAGTCTCTCAATATGCTCAGATGTTAGTTTCTTCTAATATTTTCATGTAGCCTTTGGACCGGCTTCAAACTGGATTGTTTACTCTCTTTTATTTTTATTTATTTTTATTTTTTTTTAAAAAATATTTTATTGATTTTTTACAGAGAGGAAGGGAGAGAGATAGAGAGCTAGAAACGTCGATGAGAGAGAAACATCGACCAGCTGCCTCCTGCCCCCCCCCCACCGGGGATGTGCCCACAACCAATGTACATGCCCTTGACCGGAATCGAACTTGGGACCTTTCAGTCCACAGACCGATGCTCTACCACTGAGCCAAACCGGTTTCAGCTAAAATACACAAATCTTAAGGGTATACCTCAATGAGAGAAAAAATACATACCTGTGTCTAGGTACATAACATTTGAAGCTATAGATCTTAAGTATTAGTTTAGTGACTTTTGACAAATGCTTTACACTTATCATTCAGTTCAAGATACAGAATATTTCTTTCTTTTTTTTTTTTTTAATATATTTTATTGATTTTACACAGAGAGGAATTGAGAGGGACGGAGAGTTAGAAACGTTGATGAGAGAGAAACATTGACCAGCCACCTCTTGCACACCCCCCACCGGGGATGTGCCCGCAACCAAGTACATGCCCTTGACCGGAATCGAACCCGGGACCTTTCAGTCCGCAGGCCGACACTATCCACTGAGCCAAACCGGTCCCGGCAAGATACAGAATATTTCTATCACCCTGGAAGGAGCCTTCATTCCTCTTTCCAGATAATCATCTCCACCCACCAGAGGCATTTGACCTGATTTCTGTTACCATTAAATATTATTTGTTTTGTTTGTTCTAACACTTATTATAAATGGACTCATGAAGTATGTTTCCTTTTGTGGCTGGCTTTTTTGGTTCAATATGATGTGATATTCATCCATGATGTTGCTGAGTAGAATTCTACTTTATGACTATAACACAATTATTTATCTATTCTTCTTTTGGACATTTGAGTTTCTACAAGTCTTTCTGGAGATATTGTTTCATATAGCTTATATTCCTAGGAGTATAGTGCAATGGTTTGGTCATAGGGTAGGTATATGTTTAACTTTATTAGAAACCACCAAATAGTTTTCCAAAGTTGGGTAAGGTTATATAACTTTCATTTCTATCAGTTTCTGCTGCTTTACCTCCTCACCAATGCTTGGTATTGTTTTTTTTTTAATTTTAATTTTAGACATTCAGATTGGTGGGAAGTAGTTTCTTGGTGTATCTTGTGGATTGTTGGCCATTTGTATGTCCCTTAAGACAATTTACATTCAATATTATTTTCTACTAGAGACCTAGTGCACAGGATTCATGGGTAGGGTCCCTAGTGGCTGCCGGCTTGGGCCTCCCTTTCCCCAGTTGTCTGCTGCCACCCCTGGCCAGGGTGGGGCCGGGCTGGGCGGGGAGGGGGTGAGAGTGGCCCTCAGGTCCGCCAGCCCTGTCCCCTGGTCGAACTCCCGGTCAAGGGGACAATTTGAATATTAGGTTTTTATTATACAGGGTTGGTTTCAGGTGTACAGCATAGTGGTTAGACAATGATATACTTTATAAAATGGTCCCCCTGATATTTTTAGTATCCACCTGGCACCATACATAGTTATTGCAATACGTATTACTGACTATATTTCCTGAGCTATACTTTACATCCCCATGACTATTTTGTAACTACCAATTTGTACTTCTTAATCCTTTCACCTTTTTCACTTAGTCCCCCAATCTTCCTTCCCTCTGGCAACCATCAGTCTGTTCTCTGTATCTGTGAGTCTGTTTCAATTTTGTTCATTTATTTGTTCTTTAGAGTACGTTCGCCAACTGGTGGTCCGTGGACCTCTGGTGGTCCATGAGGTCCGAAAGGTTGGCACTACTGGTTAAAGGAAACCTTTGGAGAAGTGGTCGCCAACCAGCGGACCACTGGTGGCCTGTGAGGTCTGAAAGGTTGGCAACCGTTGCTTTACAGTCCACATATAAGTGAAATCGTGTTATTTGTTTTTCTCTGACTGACTGCTTTCAACTGATCATAATACCTTCTAGGTCCATTTGACTCATAATTTTCTGAAAGTAATATATAAATGTTGATTTTATTAAACATTTATTAAAAATTGGTATTAAAATGTACAAAATAATTCTTTGTTAATTAAATAGTCTAAAATGGTAGCTTCTTTTAGTTTGTATTTTTTGAATCGTTTTTTTTAAAAGCTTGCTATTTTATTTTATTTTATTATTTTTTTATTTTTAATATATTTTATTGATTTTTTTACAGAGAGGAAGAGAGAGAGATAGAGAGCTAGAAACGTCGATGAGAGAGAAACATCGACCAGCTGCCTCTTGCACACCCCCTACCGGGGATGTGCCTGCAACCAAGGTACATGCCCTTGACCGGAATCGAACCTGGGACCTTTCAATCCACAGACCGACGCTCTACTACTGAGCCAAACCGGTTTTGGCTTTTTATTTTATTTTTATTTTATTTTTATTTTATTTTTTTTTTTTTTATTTTATTTATTTATTTTTTTTAAATAAGTTTTTATTTTTCATATTATTACAAATGTTCCTTCCCCCCCCCCCCCACCATTGCTCTCCTCCACCAGGTTCCCACCCCACCCTCTGCCCTTTCCCCTCTCCCCATTGTCCTCATCCATAGGTGCACAGTTTATGTTCAGTCTCTTCCCACGCCCCCCTCTCCCCTTTTCCCCAAGAATCGTCAGTTCACTCCCCTTCCATACCTCTGATTCTATTATATTCAACAGTTAATATTGTTCATCAGATTTTTTTAATTTCCTTGGTTTTTAGATTCACTTGTTGATAATTACGTATTTGTTGTTCATAATTTTTATCTTTGTTTACTTTCTTTTCTGAAAGAACCCCCTTCAGCAATTCATATAATTCTGGTTTGGTGGTGATGAACTCCTTTAGCTTTTTTTTATTAGTGAAGCTCTTTATCTGGCCTTCGATTCTGAGTGATAGCTTTGCTGGGTAGCTTATTTTTGGCTGTAGGTTCTTGCTATTCATCACCTTGTATATTTCTTGCCATTCCCTTCTGGCCTGCATGGTTTCTGTTGAGAAGTCAGCTGACAATCGTATAGGTGCTCCTTTATAAGTTACTACCTTCTTTGCTCTTGCTTCTTTTAATATTCTCTCTTTATCTTTTGCTCTTGGAATTTTTTTTTTTTTTTTTTTTTTTTTAAATAAATTTTTATTGTTCATATTATTACAAGTGTTCCTTTTCCGCCCCCTTCCCACCCCACCCTCTGCCCTTTCCCCAACCCCCATTGTCCTCATCCATAGGTGCACAGTTTATGTTCAGTCTCTTTCCACGCCCCCCTCTCCCCTTTTCCCCAAGAATCGTCAGTTCACTCCCCTTCCATACCTCTGATTCTATTATATTCAACAGTTAATATTGTTCATCAGATTTTTTTAATTTCCTTGGTTTTTAGATTCACTTGTTGATAATTACGTATTTGTTGTTCATAATTTTTATCTTTGTTTACTTTCTTTTCTGAAAGAACCCCCTTCAGCAATTCATATAATTCTGGTTTGGTGGTGATGAACTCCTTTAGCTTTTTTTTATTAGTGAAGCTCTTTATCTGGCCTTCGATTCTGAGTGATAGCTTTGCTGGGTAGCTTATTTTTGGCTGTAGGTTCTTGCTATTCATCACCTTGTATATTTCTTGCCATTCCCTTCTGGCCTGCATGGTTTCTGTTGAGAAGTCAGCTGACAATCGTATAGGTGCTCCTTTATAAGTTACTACCTTCTTTGCTCTTGCTTCTTTTAATATTCTCTCTTTATCTTTTGCTCTTGGAATTTTAATAATGATGTGTCTCGGTGTGGTCCTCTTTGGATTCCTTTTGTTTGGAGTTCTGTGCACTTCCTGGACTTGTAAGTCAAATTCTTTCACCAGGTGGGGGAAGTTTTCTGTCACTATTTCTTTCAGTATGTTTTCGATATCTTGCTCTCTCTCATCTTCTGGAACCCCCATAATTCTGATGTTGGTTCGCTTGAAGTTGTCCCAGAGGTTTCTTACATTATCTTCAATTTTCTGGATTCTCTTGCCTTCTAGCTTCTGTGGAGGAGTGTCTTCTGGCTCTTTATGTTCCAAATCTTTGACTTGATTCTTGCGATCTTCCCTTCTGTTTTTAGGACTCTGTAGAATATTTTTTATTTCAGACAATGTATTCTTTATTTCTTGTTGTTCCCTTATCATTTCTTGATGGTCTCTTTTCATATCCTCATAGGCCTTATCCATCTTTTCTAGGAAATTCTTGAAAAACCTTATAAGCGTAGATTTGAACTCTATATCCAGACGCTTTTTGTCCTCCATTGCTTTCGTTTGTGATCTATTTTGTTGTCGCATTTCGCAGTTACAGATGGGACGGGGTTTCAGGGTGGAGCCTGCAGCTTTGGCTTCCGTCAGCCCCGCCCTATGCGGGTCCTTCAGTGCTCGCTGCCGGCGCCTCTGAGAGAAAGGTGCCCTCGATTTTCGCCTGCTGCCAAACAGTCTATGCTCTCCCCCAATGAGCCCGGTATTGGGGTTCAGTTCAGTTGGAAGTGGAGTTGGAGGTGGCGTTCACAGCAGTCTGGAGCCCCAGTCTCCTTCCCGTCAGGGCAATCCCGCGGCACAGCCGACCGTCCCTTCTCTGGGGGCAGTGTGCGCGCCTCCGGGACCTCCTTTCTCCGCTACCCCGGGGTTCCGACTTACAGCCCAGCTCCCTATGGCTGAGCCTGAGTCCCCGGGGTCTGGCCCAGAACGGGGGTTCAGAGCAGTCAGGGGCCCAGCACAGTCGGAGTTTTATCTCCTTTCCGCTAGGGAACGCCCGCCAGGCACTCGGCCTCCCTCCTCTCCGGCTCCGTCCTCTTCTCGCGCGCCGCGTGTCTCCGTACCTTGGGCTTTTACAGCTCCTCCGTGCTTCCTTCTGGTTTTCTCCTTGCTTCTTGTTGTAGGATTTCCAGTCAGTCGACTTTCCTGTAGTTCTGGGTAATGTCCATTTTATATTTTAGTTGTATTTTATTAAAATTGTTGTGTGCGGCTGCGGCTAGTTGCCTACCCGAGCAGCCATCTTGGATTCTCTGGGGGTTTTGGCTTTTGAATTAGTTTTTAAGGTAGAATATTTCCCTCCATTTTTGGTAGTTATATTTCTTCATTATTTATCTTTTGGAGTTTTGTTCTTAAATAATATTAGTTCTTAAAATTTTTTCTTTTTTCTTTTTTAAAAATATATATTTTACATATATATATATATATATATATATATATATTTTTTTTTTTTTTTTAAATATATTTTATTGATTTTGTACAGAGAGGAAGGAAGAGGGATACAGAGTTAGAAACATCGATGAGAGAGAGTCATCGATCAGCTGCCTCTTGCACACCCCCTACTGGGGATATGTCTGCAACCAAGGTACATGCCCTTGACCGGAATCGAACCCGGGACCCTTCAGTCCCCAAGCTGACGCTTTATCCATTGAGCCAAACCGGTCCCGGCATATTTTACATATATATTTTTAAAGATATATTTTATTGATTTTTTTGCAGAGAGGGAGAGGGATAGAGAGTTAGAAACATCAATGAGAGAGAAACATCGATCAGCTGCCTCCTGCACACTCCCTATTGGGGATGTGTCCACAACCAAGGTACATGCCCTTGACTGGAATCGAGCCTGGGACCCTTCAGTCCGCAGGCCGATGCTCTATCCACTGAGCCAATCCTGTTATGGCTAAAATAAATTTTTATTCATTTCAGAGAGGAAGTTAGAGGGAGAGAGAAATATCAGTGATGAGAGAGAATCACTGATCGGCTGCCTTCTGTGTGTCCCCCACTAGGGATCTAGTCTGCAACTTAGGCATGTGCCTCCAACTGGATTCGAACCCAGGACCCTTCAGTCTGCAGGCCCACACTCTGTCCACTGAGCCAAACCAGCGAGGGCCCATTAAAATTGTTCCTTTAAAAAAAAATCAATTTGTAGAACTCCTTACAATACATGCCTTGAATATTAACCATTTGACAGATTTGCTACAAATATTTTCTCCAATTGGCTTACCATTTTATTTCTATTTCATGCAATCGTTTTTAATATGCAAAGGCATAAAATTTGTATATAGTTAAATCTGTCACCTGTTGTGTGTTTTGTATCACTTCTGAAGTTCATTTTTACTATTAACATGTCTTTTTTAAAAATATATTTTTATTGATTTCAGAGAGGAAGGGAGAGGGAAAGAGAGATAGAAACATCAATGATGAGAGAGAATCATAGATTGGCTGCCTCCTCCACACCCCCTACTAGGGGTTGAGTCCGCAACTTGGGTTTGTACCCTTGACTGGAATTGAACCTAGGTCCCTTCAGTCTGCAAGTCTGCTCTATCCACTGCACCAAACCGGCTAGGGCTTAACATGTCTTAAAAATACATCGGTTTTGCCGAAACCGGTTTGGCTCAGTGGATAGAGCGTCGGTCTGTGCACTGAAAGGACCCAGGTTCGATTCCGGTCAAGGGCATGTACCTTGGTTGCAGGCACATCCCCAGTAACGGGTATGCAAGAGGCAGCTGATCAATGACTCTCATCGATGTTTCTAACTCTCTATCCCTCTCTCTTCCTCTCTGTAAAAAATAAATAAAATATATTTTAAAAAAATACATCGGTTTTAATTTATGATGACGTATTTTTAGTATTTAACTTTTTGTTATTCACCTGAGATTTATTTTAGAGTGTGGTAAAGTTATTATCTAAATTGTAAGATTTTTGTTAGTTTGTTTTTTCATTTGTGTATGTGTGTGTTTTATTTTTAAAGCAGCTATCTAATAGCCAGGGAATCATTTATATTCACATTTTTAAAAAAAATATTTAAAAAATTTAATATGTGTAATAACTTGTATTTTGCCTCATACATTCTGTTTAATTATTTTCCCATGTAGTCTTACATCAGAAACTTGTGTATTTCTCAGAAAAACTTGCATTTGTACTATATGAAATCAAGACTTCCTTATTTTAAATTATTTTGTTCTGCTTTGGTTGTTAGGAAGTGTTTGTACACTTTTGCTTTCATATGATAAAACTTTAGAATGTTGCCATCTTGAGGTTTATAAAACCATGTATGATTATCAAAAATTGCTGACAGCGATGAAGTGTTTATTATGTACAATAAGGAAAATGAACTTACTCATTTTTTTTTTTTACATTGGTCTTTAGAGAGAGTGGAAGAGAGGGAGAAGGGGGGGAGAGAAAAAGAGAGAGGAAAAAAACATTAATGTGAAAGAGACACTAGTTGCCTCTTGCACCTGCAACTCAAGTACGTGCCCTTGACTGAGCCCTTGATCGGGAATTGACCCATGACCTTTAGGTCCAAGGGCTGAGCCAAACTAGTCAGGGCACTCTTAGACTTATTTTATGTACTTTTTTGATGGCCAAATTCAATTCGTGGTTTTAACAGTTTTTTGTTTTTTGTTTGTTAATCCTCACCCAAGGATATTTTTTCCCCATTAATTTTTAGAGATAGTGGAAGATTGGAAGGAGAACATTGATGTGAGAGAGATACATTGATTGGTTGTCTCCCACTTATGCCTCCACCCGGTGGGGTTGGAACCTGCAAACAGGTGAGTGCCATGGACTGGGAATCAAACTGTGACCTGGTTCCTGGGTCAATGCTCAACCACTAAGCAAAAAAGTGGCTTGAGATTTTTTTATACACTATAATAATAGCAGTGTGTTTCTTGAGTGAGTTTGTGGAGGAAATATTCATTTCAGTTTGAAATGTCAGAGTACTAGTACCATTACTATTAAACACATAAGTTAATTTTTCATGTCATTTTGAAGCCTATCTTTTGTATAAGTTTGGATTCAAGGCCAAACTCTTTTTGATAGTTTTGTTCTAGTTTTTTGCATATATTCTGTGGTATTTTTTTTTTTTGTATTTTAATAAAATGACATATAAAATTATATTTGTAAAAATACCTTCTCTGAATGAATCCTTTTAGTAATTACTTTGTTTCCTAATGACTTTGGAACCATTACCATGAAGTCAGTGTAGAATAATGAAAAAGTAATAAAATTTTTGTGTATAACTAGGACAAGAATTCCTTAGGGAAATATCGAGTGAATGATTACAGGAAAGTAATTCTTTAGTTACAGATTAATTGTCTTGGAAGTTAAATTCAGCTTAAAATGCAGTCATTTTTAAAGACAAATTCATAAGGAAAGTAGATTAATTGAATTAGAGCTTGATTGATAAGGTAAACTGGAAAATAATACACTTTAAAAAAAAATTTAAACAAAATTATCTTGTTGAAATAACTTTTTTCTTCAAGCCATATGCTGGTAATGCTGCTGTACGTTTATCTGAATGTTTAGTTAAACAGTAATGACTTTCGCCCTTATGCTTGTGGGTAAACTATTGCCATTTATGCCAATGGTTTTACAGTTAGGTACCTGTCTGAAAGTTGTGATCGAGAGTTTAGTATGAGAAGAATATATATCATTGGTATTAGAAAATTTGAGATCAGAGAGCTATAAAAAACAATACCTAAAATACTCGTGATTGGCATAGCAGGTTTTGGGCAATGGTGACGAAAGAGAACCTCACTTGTTTCTTTAGGGAACCTTGAAGTACTTGTGGATGAGGCAGTTTTCGCCAAGCCTCCCCACACTGGCTTCCCAACCTTCCTCTCTCTCCATCTCCCTCAATCCTTTCCCTCTCCTGTCTGTCTTTTCCTCTCTCCTTCCTCTTCCAAACAGGGAAGAAAAAATACTGAAATGTATGTTATTTTTATTTCATAAGATTATTTTAAGAATCTAGTGAGATAGTATCTGTGAAATTGCTTTTTAAACAGTAAAATGCTGCCGAAACTGGTTTGGCTCAGTGGATAGAGCATCAGCCTGTGGACTTACGGGTCCCGGGTTCGATTCTGGTCAAGGGCATGTACCTTGGTTGTGGGCACATCTCTTTGATGTTTCTAACTCTCTATCCCTCTCTCTTCCTCTCTGAAAAAAAATCAATACAAAATATATTAAAAATAAAAAATAAAGTAAAATGCTAGGTTAGCTAACAGTGTTTCCCAACCTTCTCTCATGATGAGAATCACCTGGTGGAGTTGTTAAAACACAGATTCCTGAATCCCAACTAAGAAGTGCTAAACTAGAATTTTTGAGAACATATAGGTAAAATTGCATACCTAACTTAGTGCTCTGTATATAAAATCTGTCTTAGAGCACTAGTTAAGTATACAATTTTACCTATATGTTCCCAAAAATTCTAGTTTAGCACTTCTTAGTTGGGATTCAGGAATCTGTGTTTTAACAACTCCACCAGGTGATTCTCATCATGAGAGAAGGTTGGGAAACACTGAGCTACAACATTTAATCTTATTTTTGTTTAAGGTTAAAGGCAGTGATGATAACCTGTCATTATATTTTGGTTAGATTTGGGAAGGGATTTAGGCTACTAGATGTCTTTGATCCCCCTCACCCCCAAGAGAGTACTTGGAAGCATATAATTTAATGTTGTTGAACTGATGAGTGGCATGTTGCTGATAGCTCAGAAGTTTATGAACCAAGAGAATGACTAATTTGTGTGTTTGCTGAAAAGGGTGAACTTAGAAAACTTGTTAATATATGTTGACTAGTCATTTTGTTATGGAGAATTTTTTAAAAAGCTAATAAATACTTAAAGGCATTCTTTTCATGACATTTTTAAGACTCTTCTGTGGTATTTAAGTATACAACAGATTGGCCATAAACTAAGGGGAGTCTTTTTTGATTGATGTTCTTTTCTTTAAAAAAAAAAAAAATTGATTTTTTTTACAGAGAGGAAGAGAGAGGGATAGAGAGTTAGAAACATCGATGAGAGAGAATCATCGATCAGCTGCCTCCTGCACACCCCCCACTGGGGATGTGCCAGCAACCAAGGTACATGCTCTTGTCTGAAATCGAGCCTAGGACCCTTGAGTCCACAGGCCGAAGCTCTGTCCACTGAGCCAAACCTGTTTCGGCTTGATTGATGTTCTTTTCTTATGGGCAGTTTTCAGGGACACATGCTTTCTAGAAGTTATTTGAATTTGTTAACTATAGTTGGCATGTTTCAGAATGAGCCGTTATTCTTAGTAGAAGAAAACTTGTACAACTTCCATTTTCTCCATTTGTGTTCTAAGTTTATAAGTTGTTTGTTAATGGTTTATTCATTAACAAAATAGCTTTGTTGTCTAGCACACAGATTTTATTCATATTATTTTTTTCTTCACATTTTATGCTTTTTATTAAAAAATAAACTAATAGAAAGGAAGAAGCAGAATTTTCCCTTAGACTATTTTAATTTTTATGCAGTGCAGCAAAGCTCAGGGATGCTGAGGAACAGAAGTAGTGGCAGATGGTCCAACCTGATGCTCTGCAAAGTTAGGGAGGTCCATTTTGATTACAGACACTCGCAGTCTGTGAAGTGAAGATAGGGAGTCACAATCTATCCTCAGCCTGCACTAACCATGTGTGTTGTGGTAAAGCCAAGAACAACTTTGGATGGACATAGTAGAAGAGATTACTAGGTCTAGTACTGTTTCTAAGTTGTGAGGTTCTGTCCTATAACTTTTTCTGATTGTTGCCTATACATCTTTATATATTTCAAGTAGTCAAATTGTCTTTTTTATAGTACCCTCTATAGATATCCAGATTTTGTCCAGAGTGATCTCGTCTATTAATGTATTTAGTACTTAACTTTGCAATCTACTCATGCCAACTATAATGTAATCATCATTAGTCTGTTTTTTGCAATTTTCCTATCTGTATCATATTTGTAGATCTTTCTTTGTTTATGTCATGGGAAGTCTTCTGTATTACTTCTACTTTTATGTTCTGTTTATATTTTAACCTTTTTTTCCTCATAGATATTTTAGAAACTTTGGAGGAATGCTTATTTTTAACATTACCTTCAAAAGCAATATTTCTATGTTTTAGTTTAGAGCCAGAACAAAACATTGTGAATGCTTAAAGGGATTTGTGAAAATGTCATTTTGGTAGATTTGTTCACTATCAAAGGTTAGATTTGTGTTATTGAGTGATTTAATAAGGTTAGAGAAACACATTGGATTAAATGAGCCATTGGAACATGTTTTTTTAAACCTTAGAATAAGCCTAGTTTAAAGTACTCTATCCATTTATTTCTCTATAGAAACAATGTTATAAATGATTATTAGATTCTTAGGGATCTGGCTTACAGAAATTTAACTCAACCTTTTAGCTGAAATACTGTACATTTGCAATAAAAAAAAGTAGTAGGAACAAAACTGGGACTACTATATGACAATAAAATTGAAAAAGTTATTTAAAGATGTATGTAAATGTTAATGTTAATAGATATGGAACACCCATCTCTGCTAGGCCAGTCTGTCCTTTTCAGATGCAGCTTTAGAGTGTTTATCAACTACTATGATACACTTAGAGGGATAAGGGTATCTCTAGGGAATTTTTGTCTATTTGTAAGGAGCTGTTGAGTTGTCAGAAAGTCAGATATTTGTACTTGGACTGTTCCTATATATCTGGCATAGGTTTATTAGTTTTCATGTAGTAGAATCTACTCTTTTAAATCAGCCTTTTTTTGCTCAGTATAGTATTCAAGTTTCATCCATGTTGTTATATGTATCAGTACCTTTTTCCTCTTTATTGGTGAATAATTTTTCATAATATTAATGTATCTTAGTCTTTTTATTCACTTGTGCATGGACATTTGGGTCATTTCCAGTTTTTGGTTATTATCAGTTAGGGGCCCAGTGCACGAATTTGTACACCTTGAAAGGAACTATGGATTACACCCCTGTCTGGCCTCTCCCACCGTGGCCTCTAGTCTCTGTCTGCTAGCAGCCCTGCTGCTGCTGCCGCTGCTCCAATGCGCTGATGGGACTGGCCCTGCGAGCACCTGCTGATGGCACAGAGTGATGGGGGCCGGCGCCATTAGCAGGTGCAAGTGGTGGTTGCTGCTCCTATTGCCCTTCAGATGCAGGGGGAGGTGGAGAAGCCCTGAGGGGAATTTGGGGCCAGCAGTTGCTGCTTGCACCTGCTGATGACACCAAGCGATTGGCCCGGTGCTCACACTGAGCGGCGGGTCTGGTGCCAGCAGCAGGTGCAAGTGGGGCCAGTGCTGGCAGTAGGTGCAAGTGCTGGGTGGGACCACAGCCCATGGGAGCAAAGAATTTTCAGTAACCACCAGAGGCTCGCTCCGGATTACAGCCCCTGATTACAGCAACTGGCACCCCACCTTGGTCTGGCATCCCTGCTCACCAGCTCCACCTTCCCACTGCTGCTGACGCCCACCATGTTCTGTGCTCTGCTGCCAGTGCCCACCATGTTCCGTGTGCGTGCCCCCTGGTAGTCAGCGCACATCATAGCGACTGGTTGTTCTATTGTTCTGCCATGGTCTATTTGAATATTAGGGTTTTATATATATGGATGAGGTTACTGTGAACATTTTGAAAACGTCTTGGTTTTGGGATCATTTTATATATATATATATTATATTTAAATATATTTTTATTGATTTCAGAAAGGAAGGGAAAGGGAGATAGAAGCATCAATGATGAGAGAGAATCATTGATTGGCTGCCTCCTGCACATCCCACACTAGGGATTGAGCCCTAAATTCTGGCATGTGCCCTGACCAGGAATCGAACCATGATCTCCTGGTTCATAGGTTGACATTAACCACTAAACCACATTGGCCAGGCGGGATTATATCTTTTTACTTTTCTTAGATAAATACTTTGAGTGAAATTACGCCGAAACCGGTTTGGCTCAGTGGATAGAGCGTCGGCTTGCGGACTGAAAGTTTCCAGGTTCGATTCCGGTCAAGGGCATGTACCTTGGTTGCGGGCACATCCCCAGGAGGGGGGTGTGCAGGAGGCAGCTGGTAGATGTTTCTTTCTCATCGATGTTTCTGGCTCTCTATCCCTCTCTCTTCCTCTCTTTAAAAAAAAATCAATAAAATATATTTAAAAGAAAAAAAAAGAAAATTGCTAGGTTATAGAATATGTACTTGTTTAACTTAATAAGAAACTGCTAAATCACCTTAACTGGTTTGGCTCAGTGGATAGAGCTTCGGCCTGTGGACTCAAGGGTCCTAGGCTCGATTTCAGACAAGGGCATGTACCTTGGTTACGGGCACATACCCAGTAGGGAGTGTGCAGGAGGCAGCTGATCGATGTTTCTAACTGTCCCTCTCCTTTCCTCTCTATAAAAAAATCAATAAAATATATTTAAAAAAAACAAACAAAAAAACTGCTAAACCTTTCCCACAGCAGATTTACCAATTTACATTTCCTCTTGCAATGAATCAGAGTTTCAGTTTCTCTATATCCTTGTCAACATTTGGTGTTCGAAGCCTTTTTAATTTTAAGCACTTTAATAGTTATGATATTGGTTTTAACTTGCATTTCCTTGATTACTAGTGAAATTGAACACACTTTCTAATGTTTTCTCTCTTATGAAATCCTCACTTAAGTCTTTTTTCCATCTTCTAATTGGCTGTCTTTCTAATATATGCTTTAAAGGAAAATAAGAGATTCTAGTTTATAGAACAGATATTAAGCCAATTTCAAAATTTCCAATTTTGTGCCACTTGAAAGATTACAAGTATGTGTGAGAGTTTAACCCTTCCACTTTGCTTCATACCTTCTTAGAGAAAAAACTCTTACTACACCTGTTAGCACTAGATATATACATTCTGAAACTCTAGTGGGGTAGTGTTCTCATCCAAGTCGTTAATGGCAAAAAAAAACCAAAAAAAAAAACGGTGTCTGTAGGCTGTCTCTTGTTTGAGATGTTCCATCTGGGAAGTCCTTTATTATCTACCCGAAGCGGCTTTGCGGTAGGTAGCTTTTGCTATAGATGGCCTGCCAGAGAATTTTGGTAGGTAAGTTCACTTTAGATCAGCTGCACCAAGCACATTTATAAATTAATACTGTTTGTGATGTCTTCGCTACATTTGGTGCTTTTCTTCTGTGTTTGGAAATTCTTGCTCTACATTGGCAGTGAAAAGCATGTTTTCCAGTGTTTACCTCAGTGGTTTTCATCTGATTCAAATGTTAAATTTTCATTCATGCCTTTGGAACCAAACTGTTTAAACAGCAACTATCTTTCAGCAAAATCTGAATGTATGATACTGCCATAGCTCTATGAGAGAGTGGATGAAAAGGGGGCTTTGCAATCATTCTGACTGAAAGTAACCTTACAGGGTGATCTGATCATAAATTCCTAGCTGGGCAAATGATGGTAGATAGTCATGTCCCAGGGCTATAAAAAGGTTTACTTTTGTCCAGATTATCCGTGTCGTATGTGCAAGTCACAATAAAATATTTTTTTTTTGGGGGGGGATCCATTCATATAGCTTTTATTACAATATATTTTAATAATTGTTGTATTTTTATTATTGTTAACTCACTGTGCCAAATGTATAATTTGAGTTTTATCATGTGTGTAAGGGAAAAAAGTATATGTGAGTTCCGTATTATCCATGGTTTTTGGAATGTATTTCCCAAAGATACTTTTATTTTCCTTGCAAGGACCGTGAGCTCTAATCTCTACGTAGGATCCTGCAAAAGCAATTTTTTTTTAAAAGTATACTTTTTATTGATTTTTTTACAGAGAGGAAGGGAGAGAGATAGAGAGCTAGAAACGTCGATGAGAGAGAAACATCAACCAGCTGCCTTTTGCACATCCCCCACCGGGGATGTGTCCGCAACCAATGTACATGCCCTTGATCGGAATCGAACCCGGGACCTTTCAGTCCACAGACTGATGCTCTACCACTGAGCCGAACCGGTTTCGCCTGCAAAAGCAATTTAAATAAGCTTCCTTATCTATTGTAAAGGAGGGGTTGCCTGTTTATTGTCTGTACTATAGAAATTGTATTAGTTTGCTTAGGATACTAAACAAAATACCAAAAATTGGGTGGCTTAAAAAACAGATGGATTTTTTCACAGTTCTAGGAGCTGCAAAGTTCATCAAGGTTCTGGCAGGATTTAATTATAGTTCTCTTCCTGGCTTGCAGATGGCTACCTTTTCTCTGTGCCTTCAAGTGCCTTTTCCTTTGTGTTAACTAAGGAACATTCAAACCTGTGAAGAATTTTTGTGAGTTTATTTTTTGCCAAACTGTCAACCAATGCCAGGAAGCAGAATCTCAATGGATTGAAATAATGCCTCAGAGAATGGCAGTTTTGCATCTTGTTTTATACATTAGGATCAAAGAGAAGATGTGTGTAATATGAAATCCATTGGTGATAGTTTAGGGAGGTGAGAGAAAGTAAAGGGGGGATCTCTGGCATTGGATAAAAAGTAAAGTGAGTTCAGGATAGTTAACAGTCAACAATTAACAATTAACATGGTAACAATAACAATGAGGATTTATGGTCGTCGTCGTGTCTCTCCCCCCCCCTCCCCCCACCCTGTGCATTGGTTGTCTCTGAGGGGGTCTAGAAACAAGGAAGTTATCCTGATGTTACATGCAGTCCAACTTCCAACTCTCCCTTCTCGAACAATTCAGTTCTGGACCAAGTAGTTCTCAGAGAAAATGTTTCCGTTGTTAACCAAAACCTGACAAAAAACAAAGGAGAGAATGTGTTTGTTGGCGACAATTAGCACAATTTTAAAACATAAAGAGGCCATTCAGAGTGCTAATGTTGCTAAGAGTGCTCACAAGACATCATAGGCAATTGAATAGGTAGAAAAACTGCTGTTGATTGGACAAGCATAAAGCAGCAGTGATAGCAGTTAGCCCGTGTGGTAGCATTTCATAATATGAAAAAATCATTTAAGGTTAGTAGGGAGTGGTTTGATAAATTTTAAAAAAAGAAGTGTTTGTTTCTAGATTAAACGGTACATTAAACATGTATATAAGAAATCATTGGGGGGGGTGTCTGGAACAGATTAATTCAATTTACATGATTTCTAATGGGGGCGGGAAGGGAGGAATGATTCAGTTTTCAAACAAATCACTTCTCCAACAGCCTTTCCGGAATGTATTACGTTGGAGAACCAAGGTTCCATTATATGTTATGGATATAAAAAGACAATAATAAACAGGCTCAGTTAAGATAAAGATTGGCCCTTGTCAGGGAAGACACTGGCCTAGGACATGACTACCCCTCATAAACTGCTTTTAGTTAAAAAACAAAAACAAAAAACCCACATTTTTATTTCAGACCATCCTTTATGGTTATTTTAGGATTCTGCATTTGTAAGACTGTCTCACAGGCCTCCTGTGAGCTTTTCAGGTTTAGTATGTGGCCCCTTTTTGTCTGTACCTGCGTGCCTAAAGGCAGAGCAAGAGAGTAAGCTTTTAAGCTCTAGTGTTTCTTATAATCTTATCCAATCATGACTTCACCCTTATGACCTCATTTAACCATAACTACTGCCCGACTCTAAGTACAGTCTCGCTGGGGGTTAGGGTGTCAACATATGAATTTTGAGAGATGTGTACGTTCAATCTGTAACATTTTAACCCTGGCCCTCCAAAATGAATATCCACAATGCATCAGAAATACATTCTATCCCAACAGCCCCCAAATCAGAACTTAACATATCAAATTCCATTAGATGTCTCAAAAATAACCCTCTTTGGTTCAATGCACTGCCCCCAGGCCCACTGGGGAGGCAGTGTACTCCCATGGCTCTGTGGGGCAGTTATGCCCCCAGGCACTGGGCCATCACCTTGCTCTTAAGGCACGAGGTGGTGGCATTTTGGTTCTCCATCCTCAAACCAAGGAGACCCCACCTTTTGAAACCAGTCCTGCCTTCTGGGCCTGTGATAGGAGTGGCAGCCCTGCCATCTCTGAATCAGCTTTGCAGTCAAGCTTCCCTTTTCTTGAAGGATATCTCTTGTTTGTGCTAGGTAACTAGGTCCCATCTGTAGAATTCCAGAAGTCTTGACAGCCACCACCCCCCCTTTTTTTTTCCTGTTTCTTGTAGTAACAGCTGGAAGTGTTTCTGCTGGTATAATACAATCTTTATTCCTGGCTTCTGTGAGGTGATTGATTAAATTGATGGCTCACATCCATTCTGATCTCCTTATCAAATAGTTTTTCCGCCACACCTTTAGTGTTCTCTTCAGAATAAACTTTGTCTTTTTGTAGTATAAATAGGCTGAGCATTTTCCAAATCTTCAAGTTCTGTGTCTCTTTCCTGTCAGTAAGGAGAAAACAATTCTTTGACACTTTGCTTAGAAATATCCTTAAATATTCAATTTCATCACACAAAGGTTCAGCCCACTTGGCCACTTTTTAACAAAGATCTCCAGTTTTCAGTACCATATTTCTCATTTCTGTCTGAGAACTCCTCAGAATGGCCTTTGATGTCCATATTTCTACCAAGGGGCTCTTTACAGCAATATAAGTCTTTTCTGGCATGCACCTCAAAACTCCTTCAATCTATACCCATTACACAGTTCTAAACCACATCCACATTTTTAGGTATTGGTTATAGCAGCAGCCATTTCTCAATACAAAACTTGGTTTTAGCTTGGGCTGCCACACAAAATATCAATTGACATTTTTACAGAGGAAGGGAGAGAGATACTCAGAAACATCGATCAGCCGCCTTCTGCACGCCCCCCACTTGGGGATGTGCCTGCAACCAACCCAATGTACCTGCCCTTGACCGGAATCGAACCCGGGACCCCTCAGTCCACAGGCCAACGGCCCATCCACTGAGCCAAACCGGCTTCGGCCTCCTTTTCTTCTTGAAGTAGCAGTCTACTTTTTTACTGCCATGTATTTTCAGTTCTTTCCATTACTGGTAGAGTGAACTATCTGAATTTTATTATGTCCTGTTTTCCTTTTGCCTGGAGTTTCTATATGAATTATATTTGACTGTATCCCTTACTGTCATGACAGAACAGAATTCTCTATTACTTGGTCAATGAATGCCTCTCTATACTTATTATTTACTATTCCCTGCCTTATTTCTTTTGTTATAGTACTATACAAGTCTCTAAGTTCTATATGTGTAGAAACAAACTGCTATCTCTGCTTGGTATGACCTTGTCCCTTTTGCTTGGATTAGTCTTTAACATTTTATCTAATCATCTTTTCTGGCCAGAAGTCTTTCTTTTCTTCTAGCATGGACTAAAAATATCATTTCTGTGTCTCCTTTGTGATCATTGTACTGACTGCATAGCATTAAAGAGTGTTTATTTTTCTGTCTTTGTAGACAGAGGTTGATTGTTCTATTCAATGAAAAAAGTCATCAATGCCTAAAAGGAAATAATAGCTCAGTAATCATTTTTTAATAGTGAATATCTAAAGTATTTAGGTTGTTAGAATCATCTATTAATAGATTACATTATCTGTAAATGATGACAAAAATTTAATCTAGCCGAAGCCGGTTTGGCTCAGTGGTAGAGCGTCGGTCTGCGGAATGAAAGGTCCCAGGTTCGATTCCGGTCAGGGGCATGTACATTGGTTGCGGGCACATCCCCGGTGGGGGGTGTGCAGGAGGCAGCTGGTCGATGTTTCTCTCTCATTGACGTTTCTGGCTCTCTATCTCTCTCCCTTCCTCTCTGTAAAAAAATCAATAAAATATATTTAAAAAAAAAAATTTAATCTAAATTTAGGATTATCCTCCACTTAGGTGCATGCTTAAGGACTACAAACAATATAATTTATATCTCAAAGGAAAGAATACATTACTGCTGAAAACATATTAATGCCAGAACCTAATACCATTTAATTTACCTGCTAATTTGAAATACTTGTTGCCTCTTCCTTGCCCCTGCTTGAAATTTGTATATATAATCTGTTGTTTGAAGATAGTGGGTCAAGAATTTCCATATTTATTTTCTAGATTAGATTTGTAAATATTAGAATTATGTCTACGTTGATCTACACTTGGGTTTGTTTGGCTTATCTGGAGAGAGAAGTAATGGTTACCAAATTTTATTAGGAACAGGACTTAAAAAAAAAGATTAAAAAAATATTTTTTTTTATTGAGTTTTTACAGAGAGGAAGAGAGAGGGATAGAAAGCTGAAACATCAATGAGAGAAACATCGATCAGCTGCTTCCTTCACACCCCCCACTGGGGACGTGCCCACAACCAAGTCATATGCACTTGATCGAATCTGGGACCTTTTTTAGTCCGCAGGCCAACGCTCAATCCACTGAGTCAAACCGGTTTCAGCAAAAAAAAAAAAAAAAAAAAAAAAGGATTTTTTGAGAGATTTCTTTTCTGGTTTCTTATCCATCTTCTATTTCTGAATTGCAGTTACAGATGTAGAGCTGAAGCGACTGAAGGATGCCTTCAAGAGGACCTGTGGACTCTCATATTACATGGGCCAACACTGCTTTATCAAGGAAGTGCTTGGTGATGGAGTGCCTCCAAAAGTTGCTGAGGTAATCTCTGTGTTCTAGGTATTTCTTTGAGATAGTTACCACCAGCCTGAGTTTTTGAAGGGCCTCTTGGTCTTAACAAACTTAAAATTCCCCTTTATTTTTCTTACTGAGTAGTTAAGTTTTGGATGTCAATATGACTATGTTCTTAGAGGCTAAATGGAAATACTGCAGAGGTGCAATTCTGCTTCTTTTGTATTTCTGAACTTTACTAGCCACTGACTTTGTGGATGATATTGTTCTAGTGATGATATTGAAGATATTTATAACCTCTTTTGTTTTACGATGAGTATTCTAGTTGACCTTGTGATTTAATAAAATAAAATTCAGCTGTTGACACAATATTTGTTACACACTGATAATAAATAGTTGAGTTAGGTTTTGATTTTCCCATTTCTTATAGAGTTATATAGTATTTACTTAATAGTTGAGTAGTATAGTGTTTAGGTCAATATAAGCTACCAGTGGCTGTAGATAAAGGCACCAACTGGCATGAATTTAGGAAGAGCTTGCTTAGAGCATGCTGGGCTCTTAGTTTGAAAGATAAGGTCAAACTAATAATGGTATTTTACTGTAGCTTGCCTAGGTGAGACAATTTTTGACTGTCATGGAAGTTCTCAGAAATGCTTGCTTACTACAACTTTTACATTTAAGAAATAGGAATGATATACCACTATATCAAATTTTCCTCCATCTGAAAACCTAAGAAAATAAGTTTTAAAACCAAAATGCTTATTAATGAGATGAGGAAGATGTAATTAAACACATGTAAGGGAAAATGTATACATCTATTTTTGATTAAAGTTTTACACAATGTTGGTGTCAAGAAATACTAATTCATTGTTTACTTCTCTTCTTCACTGTGTTATCCTTACCCCCATTTGATTCCTTGCACATAGATGCACAATATTTATTACTAGTGGCCCGTGCACATTAAAAGGGGGACCGGAGTCAAGTCCCCACCCACACACATCTGCCTCAAAATCATGTGAGACCCAGACCTGCGCCTCCCACCCCCATTGGGCTAGATCCAGACCCAGCCAGTCCCGCCTTTGTCAAGCCCCGCTGGGCAGGGGGTGTAGACTCAGGTCCCCTGGCCTGGCGCTAGGATGGGGTGTGTGGCCTGAGGTCCCCAGATGGGGTGGGGATGTTCCTTGGGATCCCCCGTCAAGCCCCACCATGTGGGGGACACAGCCTGAGATCCCCTAGCCTGGTGCCAAGGCAGGAGGCATGACCTGAGGTCCCCTGTCAAGCCCCACAGGGGTGGAGGAGGGTGTAGCCTCAGGTCCCTGCTGATTGCCCATTAAAGCTCCTTAAAGGAACTTGGCCTCAGCTGTGAGTGCAGCCATCTTTGTGATGGAGTGGTGGTCAATTAGCATATTCCCTCTATTAGATAGGATGTGAGATATAATTTTTGTTATTTGGCTTTATGAATAGTTTCTTTTTTTAATTGGAAAAGTGATATTTCTTGTTATCGGATAAGTTCAAGTTCTAATTGTGGATTTTTGTAGAACTTTTTTCCTTGGTTATTGTGCCTTTAGGAGAAAAACTAGCTATTAAAGCTATTATTAGGGAGAAAGTATTATTTAGAATACACTTAATGTAAAAATTTTTTCCTAAAAATTTTTTCTGTAATACATTTATTCCAATACTATGAAGATTCTTTCTTTCTAAATTTTTTTTTAATATATTTTTTTGATTTTAGACAGAGATGAAGGAAGAGAGGGAGTTAGAAACACTGATGAGAGAGAAACATTGATCAGCTGCCTCTTGCACATCCCCTATTGGGGATGTGCCCGCAACCAAAGTACATGCCCTTGACTGGAATCGAACCTGGGACCCTTCAGTCCCCAGGCTGACGCTCTATCCACTGAGCCAAACCGGTTTCGGCTCTAAATATTTTTAATTGAAATTTTTATCAAGCTACAGATTTAGCCCAACTGTTTTGCTCAGTGGATAGAACATCAGCCTGAGGACTGAAGGATCCCTGATTGGCTTACAGTCAAGGACCTGTACCTTGGTTGCAGGCGTGATCCCTGGCCCTGATTTGAGTGCGTGGGGGTGGCAATTGATGTGTCTCTCACATTGATGTTTCTCTCTCTGTCTCTCCCCTTCTCTTCCACTCTCTTTTAAAAAATCAATAGAAAAATAAACTCTTTTGAGGATTAACAACAACAACAACAAAAGAGATACAGATTCAGATGCAGTTATTAAGAAAGAATATAGAGAGATTCTTTTTATACTTTGCCCATTTCCCCTGAAGTTAACATTTTGCAAATGCATAAAACCAAAACCAGGATATTGACCCTGATACTATTTACTGATCTTATTCTGCTTTACCTAGTATGTGTATGAAATTCTGTATAATTCTATAACTGTGTGGGTTTGTGAAGCCACCACTACAGTCAAGAAACCAACAGTTGGTAAAGTTGCCCAAGCGTGATAGTTGGATAACTTCTGGAGTTTTCTGGTGTTATAGGTCTTCTGTTGATAGAAATCACAGTGTGGAACTTATGTGCATTATGATTTGCTGTTGTTCACTCATCAGTGTTCTTCTAGCATTATCTTTGATTTCTGGTTCTGATTTGGTTTGGTTTGGGATACTTCTTATGTTACCCTTTTGTTCCTGAGCATTAGATTCCCTCATCCAGGTGTGTTTGAGGATCCCCCCTTTTTTTAAAAAATATATATTTTATTGAGTTTTTACAGAGAAGAAGAGAGAGGGATAGAGTTAGAAACATCCATCAGCTGCCTCTTGCAGACCCCCTACTGGGGATATGCCCGAAACCAAGGTACATACCCTTGACCTGAATCGAACCTGGGACCTTTCAGTCCTCAGGCCAACGCTCTATCCACTGAGCCAAATCAGTTTCGGTGAGGATCCTTTTGTTTGTCCAGACTAATCCTGAAAAAGGATCAGTAGCTTTATTGAACTGATATTTTGAAAGCTATATATCAAAAGTTTTTTGGCTGAGACCGGTTTGGCTCAGTGGATAGAGCTTTGGCCTGCGGACTGAAAGGTCCCGGGTTCGATTCCGGTCAAGGGCATGCACCTTGGTTGCAGGCACATCCCCGGTAGGGGGTGTGCAAGAGGCAGCTAATCGATGATTCTCATCGATGTTTCTAACGCTCTATTCCCTCTCTCCTCCTCTCTGTAAAATATCAATAAAATATATTTAAAAAAAAAAAAAAGTTTTTTGAACTGAAATATATCCCTGTTACTGATTTACATTGCCTCTCCCTCCTCCCCCATTAAGATCAGTATTATTTAAAAAAAAATAAAATAATATATATATATATATATATATATATATATATATATATATATAGTTGATTTTTTACAGAGAGGAAGAGAGAGGGATAGAAGTTAGAAACATCAATGAGAGAGAAACATCGATCAGCTGCCTCCTGCACACCCCTCACTGGGGATGTGTCCACAACCAAGGTACATGCCCCTGACTGAAATCGAACCTGGGACCTTTCAGTCCACAGGCCGATGCTCTATCCAATGAGCCAAACCAGTTTCGGCAAAATATATTTTTATTGATTTCAGAGGAAGAAAGAGGGAGAGATAGATAGAAGCATCACTGATGAGAGAGAATCATTGATTGGCTGCCTCCTGCATGCCACCCCCTCCCCCCCCAATGGGGATCGAGCCTGCAACCCAGACATTGCCTTTGACCAGAATCGAACCTGGGACCCTTCAGTCCTCAGGCCGACACTGTATCTACCGAGCCATACTGGCTAGGTCAGGATTATTTTTTTAATCTTTAGGAACCACATTAAGACCACATGAGCCTATTTATTTGAAAGATAATAGAATATTTATTTATTATTCTTGAATTCCAAAGAGATACTGCCTGAACTGTTTAATTATCATTAGTCTGTTCCTCATTAGGTCATTTGAGAGCATCAGGCTATAATGGTCAAGGTTGTTATTTTTATCCTCCTCTCAATAATTTCAGCTGAACCCCAAACTGGCAATAACATAGTTATCTCTATATATAAAAGGCTAAGTGACCAATCCTCTGACCATCCAACTGGCTGGCCAGCCGGTACATATGACATGCACTGGCAATTTAAAAATAAACATTGACTCGTGCATGCATGATACATATAAAGCTCTCACTGGCACCAATCGCACGCATGTATTTCGGATCTGTCATTGTTGATTGTGAATTTGGTTGACACTTCTATTATAGAGAAATATTAAAATATTTCTTCTAATTAATTTCCTTTCAATGTGCATGAATCTATGCACCAGGCCACTAGTGTATAATAACATAGTTTGCAGATGTTTCAAGAGGTGCAATTCGGTTATTTGAAACCAAACCTTTCCCTTAGCGATACTATGTCACTGTGATAGACTTTGATTATTGTTTATTAATATTATATGCTAGTTACTTTATTAGCTGCTTTGCCAAGTATATAATTTAGTACTTTGAACAACCACATGTAGCTAGTTTATCTGTTAACTGGGAAGTTAACTTAGAACACTTAGGTAAATTTATTTTCCTAATGAGTTCACAAATTTTTATCTGACAACTTAAGTTATATGACATTTGTCATCTGTAAGTACTGATGTTACTATCATTTTATCATTGAGGAAAAGATACTGAGGCTTAAGGAAGTTAGGTTACTTATTCAAGTATTAAAGCTAATGAGCAAGTCCATGTATCCAAATCCATACTAGCTACTGTTCTATGTTGCTTCCGACTGATGATGATAATAACTAACATTTATGGAGTTAATTTGCCAGGTATTTGGAGCTATGATAAACATTTTATGTAATTTATGTCATGTAAATCTCACCACACCATGTATGTCATGTAAATCTCACCACACTATTTTTATTAATCCTCATTTTCTGGCTTTCAAAATGGGGGTGGAACTAGAAGCCACAAAGGATTTTGGCACAGTATCATGATCCCAAATTTTTGTTGTCTCTACTGGAATCCCCATTGGAAATCTGCTACCTCCCATAGATGGAATTCAGCTATTTGAATTGGGAAACTGGAACCTTCCCTCGTAGGCATTTAAATAAGTTCTTTCCTCCTGCTGCTTCCTAACCATAGTTACCGTCCGTAATATGCATACTGGTTAATACCATGCTGTTCTCTAGATTGAATTAGATTAGTGAACAGTAGGAGAATACTTTATTCTTGAGTCATTACCATGCAGCATGAAATTCTATTAACTTATGCAAAAAGATTATAGCTTTGTTGCCTAAAATTTCCAAGCCCAATTCTGTTCTATATTTACTATATATAAACTAAATTTTTAAGAAACTCTAAATACATTACATTTCATCTTTTTACCTTTAGCCAAGTGTCCATCCTGAGATGAGTTTGATTCTATATTATTACCTATTTTATTAGCCATCCCTCCAACTTTATTATTTACAAAATTAATACATGTGCCTTCTATATCATAACTCTAGTCAATGACTTAAAATGCTTAGGACGAGGTGCTACTAGTATTTGTAAGTAACAGTCTGTACCTTGGCCATAGTATTGTGGCTGGCTGGGGATATGGAACCCTAGATAGAGATAGGTGGTGTGGCAGTCTCAGAGATATATGAAGAGGAAAGAGTCAGGGGTAGTTAGGCTCAAAAAAAAAAAAGGGTAGTGGCATTTCTAACCGAACCAAGATTGAAAGCACAGAATATACACACTAAAATTCTGAGGATTGGGAAGATTAGGTTATCACTGGGAGGCAGTAAGGTGGATTCAACAAAGAAGATTCGGTCAAGGTTCTCCAGTGCTACAAGCCAGCCTTTGCATGCTGAATATCTGGAAAAGCTAAAGCTGGGTGGTTCTCCAACCCAGCTTTGTTTGTATAAAACATTTAACTTTGTGATTGAAATATGGATGTTAAAGAAATGAAGTTTCTTCGTAGTTACACAGTTAGAGAACGTCAGTCTTTCAAATCAAAATGATGTGTATACATTTTATAGAAGTTTAAGGAAGTTCTGTAATCCCTCAGAATCCTTATCACATTATTGGGGCTGTTGAAAGACCTTATCTTTCTGGACTTTTCTAAGGACTGCAAAGAAACAGAATAAATACTTAGGGTATGAGCCAATGGTATATGTATTTGAGATTAGATATAGTATATTCTTGGCTCAGTGCAATAACAAGGTGCTAAAGAAGAAGGGGGAGAAACTTATCATTTCACTAAAGTTTACCAGGGCCTTGTTTGGAGATGGAGACAATATTTGTTTAAGGTGTTACCAGCCTCAGATTCCTCAACATCTTAAGATTGGCTTTATCATTTTCTCCTAGGTGATTTACTGTTCTTTTGGTGGAACATCAAAGGGACTACACTTCAATAATTTAATAGTTGGACTTGTTCTTCTTACAAGAGGCAAAGATGAAGAGAAAGCAAAATGTAAGTACTTTTATTATCTCAAAATGATAATATAGATGGGCACAGAATTATTTTAGCTCATTTTTAAAAATTGATTTGAGAGAGATAGAAATTGCTTTGTTGTTTCACTTATGTATTCACTGGTTGTTTCTTGTATGTGCCCTGACTGGGGAGCAAACCTACAAACTTGGCATATCAGGCTTACATTGTAGCCAAGTGAGCTAGCCAGTTAGGGCCTTACCTCAAATTTCTGATGATAAACAAAGGATTTAAATTGATATTTCTCTGAAGAAGATAACAAGTGTCCAAGAACCACTTGAAAAAATGCTTAGCAGCCCGGCCAGCATGGGTCAGTGGTTGAGCATCGACCTATGAACCAGGAGGTCACGGTTCCATTCCCAGTCATGGCACATGCCCTGGCTGTGGGCTCCATCCCCAGTGCAGGGCACGCAGGAGGCAGCTGATCAGTGATTCTCATCATTGATGTTTCTATCTCTCTCTCTCCCTTCCTTTCTGAAATGGATAAAAATATATTTTTAAAAAATGAAAAAGGCTCAACATAATTAGTATTTAGGGAAATGTAATCAAAATTACAATGATACAACAAGTCACACCCACTAGAATGGCTAAAATTAAGAAACATAGCCCTGGCCAGTGTTCTCAAAATCTAGATTTTCTCTCTCATTGATGTGTCTGGCTTTCTATCCCTCTCTCTTCCTCTTGGTAAAAAAAATCAATAAAGTATATTTTTAAAAATAAAATAAAATAAAATAAAACTGTGGTTCAAGGGGCAACTATATTCATTAAAAAAAAGTACACAAATGTTTATAGCATCAGTGGTTGCAGTAATTTATACTCTCATTAACAGTGTATAAGAGCTTCAGTTTTTCCCACATTATTGCTAACTCTTTATTTTCACACCTAAACATTTTTGCAAATTTGGTATGTTTAAAAGTATATCACATTGCTGGGTAGTTGGGTTTTTTTGTTTTGTTTTGTTTTTTATTAATCCTCACCTGAAAATATTTTCCCATTGATTATTAGAGACTGCTAATGGGAGGGGAGAGATACAGAGACAGAGAAACATTGATGTGAGAGAAACACATCGATGGGTTACTCCCATAAGTTCCCTGACCAGAGCTGGGGGTGCAGCCTGCAATGGAGGTCCATGCCCTTGACCGGAATTATACCATGACTGATGCTCTATCCACTGAGCCGGACTGGTTAGGGCTCACATTTCTGTTTTAATTTGAATTGCTGGGTTGTTTTGATGAATAAATAAATTTATGTGTTCATAAAGTACTTGGCACTAATAATCACTAAGTAATTGTTATCTTTCTCTTTCCTCCCTACTTCCACCAGGGTATATTTGATCTGTGATAAGATTAATTTATTTTTCCTTTCTCTTAGACATCTTTAGTCTTTTTGCAAGTGAATCTGGAAGCTATGTTACACGGGAAGAAATGGAAAGAATGCTCCATGGTGTGGATGGTAAAGTCCCAGATACACTTAGGAAATGTTTCTCAGAGGTATATTTAAAGTTTTACATTTTATCCCTACCTATTGACTATGATTATTAATTGTTGTATAATGAGTTTAGCTATGATGAATAAATATTTATGTGCAGCATATTCTTAACATTCTTTTAATTTAACAGTTGATGTTTCAACTATGTTTTGTGCTTAAAGATCCATGGTACTTATTTCTGCTACATATGTGAATCTGAAACCTAGTTTTACTGTAAAGGCAGCTGTCTATACTATGGTATAATGAAATACACTCCCATATTCTCACACCAACACACACATTCTTGCACTGTGATCCTGCAGGAACCTGAGCTTGCTCACATTATAGTGCCATTGCTTTTCATCATGGACATATAGGTATATCATTCATTTGCCTCGATCCATTCTGTATTGTTATGACCAATCAGGGCCTATTTACTATTTATGTTATTACTTATTTGATTTGCATTGTGCAATAGTTGGGTTTGCAAAATTTGTCATTTTTTTTCTCTTTTCATAATTTTTCTATTTTCCTTGTATAGATAAAACTAAACATTACAAAATGTGTATCTTTCAGAGAATATTACCTTTTTTTAAGGGGTCTACTAATATGGGAAAAGTTCCTAGAGATGGTGGAGTAAAAAAATACACACCCTTTTACAAGTTTCTGAATCTTTCCTATAGCACTCACTGCTGTATGATTTCTTATGATTGGCTCTTTGACTTACTTTCATTTCACAGAGATGACAGTCCTTCACTGCTCTTGGTTTTATTCAGGCAGTTTTTATGCAGTTTAGTCACCTTCCTAACTATATAGACATTGATTGTCAATACTGCAGGCAGATATACATATACATATACATATACATATACATATACATATACATATACATATACACATACACACACACACACATACACACACACACACACACACATACACACTTCTGATATCTCTTTGGCCTCTCTCTCTTAAGCTTTTCACCACTCTGGCTTTGAGCTTCCTCTTTGTTGATAGCACTTGGAGATTTCCCTTTCTTGCTTTTGAGCTTGGCTGTGCAGTTTTTATTTTTATTTATTTATTTATTTTTTAAATCAATCTTTATTGTTCATATTATTACAAAGGTTCCTCATTTCTTCCCCCCTCCACCAGGTTCCCACCCCACCCTCTGCCTCCTCCCCATCCCCCATTGTCCTCATTCATAGGTGCACAGTTTATGTTCAGTCTCTTCCTCCCTCCCTTTCCCCGATAGTAAATCCCTTTTCAGATAGTAAATCTGTTACTTAGTATTTTCTCATATCAATAATACCTCCACATGCCCAATGATACACTTCACACAAAAGACATTTTCAAATAGGTCAACCAGCCTCATCCAGGCCCCACCCAAGGCACTCACAGATCAACACCCCAGCGCTATACTAACTCAACACATCCAGATCTAAGCCTTCATCACTTGATTCAGCAGACCCTCAAGTTCCCGCAAAAGATTCCAGCCATGTCTGAGAGGCAGCCGTGGGCAGGTACAGGCGAGGAGCGAGCTGTTTCGGGCCTGGCTGCTCCGGGCCTGGCCTCTGTTGCTCTGGTTCATTCCACAACCAGCTGCTCCGGGTCTGGTCACTGCCGCTCCCGACCTAGTTGCTCTGGACTTGGCTGTTGCTGCTACAGGCCTGGCCGCACCCGACCCGGCTGCTCTAGGCCCGGTTGCTCCGGTCCCGGCCGCTCCGGGCCTGGCCGCTCCCAGCCTGTCAGCCGCTGCTCTGGGCCTGGCTGCTCCCAGCCTGGCAGCCACTGCTCCTGGCCTGGCCGCACCAGACCCGGCTGCTCCAGGCCTGGCCGCTCCCTGGCTGTGCAGTTTTTGTTAGTGGTTATGGTGTAACATTTTACTCAGTATTTCTATGTATAATATTTGGTGCAAAGGATTAGCCTCTTGCATTTTTGGTTCTGACATATTGACTGGAAGTTGCTGTGATAGTCTTTTAATATTTCAAGACAAACTGGCTAGCTATGTGTCCTCCCCCCCAATAACAAACATTTGCTGGTCAGAAAAAAAAAATGCAATCTAATCTTCAGGCTTGATTAGTTGGATTTCTTTTTTCAGAGATGTCAATTGTATTAATACTGTGCTCATTTGGGAGAAAAATGTGTATATTTTTTATTTTAATAAGGTTTACAAAGACGTTCCCATTTTATATATGGGAATTAAGTGTGGTTATCACCTAGTTCTCTCAAATTTAAGCACAAAAGCAAGTGTGTATATATATTAGATGATAATTAGTACTATAGGAAAATATAAAATAGTCCTGGCCAGTTTAGCTTGATGGTTAGAGCATCAGCCCTCAGACCAAAGAGTCAAGGTATTTGATTTCAGGTCAAGGGCAAGGGCAGATTATTTCAGCTGCAGGTTCTATCTCTGGCAGCCAATGAATGTCTCTCCAACGTAGATGCTTCTCTCTGTGTCTCCTCCTCCCCTTCTTTATGCCTTTTCCTCCCTCCCTTTTTCTCTTCTTGCTTTCCTCTTTCTCCTTTCCCCTTTCTTCCTCCTCTCTTCCTCTCTTTCAAAAAAAAAAAAAAAAAAAAAAAAATCAATGGAAAAATATTCTCCGGTAAGGAAAAAAAGAATTAGGGAGAGAGGTGGTGATAGGGAGGAGGTAGCTGAATATCAGTATTTTGTATGAATAGTAGGAAAGACTTGCTAGATAAAGTGACATTTGAACAAAAAATTTAAAGGAAGTGAGAGATAAAACCAGATATTGTGTGTGTGTGCGGCGGGGGGGGGGGGGGGGGGGGGGGGAGGGGGGAAGCACTTTCCACTAAGAGAATATAGCTAAGGCCCTGAATTCGGAGTGTGCTTGACATGAATAAGGAGCTACAAAGAGGCCAATTTAGCTGGAATGTAGTGAGCAGGCTATCTTGTAGGAAATGAATTTACAGAGGTTGGAGGAGGGGTGGAATGGAGTTAGGGGTACTATATGTGACCCTGTAGGACAGTGTGAGTTTTTTTACTTCACCCTTAGTGAGATGGAAACCATAGAGAATTTTGAGCAGATGATTACATGAGGTGTGTGTGTGTGTGTGTGTGTGTGTGTGTGTGTGTGTGTTTTAATATATTTTATTGATTTTTTACAGAGAGGAAGGGAGAGAGATAGTTAGAAACATCGATGAGAGAGGTACATCGATCAGCTGCCTCCTGCACACCTCCTTCTGGAGATATGCTTGCAACCAAGGTACATGCCCTTGACCGGAATCGAACCTGGGACCTTTCAGTCCACAGGCTGACACTCTATTCACTGAGCCAAACTGGTTTTGGCATGTTTTTATTTTTTTAAATATGATCATTTTAGCTTTTATGTTTAGGGTAGGCTGGACAGAGTCCAATTGAGGTATCTGAATGACCCAAGTAAGAGGTAATGGTCATTTAGATCATATGTGGCAGTGAGGTGATAAGTTTTTAGATTTAGATTCTATATTTATTTTGAAGGCGGAGTTGACAAGATCTTTTTTAATTGATTATGGGCTGTGACAGAAAGAGAAGAGAATGACTAAGGTGTATGCCTAATTTAGTAAATTAATTGTCATTAACTGAGATGGCTAAGACTACTAGAGAGGGAGGTTTGGGGCATAATTAAATTTGAGAATCATATTAGACATTCAAGTGGAGTTGTCAGCTTTCCTTTTGACATAATAGGTTGGAGTCCAAGGAAAAGGATTTATTGGCTTATAGATAGAAAACAAATCGGAAGACTGAATCCTATATTCCAATGTTTAGAAATTGGCAAGATGAAGAGGAATTCAACACAGGAGCCTGTGAGGAGACCCAAGAGTGAATAATATCTTGGAAGCCAAGTGATAAAAATGTTTTAAGAGGAAGGAGTGTTCAACTAGGTCAAATAAACTGAAAGGTCAGATGAGTTGACCTCTGATCACTGAGAACTGATCATTAGATTTGAAGGATAGCTCATTGTTGTAGGTCCTGTGGAGGGGGGGGGGGGGGGCGGAATCACTGGAGTTGGGTTACTAGAAGGCATGTGCTTATAAGAGGAAATTGTGATAGGGAGAAGCTTAAAATTGCATTTTTGGGAAGAGCAATGGTTATTTTCAGAAAATTAAAAGACTGGTAGGAAATATCTGAGATAGTGTTTTATGAAGGACAAGCGCTTTGGAAGAGGGAAGATCAAAGAAATGAAAGGTCAAGGTATTGAAACATTCATATGTAAGGCTATATAAATCATTAGATACTTAGGGTGATAAAAACTCAACATTATAAATGGGCTAATTTTATCTGATTCAGCTATTTGATGTATTTACCTGTTGTAATTTCTGAATAATGTATCTGATGATTGTATCCAAGACCCTAGCTTTTCAAATTACCATGTTTTGGTATCAGTTTTCTTAGAATAGTCTTATTTTTAAATCTTCCAAAATGTTTTGTGTGTTTTTGCACTCCTAAAAACAACCCCCAAACTGTAAAAAGTACTATAGCTAAAAAATACAGACCTAACACCTAGATTTCAGAGACATGGAATCATGGAATGGGTCTCTGCTTTTTCTGTCTTGGCTTTATTAGCCTTGATAAATAATGTTATAAAGGAAGTCTACATAGGAGTTGTATTGTTTTTTTCTTACTGTATATATATTTTAAAGTAAAAATTCATATTTTTTATTTGTTTGGTTTTTACTTATTTAATTTTTTTGTTAATCCTAACTTGAGGATATTTTCCCATTGATTTTTTTTGAGAGAGCAGAAGGGAGGGGGAGAGATAGAAAAACATCTATGTGAGAGAGACACAACTATTGGTTGTCGCCTGCACCCATCCCAACCAGGGCCAGGCAACCGAGGTATATGCCCTTGTCCATAATCAAACCCAAGATCCTTCAGTTTTTGGGCCACGGCCCTATCCACTGAGCCAAACTGGCTATGGCTCCATCATAGTTCTTTTAGGTTATAAGTTATTTGTATCCCTTAATATTTCCTGTGTTTCATTCCTGATTATATTTCCCTGAGTGAGTTGAGTCTCCCTTTTTCTCATAGCAACATCTGGTCCTCTCTCAACCTAAGTCTTGTCTTCCATAGAGATTGATTTGCATAGCTATGTGATGTTTTTTCCCAGCCTGCAAACTATTTTTTTCCAGAGATTTAACAAGGCAAAGAAGTCTTAGCAAGGAAAGAAAGCAAAGAAATAGAAATCTACTTGTTTCTTTTTTATATTCTAATTGACTTGTGAATACATGTTTTCATTGATGCCTTCTGGTTGAGGACTCTGGGAAAGTTGTTTTTAATTTGCCAACAAAACTTAAAAGAGCACTTAAATTTCATATGTGTTTAATTAAAATATGCTACTTTAGATCGAGGTGCTAAAGAAGAGGGGTAAATTAAGTAAAAATTGGGTTTATTAAATATTAAAAGAAATGCAGTTTACTGATTTTAGGATATACCTTAGCAAATAAAATATGACTTATTAGTAGTAATGCACTGCTTTAATGAATTGATGAAATAAGTTGCAATTTGCATATAGATTTCGAGTAAATGGAAGTTCTGAAGTACAATTGTTTTTGAAAACACCTTGATTTCCAAGATTACAAAATAATTTATTTAGATAATTCTTCCTTTGTAGATTAATGTCAACTAATTGCAGATTTCAAGTTGTGCATGTTCCAAGTAAGATACTTTAAATTTTGACTAAACTATGTTTTTTCTTTCCTAATCATAGGGTGAAAAGGTAAACTATGAAAAGTTTAGAAATTGGCTTCTTGTAAACAAAGATGCTTTTACTTTCTCTCGTTGGCTACTGTCTGGAGGTGTATATGTGACCCTCACTGATGATAGTGATACTCCCACTTTTTACCAAACTCTGGCTGGAGTCACACATTGTAAGTAATGACATTTTATTGTTTTCTGATCACTTTTTAATGCAATTGCCTATAAAGAAGAAATTCATATTGTCAGTTTTTTCTTTTAGAGTGTAATAAAATGAAATGCTTGACTGCTGGATGTCCCACCAGGATTGGACCTAAACAGTTAGTCGGACATCCTTCTCACAATCCAGGACTGCTGGCTTCTAACTCCTCGCCTGCCTGCCTTCCTGATTGCCCCTAACTGCTTTTACCTGCCAGCCTGATCACCCCTAACCACTCCAGCCAGCCTATATGTGATCAGGCTGGCAGGTATAATAGAAGCAGTTAGGCCCGATCCTGGTGGGACATCCAGCAGTCAGACATTCCTTGAGGGGTCCCAGATTGGAGAGGGTGCAGGCTGAGCTGAGGGACACACACACCTCTGTGCACGAATTTCGTGCACTGAGCCTCTAGTATAGAATAAGTGCTTTACAATGAATATGTGTCCTCTTGGATTATTGAAAACATATTTGGCTTGTGAATGTCAGTGAGTTTCACCCACTGTTTCTAGAGACTAATTGTTTTGGGAGCAGACAATTTCTAACAAAAGGCTGTAGACCAGTGCAAAAATGAATTCTACATCTGTGGAAAGTTTTTCTTGCTAGTTTGTTTTCTTTTATAATTTATAAAAATGAAATAGAATAAACTAGTTCAGCAGAAACTCAATTTGCTACTGGCTTCAGCAAATGGCTACTTTCTTAGTGTGCCTTTCTATGAGAACATTATCACAAAATCAGAATTATTGCTAAACATCTTATAGAAATTCTGACATGGGCAGGTTTACATTCTGATGACTAATTTATCACTTATAAACTCTCAGTTTTTGTCTAAGCAGTTCACTACTGGCATCTTTGTAGGCTCTTCGACTCAAAGCATATTTGCTACTTTATACTTTTCAAATAATGTGTCAGGAAAGTGGAAACCTGTGATAAAAATAGAGACTGTTATTAACTAATTTATAAGTAGACAGAAAATATTTATTTTACTGCATCAGTGACTATTTAAATTTGTATAATGAGCCAAGTTATCCAGGAAATATAAATGGATTACAATATTTCACTTGTAAGTAATGTTTGTTAGAATGCAGGTGCCTTTAATTATTTTGCACATATAATTATAAAGTGAAATTTGAAATCACAGTAAATTGAACATACTGCCATGTTTCATCAAATTTTATTCTCTTTTGTAAATCACAAATGAAATTGAGGAGCTATTTATATTCAATATAGAGTTAGAATAATTAACTGATTTGACTTACACAAGATTTTAGATTTTGTCATGGCAAGTACATTTTCAGAACTGCAAGTTTCAAACTATTGTAATCTTACCTTTTTTTAAAAAAATTTTTTAAAATATATTTTTATTGATTTTGTACAGAGAAGAAGGGAGAGAGCTAGAGAGCTAGAAACATCGATGAGAGAGACTCATCGATCAGCTGCCTCTTGCACACCCCCCACTGGGGATATGCCCGCAACCAAGGTACATGCCCTTGACCGGAATTGAACCTGGGACCCTTCAGTCCCCAAGCCGACGCTCTATCCATTGAGCCAAACCGGTCTCGGCTGTAATCTTACCTTTTATTTAAATTTAAGAAATTGAATTAGAATTTTTGCCCAAAGTTCAAGTTTTTATGCTTGAATAGATCTTTACCAAATGTTTATCAAGATGGTTATATTTGTCTATCATAATTTGCTATTTAAATACCTATGATTACTTTTCTAATAAATTTTTTTGGTCAAGTATAGACTGTTTTTAATGACAAGTCAATTTTTAAAGCCATTTATAGTGGAGAGAGACATAGACAATGTTTGCAATAGTGCTGAACTTATTTAAAAAAAATTTTTTTTTTATTGATTTCAGAGCGGAAGGTAGAGGGAGAGAGAGAGAAATATTAAAGATTAGAGAGAATCATTGATTGGCTGCCTCCTGCCCACCCATTACTGGGGATCAAGCTTGTAACCCTGCCATATGCCCTGACGAGGTATCAAACTGTGACCTTCTGTTTCATAGGTCAATGCTCTACCATTAAGCCACACCTGCCAGGCAATGCCGAACATCTTGATGATGATGTTCAGGATCAGAGAACATACAGATAGGCATAAATGTGTTCAATATAACGAAATGTTTGAAATAGGTTGGAACAGGTGTTAATTCATTTTCTTTTTTTCATATATGAGAGAATAGTCCAAACCCTAGTATTTGGCTTTTTCTTGGCATACCCTTTCCCTATATGTTTTGGCAGTTATTTAGCTCCGCATATTGTTGGAGTTTGTAGACACAGACTATAAATTCAAAATGTAATTCATTTTACATACTTAGACCAGTGTTTCCATCCCCTATTATTGAACATGCATAGTCCTAGCCAAATACAAAGTGGCAGCTCTCTTCTTGAGTTTGAAGGCTCATCCTTTAGATGCTAACCTTTGAAATGCCTATATTCTGTCTAGTTCTAGGTTGAAATGCCTGTCATCTTTTTTTGTCACTCCCTGAAAAGTAAAGTTCTTTTTTGTTTTTTGTCTTTTATGTTGGGTCCATGGTATAGGTCCTTGTATAAGTTATTCTTGTGTTTGAATTATAAGAGAACACACAGTTTTGTTTGTTTTTCTGTCCTATTATTTATTACATGTCTTGTCTACAGACTTTTTGTAAATACTTTTTTGCCTCTGCAAGACCTCCAGGGTCTAGTTGCTCATGTGCTCCCTGAAAACCCTGTGTCTCTTCCCTCATTGTACTTTCCACATTAGATTAAAATGACCTATTTTTATTTTTATTAGAATCTAAACATAGTTGTTTCGTTCGCAATCATATCTATAGTTTTTGTCAGGCACATAATAATATGCTCTTATTACATATTTGCAGAATATTAAATGATTTTTTATTATAGTTCCTGTACTTTTTCTCCCTTTTTACCCCCCCCCCCCCATACTTTGCTCTGTGGAAGGTTCCAATTTATCACATGCAGATTGGGTACTTTCTAGAGGAGGCACTATACTCTGTGTACATTATCTCATTTCATCTTTCATTTCTTCTCCATTCTGAAAATGAGGCAACCAAGACTATGAGAAGTTAAATTTTCTGAAGACCAAATGACCAATAGTTGTCAAAATTGGGATGTTTAAATCCCAAAGTGCATGCTTATTACTGTTTTAGGACCTAAAGACAGTTGATTGACATACAGTCATTTTATTCTTTAATCTTTTATGAATAGCTTGTAATTGCAGATAAAAAGATTTGGTTATGTGGCAGTTGTGGTGGTTGTTGAGCCATTGTCTTCAGATTGCAGAGAATCTTGCAGATTCATTTTTCCAGTTTCTTTTTCCCTTGGGATACTCACAAATGATTTTTTTTTTTTAAATATATATTTTATTGATTTTTCACAGAGAGGAATTGAGAGGGATAGAGAGGGATAGATGAGATAGAAACATCGACCAGCTGCCTCTTGCACACCCCCTACTGGGGATATGCCTGCAACCAAGGTACATGCCCTTGACCGGAATCGAACCCGGGACCTTTCAGTCCACAGGCCAACGCTCTATCCACTGAGCCAAATCAGTCCTGGCACAAATGATTATTTTTTATTTCTCTTCAATAATTAATTTCATTTGATCCAGGCAAGATCATTGAATGATTGTCCTTTACCTACAGTGAAATAAATAATAGAATAACTATGATTTTTTAGAACTATATTTTAATAACTGAGAGTTAATTTTCCTTAATGTTTATGATATTTTTTCATAGAATTTAGCTATATACTAAGAAAGAGTTTTTGAAGTTTTCGTAAAATGTATCATAAGAGTCAATAAGCCTGCTACCTCAGTGATTCCTTGTAGTAATAGAAACTGGATTCTTAGGTAATTAATATAGTATTTTGGGCTAATTTTAGGACCATATAACTAATTTTGATTTTTCTTTTTCATATCTAATTCAAATTTACATTGTCTCTATTTTAGCATTTATTATTTCAACTAAAAATATGTATATTATTATATTCCCTTGTCACATTTTAGTTTGTAGTGTTAAAAACTTTGAATATGAAGAAAGTACTTTAGTGATTCTTAGACCATAAGCCACTAGAACATCTGCATGTCCCTCCTTGTTTATCCTCTTATTTTGTTGTAAATTATGTAAGGCTTACAGCCATTTTAAGTACCTCTTAGAAAGTCATTGATTTTGAGAAGGTTATTTCCTCAAAAATGTTGAGTATCTGTGTGACTGTTTGAAAACACTTGGACATTTTGCCTGGCTTTTTAAAAAATAGAATAAAATTCTGACATTAAAAAAGAGTTTTTTTCTGCAGCTGGAGCCTCTGACAAGGTGGGACTTGAGTAGGATGGCCCAGTGTACAGGCCAAGAACTGTTTAGAATGTTAGGAATATTATATGCTACGGTTGTGAACCAGAAAATATACCTATAGATGGGTAATAAATTGATTCCTATATAGTTTATATATACTAGAGGCCCAGTGCACGAAATTTATGCATGGGGCTGTGTCCCTCAGCCCAGCCTGCACCCTCTTCAATCTAGGACCCTTTAGGGGGTGTCTGACTACTAGTTTAGGCCCAATCCCTGTGGAATCCCTGTGGGATCGGGCCTAAATCAGCAGTCAGACATCCCTCTCACAATCTGGGACTTCAGGCTCCTAGCCACTCGCCTGCCTGATTGCCCCTAACCTCTTCTGCCTGCCAGCCTGATCACCCTCTAACTGCTCCTCTGCTGGCCTGATTGATGCCTAACTGCTCCCCTGCTAGCCTAATCGCCCCCAACTGCCCTCCCCTGCCAGCCTGGTAGCACCTAACTGCTCTCCCCTGCAGGCCTGGTACCCCCCCCAACTTCCCTTCCCTGCAGGCCTTCTTGCCCCCAACTGCCCTCCCATGCTGGACCGATTGCCCATAACTGCACTTCACTGCCGGCCATATTGTGGCAGCATGAGGCCTACACGCAAGAGCACAAGGACCACCTCTGCTTTTATTAGAATAGATGTTTTAGGTGTAGTTTTATGAATTGCAAATAGAGCAACTACTGCAATTATTACCTCTTTAAGTGAAAATAAGGTTAGCTGCCTTCCCTCTTCTCAGAAGTGTTCAGCTGTCAATTTATTCAAAGTGTTTGAGTAATAATAATATAGTACATATCATTTACCATAGTTTGTTTTAGGCAGATATTAAATTAATGAACTGCAGTCTGTAACCCAAAATGAATAGTTAATGTGAGTCTAAAAGGGAGCTCTAAAGCATGGTTTTAATAGTAACCGGGACCAATCTGATCATTTTCCCCTCTAAGTATGTTTTACTTGTCTTCCAACATTTCTACTTCAGTAAAGAAATTGTGTTTTTTAAGGAGATTAAGGTAAAAAATTGGGGTGCAATTGGTGTGATTTTTCTGTGTTCTAATTTAGTATATTATGTAAACATCAATTAATCAGAAATACTTTAGTACCTTGAATTATAAACTATAACCATGGTTAGATTTTTTAAAAAATCTATAGTTTTAAAAAAGCATACCTTCTGATGAGTGAGGAAATAAAAATGTTCATGTTTTCATGATGCTCCTATAACTTGTCACATCATAAATCCTCTAACTCTGCTATCATTATTGAGTTTACTTATAATATCTTTTATTGTACTCTTTTTCATTTACTTAATATTTTTCATTTAATAAATATTGACTTTGTAAATAGTAACCAAATTGACAGGATGAATCAAACATGGATTCTGCTCTTAGAATGTTTATAGTAGAGAGAATATGTATGTGGATAGAGATTTGAACCCCAGGTAGAGATTGAAACTGATAAAAAATAAGTACAGATAAAAAAGGTATGGGAACCCAAAAAGAAAAGTTTCAGTTATTCTATATATGGGATTTAATCAATCTACTAAATGGGCAATTGCAAAAGTAATTTTTTATTTTAAAACCTGTTTTATGTTTATTTGAATTTACTTTTTATGCTATTTTAGATATAATGTATTTGTGTTTCAGAATTTTGTTTTAGATAGATTTTTTTTTTAGCAATTAAATTGGGAAATTAAAATATATCCTTGAAAGTTATATTATTAAGATAAACTGCCCAGAAGAGAAGGCTGAGAGGTTTTATAATCTTGTTTGCTATGACTTCTAGTGGAGGAATCAGACATCATTGATCTGGAGAAACGTTATTGGTCGCTGAAGGCGCAGTCTCGGACCGGACGATTTGATTTAGAGACATTTGGCCCGTTGGTTTCACCACCTATTCGTCCATCTCTAAGTGAAGGTAGGAATCATTTTCTTTTCTACAAATGTTTTTTGGTAAACAGATTTGAGCCCTTCTCATTATTAACCACTACATCTGAACTCTAAAAGGAGATAACTCTAAAAGTTTCTTGCAAATAGCAGAGTTTAGTAGAAAAAAACTAAAATGGGAATTAAGATTGTAGTTTTGAGCATCCTGTTCTACCTATGTGACCTTGCATAAATTGGCTTTCTTCACCTGAATATCTTCATAAATAAGTTTGACCAGTCAGTGGCTATGAAGCTGTACTGCAATGAGGTACCTTAGTAGCTGGTACCAGGGATTAGGGTGACGGCCACTGAATGGGCAGAGCTCCAGGTTTTTGCTTTGTTTTGTTTGTATGTTTTTGTTAATCCTCAGATGAGGATACTTTTTTCATTGCTTTTCAGAGAATGAAAAGGAGGGAGGGAAGGCGAGGAGAGAGAGATAAAAACATAGATGCAAGAGAGATACATCAACTGGTTGCGTCCTGCAGATGCTTCAAATGGGGCCTGGGAGCGAACCCAGGTATGTGCCCTTGATCTGAATCGACCCCATGATCCTTCAGTGGCAGAGCTGATTCTGTAACTACTGAATCACACCAACCAGGACCAAGGTTTTTTATTAGCACCACTTCTTCCTTTATTCGAGTGCCTCTATTTTCCCCTTTACATAAGCAGTTTCCATTGCTATATCCTCCCCCACCCCAATTACCAAAAGAAATTAAGAAACAGCCAATACAGCATCAGCCTGTGGACTGAGGGGTACCAGATTCAATTCCGGTCAAGGGCATGTACCTTGGTTGCGGGCACATCCCCAGTAGGTTTGTGCAAGAGGCAGCTGATCGATGTTTCTCTCTCATCAATGTTTCTAACTCTATCCCTCTCTCTTCCTCTCTGTAAAAAATCAATAAAATATATATTTTTTAAAATTAAGAAACTACTGGACGGCTCTAAACTTTCCATTGCTATGACTTTCTAAAAATATATGTTTTTATTGGAAGGGAGAAGGAGAGAGAAACATATATCGATTGGCTGCCTCTTGCATGGCCCCCCCCCCCCCCCCCAAGGGATTGAACCCATAATCTGACCAGGAATAAAATTGGCAACCTCTTAGTGCATGGGTCGATACTCAACAACTGAACCACACCAGCCAGGCATGCTATGACTTTTTAAAAACATTAGGGATACAAAGAGTAATTGTAGGTGATATCACACAAAATCATATTTGGAATCTTGAATATTTGGGTTCTGCTTCTTCTGACCTTTTTAAACTTCTTACTTTCGGGAACCCCCTTCTGAGTTTTGTTTAGTTTTCTACTCTTTAAACTGAGGGTATGGAATTAATTCTTGGATATAGAATCTGTATTCTTCAGATTTCTAGGGTACTTCAGAAGTACTTGTTAGGAGAGCCAAAACTGATAAGGTCCTGGGCTTTCACCCAGTTCAAGAGTACAACTGTTTTTACCTTTTTTTTTTTTTTTTTTTTTTTTTTTTAATAAGTTTTTATTTTTCATATTATTACAAATGTTCCTCCCCCCCACCACCACCATTGCTCTCCTCCACCAGGTTCCCACCCCACCCTCTGCCCTTTCCCCTCTCCCCATTGTCCTCATCCATAGGTGCACAGTTTATGTTCAGTCTCTTCCCACGCCCCCCTCTCCCCTTTTCCCCAAGAATCGTCAGTTCACTCCCCTTCCATACCTCTGATTCTATTATATTCAACAGTTAATATTGTTCATCAGATTTTTTTAATTTCCTTGGTTTTTAGATTCACTTGTTGATAATTACGTATTTGTTGTTCATAATTTTTATCTTTGTTTACTTTCTCTTCTGAAAGAACCCCCTTCAGCAATTCATATAATTCTGGTTTGGTGGTGATGAACTCCTTTAGCTTTTTTTTATTAGTGAAGCTCTTTATCTGGCCTTCGATTCTGAGTGATAGCTTTGCTGGGTAGCTTATTTTTGGCTGTAGGTTCTTGCTATTCATCACCTTGAATATTTCTTGCCATTCCCTTCTGGCCTGCATGGTTTCTGTTGAGAAGTCAGCTGACAATCGTATAGGTGCTCCTTTATAAGTTACTACCTTCTTTGCTCTTGCTTCTTTTAATATTCTCTCTTTATCTTTTGCTCTTGGAATTTTAATAATGATGTGTCTCGGTGTGGTCCTCTTTGGATTCCTTATGTTTGGAGTTCTGTGCGCTTCCTGGACTTGTAAGTCAAATTCTTTCACCAGGTGGGGGAAGTTTTCTGACACTATTTCTTTCAGTATGTTTTCGATATCTTGCCCTCTCTCATCTTCTGGAACCCCCATAATTCTGATGTTGGTTCGCTTGAAGTTGTCCCAGAGGTTTCTTACATTATCTTCAATTTTCTGGATTCTCTTGCCTTCTAGCTTCTGTGGAGGGGTGTCTTCTGGCTCTTTATGTTCCAAATCTTTGACTTGATTCTTGCGATCTTCCCTTCTGTTTTTAGGACTCTGTAGAATATTTTTTATTTCAGACAATGTATTCTTTATTTCTTGTTGATCCCTTATCATTTCTTGTTGACTCCTTATTAATTCTAGTTGATCTCTTTTCATATCCTCATAGGCCTTATCCATCTTTTCTAGGAAATTCTTGAAAAACCTTATAAGCGTAGATTTGAACTCTATATCCAGACGCTTTTTGTCCTCCATTGCTTTCGTTTGTGATCTATTTTGTTGTCGCATTTCGCAGTTACAGATGGGACGGGGTTTCAGGGTGGAGCCTGCAGCTTTGGCTTCCGTCAGCCCCGCCCTATGCGGGTCCTTCAGTGCTCGCTGCCGGCGCCTCTGAGAGAAAGGTGCCCTCGATTTTCGCCTGCTGCCAAACAGTCTATGCTCTCCCCCAATGAGCCCGGTATTGGGGTTCAGTTCAGTTGGAAGTGGAGTTGGAGGTGGCGTTCACAGCAGTCTGGAGCCCCAGTCTCCTTCCCGTCAGGGCAATCCCGCGGCACAGCCGACCGTCCCTTCTCTGGGGGCAGTGTGCGCGCCTCCGGGACCTCCTTTCTCCGCTACCCCGGGGTTCCGACTTACAGCCCAGCTCCCTATGGCTGAGCCTGAGCCCCCGGGGTCTGGCCCAGAACTGGGGTTCAGAGCAGTCAGAGGCCCAGCACAGTCGGAGTTTTCTCTCCTTCCCGCTAGGGAACGCCCGCCAGGCACTCGGCCTCCCTCCTCTCCGGCTCTGTCCTCTCCGCGCGCGCCGCGTGTCTCCGTACCTTGGGCTTTTACAGCTCCTCCGTGCTTCCTTCTGGTTTTCTCCTTGCTTCTTGTTGTAGGATTTCCAGTCAGTCGACTTTCCTGTAGTTCTGGGTAATGTCCATTTTATATTTTAGTTGTATTTTATTAAAATTGTTGTGTGCGGCTGCGGCTAGTTGCCTACCCGAGCAGCCATCTTGGCTAACTCTCAGTAATTCTGTTTTTACCTTTTTAAGTTGGAAAATTTGATAAATCATTTTATATTTTAAAACAATATATTCTATTGATTTTCTTACAGAGAGGAAGGGAGAGGGATAGTTAGAAATATCGATGAGAGGGAAACATCGATCAGCTGCCTCCTGCACTGGGGATGTGCCCATAACCAAGGTACATGTCCTTGACCAGAATTGAATCTGGGACCTTTCAGTCCACAGGCCAACTCTCTATCCACTGAGCCAAGCTGGTTAGGCTAAGTCATTTCATTTTAAATCAAAATAATTTTATTTTTATCTTTTATAAAATATTTAAAAACCACAGGATTGAATTATAAATCCCCTTTTTTTCTGAAATTTAAGTACTCATAAAAGATTACATAGTACAAACAAGACTGCACTATATTCTTTCTCTTAATATAATGTGTTATTTTTCTTCATGTCATGGAAGAGCTTTATAACAGCTTATTAAAAACAGCATGTTAAAAATAAAAATAAATGAACAAGATAAACTGATGAGTAAAATAGAACCAGAGGCATAGAAACATGGAACAAACTGAAGAATCTCAGAGGGCAGGAAGAGTTTAACCAAATAATTTATGTGCATACTGGAGGCCCTTGCGTGAGGAGGTGGCCCTGCCTCCCGCCAAGCCAGGCCCCTCGCCAAGACTGCTCCATGCCCCAAGGGAACCCCCACCTTGCTCTGGGACACCCTTTAGGGCAAACCAGCTGGCCCCCACTTGTGCACCAGGCCTCTATCCTATCTTATAAAAATAATATGCAAATTGAGCATCACTCCACACAAGATTACTGCCCCCATGTGGTCAAAGATGATCGCCACAAGGTGGCCAGCAGAGGAGGGCAGTTGGGAGGGACGAGGCCTGCAAGGATGAGCAGTTGTGTGCGATCAGGCAAGCAGGGGAGGGCAGTTGGGAGGGACCAGGCCTGGAAAGAAGGGCAGTTGGGGGCAACTGGGCCCGCAGAGAAGGGCGCAGTTGGGGGGGAACCAGGCCTACAGGGGAGAGCAGTTGGGGTGGGGACGGACCAGGTCTGCAGGGGAGAGCAGTTGGGGGGATCCAAGACTGCAGGGGAGGGCAATTAGGCATGAATTAGGCTAGCAGGGGTGTGGTTAGGGGGTGAGCAGGCTGGCAGGCAGAAGCGGTTAGGGGCAATCAGGAAGGCAGACAGGCAAGCAGTTGGGAGCCAGCAGTCCTAAATTGTGAAAGGGATGTCTGACTGCCCTTGAGGGTTCCCAGATTGGTGAGGGTGCAGACTGCGCTGAGGGACACACACCCCTGTGCACAAATTTCATGCACAGGGCCTCTAGTGTTATAAAAAAGTGCAAGAGGGCACTCTGCAAAGTTGCTGTTGTATAGGGTGTGGAACGCAAATGCAAGTTTGCAATAAACCAGATTGAAGTTTGTTCACTGTGATTTATGGTGTCTTTTCCTATTTTACAGGTTTGTTTAATGCTTTTGATGAAAATCGTGACAATCACATAGATTTTAAGGAGATATCCTGTGGGTTGTCAGCCTGTTGCAGGGGACCCCTGGCTGAAAGACAAAAATGTAAGTTAAACATTGTCACAAAATTTGCAAGTATATAGTAAAAAAATTAGTATTCATCCATGTAAAATCAACTGTGGATTAAGGCTTGAATTTTCACCACTTTACCAAATTAGCATATAGGAATCTCATGTTGAGATTTTATTTAAGTCATTCTAAGGATTTAATGATCTATTCTTTTGCATTGTGGAGTAGTTTGATATCTTTGTTATTAATAACTAGTGGCCCTGCTGTAGGGATTTGGGCACATTAAAAGGAAATTAATTAGAATTCCTGGGGCAGCACCATGGCTCAAAGGGTGTCTGCAGAGTAGTGAAAGGGGAGCGGGGGGGGGGGGGGGGGGGGGCGGGCAGAGGGAGAGGAAGGGGAAAAGGAAGAAAACTCATGTTGGGATCTTCCAGCTTGCAGCACTGGCTCTGGTGCAGGGACTAATGCAGGCAATCCCAGGTGGTGACTGATGGGGCAGGACTGGGTGGCACCATGGGCATCTGTGGAGTGAGTGGGATCCCTCTGTCAGTTGGGGTCTCTAGGCCTGGCCTGTGGGGATCGGGTTGAAACTGACTCTCTGACATCCCCCGAGGGGTCCCATAGTGCAAGAGGGCACTCTGCAAAGTTGCTGTTGTATAGGGTGCGGAACGCAAATGCAAATTTGCAATAAACCAGATTGAGGGCCTATAATGCCCCAGGAACAACATAACCCACAGTGGAAGGTGGAAAGGTGGAATCATGGAAACGCGCAGCCCCATGAGGAATTGGGCTCCCTCTCTAGTTCCGGGGTGTGTCACCCGAGAACCGCTGCTGCCAAGTCACTGCAACTCGGCAGCTCCTGTGTTGAGCGTCTGCCCCTTGGTGGTCAGTGCGTGTCATAGGTACCTGCCAGATGGTCAGATGGTGACTTAGCATTTTATATATATAGATGGGGTTGATTTTCCTGATGATTTACAGTTCATGATAAAGAAACTATTTCAGCCATAATATATTTGAAAACGTTAAATGTTTAAAAAATATTTTCTTTTTTTCCCCCCCTAGGAAATATTTTCTGGTAGCCTATATAGAGAATTCAGTGCCTTGCATAATTGGAAGTACAACTCATTTTCTTTGACTTGTATAAATATTTTAATAGCAAAGTGAAATTTATGATCAAAACACAGTTTTATTAAATACTAAATTGGTCATTTAAATCTAGCTAAAATGTTACAGTATAATTTATAAGCATATTACATTATTAAATCTTAACCATATTTCACAAAATGCTGCAATTTATATTTAATTGGTACCTAATACTGATATATTTACTAAGGTTATTATCTCTGTGTCTTTCTAAAATACAGCTTATAAATGTTGTCTGTTTTAAGTGTGCTGTTTGACTATTTTGACCTTCAATAATATTTATAATGCACTTAAACAGCATAATAATTTTGGGGGTGTATGAAATAGATTATTACTTAATCTTAAAAACTTAGGTTTCTGTTTTGGGTTTTGTTTTTTTTTCATGCTGATATACCAATAGTTTGATCTGCAAGTATACAGACTAGAGGCCCCATGTATGAAATTTGTGCAAGGGGCTTGGCCCTCAGAGCCCTGGCTGCTTCGGCTTGCCCTTGCAGCCCCTCACAGCCCCAGCTTTGTCCGGAAGGTTGTCTGGAAGATCGTCAGGTTGTTCAGTCTAATTAGCATATTAGCTCTTTATTATATATAATTATTTGTTCCCATTAAAGTGCTAATATTGCCCTAGTTCAGTGATCGGCAAACTCATTAGTCAACAGAGCCAAATATCAACAGTACAATGGTTGAAATTTCTTTTGAGAGCCAAATTTTTTTTTTTTTTTTTTTTGTATTCATTTTATTATTTAAAATACATTTCTTGCCCTAACCGGTTTGGCTCAGTGGATAGAGCGTCAGCCTGTGGACCGACAGATTTCATCCTGGTCAAGGACATGCACCTTGGTTGCGGGCACATCCCCGATGGGGAGAGAGCCAAATTTTTTAAACTTAAACTACTTCTAACGCCACTTCTTCAAAATAGACTCACCCAGGCCGCGGTATTTTGTGGAAGAGCCACACTCAAGGGGCCAAAGTGCTGCATGTGGCTCAAGAGCTGTGGTTTGCCAACTACTGCCCTGATCAATTTTGCTCAGTTGGTAGAGCATCTGCCTGTGGACTAACGGGTCATGGGTTTGAATGCAGTCAAGGGTATGTACCTTGGTTTCAGGCTCTATTCCCCAGCCCTGATTGAGCAGCGTGCAGCAGGCAACCAACCAATGTGTCTCTTTCACATTGATGTTTCTCTCTCTCTGTCTCTTCCCATCCCTTCCACTCTCTAAAAATCGGTGGAAAAATATCCTCAGGTGAAGGTTAACAAAAAAATAAAGTGCTAATGTTAAAAAGTGAGGGTAAATTTTTTGTTTCTCACTTGATCTTAATTATGTATGAACTTAGAAACTTTTTTAAATCCTAGCTGGTTTGGCTCAGTGGATAGAGTGTTGGCCTGTGGACAGAAGGGTCCGGAGTTCATTTCTGGTCCAGGGTACATGCCTGAGTTGTGGGCTCAATCCCCAGTAGGAGGCATTCAGGAGGCAGCCGATCAATGATTCTCATCATTGATGTTTCTATCTCTCCCTCTCATTTCCTCTCTGAAATCAATAAAAATATATTTTAAAAAAACTTTTAAAGTTCTTTGCTAATGGACCAATGAAAGTTAACAAAATTGTGATTAATTTGGAGTTAATTAGCAAATTGCTTATATTTCTAATCCTTATCTATTATAATAAAAGGGTAATATGCTAATTAGACTGGATGTATTCCGGATATCCTTCCTAATGAAGCCAGGGCCAGAGGGAAGCCAGCCCGAGTCCAAGGTGTCTGCTGGTGGCCGGAGGAGGGAAATCTGGGTCCTAGGTGCTGGAAGGAAGCCAGTGCTGGCAGCCAGGGGAAGGAAAGCCCTCTTGCATGAATTTTCGTGCATCGGACCTCTAGTACATATATAAACTTAATTGAAGAGTTGAAATTGGCCCTAACTGGTTTGGCTCAGTAGATAGAGCGTCGGTCTGCGGACTGAAAGGTCCCAGGTTTGATTCCGATCAAGGGCATGTACCTTGGTTGTGGGCACATCCCCAGTGGGAAGTTTGCAGGAGGCAGCTGATCGATGTTTCTCTCTCATCAATGTTTCTAGCTCTCTAGGCAAAAAAAAAATATTTTTTTAAAAAGTTGAAATTGTTCTTTGACAAAACCTTAAGTGTGTATTAGTTTTATTGGATAGGCAAAATGGAAGTAAACTGTCTTAATACCAGCTTGTTGCCAATGATTCTTAATATAGATTGAATATTTTCATCATTAGCAGAATCAACTCTTCAGTGATCAGCTTTTGTTTTTTGTTTTTGTTTTTGTTTTAATACATTTTATTGATTTTTTACAGAGGAAGGGAGAGGGCTAGAAAGCCAGAAATATCAATGAGAGAGAAACATTGATCAGCTGCCTTCTGCACACCTCCCACTGGGGATGTGCCCACAACCAAGGTATATGCCCTTGACCTGAATGGAACCTGGAACCCTTCAGTCCGCAGGCTGACGCTCTACCAATGAGCCAAACTGGTTTCGGCCAGTGATCAGTTTTAAATATAAGAAATTAAGGGCTTAAATTATCTCCTTAAAACCTGTGAGGTATGGTAATATTTATTGGCCCCCTTTTTTGTTTTCAAATTTGAGAGAGACAGATTAATGAAGTGTGCAGTTAATCCTACATGTTCAGGGGACTTCAATTACATATTTCTATGTCTGCTCCAGATGAGAACTTAATCCAGAATATACTTGCTTGAGAAACTCTGTAATTTTACTAGGGCACCTTCTAGTGAAATGTATTTTACTTGTAAACATAAACTAATTACCCTTCATAAGAGTTTCTTTTTTTTTAGTTTGCTTCAAGGTGTTTGATGTTGACCGTGATGGAGTTCTCTCAAGGGTTGAACTGCGAGACATGGTGGTTGCACTTTTAGAGGTCTGGAAGGACAACCGCACTGATGATATCCCAGTAAGTTCTGATTTTAAACATCTTATTGTATGTAACTTCCAGAAAATGGAGTGGAGAATTTTTTTAAAAGTCAGAGAATGAAAAGGATTTATTATTACTGTTGGTTGCTGAGTTATGCTACTCAAAATATTCATTGCTGAACATGAAAAATTGGGTACAGAATTTGTCTTAGAAAATTTAATAAACTGTATGAAGTAAGAATGAAACTACATGATAATTATAATAATTTTTTAGAGCAAATGTAAAATTCTATTTATGATAATAAAAAATAGTCAAAATATAGTATACTAGCGGCCTGATGCACGAAGATTCCTGCAAGAATGGGCCTTCCTTCCCATGGCAGCTGGCACTGTTTTCCCTCTGGCCTGGAGCCACCTTTCTGCCTTTGCTCTGGCCCAGAGCCACTTTTCTAACTTCCCATGCTGCCCAGAGGCCCAGAGCTGCTGGGCGGTGTGGAATGCCTGCGCCGTCACCATGACAATGACGCAAGTGTTCTGCACCACCCCTGGCCACGGGGCGCCTGCATATGTAAATTAACCCACCATCTTTGTTGGGTTAATTTGCATAATCCTGATTGGCTGGTGATCATCATAAAGGTACAGTGAATTTGCATCTTTCTCTTTATTAGTGTAGATTTTGGCCACTGGATAATAAAAATGGTATCAACTGTTTTCTAATTACTCCTTTGAATATCTTTTTTTAAAGGAATTACATATGGATCTATCTGATATTGTAGAAGGCATATTGAGTGCACATGACACCACAAAGGTGAGTTTAGCCAGGACTAACTTACTTTTTTCTAAAAATATCATATACCAAAAATAGGGATATATAGCATATAATATTTTAATCTATTCTGTATCATCCCTACCAACTGCTTATTTGGATCTGTGGAAACTGTAACTCCAGGTTGACTGTCCATTCCATGTATTTTATGCATAAAAACATTTATTACTTAAGCATTTTATAAAAATTAAGTAGACCAGCACTTGTCAAAATAGTTCATAATTTTTGCCGAAACCGGTTTGGCTCAGTGGTAGAGCATCAGTCTGCGGACTGAAAGATCCCAGGTTCGATTCTGGTCAAGGGCATGTACATTGGTTGCAGGCACATCCCAGGTAGATGTTTCTCTCTCATCGACATTTCTAGCTCTCCAGCTCTCTCCCTTCCTCTCTGTAAAAAAAAAAAAAAAAGTTCATAATTTTTATTTCTTTCATTTTAATGAATTATGGTAAGGCTAACCTTATATTGAGCAAAAGAAGCCCCACAAAAAGAATATCCTGTATAATCCCATTTATATGAAGTCAGAAACAGGGGCAAAACTAACAAATTATGATAGGCATTAGAATAATGATTTAAAAAAAATTTTTATTTTAACATTGACTTTATAATTATTCCCAGTGTGTGTATACATTTTTAAAAAAAAATCTTTTTTATTTATTTTTTATTTTTCAAATATATTTTTATTGATTTCAGAGAGGAAGGGAGATAAGAAACATCAGTGATGAGAGAATCATTGATCGGCTGCCTCCCACACGCCCCCTACTGGGGATTGAGCCCGCTGAACCGGTTTGGCTCAGTGGGGGCTGATGCTCTACCCACTGAGCCAAACCGGTTTCGGCTAGATAAGATTTTTTTTTTTTTAATCAATCTTTATTGTTCATATTATTACAAAGGTTCCTCATTTCTTCCCCCTCCATTGCTCCCCTCCACCAGGTTCTCACCCCACCCTCTGCCCTTTCCCCACCCCCAATTGTCCTCATTCATAGGTGTACAGTTTTTGTTCGGGCTCTTCCCGCATCCCTCTCTCCCCTTTTCCCCAAGAATCCTCAGTTCACTCCCCTTCCATACCTCTGATTCTATTATATTCACCAGTTAATATTGTTCATCAGGTTTTTTAATTCCCTTGGCTTTTAGTTTCACTTGTTGATAGTTACATATTTGTTGATCATAATTTTTATCTATATCTTCTTCCTCTTCCTAAAGAACCCCTTTCAGCAATTCATATAATTCTGGTTTGGTGGTGATGAACTCCTTTAGCTTTTTTTTTTTTATTTGTGAAGCTCTTTATCTGGCCTTCAATTCTGAGTGATAGCTTTGCTGGGTAGAGTATTTTTGGCTGTAGGTTCTTGCTATTCATCACCTTGAATATTTCTTGCCATTCTCGTCTGGCCTGCATGGTTTCTGTTGAGAAATCAGCTGACAATCGTATGGGTGCTCCTTTATTGGTAACTACCTGCTTTGCTCTTGCTGCTTTTAATATTCTCTCTTTGTCTTTTGCTCTTGGCATTTTAATTATGATGTGTCTTGGTGTGGTCGTCTTTGGGTTCCTTTTGTTTGGAGTTCTGTGCACTTCCTGGACTTGTAAGTCTATTTCTTTCCCCAGGTGGGGGAAGTTTTCTGTCACTATTTCTTTCAATATGTTTTCAGTATCTTGCTCTCTCTCTTCTTCTGGGACCCCCATAATTCTGATGTTGGTTCGTTTGAAATTGTCCCAGAGGTTTCTTACATTATCTTCAACTTTCTGGATTCTCTTGTCTTCTTGCTTCTGTGGAGGAGTGTCTTCTGGCTCTTTGTGTTCCATATCTTTGGCTTGATTCTTGCGATCTTCCATTCTGTTTTTAGGACTCTGTATAATATTTTTTATTTCAGGCAATGTATTCTTTATTTCTTGTTGATCCCTTATCATATCCTCATAGGTCTTGTTTATTTTATCTGCCTTTTCTAGGAAATTCTTGAAAAACCTTATTAGCGTGGTTTTGAACTCTATATCCAGTTGCTTCTTTTCCTCCATTTCTTTTGTTTGTGATCTGTTTCCTTGTCTTGGCATTTTCACAGCTTCCCTGAGTTAGTAGGGTGGCTTTGTGTGCTAAGGTGTCCCATATGGTTCAGTGGGTCAGCCTCTCAGTTACCTGAGGTGGACAGTCTTGGTATAGCCCTCTGTGGGCTGTGTGTGCAGTCTTGTTGTTAAGCCTTGCTTGTTGTTGGTATCACTGGGAAGCATTGATCTCCAAGCCAATTGGCTATGAGGATCAGAAGTGTCTCAGCTAGGAGGGTTTCTGTATTCTGCTTGGATGGGGCGGAGTCTCGGGGTGGCACAGTCAAGCTTTGGTGAATCCCACAAGATTGGTTGTAGGCGGGCGCACGTCTTTGGTTTAGGCACAGACAAGCTTTAGATTCCTGTCTGTCCCTCCCTCGGAGAGTCCTATTCGCGGCGAACGAGAAAGCTAACCACTGGAAGGGCTTCTGTGCTCTGCTTGGATGGGGCGGAGTCTCAGGGTCGTGCAGACAAGCTTTATTCAGCCCCTCCCTACGAGGGTCTGGTTTCTGAGTCAAGTAGTAATGGGGCCGCTGGCTTCACACACCTCCAAGAGATCTCTGCCCATTGCCTGATAGTCTGGCCTCTCCCTGTCTGGGGCCATCTATCAGAGCAATAGGGTGGTTCTGTTTTTCTCCAGAACAAGAGAGCTAGCCGTGCATTAGCTGTCTGCCCTCTCCACGCTCAAGGAGTAAGTCAGTAGTGAAACTGGCCCGCCCTCTCTGAGCTCAGCAAGCAAGCCAGCAGCAAAGTTGGGTGGCCGCCTTTTCTCGCGCACAGTTCACCACACCTTTACAGTTCCTGAGGTTCAGCATGCCTTCTCTCTCCTTCCCAGATGGTAGAGCCTCTTCTCAGCCAGCCGTCCAGCATTTCAGGGGGCTGTTTTTCCTGTTTTCCATTTCTAAATTCAAAATTGTTGTGGTAGGCTGCATTTAGGTGTCTACCCTATGCCACCATCTTGGTTACTCCTCAGAATAATGATTTTTAAATATTAATATGGTTGGTTCATGTATTCCTAAAAGAGTTTTTTTAATTTTTTTTAAATAGCACTGGTAAGGCCCTCTCAAGTTCTTGATTACTACCTAGAATAAACATGTACTTTATAAAGAATAAATCCTTTAATTTTTTAACTTGATATTTATTACTAACAGTTATAATAGGTTTACTCCTATATTTTGATTTGTTGTGATGTGTGTGTGTGTGTGTCCCTGTGAAATTGAAATTAAGCAACATATTGTGAGGCATATTTGAGTTAATTTAAGCCTTTCCACTCAAACACTGACGTAACAAGTAGCAGATTGTTATAGAAACTTATTTTAAAAAAGTAACATCAGTGTTTTTTCTTTCTTCAATCACAATTCCAGAAGGAATAATCAGTCTTATTAACTGGTGCTCATTGCTGTCTACTTTTATATAAGATGGATTTGCTACTTCTGGCTATACTATGAACATTAAAAAGATAATTTAGCTGTTTCAACTCCATGTAACCATGATAATGAAATGGTTAGCATTTTATTTATTTTTTTAATTTAATAAATCTTTATTGCTCAGATTATTACCATTATTTCTTCCTTTCCCCCCCATAGCTCCCTTCTGCCCGTTTCCCACCCCCTGCCTTTACCTCCCCCCCCCCCCATTGGTTATATTTTTGCCAGACAAAAAAAAGTATATGTCGTCTTCCACATGGTATATGTAATTTTTTTAAATAATTTTTTAATATATTTTTTATTGATTTTTTACACAGAGGAAGGGAGAGGGATAGAGAGCTAGAAACATCGATGAGAGAGAAACATCAACCAGCTGCCACTTGCACACCCCCTACTGGGGATGTGCCTGCAACCAATGTACATGCCCCTGACCAGAATTGAACCTGGGACCTCTCAGTCCGCAGGCCGACGCTCTATCCACTGAGCCAAACCGGTTTTGGTGGTATATGTAATTTTTAGTGCTCTTTGGCAATACAAAAATGTTGCTTTACCCAACTTATAAAAATGTAATGTTAAACTGCATTTTGGAGAAATGTAAAGTAGATATTAAATCTTTAAGAAGTCTGATAATAAAGCTAGATGTTTCTAAGAAGGTCTTAGAATGTTGTTAGAATGAAAGGACTGGGCTATTTATACTCAGGCTTTTTTTTTTTTTTTTTTAATATATTTCTTATTGATTTTTTTACTGAGAGGAAGGAAGAGAGAGATAGAGAGCTAGAAACGTCCATGAGAAAGAAACATCGACCAGCTGCCTCTTGCACACCCCTACTGGGGATGTGCCCGCAACCAATGTACATGCCCTTGACCGGAATCAACCTGAGACCTTTCAGTCCGCAGACCGACGCTCTACCACTGAGCCAAACCGGTTTCGGCTATACTCAGACTTTTTGATAAGGATTTAATTGACCCAGTCAGTTTTAGTCAATGAAGAACATCAATGCTGGAGTTTACAAGGTTGGGTTGGGATTTGAACTAGTAGCTTAATGTGGATTTGAATAAAGCATTAGATTTCTCTTTGAAGGCGAAGAGAAATGAAACCACTATGTTTTGACCTTAAAATTCTCTGAAATTTCAAAAGTGTGAACTTTTTATTCTTCCCAAGAATTGTAATCCTCCCCACATTGAAGCCTAGAGATTGCAAGTCCTAAGGGAGATGCTTGAAGGCATGCCTTGAAATTGTTATTTTTGTGCCACATTTCAGTTCAGTTTCATAGTATTAATTTAAGTGTGTTCCTTAGCCACAATGTACTGTCGTTTTATAAAGGAAATTACCCAATCCTCCAGTTTATACATCACATCCTGCATGTCCTACACCACTTTTTCATGACCTGTTAATATATTGGTCTCTGTGCTACAGTGGAATCTTAGGTTTTGCATAAAAAATAAAAAAATTACTCAATTTTCCCTACCAGAGCTTTTTGTAGTTTTCCATAGGTAACCCTTGAAACAGAAGATTCTATTATTTTCTAGATCTTTGTTGAAACAAAATTGTTGATGTGTCCTCATTACCATTGACTGTTTCAACTGATTCTTGTTACTTTTAAACTTATTCTAGCTAGCTGGACTACTTGTCATATGAACACATAGAATATACTTTATTTTAAATATTTTTTTAAATTTAGCTCAGATAGAGGAAGGAGGAAGGAAAGAGTCATAGAAACATCAATGATGAGAGAGAATCATTGATTAGCTGCCTCCTACATGTCCCCTATGGGGGATCAAACCTGCAAGCCAGGCATGTGCCCTGACTGGGAATTGATCCATAACCTTCTGGTTCATGGGTCAATGCTCAGCCATTGAGCCACAGGGTCAGGCTAGAATCTACTTTAAATTATTGATTTGTTTTCAGATAAATGACCAATATAAGTTTAATAAACCAGATTTTATTCAATTGCTATAAAAATGACATTCTTAGCATGAGATCTTTTTAATATTGTTTCTCTTTCAGATGGGCCATCTTACTCTAGAGGACTATCAGATCTGGAGTGTGAAAAATGTACTTGCCAATGAATTTTTGAATCTCCTTTTCCAGGTACGTTTAATGTAAATGACAGGTTCAGAGGTTAGTAGTAGCAGTAATTCTATATATTTTCCATTATTTAGTAGTTAATGCAACTGGACTGCAAAACCACATATGATACTAATTAAATAGAACTACATTATCCTATCCATGCCTGAAATATGGTAAGATAGAACATAAGTGCCTGTTGAACCTTCTCAAAATCATGATGGTGGGAGATAGGAAAGCAGAATATAGGTGATATTGTTTATTTATCTTATAACTCATGAGAGAGAAGCATGTAGACTTACAGAGAACCATAAAAGCTATCATAATTTGCTTTTTCTTCACTGTTAATCTTTATTAAAGGCCCTTCCAAACAAGTGAGATAGTGTGAACAGAGATGGGTCATTCGTAGGCAACTATAATTTTTTCAAAGTATACAGTCTCTTTAGTTAGAAAATTATTTTAGTTTCATCTCTTAATTTTATTTATTTATATTTTTATTCTTTATAAAGTCCAAGAAAGATTGAGGGACAAAGAGAGAAGAAAAGCAACCAGGAGTAAAAAGTCATAGAACTTGCTAGATTTTAACTATTTTCCTAAAGTAGCTCTCTTGCCCTAATTTATATACTTTATGGTTCCCTGGCCAGTGTTGCTTAGTTGGTTAGGCATCATTGCGTGCACAGAAAGGTTGCCATTTCAATTCCCGGTCTCAGGGCAAATGCTTGGGTTGTGGGCTTGATCTCCTATATGGGGTTGAGTAGGAGGCAGCCAATCAGTGTTTCACTCTCATATTGATGTTTCTCTCTTTCCATTTCCCTTCTTTTCTCTAAAAATCAATTTAAAAAAAACGATTAGCTGAAATTTAAAGTTCAAATTTGCTCAAGTGACTCATTAATAGTTCATTAATTGAAAGCTCTGCAGAGACTGTGAAAAATACAATCTAGTCATTAACACCAGTCAATGAAGTTTAATTTACCACTTTTCCTTTAGGTATGTCACATAGTTCTGGGATTAAGACCAGCTACTCCAGAAGAGGAAGGACAAATTATAAGGTAAATTTATAGTTTCAGTCTATGTATTTTTCATTATATAGTTGAAATTGCTAACACCTGAAATATATTATTACTAAGTAATATTATGTCCCACTTTAATGTAATAATTATAGAAACATCCTGTTTCTCCAAAACAATTATGTATCGGGATATTTTTAAGTAATTTTCTAACCAAGGTATTGGATTAATTTGAAATCAAATTCTGTTTCACATTAAAATTGCACTAGTTCTAAGTTTAATTTTTTGAAATAAGACATTTTATAAGATAACAACAGGTAGTGCCTGGCCAGCATGGCTCAGTAGTTGAGTATCAACCTATAAATCAGGAGGTCATAGTTCAATTCCTGGTTGTAGGCTGGTTCCTTAGTGCGGGGTGTGCAGGAGGCAGCCAATCAATAATTCTCTTTCATCGTTGATGTTTCTATCTCTCTCTCCCTCTTTCTTCCTTTCTGAACTCAATAAAGAAATGTTGTTTTTTAAATTGATTTCAAAGCGGAAAGGAGAAGGAAAGAGAGGTAGAAACATTAATGATGAGAGAGAATCATTGATTGGCTGCCTCCTACACGCCCCCTACTGGGGATCAAGCCTGCCGCCCAGGCTTGTGCCCTTGGCCAGAGTCAAACCTGGGACCCTTCAGTGCACAGGCTGATGCTCTATCCACTAAGCCAAACTGGCTAGGGTTAAAAATATTTTTAAAAATATATAACAAGTAGCAATTTTTTCTTACTACAAAATAGTTCACATTTATTGTAAAAAGATTACAAAATAGACCTAAACAAAAAGAAGCAAAAATGCCTATCATCTCTGTATTTAGATAATTGCTGTTGGCATTTTTATTTAGTGAGGTTTAATTAACAACTAAAATTATAAGATATTCAAAATGTACAATGTGATGATTTCATAAATGCACACCTTATAAAAGGATTCTCCCCATTGAGTTAATTAACACTTTCATTACCATCTTTACCCTTTTTTTTGGGGGGGGGGCATTTAAGTTATACTCTCTTAGCAAATTTCAGTTATTCAGGTGTTATCTACTATAGTCACTGTGTTATACTTTTGATCCATAGACCTTATTCATCTTATAATGAAAGTTTGTACCCTTTTAGCAACCTCTTAGCAACCTCTTTCTACTTCCCCAGACCCAGCAACCATTTCTCTACTCTGTTTCTAATTTGACTTTTTTTTTTTTTTAAAGATTCCACACATAGGATAATACTGTTCAATATTTATCCTTTTCTGTCTAGCTTATTTCACTTAACTAACACCTTCCAGCTTCATCCATGTTCTTGTAAATGACAGGATTTCCTTCTTGTTTAAGGCTGAATAATATTCCTATATGAGAGAGTGGGGGTGGGGGAGACAAGGAAGGAGGGAATGAAGGAAGGAGGGAGGGAAGAAGGAAGGTTTTATTTATCCATTACTTTGTTGTTGGACACTTAGGTTGTTTCCATACCTTGGTTATCCTATCTAATAAAAGAGTAATATGCAGATTGACCATCACTCCAACACACAATATGGCTGCCCCCAAGTGGTCAAAGATCCTGCCCCTTTGTGGACACAAGATGGCAACACAAGAGGGCCAGCAGGGGAGGGCTGTTGGGAGGGACCAAGCCTGTAAGGGAGGGCAGTTGAGGGGGACCAGGCCAACAGGGAGGGCAGTTGGAGGTGATCAACCCTGCAGGGGAGGGCAGTTAGGGATGACCAGGCCGGCAGAGGAGAGAAGTTGGGGGCAAACAGACTGGCAGGGGAGCGGTTAGGCATCAATCAGGCTGGCAGCAGAATGGTTAGGGCAGGGGTCCTCAAACTTTTTAAAGTGGGGGCCAGATCATGGTCCCTCAGAGAGCTGGAGGGCCGGACTATATGAACTACTAATTCCTACTGTAACACCTCGGCTGCGCTCACTGCCCAAAAAACCTGGCGGGCCAGATCAGACTCCTCTGCGGGCCGCATGTGGCCCGCGGGCCGTAGTTTGAAGACCCCTGGGTTAGGGGGTGATCAGGCTGGCAGGCAAAAGTGGTTTTGGGCAATCAGGAAGGCAGGCAGGTGAGCAGTTGGGAGCCAGCAGTCCTGGAGAGGGATGTCCGACTGCCCTCGAGGGGTCCCAGAATGGAGAGGGTGCAGGCTGGGCTGAGGGACAACCCCTCACCATGCACGAATTTCGTGCACTGGGCCTCTAGTCCTATATAATAAAGAGGTAATATGCAAATTGACCCTCACGTCCTTTCACAAAATGATGCCCCCATGTGGTCAAAGATGGCTGCCACAAGATGGGTGGCAGGGGAGGGTAGTTGTGGGCTACTATTTCAAGATAATGATTTTGGGGTTTTTTGGATATATATGCAGAAGTAAGACTGCTGGATCATATGATAGTTCTATTTTTAATTTCTTGAGAAACCTCAATAATGTTTTTCATAGTGATTATCCCAGTTTTCATTCCCATCAGCAGTGTATAGGATTTCTTTTTCTATACATCCTAACCAGAATTTGTTATACCTTGTCTTTTTGGTAGTAGTTAGCCTAACAGATGTGAGGTGATATTGTAATTTGGATTTGTATTTCCCTGATGATTAGTGATGTTGAGCACCTTTGTATATTCCTGTTCACTATTTGTATATCTATTTTGTAAAAATATTCTTTGCCCATTTTTTTAAAATTTGTGTTGTTTTTTTGTTTGTTTTGCTATTGAATTACATGAGTTCCTTGTATATTTTGAATATTAGCCCTTTATCAGTTATGTAGTTCAGAATATTTCTTTCCATTCAATAGGTTTCCTTTCCTTTTTGTTGATGTTTGCATGTTAACACTTTTTATATCCAAATAACCACATATGTTTATAAATTTTTTTACAAAAAATGAGAATATTCTGAAATATTGCTTTATCTGCTTCCATTTTCAGTGTATATCATATAAATTATACTTTTATATATTAATAAAAGCTTCTTATAATTTAAATGATTAACTAATTACATACATTATAGAAATACATACATACATTAAAGAAATAATGTTAATTATTTCTTTAATGTATGTATATGGGAAAATATAGTAATAAAGTATGTTCATTTTTGGTTAAGGATTTACTTAGGCAAAATTACTTGAGGTAAAATACCTGAATTCTTACACTTGCACATTTTTATATTTATAAAAATGTGCAAGTGTAAGAATTTACACTTGCACATTTTTATAAATATAAAATTTTTTATATTTATAATTTAATACTCAATTTTTAATACCCTAAATATTTTTCATTACTTTAGAGCAGGGGTGGGGAATCTTTTTTCTGCCAAGGGCCTTTGGAAATTTATAACATCAATAGAGGCCCAGTGCATGAAATTCGTGTATAGGTAGGGTTCCTAAGCCTGGCCAGCGATCAGGGTCGATCTGTGGGGTGACCGGCGGGGCAATCAGGGGGCCCCTGCTGACACTTGCCTTGGCTTGCCTGGGGTCTGTGGGCTGGGGGAGTTCATGCATGGAGCTTCTGGCCCATTCCACCAGTCTTTCTGCTGTTTGGTCAATTTGCATATAAGGCTTTTATTATATAGGATTCTTGGGCTATATAAAATTATCATCTTAAATATTAATCTGCTGTATTTGGTCATTTAATTAACACACCCCTGATGCCTTGCCAGGACCAGAAGAAATGATTTCTCTGGCCTTTTATGGCCCCAGGCCAGACATTCTCCACCCCTGCTTTAGGGTTACCATTTATAATGTTAATGTATATGGTTTACATTTATATACATTCCAGAAAGTTTCAGAAACAGGACTGGATTTCAACTAAACTTTGCTTTTAGAATAAATTCAACATATAGCTTGTAACCCACATTTTTTCTTAAAAGCAGTGCGTACACAAATTTTTCAGTAGTTTTGTTGTTGTTTTGCTTTGGAGTACTTGATAAAAGAGTTTACTGAAGTAGAGTTGTTTGGAATACTTGGGAACAGGATTACATAGTCAAAATTTAAACAGGCAGTGCCACCTGGCCTGTGTTGCTCAGTGGTTGAGCATTGACCAGGAGATCAGAGTTCGATTCCCAGTCAGGGCTTATGCCTAGATTGTGAGCTTCATCCCCAATAGAGGGTTGGGGAGCAGGAGATGACCAATTAATTGTTCTCATCATAGATGTTTCTATCTCCTTTCATCTCTCTGAAATCAATAAAAACATATTTTTTTAAAAAGGAAAAAAAGATTTTATGAGGATGTGCAGAAATTGGAACCCTCATACATTGCTGGTGGAAATGTAATATGATGTAGCTGTTGTGGAAAACAAGTTGGTCATTCTTCAACATGATATTACCACATAACCCAGCAATTCCAATTTTAAGTATATATTTAAAACATTTGAAAACAGGATGTATTTAGATGCTCATAACAGCACTATCAGAATAGCTAAAAAGGTGGAAACAGCTAAAATAGCTATCAATGGATGAATGGATAAATTAAATGTGGTTTATATAGACCATGGAATATTATTCAGCATAAAACAAAAAGATGTAGTGATACATGGTACAACATGAATGGACTTCACAAATGAAAGAAGCTGTTCACAGTAGGTCACATAATGTATGATTCCATTTGTATTAAATATCTAGAATATGTAAATGCATAGGTACAGAAAACGGATGATTGGCAAGGGATGGGGGAAGAGAATAATAGGGGAAAGCTTCTTAATGTATAACTGCTTCGTTGGGATGTATGAAAATGCTGTGGAGAAATTGACATAACATAAAATGAGCCATTTTAAAGCATACAATTCAGTAACATTTAGTACACCATTTCACATCCACTAGAACATTTATGATAGGAAAGGCAGACACGTTGGTGAGAATCTAGAGAAACTAGAATAGAACCCTCATACATTGCTAATGGGAATGTCTGATGGTACTTTGCAAAAACATTTCACCAGTTTCAAATGATTAGATGTTAGATGGTGAAACAAAATGTGGTATATATGTACTTTTAGAATACTATTCAGTAATAAAAAAGCACAAACTAAGGATACCTGATATAATACAGATGCACCTCAATAACATTTATGCTAAAAGTGGCCAGATGTAAAAGACCTTGTGTTATGTAATTCCATTTATATAAAATGTTCACACAAGGGAGGTTTATAAGAGATAGCAAAAAGACTAGTGGTTTTCGGGATCTAAAGGTGGTAACAATAATTGATTAAAATAGGCACAAAATATCTTTTTGGGGTAATTGAAATATTCTAAAATTTGACTGTGGTGATGGTTGCACTTGTCTGCAAATTTATCAAAATAGTTGAGTTGTGAACTTAATTCAGGTAAATTTTTTTATATGTAAAATATTCCTCAATAAAGCTGTTTTTAAAATATCATCAGGCCCTAGCCTGTTTGGCTCAATGTATAGAGTGTTGGCTTGCGGACTGAAGGGTCCCAGGTTCGATTCGGTGGACACGTACATTCCTGGGTTACAGGCTCGATCTGCAGTAGGAGGCATGAATGAGGCAGCCGATCAATGATCCTCTCTCATCATTGATGTTTCTATCTCTCTTTCCCTCTCCCTTCCTCTCTGAAATCAATAAAAATAAAAAATTTAAAAATAAAAACATCGTCAGTATGAGTGATGCTTGATAGTGGTACTGACTCCCTGAAGTTGGCTTATCAGAATTTCACTAATAGAAATTATAGCAATTTCCCAAGTATATCTATTTGTTTCATGTTTTTCCTTTGTAAAAATTGCTAATGATAATTTGTGGGTGTGTGGTCATCTGTTTCACATCCCATTTGATGTACGAAGTTTCTTTTGTATGTACAGAGGATGGTTAGAACGGGAGAGCAGGTATGGTCTGCAACCAGGACACAATTGGTATATCATCTCCATGCAGTGGTGGCAGCAGTGGAAGGACTATGTCAAATATGTGAGTAAGATTCTGTTTATCTACCTTTTTTCATAGGACTTTTTATTCTACAGACTTTGGATGACTACTGGCTAATAATAAAATGCTCAACTTAAAGATTTGAAGGGTATAGAAATTATTTCCTATAAAATACTTGCTATGTACCATGCTCTGTGCTTATAGATTAGCTCCCTGCAACAACTCTATGAGGAAGGTAATATTGGGCATGCAGGTGCATGTATATACATCTTACATATCTTATTTAGTCCTCACAATATCTGTGAGGAAGGTGGTATTGTATCTATCTTACCTGTGAGGAACCTGAGGCTGAGACTAGAGGTAACCACCTGACATTGTTCCAAATAAAGAGTTAAAGAAAAAAGTATTAGTGAATATTCTACTCTTATTTAAAACATACAAGGGATTTTTTTCAAAATAAAAAACTGAAAACAGTAATTCTAGTAAGCAAATTCCCCATTTTGGAGAGTCATTTTATATGTTTTGTTGACTCATTGTCAGTTGCCAAATGATTACTAAGCAAAAAGTTAATAATTTTATTCATATTTTTTGTATATGTTCTTTTCTGTCATTGTTTATCAGAAAATACTGGTAGATTGTTTACATTATTTTCTTTATTCCACCTGGTTCTTTTTTCCTTTTGCAGAGGTTAGTAGTTTTTCACACATAAAATATCTTAATTGGAAAAGATAGACTTTAAGTATCACTGAAGGAGTGAAAGTAGGCATATGACTTCAAAGATCTTATAGATAGATAAGGATAGTGATTGTAGATAGAAAATGAGAATATTGAGTAACATGTCTCAATCTATTTTGAAATTATTTTTGTCTTTATGTTCATACTTTGACCTTAGAATAAATGGTTATTAATGTCTTACTGGCTACAGACTCAAAGAAGAACCTAGCTTTATGCTTTAGGTATTACTTTTTGCTCTTGTAGGAATATGATAAAGGTCTTGCTCTTAGCAGCACATCTCTTATAAAACAGAAGTATAGCTCTGGCTTAGTTGGTTGGGACATAGTTCCATGTATGTTCCTGGTCAAGGCACATACGTAGGTTGTAGGTTTGATCCCTGTTGGGGCAGTGTGAAAGGCAGCTGATCTTGATCTCTCTCTCTCTCTCTCTCTCTCTCTCTCTCTCTCTCTCTCTCTCTCTCCCTCCCTCTCTCCCTCCTTCTTTCCTTTCCTCCTTCCCTCCCTCCCTCCACTTTCTCAAAAAAAATCCTCAATGAGGATTAACTTAAAAAAAAATCATACTTGTAGTATACAGAGTGGGGCAAAAGTAGGTTTACAGTTCATGTGGAAAATAATACAGTAATTAATAAATAATAAACTGTGCTTTGTGTACTCACACTATAGACCTACTTTGTCCTACCCTGTACATGTGTAAAGCATATAAAGAAGTAGCATCAACACTGACAGAGAAGAAAGTTTATCTTGAAGTTTGATCTATCATAAACCATTCATACAACTATTTCTGATAGTTACAGACCAATAAGTAAGTAAAAACAAAAAGATCCTTTGATGTTTGGGGGGGTGGGGAGAACTTCCTAGAGCAACTGGAAATAACATAGTTAAGTAGCCAATAACTACAATATATGACCATTATTGGCTGTTCAACATATAGAAGGAAAGTGGTGATAACATTAATTATCTGAAAATGTTGACAATTGCACTGGAAGCCAAGAAGAATGGAAGCAATGATAAGAATAATAGGGCAGAGAAGGGGAAAGAATAAAATGGTGGGTAATGGTGTCAGTTTTAGGCAGTGCCAGATACTGAGAGCAGTAGATTCTTAGAATAGAAAAAGAAAGAAAAAAAAAAAGCCAGAGACTGAGAAGCAGACCACTATAGTTTGGTACATTGGAAAACCAGTGAAGAAAAGCACTATTCTCCAAGTCTACAGAAAGCATCATTCACTGTGCCTTGTTAAAAAACATATGGTATGCTCTGGCTAGTGTGACTTGGTTGCATGTCTCATGCACCCAAAGGTGCCAGTTTGATTCCTGGGCAGGGCACATGGCCAGGTTGCAGGCTTGCTACCCAGTTGGGGCATGCAGGAGGCAGCTGATTGATGTTTCCCTTTCACATCGATGTTTCTCTTTCTCCCTTTCTCTCCCTCTAAAATAGATGAATACATATTTTTTTAAAAAAATTACTTCCTAATGTCTGGCTTCATGATTTTTAGGATGCTAGCCCTGTTGTGATTGAGCCATCATCTGTTCTGAATGGAGGAAAATACTCGTTTGGAACAGCTGCACATTCTATAGAGCAGAGTGAAGATAGAATTGGAGGAGGCAGCCTCAGTTATATGAATACCACAGAAGAGAAATTTTCAGACAATATTTCAACTGCATCTGAAGCATCAGAAACTGCTGGCAGTGGTAAGTCTGACTTGTTTCCCATAGGGTTTAGTCAGGGTCAGTTCTTAAAAGAGTATACTTTGTCAGAGAATGCTTAGTAGAATATTGGGCATCAGGCTTCCATTCACAGAAATAAGTTTTGAATGAAATGGTTATTTATCAGATTCTTGAAAATATTTTTACTGATTAATCATTTTTAATGATTACATATTGCTACTAAATTATTTTGTCAATAAGTTTAAATTTGGTAAACAAAAATCTAAATTTCTTTCTTTAGGATTCTGTAACTATAAGCATACTTTTACTGGATTAAATACATTTTCATATCAAATTCTACAGACATGTTAGGCTAGAACTTGAAGGATTATTTTAAATGTTGAGAATTCATAATGCTTTCCATAATTCCTTCGGCCCTTGATACCTAAAACTCAGTGGTTCTACTCTAAATTGGAGATGATGAAGGAAGATGCTTTGGTGTTTTTATGGCTCAACTGAATTGAGTTGATCCCTATTATTCTGCTGACATAAAAGGAGGATTTTCAGTCTTATTCTGTTGTTATTTCATCTTTGAGATATTTTTTTTCCTTTTTCCATGAAGGGAGTAGCCAAATTGGACAGAGCTAGCATTTTCTCAAGGAAACTAGAATTTACTGCTTCTCTTTCCCCATCTGACATTACAAAGATCACTTAGCAGTTCTAGCTCTCTCTGATTGGTTTTCATACCAAATTATTTCTTAAACCTTTTAAATATATATATGTTCTTATTAAAAAGAAAAAATATATATTTTTATTGATTTCTGAGAGGAAGGGAGATAGAAAGAGAGAGAGAAACATCAATGATGAGAGAGAATCATTGATTGGCTGCCTCATGCACTCCCCACAGTGGGGATCAAGTCTGCAACCTGGGCATGTGCCCTGACTGGGAATTCAACTGTGGCCTCCTGTTTCATAGGTCATTGCTCAACCACTGAGTCACGCTGATCTATTGGGTTTAACTCTCCTTTTGATAGATGCTGAAGTTAAGCAGTGCCACACTTAGAAGGTTTAAAGTGACTAATGGCTAGACTGTTTACCTCAGATTAATATGTAGTTAAGAGTTGAAATTTCTTAAAATATCATTGAAGTTCACAACTCTAAGTTGTCATTAATCATTTTGTGTGTATATTTCTATTGTAATGTTAATGCCTTCCTTTGAAATAGATTTATTAGGGGATAGTTTCTTACCCCCAGCATTCTTCTGTTGAAATTGTTATTTTAGCTCCTTCCCTTTGGTTTAGACGTCTTTTTTTTTTTTTTTTTTTTTTTTTTTTAATCCTCATCCGAGGATATTTTTCTGTTGATTTTTAGAGAGAGTGGAAGCAAGGGGGAGAGACACAGGGAGAGAGAAACATTGACTAGTTGCTTCCTGAACACATTTTGATGGGGGCTCTGGGATTGAACCTGCAACTAAGGTATGTGACTTTGACTGAATCAAACCTATGACCCTTCAGTGCTCAAGCCAACATTCTCTCCACTGAGCCAAACTGACTAGGCCTGGTTTAGACTTATTACTATCATCTTTCAAAAACATTTGGGATGTGTTTCTAGGTAGAAGAGAAGAATTATGGGAGACTGTGGGAAAGCCCAGTTACTTTGCTATACTTCTTCCTTTCCTATTAGAGGACATACAATTCTTGAAATTATCATATATTCTAGGAGGCTGCCCAAATGTTCATGTGGTAACAATTTTTAAAGTTTTTATTTCACCTAGTATTATGTTAGATATTGTCCAGAAAGAAATACATCTATCCGTATTTCCTAGTTTCAGCACATTTATCTCTACTGATATGGGAATGTACTGACATGCCAAGAGAATAAAAGCATTAACCTAAAACATGGACATTGAATTCATATCGTCAAGCCTATTTATGTGTAATAACTAAACATAAAGAGATTCCATTCTCTATTTCCTTTACAGGCTTTTTGTATTCAGCTACACCAGGAGCAGATATGTGCTTTGCTCGACAACATAACATTTTGGACAGTAACAACCAGTGTTTCCTAGGATCCAATGGGAATATTTTGTTGCATTTCAATCCTCAGAAACCAGGGGCTATTGATAACCAGCCATTAGTAACTCAAGAACCAGTAAAGGTAAGTAATTTGGCATCTACTTAAAATCATTCTCTTTCAGCTTGCTTATACATTTTATTCTAGAGGTTCTAGCACATAACAAAACACTTCCCCCGATAAGGATTGAGCCTGCAACCTGGGAATCCAGCTGTGATCTCCTGTTTCATAGGTCGATGTTCCACTGAGCCATGCTGGTCAGTCGGGCTTAACCCTCCTTAGTGCTCATTTAATGAACTTGTTATGGATGAAAATCTTTTTGCATAGTATATTTTCATGAGAATATTTTATGATTTAGTATTTGCACAAAGGCAGTGTAGTGATCCTTGGAAATATTGTCGTTCTTACTTAGAGCAGTTACTATAAAATGTAGTTTCACGTGTCTATGGAATTTTCCCCCGATTTAATATTTTATATTGTCTGAGAGAAATCTGTGAAAACAAGTCTTATTATTTCCTAATGCTCTGATGATTTTTTTCAAGTGATTTGCTTTTTGAGTTCCCTTTCTTAGTTTGTTTTGAAGGTTAAAAATAAAAGTCTTATTTAGAACATGAAACTGAGTAGTGACATGTGTATTTATTATTCTTCTGTGCCTAAATTTTGTTAAAACTCAAGAGACTGTAATATTAAAAATCAACATTTAGCTGAAACCGGTTTGGCTCAGTGGATAGAGTGTCGGCCTAGGACTGAAAGGTCCCGGGTCCTATTCGGCACATCCCCAGTAGGGGGTGTGCAAGAGGCAGCTGATCAATGATTCTCTCTCATCGATGTTTCTAACTCTCTATCCCTCTCTCTTCCTCTCTGTGAAAAATCAATTATATATATATAGTAAAAAAAAAAAAAAAAAAATCAACATTTACAATTTCTTCTTCTTAGGCTACATCATTAACACTGGAAGGTGGTCGATTAAAACGAACCCCGCAGCTGATCCATGGAAGAGATTATGAAATGGTCCCAGAACCTGTATGGAAAGCACTTTATCATTGGTATGGAGCAAACCTGGCTCTTCCTAGACCTGTAAGTATAGCCAATAGTGCCTGTATAAGGAGCAATCATAGATGGGGTCTTCTTTCACTTTTATAAACCTCACTATCCACAATTTAGTTTTTACTTATGGTAGTAAAGTACTCAATACCTGTTAAAATCAGTTGAACAACTTTTGGGTTTCTCATTCATTCATTCATTCATTTATTTTTTCATACATTTATTGAATGCTGTATTAACTATACAATGATGTGCCTATGGAAGTGGGTGGCTTTTAGGAGTGGAGGGAATAATCACTGGACTAAATAAAGTCAGGACATAATTAGCTAGGCTATTAAGTAAGTCATCCACATAAATGCAGACATTAGGATAATGTATGACATAGACTGAAGCAGAAGTCTGAGAGCCAATGCTAATAAGTTTAGTAGGGGAAGCGGAGCATAATTTACTTCTGAAACTGCTTTTCCCATTAGCTACAAAAGCACTCAGTGACGGATCAGGTTTATTTTCTAGCTGTTGATGGATTTTTGTGGTTAGTCTTTTTGAAGGATAATAGGGATTCAAAGCTAGTAAATGAATTCTGATTGTTGCCATTACTATGATGAGTCATTTAGAGCAGCAGTTGCCAACCTTTCAGACCTCAAGAACCACCAGTGGTCTGCAGACCACTAATTGGCCACCACTGCTCCAAAGGTTTCCTTAAACCAACGGTCACCAACCTTTTAGACCTCACAGACCGCCAGTGTTCTGTGGACCACCAGTTGGCAACTGCTGATTTAGAGCATAAGTAAAATCCTCTGAAGTAATTAAAGGACTCTGAGAATACCAAATTTTAGTGATTTAACTATCCAGCATCATTTGTTGTGCTTATACAAGTAAATAGCAAGACTCATTACCTTTACTCGCTACCCTCAGCAGGACTCCTTACATTCTTATATCAGAAAGGTTTTGCATAGATAAGATATGTAATCACTTCCAGTTACACAGAACATAGATAGCAAATAGTTATATAAACCTTTTTTATCCTTACTACTAATACAGGAAAATTTTAAGTAAATGTATAGTACTCTTTATATGTATTCAACCAATAGGGTATTTTTAAATGATGTTGATAATAAGATATTATGGGAGTAGTACATTCATACGTTTCTTGGAATATTGTAAATTACTACATTTTGAGTGGCAATATGACCTATATAATCAATGGCATGGATACTTCCATACTTTTTGACCTGTAATCTCAGTCCTAAGAATTTGCCCTTTAAAAGACCTTATATAGCTTATATATATAAATTAGGACTAAGATTACAGTCCTAATTTATATATATAAGCTATGTAAAAGTGAAAAGAGTTATGATGTGAGGACAGTAAATTGTAGATAATATTTAAGTTTTAAAAAATACATATATTTTTATTGATTTCAGAGAGGAAGGGAGAAGGAGAGATAGAAACATCAATGATGAAAGAAATGAGTGCTCAACTGCCTCAATCCTACTCTAAGGATTGAGTTTGCTACCGAACTTCGACTTGGTTGATAGGTCAATGCTCAGCCAATAAGTGACACCAGCCGAACAATATTTAAATCATTTAATTTTGATATTACTGACTTTAAATGAAAGGGGGAAATACCCATAGGAATTCTAATATTAGAAGATAGATTTTGGAGCAGAAACTTGGGTGTTTTTAAATCCATGTAATTTAATTCTATGAATTTCTGTAATCTAACTGAAAAATAAATAGCAAACCTATTGAAGATTTTAGATTTTAAAACTAAATATCAGCCGAAACTGGTTTGGCTTAGTGGATAGAGTGTCGGCCTGCAGACTGAAAGGTCCCAGGTTCGATTATGGTCAAGGGCATGTACCTTAGTTGCGGGCACATCCCCAAGAGGGGTGTGCAAGAGGCAGCTGGTCGATGATTCTCTCACATCAATGTTTCTAACTCTCTTCCTCTCTGTAAAAAATCAATAAAATATATATTTATAAAAAAAAAAAAACAAAACAAAACTAAATCTCAGAAGTTAAAAAAATTGCACGTTTTGTTTCTTCTTTTACAGTAATCACTTTATATATTTTAAAACAACAGGTGATCAAGAACAGCAAGACAGAAATCCCAGAGCTGGAATTATTTCCTCGATATCTTCTATTCCTGAGACAGCAGCCTGCCACTCGAACACAGCAGTCTAACATCTGGGTGAATATGGGTATGATGAGCCTGAGAATGTTTCCTCAGCATTTACCAAGAGGTAACTTAAGAATGCAGCAAGAATATCATGCATTTTCTTTAAAAAAAAAATAAAACCAAGTTGCTCAAAGTCTGGTGCCACTGTACCAGTAAATCCTTTGTGAGGCTTAGATCTATGGTCATGCGCAAGACTAGATGGGTTAGAGGGGAAAATCTTAGCAGCAAAACTGGGAAGGCTCGTTTCCTCTCCTGGTTTGTAAAATATACAACCATAATAAATAGAAGTATATTTTACATACCTTCTTTGAGAACAAGCCATTATAAATTACTTGTTTGACCTAATTTAGAGTCAACCGGTCAATGACTTCTCTTTTCAACTCCACTCAAATTTTTAGAAGTGGTTTCTTTGGCAGTATCATGTTTGTTTTTAATATTTCTGGTGTATCTTGGGTTAGTTTTTGTGGGGGTTTTTTGTTTGTTTTTTTTACACTATCTAAAACATGATACATTTTTCATGCTCAGTCTTAGGAACCTGTATCGTATGAGGCACAGATAGCAAAGGATATATTTTTGAAAACAAATGAAGCCTATCAAAATGACAAACAAGTTCCAATTTTAATGTGTTATATGTAAATAGCTCCCCTTTGATTTCTCTATAAAGTTATTTTATTTTTATTTTATTTCTTTAAAATATGATTTATTGATTTCAGAGAGAGGAAAGAAGAGGGAGAGAGGGATAGAAACATCAAGATCATTGATCATTTGCCTCCTGTATGTCCCCTGCTGGGGAATAAGCCCACAGCCCAGGCATGTGCCCTAACCTGGAATCAAACCGTGACCTCCTGGTTCATGCGTCAATGCTCAACCACTGGACCACACTGGACAGGCAAAGTTAAGTTTTATTGATAGGCAGGACTCGCTCTATGTTTTTGCTTTGCAAATATTCAAAATTGTTCTTCAGCAGAAATAATGAATTCGTCTAAACTTTGTGTTAACGTAGAGTCTTAGACTTTGTGTTAACAATTCCACAATGTTATTAAAATTAGCATAACTTAGTATGTAAGAACTACCTATGAACTCAAACCAACCCTAATGTACCATCTCTCCTTTGAAATCAAGTAGGATTAATTTAATGCCCTCCTTAAAGGTTATATTCAAATATTTGACCTGCCTTACACATATTTTTTTGGTAAGAAATATAGCATAGCAGTGGCCTCTGCCTAATCAAACTTTGTCTTTGGGGAAAACATCAAAATCAAGGAACAGTGAAATAGAATCTCTAGGAAACTTTCTTGATTTAATTTTCTATGAATAAAAGTATTTGCCTTGCTTTCATGGCATCCATAGCACATAACCTTTTTCAGTTCTCCTTAAAAGATAACATGAGACAAAATGTGTTATTGGGCTTTAGTAAATATTCTTTGCAACTCTTGTGCTGATCCTAGATTTTTGCTGCTCTGTAAATTCCACTAGATTTGTTGATGCTATTCAAAAGCACAACATTTTGTATAAGTGGCTGCCTACTTAATGAGCTATGCTATAAGAACTGTCTAGAAATCAAATAAATTTCTTATATTGCTTAGGACAATAGAAATTGACTTGGACACTACATTTGCAAATTCTTCTAAATCCTAGAACTAGGTAGTTATTATGCTCCAAATTCGTTCTTAATTTGAAATTTTATTCCTTACTAATTAGTTGTGAAATCAATCAATAATCATTTTGATGTTTATGAAAAATATGCTTTCTTGCTGTAATCTTATAACTAATCCTCTGATGTATAATTAGAGAAATTTGCTCTTTTGTTTTCTTTTAGTGATTGTCCTTTGCTTGCTTATAGTAAAAGATTAGCTTTGCTATGGGTTTAAAATTGATCATGGTTGGGTTTTGTTCTGGTTTCTCATTACTCTGTTTATTATAGCTGTTTACTAGGCTCTTTTATTCCTTTAGTAGTGACAAGTAAACAAAGCTTGCCACAGTTATAATGACTTAAACATAGCCTTTTTGACAGACAATGCTACAGAAGTCGTTGTTTCTTAGATGATTTTTTCAGCCTGTTTTAGGTGAGTGGATTCTTTTTGGAGCTCTATAAAATGCAGATGATGCCTATACACTTTTCTGCTTTACTTAGTAGGTGAAGACTCAAAGTGCATTTAATAAGAATAAAACTAAGTCACCATTGAATGTGTAGAAAACTACTTGGAATGTATAATTGTATCCTAGATAGGTTATATCCATATGTTAAGTTTATTTTAGTTTTGGGTTTCTCAATAAACTATTGTATAACCTCCCATAGATAAGAGATGACCATTTTAAGCTAGTTTTGTCTCAGTTTTTGTCTAAATAGTTTAACCAATAATTTCTTATCATTTATCTCCCTTCTTTGAAGTATATGGTAAGACTTTGACATATTCTTCCTTCACTCCTCACTCTTCCCCCTTAACGCCTCTCTTTCTGTTTCCATGTCTTTCAGAAATTCAAGGTCATGTCTACTGCCATCTTATTTGGCAGGCAGATCATATGATTTTTACCCCCTTAGACCTTTTAATAGGGCATTTTTTTTGGTCCTAGGAAGCTTCTTGAAGCTGCATTTGGTCACATAGAATCTATGCCTACTTAGAATTTCAAGTAAAATCATGTAATTGTACCAGTGTGCCAGGTATTTGGGGCACTTAATGACAGAGAGTGATGGAGTTAATAATTCAAAGAGTATGTTTGAAGAAAGTGAATCACGTGAAGCCAATTATGTATCTGTGAAATTCAAATCCAGTCCCAATTTACCTTCTCCACTTGTATGCTGAATTTTTCTTTTACTATTGAGTGTGACCCAGCTGAGGGACTATTGTTTGTTTATATTTGCCACTCTTCTGGGATCTGAGAACTGCCAATTATTTGGGTCTTTGTGATTTTTGTTGTCTTCTTTCAAAGTTAAGGCTTTGGACTCTAAGATACTTGGGTCTCCTGTCTTCATCTTAAAGCTTCTCAATTTATAAAATTATTAACCTCTAATTCTCATTTTTCATCATTATTTTCTAAAATACTGTGGTCTCCATTGCTAAAGGGGTGCTTTTATTTTTTTTACTTTTTAACATCTATCTTTTCCTTATTGTGATTACTATGACTATAGGAAACGTTCCTTCTCCAAATGCACCATTAAAGCGGGTCTTAGCCTATACAGGCTGTTTTAGTAGAATGCAGACCATCAAGGAAATTCATGAGTATCTGTCTCAGAGGCTGCGCATCAAAGAGGAAGACATGCGCTTGTGGCTCTACAACAGTGAGGTAAGAGGCGCTCAGAGCCAGGAAGGCATCTCCATGCAGCCATCAGGTGTTAAATCCATATTTCGTGAGCATAGGATCTTGTCTAGAGTAATTATGCTGAAAACTATTCCAAGGATCTCAGTGAAAACTTCATCTTTTATTTTATATTTTTATTTTTTAAATATATTTTTATTGATTTTAGAGAAGAAGGAAGAGGGAGAGAGAGAATCATCAATGATGAGAGAGAATCATTGACCTCTCATGCCCCCTACTGGTGATTAAGCCTGTAACCTGGGCACATGCCCTTGACCAGAATCAAACCTGGACTCTTCAGTCCACAGGCTGATGTTCTATTCACTTAGGCCCGTGGTAGGCAGAATGTGGCTCTTCCACAAAATACCACTGCCTGGGCGAGTCTATTTTGAAGTGGCGTTAGAAGTTTAAATTTAAAAAATTTGGCTCTCAAAAGAAATTTCAATCTTTGTACTATTGATATTTGGCTCTGTTGACTAACGAGTTTGCTGACTACTAAGCAAACCGGCTAGGGCGAAAACTTCATCTTTTAAATTACTATAAGCTTACATGTAGATATTTGTTACCTGAAATCCATACCACTTGATTATCATGGACAGTACCATCTTATAAGGATTATTGTTATAAAATAACAGAAAATATATATTTTTTCAACTACATAGAGTTTATTTTCTCCAAATTATAAGTTTATTTTTTATTTGTTTTGAAGTAACATTTTCATGTTCAAAAAATGCAAACAATACAAAATAATATAGCTAATATTCTTCCTTATCATTCTCTGGTCCCTCTCTTTCATTCTCAGAGGCAGTGCTGTTAATTGCTTAATATGCATTGTGTTTTCAGATTATTATATGAAATTGAATTACAAGTAGTTTTAACCAATTCTCTATTCCATAGTTTCTTCTTTTTTACATCCTACTTTGGTCACCATTGAGAGGCAGTGTAGTATAATAGTTTAAGAGCCAAACTGCCAGGGATTAAGCTTGTTATATAACTTGGTAGTTTATATAACCAAGGGAAAGTCACTTAAATCTATCTCTGTTTTCTCATGAGTAAATGGGGGAAATAATAGTATCCCCTTAGGGAAGTTGTAAGAATTAAATGAATTAATTGTGCAAACATTTTGGACAGGGTAAGCATAAACAAAAATGTATAATTCTCCTATATGACATTTGGTTTTACATTTTTAGTTCCCAATAAGTGATCAATTTCCATCTTTGTTACAGGCACGTTTACTGAATTTCACACTAGGTTTGTTCTGTGATGAGTCTTCTGGTCCCCCCAAAATTCTATATAATCATGTTCTAAAGATAAAAAGTACATTTTATGAAGTATACATTGGTTTTCCCTCATTATACCAGCTATATTATAAGCATTTCTGAACAACTATAGAATGCCTAATATCTGTCATGTAAGTTATGTGACTACAAGGGCATTTTTATTTATTTTTATTTTTTTTAAATATATTGATTTTTTACAGAGAGGGATAGTTAGAAACATCAATGAGAGAGAAACATCGATCAGCTGCCTCCTCCACACCCCCCACTGGGGATGTGCCCACAAACAAGGTACATGCCCTTGACCAGAATTGAAAACCCGGGACCTTTTAGTCTACAGGCCGACCATCTATCCTCTGAGCCAAACTGAACATTTATTGAGCATTTTTAATTGTTATTCATTTTTATTTCCATAATAAAAATGGATCCCTCAGCCCAGCCTTCACCCTCTAGAGATGTCTGACTGTATGCATACATGTAGATATTTGTTAGCACTGTCACAGAGGTGGGAGCATGAGCCTGGCTTCTGGCTGAGCACACTGACCACCAGGAGCAGCTCCTGTGGTGAGCATCTGCCCCCTGGTGGTCAGTGTGCATTATAGCAGCTGATTGATTTGCTTATTAGCCTTTTATTATATAGCATTTGTTATAAGTTTTTTAAATTAACAGAAACATTTTCTGTTCCATACACAGAATTACCTTACTCTTCTGGATGATGAAGATCATAGATTAGAATATTTGAAAATTCAAGATGAACAGCACCTGGTAATTGAAGGTACAAGAAGGAAGCATTATATCCATGTATTAGATTTTTTTAGGGGGAAAATTTAAAGATTTAGTTACTCACTAATAAACCATTTTATAATTTTTCTAACTTTTATTTGGTCATTCTTTTTTTTTTTTTTTTTTTTTTAATTCTTTCTGTTTGATCATTATATTCTTTATAGCAGCGTTCACCAACTGGTGATCCGCGGACCACTGATGGTCCATGAGGTCTGAAAGGTTGGTGACCTGCTTTATAGTAAAGAATACCCATTCAACCCTTATATAATCCTACATACTATTTAGATTACTTTAAAAGAAAAATATGCCTACATTAATTGTCTGGCAAAAGGTGGAAATGGGTATTTAGTTATAAGTTTACAAAGTATCTTAAATTTTCAACATGCTTCTTTGAGGGTAAATAAGGAGACTAATTTTCTTGCATAGTTAGTGGCATAGACTTTCATTAGTTATCAACACTGGTCTCTTACCAACAGAGCTTCCTTGTATATTCATACATAGATTTATACACATCATTGAAAACTAACACATCATTTGTATTAAAATGAATAAGCCATTCTCATAGTTGTCACTATTTAAGAAAGAACTGTAATAGTTCTAATGTATTAATTTTAAGAGCTTTAAATACTTCTCTAAATGGTTGAGTATAATTTTACTTCAGGTAGGTAATTGAGGGAATAGCTTACTAATTAATTCTAACCAACTGACTGTAAAGTTCCCCATATAAAGAATCAGAATGGTTTCAGAATCAAATACTAAAAATAACTTTTTTTATAGTTTTTGATTTAAAAATAACATTTTTTTAAATAGAAGTAGTTGAGGTGTGATTTCAATGGATAAGAAATTAACACATTTCTATCTGTCTTTCTAGTTCGAAACAAAGATATGAGTTGGCCTGAGGAAATGTCCTTTATAGCAAACAGTAGTAAAATAGACAGACACAAGGGTAAGTCTCCAGTATATTATTTTCAAATAGAGTATCTTATCAAATAGATTTTACCCCCTCTCTCAACGATTGAAGTGTTAACAATTTTTGACTTTCTAGTTCTTATTTTTCTTTTTCCCAATATACCAAATTTCTTTCTAACCTTCCAATTATATATTGTAATTTATATCTGTATATTTTTCAATATAAATGAACATTTATTGAGCTCATTCTAAATAGTATATGTCCCTCCCCCAAATTATGTCAACTTTTCTCCACTCAGCCTAGGATCAATGCCTTGCTTTTTCTCTTACGCTGAGAAATATATACTATGCTTCACTAGTTTTGAAAGTAGTAAGTAGCATAGTGGTGGACACTGCTAGCAGAACATTTGTTTCCTTTAAAACAAGCACTGAGATGAACTCATTCCTTTCCATGGAGGAGCTGAACTCATCTGGTGTTCCAGTCATGGGCTCTTCTGAATAATCACCAGTGACACTTGCCATGGCCTCAGTGACTTCTTTTAAAAGCTGGTGTTGTGCCCTCTTTGGTTTGGCTCAATGGATAGAGCATCAACCTGAGGACTGAAGGGTTCCAGGTTTGATTCTGGTCAAGGGCACATGCTACAGGAGGCAGCCAATCAATGATTCTCTCTCATCATTGATATTTCTCTCCCTCTTCCTTCCTCTGTGAAATCAATATATATATATATATATATATATATATTTTTTTTTTGTTTGTTTGTTTGTTTGTTTTGTTTTGTTTTTTTAAAGTTGGTATTTCATATCAGTAAAGAAATTAAAATCCAAGGTGCTATCCAAATACACATCAATGGTTGAGTCTTGGTCCATATTAATGTCTAGGTCATCGATATTGTGTGGGAATGATGTAGGGAAAGTCACAGTCAGGATGAACCTGGTAAAGAAGGCGAGGGCCTTCTTAATCATGGTGCAAGTGGTCACTAAGAGTTTCCAAATTCTGGAGGGATAAGGCAGGGAGAAAAATGTAAATGTATTACTACCACTTGCAAAGATATAATTTTTGAAACTACTCTAAGATGAATAAGTTTCCTTATATTTAAACTAGGCCCCGTGCACGAATCTGGCCTGGCCTGTACTCTCACAATCCGGGACTCCTCAGAGGATAGTGATAGTGGGATCAGATAGAGGGTTTCAGCCTGATCCCCTCAGGCCCGATCCAGACAGTAGGGAGCCAGATCCCTGCTGGCACAATCCAGACAGGAGGGAGCCCAATCCTGTGCATTGAGCATCTGTCCCCTGGTGGTCAGTGCGCCTCATAGCGACCAGTGGTTCAATCATTTGGTCACTTAGGCTTTGATAGGTAGGTAGGTAGGTAGATAGATAGATAGATAGATAGATAGATAGACTTTTAAAATTTTCCACCTTTTATGGAACTCTCTAACTTTTCCTTCTGCCTTTCCATCTTATTAAGGTTGTCTTAAGGGCCAGTATTTTTAATAACAGTATTTTTCCAATCCAAAATTTTTTTTCAATTCAAGACATGCACTGTTTGGCCAGTAATGGTAGGATTTGTAGCAACTCAACCAATAAGCCTTTTTATGACCTAAGTGGGGGGAGCAAAACACTTCAATAAAAAAATGCAAAGCAAAGGATACAGCCCTCATAGGTCCACAGTTCATTTTCACAGATAACCTAAGAAAGATCTAATGTGTGTGTGTGTGTGTGTGTGTGTGTGTGTGTGTTTACATATATATGTAAATATTTTTATTGATTTCAGAGAGGAAGGGAGAGGGAGAGAGAGATAGAGATAGAAACATCAGTGGTGAGAGAGAATCATCAATTGGCTATCTCTTGCACGCCCCTCACGGGGATCAAGTCCACAACCCAGGACCTCCTGGTTCATAAGTTGATGCTCAATCACTGGGCTGGGCTAATTTATATATATTTTAAAGATATAATACTAGGGGGTGGAGAAGGCCAAAGAAGTGGGGAGGGGCCATCTGTAATACTTTTAACAAAAGGATAAATTAAATATAAAAAAGAGAGAGAGAGAGAATACTAGGAGAGAATTGGTTGAATTTAAAAGAAAAAACACCAATAACAATTATGGAGAATCACTGCTGCTTCTAGATTACAAATGAGCATTGGATTATCAGGATTGCTAGTGACACTCCTCTACTTCAGCATTGCAAGACTAAATAGAGAAATGTTAGCTTCATTTAGCTGATTTAAAAAGTTACAAAAATTTGTATTGAATATAAGTTACTGTTTGGTCTATGACATTTTACTACAGTTGGACTTCAGTTCTCATATTGTTTGTTCCTCCAGTTCCCACAGAAAAGGGAGCCACAGGTCTGAGTAACCTAGGAAACACATGCTTCATGAATTCAAGCATCCAGTGTGTTAGTAACACACAGCCACTGACGCAGTATTTTATCTCAGGGAGACATCTTTATGAACTGAACAGGTAATCTTTCTTGAGTTATTGGCCTTTTAACTGTTTACAACTATGATATGAACTCAGTATCACTTGAATTTCCTCTTTCTTTATCATGGTAAAGAAAAGTCTTACCTTATTTTCTCTATTTAGTATTAATTAAGGGCCAGGAGATAAGTCTCTTATTTTAAAAAGATGTTTTGATGTGAAAAAACAGATAACTAGGTATTTTTATTCCCATATGATTGTTATTGATTAGAATCTTTGGCAACAAATTTTCCTTTCAAAACTTCTAGGACAAATCCCATTGGTATGAAGGGGCATATGGCTAAATGCTATGGGGATTTAGTACAGGAACTTTGGAGTGGAACTCAGAAGAATGTCGCCCCATTAAAGCTTCGGGTAAGCAGTTAAAATAATATACATATTTTTAACTCCTAAATAATTGTTTATGTAATTATTTTTCTTTATATATTTTGTATGTTTAGCTTTTTTTGTTTAGTGTAATTCATGTTTTTGGATGCTTCACATGGTATATACTGAATGTCATATACTTTTACTTGTTTAAATATATGCAAAATACAGCTTTAGAAAAAAATAAAATACAACTATAGATGTAGTGAGTAGGTAGGGAGAGATCAAAGGCACAATCTAAATTTGATATGTTGTTTCTTTTACCAATTCGTCAAATATATATACACACATAGTAAACCTTTCTTTGTTAATTTATCACTATTAGAAATATTCTAACTGTAAAATAGACCCAAGTCTAATTAATGATACTCAATACATCTTTAATATTATTGTGATAATAAGTTCTAGCTGTAGAATTTTTTAAAGTAGCAGAAAGAAAGAATATTAATGGGTAGATTTTTATATTAATGTCGCTTTTAGTAACTTTTAGTAAAGTTAGGATTGTGGTGGGGTTTTTTTAAATATATTTTTTTATTGATTTTAGAGAGGGAGAAAGAGATGGAAACATCCATGATGAGAGAGAATCATGGATCAGCTGCTTCCTGCAAGTCCCCCACTGGGGATCGAGCCCACAACCCTGGGCATGTGCCCTTGACTGGAATCTTTCAGTTCACAGGCCAATGCTCTATTCATTGAGCCAAACCAGCAAAGGCTAGGATTGTTTTTACCTCTATTTTAAAACAAGGCAAAATGTTTTTAGGTTAAAAATTAATAATATAATAGCTAAAAATTTGACTACCACTTACAGGCACTGTTCTCATTATTTTATGTATAGTAACTCATTTAATTTTCTTTCTTTTTTTTAAAATATATTTTATTGATTTTGTACAGAGAGGAAGGGAGAGAGATAGAAAGCTAGAAATTGATATGAGAGAGAGTCATTGATCAGCTGCCTCTTGCACACCCCCTACTGGGGATATGCCCGCAACCAAGGTACATGCCCTTGACCGGAATCGAACCCGGTCCCTTCAGTCCCCAAGCTGACGCTCTATCCATTGAGCCAAACTGGTCTCGGCTAATTTTCTATATGGCCCTATAATACAATAGCAATATTATTGTCCCCATTTTATGGCTAAGAAATTAAGGCTCAGAGCAGCTAAATATCTTGCCCAAGGTAGCAAATTAGTTTGTAAGTTCTCACAGTTAAACGTGAGTCTGTTCTGCCTCTAATAATAACAGTTAAGATGCAACAAAACCAGAAAAATTAACTGTAAAAGAAAACATTATAATAGGAACTTTTAATGTGAACGAATGCTATTTTAATATTTTTGCCTTACCTGTTTTAAATAACATCTGAGTATCTAAAGAACTGTTTGCTTTTATGATGCTGAATTGGGATATAGTGTTGGCCAAAATACATTTTTTTTTTCTTTTGGTCATTTGAGATTAAGATTAGAAAGCTTTCATGATTATCCAAAATATATTTGCTGAAATAGAGACAGACTAAATACCATACTATATTTACCTTCTTATAATGCCTCTGGTTGAATTATGAGGCATGTTCATTCCAAATATTATGGGGTAGCAAATAATTTGTATACTTCCAACTCTTTCTTATAGTGGACCATAGCAAAATATGCTCCCAGGTTTAATGGGTTCCAGCAACAAGACTCCCAAGAACTTCTGGCTTTTCTCTTGGATGGTCTTCATGAAGATCTCAACCGAGTCCATGAGAAACCATATGTAGAACTGAAGGACAGCAATGGCCGGCCAGACTGGGAAGTGGCTGCAGAGGTTTGTCAGTTTTGAGTTTCTAATGTAAGCAATAGGTTAAATGTTCTGGCCACAAATGTATGTTGTACAACTTAAATTCTGTGATCAGTAAAAGGAAAGTAAAGGAATTTTTATTTCTCTTCTTTGTTTTTGTGCAGTAATGCCAAAACAAAGCAGCCTTAAATGAAAATAGAAAAATGTTGCCTTTTTACATTATACACTTTTGGGAGAGGATGTTTATTCAGTAACTTTAAGAATCTCCATAATTGCTAAAGTAATGTGTACAGTGACCAATAGGCACATTTTATTTCCTTTTTAATGGACAAAGAACTCTAATAATCATCATCATTACCATGATAAGAACAAAGAAAATAATAGGATTTTCCATCTGAATTTAATATTTTATAGGTTTAACAGAGAGAATCACATTTTTTAATTTTCTATCTGAATTATGTTTGTAGGCAGAAGGTTTTTATATTTTTAATGACTGTGAAGGATTATATTCTTAACATTTAAATCTCATTTAACTAGTTTCTTTGAATTTGTGTAGAAATACTATTCTTCTGAATTTTCAAAAAAAAAATTTCTCTAATCTTTTTTCTTGATAGGCCTGGGAAAACCATCTGAGAAGGAATAGATCAATTGTTGTAGATTTGTTTCATGGGCAGTTAAGGTCCCAAGTCAAATGCAAGACATGTGGTCATATAAGTGTCCGATTTGACCCATTCAATTTTTTGTCTTTGCCGCTACCAATGGACAGTTATATGCACTTAGAAATAACAGGTAGGTTATAAAGTTCTGAAAAAATATTTAACTCCATTGTCTTTTACCTTATTCAAGCAGCCTGAATTTGTAAGTATGGTAATTTGTTTATAATGCATTCTCATAAAAATGATAGCCTGTTATAATATAGCAATCTAATTTCAGACATGACTTAAGGTTTGTAAGACTTGGAACATGGGTCCATTTTTGTACCTGTTGACTCCTCTGTTAGTTTTAGATATGCCAGAAACTCTCTTTAAAGTCTTGCAAAGCCACTCACTTTTCCATATCAGATGAGCATTTTAAAAAATAAAACGATTTTAATATAATCCCTACGTATCATCTATTGTAGTGTTTGCATATAAAATAAAAATTCTATATTGAAATGTTTTCATTTTCAAGTCATAGACACACACACACATTTTATTGATAATAGATCTTTTCTCATTACTAGTTATTAAGTTGGATGGTACTACCCCTGTACGTTATGGACTAAGACTGAATATGGATGAAAAGTACACAGGTTTAAAAAAACAGCTGAGTGATCTCTGTGGACTTAAATCGGAACAAATCCTTCTTGCAGAAGTACATGGTTCCAACATAAAGGTAATATTTCCTATTCTTTGTAGGAAACCCTTGATTCTGTCCTTCAAAAAACAGTTTTCTCCATTAATTATGATGTTAAGTGACTGAGCAAGATATTAAAATGCAACAACTGAACAAAAAAAATTGTCAAGTCTTCCATACCATTCTCTAGAACATTTGAGATCTTGCTCCCCAACATATTTTGTTAGTTTGGCTTAAATAAACATAAAAATCTCCCCCCCAGAAAAAAATTTTTTTTTCCATCCCAGAAATTTAAAAGAATTATCTGCCAGAATAAAGGATTAATAATCATGGTGATATTTTTTTTCCGGGGCCGGTTGCGGGGTCGGAAGCCGCCACGGGATCCGGAGCCGTCCTGTCCCCTCCTCTTCCACTCCCCGTTGTGACCAATAAAGGCCCAGGCCTCTCGTACCGCCAAAAAAAAAAAAAAAAAAAAAAAAAAAATCATCATGGTGATATTTTTAAATATATATAGTTTATTGATTTTTTACAGTGAGGAAGGAAGATAGATAGAGAGTTAGAAACATCGATGAGAGAGCAACATTGATCAGCTGCTTCCTGTACACTCCCTACTGGGTATGTGCCTGCAACCAAGGTACATTCCCTTGACTGGAATCAAACCTGGGACCCTTTAGTCCTCAGGCCGATGCTCTATCCACTGAGCCAAACCAGTTAGGGCCATGTTGGTATTTTTAAAAGAAGGGAATTATGTAAACCAAGACTGCCTACATAGAGTGACCTAGCTGTGTTACTACAGTAGATGTCCTCCAGTGACTGCTGCTGCTGTGCTTGACAGCTCTTCTGTATTACCATTGTCATCAGAATTATTCTAGGTTAAAGTATTTTATGTATTTATGAATATGTGTTTTTAGTATTTATTTATGAACTAGAGGCCCAGTGCATGAATTTGTTCGCCAGTGGGGTCCCTCAGCCTGGCTTGGAGGATCAGGCTGAAACCAGCTCTCTGACATTCCCCAAGGGGTCACAGATTGCAAGAGGGCTCACACCAGGCCAAGAGACCCCACCTGTGCACCATCAGACTGGGGAGAGACTGGGAGCGATGCAGAAAGTTGGCCAGCTGGGGAGGGAGGGTGGGAGGGCTCCAGGGTGTGTCCGGTCCATCTCCCTCAGCCAGACCTCAGCAGCAAGTTAACCTACCAGTCAGAGTGTCTATCCTGTGGTGGTGAATGCATGTTATAGCAAGCAGTTGAGCAGCCTTAGTATATCATTAGCATATTATGATTTGATTAGTTGAATGGCCAACCAGTCAACTAGACTCTTAGCATATTATGCTTTTATTATATGGGATATGTATAGTTGGCCTTCAACACACTAAGACTTTAAAGAGTAAAAATAAATGGACACAAATCACTTCCTCCTGAATTCCAGCTGGAGAAACAAGCAATTTAATAAATATATTGCCAATCCTAAATTGAGCTCGTACCATTGGTATTATTTATATTTATCTTTGGGGTTTCTGAACAAGTTCCCCCACCTTCTTGACATTTTGTTCATATGTAATGCAAAAGTGAGATCTCTCTGAGAGTCTTGGGTTTAGATGCCTGAATTGAAGGACAAAACTTAAAAACCAGTTATACACAACATATTTCCTTTATGTGGAAAGGGATAGATAATGGTTTTGTCAGTGCAGTTAACTTATCAAGCTTTCATCTTTTAGTGATTTGAGAAATATTGTTCATTCATCTTGTTTATTTAGTGATAAAAACATTTAAGACATTCGCTTCAAATATATCACAGAATTCATTTTCCATCTTATCTGAAACATCTCTCACCTTGTCTCTTTTTCTATAGAATTTCCCTCAGGACAACCAAAAAGTACGACTCTCAGTGAGTGGATCTCTGTGTGCATTTGAAATTCCCATCCCTGGATCTCCAGTTTCAGCTTCTAGTCCAATACTGACAGGTATGATAGAACTAGAGCTGCTTTCCCTGATTTCAGCTTTAAATTCTGGGCTAAGGGTTATCATCCTTCTTATATTTGTTTGGGCTGAGGATACTAGAGCAAAGGAATATTGGAGGCTGAAGGAAACTTTTGTGGTGATTTGGCTCAAATTCTTCATTTTTAGATGAGGAACCTAGAATTCAGAGAACCTAAGTAACTAAGTTAAGTAGATTAGTTATGAGTTAATTTACCACTGGAATTTAGATCTCTTTTTGCTCTTTTACCTAATACTAACATGGCAATAGCTGGTGTGAGAAGAGTATACTATCAGAAAACATGATAATCAATATGACTAAAAAGGAGTTTGCTTATCAAATATTTGCATGTGATTTAATATGGTCATCTAATGAATCTTTTGGCCATTGATACAGTTTATTCTTTTTTATACTGTTGATAATTAGGTCCATTTCGCAATTATGAAGTACTTCTCTGATTGGCACTAAATAGATAAGACTGATTGGTAAATGATTTAATAATGCTTTTTTTATTTAACATATTTTATTGATTTTTTACAGAGAGGAAGGGAAAGAGATAGAGAGATAGAAACGTTGATGAGAGAGAAACATCGACCAGCTTCCTCTTGCACACACCCTACCGGGGATGTGCCCGCAACCAATGTACATGCCCTTGACCGGAATCCGAACCTTGGACCCTTTAGTCCGCAGACCGACGCTCTACCACTGAGCCAAACCAGTTTTGGCTAATAATGCTTTTTAATTGAGATCTTCACTGGCCAATAGAACTCTCTGCAGTGATGGAAATTTTCTGTAATCTTGACAATTCAATGCAGTATACATTAGTCACATGGACTGTTGAGCCCTTGAAATGTGACTTATGGGACTGAGGAAATGTACTTCATTTTAATTTAAAAAGCAATATCTTTTATAACAGATGTACCACTCTGGAAGAAGAGTTGTTGGGGGGGAACTATGCTTGTGTAGGGGCAAGGGATATGTAGGAGATTTCTGCACCTTCTTTATTTTGCTGTGAATCTAAAATTGCTCTAAAAAATAAATTTAAAAAAATAAAGTAATTAAAAGGAAAAGATTCTAGTTTCTGGCTAGAGACTGTCACACTTGACAGAACATTTTTAGAGGAAAGGAGAAATTAATTTTTAGAGGAGAGGAAAAAGAAAACAAGTGGTAGAACTGTTTGGGTGCCACAACATGGTGCTACTAAAGATTTCTGCAAAAATTCGACTTACACTTCCCAAAAGTTAATCTTTCTTTGCCATTTAGTCTTAAGAGTGAGTTATAGAAGTAAAATCGGAAATTAAAATCTTCTGATCAATCTAGAATTGTTATGTGAACTATAATTTCTTCTTGTCCTTGGTTAAAAGAGACTACTATCAGTAGTTTCGATCCTCACAATATTTGAGAGAGAGAAAATAGGAAGTACCATAAGTTTATGGTGCTGTATTTATCTTTGAATTTGTAGATATCTCCTCTTCCCCATCCACAAATGGAATGTTAACCTTAACCACCAATGGGGACCTGCCCCGACCAATATTCATCCCCAATGGAATGCCAAACACTATTGTGCCATGTGGAACTGAGAAGATCTTAACAAATGGAATGGTGAATGGTCATATGCCATCTTTTCCTGACAATCCCTTTACAGGTTACATCATTGCAGTCCACCGAAAAATGGTTAGTTTGATGTTAGGCAAGTGACTGCTGGTCTTGCCAGTGTCATTTGTGAGACATCCATTTTTCTATTTTTGCAAAATTTTCTTTTTGTACACTTTCAATGTGTTATGTATGCTATTGTAAGGGATCATAGCCTGTGTATGAAATGCCATTTCTCATTCATTTTTAAGCGGCAACAGAATAGTAGTAGTACATACTATTTTCTTTTAAAAGTGTGTGCCTCTTATAGGTAAGTTCATGTAGGTAAGTACATCTTCTCTACCACATAAGTATGGATGTCTTTGGAGAAAGTTCTGTTTATTTGTTTGCTCAGGGGTGGAAGGGCACCAAAAATGTTCTTGGGCAAGCTAAGTTGTTTCCTAGGACTGCTGTGACAAATTACCACAAACTTGGTGGCTTAAAACAACAAATTTATTCTTTCACAGTTCTGGAAGCCAGAGTCCATCATCAAGGTCTCGACAGGGCTGTGCTCCCTTCAAAGGCTTTAGGGGATAATTCTTTCTTACCCCTTCCAACTTCCTTTAGAAGGAAGGAAGAATTTGTGATGGAAAGGAAGCAAGAGGGCGGCTTTTGGAGTGTTGGTTATATTCTATTTGTTGACCTGACTCGTGGTCACATAGATGTTTGATTTTTGCTAATTCTTTGAATTAGTAATTCTTGACTAAAGTGAGTTTCTGACTATGTAGATGATACATAGTTCTATGGACCATATTTTAGACAGAATTGTATGAGTGAATAGCCTACAGAATTACAGGATACATTTGTGATTTGAAAAGTTTCTACAGGTCCCATTAGCTAAAATAATTGGGTGATTCATGCATTTCCCCACATCTTTTTCTTTTTTAATATATTTTTTTTATTACTTTTAGAGAGGAAGAGAGAAGGAGGGGGAGAGATAGAAACATCAGTGATGAGAGTGATTGATCGGCTGCCTCCTGCATGTCCCCTACCAGAGACCTAGCCCTCAACCCAGGCATGTGCCCTTAACCAGAATTGAACCTGGAATCTTTTAGTCCACAGGCTGATGCTCTATCCACTGAGCCAACTGGCTAGGGCTTTTTTTTTTTTTTTTTTTTTTTTTTAACTAAGTATTATGAGATTATATTAAGAACTCTGAACCCCAAAGGGTTTCAGATTGGAGAGGGTGCAGGCCAGGCTGAGGAACATTCTCCATCCCCACCTCCCCTTTCACGAATTTCCTGCACTGGGCCTCTAGTAACAATAATAATAATACCAACACATGAAATAGGGCCTTAAAATCATGTATTTAGCTAAGCTTAATTGAATAATTGTAAAATAAAATGCTTGAGAATCAGAAATAAAAATATTTTCAATTGGAAACTAGCTAACCCTTAGTAAGTTTATAAATTATTGACTTGGCTTCTCTAACTACTACATAAAGGCTAACCAAAAGTATTAAATGTCTCAGTGCTTAGGAGCTTTTTTGAATAATCCTGAACTCCCAACAATCTATTATACTAAGTTTTTGTTTTATTAAGCAACCATTTTCAAGCTAATTCTGTGCAGTATCTTTATTAAAGAATTTCAACTTAACATACTCAAAGCAAGTATTTTTAAATTTTACCTTACTTTTAATTTGTCACATATTTTAAAAATTAAAAAATACCATAGCCATTCAGCTGCTTTTAGGAAAGTGGATAAATAGTTACAAAATTAAATGACTGATTTCATAAGTCTCTAAAGGTCTCCAGTTGTCAGCAGCTTATTTTCTGAAAATTGTATTTTGAGGGAGTATTGGTTTAGTGCCATACTTTCTAGAGAAAGGGTTTTAATTGCTTAAAAGCCTTGAGCTACAAAACAATTACTAGTTTTTACATATGATTCAGTGTGTGTATATGAAATGTTTATCAGAGAAAACTAGTTTGAAAATATTAAATGCTGAAAATCCAAGTTTGATAGATAGCCACACTGAAATTGGTAGCACCTCCACCTTCCAGTGATTCCACTGTAAGTTTTTTTTTCATGTTAATAAAGAGTAGTAGTGACTAATTTGAAATTGATAGTGATGCATGTTATTGGTAGTTGTAGAAGAACAAAAGGGAGGAATGAGAGGCCTCTCTTCTCAGTTCTCTCTTCTCTTGTTTATGCTTATAGATGAGGACAGAATTATATTTCCTGTCATCTCAGAAGAATCGCCCCAGCCTCTTTGGAATGCCACTGATTGTTCCATGCACTGTGCATACCCGGAAGAAAGACCTATATGATTCAGTTTGGATTCAAGTATCTCGATTAGCCAGCCCACTCCCACCTCAGGAAGCTAGTAACCATGCTCAGGATTGGTGAGTTCAGGGGATCAGCTTAGACCTGTGGTTTCCAAACTCCAGGAGAATGTATATGAATTCTGTGTGACTTATAGGACCCATTTTATGTAGGTTTAAATACTCTTTGAAGAACTATTCAGGGGGCATATAATTCATCCATTTGGTTTGATCTTGTGAGTAGGAGAGTCTATACAGATTCCTTTCTTCACCTAGACATTCTAGTGTCTAATAATCCTTTTATTCACTAATCCCTCCTGCTGCTTTAAATGCTTCAGGTAATATTTATGACTTTTACTGCAAAATTGAAGTATGAATTCACCAGGGAATTTGTATCATCTCAACCCTCTGAAATTCATAGTGGGAGCAATAGTGTACATATCTATACGTGAACATCATGCTGAGTGAAATAAGCCAATCAATGAAAGAGAAACACCACATGACCTCACTCATTTGTGGATGATAAAGAACATTATAAATTGATGAACCAAGAGACAGATATAGAGACAGTAAAACAACAGGCAGACTGTCGAATTACAGAGGGGAGGGGAGGAAGATCTGGGGGAGATAGTAGATCAACCGAAGAACTTGTGTACATCCATATAGGTTCAACCAATGGACATGGAACTCTGGGGAGGGAGGGTATGTACGGGAAGGAGGGAGGGGGGCAAAAAAAAAATAATAATAAATAAATAAATAAATAAATAAAATTATAATTCAAAAAATATATATATATCTATACGTGAATTCTGAAAAAGTCTCATGCCGTAACAGTTGGATTGTTTCCCTACGATGTCATTTTAATATGGAATAATTTCATAATAAATTATTATATTTCATAAGAATAAAGAATAAACACCTTCTGTTTTCTTTCCATTCCTCCTACCACTATTCTATTGGATTACTAAATGTATTTCTTCTAACAATCATTGGAATTGTAGTCCCTTATTTATATCTCAGTTGAATTGTAGATCATTTTCTTGCTATAATTGTGCAAATGAGAGTTTTGCCTCTTTGTGAACTGAGTAAAGAAAGTAAAAGAAGTTCTATTAGCTAGCAGGTACTTTGTTATGGTTTGGGGTCGTTTGATGATTAGATAAGACAAGGTTACAGTTAGTGCGTCCTTATCATGGCTTCATTACCATCAGTAGCCACTACCAGTTGCCAACTGAGCCATAAAGTATATTCTTTGCATTGCTTCTTAGCAATACATACTTTTTTTTTTTTTAAGTTGAGACCTCAGAAGGCTATCTTATAGTTAAAAGATGTTACTCTAAAATTAATGTTTTATAGTTTATAGCTTTAAGTAGTTAAGACAAAGGAAAAGAGTTACCTAGCATGTGCCAGATCAGGGGTTCTGATTAAAGAAAACTTCTAAATATATAGTCAATGTCTCTAAAAACCATTATGAGCCCTGACCAATTTGCTCAATGGTTAGAGCATTGGTCCTCTGGTTGAAAGGTGGAGTGCTTGATTTCTGGTCAAGGACACTTACTTGGGTTGCGGTTTGATCCCTGGCTCTGGGCAGGGCAAATGTGGGAGGCAACCAATCAATGTGTCTTTCTCACATGGTTTTTTCTCTCTCCCTCCCCTCCACTCTCCCTTTCACTTTTTCTAAAAACAACAAACAAAAAACATGATCTTTCAGCCTTCTGTGATGTGTCAATGTTCTTGCCATGGAAAGATCTAATTATTTTAGCCTACTCTGAATTAAGTCTTCTGATAGGATTAGGGCTGACGGATAATTGGTGTTTGATTAGCTTATCCTCCCACATGGACTCTCTCAGAGACTCTGACAGTCTAGTATGTCTATAATTCTGAAAGCAGGGATACAGCTTGGGAGCCCTGTGTGGGGGTGGTACAGGGCCCAGCTAATGGGTTAGGATAAGCAGCATGGAGCTGTAAATGTGAGCATGCTACGACAACGGATGCCCCTTCCGAGGATTATTTCATGGGAAGATGAAAAAGAGTTGATTGCTCAAATCAGAAATGTTTCTTACAATCTTTGGTGTATGTTCTGTTTCAGTGATGACAGTATGGGCTATCAATATCCATTCACTCTACGAGTTGTGCAAAAAGATGGGAACTCCTGTGCTTGGTGCCCATGGTATAGGTAAAGTAATCTTCTGCAAAAGAAAAAGTTTAGTAGCTCCAGATATTATAACTTTTTAATAAGATTTCTCAGTTTTAGACTGAAAAGTTGAAACAAACTTGGGAATTGTTCATCATCTCTTCCTTGTGAAGTCTGTATACGTTATACTCTTGTGACATCTGGTATTTTGAACTCTCTCATCTCATCAAATTCATAGTTTATGACCAACATTATCTCAAATATCCAATTCCCATAGTACTTCTTTGCTACAAAGTTCATATAGTTATATGAATTAATAAATGGTTATCAAGTACTTTGAAAAGCCAAAGACTTAAAAAGTAATAAGCATGATTCCCTGAAATACTAATAATTATTAACATACTAGAGGCCTGGTGCATGAAAATTCATGCACTGGAAGGGGGTCCCTCAGCCCCCCTCTCAGTCTGGGAGCCCTCAGGGGTGGGAGGTGACACCCCTATCACACCTCTGCTGCTGCCACTGCCAGCAGCGCAATCCTCAGCCAGCCCTGGTTACCTGAGCCTTAGGTGGCCCTGGGTGGCTGGGCAGCCGACATCTGAGGCTTGCCCGTGCCTCAGGCCAGCCCTGGGCAGCTGGGAGGCTGAGGAGACTGGGGGATTCTAGAGACAAGCGCCATCTTGTGGCTCTAGGCACTGCCATCTTTGAGGACGTGATGGTCAATTAGCATATTCCCTCTTTATTAGCTAGGATATTCATGCATGTATTAGTCTGAAGTAAGAAGCCCAGGACAAACTGTAAACCCAAGAACTGTAGAAAGGAAAAATATTTCTGATTAAAAAAAAATTATTCCTTCATAATTATTCCTTCCTCAGTATATCTTTTTTCTGCCTTTAGATTTTGCAGAGGCTGTAAAATAGATTGTGGGGAAGACAAAGCTTTCATTGGAAATGCCTGTATTGCTGTAGATTGGGACCCCACAGCCCTTCACCTCCGCTATCAAACATCACAGGAAAGGGTGAGTACCCAGTGCCATGGCAAGATGATTGTTTTTATATTTAAAATTTGTCCCGGTTTAACTATATTATGCCATTTCTGTTATATGCAATTTAAGTACAGCCAGAAAAACATTCATTGGCATTCTCTATGGCACTTAATATATTGTCTTGGATTACATGGATGTTTCCGTTTTCCCACTTCTAGAGATAATTGTATTGGGCTTTATTAAAAGACAAAAAAAAAATTCTTTATTGGTTTAGATTGTGGACAGGAGAGAGAGAGGCGGGGGAGGGGGGGGGGACACGACACATCAATTGATTGCCTCCTGAATGCACCACAACTGGGGATCAAAGCCACAAGCTGGTTATGTGCCCTGAGTGGGAATTAAGCCCACCACCTTTTGGTGTATGGAATGATGCTCCAACCAACTGAGCCACACTGGCCTTTAAAGTTAAAAAATACAATAAGTAAATCTTGTAACAAGATTCTAGGTGTAATTAAGAAGTTATATTCTCTGGGCATGACATACCAATCAGTAAGTATCTCACTGCCTGTTTATTAATTACTAGAGGCCCGATGCACAAAATTCATGCATTGGGTGTGTGTCCCTCTGCCCAGCCTGTACCCTCTCCAATCTGGGACCCCTCAAGGGATGTCTGAAACTCCCCTGCTTGGACAGTCGGACATCCCTTTCACAATCCAGGACTGCTGATTCCGAATGGCTCACCTGGCTGCCTTCCTGATTGCCCCTGACCACTTCTGCCTGACAGCCTGATCACCCCCTAACCACTCCACTGCCAGCCTGATTGCCCTTAACTGCCTTCCCCTGTAGTCCTGATCACCCCTAACTGCCCTCCCTTGCAGGCCTGGTCCCCCCCCAACTGCCCTCCCTTGCAGTCCTGGTCCCTCCAACTGCACTGCCCTGCTGACCATCTTTTTCTTCATGTAGAATAAAATGAGGGTCAATCACCTAGAGCAGTGGTCGGCAAACTGTGGCTTGCGAGCCACATGCGGCTGGAGAACCAAGGTTTGCCACCCTGTTGACTAATGAGTTTGCTGACCACTGACCTAGAGGATTATGCCTAGCCAGGTGACCATTTTAAACTTGCTCCCTTCCCCACTCACCTTCTCCCCCTATTCTTCCTATTTCGTCCACTTACAGGTTGCTGATGAGCATGAGAGTGTAGAACAGAGTCGGCGAGCACAAGCTGAGCCCATCAATCTGGACAACTGTCTCCGTGCTTTCACCAGTGAGGAGGAGCTGGGGGAAAATGAGATGTACTACTGCTCCAAGTGTAAGACCCACTGCTTAGCAACCAAGAAGCTGGATCTCTGGAGGCTTCCCCCAGTCCTGGTACGTTACAGTCCTACCTCAGAGAGAGCAAGAGTCTGGCAAAAAGGAAAGAAGTCGTGAACAAATAGTTTTTGTTATTTTTGAGAATAAAACCCTCCCCTCAGCAATGCTTAAGACACTTTTGCTCTGCAAAATTTTTGTGTTGCACACAGAAATTAATTGTTCTACAGGTATTTGCTAGTTCTTGTTCCTAAAGAGCAGACTACTAAAAAGGGGAGAAAAGTCATGTAAACCAGTAACTGCCATTCCACACAATGTGTAAGAAGGGTCAACAGTGGTACAACCCGGTGAATTTGAACTGTAAAAGGAAGTGAAAGCACTTCTGACTCTAGGGAGAAAGAGAGCTTTAGGCTCATCGTTAGTGGATTGTAGAAGAACAGCTGGGTCTCATGGCCACAGCACACATGTGCAATGGGGCTTTTGTATTCTTTTGAATTTTATTTACTTCTGACTTCTCCCTTCATGGATTAGGAAACTCTCCTGTTGTTTTTCAGATGAGTTTGAAGTGACAATTTTTTTAAATCATTTAAGAAAGCCTTTTCCTTAAGAGTGGAGATATCATAAGTGTAACTGTACGGCAGTGGTGTATTTTAACCAGATCTTATATGAATTTTTTTATTCATGTTTTCTTCCTACTACTCTGTAAAACTGTGAGTGTAGATTAAGTTTATATTAATCTAGAACAACTGGGGAAGAATGTACAAGTAATTAATAATTTTGCCTAGCTAGCTATAGGGAAAAGAACTGAGGGAAGGAAAGAAGGCCAGAGCAGGCTTAGGGACATGCAGGTAGGAAGGGGATAGTGTTTTGTTTTTTTGTTGTTTTTTTTTGTTTTTTTTGTTTTTTTTTTTTGTTTTTTTTTACTTGAGTTATAATTAACACAGAATTAAATGCATAGATTTAAAATACCTAGTTTGATGAGTTTTGACAATTATATATATTCTTATAACCATCACATAAAACTTATCTTGGACATGTATTAGATTGGAGTAAAGGCATTTATTTATAAGAACTGTTTTTTGAGGTCTTTAAAAAATAATGAGTCCAACCAGCATGGCTCAGTGGTTGAGCATCAACCTGTGAACCAGGAGGTCATGGTTCAATTCCCAGTCGGGACATACTAGTATACATGGGTTGCGGACTCAATCCCCAATGTGGGGCATGCAGGAGGAAGCCGATTGATGATTCTCATCATTGATGTTTCTCTCTCTCTCTCTCTCTCTCACTCCCCCTCCCTCCCTCTCTGAAATAAATTTAAAATATATTTTAAAAAATAATAATGAGGGCCCCGGTTGGGTGGCCAAGTTGGTTAAGTGTTATCCCATACAACATAAGGTTTTGCGTTCAATTACCAGTCAGGGTACATTCGGAAAGCAACCAATCAATTTCTCCCTCTCCCTCTGCCTCTCCCTCTCCCTCTCACTCTCCTCCCTCTCCCTCTTTCTCCCCCCTCTCTTTCTCCCCTTTCTTCCTTCTTCCTTTCCTCCCCCTACCGCTCCCCCTTTCTGTCTCTCTAAAAATCAATAAAAACATATCCTCAGGTGAGGACTAAAAGTAAATAAATAAAAAACAATGATGAAAAAATGTTTTGTTGAGAGCTTGTTGGGTTTCTATGATATCCACACACCAGTGTGGATAAGAAGGGATTATCTTTATATTAACAGTAAATTGTTAAGCATCTAGTGTAGAGGTAGCCACCAAATATCTGTGCCTGTATTACAGAACTTAAACACTGTATGAATCTGGAGGAATTCATTGCTCTTGAAAAGAAGACAAGCCAGAAAAGTAGGGAGATTCTTATGCTCTTTAGAATTTCCTGGTAGTCATCAAAGGATATGGTAGGAAAGGAGAAATGTGCAGTCGGAGATTGGGTGAATCTCATCTAATTTAAAAACTCCATTTTTCTTCTATGATATTAGAGAGATGTAGAGATCAGTGTGGATCACAAACTAGAAAGCAGAGGGATACATGCAAATATAGGCTCCAAGGATGTTGAAGAAATTGGAAAAGAGAGTTTCGGATATACAGAGTATATGAAATTAGGGAGATTACCATGGTAACCATATAGCTAAAGGGCAGTGGCCCTACTGATAACTGTGTTACATAATTAAATCTGTTTTTCCCCCCAAAAAAATGGTATGTTATATATTCTTGAAGATTCACATGTTCAAGATCTGTTTTGTATCTTTGGAACCCTCTAATCCTAGTGTTTTCTGCCTTTTCTTCTCCAGATTATTCATCTTAAACGATTTCAATTTGTAAATGGCCGATGGATAAAGTCACAGAAAATTGTTAAATTTCCTCGTGAAAGTTTTGACCCTAGTGCTTTTTTGGTACCAAGAGACCCGGCTCTCTGCCAGCGGAAACCAGTCACACCCCAGGGGGATAACTTCTGTGAGACCAGGGTTCCGGCAGGAGAGGTGAAGAAAATGGATGCCCAGAACTCCGCTGGGGAAGAGGATGTGCTCCTGAGCAAGAGCCCATCCTCGCTCAGCGCAAACATCAGCGGTAGCCCTAAAGGTGAAGAAGCCTCGGGACCTCCTGAAGCCCAGATACTACCCTGAGGGGAGCTCTCCCGGGACCCCTGTAGATGGCATGTTTTCCTCTCCCTTCCACTCCAGAGCAACAGCTTAATGAGATGGAACAAACTTATCTAGAATCAGACCTATCTAGATTTGAACTATGTGACTTTTAGCAAGAGATACAGCCTCCCTGCATCTATTTTTTTATGTAGGAAATTGAGATAATACTAAGTTCACAGAGTGTGAGAGTTTCATAACAGGAGTAAAGCACGAATGGTAGTTATCATTATTGTTCCCTTACAGCAGAGGTTCTCAAAGTGTGGTCCAGGAACCCATATAGTGTCCCTGAGGGCCTGGAGGATCAGAACTATTTTCATAAAAATAGTAAGACATTATATACCTTCTCGCTGCCATTCTCTCACAAGTGTACAGTGAAGTCAGAGCCAGCATGTTGTGATAATATTGGTGAAGTATATGCTTGTATATTTATTTTAGATCCTTCCATTTTAATTCCTACTATGGTAAATATTGATAGGTACAACCCATAAAACAAAAGTTCTAGAGGTCATCAACAACTTTTTTTTAAAGTATATTTTACTGATTTTTTTACAAAGAGGAAGGGAGAGAGATAGAGAGTTAGAAACATTGATGAGAGAGAAACATTGATCAGCTGCCTCCTACACAGCCCCTACTGGGGCTGTGCCCACAACCAAGGTACATGCCCTTGACCAAAATCGAACCTGGAACTCTTCAGTCCGCAGGCCAATGCTCTATCCATTGAGCCAAACCGTTTTCAGCCATCAACAACTTTTAAGGGTATATAAGGAAGTGGGTGGGGCTGTGACCAAAAATGTTTAAGACCTACTATCTTACAGGTTTGTTGTGAGAGGTAAAGATAATAGAGAGTTTCCAATACTATGCTTAGTAATACTAAGTGTTAAATAATTAGTGATTGTATTTTTAATCTAATTTTACATACAAGACAGAGAAGAAAATACATTTGTAAAACTCCTTGAGGCCTTAGTCTAATAATATTGTTTTAAACTGAATCTGACCTAAATCACCTTTTTACTATTTTCTAAGTTCCTACATGGTAATTTACATTTTCAGGACATTGCTGCATTTTCAGGGCTTGATATTTTTAGTTCCTTATTGGCTACATAATAGGAACTAAAAAGTAGCCAGTGAGGACTCCCAGTCTACTTTTATGTGTACACTTGTGAAGGTGGCTTCAAAGTTACCATTTGGTGGCTAGCTTAATTTGTGGCATTTGAGTTTTATGAATCTTCCCTTTTCCCTTTGACAGGTTCACCTTCTTCATCAAGAAAAGGTGGAGCCAGCTGTCCATCCAGCAAAAACAGCAGCCCTAACAGTAGCCCACGGACTTTAGGGAGGAGCAAAGGCAGGCTTCGGCTACCCCAGCTTGGCAGCAAAAATAAACTGACGAGTAGTAAGGAGAACTTGGATGCCAGCAAAGAGAATGGGACTGTTTCTGAGCTGGCTGATGCCTTGAGCCAAGGGCACATGCTGGGGGGCAGCCAGCCTGAGCTGGTTACCCCTCAGGACCACGAAGTAGCTTTGGCCAATGGATTTCTTTATGAACATGAGGCATATGGCAATATCTGTGGCAATGGCTACAGCAATGGTCAGCTTGAAAACCACAGTGAAGAAGACAGCACTGATGACCAAAGAGAAGATATTCGTGTTAATCCTATTTATAACCTATATGCAATTTCGGTAAGTGGTATATTGTATGGTTTTCAGAATGATCTGCATTTTTCAGTGATTTGTTCATTCATCATTCATTCATTTTTTTTCAATGCTTGCTTATTTCCTAAACATTGAGGTTGGTGATAGAAAAAGTTAGCAATAGGTATTTTGGCCTTCCAGATAAAATCCAAGATGCTCATAGAGTAATATGGGTATAGTCATGTAATTATTATAACTGGAGTCACAGGTTTGAGTTATTCACAATTGTGTGCTCCCAAGAAATTTTTGCTTTCTAAAGAATAATTGCAACTACAAAATATTTAGATTTGGGACTTTTGAATTTTGAAATTTTGGAGAAAGGTTAGATGATTCCAAAACTTTCCTTCTTGGTCACCTAAGTCAATGGTTGGCAGACTCATTAGTCAACAGAACCAAATATCAATAGTAATGATGGAAATTTCTTTTGAGAGCCAAATTTTTTAAACTTAAACTTCTTCTAACTCCACTTCTTCAAAATAGACTTGCCCAGGCCGTGTTTTTTGTGGAAGAGCCACACTCAAGAGGCCAAAGAGCTGCATGTGGCTCACGAGCCGCAGTTTGCTGACCACGGACCTAAGTGATTAGTGTTTTCCTAATCGGATCTTAGTAGTGTTCCCTGAACAGTTCTGTTAACTACTAACATACCTCCACTTTCTTCTCTTCCAGTGCCATTCAGGAATTCTGGGCGGGGGCCATTACGTCACTTATGCCAAAAACCCAAACAGCAAGTGGTACTGTTACAATGACAGCAGCTGTAAGGTAGATATTCCCAATCTTTGAATAAAGGAAAGCAAAAATGTCAGCAATTCTGAGGGATATTTGTTTAAATAATGGACTTTCTCCTAAATGGAATAGATATTTCTGTTAGAAACAGTATATAGATGCCTTTAGTATTTTTTGTTTTGTTTTTTGTTTGTTTGTTTGTTAATCCTTATCTGAGGATGTTTTTCCCATTGATTTTTTTTAAAATATATTTTATTGATTTTTTTACAGAGAGGAAGGGAGGGAGATAGAGAGCCAGAAACATCGATGAGAGAGAAACATTGACCAGCCACCTCCTGCACATCCCCTACCCAGGGATGTGCCCACAGCCAACGTACATGCCCTTAACCGGAATCGAACCCGGGACCTTTCAGTCCGCAGACCGACGCTCTACCGCTGAGTCAAACCGGTTTCGGCCCCATTGATATTTTTTTTAGAGAGAGTAAAGGGAAGGAGAGAGAGTTCAGGGATAGGGTGAAGAGAGAAAGAAAGAAGTGAGAGAGACATGTGGATTGATTGCCTCCCACACATACCCCAACCAGGGCTGTGGGTTCGAACCTGCAACTCAGGTACCTGTCCTTGACCGGTCTGTGACCCTTCAGTGTGTAGGCTGACACTCTAACTACTGATAAAGGCCAAGGCTAGATGCCTTTAGTGTTAAAGGAACAAAAGTGATATGCAGAGAAGAGAATGAAAACATGAGTAGTTGCCCAGCCGCTATGACCCAGTAGCTGAGCGTCAACCAGGAGGTCACAGTTTGATTCCCAGTCAGGGCATATGCCCCTTTGTGGGCTCAATACCCAGTAGGGGGCGTACAGGAGGCAGCCAATCGATGTTTCTATTTCTCTATTCCTCTCCCTTCCTCTCTCTAAAGATCAATAAAAACACATTTTTTAAAAAAACACAAGTAATAAGGAGGGGAAAGTATTAGTTAATGATTAAAAGCTCTTGTTTTTTTATCAGAATTTGATGGGGAGGTTTTTGGCTATTCTTTTTAACATGTCTGTAGTCAGAATATTTTATCTAAAACAAACACTGAAAATAATGGAGCTTATTTTGGGGACAGGTATGAGATAGCCAAAATGTTAAGCCAATTGGAAGCAAACATGTTTAGTAATTGAAGAGGCTTGGTCTTCTCTTTCCTGGCAAGAATTAAGAGCCAGCAGAGTAGTGACTTTTTTATTATTAAAGACTTTTCTTATCCCTTTAGGAACTTCACCCGGATGAAATTGACACCGACTCTGCCTACATTCTTTTCTATGAGCAGCAGGGGATAGACTATGCACAATTTCTGCCAAAGATTGATGGCAAAAAGATGGCAGACACAAGCAGCATGGACGAAGACTTTGAGTCTGATTACAAAAAGTACTGTGTTTTACAGTAAGCTACCACTCTGGCTGCTAGACAGTCTGGTGGTAAGGGAGATGACTCCTCGTAGCTAACATTTGGCAAAAGTGTCCCTGAAAGGCAAGCTAACTAAAGTAGTTATTTTTATCCTGTGACCCTGAAGCACAAAATAACAATCCTAATTAAAATAGCAGTTAGCATAACAGTAGTGATAGTTTTGTTTGGAAGTATCTCACAAAGTTCTCTGGTAGAGAACTTTCAGGCAGAGTCCACCATTAGCCTGTAAACAAAAGGGTTTGGCACCAGCCACCTGGGACCAAATAAGAACTAAATTGTGCTTGTCCAGATGTGAACAAATAGGTAGTGAGTATAGAGTTTACCAATAATTATAACAAAATACTAAGAATTTCCTTGGAGTCAAAGTAAAACAAAAAATTATAGTGTTGTCTTGGGACGACATGATATGCTACCTCCTTTTTCCTGAAGTTTTATTCCATTATATTAACAAGATGGAGAAAGCAAGATCATGAAGGTGTGCAAAGGATTCTTACGGGATGGACACAGGTTTTTTCACTTACTTTTTAAAGCATTTTCCCAGTCTTTTTTATGTCTTTTCTTTTTATTTTTGTTGTGTTTGTGTTTGAAACACAACCAGTCATGGTGGCAGAGCCATATAACTGGAGTCACAAGTTTGAGTTATTCACAATTGTGTGCTCAGTCGAAGAATCTCTTAAGGGCTGTGTGCCTTCTACCCAGGGCCTTGGTTGGAAGACTCTATGAAGAAAAAAAAAAAGCATCCTGGGAATCCCGCCGAAATGGCCCTCTCAGTTAGAGGCATCTTACTTTGGAGGATACTTTACGTGTCCTCGAAAATGTGTTCCACCCCTGCTGCTGAGTGTGGTGGGGCAGTTGCCAACGTTTGCACCATCTTCACTTGCACGTGTTGCACAAAAAGCTTCTGAGAAGAAAATGGCATCAAAGCTACATGGTATTTCACAATTAGTGATTATTTTTCTTTGTTTCTTTGTTTTGCACTTTAAAAAAGGAGAGAGTACATACAAATGAACTTTTCAAGACTTGTTTATATTTGATGGCTATAAGGGCTATATATTAACTTGAATGGGGTATTTCCCCCCCATCATATTCAGTTTAAAAACAAAATACATCCCAAACATTGATTTTTAATGAAATTGGTGGTTTTAAAAGTAAATTTCTATTTTGTTTGCATGTCCAGTTTTTTTGTTTTGGGTGTTTGTCTTTCTTTTTTTTTTTTTCTTTTTTTTTTAAATTTCCCAGTAGCAGTCATCAAAAGTTTTGTTTCTTTGCTCACTTTATTTTTTCTCTGATAATTCAAGACTGGAACAAAAATGTAAATGTTATTTATTTCAGGCAGCATCTTTTTTCATGTGTTGTTATAAAATATATATTCAAAGTAAATATTTCACTTTTTTTTTTTTCAGTCTTTTTGTATTCATCTGGACCCTGGAAGTTGGTTCTCATTAATTGTCAGGTTCCATTTCCTTTTCTTCCTCATAGATAGTAGGTACCAAAGTAATTCAGCATTTGTGTTCTGATATCTGAGGCTATTTATTATCCAGTTATTCTCAGAGCAGTTGGAAAGGTTGTCTTAAATGCCTTCCTAAGTTGAAACCCTATTCAGAAGACTATAATTGCAAGTGAGTGGCCTAAATGGAATAATGAGATGAAGTCAGACAAAATGCATACTTTATAGTTTCATGATTTTCAGTATATAAAATCTGTCCATTCCTACCTGGACAAGTCCCATGAAAAAAATGGAAGATTTTAAATAATTTCCTTACAGATACTTTATTTAAACAGGTAGCACAATCTACTAATGTTGTTTGATCTATGTTTGTTATATTGGTTGTAATTAATTTTTTTAATTCATGACTAGTGGAAACTTTATTAAATGAACTATTAACTACATTCATCTTGTAAATTACTGTATAAAACTTGTTGACAATGCACTGACTTTAGAAATATGTTAATGTACATAGAGTGTAAATAAAATAGTGTTGATGTACTGAAATATGAACTGTATAAAAAAGTATTGGTAATTGTATATGGAGTGTATCTGTTTATCTGTAACTATTATCCAAACAAATTAAATACTGTGGCTGCATCTATGTGCTATTTTTCCTCTATACAAGTAAACACCAAAAAAGTCCAATTCTTCAGCTTTTCTCTCTTTGACCCTGTTTTAACTCCCCTACTTGAATAATACTTGCCTGGCTTAGAGAGTAGATACTCCATCTCTGAAAAAATGGAAACTGTTGCAGGTAGAGCAAGGTATCTACACTGATTTAAATTTGGCTCACATCCCTGTTATGAAATTATTTTTAAGATATGGAAGGGTGTTGGGGAGAAGGATGGACAACAGGTGGTGAACTGAAAATTGATGGAGGAGGTCTTCCACTAGCTTCCTGCAGGTTGGGAGAGAAGGTAAAGAAGAGTAAGACCTCTCATTTGTATAATGCCTTAAAATGATCTGGATTTCCGGGTATTGCTGAGAAACCAGGAATGTCCCTGGTTGTCTCTGGAAGGTCTCCAAAGAGGCATTTGGCAGCATTGAGAAGGGTGGAAGATTTGGAGCTGTGTGTCCTTCAGCCTCACCCCTTGTTTGTTTACCTTTAAAATTAGATTGCCTACCTCTCAGGCTTATATTAAGTAAATGAAGTATATAAATGCCTGGCACAGTTTCTTGGTAAATTGTCAATGAACGTGAAGTCCTAGCCTCGTGAGATTAATTCTGTTTTGCAGAGATTTTTTTTTTTGCAGCTTACTATACTGATGCTAAAAGAATTTCATAACTGCTCACATTCTCCAAAAATGGGAATACACATTAAAAATTTATAGAATGAAACATGTTGAATCAGCAGTAATGGTAGCTTGTTTAAAGAAAGAAACAAATAGAAAAGGAATCCAAAAAGGTCATCAGAAAGCACAACTTCTAAGTGTCATCTGTGTCCCTGGCTTTTTAAATGCAGCCTTGAAAAGGACCAGCTTGTAGAGGTGGGTAAGCATTTATTTCTTGTTTCTGAATGGCCTTGTAACGTGAGAGGGAGCTTCCATCTCCCAGCCTTCCTGGCTGAGGGTGGCACTTCCTCATGGGATCCCCACCCCTTGGTGGCATTGCTCACTATGGATTCCTTAATAGCAGACCCCATTGAATTGGAGTAAGTAGATTAATTGCCATATTTTCCCCAATTGTTTTAAAGATGAAATTTAGAATTTTACTAGGCCAGAGGCAGAATGTGTAGTTTAAGGGACCAAAGATCCCAGTTTTCCTTAATGATGTGCCAGCAGGTTCCTTAGTATTGAAATTACAGTAAAAAATGCACACGCCTCTGTGAACAGAGACCCATATAAGACAGAGCAAGTAGAAGGGCTGTCTGTAGGTTTACCAAACTTCTTGAACAATGAGAAGCAGGAGAGTAAACAAGAAAGAGCCTCAATCTCAGGCCTGTAGGGACCAGGCTGGGACAGAGTAAGAGAAGCAGGCCCAACCGTGGATGAGGATGGGGCTAGAGGGACTCTGGTGAGTTCTGGCCCACCTCCATCTAAAGGCTCCACTTAATTGTTGCCATAGGAATGTGGATCCCAGTGTTACCAATTTTTTTCTCTCTCCCCTTAAGAAAGGCCAGAAATCCAGCTATTAATACAAAATATCCAATTTAGAAATGATGGCAATTGGTTTTTTTTTTAAGGTTAAACATTGTACTGTCCAAATAAAACTTACCTGCAAACCAGATATTATAAGCCACCAGTTTATGCCATCTGGTAAGTAGAAGTCGGATTCTAGCTCTGCTGTAACCTAAAACAAGTTCCTTAGACTCAGACTTCTCGTGCCAATGAGAATACCACTTTGTTCCTAAAGGTTATAAGGAAAAGGTAATATCTGTGAATAGCCACAGAGCCTGACACCTCACTTAGGGAAACAGCACAGGTTTAATAAAACAATACAGTAAAAATAAAGTTCATTATCAGCCCCGAAGCCTTCCGCTACCGTGTGAGCACATTATAGGTATAGAGCTTTGTGCTAGATTCTCTGGGAGCAGCAGTTTCCAACCTGGCAATTCATCTGTATCATAAACTGTGCTTGTTAAATGTGCTGGTTCCAGGGTCCCACCCATCGTTACATTATACCTGTGCCTGTCCTCACCCAGACTTATGAGCTCATCTTTCCAAGAATATGCATTTTAATGAGTTCCTCAGGGGAGATCTTTGGTAGCCAGTTTGCATTTATAGAAACCACTGCCCCAGAAAATGAATCACTACTTCCAGTGTAATTAGGGAAAGATGAGAAGCATATGCATATATGTAAGGAAGGGTTAACAGTAGTTAAGCAAACTCCCTAGATATAATGGTCTCTGATGAAGTGCTGACTGAGGACCTTAGACAGTCGGCTGTTGATACAATACTTAAGGGACAACCAAACGGGGAGGGAAGTGAGCGACACCATGCAGTGAGGTCAGGATTTTGTCAGACGCAAGCAGAACCATCTAGCAGTCTAGACTCATAGATTTAAGCGAGGTATGTGGCTACAAGGTTCGACATGCTTGGGCTCTAGACAAGAAGGCAGAGGTCACACCTTGCAGAGGCTGTGGAGGCCTGTTGGAGCTGCGTTGAGGTACAGCTTGGAGGAGCACAGTAGAAGACAGCAAGCGGGCAGAAACCTGGTGGCGAAGGCTCTTGAAGGTCAGACCAGTTATAAGTGCTTCACATACCCAAGTGCTTTGATGTGGTCGTGAAACATTCTCATATGGCTTACTGAAGTACACCCTAACCTACCTAAGACCATTTTATTATAAATAAGTTTTTGTTTGCTGTAATTTAACTTTCTCTTTTTCATATACACAATCCTCTTTTGGTGAAATTTCTCTTGGTTGGACATGAACTCTGGGCCTTACCACGAACCCCAGAGGAACACAGATGGATACCAGGCTTAAAGTGCTCCAAGGTGATCAAGTAAGTGGAGGGAAAAGGAAAAAGGAATCAGGCCAGAGGTGGGGGGAAAACTAGAAGGGCCTTGGGAAGGGAGAAAGCATGCCGGAGAGAGGCGCCTGGTGAAGTGGCCTGGAGAAGAGAGGAGAGGAGGCCCAGAAGGGAGAGTGGGCTTGGGAGCCACGGGGAAGGCGTGGGGGGAGGGAGAGTGCCTCTTCACAGCTAAGTCGTAGTGCTCGCTGGGACTCGCTGGGATTATGGATCCGGTGGGGAGAAAGGGACTTCCAAGCTGGGGATGAGCAGGGGTCTCCCAGAAAGGATCAGGAGATGCCCATGGTTGCCAGAGGCTGCTGTAGCCCCAATTTCGGGGCAGTCAGTGGACTAGAAACATAGAGTCTGTCGTGCTGGGTCTACGCCTTGAGAATTGTAGGACCTTGAGCAGGCCAGTTGTCTCCTGTGCACCTGAGATCCCTCTGTGAATAATGAAGGGGTTGCATTAGGTCAGCTTTTATTTTGAAACAGTATTGGGACTGGATCCTTTCTTCCATGTCCGTTTTATCTGAAGAACCATTCCTAAAGCAGACGAGGTTGGAGTTGCTCCTTGAAGTAAGAGTTGGGGGTGGGGTGCTGCTTGACCAACCTGGGAGGCCTCTGGGTCAAATGGCCACTACCGTCCCTTAGACTTCTAAGCATTCAGAAAGTTGGTCATGCAGTGCTGCTCCTGTGCCAACGAGCTCTCAGACAGTTGTTCCAGCAACAGCAGCAATTGCATTCGGTCACCGTGATAGCAGAGGCAACCTTTCTGAACCCATTGTGCTGCTCTCGGTGCATCTAGGTGGGGAGGGAAAGCCAGCCAACTATGCTGAAGGTCAGTCAGCCTCCCTCCCTCCCTCCCTCATACCTGGGCCTCTGCAGGGAGCCAGCCCAGCGCCCTGGCCTTCCATTGTGCCAGCTGGAGAAAGTTACCACTGCCACTCCCTGGGCCTTGGAGCCGGACTAAACATCCTCCTACTTCGGGAGGTGAGGGAAATGGATAAGGGAGTTTATCACTCCAACGTCAAACAGCTGGTTGAGCACTGTCCCCTGTAAGAAGTGTTCAAACCTGTAAAAACTTTCATGAGCTTATTTGAACCAAACAGAGGATGTGCCTGGAAGATCTCAGCAGACTGAGAAAAACACTTCAGGCAATGACAGATTGCAATTTCATTTATGCATCTGGAGTGAAGGAGGTGGTGGAAGGAAGATTACATGAAAGGGGGAGAAAGCTACGTGGGGATTGGATCACAGCAGCAACTTTCAACCTCTTTCATCTCATGGCACACATAAACTGGTTACTAAAATTCTGTGGCATGTCAAAAAATGTGTTTTTTGGCTTGTTTGGGGGTTTTTTGCTATCTGACCAAAAAAATAGATTTCATTTTTAAAAGTTTTTATTGATTTCAGAGAAGAAAGGGGAGAGAGAGAGAAACATCAATGATGAGTGAGAATCATTAATCAGCTGCCTCCTGCATGCCCCCCACTGGGTATCAAGCCCACAACCTGGGCATGTGCCCTTGACTGGAATCGAACCTGGGACCCTTCAGTCCACAGGCTGATATTCTGTCCACTGAGCCAAACTGGCTAGGGCAAAATAGGTATAATTTTTATTCATTCACACCAGTCGGCTATTGTGTTGGCTGTTGTCATTTTTTTTTATTTGATAATCGAAGGGAAATGAGGTCAGTGCCCCTGACTAAATCATCAGGTGTTGCATGTTTTACTTTTATTTTTTAAATATATTTTATTGATTTTCCACAAAGAGGAAGGAAGAGGGATAGAGAGCTAGAAATGTTGATGAGAGAGAAACATCAACCAGCTGCCTTCTGCACACCCCCTACCGGGGATATGCCTGCAACCAAGGTACATGCCCTTGACCGGAATCGAACCCGGGACCCTTCAGTCCACAGACTGACGCTCTATCCACTGAGCCAAACCGGTTTCAGCAGGTGTTGCATGTTTTAAAAATTCTTTGCGACACACCAGTTGAAAAGATCACTGGATTACAGGATAAGGATTATGTGCTCTCTTGAGTGTGGTTACACTTCCGAAAGTCTGAGAAAGAACTATTTCAAAAGTGTGCTACCTACCCCTGGCCATGTGGCTCAGTTGAGCATTGTCCCATGCACTGAAACGTTGCCAGTATGATTTCCCAGGCAGGAGGGCACATACCCAGGTTGTGGTTTTGACCCCTGGTCAGTGTGTGTACGGAAGGCAACTGACCAGTATTTCTCATATTGATGTTTCTCTCTTCTCTCTAAAATCAATAAAAACACTTTTTAAGTGTGTTACCTAGATGCACCAAAAAACACACAACAACAATGGACAGTGCTTGCTGCAGGCAAAGATAAACCTTTCACTAAACAAGTTTTAAGCCTGGGGTGTGACTCTTCACCATGACCAGCCCAGTTAGGAATTTATGAATAACCACCCTGTGAGGTTACGTTCAGTCAGATCTATCACAGCACCCCCTTTTCACCCACAGTACCTGCTATGTGAAATAAAGGTTAGTTCTGTGCTTGGAAATGAAAGAAAAGTTGGAGAAGGCACTTGGACACTGGATGGACTTCTATTTGCCAGACCAATGCTATGCATTTTTTAAAATATATATTTTTATTAATTTCAGAGAGGGTAAAAGAGAAACATCACTGCCCTGCGGGTGCTGGACCTGCCAGCACCACAGACGCGGCTGTCGTGCTGCGCCTGTGAGGCCAGGGCGCAGAGGAAAGGGCTCTTTCTACGCTCAGCGCTCAGAGCAGTGGGCACTGAGAATGGTGTGTAGCCTGACATGCCCAGCGGGACCCTCTGCTCTGCTCTTCCTTTCCCTCGGGACAAGGCTGGTGGGTGGGTGGGAATGGGACTGATCGGCTCAGGGCTCCTGCCTGGAGGCTCATGGGGCTGGGCACTCCCTGGCCCTGGGTGGGTGGTCAGAGCCACCTGGCAGATGAGCGCCCACTAGAGACCGAGACCAGCAGAGCGCTCTAGGGAGTGGGATTAGGGGAAGTGGCGGGCGAGAGGGGAGGTGCCAGAGGTCCGCTCCCAGCATCAGGCCCCACGGGAGATCCCCTCAGTGGGCCGATGGGAACTGCAAATGATTGTCCCAGCCAGGGCACCGGGGAGGGGGGCTGTGGGTAACCCTGCTGGGGTGGCCCATGTAACCCCCCCTGTCCTTGTCCTTTTGAAAAATAAATATAAATAATAAATTTTTAAAAAGAGAGAGAAACATCAATGATGAGAGAGAATCATTGATTGGCTGTCTCCTGCACACCCCTCACTGGGGATCGAGCCCTCAACCCAGGCATGTGCCCTGACTGGGAATCCAACCATGACCTCCTGGTTCACAGGTTGATGCTCAACCGCTGAGCCACGCTGGCCGGGTCTTGCTATGCATGTTTCATTGATTGTGTACTGCTCACCTCAGCTCTATTGAGAGTGCATTATCATCTCTTTATGGATGAGGACACAGATTCAGTAAGATTAAGTCTCTTGCCCAAAGTTTCAGACCGGATACAAGTTGGATTCAAACCGAGGTTAATCTGGCTGCTTCTAGACCACCCACCCCACTTTCCCCTGAATCCACAACTTAGCAACTCCTGTCAAGTCGGCCTGTCGCTGTGAGCCTCAGAGACCTGTTTTTGAAGAGAGCCCTGATGACCCTGACTCCCTTATAGTGTTATATGCACTGCATAAGGAAGTGAACGTGAAACCCTTTACAACTGATAACGCTGAATCCCTTTTACAACTGCTGAATCCCTTTTACAACTGCTGAATCCCTTTTACAACTGATAACACTTACGCAAATGCAAAGTATTGTTGCTGAGGAGAGGAAGTGGGTGTCCCTGGAAGATGAAAAACTTGGGAATCGCCAAGCAGTGACTCCAGGGAGAGGGGCATCCTAGGTTTGTTCTCTTCGCTCTGGTGGCCCCGGGACCATAGGAGCTGGACCGAGGTGGGAAAGGAGTGTAAGAGGGGAGGTGGGCCCAGGGAGGACGCGAGAGGGCTGGTCAGGTCAAGGCCTCCAGCTCCAAACTGGACTTTGATGTGTCTCATAGTACCTTTTCTTTCTCTTTCAGTTTTTTTTAGTAATCTTATTGGGCTTTAGCAGGGATGTGGTAGTTTCAGAGGCAGGACGGAAAAGACAAGGATTTAATGAGCTGTTCTTGGGAAGGCCGCCACCAGTCACCGCAGCCCTGAGGTTCCCTTGCTCCCCCCTGGCCCCCTGCCAGCCTGGGCTACCTGCGTTGTTCAACCCGCGGAGGACAATGCCTAAGCCGAGGCCTTTTCCTTCCTGGCCTTTCCTGGGAAGGGGGGGATAACAATTGAGTCTGACTGTTTATAGCCAGGTGTTTTCGCCCATAAGCCCGGGCTCTAAACCAAATACCACATGTCCATCCGGCCATCGCGACAGGCCCCTCACGCAGCAGGCAGACTCCTCACAGCCTTCCATTCGTTCCTGGCTGTGCTGAGGCCCAAGGGGCAGCCCTTGTCTTCCCCAACCTCTAGGAGCCCAACTTTGGTTTCCTCATCTCTCCTTTAAAAAATAAATTTTATATATATATATATATATATATATATATATATATATATATATATATATATATATAGCTTTCAGAGAGGGAGAGAGAGATAGAAACATTCATGATGAGAGAGTATCATTGGTTGGCTGCCCCCTGCATGCAACCCGCATGTGCCCTGACAGGGAGTCAGACTGTGACCTCCTGGTTCTTGGGTCCATGCTCAACCACTGAGCCATGCCAGCTGTGCTCATCTCTCCTTTTTGATGATAGTGGAAATGCACGGTCTCAACCCAAAACTGATATATGTATGAAAAAGAGAGAGAGAGGAAAAGAGAAATGGAGTGGGGAGAGAGAGAGAGAGAGAGAGAGAGAGAAAGCATACCTAATTTGGATTCTGGGGAGATAACCATAAATATGGAGGAAAATCTAAACTCCCTAACTGGTCTGAAAAGAAGTGCTGAAATCAGGGCCTGCTCCGGTGCCCAGGTAATACGTACACTTCTGGGGTGGCAACCTGCCACCGCACCTGGCGAGGACGGGTGGGACGCTCCATCTGTCATCCTGTTCGCACCGACAGTTCGTCGAGGAAGCCCTCCCCTCATCTCAGAGCACAGGCCGGCCTCACCCCAGGCCCTGAGCGTGAATTGTCACCAAGTTCCACACGGCCCCACGGAGCAGCTTCCTGCCAGCTGTGCTGCTCGGCCTCGGGCTCAGGGAAAGGTCACTCATTGTGATGACGCAGGTTCCACTGGATCGTTTTTAAAAAAATGTTTTTATTGCCCTGACCGGTTTGGGTCAGTGGATTGAGCGTCGGCCTGCGGACTGAGAGGTCCCAGGTTCGATTCCGGTCAAGGGCATGTACCTTGGTTGTGGGCTCATCTCCAGTAGGGGGTGTGCAGGAGGCAGCTGATCGAGGTTTCTCTCCCTCTCCCTCCCTCTCTGTAAAAATCTTCTTTTTTTAAAAGGAGAGATGAGAATTTAAAATATATTTTCAAAAATTTTTTTATTGATTTGAGAGAGAGTAAAAAAAAAAAACAACAACACACAACAACACATTGATTGGTCGCCTCCTATATGCACCCTGACCAGGGAGGGGGTCAAACCTGCAACCTGAATATGGGCGTTGACTGGGGATCAAACCGGTGACCCTTCAGGGCACGGGATATCACTCCAACCCACCGAGCCACACCGGCCAGGGCATTGGATCTTACTCTTACCCCCGAGAAGTCTCCCTCTTCCTCTACAATGATGGCACCTCCGGAGAGTACCTCAAATGTGTTTTAAGTGAGTCCTTTCCGCTTCCAGCTGGTGTCTGCTGGGTGAGACCACCCAATTTTCCGGGTACCCCTCCCCCCATGCAACATCACCACTGCCCCAGGCATCCCCTCACAGCCTGGCTCCAGGGTCGGAACTGCTCACTGGCCCTCATACCCCACTAGTGGAGTGTCCCCAAAGAGTGTTTTGGTGAAATTGCTCTTTCCATCGTCATATGCCACTTCCTTCTCCCTCTGAGCCCACTGGGACCCCGATGCTGACTGATAGATGCCACACTGACCTCCAAGTCCCTCTTCCCTCGGACTCTGAAGCTTCCTTTGGACCCAGCGTGTCACCCGGACCCCTTTCCCTGAAGACCGGTGTCTTCCAGGAGGCTCCTCCGTGGGAGACCCAGGCAAGTCTGTCCTACATGCTCCCGGGGCTCCTGCTATGGCTCAACCCCGGGCTGGACGTGAACCCACAGCTCACACTAGAGCGAGACCCCAGTTTGACCTATAACCTCATGGAGGTCGTCACCAGCCCCCAGGATGCTGGGGAACAGCGGAAGCCGGGGATCAAGCACCTTGCACACCCGGGCCCACATGTGGAAACAGCTGTTCAAACTAACAAAACCAGGTTGATTGTGTCGGTGACTGAAGGAAAGTCGGCGTAAATAGAACTCGGAAAACCAGGCTTGTCCATCAGGATTGCCCAATGGACAAAGTAAATATTTAGTTCCAGCCCTGGCACGGTGCCCGCTAATTCCGTGCTTTGCTATCATTTTTCCTTTTATTCATTCATCTTGCAGACATGTGCTGCCGCCTCCCCTCTGTGCAGCCAGTCCTGGCCTGGCACTGCCATGCTCTGATGTGAACCTCAGGGGCCTTGGCGGGGAGCAGAGACGGGGAAGGCTTCACAAAGGAATTAATTTTAAACTGGGCTTGGTATTGATTTTTTTTTTTTAAAGAGAGAGTGGGAGGGAGGGGGACAGAGAGACACATTGATGTGAGCCACATCCATCAGTTGCCTCCTAAATGACTCCCAGTAGGACTGAGCCCGCAGGATTGAGCCTGTGGAATCGAACCCGGGACCCTTTAGTCCAAGGGCCAACGCTCTATCAACTGAACCAAGCAGGGGTCCTCAAACTTTTTAAAGTGGGGGCCAGCCGGCACCGGTTTGGCTCAGTGGATAGAGCGTCGACCTGCGGACTGAAAGGTCCCGGGTTCGATTCCGGTCAAGGGCATGTACCTTGGTTGCGGGCACATCCCCAGTGGGGAGTGTGCAGGAGGCAGCTGGTCGATGATTCTCTCTCATCGATGTTTCTAACTCTATCCCTCTCTCTTCCTCTCTATGAAAAATCAATAAAATATTAAAAAAATAAAATAAAAAATAAAAAAAAAATAAAGTGGGGGCCAGATCACGGTCCCTCAGAGAGCTGGAGGGCCAGACTATATGAACTACTAATTCCTACTGTAACACCTCGGCTGCGCTCACTGCCCAAAAAACCTGGCGGGCAGGATCAGACTCCTCTGCGGGCCGCATGTGGCCCGCGGGCCGTAGTTTGAAGACCCCTGATTAGAGCTTGGTGTAGACCTCGTGAGAAGAGCCTCAAGGCGGGTGAGGACAGGACTAGGGAACAGCGCATGACCCCACGGCCTGTGGGTGGCTCGGTGACTCCTGCAGCGGAGCTCCCTGTGATGAGGACCCCCTACAGCACTCAGACCAGGAGGAGCAGCGAGGACTGCCCTGCGGGGCCGGTGGGCCACTCCCTGGCTGGCAAGGAGAATGCCTTTATCTTTCTAAGCCTCCGTTTCCTTCCGGAAAATGGCAGAGGATGCTGATGATCAGAGGGTGGGCTTGAGTGTCAAACTGAGTCCAAATCCTACTACTACCTGCTGGCCTTGGTCCCCCTGATTCCTTTTCCTCATTGACTGTGGAGAAAACAGAGACGCCCGCCTCCTAAGGATTGAGAGAGGAAGCATGTCAAATAGTTTCCCCTGAGTAAAGATCAGCTGCTCTTAAGGTCCTGTTATGTGTGGAGAGTCAGGACCCACAATGCCTGTTTCGGTTCTTCCAGCCCGGTACTGATTGAGGACCTACTATGTGCTTGCTGGGTCCAGGGCTAACCTCCACTGGCCCTCCAGAGAGCTCAGGAGCTGGAACGGCCTTTGGAGTCCCGGTGGGTCAGTCGTGGCTGGGCCTCCGCAGAAAGGAGTGTGACCTTGAGTGAAGAGGCTAACCCTCCCCGGAGAGGCCGACAGCTGAAGGCGTCCACGCTCTGACGCCAGGACAAGCCTTTCTTTGCTTTTTCTATGTTTTCATTGATTTTTAGAGAGAAGAAGGGAGAGGGATAGAGATAGGAACGCTGATCACAGTGATCGGCTGCTTCCTGTACGCCCCCTACGGGGAATCGAGCCTGTAACGCAGGCGTGTGCCCTGGCCTGGAATCAGACCAGTGACCTCTTGGTTCGTGGGTCGACGCTCCACCGCTGAGCCACACTGGCCAGAACAGGACAAGCCTTTCTTAGAGGGGGCTCTGAGCTCTGCCCCGCAGTGTCCACCAGGAAAACCCTGCAGGAAACCCCTGCTGTCAGAAGAGGCTGCTCTCCAGGCTGCTGTCAAATTAAATGAGGTCCGGAGTGACAGCACCTCACAGGAAGGCCCGGCCTGAGAGTCGGTCTGTAAATCATGACGAGCAAGGGTAGCTGGACGCCAGGTGAGAGGACACGGAGGAGGGATCTGGCTCGGACAGCACGCAGTGGCCCAGTGGTGTCTGGATCCTGCTCCGCCCCCACTCCAGGCCGGTGGACAGGACTCCACCCCGAGGGCCCCTGCACCTCGCCAGTCTTTCCTGGGCTTGTGAGCCTCCTCACTCCGGGGCGGGGGGGGGGGGGGGGGGGAGGAGGAGGGGGGGATGGGGCAGCAGCAGGGTCCCCAGAAGAGGGGGCACTTCCTGCAAGTCTGGGCTGGGATGATGGGGGGAGCTGGGCTGAGGGACAGTGGTCCTGGGAGGCAGGCAGAACCAGGGAGGTGAGAGCATGAGTGTGTGTGGGGGAGAAATGGGGGATAAGGACACATATGTAATACCCCTCAATAAAGAAAAATCTAGAAAAACTAAAAACAAAATTGGCAGGCAGAGACCCAGGGAGCAAGAATAAGATCTCCTTGGCAACGGCCTCTCCCAAGATGTTGGGAAATGGTAGAAATCTATAAGCAAAGGGAGGGCCGACTCCAACACCTGCTCTGAGGTGTGCCCGGCGGCCCGCCACACACACACACACACTGGAATCGCCCATTACAGAAGGGGAAAACCCAGTGCCCAGTCTGCTATCAGTTCCTGGAAGGTGTGGTCGGCTGGCGGGAGAGGGAGATGGCCAGGAGGAGGAAGTGGTGCAGGCCTGGCCCCGCATTCCTCCGCCCCGCTCATCTGCTTCCCTGTGGCAGGTGGGACAGGGGCAGGGTCACCGATCCCAGCAAATACACGTGCAGGTCACCCAGTGAAATTTCAACCTCAGATAAACAAGTAATGTTTTGGTGTAAATATGCGCCATGCAATTTGGGGATATACTAGTACTTACACTAAGAAAAAATGTGCTGTTTAGCCCCAGCCCCTGTGGGTCAGTTGGTTGAGGGTCATCCTGTGCACCGAAAGGTCAAGGTTAGATTCCCCATCGGGGTGGGTCCGGGAGGCCAGCAATCGATGTTTCTCACATCAATGCTTCCCTCTTCCTCTCCCTCTCCCTCCCTCTCTCTAAAATCAATAAAACCATAATTTTTGGGGGGGAATTGTTTATCTGAAATTGAAGCTTTTCTGGTAACCTAGGTGGGTGCAGACCATGTGCTAGGCAGGGGAGGGCTGCCACAGACAGCAGGGGGCAGAGCAGTGACAGAGAGAGGGACCCAGCAGAGGGCACAGGGGACCCTGGGAATCCTGCAGCGGCTGGGGCAGAGGGCAGGGAAGGGCTGGAGGAAAGGAGAAGGGAACGGGTCCCAGCCCAACAGTCCCTGCCGCAGGAATGCAGAAGGGCCTGGTTATCTCAGCCTGACTCAACCCTAACCCCACCCCACCAGACAGGGACTAGGGGTGTGAGAGCACAGAGCGGCCGGCCCTCCGCTGGTCCCCTCGGCTCCTGTGCTGTCCTGGCTGACCTCAGGCCACTCTGGCCAAGGTCAGGCCGGGGGCCTGGGCGGAGAGGTGGGCTCCACGAGGGCCTGGCAGTTTCCTGTTGGCGTAGGAGGACGGCCACCCCATCAGGCGCCTGCTGCTCACCACAGAGGTGACCAGTGTATCCCTCCTGGGAATGCCAACCCCACCCACAGTTCCCGGCCATCCCTGGACGGGGCCAGTCTCCCCCATCTGCAGGTCCTACCCATCCTTCAGAGCTCTCTCCAATAAACAGAATCATAACGATAACTAATAAATCATTGAACACATCCCCTTGGCCAGGCTTCTTTAAAAAAAAAAAAAAAGTATATTTTGTTGATTTTTTTATAGAGAGGAAGGGAAAAAGATAGAGAGCTAGAAACATCCGTGAGAGAGAAACATTGACCAGCTCCCTCCTGCACAACCCCTACCGAGGATGTGCCCGCCACCAAGAATCGAACCCGGGACCTCTCAGTCCGCAGGCCGACGCTCTGTCCACTGAGCCAATCCAGTTTCAGCTGGCCAGGCTTCTTGTTTCATCTTTACAGCAACGTTATGAGGTGAACGCCCTCCTCGTCCCCACTTCACAGATGAGAAAACCGAGGCTCGGGCGAGTTAAATGACCAAAGCGCCTCCCCAGCTGGTCAGCAGTGGGCGAGGACGCACACCAGGCCTGTGTGGCTCCGGGCGTGTCTGTGCCGCTCTCCCCGCCTGGAGTTCAAGGCCTGGCACCGCCGTGCCCCGTGCGTGCCCTTTGGTCAGGAATCTCGGAGGAAGGGCCCAGGTTGGGATTTCTCCCCCCCTGAATCCTCAGTCCCTGGGACAAAGGAAATAACAGTGTTTGTTGAAAGACTAAATCTTGTTCCAAAATGTACTCAGCTCCCTTCCCTGTCCCCCGTCCCTCTTCCTGCCCGCCCAGGCCTTGCGGAGGCCAACACTTGGGATGTGGAGAGCCTCGTGCGTGTCCGCTCCTAGCCGGGGCCAGGCTCGGAGGAAGGAACTGGCCCGGAGCTCCGTCTGTCCCGCAGCCCCCTCCAAAGGAAGCCCCTCCCCGGGCAGGCGCCTGGGCCCCGGGACAAGCCCTGGGTCTCTCCAGGAGATAATGCCTTTGTCCCTTCTCGGATAAACAAACAGAGCCGGCTTGAAGTGTGTCCTGCAAGGTGCACGAGCTCGTGGCACCCCACCCAGGGAGACCGGCCTGGCCTTCCTCCCGAGGTCACGGGCAGCGAGGCCCGGGGATGCCGAGCCCGTTGTGCAGGGAAGCCGGCCTCCGTGTTCCGGGTGGGACGCGGCCCTGCAGAGCCCGCCTCGCCCCCGGGCCCTCTCCGTGAACGAGGCCCACCCATAGCCCGCCCATAAGCACCAGGCCTCGGGGTCACACCACACAGGGTGCCGGTCACCGCGTGGTCTGGGGAGAGGCGCCCCTGGAGCTTCGTGGCCGCTGCTTTTACAGGGGCCTGCACCAGCCCGCCACCCCTGACCCTGAGCCCCCCCCCCGTGCACCCTCATCCTCTGACCCTCCCTGCACCTCTGCCTCCCGCCCCTGCACGCTCAGATCTGAGCCACAGGAAGCAGGGCCAGCAAGTGTGCAAACCGAGAGCCAAGATCGGGGAAGTTTATTTTCCAAGAGTCATCTAAACACACAGGGAGCATGTTCAGGCCCTGGCTCCCACCCGGATGCCACATCTAAACAGGGGGTCAGAGGTCTGCCCGCCGGGGACAGAGCAGCCAGTGGAGGCAGGCTGGGACAGGGCACCGCAGACCCCCTCCCCTGCCCCTGGCCCGGAGGCCCCTCTCCCTCAGATGACTGCCAGAGGAGAGGGCTGGGGCACGGGAGCCACGCTGGGGCCGAGGAGTGACTGAGGGTGCCTGGGCCTCTCTGTGAACGAGGGGCGGCTGCTGGCCTCCTGTTGTCTCTGAGCCGGAGGGGTCGGCTGAGGGTGGCGGGCAGCACTGGGGGAGCCATTTACCCAGAAGAGGAGGCTCTCAGGACCACATGCTGCGAGAGGGACTGCCCTCGGCCTCCACTCCAGGGCGGGGAGCCGATTGCAGGGGGCGGCTGCCCACCCCCGGGGGACTGGCCAGGAGTGACCTTGCTCTGAGTGGTGTGCTGACGGCATCGGCCCCCGCCGCCAGGTGCCGGGAGGGCAGATGGAATGCTGGGAGGAGGCCTGAACCCTGGGCCCCGGACAAGCTGTGCCCATTCTGGCCCCCACTGGCCAGGTTTATTATTGTTTATGATTGTGGGGTCAGGGGGAGGGAGGAGGGCGGTGTGCCTTCTGCCCAGGGTTGGAGAGGCCAAGGCTCCCCAGTCTCTTGCAAAGAGCTGGGACTTCCTGGTGCTGCTACCATGTTGTTCCCTGAACGTTGCCTTGAGGGCAGGGTCCGGGCCGGGAGGTGGGGGTAGAAACGGGGGGAGGGGAGGTGGGGGAGGTGGGAGGGCTTCTAAGAGCCCTGAGCTGGGGGTGGGGGTGTGTGTGTGTGCAACTTAGATCCCTTGCAGGCTGCTGTGGGAACCAAAGGGAACAGGTTCAGCGTCCACATACCCCCCGCTGACTCGCTGCCTGCTGTTGCCACGGTGATGCAATCTCCTCCCCGCCTGCCACCCACGGCCGTGTGGTCACCAGGGAAAGGAGGTGGGTGCTTATTCTTGGTCACGAAGAGGAACAGGGAGGGGGAGCAGCCCTTTCTCCCGCGTCCCAGGCTTGGCTGGGGGCGGGCAGGGACTCTGAGGGTATCGGGGTCAAAGAGGGCTTGGAGCTCACCTCCTCCCACCAACTCCGAGACCCAGCAGGCCAGCGCTTCTCAGCTCCTCACGCTGGGGAATGGGATCCCCGTGTGCTGCCGGCTCATGCACCTCCCTGGGGGAGCCCCCCCTCCAGACAGAGCCTGTAGAGAGGTGGTCCCCACAGCGCCCCGGCCCTGAGGGGCTCTCTTCACCAGCACGCCTGTTCTTGTCCCCTTTTCCTAGGCCTCAAGGGCAGGCTCCTCCCTACCCAGCCCTGCCCTGAATGAGGAGGTCTGAGAGCCTGGGGCCCTCAAACCTCCTGGCCTGGCCTGGGACCCACCAGTGGGCCTTGTTTCCTTCTCCCTTGGCTTTCCAGCCGCCCCTCCTCCTCCTCCCCCCAACACACATACCTACCCGCCCCTCCTAGTCTCCCTGCCTCCTCGGGTCCCGGAGGGAAACATCACCAGACACACTGAGGGGCCGGAGAGTGGTGGTAGGGACTTCCCGGACAGCTCCCTGGGGCAAGGCCAGGGACCCTTGGATTCACCTGTGACTCCCTTTCCTCCCCGTTCTTTTCTGACCCATCAGCTCCTGGGCTACTACAGCGCCCCCACCTGCCCCCAGCCTCACCCTGCACCCCGGCTCCCTCACGCCCAAAACCAGCATCCCTGAAATGTCCTACTTCAACGGCCCTTACTTTGAGCGCCGCCCCCCCCCCCCATCTCTTTGTCTCTTTTCTCCATCCTCCTCCTCCTCCTCCTCCTCCTCCTCCTCCTCCCCGGCTCCATATGGCCTCCTCCCTGGCCTCCGGCAAGTCCTCCGGATGTCCCTCCCCACGAGGCCCTCCCGCCCACCTTCCTGACCAGCTCTCTCCACAGCACGCAGGGCCTCTGAGACCTTGAACAACGTGTCTGTTTTATTGGTGGGAACTCCAGGCGGGCAGGCATAGACACTCAAGAAGTATTTCAGAAAATAAACGAGCTCTTGGGGGGAAAAAATGAGGAACATTTGTAATAATGTGAACAATAAAGATTTATTTAAAAAGAAAAGAAAGAAAGAAAGAAAAGAAGATAAATGAGCTCTTGTCGCCCACCCCGCCCAGGCTGCAGCCACACACAGCCCGCGCTCTCCGGCCCTGGCACAGAGGAGAGGGCGCAGGCGGGGGCCTCTGTGGGCTCCGAGGTGCCCTCGCACCCCTCCACGTGGGGCGCAGACAGGGAGTTCACACCCCCGGGGCCCCTGCTCCGAGGACATCCCCAGGCCTCACGGCCCCTCCCTCCCCAGGTACAGGGGGTAGCTGAGGGGAACCGGGCAGGGGCAGTTGTGGGAACTCAAAACAGATCCGAGAAAGGTTTCTCTAAAAATATATCTGTATTTCTTCCAATCGTCATCCAGGTCCAACCTGGGGAGCAGAGGAAGGGGGCCCACGCCCTCTGAGGGCAGAGGGCAGAGGGCAGAGGGCGGAGGTCAAATGTCCAGAGGTGAGCCATCATCGGAGGAAGCCAGCCGCCAGGCAGGTGAGCGTGGGGGCCAGCAGAGCGGGCAGCGGCAGGGGCAGCAGCTGGCCGGGGGCCTGGGACCTGAACACAGGGCGCTGCCCCTGGCGCTGCAGGGGCCTGACGTTGTCCGTCATCTTCTGCTTCTGCTCGTTGTCGTAGTACAGCTTCTCAGAGAACGCAAGGATCTGCCAGGGACAGGGACAGGGACAGGGGAGCTGGATTCCCCAGGCCACTCACGCGGCCTCTCTGAGCCCTCCCTCTCCGTTCCCACGTGGATGACAAGCACGAGGTGTGAGGCGCTGGGCACTGGTGGCCTCCGTTCCCGTTAGCATCCCTCAGCCCCCCGTGGGCAGCATGGAGGGCCCAGGATTACAGCTATTGTCGCTGTTACCACAGAACAGTGGTCCCGGGACTTGCATGCATGCCACCTGGGGGCTTGCCGGGCCCCAGACTGCCAGGCCGCACCCCCGACTTTCTGACTCCGTCAGGAGTGAGGCCTGAGAATTTGCATGCCCAGCGAGTTCCCAGGTGATGTAGCTGCCAAGGGCCCAGGGAAAGGACCGCTCTGTGAGAACGTCTCCCTGTCCGGGAGCAGAGTGCCAGGAGGGCGGGGCGGACTCTCGGCTGCATCCCCACAGGCCAGTGTGCCACAGGGACTGAGGGCCGTTTGTGGAGGGAATGACCTGTTTCCCCGCGGTGGCTCCGCCAGCCGGCTCTCAGCTGCTCCTGGCCGGCCCCCACGACCCAAGTCCCCTGCCCTCAGCTGGCCGACTCCCACCTCCTTTCCGGGGTGCAGCCTGGAAGTCTTTTTCTGACACCCCGACCGGCCTGCCACAGCCTCTCCCCTCCAGCCCTGAACCCAGAGACAGGCCGGCTGGGACCTTTCCGGCCTGTCTCCAGCAGGGATCCATCCAGCAGGCCCTCCGCTGCCTGGGTGCCCCTCCCCAGCCCAGGGGACCTCTGGGGGGGGTCGAGGGCAGTGGTTTTGGGGAGCGGGGCAGTGGAAGCTGCACCCTCAGCCGGGCCCTGTGTACCTGGTCCCTGTGGAGCTGAATGGGCTCCGCAAACACAGTCCAGACGACCTTCTCGTCGCAGCCCGGCGTGGTGAGCGAGCCCAGGTAGCGGAAGTAGCGCCTCAGTTTCTCCTGCTCCGGGAGCAGGTCAAACAGGCTGACGCTCTCCTCCACTGTGGTGGTCATCACTGGGGAGGGAGAGGGGGGGGAGAAAGGGGCAGTCCGTGGAAGGCAAGAGGGAGGGGGTTCTCGGGCCTTTGATCCCCCTCACCCCCTCACACACCTCCCTCCGAGAGCCTGGCCCCCCTTTGGAGGAACCAGGCCCCCCCTCCCATCACTCCCAGGCCCCCTCCTGGACCTCCTGACTCACTGGGTCTGGGGATAGCAGACAGGGCCTCCACCAGCGGCTGGAAGTTCTCGTTCTTGGATCCATCCTGGAACAGGGGGAGGGGGAAAGCTAGAGAGGGGCTTGTGGGGAGCTGGTGGTGGTGACCCCAATGTGTTCTCCCGGTCTGGGGTCCGGAGGGCAGGCAGCTTCGGAACCTGAGACTCTGAGAGGCTCTGAGCTCCCCGCACTGCCCCCCCGGAGGGTGTACAAGTCATGAGAAACAAGGGGCCTCCCCAGGCCCCTCCTGTCTTGCTCGAATCCCCGGTCTCTGACCCTAAGAAGCAGCCCCTCAGACCCGGGGGGCAGGGCCCACCTCCACCAGGAAGGCCAGCACTGCGATCTCGTCCTTGGCGTCCTGGGCCTCTTTCTTCTCTTTCTCATGTACGATGTGCATCTGGCGGGCGGTGAGAGAGAAGGGAGGGAAATGGGGGGGGGGGGGGGTAGGGGCTGGACCCCCTTCCCCTCTGAGGAGGCTCCTCAGAGCCCAGCGAGGCCCCACCCCAGGAGGGCCCCTCACCTCCATGGCGAAGCGCTCCCCGTCCAGGCTGTGCTCGGAGCCGGCGTCCGGCTCCCGGGACCAGTGCAGGTGCAGTTGCTTGGCCCGGTACGGGGAGGCCAGGCCACCTCCAGCGATGGAGACCCCGCTCCCCAGCGACACCATCACTGAGGGCGCAGGAGGGCGGTCCTGTACCCACCGCCAGCTCCTTCCAGCCACCCTTCCCAGCTCCGCCCAAGCCAGACCCCAACTCCGGGTCCCACCCTCTGTGGGCTTCAGGCCTGGCCCGGCGGGAGGGGACAGGATGGGCGGCCCAGCCCTAGACCGTTCCCTGGCCCCCCCACCTGCCTCTCCCTCTGCACACCTCCCACTGCCCCAAACAGGAAACTCCCTGGGTCCCTCCCTGGCTCCAACACCCCCCCCCCTCCCCTCCACGGTGCCCTGGCGTCCTCAGGGGAATGGCCACCTCCTCAGCCCTCGGGGACCTGCCGGCCCTCCCAGCCTCTCTCTCTGTGAGCCACACGCGGTTCCCAGGCTGTAACACATCCTCACCTCTGCACACGGCGCTCCTCCGTTCCTACCCCCCCCCCCCGCCCCCACTCCTGTCCCAGCGGACTGATCTGATGACGGTTTCCAAAGCCGGTCCTGCCCCTCCCCTCCCCCGAGCTCCCAGCTTCTCCTCAGCAAAGCGGAGCGGGGCCTGTGCACCCTCCTGTCCTCAGGGAACTCAGGGCCCCTGGCCTGGTGCCCACGGCCGCCCACCCCCCCATCCTGCCCCCCGGGGACCCACCGGAGTGCCCGTTGTTCTGGACGCTCCACTTCTCCCTCTTGTCGTAGCCGGAGAAGGAGAAGGGCCCCAGGCTGTCGTCCACCTGCGCCCGGGGGGTGGCGATGTTGATGGGGGACTGGCGGTCCTGCTGGCACTGTCCGCCCCAGCGGTCCGGCCCTGAGCAGAGAGGAGGCGGGCGGGGTCGGGGTGCCTGGCCCCCCGGCTGTGGCCTCCTCTGCCCCACGGAGGTCAGGCCCAAGCAAGCACCCAGCTCACGTGTGGCAAGGCCCTGGGCCTGGCAGGGATGTGGGACAGGGTGGGACAGGGGGGCCAGGAGGTGGCTGTGAGCTCTGGGGAGGGGGCAGCTGGGCTGTGCGGGGAGAGATGTGGTGATAACTGGGTGATGGAGTTCAAAGGGGGAGGGGAGGGCTCTGGGCAGGTGTGGAGGGGCCCCTGGAAGGGCTGGAGGCGGGTGTGACCCAGGGAGGAGCCTGGTTCCCTAACCCTGGTGACCTCGCAGCCTGGCACCCCCTGCATCTCCCCTCCAGGGACTTCACTTTCAGCTTCAGCGCATCACAATGCACTCGGCTAACAATATGATCGGCCTGTGGCCACAGAGGCCACAGAGGCAGGACCAAAGCTGCCCTGGAAGGCGGTCAGTGTTTGAGGAGAAAGTGCAGGTCTCCATTTGTTCCTCGAAAGAGCCAAACCCTCCGGATGGGAGCGATGGGGGTGCCAGGAAAGGGCCCCCCGGGCTCAGGCGTGTGTACCCACAGGCAGGCGTGTGTGCCTGTGTTCAGAGCTGGTATGTGGCTGGCGGGCACCATTCTCCTTCATCCTTCCCACCATCCTGTGTCTCCAAGGCAACCTGGAGCCTCCAGGGCCACGGACTTACCCAGGCAGCCCGTGGAGTCCTTGGCTTGAACCGCGTAGCACCAGTGTGACTCTGGGCAGAGAGAGGCGGGAGGTGAGGCCTGCGCACGCGTGTCCGTCCGTGTACCGGTGCACACGTACACCCTAGGGGCGCCCATGAACTGTGTGTGTGTGTGTGTGTGTGTGTGTGTGTGTGTGTGTACGTGCTCGCACACAGAGGGTCAGAGGCTGCTAATCTCCCTCGCGTCAGGGCCCCCCTCGGGTCCGGGTGAGGACACTTAGGAAGAAGCTGTGGGTGGGGATGGGGCAAGAACTGTGACTCATCTGCCGTCTTCCTTCCCCAGGACAAGGGTTCTGGGTTCTCCTTCCCCGGGCAGGCCGGGCTCCGAGGCCCCCAGGGCTCGGCCTGCACACTCTCCCATGGCTGCTCACCAGCCTCCCCGCCCCCTCCTCCAGCCCAAACCTGGGCGGGAGGGGAGGGGGGGGGAGAGGGATTAGGACGGCACAGCCAGGTGCTGGCTGCCTTCCCAGAGGTGGCCAGGGGGGCGATGCCTCCAGGAGATTAGCTGGCCCCTCCCTCTGGTGAATAAGACTCATTCTTGGCTAAACTTTCACAGCCCCACAGCGAGGGAGACAGCCAAGCCTTTGCCCCTGACCCACCTCCCCACGTTCGTGAGTTTGGGGGCCAGGCAGACTCAGGTCCTCACCCCAGCTCTGCCTCCCCTCATCTCTGCAAAAAGGCTGCACCACAAACATGCCACACACATGCATGACCACGGGGGAGACTGTGCAGGGGCAGAGGGAGCACACGGAGCCCTCTGCTTTCTGCTCAGCTTTTCTGTAACCCTGAACCTGCTCTAATTAAAGTCTATCCATATATATATATTTTTTTAAATTTATTTTATTTTATTTTTTTAAAGGCTGGACCAGCAGGGTAGACAAAGCATTTGATCCGGAGCTGGAGCTGGAATTCTGGCTGAGGAGCTGTGGGTTTAGGAGCAAGTCGCTTACTCTCTCTGAGCCTCAGTTTTACCATCTGTAATGTGGGACAACCCCGCCCCCCTCGCTGGGCTGTGGGGAGGACTCAGTGCAGTGGCGGGAGCGTCGGGAGCGTCGAGGGTAGCCTGGAACTCAGTCACGTCCCTGCTGAGCCCTTCCCTTCCCTTCCTCCCTCCCTCCGGCCTCTTGTACGTGCACAGATGGCCAAAGCCAGGCTGGAAAGAATTCAGGGATGAGGAAATTCCTAAGAAAAGCACGGCTTCCCACTCCGCTGAGCTCAGACCTCTGAGCATATCCTCCTCCCCCCACTTCTGGCCTGGGCTGCCCCCCCATCCACACCCACCTTCTCTGGGGTCCCTGGGATGAGGTCAGAGTGGGGAGGGAGTCATGAGGAGGGGAGGGAGCCATGAGGAGGGGCGGGAGGGGGCTATGAGGCGGGCAGGATCTCGCTAGGGAGGGGGAGGAAGAGTCGGAGCCAGGAGTGAGCACACAGAAAGCCGGACACCCTCTTGCTCTGGGACCCTCAGGGCCACCTTGGGCGATCAAGGCCCCCAGCTCTGGACCAGATGCTTCCCCTGCCCTGCTGGGACGGCCGCTTTCCCAGACGGACGGACAGTCCCTGAGTGTCTTCCCCTGGACAGGGCTCTGCTGCCCCTGGGAGTTGCTGCATCTGGAAACCCCTCTCCCCATGAGTCCTCTCTGCACAGCAGAGCGGCCGCTCCCCCTGCGGGCCCCTCTGCGGGTGGCAGGAGCTCTGAGGCCCGAACGGTCCCCTGGCTGCCTCTGCCTCTGCCTCTGGTTTAATCTCTCTCTCTCAGCGGGAGAGCTCACGGACTTCTGAGCCCCAGGCTCTTCCTCGGGCAGGAGTGCGTGTCCCAGGAGGCGATGAGTGGGAGGTCACCTGGGCCGCTGAGGAGCTCCTGGTTACAGTCCTCCCGCGTCTTCCCCTCTCAGAGGTCCCGGAGGCAGCCGGGGCCTCCAAGGTCAAGTGGGACTGGGTGGGAAAGCCACTCCAAGGGAAGCCTTACTTAAGCCAGAGCCTCGGGAGCCGGCGGTGAAGAAGTGGTTCAGGCTAAGCTTTTCTTAGGAATTTGCTCCTTCCTGCCAGCTAGGGCTCCTGTGTTTGTGATGGTAACCTCTGATCCACTGTCTTAATCATAGAAACTTTTGACCTGCTTGGATGAATGCTCTTGTAACTACCCTCTTCAGGAGGCAGGAGGCAGGAAAACACAATGTTGATGGGGCCAAGGCCAGGGGTCAGGTCTGCCTGTGGGCCGAGGGTAGACAGCTGGCTTTTAGGCAAGAGGCGGCAGGTCACACACACCAGCCCAGGCTCCTGTGTTCGTTCACCAGAAGGCTGCGCTTGCTGAGGGCTCCCCACTCTGTCTCAGCCCCCTGCTAAGGGGGCCCGGGGAGGAGCGGGGCTGCCCACACCTCGGTCTTGACTCCACGCTCCAGGTTCCACTAGCCTACCAGCCCTAGCCAGAAACAGCGCGAGAGACCGAACCGCCATCATCAATCTCCCAGCCAACGTCCCCACCCTTGACCTTCCCACCCCCGGCCCCCCTTCTTTCGGGATGGCTGAGGAATCTCCCTCTGCTGGACCTTGGTCACCCCACCCTCCCACTCTGGGGGGGAGGAAGGGATCCTGAAAACCAGCTCAGCGAAACCCGAATATGTCCTGGGGCAAAGTCTCAGCAAGCCCTGGCCCTGGCCCGGAGGCTGGGGCTGCAGGGGCCCCTATGCTCTCCCCTCCTCATGGCAGCAGGTGCTCTGGGGCCTTCAGTGGGCAGCCAGCCCTTCCCCAGCCTCACGGTCCCCAGGGGATGAAATGGCTGCAGGGAGGCAGGGCCAGGGACCACAGGAGCACAGGCTGAGTGAGGGGGCAGTGGAGATCAGGCCCCGGCTGGCTGGCTCGGGGCAGCGGTAGAGCCATCATAGCCATCCTGCACCACCCTAAGCACGCACACCCACCCACGGGGACCCTGCACACCATCCGTGAAGTTAACCACTCTCCTGCTTTGCCAGTGAGAAAGCGGAGAGTGACTTACCCAAGGCCACACGGCCACAAAACATCCGAATTAATTGCAAAACCTTGCTCTCTCTAGCCGAGCCCATCTGCTTAGGCAGGTTTCAAAGGTCCGGCTCTATAAATAGCCATGTCCCCGCCCTGCGGTGGAAGGAAGCGAGGAACACAGTCCTCTGGCTCCCGGGGTCTCCGGACAGCCTGATCGCCGAGCAGACAGGATTCACGAGCGAGCATGACCACGTTCAATGCCGTCCGTCCGTCCGGGTGGGAGCCCCACATGCTGAGCGGTTCCCAGAAAGGGAAAATGAAGTCCATATGGCGTTCTGGGCGAGGGGTGAGGCGAGGCGCCTTGGGGCTTCACAAACAATAGGAAGAGCAGATGTGCGGCCGTGAGAAGCCCGCCCTGCCTTATAGATAAGCCATCAAGAGCCAATTCCGCCTACAGCTCAGGACTGGCAAAGGTCCCCGATGTAAAGTCTTCCAGGGAGGGGTGTAAAAGTTTTTCGATTGCCTTCAGCTCAAAATAATTCACAGGCCCCAGGGGCGCATCCTGGGGAGTCCAGCTCGGAACCCCTTCCCTGTCTTTCCCCCTCCCCCCCTCTTTCCTCCCCTCCTGAGAGTGTCTGCAAGATGCCCTGCATCCCGGCCCTCCTCCCCCAGCGGCCAAGTCTGTCCCGCACCCGCACCCCCTCTCCCTGCAGCCGAGGTTCCCTCGCCCCCAGCCATGCTCCAAGGGGTGTGTGTATGTGTGTGTGTGTGTGTGCATCTGGCTTTGGAAAGAGGTTTGGTGGGATGGGCGCCAAGAGCAGGTTTCGGGGTACTGAGCTGGGAACCGGCAGGTGGGGCTTCAGGAAGGAGGTGCCCCGGGGAGGTGGTAGAAACCGTGCCTCCCGGTCCCCGCGCGCAGCCGCTGGAAGAGCCTTCAGTTCCTTATCAAATATTAACACATTTCTCCTGCCACCTCCCACCTAGGAGAATAATTAAGAGCTTGGCCTCACCATTAATCTTTAAACGAAAATCACCCTGGCCGGACAGACCGGCTCTACCGGGGGCCTCGGGTCTCCGGATGTCCCCGGTCAGGCTCCCCACGCGGCCCCGGGGACCAGGAGCGCAGGGGAGGGAGCGGGGCGGGGGGCCCAGGACCCGCCACACCCAATGTGCTGCCGTAGCTCCGGGCGGAGAGGAAGGGTCAGCCCCCCACCCCCACCCCCACCCCGGCCCTCAGCCCCGCGGGGCGCACAGCCACAAACGGTGGGGGGGAGAGACCAGGAACCGCCAGAGAAAGGGCGGGAACGCATCCTTCCCCAGGCCCCCCGCTCCCCGCGCCCGGGGCCCCCGCGCACACCGCGCACACCCGGCACAGCGGACACACCGCGCACACCGCGCACACCCGGCACAGCGGACACACCGCGCACACCGGGCACACCGGGCACAGCGGACACACCAGGCACACCGGGCACAGCGGGCACACCGCGCACACCGGGCACAGCGGACACACCGCGCACACTGGGCACAGCGGACACACCGCGCACACCGGGCACAGCGGACACACCGGGCACACCGGGCACACCGCGCACACCGGGCACAGCGGACACACCGGGCACACCGGGCACACCGGACACACCGGGCACACCGCGCGCACTCGGGCACACCGGGCACAGCGGACACACCGCGCACAGCGGACACACCGGGCACACCGCGCGCACGCGGGCACACCGGGCACAGCGGACACACCGCGCACACCGGGCACACCGCGCACACCGGGCACAGCGGACACACCAGGCACACCCGGCACACCGGGCACACCAGGCACAGCGGACACACCGCGCACACCGGGCACACCGCGCACACCGGGCACACCGCGCACACCGCGCACAGCGGGCACACCGCGCGTACGCTCTCCGCACGGCGCGTGGCCGGGGTGTGCGCCCACGAGCCCGCTCGCGCCCGCCGCCCGCAGCCCCGCTCCCCGCGCACGCGCCGCCGGCCGGACGCGCAGCCGGCGCAGCGGAGCCGCGGGCGCAGCCGGGGCGGGGGCGCGGGGCCACCCGAGGGGCAGGCCGGGCCCGGCGTTCACCTGCGCGGGCCGGGGCCCGGGAGGCGGCGAGGGCCAGGAGCGCCAGCAGCAACCGCATCCTGCGCGCAGCACAGACGCCGCCGCCGAGCCGGGGGTCGCGCCGAGGAGGCCGCCGTGGGTGCCGCGGCCATGAGGCCCGGGCTTTATAGCAGAGCCGCGGCGGGAGGGGGCCCGGTCCACGGGGCGCGGGTGGCGGCTCCTCCCCCTGGCGGGGCCTCCCTCCCCTTGTCCTGAGCCGCCACCCCACCCCCACCCCACCCCCACCCTCACCCTCATCCCCACCCCCACCCTCACCCCCACCCTCACCCCCACCCCCACCCTCACCCCCACCCCCACCCCCACCCTCACCCCCACCCTGCTCTAGGAAAGAGGCCCCGGCCGACTCCAACTCCTCTCCTCCCAGAGGCGCCCCCCGCCCCCCGCCCCCCGTTCCACACCGGCGCTGGTTTGGAACCGGGAGCAGCATCGCGAGGTGCTTGAGCCACACAAGGTGCCCGGAGTCCGGACCTGGACCAGTTTGGCGGCGCCCTGAGCCGCGCTCTGGCCTCTGGAGAAGCCCGCGGGGGCCGTGGGGGCCTCGGGGTGCCTGGAGGGTCTCGGGGTGCATAGGGGGCCTCGGGGGGCCGTGGGGGCCTCGGGGGGCCTGGAGGGTCTCGGGGTGCATAGGGGGCCTCCGGGTGCATAGGGGGCCTCGGGGGGCCCAGGGTTGGGGCGGGCGGTGGAGGCTGCTGGGCGGGAAGACGGAGTTGAGGGATGCGCGTCTCTCCCCGGCCGCGGCCGCTGACTCTCGGTTCCTTTTCGTTTTCTCTCTCCTCCCAGGCTGCTCCCTGAGAACTTCACTTCCAAGCAGACCAAAGACCCCTCTTTCAACACAGAGTGAAGACGCCCCTGAATCTCCGTGAGTGTCCGTGCAACGCCCAGAGCGGGAGGGTGGGGGGCGCAGAATGGAGAAACGAATGGCCAAGGGGCCCCATGAGCACGACCCCTGCGGGGTCCGGGGGAGGCCCGGTCCCGGGCGGCCAGCCTCCACCCTGAGACGGTGCGATGGAGAGAAAAGAGAGGGTGTCCGAGGGAAAGGGCCCCCTCGTTCTCGCATGTGCCAGCATCTTCCGGCGAGTTTGGGGAAAGAAGGGTTCCGTTAAGGCGGCCCGGCATTGGGGGTGACATGCCGGGGTGGGGGCCTGGAGGGGCAGCTGCCTCTGGTCCGGGGCGGGTGCTGAGCTGTGTGTCGGTGCTCTCCTCTCCCTTTCTCTGCGCCTGGGTGCGGGCTTCCGTGGCGGTTTGGGGATCTCAGACTCAGATGAGGAAGAGGGATGGGGAGCCAGGCAGTGGAGGAGGGGAGAGCATCCATCAACAGGAAGCCCCCGTTTTCTGATCTAAGCCCTTCCCCTCCTGTTGCCAACTGCTCAGCCCCCACCAGCCTTTGAACCTGGGCTGGGGACCTCTGAGAAGGGATTGCCCCCCCCTCCAAGAATTACCTGGGTAAAAGGCTTCCTCCTTGGATAGAGCTCCCCACCCGCCTACCCGCTCCTGGCCCAGGATCACTCAGCCCCAGGAGCAGCTTTGATCTCACAGAGGCCGCCATGGGGCTCAGGGGCTATTGTCCTCACAGCTTCAGACTTGAGTCACCGGCCTGGGCCAGTGACCATGGGGAGGGGTTCTCCAGGGCCTTCTCTGGGGAAGTGGATTTCTGTTCTCGGGGCTGTAAATCTCTCAGGACTGGGGCCGGGCAAGAGGTGGGGCCGGAGCAGCCTGTTCCTGGGAATGAGGTCTACCTCTCCGTGACCCCAGGCCGGCCGGCCCCACCTGGCAGGACGAAGACTTGGAAACATTTGTGGGGTTGAGGGGATCAGCGACTCTTGGATTCGCTTCCCAAAATCCATTGCGTTGGGGGCCCCCAGGGGAGAGGAGGGTGGGAGGGGGAGCTGCTCCCTAGGTAATTATGCTCTTCTCAGGTCAGTGCTCCCCCTGTGGTTGTGTTTTGGGGCAGCAAGATGGAGAAGGAGAGCCCGGCTGGTGTGGCTCGGTTGGTTGAGTGTCATCCTGTGCACCAGAAGGTTGCAGGTTTGATCCCTGGTTGGGGAATGTACTGAAGGCAGCTGATGGATGTTTATCTCTCCCTTTCCCTCTCCCTCTCCCTTTCCCTTTCCTTTTCCCTCTCCCTCTTCCTCTCCCTCTCCCTCCCCCCCCCTCTCCATCTCTTCTTCCCTTCCTCCTTTTCTCCTTCCCTCCCTCCTCCCCCCTTTCTCTAAGCATAAAGAAAAAGCTTGGGCTGGGGAGGAGGTAACGGATGGGCACCACTACCCGGACTGGGCAGAGCATCGTCCAGATACACCAAGGCTGTGGGTTTCATCCCAGCTCTTCCTCTGACTCAGGGGTCACCTTGGACAACTTCCCTACTCCTCTCTTTTTGTAACTTCCTCATCTCTGAGGTGGGGATGGTAATCTCTGCCCTTCTGACCCCCGCCAATAAACAGTTATTGGGCTTGCTGTGAGCCTGCCCCTGCCCATCCCAGACTTTCACAACCCGCCTGGGTGTCACACTGGCCTGACCCCACCACGGACGGACGCAGCGCTGAATCATAGTTCCCACTCTCTGGGGCTGTGCACATACACGGCCCTTCCAGGAACGGGAGGGAGGCACGGGGGAAGCCAGAGGGCTTGGGCGTCAGACAACCCTGGGGTCACGTCTGGTCCCCTCCACTTGCTCTGTGATGTCAGCAGGGCCTCCGTGCCCATCATCTGTAAAATGAAAACCATACCTCTCACATGTGAGAATTCAGTGAGCTGAAGCCAGGTGGGACACATTCGTACACGTGACCATGACCTCTAAGGGGAGGTCCCTCTACCTGGATTAAACCTGACCCCAGGCAGGTGTGGATGTAGCACCAGGTGGCCAGGGACAGGAGGCCGAGCCCAGGAGAGGGGCCGTGGCATCAGGGTTCTTCCGAGATTCCAAGACTGAGGGTGGGGTGAGCAAGGCTGAAGGGCAAGAGGGAAGCCCCAGCCACTACTGCCCGGGCCCTGAAAACGCCAGATTCGGACTCGGCCCCTCCTGGGACTCCGATGGCAGAGTGGGGCCGAGGCACCTCTCTCAGCACTGCACGCGTGGTGTCCACGGGTCAGAGGCCTGTGTGCGAGGGGCGACGTGGGCAGACAGAGCTTCTCATGGGCTTTGGCATGACAGCGCCCTGGTTCACATCCCAACCTGGGCACTTACCCTTCGCCTCCCCCAGGTCAGCGTCCTGATCACCCAGAGGACACCTCCCTCCCCTCCCGTGGGTGTGGTTAGGATTTAACTGGATGGTGCTGGGTGAAGGGTCTGGTAGAGGGCCGGGCGCCTAGAAAGTGCTCAGTACACCTCAGCTGTCATCACTCGCTGTTGAGGGCCACAGTGATATTACAGGAGCCCCGGGCAGCCGCACCTCACCCAGCCAGGAGGTGGGGGATCGAAGAAAGCTTCCTGGAGGAGGCGAGCTGAGTGTTAGAAGACTAGTAGTTGTTAATCCCCACAGGGAAGGGAAATCCAGGCAGAGGAAACAATGAGAAAGGGCTCGGAGGTGGGCTGGATGGGTAGGAGCATCTAGTGGGGGGAGAGTGCGGAGAGGAAACTGGAGGGGTGTTTGGCACCAGACGGACAGGATTTGTTCGTTGGGATTAGAAGGTTGGGCCGATCTTGAGGGGTAGATAACAAGATCCTGATTTTCTAGGCCAGGAAACAGCCTCAGCCCCTCGGCCCTAGGAAGGGACAGGGGTCCTTGAGTTACAGAGAGGAAGCTGAGGCTCAGAGAGGGCAGTGACAGCGCCCAGGTTGCCCAGTAAGGAGAGAGCAGAGCTGGGATTTGAACCCTGGTCTCCCTCGCCCTGATGTTCTCTCCATGCCATCTCACTCCCCACAACACACACACCTGCCTCCAGCTCCCGGGGCTTTCTGCGGTCTCCTCTTGTTGGGAGATAAGTAGGTTTGCAGAGACGGCAGGTTTTGCATCCCTGGATCTTGAGATTAAACCCACATGTAGTACAAGGTTTAACCAAGGGCTGCAGCTCCACCACTCCCCAGCCTGGCTCTCTGCCAGGTCCCTGCAGAGACAGGGAAGCTCCTTTCCTGAGGGCTGCAGTCCCTCTGCCCCGGTTGTGGTGTAACCCCCATCTCACAAAGGACGCCTCAAAAAGCCGAATCGTGGAGTCATTTACTGAAGGCCGGCGGCATACGAGGGAGCAAAAGCGCTCCAGACCCCGCGGCCCCGCACAGCTCGCCACATCTGGCTTCCATTGGCAGAATATCACAAAGGGATCGATTACATCTTTGGGTCTGGAATGAGGAACCTGTTTCGTGAGCAAGTTAGTTATCTACGAATCACTGAACCCACAGAAACACATTATCTGGGACCATCTGGGCAATTTAGCATTGTGCTGTCCAGATTTTGGGACCACTGAGTCAACAGGAATGCACTATTTGTTACAATAGCTACTGATGCAATTTAGGATAATTTTGTGCTCTTCTGATTCCGGGACCCCTGAGTCAACCGAAATTCAGTTATCCGTAGCTGCTGAGATATTTGGATAATGGAGCTGATCTGATTCTCAGAAGAATGTGCTTCGATGACCAGTGAGATCACAATCAATGGGACATTCAGACCATCCTCCATGGAGTATTGGGAGAGCATGCATAAGTTCAGAAAATCAAAATAACTTTCTAGTGTTTTAGCAAACACATAAGTACAGAACCCAAACAGCAGTTTCTACTACCATCCTTTACCACCACCTTCAACTCTACCTTCTTTCTCCGCTCTGTGGAGAGAATCCTGCAGGAGCGAAAAGAGGGACAGAGTGCTGGGGGTCGTCCTGGGGAAAGACAAGGGCTTCCTTAGTAGAGGGCCTGGCAGGCAGGCACGGCTGCCCCTGAACATTCTGAAATAATAACAGCAGGAACAAGCACGGAGTAATCCGGCTCGGGGCGAGGACATATGTTCTGCTCAGAAAAGCTTCCCTGCTCTCCCCGCCTCTCTCCGCGTCTCCGCCTCAGGCTGACAGCGGCAGGAGGCTGAGGTCTGACTGCGCTTCCTTGTATTTTCCAAGTGGATTCATTTACATTCTGGCTTTGTAGTGGAAGGACCTCTAAGGCAGTGTTTTTCAACCTTTTTTGGGCAAAGGCACACTTGTTTCATGAAAAAAATCACGGAGCACACCACCATTAGAAAATGTTAAAAAATTTAACTCTGTGCCTATATTGACTATATATAAAGTAATTCTCTTGAATAGGAATCAAATAAACACAAAGAAAGTATTTTATAATTACTTTATTATGAAATATTAAGTAAACAAAATAGTGAAAAATTATAAAATTCTTGTCTTGTCTGCACCTACGGCACACCAGGCAACACTAGTGTGCCGCGGAACAGCGGTTGAAAAACGCTGCTCTAAGGAGCATGATGGGGAGAAAAAGGAAAGAGCTACACGGCAGTCTTGGGGTCGAGGGGTGGACGGGACAGTCCCTACTTGGATGCAGGGAAGAGCCACGCAGGCAGCCTTGGGGGGGAAAGGGGACAGTCCCTACTCCGGGAATGCTGTGGCAACAGCTTCTCTGTGGGTGTGCGTGAGCGCGTGAGCATGGGGGTGGGGGAGCGGGGATGTAGTTTCCTTTCCTCTAGCTATCCAGATAACATCTACTCAACGTAGAATATTTGGGAAGAAGCAAGGGGGAAGAGTCACTAATAAGCTTGCCTTCTAAAGACAACCGTTTTATAATTTGACATAGTTTTAAGGGGGAAGAAAAGTCTTAAGGAAATATTAATTCATCTGTTTGATTTTCCCGTCTTCCCTGTTATCAATATGCAAAGCACTATTGACATAGTGAACAGCTCAGCACCCTGCTTTTTTTTTAACCTTCACGTTTTACTGTAAACACGAGTCCGTGTTACCTCCCAGCCTCCGCCAATGTCACCTTGCAGCTTCACAATGCACCCAGTGTTAAAGAAACAAAAATAAAATAAAAAAACAAAAAAAACCACAAATTCAACTGAATGAATTCGAAGCTCTAATGGGCTTTATTAAGCAATGCATGAATTGGGGTCTTAGAAAAAAGTTCCCCTCCCCCAACCCTTCCCCTTTGGCAACCATGAGCTTGTTCTCTATGTCTATAGATCTGCTTCTGTTGTGGTTTTTTAATTTATTGTTTTCCATTTTTTTTATATTCTGCATATAAGTGAGATTGAACAGTATTTGTCTTTCTCTGTCGGACTTATTTCACTTAGCCTAATACCCATGTAATCACAAATGGCAAGCTTTCATTCTTTTTCACTGCTGAGTACTATTCCATCATTATACCCATGGCCTCTTCTTTATCCTTCCATCTATTGATGGACAGCTAGGTTGCTTCCATATCTTGGATATCATTGGTAATACTGCAGTAAACATTGTGGTACTGAAGTATGGTAGCAACCATACTTGAGTAAAAATTGCTGTTTAATATTTTAACCTTACTGTTTTGGGTTCTGTACTTATTTAAAGGTTATTTTGATTTTCTGAACTTAATGCTATTAATAGTATGCTATCCCAATACTCCACTGATGACGGTTTGAATATCCCATTGATTGTGATCTCACTGGTCATCGAAGCACATTCTTCTGGGACCCAGGACAGGTAACTAAATTTCAGCTGACTCGGTGGTCCAGAATCAGAAGAGCACAAATTATCCTAATTACCTCAGTAGCTACAGATAGTGCTTTCCTGTTGACTCAGTGATCTCAGAATCTGGACAGCACAATTATTCTAAACTAGAGGTCCAGTGCATGAAAATTTATGCACTCAGAGAGGGGTCCCCTCAGCCCCACCTACTCCCTCTCAGAGTTCAGGACCCCTTGCTCCTTGCTGCCCGCCTGCTGGCTGCTCCTTAGCACTGCCTCAGAGGCAGGAGAGGCTCCTGCGTTGAGCATCTACCCTGTGGTGGTCAGTACACATTATAGCAACTGGTCGTTCTGCTGTCCGGTTGATTTGCATATTACCCTTTTATTATATAGGATTGCCCAAGTGGTACCAGATAATGTGTTTCTGTGGATTCAGTGATTCGTAGATACTTTAAATAACTAACTTGCTCAATTTTGATTCTGTAAAAATGCTTTTTGAGAAACAGTTTCCTCATTCCAGACCCAAAGATGTAATTGATACCTTTGTGATATTCTGCCAATGTAAGCCAGATGTGGCAAGCTGTTCGGGGCTGCGAGGTCTGGAGCACTTTAGCCCCTCGTATGCCACTGGCCTTTAATAAATGACTCCATAATTGGACTTTTTTGAGGCGTCCTTTGTAAGATTGAGGTTACACTACAACAGTACATATATCTTTCCAAATTAATGTATTTGTTTTCTTTGGATAAATACCCAGAAGAATAATTTCTGGGTTATATGGAAGTTCTGTTTGTAAATTTTTGAGGAATCTCCATATTGCTTTTCATAGTGGCTGGACTAATTTACAATCCCACCAAACAGCGGAGGAGGGTTCCCTTTTCTCCACATCCTTGTGAGCACTTCCTACTTGTTGATTTATTGATGATAGCCAATGAGGTGATATCTCATGGTGATTTTAAGATTTGTTTTCCCGATGATTAGTGATGTTGAGCATCTTTTCAGTTGTCTGTTGGCCGTCTGTATGTCCTCTTGGGAGAAATGCCTATTCAGATCTTCTGTCCATTTAAAAAAAAATTAAAATATATATATATATATATATATATATATATATATATATATATATATTAATATAAATATTTATATATATATAATTGATTTTTTACAGAGAGGGAGAGGAATACAAAGCTAGAAACATCAATGAGAGAGAAACATTGACCAGCCGCCTTCTGCACACCCCCCACTGGGGATGTGCCTGCAACCAATGTACATGCCCTTGACTGGAATCAAACCTGTGACCCCTCAGTCCGCAGACCGAAGCTCTATCCACTGAGCCAAGCCGGTTTTGGCCTCTGTCCATTTTTTAATTGCATTGTTGTGGGGGAGAGGTGTTTGATGTTAAAATTGTATTTTGAGTTATTTTGAGATGATATTAACCTCTTATTAGATGTATAGTTTGAAAATATCTTCTCCCCCTTCAGAAGGCTCTCTTTTCATGTTGTTAATGGTTTTCTTTGCTGTGCAAAAACTTTTTAAATTAGTGTAGTCCCATTTGTTTATTTTTTCTTTTGTTTCCCTTGTTCAAAGAGACATATCCAAAAAGATAGTAATAAGAGTACCATCAGAGAGTTTCCTGTCTTTGTTTTTTTTTTTTATGAATTCTATAGTTTTTTTTTATGAATTCAAATCTAACATTTATGTCTTTCATCCATTTGAGTTTATTTTTGTATATTTCATTTTTTGCATGTTTTACAAACACCACTTATTAAAGAGACTGTTTTTACCCCACTGTATTTATTTGTCTCCTTTGTCATGGATTAATTGACCATATAAACAAGGATTTATTTCTGGGCTCTCTATTCTATTCCATTGATCCATGCATCTGTTTTTATGCCAGTACCATACTGTCTTGATTTTTTTTTTCTTTTTAATATATTTTATTGATTTTTTTGCCCCCCTCCCTCCCTCCCATACATACCCTCCCTTCCCAGAGTTTTATGTCCATTGGTTGTACTTATATGCATGTACACAAGTCCTTCGGTTGATCTATTATCTCCCCCAGATCTTCCTCCCCTCCTCACTGTAATTTGACAGTCTGCCTGTTGCTTTACTGTCTCTATATCTGTCTCTTGGTTCATCAATTTATAATGTTCTTTATCATCCACAAATGAGTGAGGTCATGTGGTGTTTCTCTTTCATTGATTGGCTTATTTCACTCAGCATGTCTTAATTATTGTAGCTTTGTAGTGTAGTTTGAAGTCAGGGAGCATGATACCTCTCACTTTATTCTTCCTCAAGATTTCATTGGCTGTCCATGTTTTTTGTGGTTTCGTACAAATTGCAGGATTAGTTCTAAGTCTGAGAAGAAATGCCATTGCTGCCGAAACCGGTTTAGCTCAGTGGTAGAGCGTCGGTCTGCGGACTGAAAGGTCCCAGGTTCGATTCCGGTCAAGGGCATGTGCATTGGTTGCGGGCACATCCCCGGTAGGGGGTGTGCAAGAGGCAGCTGGTCGATGTTTCTCTCTCATCGATGTTTCTAGCTCTCTATCTCTCTCCCTTCCTCTCTGTGAAAAATCAATAAAATATATTAAAAAAAAAGAAAAGAAAAAAGAAATGCCATTGCTATTTTAATAGGGATTTCACTGAATCTGTATATTACTGTAGGTGGTAAGGACTCTTCTAATCCATGAGCAAGGTGTATTCTTCCATTTGTTTATATCTTCTTATATTTCTTTCTCCAATGTCTTACAGTTGTCAGAGTGCAGTTTACACCTTTTTGGCTAAATTTATTCATAGGTATTCTATACTTTTAAAAATATATATATTTTATTGATTTTTTTATAGAGAGGAAGAGAGAGAGATAGAGAGTTAGAAACATCGATGAGAGAAAATCATCGATCAGCTGCCTCCTGCACATACCCTACTGGGGATGTGCCCGCAACCAATGTACATGCCCTTGACTGGAAACAAACCTGGGACCTTTCAGTCTGGCAGGCCGATGCTCTATCCACTGAGCCAAACAGGTTTTGGCGGTATTTTATACTTTTTGATGTGATTGTAAATGGGATTGTGTTCTTAATTTCTTCTTCTAATAGTTCTTGGTGAATAGAAATGCAATAGATTTCTGTGGATTGATTCTGTATCATCCTTCAACTTTACTGAAGTAGTTTATTCTAATGGTTGAGAGTTTTTATCATAAAAGGATGTAGAATTTTTTATATGCTATGCTTTTTTCCTGCATCTGTTGAAAGGATCATATGGTTTTTGTCCTTTATTTTGTTAATGCAATATATCACATTGACTGATATATGGATGTTCAACCATCCTTGCATGCCTGGGATGAATCCCACATGGTGTATAATCCCTTTAATTAATTCTTTTTTATAAAAATATTTTTTATTGATTTTTTACAGAGAGGAAGGGAGATGGATCGAGAGTTAGAAACATTGATGAGAGAGAAACATTGATCAGCTGCCTCCTGCACACTCCTTACTGGGTATGTGCCCGCAACCAAGGTACATACTCTTGACTGGAATTGAACCTGGGACCCTTGAGTCTGAAGGCCAATGCTCTATCCATTGAACCAAACAAGTTAGGGCACCTTTAATTAATTCTTGAATCTGTTTTGCTAACATTTGGTTAATAATTTTTGCATCTATGTTCATCAAGGATATTAGCCTGAATTTTCTTTTTTGTAATATCTTATCTGGTTTTGGTATCAGGGTAATGCTGGCATCATAAAATGAATTTGGAAGTGTCCCTTCCTCTTCAATATTTGAAATATTTTAAGAAATATAGGTATTGCCGGGACCGGTTTGGCTCAATGGATAGAACGTCGGCTTGGGGCCTGAAGGGTCCTGGGTTTGATTCTGGTCAAGGGCATGTACCTTGGTTGCGGGCATATCCCCGGTAGGATTGTGCAAGAGGCAGCTGATCAATGACTCTCTCTCATTGATGTTTCTAACTATCTCTCTCCCTTCCTCTCTGTACAAAATCAATAAAATATATTAAAAAAAAAAAAGAAAGAAATATAGGTATTGCCTGGCCAGCATGGCTTAGTGGTTGAGCGTTGACCTATGAACCAGGAGGTCAGGGTCTATTCCTGCTCAAGACACATGCCCAGGTTTTGGGGTTCCAGTGTGGGATATGCAGCCAATCAATGATTCTCATCATTGATGTTTCTTTCTCTCTCTCTTCCTCCTTCTCTCCCTCCCTCCATCTTCCTTTTTCTCTGAAATCAATCAATAAAAAATATATTTAAAAAATAAATATAGGTATTAATTCTTCTTTAAGTGTTTGGTAGAATTTATCTGTGAAGCTATCTGGTCCTCAACTTTTATTTGTTGGAAGTTTTTTTGTTTTTTTTGTTTTTTTTTTAAATACTGCTTCAATTTCACTGCTAATAATGGGTCTTTTTAGATTTTTTATTTCTTTCTGGTTCAGTCTTGGAAGGTTATATACTTCTAAAAATCTATCCATTTATTTAGATTATCAGATATAATTGTTCATAGTATTTTTTAATGATTTTCTTTTATTTCTGTGGTGTCAGTTGTAAACGTCTCTTTTTTTTTATTTATGGTTTTATTTATTTGGGCTCTCACTTTCTTTTCCTTGGTAAGTTTATCTATTTTATTTATCTTTTCAAAGAACCAGCTTTTAGTTTTATTGATATTTTCTGTTGTGCTTTTTAAAAATATATCTATATTTTTTAAAAAAATATATATATATATATTTTTTTTTTATTAATTTTTTACAGAGAGAAAGGTAGAGGGATAGAGAGTTAGAAACATTGATGAGAGAGATACATGGATCAGCTGCCTCCTGCCCAACCCCCACTGGGGATGTGCCCGCAACCAAGGTACATGCCCCTGACCAGAATCGAACCCGGGACCTTCCAGTCCGTAGGCCAATGCTCTATCCACTGAGCCAAACCGGTTTCGGCTCTGTTGTGCTTTTTAAATTTCATTTATTTTCATTCTGATCTTAAAATTTCCCTTCATCTGTTTACTTTGGCTTTTGTTTGTTCTTCTTTTTTTAATTCCTTTAGGTGTAGTGTTGGATTACTTGGGATTTTTCTTGTTTGTTTAGGTAGGCCTCTATAGCTCTGAACCGTAGAACTGCTTTTGCTGCATCCTATAAATTTTGAAAAGTTGTGTTTTCATTTCCATTTATTCAAGATAGTTCCTGATTTCTTGTTTGATTTCCTCTTTGATACACTGGTTGTTTAGTCTCCACATATTTGTATTTTTTTCATGCCATTATGATGAAAAGGATGCTTGATATGATTCCAATCTTCTTGAACTCACTGAGGCTAGTATTGTGGCCTAAATCAGGCATGTTAAACGAGTAACGTTGAAGATTTAGTTGTCCTTTATTCAGCAATTTATCTGTTAGGTAGCACCCCATCTAACAACTAGAAGGGTACGGTGGGGCCGGGGGGGGGGGTGTACAAAATGAAAGGTTTTTATAGGAAGAAGGATCGGGCAAGGGTAACAAAACCATGAGAGGATTATTTTGAGGCCAGGACATCGCTTTCTTTTCGGTTGGGGAGAGCCTTGCCGGTGGTTGACCAGAAAACTCCAGACCGGTGCACTGAGATTACATTCCTGTGAGATGTTGAAACTGCACTTTGAAATCAGGTATTAAATCTCAGTTTGGTTACAATGGGCTTTTAGCATGAGGGATGGCATTTTGGGCCTGTGATTTTCTCTTTAGCAGGCAGTATCCCATCTAGAAAGCAGAGAGGCACTCCAAAGAGTTGTGCCAAGTGGAATGTTTTTGTAAGCAGAAAGAGGTGGGATTAAGAGAGGATTATTTCAGGCAGGAGGTCTTATGCAGAAGTGTCTGATCAGGAAATTCCAGGCTGATTGGTTTAAAATTCTACTCCTGGAAAAGGCTGAAACTGAATTAGGTTAGTTATTAAATTTTGGTTTAATGATATGGCTTAGCAAAAGTGACTCCCTCTGGCCTCTTTCTTTCTTTCTTTCTTTCTTTCTTTCTTCCTTTCTTCCTTCCTTCCTTCCTTCCTTCCTTCCTTCCTTCCTTCCTTCCTTCCTTCCTTTCTCTCTTTCTTTCTCTCTTTCACACAAATTGTGTCAGCTCACTTTCCATGGAAAATGCCAATGAAGGGAGCATATCCCCAGTGGAGGGGCAGGGCCACCGGCTGGGAAAGGTAACCGGGGTCCCACTTTCTCTCCCCAGCTCCCCACTGAGGAGAACTAGCGGCAGCTCATGAAAGTAGTTTGGAGGTGGGATAAGGATTAGGGCAAAAGATTTGGGAGATACCACTCTTTAAGGGACCCTCAGAGGCTGTTTGGAGAATCTGAACTTGGAGTTGTAACTCTTTGATTTCTGCTGTGCCTATAAAACAGGGAGTGTGTGTGTGTGTGTGTGTGTGTGTGTGTGTGTGTGTAGTAACGGGTGTTTCTTTGTAGGTCTGCAGGGTAGAGATGTCACTGAAAGGGGACTGGGCCTAGAGCGAGTCTGCCTCAGGCCCGCCAGTAGTGTGTGTGTTCATGCAGGAAAGATTTCACAAGACGAGTCCCGGTGATTTCTTTTCTTTTCTTTTCTTTTAATTTATTTTTTTAATTTAATTTTTTAATTAAATTATTATCTGTGTACAAGAGTCCAGGTGATTTCGAGAGTTTGTGTATTAAAGCTGGGGTCAGTGAGATAAGAAGAAGCAATAAGAGAGCCGGTGCGGTGCTCAGCTTTGGCTCTCCAGAAACGTTATCGGAAAGCGTGGGCCACGCTGGGCTTCCTGGACTCCCTGAGAAGTCAGAGTCACAGTGAAGGCAGTGAGCCATGGTGGTGCTGCCCTTCGTTCACTGGAAAATCAGAGAAAAGGGGCCCAGGAGACAAGCTCAGGGGTGAGCCCAGGACGAGAGCTCCCTCAGGTGCATGTCTCAGAGGGACCCTTCGGAGTTCAGGAAAGAAAAGAAAAGATGCACAAATGAGAGCGAAGAAAGGCATGGACATGCTCCAGAGAGAGCTGAGCTGGGCCTTTGTCTTGAGGGTTCTTGTCTGTTTTCTAAAGGTGGGATTTTAGGGGAGGACCTCAGTAGAGTATTGCATCAGCTTTATGCTGAAGTGCCAAAATGAGATTTATTCCCCTGGCTTCATCTGTCCTTGGGTGTGGTTGGCACAGATGGCACTCTGCTTGATTTCTGTTATCTTGATTTATGCTATCTATCCTGTCATTGGGGAGAAGTGTAAACCATTTACTCTTGGTGTCCTTGGTTAGGGAAGATAAGATTTTGTGATTTACTAGAGGGCTGTAAACTGCTTAGCATTCCACATCCTGTCTCAGTTTCCCTTTTCCCTTTGGCCTGGCTTACTAGCCTGTCCAGAGAGGGTGTGAGAAAAATGAGTGCCTGTGGGTGCCTCCTCCCAGGATTATATTTGCACAATGGCGCCCTCTGCTGCCCCTGCTTTTCCTACAGGTCCGGGCCATTTACCGTTTGGAAGTTCTTCCCGCTGTTTCAGTTGTGGGGAGGACACCACTTAAGGGTAATAAAATAGCAAACAGAGAACTGGAAAGCAGCTCTTTAGGTCCGCCCTACACCTGAAACCCAGCACTTTAGCTTGCTCCTGGAGACTTGCCGATACTGCTACCACGTGCAGCCTCTTTTAAGACCTGAACTACTACTCTCTTAGGTATCAGAGGGAAACTGAGGCAAGCCACTGAGAATGTGTCAGAAACTCCTCTAGCGACCCCACCTTACCTACTTCTTCCGGGTGTGACCCCAGCTCCCCCATTCCCTGGGGAAGGATGGGGGTGTCAGAGCTGCAGAAAGAGGCTGAGGTTTGGCAAGGCTGCATAGATAGCTCACCTCCCCGCTCCGTAGGTCCTGTGGGAGGGTGAGATCAAACTGCCCTGCCTCCTGCCTTATTCTGGCAAACCAGGAGGTGGGGGGCAGTGGCTCTTCCATAATGAGTAACCCCTAATTAACCTGAAGTGCAGTGCAAGTATAATGAGACCTATATGGGATGGTAGGCTTCATGGCTGTGGAACTCAAGACGTTTCAGAGGGGCTGCACTTGGCTTAATATTCTGAAATGCCTAACAATTTTTTGAACAGAGGGCCTAGCATTTTCATTTTTTAAAAATATATTTTATTGATTTTGTACAGAGAGGAAGGGAGAGAGATAGAGAGCTAGAAACGTCGATGAGAGAGAAACATCGACCAGCTGCCTCTTGCACACCCCCTACCGGGGATGTGCCCGCAACCAACGTACATGCCCCTGACCGGAATCGAACCTGGGACTTTTCAGTCCGCAGACCGACGCTCTACCGCTGAGCCAAACCGGTTTCGGCTCGCATTTTTATTTTGTAGCAGACAGAGGGTGCGGGTGGGCAGGTGGCGGGCAGTCTTCTGGCTGGCTGGCTGGCTGGCCACCCTCCCGGGGCTGGCCCAAAAGCAGCCAGGCAGTGGTGCTCCAGACAATAACCCATGGCCCGGCAGCCCCTTGTGGAGCCCTGGGCTGGCTCAGCTTCTGCTTTCTCAGGGAAGATGCTCCCTTGCTAGAAACCCACGGCACCACATTGCTCCCTCCCCGTTGGTGTATGGGCTGCTGAGGCCCTGTGGGCTGTGCCCCTAGTCCAGCCCAAGCACTGTTGCCACGTGGGTCGGACTGGGCTGGGAGCCGTGCCTGGCGGTGCTGGACGCTGGCAATGGGCACGTGGTGCAGGCTCAGCTCACCGGGAACATACTGGGTGGCAGCTAGTCTCTGGTCTCCCTCTGGGCTTCACACGGTGCCCCAGACTGAAGACAGGAAGGCAGGAGAAGGCCTTGGAAGAATGCTCAGGGACAGCGCAGGGGCCGAGGAGCAGCCGGCTCTCCCAGGGCCCAGGGAGGCACACGAGTGTGCCTTCCGGCTGCTCAATGCCCACTTTTAAAAATATATATATATATATTTTATTGATTTTTTACAGAGAGGAAAGAGAGGGATAGAGAGTTAGAAATATCAATAAGAGAGAAACATCGATCAGCTGCCTCCTGCACATGCCCCACTGGGGATGTGCCCGCAACCAAGGTACAAGCCCTTGACCGGAATCGAACCTGGGACCTTTCAATCCACAGACCCGACGCTCTATCCACTGAGCCAAACCGGTTTCGGCCTATGTTTCTGCATTAGGCCCTGCTGCAAGGAGCTGCATCTGGCGTCTCCGTGCTTCCCAGCATCGCCACGTTGGGATCACACGCATGTTCTTCTACCTCTTCCCCCGGTGCCCCAGGGTGGGTTTCTTCTGGTTCGTACGTGGACACTCAGGAGAGGGCTCCCACCTCGGCCTTCTTCCGGTGGCCCCTGCAGTGCCCCTCAGATTCCCTCCCTCCGCCAGGCCTGCTGTATTTGGATTCGCGTTTCCCCCTCAACAACAGCATGGCACAGCTGTGGCTCAGCTCTGTGGTGCGAAGCGGAAGCAGCATGCTGGCTCATTGCCTGAAGGCCCCGCGGGTGAGGCGGCACCTGCACTTCCTCAGGCCCCCACCTGCCCCCCGGGTCAGGCTGGGTGTTGTTCATGTGCTTGTGTCAGGCCAGCCGAAGGGTGTCATGTTGGCCCTAAGGTATTAGCCCTCCTACTCTCCCCCCAGAAGGATTATGTTGAGAACCCTGGAGTGGTTGTGAGTTTTTTTTAAATTACTGTGGTCATCAGAGTTGTCTGGGTCTGATAGAAAGGACCTCCATTATCACCAGATCCTTGGCGAATGAACTGGAGAACAAGGAACAGGGGGGATGATGTTGGAGTGAGTTGAACACCGGAGGTTTACCTTTGGGGATGTTAGCACTTTCCCGTGCCTTCTCTGACCCTCTGCCTTCCCATTTGCCTAATGGGTTTGCTGATATCCACTTTGTCTTTTGGGGTCACTATGATGCCCAGGGCAACACTAGTTATTAATCCGTTGCCACAGGGGCCACAGTATGGGGCTCACATGTTGGGGTGGGGTTAGACTTTTCCAACTGCTGGTGGACTGCCCACGCCTGCCCACACAGGTGTGTTCGTTCCTTCAGCACGCTGCCCATCTTCACTCATCCAGGTGGCACCAGCAGGCGTCCTGGATAAGGACAGGGAGCAGACGTCAAGAGTCAAGCAACATGATTCAGTATACACTGTTGTTGTTTTTTTAATGCATTTTATTGATTTTTTACAGAGAGGAGGGGAGAGGGATAGAGAGTTAGAAACATCGATGAGGGAGAAACATTGATCAGCTGCCTCCTGCACACCTCCCACTGGGGATGTGCCCACAACCAAGGTACGTGCCCTTGACGAGAATCAAACCTGGGACCTTTCAGTCCACAGACTGTCGCCCTATCCACTGAGCCAAACCAGTTAGGGCTATACACCCTTTTGCCTCCACTTGTACCTCATTCCTCTCCCAATCTGAGCTGAGGTTTGACTGATGCCCTGGGTTGCCATAATGGTCACCCATGGGGTTCTGGGGCAACAGGACATGGTCGGCCCAGTGTGGGCTTGGTATCTGGGCACCTATGCAGCCACCTGTCCGCTCCTTCTGGCATCCTACCGGCCCCTAGTTTCTGCTTTAGTAGTTATACCCAGTTTCTTCATGCTGCCCAACATCACTGCCATCATGATTATGACAAATTCACGGGGCAGCCATGTCATTTTCTCCCTCAAGGGCAAGGCTCTAGACTCCAAGTTGCAGAGCCCTTCACTGGGGACCCTGGGATCTCCCTCCTGCCTGGACATTGGGTGAGGAGAGCAGTCGTGGGTGTCTGTGAAAACTGGTGGTCATCCAGAGTGGAGTGGGGGCATCTTTACTGCAAGGAATGTGTATGAGAGGGATCCCAGGGCTTGTCTCCCCCTCACCCCTTTCAGGTGGCTAGGCCTGCTGGTTTGGGTGCAGGTGGGAAGAAGAATTGAGTTCCTGGAAAGTGAGTGGGCCCTCCCCAGCCATACAACGCATACGACAAGTGTGAAGAGGGCAGTGGAGATGCCGGTGGTGCGTGAATGCCTACTGCTCCCAGAATGGTACTGTCCACTTCTCGAGGCTCCAGGCCCCTGGACAAGCATTGACATTCTTGGGCCTCCTCAGGAAAGCTCGGATCTCTGGGGGAAATTCCAGTATAAACCCGCTGAGGCAGAAAAGCATCCGTACAGATTAATAGGCCAGTCTGGACGATACCTGGGCAGCTGCAGGCTAGGACTGCCGTCTGTTCTCTGGCGGCCGGGCTCTGGGTGCTTCAGCACCGCGGACTGGACAGCGCCTCCAGGGCCGGCGGGAGGCTCCTGCCAGAACTTCTCCGGGTGGGCGAGGGGTGTCTGACCGCCAAAGAAGGAAGGCTGTTAGACGTGGAGATGAATTTTTTGGCCCCTAGAGGGCGAGCACAGGTGGTGCGAGAATCCTTAACAGGTTGGAATCCTTGTGGGGAGAGAGGAGTGCAGGGCTGCCTCTATGTGTAACTCCCCCTCTCCTGATTCTGGCCGCTCAAGACCGGTTGGGACTTATCTGTGACCAGTCCACGCCCCAAGACCTCTGGACCCAAAAACCTCTTTTTTTAAAAAAAATATATATTTTATTGATTTTTTACTGAGAGGAAGAGAGAGGGATAGAAAGTTAGAAACATCAATGAGAGAGAATCATCGCTCAGCTGCATCTTGCACACCTCCTACTGGGAATGTGCCCCCAACCAACGTACACGCCCTTGACCGGAATCGAACCTAGGACCTTATAGTCCACAGACCGATGCTCTATCCACTGAGCCAAACCGGTTTCAGCCAAAAACCTTTTTTTAATATTTATTTTTTAAAATATAGTTTATTGATTTCAGAAAGAAAGGGAGAGGGGAGAGAGATGGATACCTCAATGATGAGGGAAAATCATTGATTGGCTGCCTCCTGCATGTCCCCTACTGGGAATGGAGCCTGAAACCTAGGCATGTGCCCTTAACAAAATTGAACCCCGGGACCCTTCAGTCTGCAGGCTGACACTCTAGCTACTGCGCCAAACCAGCCAGGGCCACAGCACACACACACACTCTCTCTCTCTCTTTCTCTCTCTCTCTCTCTGAATATATTATATACCATATTTTCCGGCGTATAAGACGACTCCCTATTTTTACAGTTAAAACATAGGTTTAGGCCTATATTCACTGTATAAGACTACCCCCCACTTCAAAGAAAAGATTTACTTTGCCGTCAAGATCTGCAGGTAATTATTGTGCAATTTTGGTCTTTTGCCCCCGATTTTTGGTTGACTTTTTTTCGTTTCAAAAGTCGTCTTATACGCCAGAAAATACTTCGCATGGGTCCCTTTGAAGCTTCTAGGACACATGTGTCAAACACAAGGCCCGCGGGCCAAATCCAGCCTGCCAGGCCTTGCAATGCGGCCCGCACCGCGCTGTCATCACTGCACTCCGCTGTCAGTTTATGACATTGTCAGTTTATGACTGTTCAGTAAACCATTCGGCCCGCGATTTAGGCTGGATTTTAGATTTTGGCCGCTTCTCTGATTGAGTTTGACACCCCTATTCTAGGAGGATCTGGTTGGGAAGTCCTGGTTCCTTTGATGTCTGTTTGTCCTAAGGAGAGCCATGCGGATTTGCAAGTGGGAGAGAGTGGGAGGCAGGGTGAGTGTGTTCATGAAGCAGCAGGGACCTGTACTGTTTGTACTTTCTCAGTTCTCCTGGGACTGTGGGTACTTATTCTCTACCTTTTTTATTGCTTGGAAGTTCTCTTTGAAGTCTAACTGTAGGACAGACTGTCATTGTCTAGAGCTGGGGAATGAATACCATGTCACAACTATAAAATGACATGCGGAGAGTTGGAAATCAATCATTGGGACCACTCCACCAGAACCGCAGGCCTCCTTTTTTTGACTCCCACCGGCAACCTCATTCACCTGAACACCTGAACACCAGGGGGAAAACAGAGGGGGCAGATGAGAACATGACAGTAGTTCACCTAAAATCTCCATACTGGGGGGCAGAAATAGAGGTGTTAGAACTGCAGAGAGAAGCTGAGATTTAGCAAGGCCGCACAAAGAGTCTGACCTTAACCCCTGGACTCTGATAAGGGCACCGAGTAGCCCATGTGGGCTGAATAGGTGGATCCGCCTGCCCCATCATGGCATTGAGGGAAGGTGCAGGGCAGAGGCTCATGCCCTGGTTAGTAACTCAAAAGCTCCAGATTAAACTTTCCTAAGACTAATGTAGGTGGCCTCCACCCTCTGGGCTGACAGGGAGCATGGGGCGATAGTCACTTGGGGAACTGCCCCTGGACAGCCAATTGCTTTTGGAGTCCTAGCCTTACTTTCGTCCAGACACTCTTGCCCATAGGTCGTCTGCTTCCTCGCCGCGCTTCCGGCTCTTTCCCCGCCACTTGGCGATGTGCGAGGTGCGGCGGGCCCAGGTCCGGACTTACTCCTGCCTGCGCGGTGAAGACAGTCTTGTCTTCCCCGCAAGATGCGGCGCGAGCGCTGCTGCACCAGGGCCGATCTCTACCTGGAGCGCCCTCTGGCGGTGATGGGCGTCAGGCCTGGGCATCCCCGAGCGACTCTTAGGAGTTAGCCCCAGGATTGGCTTGCCTGAAATGCGCTGGACAGCGCCTGCCAGGGCCCGTATCTCTGAAAACCAGGATTATTACCTCGCCTTTCCATGTCGGCACTGCTCAGGCTGACGCTAAGGAGGCGCGAGACAGTTGCTAGGAGGGGCATGGTGGAGGTCCAGGGGAGCCAGGGTGCCACCATGGGCGTCCGCATCGGTGTGGACATGGCTGGGCCTGGAGTCATACCTGTCATTCTTCTCTGATCTGGCCACTGCCCAGAGGAGTTGGACGGGTCTTCCGTGGCTTCTTGATGTTTCTCGATTTCTTCGGCATCACAGCTGAGCCACCTCCTATCCTGGACATTGGAGCAGGAGGGGTGAGGCTGTCTGTGGAAGCGGGGGGGGGGGGGAGTCTCCCAGCGTAGAGGGAGGGCTGTTTTTTATTGTGTAAAATGTGCATGGGAGCAATCCCAGGAATTTTTTGTTTTTGCTGGAGTCACTATTCCTGGACCCAAAGTCAGGGGAGTCAGTGTGGTATGGATGTGGGTGGGAGGGAGAGAGCTGAAAATTGTGTAAACTTTTCACAAGAAAAGTCTGGAGTGGGCAGTGGTGATGTCCATAATGGGCAAATTTCTGCCGGTGCCAGACAGGGCACGGGATTTAAGTGTGGTCTGACAAGTCACTCACCTTCTATCTGGCCTTCCCAGGTAAGCACAGATCTTCTGGGATACCTTTGATTGAAACCAGTGGTAGTCACAATTGTTGAGGAATACAAAGAACACTGCAGATTATTGGGTCATTGTGGATGCATCTTGGATTTTGCCTGGGCACCTAGTTGGAGGCCGGAGGTAGGGACAGTAGCACACGGAGGCAGCCAGAGGGGACTTGAGACGGTTCAGCACTGAGGACTGGACAGCGTCCTCCGGACAGTCTGGCACAGCCAAAGGAAGGATGGATACTCACTCATGTCCAGGGCCAGCACAGCTCAGAGGCTGACAGCAGAAACCTGGGACTTGGGGCCTGGGGCCTGTGCTCATGTGGTCTGGACTGGAGCTCCAGGAGAGTTACAGAAATGTGTTAGATATCGTGGAAATAACTCTTTGTAGTGCTTCAGATGATAAACCTTTTTAAAAAAATATATTTTATTGATTTTTTACAGAGAGGAAGGGATAGAGAGCTAGAAACGTCGATGAGAGAGAAACATCGACCAGCTGCCTCTTGCACACCCCCTACTGGGGAAGCGCCCACAAACAATGTACATGCCCTTGACCGGAATCGAACCTGGGACCTTTCAGTCTGCAGACCGACGCTCTACCGCTGAGCCAAACTGGCTTCGGCTGATAAACCTTTTTATACATGGTCTCCGCTTTGCCTCACAACAGATAGGGAATATAGGTCTGGATATCTAATAGACGAGGGAGCTCAGAGAGGATAATCAATCTTTCCAGGTCACACAGCCAGGGAGGGGTTTGAGCTAAGACTAGAATGGCTGCCTTGGTTGTAGCAGATGCATTAACACAGATTTTAAAAGTCATGGGGGACCCTTGTATTGGGATCCTGAGGGTTGATGAGCCAACAAAATGGGGGAGCACTTAGGGTGAGGGCACCACTTACATGGGGCAATGCTCAGGGCTTTGAGGAGGAGGGGGACTCCCAATAAAGTGTGAATTTGTCTATTCCTAAAGCCTGAGGTGGCATTCAGGGCTCATCAGAGCTCACCTATCTAGACTCAGTAGGACAGGATTCCCACCGTTGGGCCAGAAGTCACCCTTCTCTTACCTGGTTAATCTATCCCACTATGGGCTGAGGTGAGGTGAGTGAGAAGTCAAGGGTGCCACATTTAAGGACACACTCTCTCTCAGGGTCATGCAAGTGCAGGCTAGTGTCAGCATGACTCTAAAACCAAGTCTCTTCCTTCCAACCTCCCCCTGCGTCCTTCACTCTAAGCCCTAAGCTCCCAGAGGCCAGAGACAACCTTTGATAATCTCTGGGTATCCCAGCCCAGCATGGGGCCATAGCAGGACTCACAATTAAATTCAGTAAACATTTGTCAGTGACCAAGCCTCATCTTTCTTTCCTCGGAGGAAAATGGCCTAGGATGGGAAGGGCATTTGTGCGTGTCACGTGATCTAACAGAGGTTTGTCCAATGGCTGGACTTCTCATTTACTGGAGATAAGCAAATGGCATAATAGGGGAGAACCCAAAGCCTGTGTAAGATTCAGAATGTCCGCCAAACTGGTTTGGCTCAGTGGATAGAGCGACGGCCTGCGGACTGAGGGGGTCCCAGGTTCGATTCTGGTCAAGGTCAAGGGCATGTACCTTGGTTGCGGGCACATCCCCAGTAGGGGATGTGCAGGAGGCAACTGGTTGATGTTTCTAACTCTCTCTCCCTCTCCCTTACTCTGTAAAAAATCAAAATATATTAAAAAAAAAAAAAAAGATTCACAAAGTCCACATCAGAAAAGGAAATGTGGGGCGACAGAACTGGAGAGTGCCGATGACTTGTTCCAAGCCATGCTGCCGCTTATGGACAGACAGACAGACAGGGCTACTGACAAGTTCTTCCAGGATGTGATCCCATCAAGGAAAACCTCTGAGGCAGTTCCTGGATGCACATCGAGTGTATCGGCTTTCTACTGATTGGGCCTGGAACAGTAAACAGGATTAATCTATTGCTTTTGTCTGCCAGTAAATGCTGCGCGCCGATTGGTCCTGGTTCGGGAGGCGGAAGAAACAGCGAGCACGTGGCACCCGCCGCCAGAGCCGCGCGCGGCGGGCCCGGGAGACCATGGCGTCGCTCAGTGGCGGTACCGTCGTCTGTGTGATCTGCCTGGAGAAGCCCAAATACCGCTGCCCCGCCTGCCGCGTGCCCTAGTAAGCGCCGGACATCGTGGGGGAGGGAGTCGCGAGTGTCGGGCCGGGCGGGGGTAGGGTGGGGGGCCGGGCAGGGGCGCGGGAGGGTGCGCCAGGCTTGAGCTGAAATGCCCTCTCGGTTCTATTCCAGCTGCTCCGTGAACTGCTTCCGGAAGCACCGAGGTAAGGCCCCCCGTCCGCACCTCAGCCCGGGCCTCCCTCCTCGCGCGGGGTGGCTCCCACGTCCCGCCCGGGTCTCGGGGCTGTTCTCCCCTCAGGCCCCCGCCCCTCCGGGTCTTGTCGCGCCCGATCCTGTCGGCTCTCTTGGGGACACCTCTGCCTGTGAATGCTTCTCTGGACTTTGAACAGTCCAAACCTTCTGCTCTGTCTTTTCTTCTACGTGCTGTCCATTTTTTGTGTGTCTTTTAAAAAGAGCTGATCGTTTTTTGCCGGAAAAAGTCAACCCAGCTATTTCATCTTTGTATTCCTCATCATCATTTGGTCCAAGTTGTGCTGGCTGACGTTAACGAGAACATTCTTCTAAATAATGTCTTGTTAGAAACAGTGAGGTAGATCTCCTTACAGTAAGGAGCTGTGTGTCCTTGGTTGTTAATGTTGTCAAGTGTACGTTTTAACTTTCTCAGGCGCCTCTTCTCAGCCCTGGGGCACCCTTTCCCACGGCTTCATGATTGGTTGATTCATGGTGAAGTTCCTCGTTTAGTTTCTGTTTACTTATTTATCTTTATCGTTGGTAGTATTATAGATGCCTCCCCTCCCTTTTTCCCCATTAGTTGTGTCATCCTCTCCAATCTCTGCTTTACAGCAGTATGTTTCATGCCTTTCTCTCCAACCCCGGCCCCCACCTCCCGCCTTTTTTCTAAGATCTCTGGAGTATCTCAAAAGAAGCCTACTCCTGGCCGGCGTGGTTCAGTGGTTGAGTGTGGACCTATGAACCAGGAGGTCACGTTTGGGTTGGATTCCGTGGTTCAGTTCCTGGTCAGGGAAAATGCTGGGGTTGCCGAAACCGGTCCCAGGTTCGATTCCGGTCAAGGGCATGTACCTTGGTTGCGGGCACATCTCCAGTGGGAGGTGGTACCGGAGGCAGCTGATAGATGATTCTCATCGATGTTTCTAGCTCTCTATCCCTCCCCATTCCTCTCTGTAAAAAATCTATAAAATATATTTATAAATAAATAAATAAATAAATAAATCTTCAACTAAAGATAGGAAAGAAGATAACTATTTTGCTGGAAAGGGTTGGGTGCACTTCCCTCTCACCTTGCATTCCGGTGAGGCCCCTCTGAGAGCGCTGTCCAGACCTCTTACCTGTGCTGCCTCCTGCTGCCAGGGTGAGTTCTGAAATGTAAATTGGAGCACTTCACTCCCTTGTTAAAAAGGCCATTCTCTCTAGCACATCAGTGGTTCTTACCTGGGTGTTGTTCTCCCTAGGGAGATACTTCTTCACAAAGTTTTTGTTGTCACAGTATCTGAGGAGGAGTCAGTGGTACTTCGGGTAATTGGTATCGATTCCAATAAACGCCTTGTGTGTGAGACTTACAGCACTGAAGACCTTTCCACCCTAAACACAGTAGCACTCTTGCTGAGCAGCACCTGTAACGGCCTGGCCCGTGGTAGCATACTTTTGCTCCTGCTTTCTCCACTTGTGTTCCAGCCACCAGTCTGCTGGCATTGGCTCATCACCATCTCCTTGCACCTGACCCTATCTTAAGGGTTGGGGCTAGCCACACATCTTTCTTCTGCCAGAAATGGTCTTTGACTTGGCAGTGCCTCCTCCAGCAAGACTCCTCTCGGTCTTTTGCATCTTATCCATCTCTTTAGTTGTCATCCCTACGACTAAACCCCTCTGGGCTGGACCTGTGTATGCCCAAGGGCACGTGCACATGCAGATTTGACATCTGAGACCCCTGAGAAGATAGTTTAATGCTCATTGAAGTCAGCATGCCGCTTATACGTAATGAAAGCACTATGAATCTAGGCAAGGCAAGGAGGGATCTGGACAGGTCCTAGGGGTCCATAAGTTGTTCTGCCAGGTTCAGAGTTGCTTGTTTTTGCTATACTTTCCCTTGATCTGATTTCTCACTTCCTCTGCATCCATCTCTATCCCCACCGACATCCCTTACTCCACATGTGTCAAACACAAGGCCCTCGGGCCAAATCCAGCCCGCCAGGCCTTGCAATGTGGCCCGCACCGCGCTGTCATCACTGCACTCTGCTGTCAGTTTATGACATTGTCAGTTTATGACTGTTCAGTAAACCATTCGGCCCGCGATTAGGCTGGATTTTAGATTTTGGCCCCTTCTCTGATTAAGTTCGACACCCCTACTTACTCCATCCATGTGCTTCCCGCCTCGATGCTGGCTTGGTGGGGAGGTACAGCCTGGTCACTAAAATGGAGGTGTTGTGCTCCTGATGTTTGTGTGTCTTTCAGAGCAGTGCAATACCGAAACTCGTCTTGTTGAGGAAAAAACACCAGCTTTTACGGCAGAAACTATAAAGCCTGAGGAAAACAAAGGTGGGTGTGTTGACTTCAAACAAACAAACCTGGGAAGGGGTTTCAAATAGAGTAAGTTGAAAGGGAAGAGGGGGCGGGCTGGGGCAGGGAGTCAAGGACCATGTCTTCATTAGGGAGAAGCGCTTCCTTAGCCCAGAGCATCAGGAATGGGGCCACTGTCCTTGCTGGTTCTAGAGCAGCCTAAAGGCACTGTTCAGGATAAGAATAACAGGGGCAACAGGAAGGAGGGGAAGGAGCATGGGTGTGATTTTGGGGTGAAGTAGTCTTCTATAGTCATGGCTACAGTCTCCCTTCATGGGCCTGGCTGCACCTGTCAGTTCACCCGAGCTGGGCCTCGGTGAGAGGCTGCCCTGGCCTCAGACACCTGCTGCTGCTGGAGGCTCCTCACAGGGAACAGTGGCAGAGAGCTGCCACCCCATCCTGCCAGCCAACTGGCTACCGGGGGCCATGCATCATGCCTGCCTCTGAAAGCAGCCCCCTCTGGTGCCACCCAAGGCATGTGGAACGTGCACAGCAAGAAGGAGGTGGCCCGTTCCTGCGCTGGAGAAACTTCCTTACTGGGTGCAGGCAGTTTCTGCCCCTGAGGAGATTCATGTTAGCAGGTTTTTATTTTTATTTTTATTTTTTTTAATATATATACTTTATTGATTTTTTTACAGAGAAGAAGGGAGAGAGATAGAGAGCTAGAAACATCGATGAGAGAAACATCGACCAGCTGCCTCTTGCACACCCCCTATTGGGGATGTGCCTGCAACCAATGTACATGCCCTTGACCGGAATCGAACCCGGGACCTTCCAGTCCGCAGACCGACGCTCTACCACTGAGCCAAACTGGTTTCGGCCATGTTAGCAGGTTTTTGTGGAGCACACTTACTTTGTTGGTCCATCTTAGAGCTGGAGCCATGGTGAGGAGAGAAAGAGTGATAATCGGCCTCCAGGTATAACGACCACAGGGAAAGAGAGTAAATGTGTGGACTCCAGGATGCATTTGTTCTAAGTCACCGATGTTTCTTTCCTTTCCTGTCCTAAGAGAGTGTTGGTAGTCACAGACTCCAGAGAAGAGGTTTTGTTTATACAAGTGGGTTACTGTCACATGTGTGTGCCTATACATTTTTAAAATCTACTGGAGTAGTTGTTAAAATCTGGCACCTGGAATTTCTTTAGAGACATAAATAGTTGATTTTGTTAAATGTTCCTTAGATGATGATGAGTCTGTAGCTGATTTTCTCAATAGTGACGAGGAACAGGACAGAGTTTCTTTGCAGAATTTAAAGAATTTAGGTAAGTCTGTACTGTGCTTATTTTTTGTCAGCCATTGAGATACATTTAATCTGTAGTATAGAATGTGGTTTTATGATTTTAGAAAAAGAGAGGAAGGGAGAGAGAAAAAAAAGAAACATCTGTTTTTCCACTTATTTATGCATTCATTGGTTGCTTCTTGTACCCACAATCTTGGTGTATGTGAACGAAGCTCTAACAGCCTGAATGTGGTTTTTAATGTTATTAAATACTTTAGCATGGCATGCATAGCCCTTCATCCAGCCACACGGTTCTATTAACGACACAGGGTGTCCACACCTCCCAGCTTGTCTGGAAGACCATTTTCTTGGCCTGGGGTCCCAGTGGCTTTGTGAGTTATCAGAATTCTGTTCCTCCTTCAAGGCTTTGTTCAAGTGTCGTGTCCTAAGTGTTCTTGAGCTTTGACTGTCAGAAGATACTTTTTCATCTTTCCCTGGTGCCTTGTAATATACTGCTCACCAGATTTTATGGTAATTTGTTTCACATCAGTCTGTAGGGGAGAAACCTACATTTATTTCTATGTTCCTAGTGCTCCATTTATAGACTAGCCATTAATATATTCTGGATAATCCAGGACTTGTTTTTTAAAATTTGTTCTTATTTTTTAAAATGTATCTTACTGTTTTTTTGTTTTTCGTTAATTCTCACCCGAGGATATTTTTTCCATTGATTTTTAGAGAGAATGGAAGGGAGGGTGAGATACAGAGAGAGAAACATCAATGTGAGAGACATGATTGGTTGCCACCTGCACTCGACCTGATCAGGGCGGGGGATCGTGCCTGCAATTAAGGTGCCTTAACCCGGGACCTTAACCAGAACAGAACCTGAACCCGTCAGTCCCCGGGCTGACGCTCTATCCATTGAGCCAAACTGGCTAAGGCTATCTCTATTATTGAAAGATGTCCCCTTTTTTGGACTTGATTTTTAGAGGATGTGGGTTTTAATAATGTCCAGTATTTTGTGGGATTGCTCATTCAGTCCCAGATAGTTGTTACCTATATAATTCATGGGCTAGGGTAGTTCCTACAGGTGGGCATTATTTTCATTACTATTTCAGAGTCCGCCTGACAGGTGGTGCTTTGCAGTGGTTAGAATTAGCTGGGGATGGTTGTGAACAGTTCTGTCATCTGTAAAGTACCGTACAGATGTTAGAGTCATTTCACTACCGACCGTGCTTCAGGCTGGATCAAGCACTTAAGCATCATTCAGTGCAAGCATGTCTAACTTTGCAGCTGGGGGGCCTCAAGTTTGATGTGCTTGATTCAGTGCATAACTGTCCTTGCCAATAAGCTAATGCCGTTCTCTGTATTTGTTGTTGTGAAGTATTTAACGTGGAAATCATTTTATACGCTGATTTCACCTTGTTTATGTAAAGCACTGGGGTTAATTTGTGGGTTTAAAGACTAAGGGGATACAATACTTATTACATTTAAAGCATTTAGCTTGCAGCCAATTCCACCTGTTCCAGCTTCAACTCAGATTGCCTTTCTTTCCTTAATTTTTAAGGGGAGTCTGCAGCATTAAGAAGCTTACTGCTCAACCCACACCTTAGACAGCTGATGGTCACCCTCGATCAGGGGGACGACAAGGCCAAGCTCATGAGAGCCTGCATGCAGGAGCCCTTGTTTGTGGAGTTTGCCGACTGCTGTTTAAGCATCGTGGAGCCATCCCAGAATAAGGATCCTTAAAGTGGATCATGGTGCTGCCTGCTCCTTCTCCCAAGAGGCAGGCAGTGTTTCCAGGACGAAGACCGGCGGATGTGGGGTAGGTCACGCCAGCGCCAGTCTTCACCTCCGTTGCCGTGGGCTTAGGTGTCAGACGGACAGCACTCAAGTGGCACACATTCAAATGGTTGTTTTTAAGTTATTTATTTTTGGTACAGTTGTAGATTTTGTGAGATAATTTATCAGGTTTCACACCTTTGAGTGAAAACTTGCTCAGTGTTACTAAATAAAATCACGATGTGGTTCTGTGGTACACTGCATTGTTCATCATCCTTGATTCATAATTTAATTGCTTGAAATTAAATAAATCAACAACATATTAAATAGTAAAATTTTGTTCCTTTTAAAGGAACTAAATGCAGAATTTCCCCAGCCAAGATTTTAGAGCTGATCTCAAGCTGCCTGTTCTGTTTGTGGGGAGTCAGAGTGGGGGGTACCCCACCATAGCAACAGACAGCTCTCAATCTTGTTTGATTGCAGTTGGCTCCGAGAATGTAGTTAAAATGTGGCCCTGCTGTTTCTTAATCTTGGTTTGGGAACTATTGATACTAACCCTGACAGCTGTCAGAGCTTGAGATGGAGGCTGGAGCCCCAGGCACCCCTGGCCCGCACAGCCCTGGCCCGCAGGCAGGCAGGAGCCCTCACTCGCACAGGCCCGGGAGGCACTGGGAGTAGTTTGGCAGCTGTGTGTTGATTAAATGTCTTTGGCAAGGCAGCTGGCAGGAAAGGCACTGCAGAAACAAAGGCACCATGGGTTGCCGGCCAGGTAAGGATGGAAGGTGAGAAGAGATCACCCGTCGCCCAGTCTGTGTCTTTCCAGCAGAATCTGATTAAAGCCAGTAACACTGTCGGACGAAGGTTCAGGGCAGATGTCAGCATAGCGCAGCGGAGACTTTCTGCAGTGAAACTTGATCGAGCCCTGGGGAGAGAGAGAAGTGGCTTAACTCCGGCTCCCAGGAGAGCCAGGGCCTAAAGGAACCTCACAGAGCACATGCCAGGGTGCAGGGGAGTGTGTGCTGCATGAGAGTCACGGCAGCAGCAGGACTGAACTAACCAACATGTTTTTCAGTTGGTTAAGTGGCAAAGTCCAGAGCGGTATTAGGATATGAAAGTTCACATCCCTGCAGTGAGAGAGAGAGGACAGTAAAGCGCTCCCCTCCCAGAAGTATCACCTGTCTCAGCCCTAATGCAGCTTAACACCAGAAGGTCGAACAGTTGGATTTCTGTTTACACTGTGTGGTCCTGGGAGATTTTACCCAGGTTCTGGCCTACAGTAATTCCTCTGGCAAAAAATTCAGTTTCCTTCCTTCTGCCTTGTCGATAGCATGTAATCCTTGAGTGTTTGCCTGTTTTATATGCTGGCTGACTTTTTCCCTGGCTGCCCATAATATAAAAACACAGGGCACTCGGACCAATGACTCACCTGCTTGTCATTTCCTTAGGTGGAAAAGGAGAGAAACCAAGTAACATAAGTTGGGGAAAACCTGGTGACAAATCCAGCGTCACTGGAGGGAGTAAGCTGTCAGCACAACCCAAGTTTTTTCCAAGTGTGGGACTAAATAAAAGGTAACCCTAGAAAAGTGGTCGCCAACCTTTCGGACCTCACAGACCACCCGCAGCAGACCGCTGCTCCAAAGGTTTCCTTAAACCAGCGGTGGCCAACCTTTCGGACCTCACGGACCACCAGTTAGCGACCGCTGCTCCAGAACACTTAGAGGCGGTTTCTAAGGCGATGAAAAGGCCCTGGAAAAGCCGGAGTTGTAACTGCAGCAGTTGGGAAGCTTAGGCTCTGGTTTCCCCAGTAGGGTTAGGACGGCTCTTGTCCCAGCCCCAGTCCTGCTCCCGCAGTGGATTCCTGGGCCTGGCCTCCGGCCTTCTACAGTGAGACGTGAGGGACCCAGAGCTGCCACCCATCCCGTCACAGCTTACCTGAGGCAGTGCTCGGATGGACGCGACACCGTCTTGCTCTTGTGCTGTCTGGACAGTGTAGCTACGGGGACTGCTGGGGGGGAGCTGGAGGCAGGCCCAGACCACCAGTTTCCTCTGAAAGCCGTGCACACCCTCGGCTGCGTTGGCCAGGACCAGTCCCAGGGGCCAGAGGCGGATTATGGCCCCCGGGAGCCAGCTCTGTGCCTGGGGCAGCGGGAAGGAGCTTGGGGAACGGGGAGTTTGAAACAAGTGTTTTTCTTCTACACCATCCAGTTCTTTAGAAGCAAGGAAGGCCATTCTGATCTTAAAAAGAGAACACCACATTATAGCTTTTATCAGCTCTTAATGGAAACCAAAACCCTCTTTAATAAGTCAGCTTAACAAGGTGAACTGAAGGGCACCTGGCTGTGATCGCTGGATGCCTTCAACCAGACTGGCTCTGTGTGGCAGAACTTTATACCCAAGGCAGGTGGGCCTACGCCTTACATGGGCTACTTTAAAAAATACCTTGGTGAGATCTAATTGATATAAAATCCACTCCGTTTAAGAGTCTTGTCACTCCATGGTGTTTAGCACGTTCCCAGTTGCTTAGGCACTTCTACCGTCACAGCCACCCTGCAGTGCAGGTGGGGCCCACTTTGTGCATGAAGAACACGAGACCGCCTTCTTTGCAGTGGCAGGGCCAGCGTTCCGACCGGGTCTATCTGGTCCCAAATATCCACAGGCAACCCCGATACTCACTCTCCACTTCTGCCACGCGCGCTTGATGACTGTGGCAGCTACGTGCAGCCTCTGGACGTGCTTCCGCGTTAACCAGGAGCGAGTGGCTAGAAGGTTGCCCAGAAACAGGAAAGAGTACAGTGTTCATTACAGTTCTTGTGACCTGGCTGTGCAGCGACACCAGAGCTGCCCTAAAAGTCTGAAATAGGTGTTTTTTCAGTCCGTGGCTATTTGCACTCTTCCCTAAGGTAAGGTACTAAAGTCAATACATGAATCAAAATTGGCCCTCACATGCCCACAGACTTGGAGGTGCCTATACCTTGAAGGGGCAGTTAGGAGAGGGCCAGCTCCCACCCTAGGCTCAGCTGGCATAATGCCCAGGGAACTGCCTGCTTTTTTTAAATTTTTAAAAATATTTTTAAATATATTTTATTGATTTTTTACAGAGAGGAAGAGAGAGGGATAGAGTTAGAAACACCGATGAGAGATTCATCGATCAGCTGCCTCCTGCACACCCTCCACTGGGGATGTGCCCGCAACCAAGATACATGCCCCCGACCGGAATCGAACCTGGGACCTTTCAGTCTGCAGGACGATGCTCTATCCACTGAGCCAAACCGGTTCCGGCTGCCTGCATCTTTTAGAATTAGTTCTGTTTTTTGGAAACCCAAATTTGCTTGCTTTGTGAATCCATGAATATCACCAGACACCCACATGCTGGTAAAAGTAATAACTACCAAATGGTAGACTGACCATGATACTTTCTTCTTGAAATTTCAGCACTTTTTTCTGTTTGGTATAATCATATTCAGAAAAAGGACTATTCCAAAAAATATGAATACATTTGGATTGTGGAATTCTAAAAAATGAAAATGTTTAAAGACACATAAAAGTCAGCTGTTACCTCACCAAACCACATAGTTCTATGGTATTTTCTTATGCATTGTTTTATATGCACAGAAATGCACCTTACCCCTATGTAGTTTGGCACCCAGGTTAGAACATCATATTGGAAGTGGTTTTCCATTAAATTTAAAGTTTAAGTATTCAAAAAGACTTCTTAGCTACTTCATAAGGATGGTCCATAACATAGCCATGATTCCACCACTGGCAAATTTTTGGGTGGTTTCTAGTATTTTTATTTGACTGCCGTTAACAATGTTCATACATTTCTTCCTTTGATGAATCAAATCTTGTCAGGTTTTTACCTTGTTAAACTCATTAAAAGCCCTGGAGACCAGCAGAGTTGTCATAAAGGGAAAGAAAGATGAGTAAACAGCTCTCTAGGTCTGGGAAAGGGAATTAAAGAGATTTTTAGCCTCCACTGCCTACATAGCACCCGTATTTGTGGTGTGACCTGGTTTTCACTGAACTGGAAAGACGCTTTGGGTAAGAACGGGAGTGTGAACCCCAGCGCACCACAGGACGTGCCACCAATGCCTTGAGGCTGGGACACTGTCAGCTTTGGCGTCTGGGGACTCAAGGGACAGCATTCAAAGGAACGTAGGGTCTGCAGTCACTGATCAGAGCTGCACTCAAGGCATCTGTGGGCCTGGAACGAGGCTACGTGCCCAGGGCCCCAGTCCTACCTGCCTGGATGAGCACGGCAGCCCGCCTCTGCCTCTCCTGCTTGCGATGCCGGTGTCGCCTCCAGCCAGCCTGGATGCAGCGGGCACACTGCTCCAGCACCTGGGCACGCCTGCGTTCCAGGAGCTCCAGCTGGGAGAAGGGGCATCCACTGAGGTCGTCAGCCCATCCTGCCCCTCTCCTGAGGAGAGCCCAGCCCGGCCTGCTGAGAGCACACAGCTGTTCCTGTGACCTCTGCTCCTCTGAAACCAGCTTACCGTGGAGTCCGTCATGAACACCTTGGTCCTGCCACAGTGCAGTGTGGCTGGCGTGGCCTGCACCGAGTCGCCCGTTGTGGCTGCTGCCCCGGGTAGAGCGGGCAGAGTGCGGAGTATGTCCTGGAGCAGAGGCTGCAGCGTGGCCTCCTCGGCCTGTGGAGACCATTCTGAGGGAGGGAGGGAGACAGAGGTCCCGTCAGTGCTGCGTCATCTCCACACTTCTGTGGCCTTAAGAAACTGGTTCTGGTCTCCCTAGCATTTTACAGGCCTCTTTGTTCTTGTCTCTAGCCATTTTTACCTTTTGTTTGTGGGGGAGAAACCAGGGGCAGCCCCTCTCATATCCCTCAGGCCCCTGGCTGTTATGAGGAGTCTTGGAATCCCCCTGTGGCTGTGCCCTGGACTGGCCTGCAGCCTCCACTCCTGTGGGTCCCTTTGGGCAAGTGACAAAGGGCACTTGGTGCCCCAAACGTGCTGAGGGCCAAACAGGGCAGTAGGGCCACCCCCTCCGCCCTGACAGCTCACTTCCTGCCATGGAAGGGAAAAGAGGACAGATTCTGGGCCTGTGGAGGCCCTGGGACCCCCTGCCGACCTGCGTCACAGGGCTGACTGCTGTGGAGGGAGGTTTACCTGAGGCTCTGAACACCTTTGGCTGCTCAGAACCTCTCTGGAGACAGAGGCTGCCAAAGAAGATACCGCAGACGAGAAACAGCAGCAGAATCAACCAGAGCCCGGAGACGTGGGCGAGAGACAGAGCAGAGCAGACCATGGAGAGAGGAGGAAGAGCGGTGGGGAGAAAGGTGAAAGGAAAGTGACTGACTGTGCCCAAGACAGAAAAACAAAGCAGAATTGTCCCAACTGGCCCCAGGGTAAGGCTGTGTAAGTGGGGGGAGTGGTTACCGCTGGGCTGGGATCATACTGGGCGGAGCCTTGCACCACTTTCCCTCCTGTGCTGGGGTCACAGCCTCAGAGATAGCCACAAGCCCACAATCCTCCAATCAGGGTCACAGGCCAGAACTTTCCCTTGAGACCAAAGTTTGGGGGAGAACCCCAGCAGGTTCAACAGCTCCCCGGCTACTTTCTCCCACTGGCCAGGCAGAGCTCATTTTAATAATTATTTTAACTAATTACTTCCTTTCCTTTTCCTCTATATCTCATTAAATGCTTGCCCAGTCCGACTAGTTTCTTCCCAATATTTCCTGACTGTGTCCACATCTCTAGCTTCTCTCTACTCCTGCCAACTTAACAGCCCTACCATGTGGCCCCCACAGTAGTGTCCAGGAAGCATGAGGAGTGCCCCATCTACCCAGAAAATAAAGTCCAGCTTCTGTGACTCTGTCCCATTGTCACCCAGGCTCACTTCCCACCACTCTCTGCCCCTACAAGCCAGTGACGAGACTGGGTGACTGATGGGCCCCACTCACCTGGGCGCCCTTCATTGAGAGTCGGGCTCTGGGGGCCCGGGGCCATGCGAGGACGGAGCCGCCTCAGTAATGCGTACCGTTCCACAAAGTTCCGGTGAGAGACCCTGGAAGCCAAAGGGGGGGAAGAAGAGAATGAAGCGACTTCATCCATGGACACAGTGCTCAGGTACGACGGGAGTAATTTATTTAATCTGCTCAACACCCAGGCCTGGTGCTGCCCTGGCTATACTGCATGGCCGGGGGCTGTAGCTCTGGAGAGATTACTCTAAGGGTCTGCTCTTCCTGGGCCCTTTCCTAGAGGACTTGCTGCCTGCCTCCTTCCAAGGGAGGCAGGCAGCAAGTCCTCTAGGACTCCCCACCCCCCCCCAGACCACTCCTACCTCACACCCCCAGTGCTTGGCTGCGTCTCCACTGTCCTGACCCACAGCCTCCTCCACTTATCCTGATTTCTCTATCCCCTTGACATGACAACCTTCTCTAAACAGCTGGTGACATCTAATATCTGCCCTTCCTCTAAGTTTGGCTTCTGTCCACAACACTGCACCAATGTGGCTCTTGTTTCAGCCATCAGCAAGCCACTCAAGTTACTGTTGCTAGTTTCTTGTCATCCCCCCTCTAGGAATGTGAGCATTCCTCAGGGCATGGCCCCGACCCCTTCTATCCCCGCTGAGGTTTCCTCCTTGTTTGTGGTGTTGAGACCCTCCAGTTCTTAGAGCTCTGCCGAGTCCGGGCCTGTCTCTCAGCCATTTCAAACCTGACCCTCCCACCCTCCAACCTATGCCTTCCTCAAACCATCTCGCCTCCAGGAATTATCCCCCATCCACCCATTTGCCTCAGAGGGAAGCCTGGAAGTTGACTTCCCTGCCTAATACCCACCGTCAACCAGTCCACAGTCCTCTTTCTATCACAAGCCGCACCAGTTTTACCCACTGCTCTCCAGTGCTCACTGCTGCCACCCTCATCGGGGACACCATCTCGCCTGTCCGCCTGTAACAGCCTCTCACTCCTCTCCTCTCCTCTCCTCTCCCTTCTCTGACCCTATGTCCAACCCCCATGTGGCAGCCATGGGAGCACAGCTCTCCCTCCTCAGAATGCCCAGCAGCTTCCACAGCACCCAGGACAGACTGAGTCCCTCAGGTCTGGCCCCCATCCCTCCCTCCCCTTTTCCCAGTTCTCCATGCTCCAGTCACTTAAGCACCTCTTAGTGCCTAACCTGTCCCTAGCCTGGAAAGCTCTCCTCCCCAAATCTTCCCATAGGACCCCTCCTGGACCAGCCTAAGGATACCCTTTCCCATTAGTCTACCTAATAACATTTTTTTCTTCCCAAGCATTAACTTTATACTTTTTGTTCTTCCCCAAGAGGGCAGACTCAGACTTCCTTATTCACTGGTATATACTGGAAACAGTGCCTAGCACAGTATCGTGCACAGAAAGTGAACGGGTAAATGACAAGCACAGTCCCTTGAGTTGAGGTTGACACCTGTAGACCTGCCCTTTCTCTTTATCTCCACATCTGGCTCTTGGCCGGGCAGGCTCTTGTTGGGCCCGAGTCCCGAGCTCTACCCTGACGTTGGCCCTGCCCCTGCAGTGCTGGGTCTACTCACCGGATGGGGAAGCCGGCGGCACTGATGTGGATGGTCTCCACGAGGCCACAGGCCTCCAGCTGGCTCAGGACCTGCAGGGGTGGAGAGTCAGCATGGGGCCGGCAGGCCAGAGACCCTGCCAGCGTGGAGTGGACTGCAGGGTCTCCTGAGGGTCCATGGATGGAGGTGTACACTCTGGGGCTGGGGCAGTGAGAAATTAAGAAATATCTCCCTGCTAGAAGGCTCCCTGCAGCCCCAGGTCCCCTATGTGATGCATGGCTTCTGACACAGCTGAGGCAGCTGCTGGCGTGGCTCTTACCATCCCCGCAGTGCAGATGCTCTCTGCCTCATTTGTTTTGTTTATTTTATTATTGGCCAGGCAATTAAGTGAGTCACAGCTGTGGGGCATGAGAGGTTGTTTTACTGTGAAGAGCCTCCTGGAACCTGAACCATGGTCTTGACCACAGAACAGAGTGGTCCTGGCTGTAAGCCCTAAGGTCACATCTACCAGTTGACTGGGACACTCCAGCATCGCCCAGTACTCACACCTCATCCACATCCCGTGGAGCCCGGTACCCTGAGCAAAGAACAATTGCTGGCCCTTTTTATGCAAATTAAAAAAAAAAAATCTAGAATGTAAGGTGAGACAAACTTTCAGCTAATTACAAGAGACAGCCATTCTTCTGGGGCTCCAGTCTCATCAGGGCAGAGCTCAGTGAGAAGACCGCAAGAGGCACCTGAGCTCTCCTTCCTTCCTCAGGTCACTGCAGTGCAGACCACACAACCATACATGCCTGTCTTCCCAGCTCTGGGGAGACAAGGCCCCCTAATGTCAGGCCCAGCCTGAGAGACCCCCTCTGGTCACTGCACTCGGAGCGGATGTCCTGCCCTTCACCCCCCCAGGACCTTTGCCAGAAAGGGCTCTCTGCGAAGCAGCTTTGGTTCAGTGTGAATTACCTCCTCCCGGAGGAAGGTCTGTGCCTGGCCCTTGCTGTTGGGCTTGATGCAGCGAATGTAGTGGGGCGTGGTGCTGTGCAGAACCTGCAGAAGCTGCTCCAGGGAGGCCTGCAGAGGGGAGAGCAGGTCCGTCAGGCAGAGGATGGAGCTGCTGGGGGCATCAGCTGGGTCTGGTTAGAGACTGCATCAAACACCTCCTGCCCCAAGACCAGGACTTCATGTGCCCTGGGATGACTACTGTAGGCTCTTACTGTGTCCAAGCCCACCCGTTCCTGACGTCCCACTGCTCCTCACTCTGCCTCCAGGGACCTTTCTTGAACTGTGACCCTCCACCTGGTTGGTCTCTGCATCTGGTCTCAGGGTTCCCCACTCCCCCCAATCTTCCTAGAAGAGAGCAATCTCAGAACCCCCAGCCATTCACTCAGGAAATAGCTGTTATTAAACCAAAGCCTGTCCTGTGTGCAGGAAACTGAAGAGCTATGACCGGGGCAGTCTGCTGCTGTCTCAGAGCCGGTCTAACGAGTCACAGGCACTGGACGGGCACCCTCAGTAGTGTCTGAGGCCGGACAGGAAAGTGCTCTTCAAACCTGGGCTCCCCTGGGTGCCTTCTCAAGGAGATGATGATAATGCAGAACTTTGAAGGATGAGAAGGAATAAACTAAAAAGACATGGAGGGGGGAGGGGGGAAGCAGGGGGAGGGGGGAAAGAAAAGGGTGGGGAGAGGAGCAGAGTGTGGTGAGAGACAGTAGAAAGTATAAGATACGGGAGGACTCAAACCCGCTCTGGCCAAGGACAAAGTCTGAGCAGGAAGCTGGAGAACTGGGAATGGGCCAGGTCACGGGTGCAGGTACCTATTGCTCTTCCACAGCCCCCCATAAGCAGTGGGTGAGAGACCCCTGCACCACCCACAGGCCCCTGGGCTTCCCATCATGGCAGTTATGCTAAGTCTGTGTGTCTGTCTCCTGTCTCTGTCTTCACACAGGACTGTCCACTCGGTGTGAACCCAGACCATCAATGTTCTCCAGTAAACAATCCTGGGAAGTGCTCGGTAAACATTTGAGACTGAGGAGTGACCCAAACATGTCACGTCAGCACCACCAGACCCACCTTGAACTTGGACACCACGGTCAACACTGGGGTCCTGCTCTTGCCAGAAGGCTCCTCCTGGGACTTCTCTTCTGGGTCAGTAGGGAACAACACCTTGAGCAGGGGGTCCTGGGATTGCTGCAGGAGCCTGGTCACCTCAGGGGGCACAGGGTCCTATTGGGAGAGGACGAGAGCAGTGGGTGAGGGCAGGTGGTGTGCTACTCAGGGCTGTCCACAGGCCTGCCGGCCTGCTCACCCAGGCCCCAGAGGAGGGAGTTCCAGGGTAGGACAGGCCCTGAGTCCGGGAGACAAGCTGGTCGCCTATGAACCAGTAACCCAGTGTGACCTGGGTCATTTCTGGGCAGGACGTGCCTGATTAGCAGGCCTCAGGCAGATGGCCCGAGAGGTGACCTGGGTTCTGGGAAGATGTTCAGGAGGGAGATGCACCACAGGAAGCTGCGTGTATGGGCAGCAGTGACTCAGCATGCCGTTTACCCCGGTCCCCAGGGCCGTGGCCCAGCCTCACCTTGTTCTTCTCCACCAGGCCTGCGGTGTGGTACCGCACAGGCCCCGCGTAATGCGCCACAATGAAGCTGGGCTCCCGGCTGAGCTTGTCGCGGCCCAGGCAGGGGCTGCCTGCCAGGGCACTTTCAATGCGTGTCTGGAGCTGGGCTGCACTGCTTGGCCGGTTAAGGCGGCATTCCTATGTGGGGCGGGATAAACAGTCGGCCACAAAAGTGAGAGGGCTCCCCACACCCTCACAGTCTCCACCCCATCGTCCCCACGGTAGCGGAGTTGTCACATAGGCAGTACCGTGACCCTGAGTGAAGGAGTACGGGAATCAGGAAACCCATTTGGCAGATGGGGAGACAGAGGCACAGAAAGGCATTGACGAGTCTTCAAGGTCCCAGAAAAGCCCAAAGCCCACCTCTGCTGCTCAGCACACTACTGACGCTCCCACCTCGTTTAGGAGGGAGCAGATGCTGATGGGGCTCCCCTCGATGAGGTCCAAACAGGTCTGGTTGTCCTGGTAGTTGACAAATGACCACTCCAGGCCCTCCAGTGCGTACTCCTCCTAGAGGGCAAGGTGAGGGGGCAGGAGGCAGCTAAGGGCTGAGGCCCAGAAGGCCATCCTATGGCTGGCCTCAGCAGCACCAGCTGTTCCAGCATGGCATCAAAGAAGGCATTAAAGGCTAGGTCCTGGGGGCCAGGAAGAGAGAGGATCCCCTACCCTGCCACACGCTCACCTGCTGAGCCCTTAGGTAGTGAGCCACAAAGTGCTGTTGCAGCTTCTCATTGGCATAGTTGATGCACAGCTGTTCCAGACTGTTGTCAGGAAATGACTCAAAGCCATACACATCCAGCAGGCCTGGGAGGGGGGGGGCGCGGGTTAGGGGAGAACCCATGGGGTCACTGCAGAGGCTCAGGGTGAAGCTTCATCCTTGGCAGCTGGGGATGAGGCAGAGTGAGCATGACACCCGCAGTGGGCAGAGCACCGTACCCCACCCCAGGGTGCCCATCTGTACCTCAAGCCCCGTTAGAATTCACAGCAGGAAGAAAGACTGAATGCGTGTGAGGGGCAACCCAGGGCACCAGGTTGAGCTTGTCGTGGCTGAATCCTTAGGTCCTGGTCAGCCCCTTGAGGGCACCGGGTCCCAGGGAACGTTTTCTGCATCCAGCCCAGTTTGGAGGGGCTGGCCTCACCAGCCCAGTTGGTGTCCAGAATTCCACATTCTGTGAACAAACTCACTGGTGCCTCTAAGCTTTACTGCCTCCCCAACCTGATATTCTCTACCCAGGTTCCAACACGGTTCTCTCTCACTCATCCCACTACGCTCACAGACAAGCGCCATCTGAGTCTGCCTGGTGAGCTTGGGACGAGTCAGAGGTGAGCCGGTGAGTACAGAGATGTCCTTGCCCAAACACTGGCGGGCAGATGAGGAGAGGGGGAGGCAGGAGAAGGAAAGGAGCTGCCAGAGTTAGCACAGTGGGCCCGGAGCGGCCCTGGTCCTTTTTAGAAGGGGTGTTCCTAGCGGGGAGGCCATGCTACCTATGAAAGTGGTCCAGGAGTCGGGGGCCGCATAGATGCTGCTGTTGATCACCGATACCAGCCAGTCGAACAGCCTATTGGGGTTGAGGAAGAGGAGACTCTGGTGAGAGAGGGTCAAGATGAGTTTGAGGGGTGGCAGAGCTGCTCCTCCAGCCAGGGTGCCACACCCAGGAGAGCCAAGTTGCCATAAGCACATGCACATGCACATATACGTGTTCCATCCCTAATTTCAAAGGTGCCACTTGACACCCTTACATGGCATCATGAAGGTTCTCAGAACCCAGGGTGAGAAAGCACCCATAACCACATGGCCAGAGGGTGGACATGCCCATATAACCCATTAGGAAAGGTCAGGACCTCACCCTACCCTGTTCTGGGCTCCCACTTGCTGCTTGCTGGGTTGCCCTGCACTTTGGTCTGAGGTTCTGGCTCTACCACCATCTATCACATTCCCCAGGTGCCTACAAAGAGCCGAAACACAAGGACACATGGGTCTGCACCTGGAACTCTGAGGACCCCAGACCACCGTGGTGGCCTGCATTGCCAGCGAAGAGGTAGGCAGGCTCTCCTCACCAATCACCAAAGCTGTGCCAATTTCCCCATGCAGAGCACCCTGAATGAGGCCGAGGGCCTTGCTTGGGGAGTCCCAGGAGCGACTCCCTGCTGTCCCCAAGGATCTGGGGAGCGGGGACGGGAACCATCTGCTGTGTCTGGCAGCCCTCACCCTGGGCCTGGGCCTGTTGCATGGCAGTGTCTGGTTCAACTCCAAAGAGGGGAGAACTGGAGGCAGCAGGGGCCCAGAGCGCTCACCGTGCGTAGATCAGTTTGGCCAGACAGTCTCTGCGGGTGTCGCACTCGGCGAGGGAGCAGGGCTTCCGGAACACCTGCTGCTGCCTGCCCGCCCTGATGGTCCTGATCCGCAGCGTCTCCAGCAGCGGGTCCTCTGGGAGCCAGAGCAGCGAGGCCGACGTTCTGACAAAGCCTGGGAGGGACAACCCTTCCATCCACACAGCCGCCTTCACAAGGCAGTGAAGTCATTGCTGTGGAATCATCACCCACCCAGATGAACGCAGCAACCTTGCTGCTAGGCGGAGAGACCTGCCGAAGGCAGAGGCAGGACATGAACCAGGTCTTCCGTGTCCCAGTCCACATTGCCACGTGTGGGACAAATTATAAACCCTCCTACTCTTGTTTGCTCCTGTGTAAAATGGGGACAATGCTGCCTGCTTCAGAGATGGGGTAAGGAGTAACTTATCCAAGGCAGGACGCTACAGCTGATGTTTAATCAAGGGCATCGATTCCAAATTTCACCCTCTGGCCTCCTACCCAATCCCACCGGTGCTGGCTCTTTTCTGGGCAGGACCAGCCCTGCTCCCTGGGTCTGTGACCAAAGCCTGAGGCACAGCCCCTGCCACCCTTGCTCTCACCCCTGGCATCGTCCGTCAGCTGGCAGGGCTGGGCTTCATCCTCACAGTCAGCAAACCGGACATTGCCGAGGTGCAGCAGTCCAGCCAGGACCTGAGGGGCAGGAGAAAGGAGACACACAGGGGGCACCTTGTAAGGGCTGGAGTCCGGCCTGGAAGGCTTCTCTTCTGCTAAATATAATCACAACAGAAGAATAATAGCAGCTCCCAGCTACTGCCCATTTGCTGCAGGACTCTGAGACACGTTACATGCATCATCTTGGTTAATCTTTTTTAAAAAAATACTTTTATTGATTTCAGAGAGGGAGAGAGAGAGACATCAGTGATGAGAGAATCATTGATTGGCTCCTGCACGCTCCCTACTGGGGATCGAGCCCACAACCCTGGCCATGTGCCTTTGACTGGACTCGAACCTGGGACCCTTTGCTCCGAGGCCAACGCTCTATCCACTGAGCCAAACCAGCTAGGACTTGGTTAATCTTTTCAACATCAGTGAGGTGAGTGCTGCAATGATGTCCATGACACAGATGCGAAGGGGCAGGTTAAATGAGAACCGGGCAGTCTGACTACAGAAGCCTCCAGGGCAGCTGGCGGGCCCCCAGGTCACCGTGGTCTGTCCCTCTGCCTTCCCCTCTGGAGCAGGCTGTAGGACACGGCTCCTGTTCCTCATGAGCAGGCTTGCTTCTGTGGAGCTGGGCTTGGACTTCCTTTGGTTCTCTCTCAGCACAGTTGGGCTCCGATGGCCCAGCCGAGGGGAGGATCTGTGACCTCCTGTCTAGACATCCTACTGTTGTCCCTCTGGCCAAGCGCTTGCCTGGCAGTGCCCACACTGGCTGTGATCCCCTCCCTGCCTGAGGAGCCCACCTGGAGATGGAGGTCACTTTCCACTGCACTGCCACCTCCCTGCAGGGGCTCCCGTCTCTGCTGCCAGCCTATCCTATCTACTCCCTCCCGCTGCTCTGGCGGGTGAGGAGGTGAGGGAGCAGGAGGTGGTTAGTCAGCAAAGACAGATGGGAGGAGAGTGGCCACTAATGGGGATGAGAGGAGCCCAGGTCGCCTGGGTCAGCATGTCCGGAGAGGAGGGGGAAGAAGGTGGGGATTGGACTCACTCCGCCTGGTGCAATTCTATCAGTATCAGTGACCTTGGGCAGGTCACTTTACCTCGCCAGTCTTCTCAAGCATAAAGTAGGAATAACTCCCTACACACAGGCCTGTTGAAAAACTCGTGAGCTAAAGAGTGTTAATGTTATTTTAAAATTCCTACACACCAGAGCCCATTAGCTGCCCTGGGCAAACGTGGCAGTGTTATTTTTCTACTCTGACTGTTGCAGTACCAGCTGACCCAGGCTCCTTGCCCTCTGAGCTCTGGCGCTCACACTGCTGTTTTATATACAGAACTACGTGCTCTATGCTCCTCGCACCAACACTGTGTCCCGGCTCAGTGGCTCAGAGGAGTGTCCACTTCCTGGCGACTGCAAGGCGGGGCCCAGAGTCTCAGATCCTCAGGAAGACTCAGGTTCAGAGGAGGGGCTTCCTGAGACCTCAGGCAAATGTAAGTGCCATGGCTTTCCTTCTGACCTTAAAGATGTTGTTCTGGGTGGGGGTGTCGATGCCAAGATGAAGCATGGCCTCTCTGGTCACCTCAAAACAATCCTCTGAAAAGAAACCCAAGTCACAGCCCAGCGTCAGGACCGGAGGTCAGCAGGGGCAGGGAGGGTGAGGGAGGCAGGCTGTGAGCAGAGGGGGTGGGTGCTGGGTAAGGCTCCCCCTACCTTCCAAGGTCCTGTGTGGGTTGGGCAGCCAGGAGAAGGCGGCTCCCTCGGGGAGGTGCCACTGGAGCCTCTCGTCTGCACTGGCTCCTTTGCAGATCTGTGGGAGGGGGGAGGTTGCTGAGCTGAGGTGCGAGGGAAGCCCAGGCTTGTTTAGGCCTGGGGTGGAGATAAAAGGAGTGAGAAGGAGAAATGGCAGTGGCATCGCAAGACTGTAGAGCACCCAGGGTCGACACGGGGCAAAAGCAGCAGCAACCTGTCCTCATGTGTACAACCCGGTGCCCAACACCACCTGAGGAGGCCTGTGTCTGAGGAAAGCACAGCTCCTCTCTGGGGAGGCCCCAGGCCCAGCCTGAGAGCCGGGGACACACTACCCATGCTTTGGGGGACCACCCGTCTGATGAAAGAGGCACAGCTCTGGGGAAGTCCTCCTTCTGTTTGGAGGAAACAGTTGCCATTCTAAGGAGAGTCCTCGGCACCGTCTGGTTTGATAGAGGAGGTAATACACATCCTCATGCCAAACCATCCCAGAAGCCCAGGTCCAGTGTGCGGCAGTGCTGCATAAAGTCTGCTGGAATAAGTGGTGGCACCACTGGAAGCCAATGAAAGAGGCAGGCATGGGGCAGGAGGAGGGGCACAGACCTGGTAGAAGATGTGGAAGTTCCTCTCACTGGAGGCCTGGCAGGCCACGCGAGTTTTCTCTAGGAGGTAGGTCTGGACTGCAGCTCCAGTCATCTGATGGGCCCTGGCACAAGCAGGCCAGAGCCCATTAGTTACCCATTCATTCCATAGGCACTTACTGTGTGCCAGACTGCAACCCCCCATCCCCACCAGGCTCTTCCACCTAGCCAATGGGGGTCATGAGGACGAGGGACTACTCAGCAGGCCCTTGAGGGGTACGGGACATTCCCCTGTAACCAGCTCATGTGGGCAGAGCCAAGGCTTCTGTAAGTCATTATGCCCCATCCCAAGGCAGCAGCAGAAGCCCTGCCAGGTTCAAGCTCAGCGTTGTGGCTCACAGAAGTGGCTGTTTAACTATAAGTCCCCAAGCAAGGGTAGAAGCCAGGAGGAGCACACAGGCTATGACAAGCATGCTGTCCCAGGTTCCCCAAGGCTGGAGCAGCTACAGTTCTCTAGATTCAAAGATCACCTTCAGGGTTCACTGATCCCATCTACATGCATGCCAGGAGGAGCAGGGTTCTGCCCACAGGGCTGGCCCAGGCTAGAGACTACTCCAGCCACCTGCAGACTCCCTGCCCCCGACCTCCCATCAGCCAGGGCAGTGGCCGCAGCAGCAATTACCTGTTCATTTGGAGCTGGATGAACTTCCCAAAGCGACTGCTGTTGTTATTCCTCAGCGTACACGCATTCCCTACAGATCACACCTCTGTTTGTACCGCTCCCCATGTTTACAGAGTCCTCATGGGCCAAGTGGCTGCAGGTCTGCTGGGGCTAAGTCTCTGTAAAGCCATCTAAAAGCCCCTGTTTGGTTTCTATGCCACAGGGGACAGGACTAAGGAAAGAGCATTTGGGCTTCAGCAAGTGCGACTGAGGAGTTAGAAGAACTTCCTGGCAATGAACTGAAATGAGCAAGCCTAGGCAGCCAGGCACTGTCTTCTTTGAAGGGAAAGGATAAAAACAACAAGCTGTCACTACTGAATTAGACAGTAGGCTCCACATCTAGAGTCCCAACATGGACACTAACTGTTGCCCATCCTTAGACAAGTTCTCCTCTCCTCTGAACCATCAGGGTTAGACCAGAGGAGCCACAGATCCTCTCCAGCACCAGTTACATCTGCGTAGGCTAGAGGGAGGAGATGGCTGGATGACAGCATCTCTCCTGGAAAGAGGCTCAGGGTACCTGGAGGAGATTGGGAACCCAGGGCAGTGAATGCAACACTCATCCTCCAACCCCCAAAGAGAGGGTTTCACTCTCCTCTCCCTGGAAGGTGGCAAATCCCAGAGGACATGGGACGGAGGACACCGAGCTTACCAAACGCTTCCATGACAGGGTTGGAGTTCAAGATGCGCTGCTCGATCCTCTCTGCAATCTTGTGGCTCTCCCAGGATGTAGGTGAGGCAGCCACCACAGCGTAGAACTTCATCAGGCAACGGGACGTCCATGTCTGCGGCAGAAACAGCCCTGCGGGAGCCCTGCCCGAGTTCCCTCCACCTCTGAGCCTGCCTGAGGGAACGGTGCCCATAGCACAATCTCCACCAAGCGAGGTGCTAACCAAATGGGTGGATGCTGAATTCAACTGTGTCCGTGGGCAAAGCACTTCCCCCGCTCTGTGGGAGTGCTTACTTCTAACTTCAGAGGATGCATTAAGAAAAAGAAACAACGGGGCCTGGGGCAGAGATGGGACAACACACCTTGACCTGAGCAGGCTACTGTGTCTTAAGTATGAACAGATATTTGAGGATCAATAACTATTCAGTTAACTTCCTTTACATGGAATGACAAATATAAAAACAAATGGAGGAAAAGAAACTAGAAGGAAACAGTCAATGCAAGGAGCAGAAGACAAGTAAAATTATGAGATATTCTCAACAATAGGAGAAGATTTTGAACCTCTGAAATAAGACCAAGATACTGGAGGGAAATAATAGAGAACAAGAGAGTATTCTTAGAATTAAAATTTTGAACAAAAATTCAAAAGAATTGAAAGTTATTTAAAAAAAAAGGAAAAAAGGAAAAATTTTTTTTTGTAAAGATAAAATAAGAACTATCTTCCAGAAGACGGAACAAAATGTTAAGAGATGGAAGATTAGGTAAAAAAAAAAAAGACTATTAAACAATTAATCAGACTTACTAATAGGAGCTCCAGAAAGAAAATGGAGGGGAATGAATTATATATTAGATATACTACAAAAATACTTCCCTATGTGAAAAACATGAGTTTCCAAGTTAAAAAGACCCAAAGTATCCATCATAGACAGTAAAAAAAAAAAAAAAAAAAAAAAAAAAAAAGACCATGCCAAGATATACCACTGTTAGTTTTAATACCTACGGCTTTTGGAAAGTAAAATCACAATTTAGGGACTTTCAAAAGCAACACTCAAAAGGATATAGGAAAGAAAAGTATTTCTAACCTGAAATTATAAAACCCAGGCAATATATCCAATTTAAGACAGAATAAACATTTTTGGATGCGTAACTCAAAATTTTGCCCTTCATTTACTACCTTTCCCAGGAAGCTAGTAAAGGATGTGCTCCATAAATACAAAGCAGTAGGGGAAAAAGGAAACCATGGATCCCAGCGAGGGGGTTTATCGTGGACACAGCACTCTGACCCGGAGTGAGCAGAGAGCTCCCAGGTAGCAGCTGCACGGCAGTAGCCCCGGCAGCCGCCAAGCCAGATGGGAGCCGACCTGAGAGCTCTGGGAAGGGCACCTCGAAGAAAAGAAACCACCAGATGGACTTGCCAGCTGAACAAGCTGGAAAAGCTTTGGTGATAAGTTTGGTAATAATTTAATAGGCATGTAGAAACTAAACAAGGAGAAAACTGGGGTAATTATAGGAGGGAAAGTAAAAACTAGACAAGCAAATATAATCATAGATTACATGTTATAATATAAATACTGCCTATTAACTTAATTAGAAATCATGATAAAAGTACATATGCATTTGGGGGCAGGAAAATAAGACTAAATCCTTATCAAAGTAGGAAATGAAAAGATTAGGTCCAAAAATGGAGAGAGAAAAAAAAGTCACTAACAATATCATGCTGGTTAGAAACATGATAAAAACACCCAAACACACTGCTATAAGATGTAAAGTAGCCAGGGGGTTGAGAAATATGGGGCAGGGTTGTTGTTTTTCTTTGTAAGCCTTGTAATATCGATTGTTGAACTATGCAACTATGCTATTTAAAAATAAATCTACCAGGCCCAGCCCATGGCCACAGCAGCTGCTCAGTAATGGGTTACTGAGCTCTGGTTGCATGAGTCTCCGGCCAGGTCCAGCTGCAGCTCCCCAGAGGGACAGTGGGCTTTGTCCAGGATCTGGACATCTGTCATTGCACTGGCCACCTTGATACAAGTTTCTAAGATCTCCTCCCCACCCAAGTCCAAGTCCTCATCCCTGCAGCTTACTGCCTTCATCTGTTTCCTTGTCTATCTTTCCCAGCGGACTAAGAGCCCCCTGAAAGCCAGCTGCATCTCTGTTCCTCCCCCTGCCACTCCTCAGTGGCGAGCCCAGGGCCTTAGTACTCAGTGATTCCCTCATAGGTGAGTGTAGACAGTGGGGGTTTATGGTCCAAAGAATCCCTTGAGCAGGTAAGTTTGGTGGAAAGGGAGAGGTTGCTGCACGAGGCTTGCCAGGAGGGTGAGGCCTGGACCAGTAGCCTCCTCTGACCAGCTATGCAACTCCTCACCCATTCTTGTGCAACATTTGGTCTCACTTATGTGGTTCTGCTCCGCAGGGAGCCACATGACTCACCAGAGCTTCTGGCCCAAGGCACTGCCCCTGCCATCATGGGCAACACAGAGGATGCAAGGGGGCTACCTCAATAACCCTTTCCCGTAAGTAACCCCAGCTACCTCTCGTGTCTACTGCACTGGTTCATTTAACTCTCACAGAAGTCTCATGAGTCAGGTGTTGGTCCTCCTTTCCTTGCTATTTTATAGGTGAAAGAACAGGTTTGCAGAATTGAAATATCTTTCTGATGTGCTCTGAACCACTATGCTGGAATCCCCAGTAGCTATCTTTTGTTTCCATCGGTGTCAGAGCTGGGAGAGACTTACGTTGGGGAAATGAAGGCCTAGGAGGAAAGTATCTCACCTAGAGTTACATCAGAGCTGGTGGAAGAGCCTAGACTAGAATCCAGTCTCTTGTTTTCCTTTCCTGCCCACCACTACACACTGCCTCCCCGCTACAGCCAGCCTGTCCGGGGGTGACGAGGTAGCAAACGGCTCCAGGAGGAATGTCCCCCTCCCTCTCTGCCCACCCAGCAGGTCATGAAGTGGACAGGATGGGAAAGAGGCCTCCTACCTTTCCAGCGCCACTCTCTCCACTGACAATGATGGACTGGTTGACTGGCTCAATCAGGCTCTTGACATTCCTGTAGGTCTGTTCACCCACCGTGAAGATGTGGGGCTTCAGTTTCTGAAACAGCAAGGGGTGAAAGGTCATGTGAGGGAATGCATGGAAGGAATGCTGATGGCTGAGATGAGGAGCCTGCCAACAGCAGTGCCAGGAGGCTTCCTCCGGAAAAATGTCCTGGATGTAACAGTGTGAGGCCCAACTGTGGGGCCCCCCTGGTGGCTTTGCCCACTCGTCTTCTCTCAGTCTGGAAGCAGCGCTAGCCTTGAATACTTTATCCTCCCACCTTATCTTAATAGTCTTATTCTGCTCTGTATTATTTTGTTATTGTACTTTGCAGTTTGCAAAGAATTTTCTTTCAAGTTACTGCCTAAGACGTCTGTATTAGATGGGTAGCTAATCGTATTTTATAGATGAGAAATCTGAGGTTCCGAGGGGTTAAATAACCTTCCCAAGGCCACTCAGCAAGTAAGTGAAGCCATCTGACTTGCATTCCAAGGCCACTGTTCTCCTTTCCATCACCAAATAGAAATTGTCCTCCGTGTGCTAGGTATCAAGGTGGGCACTGGGAAAGCAGAGGGGACCATGACATGGCTTTTGCCCTTGAGGCAGATGGTCAGTGAGTATGGGCTCTTGGGTCAGACTTCACATGATTCCACCCCACAAGGATTGCTTACCCACAGCTTCCTGAAGGAGAAGGCACAGTTCTGGATGGCGTCAGAGCTGTCCCTCTCTCCATCAGCTTCTGCCCCAGTCACTTGTCACCTGGACTATTACCAAGTCTTCAGCTGTTCTCCCTGCCTCCTGCCTCACCTTCCTCAATGCAACTCTCCCAGCTTCCAGGGTAATTCTCCCCCCAGTGGGCTCCACTCAGTCCACCTCCGCTCCCGGAAGCAGCTCTGTGGACTCTCTGCCTGTTGTGATGACTCAGACTATCTCAGCCTCTCTTCCTACCTCATCTACTGTCTCTCTCCCCAAGAGCTCCTTCCTGCCAGCAAGTCTGCTCTTGCCTTTCCCTGAACACATGATGCACTATCACACCAGCGAGTCTATTCCCTGCCTACATGCCCCCACCCCATAAGAATTTATTCCTCTCATTTGAGATGAACATGCGCTGAGTTTTCTAGGGTAATCCTTAGCGCATTAATTGTATCTTTTCCCCAAACAGATGTTTGGGAAATACACAAACATATCTTTGTAAATCCTTTCCGATTAAACTCATAAATAAGGGGGAAAAAAATACTTTGCCCTATGTCCCTACTTTATGATCCAAACTCAGTTAAACAAATATTTACCTCTCACTTTGCACCACTGTCTTGTGCCCAAATTCCTCGAGCTCTTGATGGACAGGGCTGTGGCACCAGCATGGCCGATGCATAGATGGATAAGGACAGGGACGCGGCAAGGAGGCCTGAGGGGAGTCAGGGGAGTCTGGAGGCCCAGGAAGTAGCTGAGTCTTACCTGGGGCTGAGGAGCAGCGTGGTACTCTTTCATCAGATCTGGCGAGTAGAGCTGAGGGACAGGCTTGAAGGGGTTCAGAGCCACCAGGGTGCAGCCAGCATTGGTGTAGAATGTGTCTGCCATGTACCGGGCCTGCAGACACCTCAGGACTGAGGCAAAGGTGCTTTTAGCAAACTCTGGCCTAAATGTAGACATGAGCACACAGAGACATCTGCCTAACCGCACTCCCTCTGCAATCAGCCAAGAGCCATTAGATTCCAGCAGCTCCCTGATGAATAGGTACAAGATCTAATTAAGATGAACGCCAAATCTGGAGCAAAGTCGGGCCCGGGGAGCCCAGATGCAATTGCCAGGCAGGTCTGACGCAGTGTGTCTGGCTCCAGGTCAGGAGTCCTGCCTGCCCTGGTCTGCTCAGGGGAAGCTGTGCTGAATACCTACACCAGGGTGCCACCCTCTGGGAGAGGGCGCTCTTGAGGAGAGGGAGGCCCGTACCTGTCTCCAGCGTCACAGGATTCACCTTGGTGAGGTCATCCAGCAGGTGCAGGGGGGCCTCCTGGCCTAGGAACTCCTGCAGGTCTTCTCCGAGGGCTTTCCCGCCGGGGGCAGCAGGGCCTGAACTATGGCCATTCACCTGGGAGGGGGTAACAGGGCCAGGAGAGCTGGGACTCGGACCAGCTGGCAGCTGTGGAGGCGTGTGCAGTGGAGAGAGACTTGGCTTCCAGTATCTTAGTCTGGTTGGGTTCAAATTTCAGTTCTGCCCCTTATTAAGCCTGTGAGCCTGGGTAGGTGACTTAACCTCTCTGAGCCACAGTTTTTTTGTAAATAAAAGAAAATAAAGCCTGTTCACAGGGCTATTGGGAAGAAAAACAAGAAGCCATATAAAAAGCACTTAGTCCTTGGCACATAGTGAATCCTGGATAAATCAATAAATGCTATTACATCTCCTATACATGAGCTCTGGCTTCCAGGCTGGCCAGCTACTAGCCTTACTGGGCCTGCAGGGTTGGGGGCCATGGTAGGGGGCTGCTATAGGAGTATCACAAAGGAAAGGAAACATGCTTTGGGCCTTTTTTTTTTTTTTTTAAAGAAACAATTCAATTTGAGATGAAAAATGCCTTCATCACCTGCCTCTTTGGGTTTGATTAATCTGGTTAATTATACAACTGTTTCCTCTGCCCTGGGTCTACTTAAGAGGCTCAGAAGTCAAGAGGACAGGTCTTTTCACTTTCTCCCTTTTCCATGCATGATGCCAACACTTTTCACGTTTCTTATAACCATTTCTCTCTTTTTCTCTTGGGGTTGTAAGGAAGATGGGGTGGAGAATAGAAGACAGTAACGTGGATGAATCTGCTTTTGGAGGAAAGAGTCTGTGATATGACCTGTGTGAATTTCCATGAGACTAGTGAACTCTACAAGTTCAAATTCCTCAAGCCCAGGTGGCAGGTGTCATTTGAGAGGCCCAATGACAAGTTCATTTTTTTTTTTAAAGATTTTTTTTTTTTATTGATTTCAGAGAGGAAGGGAGAGAGAAATAGAAACACCAACGATGAGAGAGGTTATTGATCGGCTACCTCCTACATGCCCGCCCCACACTGGGGATGGAGCCTGCAACCCGAGCATATGCCCTTGACTGGAATTGAACCCTGGACCCTTCAGTCCGCAGGCTGACGCTCTATTCTCTTAGCTAAACCTGCGAGGGCGACAAAGGTGTTGCCTCTTCTCTGAACTTGGGCCCACCATGATGCACAAGGCAGAGTCTTGGCCTACAGAATAAGTGCTGATCCCTGGAAATCCCTCTGCTTTGAGGGTCATAGTAGCCTTTTCTGAGTGGCAGAGATCCAATAGCACCCCCCCCCCCCATATACCCCGTGATTCATTCATCAGAATCCTTCTCTATTTCCACATAGATCATCTTCTCCCACACTTTTGCACAAACTGACCTCTGCCTGGACCGTTTATTTTCCTTCTCTACTTGGCTAATTCTTTTTATTTATTTATTTATTTATTTATTTATTTATTTTTCTTTAAGGCCCAGTTTCAAGGAGACATCTTCAGGGACATCTCTGAGCTTCACCTCCTTTTGGAAGCCCCAGGCTTCCTCTGTGCCTCAGCAATTCCAGCTGGCAGTGACCTCTCTCAGGACTTCCTCACTGGTTCAGGCTTGAAGGTCACCAAAGTGCCCTCAGGATTCCCTTAACCACCCCAGGAAAAGAGCTACCAACTACAACAGGAGAGATTCAAATTAGGTATCAGGAAGAACTTAACACGGCTGAAAGGCACTGGGATAACTACCTGAAGTGAGAAAAGGTGACCTTTAAAGGGTCGTTTTCTTCCTTCCCGGACAGGGTAGCGAAACCACATTCAGACAAGTCAAAGACTCAAAGGTGCTTCAGGTGCTTTGGGGCTGGGGTATCTGAGGGCGAGGTTTTACCTGCTGGAGCATCCTGCTTCAGTGTGGTCAGCCAGAGTTCTGGGTTGCAGGCACAAGGAGTGCAATCCACCTACTCATGAGGACACAGGCTCGGGCATGGGTCCAGCAAAGAGCTCAGTTCTGGAAGAATCTGAGGTGAGTCATTGCAGAGCCTATGGCACGAGAGAGAAGACAAGGGCCACACACAGGTGAAGGCTTCCTTAGGGGGACTCACTCCTGCTCCCCGCAGAGCAGAGGAACCAAAATGAGAACCAGAGCGAGCCTGGGCAGAAAGGAAGTCCCTTCTGTGCCTGCCAAGTAGGGAACAGGGGGAACTTTTACAAGAGCTTCTGCAGGCTCCCTGGGCTCCTCCGGGGCTAGCTTTACTACAGGGTTAGGGGTGGGGCTGCAAATCTGGGTCAGTGTGAGGTGGAGGGTGAAGACATTCGGAGACAGAGACATCTCCTGCTCTACCCTCTCCACTAGACAGAAATATCCTTTTATTTCTTTTTAAAAATATATATATTATTGATTTTTTACAGAGAGGAAGGGAGAGCGATAGAGAGCTAGAAACGTCGATGAGAGAGAAACATCGACCAGCTGCCTCCTGCACACCCCCCACCGGGGATGTGCCCACTACCAATGTACATGCCCTTGACCGGAATCGAACCTGGAACCTTTCAGCCCGCAGACCAATGCTCTACCACTGAGCCAAACCAGCTTCGGCAGAAATATCCTCTGTTAGCAGAGCCAGTAGTTGGTGGGGTGGGAGGCTAAAGTCAACCAGATACTCCAGGAAGAGAAATCAGAGCCCAGTCATTCACTGGTAAGTCACAGCACCTTCCTGGCCCACTGATTCCTCATCTTGCAAATGGAGATAGTAAAATCTACCTCACAGGAGTGGTTGTGAAGGTCAATGAGGTCATGGATTGAAAGCACCCCACAAAACACAAATCTGAATATGCACTCCGAGGGGAGATATTGTTAGTACAATTAACAATATTTGGGGGCACTAATCAGGTGGAATACTCCAGTATCAACTTTAAAATGAGAATTTCAGAGGATGGGAACCCACCTGAGAGAAGGGTGTTGTGAGATTGGGCTTAGGCCAATTTCTGTAAAACTGAAAGTGACCCTCAGACTCAGAGTTTCCCAGGCTACACACTGCCCCAGCAAAGCGAGGCAGTGGATGAGGGGTGTCTGAAATGGATTCACCTTGGTGGAGACTTTTTTTTTTTTTAAGAAAAAAAATTGATTTCAGAGAGGAAGGGAGAGGGAGAGAGAGATAGAAACATCATGAGAGAACCATTGATTGGCTGTCTCCGGCATGTGCCACCATGGGAATGGAGCCCACAACCCAACCCGGGCATGTGCCCTGACCAGGAATTGAACCGTGACCTGTTGGTTCATAGGTTGATGCTCAACTACTGAGCCATGTCGGCTAGGAGGGGGAGACTTTTTTTTTTCTTTCTTGTTTTTTTTTTTTTTTAATTGGGTGGAGACTTTCTTATTTTTAATATATTTTATTGATTTTGTACAGAGAGGAAAGGAGAGAGATGGAGAGCTAGAAACATCGATGAGAAAGAGTCATCGATCAGCTGCCTCTTGCACACCCCCTACTGGGGATATGCCCACAACCAAGGTACATGCCCTTGACCGGAATCGAACCTGGGTCCCTTCAGTCCCCAAGCCGAGGCTCTGTCCATTGAGCCAAACCGGTATCGGCGGGTGGAGACTTTCTTAAGGCTCTGAATACATCTGGCCTTTGAAAGAACAGGAATAGCAACTTCCCTGGGAACTGGGAAATGAACAGTTCAGGCAGAGAAGAGCATCAGGCCTGTTAGGCACACTCCACACTGACTGATCCCATCCGAAGGACAGCTATGCAGAGGGCTCCAGAAACTCAAAGAGAACAAAACTCCCTCAATTGGAAATTCATCTTAGAGGACCAGAGGCGGAGCACAAGAGGTTGTGGGGTTAGAATCCAAAGGCCCTCAGATGCAGATCACTAGAGCTGAGCTTTATTTCCTCCACAACCACTCCTTGTGAGGTAGATTTTACTACCTCCATTTGCAAGACGAGAATCACGGTGGACCAGGAAGGTGCTGTGACTTACCAGTGAATGACTGGGCTGATTTCTCTTCCTGGAGTATCTGGTTGACTTTAGCCTCCACCCCACCAATTACTGGCCTTGCTAAAAGAGGATATTTCTGTCTAGTGGAGAGGGTAGAGCAGGAGACGTCTGTCTCCAAATGTCTTCACTCTCCACATCACACTGACCCAGACTTGCAGCCCCTCCCTTAACTCCTGTCATTTGCAAAAAGGGATACTAACACCCAGACCTCACAGTGTAGAGAGTTCAGGATCAAATGGGCTAGTGGAAGCCGTGAGAGCTCTTTGCAAATGTTGGTTAGTATGTGCAGTGTCAGCTCTCAGCCAGAGTTAAGTCAGGTTAGAGCGGTTTTCTCCAGTCCTCCCTGCTCTTGCTCCCACTCGGCTTCGTGGTTACCAGCCGAGTAGTTCTGGAAAGGGTGTGACCACTGTGGGCAGGAGGGAGCCGGTAATGAATAGATGAAACACCAAGTCTAGGCAAGGCAAGCGGCAACCTGATCACCAGCTCTTCCTCCTCCCCCAGCCTCAGGTTCTCCTCGGCTCGGAGAACAGAACAGAAAAGCCGGGTGAGGGTCCTGGTAGCCTCGCCAGCCTCGCCAGCCCCGCCAGCCCCGCCCTGAGGTTCTCAGTGGGAACAGGGGGCTCCCGATCCCGGCAAAGGTCCTGCGGGCCCAGGCTGGGATGCCGCTCCTTAAGCACCTGGCACGGGGAGAGCGTGTCCTTCCCGGGAAGGTGGACGTGACCCCAGCCAAGGGCGCGGCTGCCCTGACGCCTCCCGGGGCCAGCGCCCCCTCCCAGGTTCCTCTGGAGAGGAGCAGGGGCGGGGACCCAGCCTGCCAACCCGGACCTCCCCCACCCCCTATGGAGGGTCGCCCGCTGCTGGCAAGGTGGAAGGTGACCATGAAAGGTCCTGGTTCCTAAAAGTTCCCGGTAAGGGCCAGATCCAGGCTACCTTCCCTTGGGATACGAGAGGGGTCAAAGGGAAAAAAGGAAAGGGCAGGGAAAAGGCGCGTTGGAAAAGGGAGATGTCCACCTCCTCCTCCGCGCTCCAGGGGCAAACCGGCCTCCCCGCCCCTTAGGGGCCACGGGAGGGCTTCAGACCGGGGCTGGGGTGGCACTCACCGATCCCACGGCCTGAGCGTGCGGCCCCGCCGGCCCGGCTGGAAAAGCGGGCGGGCAGGGTGGGGCGGCGGGAAGAGCCCGAGGAGCGGAGGGAAGAGGAGGGGCGGGGGCGAAGCGGGGAGAAAGGCGAGCCCGGCCCGCACCCGCCGCCGCCGCTGCTCGGCTAAGTGGCCGGCCGGCCGGCTGGCCCCGCCCCCGGGGCGGGGCGCGCACACGCGGCGCGGGCGCACGTGGCCCGCCGGCGGTGCGGGGACCGGGAGTTGGGGGCTCCACCTGGGGCCGCACGTTTTGAGAGTCTGGGGTAAGGCGGGAGTGGCAGGGAGGCTCGGGCCCGGCAGGAGCGGCGCGGGAGGCAGGGCGTCCCGGTGTCGGGGCCCTCGCGGGGCTGGGAGGGGACGCCACGGCCTAATTAAGGTTCGCCGGGGCTCCGACCCGTCACCCTGACCGGCCTCGCCGCGGCCTGAGCGGTGGTGCGGCCCTGGAGCGCCTTTCCGGCTCCGGCTCCGACGGGCCGGCTCCGGCCACGCCCCGGCACCGCTGGGCCGGGCATCCCGTGCCACAGCTGGCGAGGAAACCAGCGCCGCCCACGGCCGGATGCGCGCGGAATCCGCCGGCCCGGAAGCGCAGACCCTCCGCCCCCCCGTCGGCCGGAAGCGCGCCTCGGGAGGCGGAAGCTGCCCGCTCAGCCGCGTAGGCCGGCGGGGCCGGAGGAAGCGGGCGGCCTGACCCACGTAGACGGCCTCCGTCCGGGGAGCCCCGAGACCAACCGGAGCACGGGAGGTATACGGGCCCGACGCGGTGGTGGAAAAGGACTTTTCTTTTTTCTTTTTAAAATATATTTTATTGATCTTTCACAGGAAGGGAGAGGGATAGAAAGTTAGAAACATCGATCAGCTGCCTCCTGCACCCCTCCCCCCCCCCCCCACTGGGGATGTGCCCGCAACCAAGGTACATGCCCTTGACCGGAATGGAACCTGGGACCCTTCAATCCGCAGGCCGATACTCTATCCACTGAGCCAAACCGGTCAGGGCAGTACTTTTATTTTCAAGCCAGCCAATCGGTTTGTTACCGCTTAGGCCATCATGAATTCATTTATTCTACATCGTTCTTGTTTGACCAACAAAGGTGTTCGTGTGTGCCACTTTTCAGACATTGATGTGTGGCTGAAAGGCGTTTGATAAAACCCTGGTATGTGCTATTACTACCCCTTCTCCCTCCATTAGCATCCATTCTACATAACCTAATACCTAAAGTGCAATTTGGCACTCAGTAACAGTCTGGGGCTCAGGAGGTGTGTGTCCTGGAGGCAATACTGTCAGAGAGGTTCTGAACAAAAACCAAGGCCCCAGCTCCCAAGTGTACTGGAATGCCTTCTCTGCTCCTGTCCTTCCATGCCATCTGATCTCACTTATAGCCATTAGTTATGTGTACTCTATTAAAAAAATTTGTTTTTATTTTTTTTATTGATGATGGTATCACATACTCAATTTTCATTAATCTTAATGACAAACATGTTTTGTAATAGGAACTTACATCCAACTGTGAGTTCTTTTATATCCCAAATGTACTTTTTTTGTGAGTCTGCCTTATACTGAAAATAGCTAAAGCTTTTTAACCAATAATTTCATGCTATCAGGGTAACATTCGTATCCTAATGGGTTAGTGTTAGACTTCTTCCCACAATCCTTGGAACAGGAGGTCACAAGACTTAGGTTCTACTCTGGAATTTAAGATAAGAGCAAGTCAGGTACATATATATGCCAATTCCACAAGAACACTGCTTTCCACAAATGCATTCCTTTGCTCTTTGTGAAAACAGGAAGAAGAAAAAATGTCTCAAAAGCAGATGAAAGAAGCTTTTGTTAGTAACCTCAATGGATCCAGCGTGCTGGAATTTACCCAGGGCTTCTGCTTCCCTGCGCTCTGCATCCTGTGCAGAGGACTCCTGATCGTTCTCTCACAGCACTTGTGGTCTTCACACACCTGGAGAACTGGATTCTTCATTGACTTTGCTTTCCTGATAGTTCCCCTGGTGACCACTCTGACCATTTTGTCTTCCTTTCAATACCTTGAGTACCTCACTGCAATTCTCTTTGGGGCAGGGCTATTCTATCAGATATACTGCCGGAGAACTTGCTATGCCAAAATGCCTGGCCAAAAAATCCTTGAAAAATTCTTAAAAATTAGTTTAGAATCAGAATACATTCCAGCCATCTCCTGTTTCCGTGTAATTACCAGTGCGTTTACAGCTGTTGCCATTTTGGCTGTGGACTTCCCACTTTTCCCCCGAAGATATGCCAAAACTGAGCTCTATGGGACAGGAGCAATGGATTATGGAGCAGGAGGCTTTGTTTTTGGAATGGCTATGGTTTGTCCAGAGATTAGGAGAAAATGTATGGAAGGGTCCAGATGTGATCGTTTCACAAAGTCATTGTACTCTGTTTGGCCATTGGTCCTTCTAGGAGCAGGACGATTAATCATCATAAAATCAATAGGCTATCAGGAACATATAACTGAGTATGGAGTTCACTGGAACTTTTTCTTCACCTTAATAGTTGTGAAATTGGTAACATCGCTGCTTTTGATGTTTTTCCCCCCCAATAAGTCCTGGATTGTGGCCATTGGCACTGCTGTATTATACCAGCTAGCCCTTGACTTGACCCCACTGAAAAGGTTGATTTTGTACGGCACTGATGGCAGTGGCACAAGGATTGGTTTATTAAATGCCAACCGAGAAGGAATAATGTCTACCTTGGGGTATGTGGCAATATACATGGCTGGTGTGCAAACAGGGTCATATGTGCTTAAAAAAAGGTCACATATCAAAGACTGGATTAAAGTAGCATATGGTATTCTATTGTTAGCTATTAGCCTCTTTGTATCTCTTTACGTAGTTCAGGTATATGTAGAAGCAGTATCTAGAAGAATGGCCAATTTAGCCTTTTGTATTTGGATAGTGGCTTCTAGCTTGATCTTACTGAGTTGCTTATTACTAGGTGATATAATTTTGAGTTTTGCAAAATTTCTAATTCAAGGGGCTCTGGTACCATGTTCTTGGAAACTTGTCCAGTATCCTGCTACAAGTAAAAAGCGTTCAGAATCTCTAGTGTCTGAAGCTGAAGGAAAGAAACCCAGTCTTTGTTTAATCACAGCTATCAACAGAAACCAGTTGATTTTTTTCTTGCTGTCAAATATCACCACTGGCCTAATCAACCTGTTGGTAGATACATTGCACAGCAGTACCCTGTGGGCCTTCTTTCTGCTCAATCTTTATATGTTTACCAACTGTTTAATTATATATATGCTACACTTGCAAGATAAGACTATAAAATTTTGGTGATCGATAGGGGTTGGATGTGTGTGTTTGATGAGGAATTAATGAGGAATAAATAGTAAATGTGGAGAAAAAGAGCTTTTGGCAACCCAGTGTTAACTATATTTTATTGTAAAATTAAGAGTTTCAGTCCTCTATAAGAATAGTGAAGCTTAATACTTGAATGTATTTCTATACTATGTAAAATAAGTCAGTGGAGAAGAAACGAAGCCTTATGACTCATTAGAATACTAAATTTCAGTATTTTAAAGAAACTATTGTATTGATAGTTGTGACACTGGAATATTGGAGGATGGGTAGGAAGGTTTTTATTTTAGTTTGTATCACCTTATATCATCTGTATTTTTTTATTGTATTTTGTAATTTTTACATTAAAACATAGTGTGAACTGTGGAATTGTCAACATTCTTTACTGCTCAGTTTTAATCTATATATATAAAAGGCTAAGTGTCCGTCTGTTTGACTGGTAGCTATGATGTGACTGGCTCCCAGATTGCAGATGCTCCAACCAGTAAGTTAGCTTGCTGCTGGGATCTGGCTGATTGGGACTGGGCAAGATGGGCCAGACACGCCCTGGAGCCAACTTCTCATGGTCCTTCCCTGGCCTCTAAAATATTTCTTCTAATTAATTTCTTTTCAGTGTGCACAAATTTGTGCACCAGGCCTCTAGTTTAAAAATAAACAGTACCACGGACCTGGCGCTGATGAACCAACACTCGGCTTCCCCGAAGTGGGACACAGACCTCGCCACTACCCCCGAAACGACAGCCAAAGCTGCCAGGACCCCATGGTGCAAAATTCGGCCCACACCCAGGCCCAAAACAGTGGCTGTGGGTACTACCTAATGACATCATGTAGCAACACCTTGCTTCTCCCTAGTGACTAGCATCTGTGGAGTTTCTTCAGCCCAGGAACAGGACTTGCTTTATAGCCAGGTGCAAACATTTTATAGTTTAACCAAATGTTAAGCGTTTTCCTATGCCTCATCTTATTTGATTCTCACAGAAGTTCTGGAATAGGTAAATAGGAGACTTGGCAGAATCCTATTTTCATTAGCAAGATGTGAGTAGCGATATTAAAATATTTCTTTTAATTAATTTCCTTTCAATGTGCATGAATCTGTGCATTGGGTCACTAGACTTTTATAAAAGCCTAAATATGAGAAAGCAAGTGTTTAACATCAAATACTGTACTAATTTAATAAAAGGGTGATATGCAAATTAACTGTCACTCCATCACAAATATGGTGATGCCCAGTCCTCTCAGCCCCGCAGGAGTTCCTCAGCCCCTGGGAGGGTGGGCTGGGGAGGAGCTGCTGAGCGGGCAGTGCGAGCAGCCAGGTGGATGAGGCAAGCATTCCACCCCAGCCACAGAGGGCCTCTGGGCAGCAGGCACAGAGCGGCCAGGGACGGGGAGGAAAGCTTGCGACATTGCCCTGGTGACAAGGCAAGCATTCTGTGTCCAGCCATGGATGGGCCTCTGGAGCGGCCAGGCCCTGTAGAGAGCTACTGGCGCATGGATTTGTGTGCAGGGATACTAATAAATAATAGAAGCATAATATGCTAATTAGACTGAACATCCTTCTGGACGACCTTCCAGATAAAGCTGGGATTGCAAGGGAAGCCTGGGTCCCGGTACCAGCGGGCAGCCAGGAGAAGGAAGACCTACTCTAGTACGAATTTCGTGCATCAGACCTCTAGTCTATATATATAAAAGGCTAACATGCAAATTGTTCCCTCAGGAGTTTGACCAGGAGTTGGGTCACTTGCTATGATGTGACCACCAGAGGGTGATGTGGAACAAAGGAAGGACCTGGCCAGCAGCTGGCAGCCAGGGAAGGAAGGCCCGGATCGGCTCTGATCACCAGCCAGGCCTAGGGACCCTACCCATGCACCGGGCCTCTAGTATACTGTAAAGTCAGAAAGCAATTAAATGCTCCCAAGAATATACAGAATTGTTTGATGTAATTAGCACAGACTGCAGATGGAACCTGCCACGTGGGTATGTGCCCTTATGGAGTAGGTGGAAGGAATGCACAGAAGGGTCAAAGGATATTCTAACCACTGCACCACACCAGCCAGGGTGAGAGCTTGTCTTCTAAAAACTTGAAGCAGACCTTTGAAGTTGCTGTTTGAAATCTAAGATTTTTTTTAAAAAAAAATCACTTTCCAATTCTAAATTAGTTCAAAATTAATTTTATTGCATGGTTTGTTAGCTATGACTACTAATTGATATGTTACATTGCTGATTTAGTATTTGTGTGCCATTTAACATTTGGTAACTATAATACATTATATTTGGAGGTAATCTATTACTGAAAGGACTTCCCCCCTCAAATCAGTATGTTGGTTAAATAGCTATAAAAACAAAAATTAGACTTTATTTTCAAAGAAAAAGACTTGAAATTTAATATTATAGTATAAACTAAGCATGACTGGGAAAGGTGATTGGTTTTCCTGCTATGTCAGTCACAGGACTAATCCCCCACAATTTATATGTTGAAAGCCTTCAGAAGAGAGCTGAGAGGCCCTCCAAATTCTCTCCTTTAAAAAAGGGTAATTTAATGCCTGGCTGGTGTGGCTCAGACGTTGTCAGTTAACCCAGGAATCAAGAGGTTGCCGATTCGATTTTCAGATAGGGCATATGCCCAGGTGGTGGGCCCGATCCTCAGTAGGGGACATGCAGGAGGCAGTTGATCTATGATGTTTTTCTCTATTCCTTTCCCTTCTCTCTCAGAATACACACACACACACACACACACACACACACACAGAGTAATTTACGTTATTTGATGACTTAATGAGCATGTGGTCTAACTGGTCTGTTGCTGCTTGTAACTGCCCCTTCACCCTTTTCTAGGTCGTAAATAACTTTCACAATTACAGATACTGAATCATAACTTAAAACTACAAAGTGTACGGTGTGTGTTTTCCACCTCCAATTATGATATTCATGTAAGAAAAAACTAATGAAATAGCATTCATAACAAGATTTCGTAAAAAATGACCATTCTAACTTTACAGAAGAGAGAGCAAAAGACCGTTCAACAAAAATTTATTGAGCTCCTAAGTAACAGGTACAGGTAAGTGCCAGGAAAGAACAGAAAATAAGACAAAGTCCCTGCCTTCAAGGGTATTACATTCTAACTTGTGGACATTTTCCCTTTAAAAAAATGTGAGTAGGGAAAATAGTATGTCTCTTACTTTTGACAGACAACAGAATTTAATTTCATTAAAAAGAAAACCCACTTTACAGATTTGGAAAACCATGGTAATTTAATAACATTCTGCTATTGATTTTACCACATAAAACAACATGGTTAATATAGTGACAATTATGATTAACTCAATTTTCTTTTCAACTATCAATATTTGAGGCTAGAGAAGGAAGAGGGAAAGGAAAAAAAACATAAAATCTGGTCTAAGATTTCAGAAAGTGAGTCATTCCCATGACTTTAATTTTACACAATTATAAAGAGGACATATATATCATATGTATCAGTAGCTTTGTGTTTAGGAGATGACAACCAGTTTTATTTTTATTGAACATCAATGTTGTACATGTTGTATACATCATACAAAAAAAATACTTTGCTCTTTAGTTTATGGAGGTAAATAATAAGGAATAAATCTGTAGTCTTTTAAACCCAGGTAGCTTGGAGAACAGTCATATCTCATTTATGCCTGATTTCCCCCCCAATATTTTTATTGATTTTTCAGTGAGGAAGGGAGAGAGAGAGAGAGCTAGAACCGTCGATGAGAGAGAAACATCGACCAGCTGCCTCTTGCACACCCCCTACTGGGGATGTGCCCGCAACCAACGTACATGCCCTTGACTGGAATCAAACCTGGGACCTTTCATCCACAGACCGACGCTCTACTGCTGAGCCAAACTTGTTTCGGCTATGCCTGATTTTTATAGCTGGCTCTCACACATTGGGGACCTAAGAAGAAAAAGAATGGCATTTTGCTGATAATCACATCTCTTCTAAGTGTTATTAGGTACCAGCAATAATTGTTGATTGCTTTCTCCTTCTTGGTATTTCAAATCCTTCTACCTTGCCCTTCACAATGCCAATACTGAAATTTAAAAGTAGGCAGTGATAGGCTTTTTTTTTTTAAATATAGTAATCACTTATTTTGCCAATTAGAGATAAGCTCTGTAAAGGCAGATACTTAAGTCACGAAATATTTGCTGAAGATAGACTAACTGAAAATAAAAATGAGTGCCTACTCTAAAACTAAGAAGATACATAGTTAAAACTCCTAGAAGTTGTTTTGCAATGAAGTAACTTTCTAAACATTTTCCTTCAATACGATTTTATAATATGATTTTGACATTTGTAGTACCCAGGCTATTTCCTTACTTCTTTAAGAAAGCAACTTAGGTAGAAAATTATCCACCTTTTTAGCCTTATAAGTATTGAGTATGTATAGTATGTGAAACATTGTCCAAAGGTAGTAAGCATGTGCTTAGTAGACCTACATGACAATCAAAAGACAAATCCAAACCAGGTAATCTCAGATGGAAAGAGAGTCTTGTGGTTTCCTTATGTTTTATATTTGGATTTTAAATCCTTTTCTTATATTTAAATCCCCATTTAAATTCTCTGTTCTTTGTTAGTTACCAGTGTGTACTCAGTTACAAAAGTTATTAAAAGTAGCATCTGTTATCTTGAGCTTATTTTCAATGTTCTTTACTAACCATAATTCAAATAAAGTTTAAAAGATATACAGATCTTATGTGAATTGATTTTATAGGAGCACCTTTAGATCTGAAAAGCCACGGTATGCTTTTTCCCTTAGAATTGTTTTTACATAAAACAAGATTCTCTAAAAAATGCCCTAATTTTGGCTATGTGTTCTAACCTATTAGAAGCTGCATGCATATCCTAGTTACCTACTGAACTTAAGCTAACCACACTGTTTTTGCTCTCCTGACATGGCCAAAAGACATAATTAATGGAAAAAGCACACTTTTGGGACTGAACAATGGTTCTTCCGGTTTATTATGTCACCTGCACTAACAGTGACCACACAATGTCCTAAGTCAACATGGCTAAGGATGCACTATGGGGTTTTGTTGTGAATCTCTAAGGCTGCATGGAATGACCGAAATATTTTTTAAAGGTCAGTATCACAGCTCTAGCCTATTCTCAGACGTTATCAGGATTAGCTGTAAAACCAGCAGGTAGATTTAATCTTAAAATCCGCAGGACTTTTCCCTAGGCAAAATACTTCCTTCCCAGCGATTACTTTGGCTTTTTGTAACAAGCCTTCAAAGCCTTCAGGGTAGGAAGTGACTACTCGGTGAGTGTAGACCAACTGTCCTTCCCGCAGCTCCGCTGCTCAGGGGAGGGCGAGAAGGGACAGCCTTCGGCCGGTCCCGGTACTTTGCCCAAGGGAACTGGTGAACGGTCAGGGTCCCCGAGTTAATATTAACCCAACCCAAGAAGTTCCAATGGCCAGGACACAAGCCGCTCTCACAACAGTCTATTTGCCTCACTCGGCGCTTAAGAACCGGCGGCCTGCTGGGCGGGATCTCAGCGCAGCCTTTGGGGAGCGGGGACGCGGCTGGCTCCCGGTTAATCGGGGCGCCTGGGGGGAAGCGACGTCCAGTACCTGGAAGCCCAGCCCAGAGTGTGTGTGTGTGTGTGTGCCCCTGAGCCCGCAGACGCTCGCCTCTCCTTCCCTGGTTCCCGCCTTTTGGGTTTCGGAAGCCTCAGCTCCTCCCCCACGTACCCAGGTCCTCACGCGCCCCGTCCCCTCGGGTGGGCCCTGAGTCGGCTCCGCTCGGCTCCCTCCGCCCCTCGGTTCTCGGGAGAGCGGCTCCCAGCTCGCTCGGCAGGGGCCAGAGGCTGAGGGCCGCTCACTCACTCCCCGCGGTCCCGTTTCCGATTTTATTTGAGCAGCTGGACCCGGGGGTGGGGGGTGGGGGGCGGGGAACGGCGGGCACCCGGCTCCAGGCTGCCTGCGGGGCACCCCAGCCCCGCCACCAGGGTTTTGAAATCGCAGAGCCGGCAGCGCCGGTGCCCAGTCTCGCGAGAGGAGGAGGAGGAGGCGCCCCGCCCGGCGTTCTCCGGCCCTCCCGGCCCCACCCTCCTCCAGTCCCCCCCGCCCGCCCTCCCCCACTCCCCGCGGCGCGAGCGAGCGGCTGAGACCGGAGGGGAAACGGCATTCGGCGCCGCGCCCCCGCCCAGGCTGGTCCTGACGCGGGCCTCGTCAGCCGGTAACGGGGAGCCAAGGTGGGGGTCAGGGAGGCGACCACGAAAAACGGTGAAGGTCAGAGCCAAGAGGCCTTTTCCGAGAACAGCGAGGAAAGGGTCTCTGAACCTGCCTCCTCGGCCTCGGCAGAGCCGAGGCGGGGTCTACCCCTCCCAGGGGCGGGGTCGCGCTGGGCAACTGCAGCCCAGGGGACTGGCTGGCTGGGCGGGGCGCGCCGAGAAAGGGGGAGATCGGGGTCAGCTATGGGCTCCCCGGCGGCGGGGAGCGGGCGCTGGGGGGGGATGGTCCTGGAGCCAGGGCCCCGGAGACGGGCCGGGGGAGGCCCCGAGGCCGCAGAGTCCCTTCCGCCTCTCCTTTGGACCCTGACTGGAGGCCGGCCGCGGTGGGGAGGGGGAGGGGGAGGGCTGGGAGGGCCCGCGGCGCGAGGGGGCGGGTCCTGACCGCGCTCGGCGCTGATTGGACGAGCGTGTGTGGAATCGGGTGATGGGAAACGCAGCTTGACTCTCCAGTCCCCTCCGGCTTTTCTCCCTGCCCCTCCCCAACCCCCTCCCGTGGCGAATGTGCTGCGCGGCGGCGGGTGCTGAAGCTCGCGGCATTTGGCTGTTGCAGGCAGGAGCTGGGAGGAGGCGGCGGCGGCGGCAGCAGGAGCAGCAGCGGCGGCGGCGGCGGCAGCTGGGAGGAGGTGGTGACGGTGGCAACGGCAGCGTCAGGAACGATGGCGCGACTGGTGGCAGTGTGCAGGGACGGGGAAGAGGAGTTCCCCTTCGAGAGGAGGCAGATTCCCCTCTACATAGACGACACCCTCACGGTGAGCGGGCCGGGTCGGGCTCTGGGCGCTCCGCTCTCTGGCAGCTGTTTCCCTCCTCCCCCTCCCCCAGGCCGAGCGCTGCGCACTGGAGAAAAGAGTGTGTTGCAACTCCTAGGCGAGGCCTTTTCTCCGGCAGGCCCCACCAACTAGCCTTTGCAGTGGGTCCCTCGGTAACCTCTGCAGGCCCCTAGCGCTCTGTACCCACTTGGAGCCCCTTTCCCCCAGGCTCTCCTTCCTTTTTTTGAACCGTTTTCCTCTGCCCTGTCTCTTTCGGAGGCGCTGCTTTTGCCAAAGCACGCGCCTCGGAGAGGGGTTGAAGGATCTTGGGCGTTTAGGGCCTACTATGCCTTACAGAAACCACCTACCCTCGGGGAGGCTTAATTATCTGGAAATGTCACAGCCACACTGGTACCTATATACTGTCTATCTTCATACAGCAGCTCTCACTGCCTAAGTATAATTACTGAGGACACAGTGACATGCTCTTGCACAGTAAAAATTCCACTGAAGTGATCTGATTTCGTTGTAAGTGGTATTGTATTGTCTTCTACATTAAAACTCTTAGAAATGATTTTTACTGCTAGGCCATGACTCTTCAAAATGGGCTTTTTTTTTGCATTAGTCTTTAGTGTGTGTGTTTTTTTAAGGAAGCAAACATTGAAGATGTAAAAGCTCAAAAAAACTGATTGTTCATCTTGAATGTCAAAACCTAGTTCTGGGTAAATCTAAAAAATCTTTTTTAGATTTGGTGGTAGTACAGAATTACAGATCCTCTCCCCTGTGTTGCTGTAGTATTTCCTTTAAAAGGAAATGGCAGAAATTTGAATTGAACCTGAACAGGAAATGAGTGCAGTTGCTTGCCACTATTTCCTAAGAAATGAAATGAATCTACTCACAGTGTCTTCTGAAATCTATTTTGATTATGCTGAAACCTACTTGCCTATTTTTATAATGTGTAACTAGTCTCTTCATTTTTCTCCTGGGGCTTTTTTGTTTTTCAAAGTCAGTTGATCTGTTTTGTTCCTGATTTTTTTTTTAATGTCTTTTTTCCAAATTTTATATAAAGTGCAAGTCATTGTAGAGATGCCACTCTATGCCTTTCTGTTGGCCAGTCTCAATTGAGACTTGAATGAGCTGCGGTATTTTAAAAAGGATTAGAAGAGCTATTGAATGACTTAATTTGTTAGAACTTTAAAAAAAATTAAATTTATTGGGGTGACATTGGTTAACAGGATCATATAGGTTTCAAGTTGTTTGAACTTTTTAAGTGAAAGCATCTATAATTACCTGAGATAAATTTTGTTTTCTTGGGAAAAGGTAGATGATTTGGCCTGCTATGATTTAAATAGAATTTGTGTTGATGCATTAGAAAATACTTGAATGCCTTGGTTATGATTTTTGCACTTTTTGCATTAAAAGTATATTGGACTTTTATTATAAACAGCTTAAAAAATTAGCACTCTGTGAAAGCACCTACTTAGAATTCATTTGTCAATAATTTTCTTCTTTACTCCCACTCCAACACTTTTCTGGAGCACATAGTTTAGTATCAATCTTTTATGTTTATTCCAGAATGCCTTTGAAATTTAAAAAATATCTTTTGGATTTGGATATAGATTACTATTGAGTGTATAATATCATAGTGTAGAGGAAATCAACGTAAATTTGAGTATTGACAAAAAAAAAGGAGAGAGACTGATTTCTCTCCTTTATGACCACATAACCACCTTTAATGAAGCATTGATATATCTGATATATAGCACATTAAAATAGACAACTTTGGGAGTGTTTTTATACTCTCTGTACAATGATACTAATTTCCATAGAAAAACCTTGCAATATGATGTATTATTGTACTTATTTCTCCAGAGAAATGTATTCGACTGAACTTGAATTTTGCTTTTATTGCATTTGTGAGCTTCTGACCGAGGCAACTACAACTTAGGTTTACTTAATTTAAATATCTCAAAATAGCATTTTATTTAGGAAAAGGTGCAACTTTCTTTGTTTTGGAAGGGTTTTTGTCACTAGGGAATGAGTGGGACTATTGATTGCTTTTGTATTGAACTTCTGCACAGACATTGAATGCTGGTTAGTGAAAATTCTTGTCAACACATTATATTTAGGGAAACAAATTTCTTTCAGAACTATGCTACCAATAGTACTTAAACAGACACCTGTTGGGGAAGAGGTAAGGTAGAGCAGAGGCTGATGCTCTGCATACTGGTCTGTTGATAGTTTGACAGCAGTGTATCCCTGAAGTTAACATTTGGTTTGGTATTTGTTTTTAGGAATCCATAGGTAAGGCAGGAGAAAACATTGTGTTATTTTATTCCTAGTACTTTTAGAATCTTGTTAGCTCCTAGATGTTAAATCCAGGTAGTCAGCTACAAATGTGTTTATCATTTTAACAGATGCTACAATCTCTAGCCTTAGTTAAACTGGCTATTTTAAATTATATTTGTAAAATGAAACTAGGTTTGTATGTGAGGAAGTAGCCTCCTCTTTTATGTGATACTAGAGTCCCGATCCACGAAATTTGTGCAAGAGTAGGCCTTCCTTCCCTCGAGTTGCTGACACCCTGGACCTGGGCTTCCTTCTGGCCTCCGGCACCCAGGACCTGGTCTTTCCTCGCAGAGGGAGGCCCCGCCTACCCGCCGCAGCCTGCAGGTCAGTGGCCCGGGCCTCCCTCTCTGGGGTGATCATGGGGTGCTGGCTGGGCCCCCAACCAATCACATTGCACCGTCTTGGCTGGCCTCGCGCCGGAGGGTATCATAGCATCGGAAGGTATCATAGCATCGTTCCACTGTTGGGCCGTTCGGTCGATTTGCATATTATGCTTTTATTATGCACAAGTGGCCTTGGGGGATGACTTGGCTATCACAGGGATCTGGCCTCAACTAGCAGCCAGACATCACTCTTGCAATCCAGGACCACTGGCTCCTAACCCCTCAACCACCTGCCTGCCAGATTGCCCCTAACCACTCTGCCTGCTGACCTGCTTGCCCCTAACTGCACACCCCTGCCTTCTCACCCTTTGATTGCCTCCAGCTGTGCGGCGGCGCAGCGCCGCTCCCCTCCCCCCCCAGTCTGCTCACCCCTAACTGCCCCACCCCCTGCTGGTCTGATTGCCCCCACTGCCCAGCCTGATCACCCCCAACCGCCCTTCCCTCCTGGCAGCTGGGGAAGGAAGGCAGGCTGGCAGGCCGGCCCTGATTGCGAGCCAGGCCTAGGGACCCTACCCGTGTGCACGGGCCTCTAGTTTTTAATAAATACAAACAATATTGTTGATGAGAATTTATGAGAATGCTCTAAAAACCAGATTTGTGGTCAAGTGGAAACCAGGACAGATACTTACAAGTGAAAGTGCATAATGGATCCAATAAACTTTATAAAGCAATAATTTCAGGACCATGACTCGTTCTATTTTTGGCTAGGCAGGGATAGGGAGCCTCACGGTGAAGCAAAACACTAATGATTCCTGTTTGAAGCCATACTTAAAATACTCTGTGTGACAGTCTTTAGGTAAGCTAGCATCTGAAGATTAAGTGAATCTGAAGTGGCTTTAAAGAATGGGGGAGAATGTGCATCTATCCTCTTTGTGTCCCTTTCCCCCTTTTTCTTACTATTATCTTTCAATGTTAAGCATATAGCGATTGGCTAGAAAACTGCAAGGTAAAATATCCATTCTCCTAAATGTTTGAAAAGCAAGGACAGGGTATTTATTGTGAATGCAGAGTAAGTACAAGAGAAAATTTAATAATATACGTGCCAATGAAACCTAGAAGATACATGGTAATCAGGTCTATTTGCCCTGCCTGAGCTTCTCAGTTGGTTGATCATTGTTCTGTGCTGGTTCAATTCCTGGTCAGGGCACTTTGAATATTTCTTAAATTGATAGCTTTGATCTTAAAATAGTGTAGGTAATTTCCTTTCTTCCTCTCTCCCTCACTCCCTCTCTCCCTCCTTTTCCTCCCTTCTCTTTTCCCTCCCTCCTTCCCTCTCTCTTTTTGGTTAATATTCACCTGAGGATATTTTTCTTCTTTTAAAAAATTTTTAATTTAATTTTTTTGTTTAAAGTTTTACATATGTCTCCTTTTCCCCCCACCTCCCAGCCATTCCCACCCCGGGCAAGCCCCCATCGCCCCAGTGTCTTGTGTCCATTGGTTATGCTAATATGCATACATACAAGTCCTTTGGTTGCTCTCTAACTCCCCTCCACCCCAACCTCCCCTGTCATTTGTCTCTGGATCTATTTTTGTTCATCAAATTATGTTCATCATTATATCCCACATATGAATGAGATCATGTGATACTTATTTTTCTCCTATTGGCTTATTTTGCTTAGCGTAATACTCGCCAGTTACAATCATGCTGTTGCAGATAAAAGTTCCTTCTTATTTTATAGCAGCATAGTATTCCATTGTGTATTCCATTTCTGATTTCACTCTTTGGGTGTGTAGGAGTTTGTGCCCTTGTCATCTGGAAATAGAAGTTTGTTCTAGCAAACAGTTTTTTAATTCACTAATCTGCTGATGGGCACTTAGGTTGTTTCCAAATTTTAGCTGTTGTAAATTATACAGCTATGAACATAAGGGTGCATATATCCTTTCTGATTGGTGTTTCTGGTTTCTTGGGATATAGCCCTAAGATATTTTTCCATTGAATTTTGGAAAGAGTGGAAGGGAGAGGGAGAAACAGAAACATCGATGTTTGAGAGACACACCAATTGGTTGCCTCATGCACACAACCCGAGCAAGGCTGGGGAACCTGCAGCCGAGGTACATGCCCTTGACCGGAACTGAACTCAGGACCTTGAGTCCACAGGCTGACGTTCCACCCATTGAACCAAACTGGCTAGGACTGTAGGTAATTTAAAAAAAAATTTTTTGTATGGCAGCAATTAATATATGGTGAAATGGTATACATTTGTATCAAGCAAAGAGAAAATGCAAACCAAGGTGTTAGTTGCTTAAATGGTAGATTTGGAGTGGTTGGCAGTGTTTGTTGGTTAAGTGGCTTTACAAGTTTATCTTATACTTCTTCTGTGATTTGACAGTTAAATTTATTTGTGTTTGCCCAACTAGTGTGGTTCAGTGGTTCTGCATTGACCGGTGAGGTCATGCTTTAATTCCCAGTCGGGGCACATCCCTGGGTTGTGGGCTTGATCCCCAGTGGCAGCTGATCAGTGATTCTCTCTCATTATTGATGTTTCATTCACTCTCCTTTCCTTTCTGAGATCAACAAAAATATATTTAAAAAGACAAAAAGGTCTTACATACTGTTTATATTTAGTTGTTCAGTTCTTAGTTTATTGTTAGAACAAGCATCTTTTAAGGCTCTCATTTCTAATATGGGGGGAAAAGAATGGTTACTTCCATTAAAGAAGCAGGTCTTTGTGTTGCTGGTTGAAGGGAGGAATCTTTTTAAGATCACATTCAATTGGGTGGGGTTTTTTTAGTGTTTTGTTTTTGCCTCAAATGGGTCTCTTTTAAACCTGATTTCACTCTTTGGGTGTGTAGGAGTTTGTGCCCTTGTCATCTGGAAATAGAAGTTTGTTCTAGCACAGTATGTTCAATACCTTTTACAATGTTTTAATTAAGATATAAATGTGTTACTTTATTTCATTGTCTTGAAGGCAAACTTTTTTTTCCATATTTTTAACATCTCTGAAATTGGGTTGCTTCTTTCATTTGGTGATATCCTAGTTATAATGACTCCTAACCATGGTACCTCTTTTTCTTTTTTTAAATATATTTTATAGATTTTTTACAGATAGAAGGGAAAGAGATAGAGAGTTAGAAACATCGATGAGAGAGAAACATCGATCAGCTGCCTCCTGCACACCCCCTACTGGGGATGTGCCCACAACCAAGGTACATGCACTTGACCAGAATCAAACCTGGGACCTTTCAGTACGCAGGCGGACTCTCTATCCACTGAGCCAAACCGGTTTTGGCACTATGGTACTTCTTAATATCAGTGCTATTACAGATCATTGAAATGTGTTAATTACTAATTCCCCATTATCTGATATTCTGAAATATCCTTAAACTTTTTTATATTTCTCTTCCTCTGGTAATGAATTTTGATAATTGAATAAATACCTCAGTGTATCCTTTTTGTTCATAATTAGAGCAAACATTTACTATGTGCCAAGTACTGATCTGAGTCTTTCTCATTCATATGTGATATATGTATCATATATATGATCATTTCGTTATGAGATTTACTGAATTTCATAGTTAAGAGGAATAACTAAAAATGTCAAGGTATTTAATGTAAAATATAAGGTTAAATGCTATCATAGGCCACCACAACAAACACTTTAAGATAAGATATAATTTAATCCTCACAGCTCACTATGTGAAAGATATTAAAATATATTATGTAATCTCATTTTACAAAAGAGGAAGCTGAAAATAAGACAGGTTAAGTAACTTGTCCAGAGTTATGACATAGATTGTAAGCAACAGAACTGGGGTTTGAACTCATATCCGCCTGACTTCGGTGTTTCTGTGCCTAATGGCTATCACTCTTTCTGGCTTTAGAAACTTGTATAACTTGGATTTTTAAAAACAAACAAAAAATACCTTTTTTGGCAGAGGGCAGGATGGAAGGTGGGGGAATCTGGCTTGTGGGGGGTGTCTATTTCTGTCCTAAGAATCTGTAAAGTGTTCAAAGAAGAGAAAATAATTGATTTTTATTCTTTTGCATATTAAGATGGTGATGGAATTTCCTGACAATGTTTTAAATCTTGATGGCCATCAAAATAATGGTGCACAACTAAAGCAGTTCATTCAGGTAATAGTTTTAAAAACCAATCTTTTAAAGTGTGTGTGTGTGTGTGTGTTTTAAAGAGTCATAGAAAATTTTAGCCGTATTAATTTTTTTACCTAGGGCTTTCTAGGTCTTAAGATTACATTGAAGTTGCTTTCTTTTATTATTGCTACTGTGAATATATTTATGTACTTTTCATGTGAAAGAGATTAGATTTTGGTATTAACATTTTACATGTCTATAAGGCTTTAATTTCACCAAGTCATTTTTCCTGGGTTTTAAAGATAAGGTATACAACTTTTCATTGAGAACTTGTTGATATTCTTTTATGGTGATTTTTATTCAAGTAAAAAAAGTTAATCCTGTTTTGCGAGCTTTTTTTTTTTTTTTTTTTTTTTAATATATTTTATTGATTTTTTACAGAGAGGAAGGGAGAGAGATAGAAAGCTGGAAACATCGATGAGAGAGAAACATCAACCAGCCGCCTCCCGCACACCCCCCACCAGGGATGTGCCCGCAACCAATGTACATGCCCTTGACCGGAATCGAACCCGGGACCTTTCAGTCCGCAGACCGACGCTCTACCGCTGAGCCAAACCGGTTTCGGCTGCGAGCTTTTTGATTATTTAGTTCTTACGCAGTATGATACTTTATAATACACTATATATAATTAAGATAATGGAGGATAAATTGTTACTTTATTTCAGAATTCTGTTTCTACTTTTGGAGTAAACTTTAAATGAATGGTTAATAGTAAATGTGAGAAAAATTCATTTTAGGTATAAACTATTTCATCTGGTTTTAGTAAAGCTGGAAGTAAAGTATAGGTTTTAGTAAAGTATAGTTATGTAACTATAACTCCATCCAGGTAGAAGTTAGGTACTAGAATTTTGCCCGTTTCTCTACAGTTGTGGTTCTCAGTCATTTTTCAACCTTGCCATAGCCAACAGGTAACATTCATATGCATCAGCATTTTAGTTACTCATTGCAGGCTCCTACATAGGTACGATAGGCATTGTTCTCGCCCGCTAATCCATAACACACCTGTCCATACCTCCAGGGTAAGAATTGCTGTTCTACATGATCACCCTAACTTGACTCCTATAGCTAAACATAGTATGTTTTTAAAAGTTGAGAAGACATTGTAAAGCTGCATTGTCTTTCCTTTTTTCTTTCTTTCTTCCATTTAAAGCAAGAGTACTAAACTTAATACTTAAATAAACACTAAATTTTCAAATGCAGGGCTTCTTTTTGCTTGCAGGGGCATATCCTAAGCAGAGTTTTTTATAACCTAGTTTCTAGAAAGGCAGTTTATGCAGCAAACTCAGTATTGTAGGGACAAAGCTGACCACCTTGCCTTTTAAAAAAATATGTTTTTATTGATTTTAGGAAGAAGGAGAGAGGGACAGAAGCATCAGTGGTGAGGGAGAATTATTGATTGGCTGCATCCTGCATGTACCCTATTGGGGATTGAGCTCGAAACCTAGACATGTGCTCTGACCCAAAATTAAACCGCCACCTCCTAATTCATGGGTGGATGCTCAACCATTGAGCCACACTGGCCAGGCTACTTTGCTTTTTTGTGGATAGAGATGTCAAGCCTTGCCCAAGTTGTACTTAGAGCACAAGGATAGGAACAAGAAGTAGTAGTGAAAGAGTAATTTTATGTGTTTCTTAAGGATTCTTCATTTTTCTTTCAGCGACATAGTATGCTTAAACAACAAGATCTAAGCATTGCCATGGTGGTGACATCACGTGAAGTCTTGAGTGCACTTTCTCAGCTTGTCCCATGTGTTGGTTGTCGTCGCAGTGTGGAGCGCCTCTTTTCCCAGCTTGTAGAGTCTGGAAATCCTGCCCTTGAACCCCTGACAATAGGGCCCAAGGGAGTCTTGTCTGTAACTCGAAGCTGTATGACTGATGCAAAGAAACTTTATACATTATTTTATGTACATGGGTAAGTATAATAAATTAGGAAAAAATGGATTTGTTAAATTTTTTAACTTGGTGACAGTGTTAGTTTTTATTCTAAATTTGGTTGTACCAAAGCTTGATTCCAAATCAGTAATTTTATTGAGTAACTTATATGTGCCAGTGACAATAAAATTTGTTTTCATGTGGGGAGAAGCAGGCCATAAACAAATAATAATTTGTCAGGTTTGATATTGCAGAGAAAAATCAGTAAGGAAGATAGAGGATGAGTGGGTAGAATTAATAAAGAGGATGGTTAGGGAAGGCCTCTTATAAAATAACATTGAATATAGACTTGAATGAGGTGAGTGAACCATGTAGATATCTGGGGAAAGAGAAGGAGCTACAAGTGTAAAGGTTCAGAAGTTGGAGGTCTCTTGATGTGTTTGAAGAACAGCAAGAAAGCCATTGAACAGATGGAGCCAGATGAATGAAGGGAATAGTAATAGAAGATGAGATCAGAGGAGTAATAAAGGCCCAATTATGTAGTGCCATCTTGAGGCCTTTTTTTTTTAAAAAATATATTTTATTGATTTTGTACAGAGAGGAAGGGAGAGAGATAGAGAGTTAGAAACATCGATGAGAGAGTGAGTCATTGATCAGCTGCCTCTTGCACACCCCCTACTGGGGATATGCCCGCAACCAAAGCACATGCTCTTGACCGGAATCGAACCCGGGACCCTTCAGTCCCGAAGCCAACTTTCTATCCATTGAACCAAACCGATTTCGGCTTGAGGCCTTTTTTTACTCTGAGTGAGATGGGAAGATTTGGGAGGGTTTTGATTTGAAGTTTGCGTTACTTTGACTTCTGTGTTGAGAATAAAAGGAAAGATGGAGAAAAGGCAGATAAACGGGCTGTTTAATAATCCATGTGAGAGATAACAGGTAATAAAATGGTTGAATCCTGGTAGTATTTTTGAGGAATGAACCACCATGATTTTTGGATAGATTGGATGTGGAGGAAGGTATCAGGAATGATTCTCAGAACAAATAGTTTCCATTTTCTGAGATGGATAAGAGTCGAAGGAGCAATTTTGCAGAGCTCACTTTTGGACATGTTAAATTTGATGAAAGTTTTACATGATAAGGGAGCCTTCATAAGGAAATAAGGTCCCAAAGAAGCGGTTAGGCATGAGCGTTTAAAAAAAAATGATTGATTTGAGAGAGAGAAAGAGAGAAACGTTGATTTGTTGTTCCACTTATTTGTGCATTCATTGGTTGATTCTGGTATGTGCTCTGACAGGATTGAACCCACAGCGTTGGCATATGAGGACGGTGTTTTAACCCAGTGGTCGGCAAGCCGCGGCTCGAGAGCCATATGTGGCTCTTTGGCCCTTTGAGTGTTCTAATGCCACTTCTTCAAAATAGACTCTCCCAGGCCAAAAATCAAATTCTGCACATGGGTCAGAAGTTTCAATCGCACTGTACGTGTACGCCCCCATGTGGTATTTTGTGGAAGAGCCACTCAAGGGGCCAAAGAGCCGCATGTGGCTCATGAGCCACGGTTTGCCGACCACTGCTCTAACCGAAGCTACGTGGACAGGGCTGGTGTGTTAAGTTTGAGATACCAACTTGGCATCCAAGTTGAGTTCAGAGAGCTCTGACTGAAAGATGTGTGTGTGTGTGTGTGTGTGTGTGTGTGTGTGTGTGTGTATTTAAAATATAACTATAATATTTAAATTGTAGTATATATTACATATAGTATACTAAACACAGACTCATACATATAAAATTTAAGACAATAATAAGAGATTTGATCATCAAAGAGTATATAAATAGGAAAAGAGAAAAGGTCTGGGGCTTTCTTATTTAGAGGTGTTGGTAGAGACTGGATTTTTATTCTGTCTGAGAAAAGAAGCTTTGGATGGTTTTTGAACAGAGAATAACATAATATGATTGTTGTTTTAAAAGATTATTCCTGCTAAAACCGTGTATAGAGTGTCTGCCTGCGGATTGAAGGGTCCTGGGTTCGATTCCAGTCAGGGGCTTGTACCTTGGTTGCAGGCACATCCTCAGTGGGGGGTGTGCAGGAGGCGGCTGATAGATGTTTCTCTCTCATCAATGTTTCTGACTCTCTATCCCTCTCCCTTCCTCTGTAAAAAAAATCAATAAAATATATTAAAAAGAAAAGAAAAGATCATTCTAGCTGCTAAGTGTGAAGCCTTGGAATGTAAAGGCAAAAAGACCATTTGGGAGGCCAGCTGTTGCCATTGTCTAACCTAGAGAAAGAGAAGTTGGGCCAGGATGGTGGTGGTGATGGAGGTGATGAGAAGTGATTTGATTCTGAATATAAAGTTAAGAGTTTATAGGCTTTCTTGATTAGTTGGATGTAAGGTGTGGACATTAGCTATAGATATTCTGTATTTGTATAAAATTTCTGTTGATGGTTTCTCATCAAAGATGGTTAGTATATATTTAGATAATGCAGGGGATGAATGTGACATGCAATCTGGGAGAAAGAGTATGTTGAATAACATTTTGACAGAATGGAATGGAAGGCTAGTGTACAGATTAGAATTTGTTTGATAAGAAATTTTCTAAGTGATGTGTCTATAATAATTTAAATATAGTAAAAGGTGGTAAATAAATATTTGGAAATTTTAAAGAAAAATATATTTATACAATTTTTATTTTATAAAGAGAGAAGGGGGAAAGAGAGAGGAACATTGATTTGTTGTTTCATTTACTTATGCATTTATTGATTCTTGTATGTGCCCTGACTAGGGATCAAACCCACAACCTTGGAGTATTGGGATGATGCTCTAACTGAGCTACCTGGGCAGGGCAAGAAAAATAAATATTAATCAAACCTTTAATGGTTTATTTTTAATTAGGTCCAAACTAAATGACATGATAGATGCTATTCCAAAAAGTAAAAAGAACAAGAGATGTCAGTTGCACTCCTTAGATACCCACAAACCAAAACCTTTGGGGTAAGTAGAATTGAATATCAAGATACTTTGTCATTGTTAAGATTATAAATGTTGATTATGTTTAATAAAAAGAAAACAAAGTTTTATTTCTTTAATTGATAACAAAAGTCAAAATATGTCTCCTATTTATGTAGGCCTTTTTGATACTTTTATAGGCTCTCAATATAGATTTGATTTTTAAAAAAAGTTTGCTTATGTAATCGTTTTAGACTAGAGGAAAGAGGTGGAGATGTTTGTGGAAATTGATGTAGCCAATATTAAGTTTTTTAAAGTAGTGTTATCATTCTTTGGTTTATTTAATATTCATAATATATAAATTATTTTTTATCTTATCAGAATAATTTATAAGGATTAAAAAAAAAAGGCTTGAATCAGTTATAACAATATTTATGTAACTAATTGGGGTTGTAGGTATTGAGAAGCCATGGATTTTGAAGAGAGTTTGTAAGATGTAACTTTAGTTTTTGAAAGAATTGGATAATGAAAAAACTATACTTCTGAATTTAAAAAATTAGCTTTGAATATTTTCTCAGTAGTTTTGTCATCACTGTTGTATAGACATTTTCCTCCCTTGATAAAAAGACTTGAATGACAAAGTGGTGTTAATAATATATTAACAAGACTTTTTCTGTAATCAGAAACATTTTTTTTAATGTTATGAAAACTGTCAAAAACATAGAAAAATAGACTATGAGCTTTCCCCCCCAAATACCTTTACCCAGATTCAGTAGTAGTTATCAATATTTGCCACATTTGTTTTTCTTATCTACCTTTTTCTTTGCTGAAACACTTAAAAACAAGCCAGGTATCATGTTGTTTTACTCTTGCACATTTCCACATGTATCTCTAAATATAAGGATATTTTCTTTCATAATGATAGTGCCATTATAACAGCTAACAAAATGAATTGTAATAATCCAATACTCAGTTTATAGTCAAATATTTTACATGTCTCAAAAAATGTCTTTTTACTTTGATTTGCTAGCATCAGATTCCAAACAAAAATCATAATTACATGTCTATATGTGAGAGTACTGTGAGTCCAGTAAATAACCTAAAGAGGTTATCTAAGAATAACTGTTATTTCACATACCTGATTTAACAATATCTTAGAGAATTCCTGACTTTGTGAATGCAGAATTCAGTCTGATTTTCTCATTAGTCAGTAACCTTTACTGACCTTTTGGCTAAAGCTATAAAATAGAATTATATAATAAAAAGCCCACCTTCTGTTTTGTTGTGCATATTCATTAAGGTACTAAAAAGCAACAGGTACCCCGACACCTTGTATATCTGTGTTCATTGCCACCTTCCTTTAAACACCAGTTTGCTCTGAATTCCATCTCTCTTGTTTTTAATGACTTTGTATTATTATTTACCTATTTTTATTAAGTGACTCACAGTTCTGTTTTTCTATTTAGTTTAAGATAAAACAAACTTCCACAGAGTTTATATCCCCATCACATTGAATGCCAAGTGTTTAGGTTGTTTGCTGAGTTATGGGATAGTAGGAATGGAGTTAGTTGATCTTAAGCAGTGTCTCCTAAAATAGCTTCAGATATTCCCACATGATATATGAAAAGCAGACCGGGGAGTATAGTCTGCTTAGCCAAGACTCCCTCTCTTCCACTTTGGATGGTCACTGGATGGTCTTGAATACTACTAGAGGCCCAGTACATAAAATTTGTGCATGGGTTGGTCCCTAGGCCTGACCCTTGATCAGGGCCAATCGGAGCCAGGCCAATCAGGGCCAGGCTGGAGAGGAGATTATGGTTGCCAGGTAGGCGTGGAAGGAACTGACACAGGACACTGCCATTGTTGTTTCTGTGTGATTCCCTGCCTCCCCCCTCCCCCCTTCTCTTACTGCTGCGGCTGGGTGGCAGGCCGATTGGCGTCTGCCGATTGCGGGGAGGGACAGAGCACAGACAGTTTGCCGCCAGCCCCAAGGAGGGAGCTGGCCCTTGACAACCCTGGGAAAGGGACCACATCCCCTGTCACCCACCTCCAGTTCCCCATCCCAGCCCAGGGGCCGGCCCCCTCTCCCCCCATTGGGGTATGCTGGCTACGGGAAGGGACTGTAGGAGATTGGTCAGTGGGGGGAGGTTGGCTGTGGGAGCACACTGACCACCAGGGGGCAGCTCCTGCATTGAGCATTTGCCCCGTGATGATCAGTGCATGTCATAGCAACTGGTCATTCCAGTGGTTCCTGTCGCTTAGGCTTTTATATATATATAGAAGGCATATATATATATATATATATATATATATATATATATATATATATATATATATGATTCTCCATTTATATATTTTGACTTTCCCCCCTTTTCTGTTTAGACTTTATCCAGGGAAAGTATAATCCATTCTGTTAGGTTTTAGCCTAACTTAATTGCAACAATCCAGTTTAGTCTTCCTGAGAGTTTTCTCATAACCATGCAAGTAAAACCAAGTTGTTGTTTTTGTCTGGGAGTAAGTTTGAGATTTGAAAGAAAGAAAGGTCTAGGCCAGAGTTATAGGCCTACAGCTGATGATCAGAGGCTACTTTAGAGAATGAGATAAAATCACCAAGAGGAAGAGTAGACTAAGACAAAAGAATGCTGAGGATTCAGTATAGTAGTAGAAAAGAAATCAGTAAGGAAACTTGAGAAAGTATGGCCAGAGGGGTAAGCTGACGACATTGGTGATCTTGATGAGCAGTTCTGTGACTGAGGGGAAGCAGAATCCAGATTGGAATGGGTAGAAAAGTGAATACATTGTAAGGTTGTAAGGGATTAAGCTGTGAATGGAAAGTATGGGAGTAGAACAAGGAAGTGGAAGACTTTCAAAAAGTTTCATCTTGTAAGGAAGGATTGATATAAAAACATTTGGTCTACAGAGATTATGGATAAAATATTTGAGCTGTGTAATCTTTTTAAAAAGTTTTTTTTAAGAATAATGCTTTTACATCTCTGTAGAATAGTCATTCTACAGCGCTAATTTCATGAATGTCTTCCTTAATTATGAGAACTTGAGTTTAAGAGTTATTTAGTTTCAGGAGATTATGGATTACTCAAGCACAATTAGAAAAAAGGAAATATGGGAGTTGAGAGAAGAAGGATGTCATATGGGAGGCAGAGCAGGAGTTGGAGTTGAGGTTATGTTTAAAAAATAAGGAGCACTGAACCTTGACCTCTGAGCCCTTATGAGAGGGAATAGGGAGCTGAATTATATATATGGCCTTACATGGCGGGCAGGTGGTTGAAAAATACTTAGCTATATAGAGTAGGATAAGTAAAGATTCTGAGGTTTTTTTAATCTCAAGCATCCAAAGAAAGGACTATAGTGAGACCTGCAGAAGAACAGGGAGCTAGTTATTCAGAATTATGAAAAATTTAGAAGAATATAATTGAATGGAATATACACGTACATTTCTTTTGAAATGCACAATGCAGTTAAGCAAAATGCATGACAGCACCACATTGAAACCCTTGGAGGAGAGTCTTAAGTTTTAAAAAATTATTTGTATAGTACTTATTACTAATTTAGGCTGTGTAAAGTATCTTAGTATGCGATTTTTATTTTAGTAACTATAAGAATTTATTTACTATAATTAGATTAATCTGTGACTTTCCCAGCTTAAATGTGAAGATAGATAAACATTTTGTTGCATGGACTAGCTACAAAATTACATTGAGTAGATCAAAACTTGTTTTAATTTTTAATATGTGTAATATTGATCCATGTTTATAGGTGAAAATACAAATTTTTTCAGCCCTTTTCACTTTAAAACATTCCAAGTACATTTACTCATAAAATGCTTAGTATATTAACCAGTTGCTACCTTGATAAATATAAATGTTAAATTGTATCAGGTACACTTACTAGTTGAGCAGGAGTTTTTATATAAAGATATAAGCACATGTTTAAACAACATTTTAATATGGTTAAAAGGAATATATAATTATATATAAAAATTTTCAAACTCATTTAATATTTTAATGTATTAAAAATTTCATGATTTTAATAGACTATAGAAATTATAACTTCAGATAATCTCAGTGTCACTAAGCTTTGTACTATACTGTACTACAGTGAAGGGAGCAGTAGCAGTGTCAGTTCAGAGAAGTTAAGTACAGATAAGAGAAGTAGTGAAGACCACAGGAAGGACAGCAAGTGTAGGATCATTTTGCATTATGGACCTTCCCAGGGAACAGCCAGGTAAAATCAAGCAATACTTTACTCTGCTTTTTTTTTCTTTTACTATTATATTATTTCTCCTTCTTACTAATATTTTTTTCTGTCTGCAGAGGTTGTTGGATGGACGTATGGGAACTAATGTCCCAAGAATGCAGAGATGAAGTAGTTTTAATTGACTCTAGTTGTCTTTTAGAAACACTAGAAACATATCTTCGAAAACACAGGTAAGTGTCAAGGTCATCACCGTATAGTTGGAAGGTGCCTTAGCTATTTGTCATCCAGAGTAACCTGTCACTGACCTCCATATAATAGTACTCCAGGCTTTCCATTAATACCTGGCCCCAGGCAGAGCTTAACGTTAAGGTAGACAATTCCTTTATGGTATGAATCTCTCTTAGCTTTCGTGTTTAGCCACCATCTCCTTTTTGGGGGTAATTTTTATCTTAGTTCCATGTCAGCCTTTCAAGAAACAAAATGATTGAATTGAGTAGTGTACTTAATTTTTATGTACAAGCATTTCATAACATTTTCAAAATTAAAGTTAAATTAGTAATATTTTGAACCTTTTCTATATTTCCTTCTATATAGTAATATTCTATAATTTTTTTGTCAAAACAAAAATGGAGTTGGAATTTCTGTGCTTCATGTACTATAAAAGTACAGATTTTTTAGAATGCTACTTAAGTGTCATTAACATTTGAAAATTTGTAGGGAGTGGAGAGTGCAGTAGGAAAGGAAACTGGTGAGGGAGCTATTTAGAGATGGCGCTCTTATGGGGAGTTGATGTCATCTATACATATAAAAAGCCAGGGACATTTACGCTGTAAGGATACCCACTGTGGCCAGCGAACCAGTTGAGGGGTGGGGCCAGCGGCCAAACTCCTGCAGCCCCTGATCAGCCTCTCCCATCCTGATTGAGGGTGGGACAGCCAGCCTGAAGCCCCTCCCACCCAACCTGCCCCACCCCTGATGGACCCACACCATCCTGACTGGCCCTCAGCCCCTCCCCCCAGTCAGCTCCGCCCCCAATTGACCCCCCCTACCACACCAATCGGGTGAGGCCGGCTGGCCAATCACTCATGGCTCCTCCCCCAGGCTGCTGCCCCCTTCATTCAGGGGCGGGGCCTGCCAGCCCATGGCCCACAGCCTCTCATGGCCAGCCGCACCCCTGATCAGCCCCCACCACCCTGATTGGCCTGCGGCCCTTTCCTCCAGTCGGCCCCCAGCGGGCCTGGCCCATATCTGGCCCATTTGGGGTGGGGTGGTGGACCAACCTCCTGCCATCTCCTTCCTATGGGACTGGCCCTGAGCCAATGATAGAATTCATGCACTGGGCTTCCAGTATCTAAAATTATCACCTCTTCTAGTGTCTGATATTTTTCTCTCCTTTGTTTTCTTCTAGGAGTTTTATAGTTTCAGGTTTTAATGTTTAGGTCTTTAACCCATTTCCAGTTAACTTTTTAGTTTTACTTGTCATTACTACCTCTGTTTAGCAAGTGGGCTTAGAGCTTCTATTTTAACCTGTGTTCATTTCAGGAAACAGTTATTTCTATAGGGCCAGAAAGATGTGTGTATCAAACTAATGCATGGCAGCATAAGGGTAAATACTATAGTAAGAAGTGTAAATCAAATCAGAGGAACACAGGAAGTTTGAATTCTATTGCAAAAGGTTTCTTTTTACACGTACATACATATATATATTTGATGATTTTTAAAGAGGAAGGGAGAGCGAGAGAGAAAAATTGATAGCGAAATGTTGCACACTCCCCACTGGGAGCCCGTAACCTAGGCATATGCTCTGACCCATAATCAAACCAGCAACCTTTTGGTGCATGGGACGACCCAACCAACTGAGCCACATTGACAGGGCACAAAATGCTTCTTCAGGAAGGACTTGATTTAGACAAATGGAGCTCTAGTTATACCTCATGTAATATCTAAAGTTGTATTTACCTTACATGTATGTGTTATCCATTGTGTAAGGAAGCTTTTAAAAAATGCCATGGTTACTCAGTGATTAGAGCATTAGCCTGCGGACTGAAGGATCACAGGTTCAATTCCAGTCAAGGGCATGTATCTCAGTTGCAGGCTCAATCTCTGGCCCTGGTTGAGGTGCCAGCCAATTGATTAGTATCTTTCACATCGATGTTTCTCTCTCCTTGTCTCTCCCCCTCCCTTCCACTCTAAAAATCAACGGGGGAAAAATTCTCAGGTGAGGATTAATTAAAAAAAAAAAATACTGTTAGGACTGTGTCATTGTCTAGTACACTGTTATATCCCTCATGAAATAATTACACAGCCAGTTCTTAATTTTGAGGTTTTTTTTCCTCTTCAACAGGTTTTGCACTGATTGCAAAAATAAAGTCCTCCGAGCATACAACATCCTTATTGGTGAACTTGATTGCAGCAAAGAGAAGGGCTACTGTGCTGCACTGTATGAAGGTTTGCGGTGCTGTCCACACGAACGACACATCCATGTTTGCTGTGAAACGGACTTCATTGCACATCTTTTGGGTCGTGCTGAGCCAGAGTTCGCAGGAGGGTATGAGTATGTAATTTGCTAGAATGGGCTATCTAGCGCTTTGCTTCATTTTATTACTGAAAGTTTATTTTCATCACCTTTTGCATCAGTACATATAATGTCTATAAAGTGTGTCTGTAAAATTTTGCTTTCTTTGAAATGTGCATTTCTCAATTGACCAAGTGAAAATAGGGAGAACGTGTTTTGTGGTGTTGGATTCAGTCCTCTGCTCCTTGTTGCTTGAAGTAGGCAGACTTTTTTTTGGCTTACATTATTATAGATGATCATTTTCATTTGAAAATGATTAGAAGGGATAGTTTTCCTCCTTCATCCATGCATTTTCATATTTAAATGTTGTTTATAATGATGGTTTCTGCATAGGAAGTCAGGCCTTGCAGCAGGGGGTTATAAAGTACTTTATTAATGTAACTCATGAACTGTGTAGATTACTATTAAGTTTCATAGGAACCTAAAATTTTATCTGTGGCTTTGTTGTGAAAATAATATCAGGGAAAGGTGTTTATAGGATAAATGGAACCCATTTCCCTTTGTCTTTTGTGTAGCAACTTTCATCTGAGCGCCTAGGTTCTGTTAGGCATTTAGAATACAAATGCTCTTTTATCACTGAAGTTCTGTGAACACTTCTGAAGATTGGCTTAGGGGGCTTTTGCCCATGATTGAGTCACTTCAGCATTGCCCTTCTCCACTCACCCTCAAAAAAGAAACAAAACCCAAACAGACATTTGCTATAATTGGAAGGTTAGAGGAACTGTCATGTCTACCACAAGCTGGACACTTTTATGTGACTTCTCTTTGCCCCCAAACCATCTATTTAGGGCCAGTTCCTGAATTACCTTATTTTTAGTAATATTAGGACTTAGCTCTATCTGCATGTATATTTCTCATTTTTAAAATACATGTGTACTTGTGTGTTTATGCATTAATTGAATTTGAGTGTATAACTACCTTGTTACTAGGTTAATAGGAAGATTGTGTTTAAAATCTGAACTTGCAGGTGTGTTATTCACCTTTTACTGTTCCAATTAAAGGAGTTATGTATAATTTGCTCTCCTTTATAGGCGAAGAGAAAGGCATGCTAAGACAATAGATATAGCTCAAGAAGAAGTTCTGACTTGCTTGGGAATTCATCTTTATGAAAGACTGCATCGGATCTGGCAAAAACTACGAGCAGAAGAGCAGACGTGGCAGATGCTTTTCTATCTTGGTGTTGATGCTCTACGTAAAAGTTTTGAGGTAAGAACAGTGGGCTGCTTCAGTGTCCAAAATTGCTTATTGGACTGACTCTTAGTGTAAGCCACCAGGCTCACCTTGCTCAGAGCGCTGCTGTCCATGATGGTTTGCATCTGAGTTGGTTATTATTTAACAAGATGCTGCCATGAAGCATAACTAATGAAAAGTCAAAGGCAGCTAAAAAATAAACAAATTTAGAAACCTTTAATGAGTCCTAGTATGCTTGCTGATGCCCAATAATATGAAGTAAATGCTGTCAAAATGCCGTGATGTAAGAACTACTTCTTAGAAGTACACTGGAAGCTCTTTATAATGTTGGTATTGGGTTAAGTGCTTGTGTTTTTTTCAGTTAAACACTGTAGAACATAAATTTTTGGCTAGTGAATATTTTGTTATAGTGTAGGACATGGTTATAACCCTTTATTTCACCAGTCCCTATGAAAAAGGTATGAAAGCTACACACCCCTTTTTCAGAAGCCTATCGTGCACTGTTCTAGGCAGTCTGAGGAGATTTGTACTAGTTCTTTTTTTTTTTTTAATATATTTTATTGATTTTTTACAGAGAGGAGGAGAGAGGGATAGAGAGCTAGAAACGTCAATGAGAGAGAAACATCGACCCGCTGCCTCCTGCACACCCCCTACTGGGGATGTGCCTGCAACCAATGTACATGCCCTTGACCGGAATCGAACCTGGGACCTTTCAGTCCGCAGACCACCGCTCTACCACTGAGCCAAACCGGTTTCGGCTGTACTAGTTCTTGCTGAACAGAGTTCTTACCCTTTTTCTCCCTGTATGTTCGTGTCTTCAATAACTAGATCATTTAATGGGGTTAAATAGTCTTCTTATTATGTGACGAAATGAATGCTTTGCTGTGTTAATTAAAATTTTGAAATTAGGAGAAAAATTCTGAAATTAGAATATGCTGGTGTATAAGTCTGCCTTTCCCATACGGATTAGTTGTATATTCACTTCCTGTGTAGATTTTATGTCTGTAATCACTTAAGGTATTAATATTTGAAATTCTTTGTGGGGATTATATGACAGAATTGCAACATGAAATAATCAGCTTCTGTGTTTGTGGTATCATTTAAAGTTAACAAATGAGAATGTTCATGAAAAATAAAGGAAGTTTTGAGCACAATTATTCATTTTCAACTTTTGTTTTTGTAATAGATGACTGTGGAAAAAGTACAAGGTATTAGCCGATTGGAACAACTCTGTGAAGAATTTTCGGAGGAGGAACGAGTAAGAGAACTCAAGCAAGAAAAGAAACGTCAAAAGCGGAAGAATAGACGAAAAAATAAATGTGTGTGTGACATTCCTCCTCCCCTCCAAACAGCAGAGGAGAAGGAAGTAAGCCAAGAGAAGGTAGGATTTCTTAATATTGACTCATGAATACTTAATATTGCTTTTTGCTAGATTTTGGCATTTTTACCATCCCTTTTCCAGAATGTGAGCTCCAGCCTTTTTTCCTATTATAATCTGTATAATCCAAATTTTTTAGTCATGTGTTTGTTTTATAAAGATGGTTATCTTTTTTTAAAATCCTCATCTGAGAATATTTTTCCATTGATTTTTAAAAAAATATATATTTTATTGATTTTTTTACAGAGAGGGAGGGAGGGAGAGAGATAGTTAGAAACATCAATGAGAGAGAAACACTGATCAGCTGCCATCTGCACCCCCCCCACTAGGGATGTGCCCGCAACCAAGGTACCTGCCCTTGACCAGAATCAAACCTAGGACCCTTTGGTCCGCAGGCCAAGGCTCTATTTAACTGAGTCAAACTGGCTATCTTTTTCCTGACCTTAGTTAGGTCAAAGTTAACTCCAGGAGGTGATGGTTCGATTCTCAGCCAGGGCATATGCCTGGATTGCGGGCTTAATCTCCATTTTGGGGTGTATGGAGGTAGCTACCAATGATTCTTTCTCATCATTGATGTTTCTATCTCTTTCTTCCTTTCTGAAATCAATAAAAATATATTAAAAAAAAAAAAAAAAAAGTTAACTCCAAACATGACCTAGAGCAGTTCTCACTTTTTGATCTTAAGACCTGTTTGCCTTCTTAAAAATTAAGGTGCCCATTATCTTTTGTTTATGTAAAATATATCTGTCAAGCCAAAACCGGTTTGGCTCAGTGGTAGAGCGTCGGTCTGCGGACTGAAAGGTCCCGGGTTCGATTCCGGTCAAGGGCATGTACGTTGGTTGCGGGCACATCCCCGGTGGGGGGTGTGCAGGAGGCGGCTGGTCGATGTTTCTCTCTCATCGACGTTTTTGGCTCTCTCTCTCTCCCTTCCTCTCTGTAAAAAATCAATAAAATATATGTTAAAAAAAGAATATGTTTTAAAAAATTATATCTGTCAATATTCCTGTATTAGAAATTGAAAAATTCTGAATTATTGGTTCTTTTAAAAAATAATTTCACTATGTGTTAACATAAATAACTTTTTTTTTTTTAAATCCTCACCTGAGGATGTATTTATTGATTTTAGAAGGAGAGGAGGGATGGGAGAGAGAGAAACCTCTATTGGTTGCCTCTTGTATGTTCCGTGACTTGGGATCAAACCCACAACCTAGGTGTGTACCCTGACTGGGAATTGAACCTGTTACCCTTTGGTGTATAGGTCGACACTTAACCAGCTGAGCCACTTGGCCAGAGATGAATAACATTTTTTGGAATTTAACTGTTTTCAAAAGAAAAAGTGAGAAGGGTGGCATTTTATATTTTTGCAAATCTCTTAATATTTGGCTTAAAGGAACCAATCAGATGGATTCTCATACCTGTTTCTGCATTCAGTCTGTTTTTCTCTGTTGCTGGTTGAAACATATGAAGAAAGTCTTGCACTTAGAATAGATCTTTTGGCCTAGCCGGTTTGGCTCAGTGGATAGAGCGTTGGCCTGCGGACTCAAGGGTCCCAGGTTCGATTCCCGTCTCGGGCATGTACCTTGGTTGCGGGCACATCCCCAGTGGGGTGTGTGCAGGAGGCAGCTGATCAATGTTTCTCTCTCGTTGTTTCTAAATCTATCCCTCTCCCTTCCTCTCTGTAAAAAAAAAAAAAAAAAAATTACTCATGCATGATTTGCAACAGAATGCAAGGTTATTTGAAAGATATGGGTTTTGCCGAAACCAGTTTGGCTCAATGGATAGAGCATCGACCTACGGACTGAAAGGTCCCAGGTTCGATTCCAGTCAAGGGCATGTACCTTGGTTGCGGGCACATCCCAGTAGGGGGTCGTGCAAGAGACAGCTGATCGATGTTTCTCTTTCATGGATGTTCCTAACTCTCTATCCTCCTTTCTCTTCCTCTCTGTAAAAAATCAATAAAATATATTAAAAAAGAAAAAAGGAAGATATGGGTTCAGCCCAGTTAGTGTGGCTCAGTGGTTAAGCTTCAACTTATGCATCAGGAGGTAATGGTTCCGTTCCCACACTGCACATGCCTCCATCCCAATAGGGGGCATTCAGGAGGCAGCTGATCAATGATTCTCATCATTGATATTTCTCTCTATCTTTCTTTGAAATCAATAAAAATATATATTTTTTAAAAAGAAAGATACTGAGTATCTTCCCAGTATATTGATATTTCATTATATAATACCAGATAATCAATCACATTAAAACCACTACTAATCTCATCAGAAAGGTTTTTTAAGTATTGGGAAGCTTTAAGCTCAGTGTGCTTGCATATGCATGTTTCAGAATTCTGGTTGAGTTTGAAAGTTTGGTGAATTTTATCATTGACAACAAATACTTTGAAGTGATGGGCTGACTTCATTTTTGTTTGTTTTTTTAACTTCATTCATTTTTAAAAATATATATATTATTGATTTTTTACAGAGAGGAAGGGAGAGGGATAGAGTTAGAAACATCCATGAAAGAGAAACATTGATCAGCTGCCTCTTGCACACCCCCTACTGGGGATGTGCCCACAACCAAGGTACATGCCCTTGACCGGAATCAAACTGGGGACCTTTCAGTCTGTAGGCCGACACTCTATCCACTGAGCCAAACCAGTTTCGGCTAACTTCATTCATTTTCAAGAAAATGTCTTTTAATATCCAAGGTTTGAATAACCTTAGTTTGTCTTCATTCTTTTTCAAGTAAATTGATGATTCAGGAAAAATAACTAATTTAGCTTGTAATTGAAACAGTTGCACAAGTACTTTCCTTGAGATAGTAATTGTATTTTGGTGTACACAAAAGTGCTTCAAGCGTACTTCCCATTTGTCACACAGGCTCTTAAAAAGACATTTACTGATGGGTTTATATTTAATAAAATTAATATTTTTATTGCTTCAGAGACATTTAGAAGTTAAATATCTGTCTCCTGAGAGTGCTTGACAAGTGAAGAATATAGTGACTAGTAGTAAACTTTAGTTTCGACTGCCTTGATTTGTGTTGCTGAAGTTGTGTTTTTTTTCCCCACTGTTGTGTTTGTATCATCAGTGTAAGTGTCAAAACAGTGAAAGAGCAGATTACATCTTAGTATTATGATGAAAATAGTTTTGACCTAAGGAACCATTAACTCAACTTGCTTTTATCTTTTAAAAAAATATATTTTATTGATTTTTTTTTTACAGGGAGGAAGGGAGAGGGAGAGAGACAAACATCGATCAGCTGCCTCCTGCACACCTCCTACTGGGGATGTGCCCATAACCAAGATACATGCCCTTGACTGGAATGGAACCTGGGACCTTTCAGTCTGCAGGCCAACACTATATCCACTGAGTCAAAACCAGTTTCGGCTGGGCCCCAGACCTTTATGGCGAGGACCAGAAGGCCATTCCGGAGACCCAGACAAGAGCCCATTGCTTATTCCTTTATTGGAGTCTTAAATACCCAGGCTAGTCCAGACCACCATTTCATCATCTTAGGGTCCTGCCCTTGACCCAAACCTCCCATATGGACCCATAGCGCCCCCTAGTGACCAGACCTCCATCTGGGGCACAGACCTATATCTGGGTCCCAGACCATCATGGCTGTTAGAAACATCGATGAGAAACATCGATTGGCTGCCTCCACCCCACCCCCACAGGGGATGTTCCCGCAACCAAAGTATATGCTCCTGACCGCAATCTAACCTGGGACCCTTGAGTCCGCAGGCCAACGCTCTGTCCACTGAGCCAAACCAGTTAGGGCTCCACTTGCTTTTAGTTGGGTCAATGTCTTGAAGTGAATTAATATTTTTTTGTGAAAGTAGTTTTTTTTATTGTTAACCTCATAACTTATTAGTTAATGTGAGTGTAGCCATTATGGAGATGAAGCTTTTTAAAACTATCTCTTAATGCTGATCCTTAAAGGAAACAGACTTCATAGAAAACAGCTGTAAAGCCTGTGGCAGCACTGAAGATGGTAATAGTTGTGTAGAAGTAATTGTTACCAACGAAAATACATCATGTACCTGTCCTAGCAGTGGCAATCTTTTGGGGTCCCCTAAAATAAAGAAAGGTAAGTAAATACAGTTTCTTTTTAAAATTAGCTCTTAAGTTTATTTTTTCCTTTTAAATGTAAGCTTTTAAAAATGCTGTAAGCTAGAATTCAAGAATTGCTTTATACTACCAAGAGTATCCTTTGGTCAGACACTTAATATTTCTTTTTTCTTTATGGTGTTTGATTTGTTAGTATTTGATAAAAACAAAAAATTGTAAATTCCTATTCATGTTTTAATTATTTAATTTACTTGCTACTTTTAATAAACCATTAATTTTGAAAATTTTCTATGGTCTTTAGATAGTTCACATTTTGTCTTAACATATTTATTGGTATGTTAATTATAACTGTCACCTAATTAATTCTCAGGCTTATCTCCACACTGTAATGGTAGTGATTGTGGATATTCATCTAGCATGGAAGGGAGTGAAACAGGTTCCCGGGAGGGTTCAGATGTTGCTTGCACTGAAGGCATTTGTAATCATGATGAACACGGTAGGTTCAGATTAAGCTTCCCAATTATTTCTGCTACGTGGCTGATTTAAGCACATAAATAAGAGATTATTGATTTCTGCAGGTGATGACGCTTGTGTTCATCACTGTGAAGACAAAGAGGATGATGGTGATAGTTGTGTTGAATGTTGGGCAAATTCCGAAGAGAATAACACCAAAGGAAAAAATAAAAAGAAGAAAAAGAAAAGCAAGATGTTGAAATGTGATGAACATGTAAGTGTCATAACTTGCAATTCTGAAGCCTTTGCAGTTGATGGGAGACAACCTCTTTTCCTTGGAGTGGCAAGTGTGCGGTTTAGCTGCTAGGATTTATTATTGCTTTTTCTTAAAATTTTTTTTACAGAGAGAGAGATTGAGAGCTAGAAACATCGATGAAAGAGAAACATCAATCAGCTGCCTCCTGCACACCTCCTACTGGGGATGTGCTCATAACTAAGGTACATGCCCTTAACTGGAATCGAACCCGGGACCTTTCAGTCCTCAGGCTGACGGTCTATCCACTGAGCCAAACCGGTTTTGGCTATTATTGCTTTAAGAATGAGTATTTTATGCAGTTCCATTGGTTGCTTATCTTGTGATTTGGATGTGTATCTGATGTGGTTCAACAACCCATGAGAGTTATAAATCCAATTCATTCTTTTCATATTACTTTGAAAGTTTGCTTGATCATACTTTACCATCTGTAAAATGGAGGAAAAGGTCCCTCTCAGATTAAGTTATCTTCTTCTCTAATAAAATCATAATATGCTAATTAGACTGGACAGCCAAACGACTGCCTGGATGACCTTCCGGACGAAGCCAGGGCTGCGAGGGGCGAGGCCCTGGCACAAATTCTGTGCTTTGGGCCTCTAAGTGTGAAGATAAAATGAGATTATATCGATGGGTTAGCATAGTGCCTGGTATGCAGTGTTTAACAAATTTCAGCTGCTGCTTTTATTCAGTATTCTTTTTAAAAATTTAATACACTATCGGGCTTTTTTATTTTTATTTTTTTCTTTAAAGAAGAATTGCTATTAATCACTGCCTTCTTACCTGGGAAATCCTTTGCTATGGTTTCAGATCCAAAAGCTTGGAAGTTGTATTACAGATCCGGGAAATCGAGAGACCTCAGGAAATACCGTGCACACAGTGTTCCACCGTGACAAGACCAAAGATGCACATCCTGAAAGCTGCTGTAGCTCTGAGAAGGGTGGACAGCCACTGCCTTGGTTTGAGCATAGAAAAAATGTACCACAGTTTGCAGAACCTACAGAAATTTCATTTGGTCCTGATTCTGGAAAAGGTGCCAAGAGCTTAGTTGAACTCCTTGTAAGTAAACCATGATGTCTTATTGTGGATGATTGCCCATGGCTAGATGTGGGAATGGACAGAATTTTTAAGGGTTTAAAGTTGGAAGTGGGGGAAATTAAGAGCATCAATTCATTATTTTTTTTGGTGACCTCATTTCTGTTCTTTCACTCGTGGTTATACAGCTACTCAGAAGTACATTTTCCTATTCTCCTTTCTCTCAAAGGTAGAAGAAACTAGTTGGGAGGTGAGGGTAGAGTTAGCATTATGTCTAGGAATCTGCCTCCTTCAAGAGGAAGGTTATGTAAGCAAATTGTCTTTCTGAGTGGCAATTTTATATAGTAGCCACTCTTCCAGAGCACAGTCTGAACTACAACCCAGGTTTTTAGGTTATTTCCTTTTGGTGTCATGTATGATAAAAGCATAACTGAACATGGAAAACCTTTTATAATTGATTCTAGTTCTTGAAAATTGAGATGAAGTATACATACCTGATTCCAACTGATCTAGTGTATAGCTTGTGTGGGGCTTAGAGGAGGGGGAAGGAGGAGAGGGTGGTGTCTTTTCTATAGTAGTTGGGATCTTAATGGAATCAAATCCTTTATAGAATACTAGTTATTTCTTTTTTATAAGGTCATAAAGTTAAATGGTGTTGCTATGTAACTTACAAGTTAATAAAGGTTTTACTTTTACTTAAATTGTAGAGAGAAAAGTTTCAGCTTAAGATCAACTGGAGATAAGTCTGGTTATTTAAAATTTGGTAACTAGTAACCATCTCTAATTAGTCATTTTTTTAAGGCAGAAAGAAGATATGTTAGTATTAGCTAGGCTCATTATAGGCTTCCAGGAAAAATGATAGATGCAGAGTTTCAAACAATCAAATTGAGTTGAATTTTGTTCTCATTTAGTACTTTCTCAGACAGAACAACATTATGCTTATTCTGTAAACATTCAATTAAAGAGTTTATTTTACTGAATTGAAACTGAAAAGCTAGACTGCTTTAATGTTTAGTTGTCCTCCATCAGTATAACACTTTGCATTCTTTAATTTAAATCATAGTCTTAATTATTCCTTTAATTTGCAGGATGAGTCTGAATGTACTTCAGATGAGGAAATCTTTATCTCACAAGATGAAATACAGTCATTTATGGCTAATAACCAGTCTTTCTACAGCAATAGAGAACAATACCGACAGCATCTGAAGGAGAAATTTAATAAATACTGCCGCTTAAATGATCACAAGAGGCCCATTTGTAGTGGCTGGTTGACAACGGCTGGAGCAAATTAAATAAATAAAATAGCTCTGTCTTTCAATGAAACACTCAAGATGACTACTGCGCCTTCTCTTTCAAAAAACCTCTTAATTTAGTGACTTACAGCAAAATTTTATCTTAAATCAATGTGATTCTTGTTTTGGGAGATGGTGGAGGTAACCTCATTAGTTTGTTCTTTCTTTAGGCTTGTGTCTTTAGTGGCTGCACAGGCCTGCCATATGATTTAAGCCATCTCTTTCCTTAAATGTTTCTCTTCCTGTGAGACTTACTAAAGCAACTTAGTGGCAAAAGTAATGTTGTACTTATACTTCTGTACAGAAATGACAATGAGCTGAATATATGGTTTTACAAAGTAGACATCCACTTGCGAAATGTTTGGATGTACTGTTAAAGCGCAATGTGCAAAATTTAAATAAAGAATATTTATTAATACGCACAGTAAAATTTGGTGTACATGTTTCTGCTTAATGTGTGGCACTATTGTAATACTTGCCACTTTTGGACTTGGTACTTGGCCAGTGTTGATGTTAGAGAGGATGAAGAGCAAATGACAGAGACAGATTGTTGAAGAGAAAATTCTTACTTTAGAATTGATAGCTGAGAAAAGCAGTTTCCAGTCTTTAGTTTTTATATATTTACCTTTTAACACTGGCCAGCATCTTTTTCATAAGACTTAATAGCCATTATTGAAAGTCCCCTTATAAACACAAAGCACCTTAAATTCAGAGGTTCATATTGAATTAGAAGAATGAAAACAAAATTTGGCAGAATTTCAAGCATGGATTGCCCGATTAAGTAATTATTCAGTGGGTAGAACTGGGTCAGAAGGCTGTACTGAGAGCTATCCACATTGTGGTCTTTGTAAGTGCATGTTCTTACATGGTTTTCAACAATGAAGTTACTGTGGCATTTTAGTTTACTGCTTTCACAAGCTGTCTGAATACTGAAGGAGAGATTCCCCTAGGAGTAGCATTTGGCTGCCATTTAAAAAGTTGAGTCAATAGTTCAGTAAACACATATGCCTAGAGCTTTGTTGTCTGCATGTTGATAATACTTGGTGGGCAGCAGACAGGTGTTGCGACTGTCAATACTTCTGTGCAGTGGGATGGAGTGAATTTTATGGGCTTTCTACTGATTAATCAGATTTCTAATCAGATTTCAGTGGGCAACATCAGAAGCCTAATGAGATTTAATTTTTGTAGTTGGTGGCATTTCTTTGATCCACCTCTTGAGCTGTCTTTTCAATTCTTAGTGTTGTATAAGGGATTGGGGCAGAGGTAAAATAAGTAATGGTTCCTCTCTGACCCTGTTGCTTTTATCTTGGAATCCATAAAGATTGACCAAGGGCCTCCCACAGCCCTTGGCTTTGGTCCCAGTCCTTTACCACCTGTTGCAGTCAAGTTTCCTCTTGAGATCCCTAAAAGCAAGAGCTGGTTTTGTGTTAATCTTTAACCTTCTGGCCAGATATATGAGTGCTTGTTGAATGAGTAAGCTAGCCACAATCACTGCTTATTCCATTGCTTGCATTAGAGGGATTCCAGTAGTCATATGGATAGATCTTTTCTTTGGAAGGATAGCTATATTAAGGATGCAGAAGTGGCCCTAGCTGATTTGGCTCAGTGGATAGCCTGTGGAGTGAAGGGTCCTGGTTCAAGTCCAATCAAGGACACATGCCTGCGTTGTGGGCTTGATCCTCAGTGGGGGGTGTGAAGAAGGCAGCCAGTCAATGATTCAGCATTGATGTTTTCCTTCCTCTCGGATATCAATTTTAAAAAAATTATATATTTATATTAAAATGCAGAAGTGAGGCAGCTATCAGTGCTTTGATGAAATATATCCTAAGTAGCAAAACCAACAACCTAGGAAGAGACAAAAGGGAGAACGGAGTGAGGGCATTTTAGGAGCACATCCTCTGTGGTTCAAACCATGTTTTACCCCTTCCTGTCTTAACTAAGTTTAGTTATCTAAAAAATGAAGTTATTAGTAAGTACTCTTAGGGCTATTCTGCATATTAATATATTTAAAATGCTTAAAAGGGCATGTCACACCGTAAATGTCCAATAAATGTTAGCTATTGATTTCATCTTTTATATATTTGCAGCAATGAGAGTGAGAAGGTCTAGGTCTAGGGCCGTTGGAAGCAGTCCATTGGGGTAGAATCCCCCAATACTACTTGGAGGTGTTTCCATTTTTAACCATCACTTCTTGGTTAGTAAGATTGACAGTCCCTCCCAAGGTTGCCTAGTATTGATGACTGAGACTACCCAGTCTTCCTGGGCTGAATTCTTCCCATCAGCCACCGGCTGGTTTAGTAGGGCGTTGGAGTCACCTTAAGTGACCTTAATTTCTCTTCCTGGCCTTGGGTCAGGAAAAGGAAGGGCATCCTCCGGCCTGGGGCAAACTGCCACACATCGGTTTCCCTGCCCCAAGGGGAAGAGCTCACCTGGGAAGCCGGACCCCGTGGCCCCAAGCCCCTCCGGCGCAGGCCCTCACCCACAGGAAGGCCGGTTCCCTCGCGGGGGGCGAGGCGGGACCGGAAGGGGCGGGGCGCGGCGGCGCGGGGGGCGGGACGTCCGGGCTGCTGCGCCCTCTGGCGGGTGTGGCCGGCGGTGGAGGGGAGGAGGGCGGAGTCCCGGCCGCCCGCCAGCCGGGGCGGAGGCGGTCCCAGGCGCGGCCCGGACGGGGGCCGGGCGGCGGCGGCGGCCGTGCCGGTAGGGGAACGGTCGAGCCCCTGCGACCTGGCGCAGAGCTCCGCCGCCCCGTCGCCCAGCCGGCGCTGTGCGGTGGCCCGGGGCAGCATGGAGCGGTGGCGCGACCGCCTCGCCCTGGTGACGGGCGCCTCGGGGGGCATCGGCGCGGCCGTGGCCCGGGCCCTCGTCCAGCAGGGAGTGAAGGTGGTGGGTTGCGCCCGCACCGTGGGCAACATAGAGGTGAGGCCTGGCTGGGGGGCGGGGGGCCCGGGAGGGTCGTTTTCGCCGGGTTCGGGTCCCGGTGGGGGCGGGGGAGCGGCCGGGGGCGGGCTGTGACGCCGTCCTCTCTGGCCCGCCACCCCCGGGTTTAGGGGCAGGCTGGTGCCTAGGAGGGCAGGCCTCTGGAATGCCCTCTTTTAAGGAACAATCCCCCCCACCCCATTGTACCAAGTCTGTCTCTGGCCTCTTCCTCCCTCTCTCCTCTCTTCCTTCCCCTTCCCTCTGCCTGCGCGGGTAGGCTGAGGGAAGGGCAACCGGAGATGCCTGGCTTAGCGAGGCAGCCAGGGAGAAGGAAAGAAAAAGCTTTCCGGATTGCTTTCTCTGGTCCCCAGACTTAGCCCACAAAGCCCAGGAAAGAGGCTGGTCAGCCAGATGAGCAGAAGCTAGAGGTTATGATTTTTATTTTTTTTTTAACCCAGGTCTGAGGTTGGGATTGAAGTGGGAGTGGTTTTTCTGAAAACAAACAAACAAACAAACAAACAAAAACAAACAGTCTAGCCTCCTCCCTCCCCCAACCCCAAATCTGAGGGCTAACGTCCTTCCCAATGGGCTTAAAGGAGTGACAGACCCTTGTCCAGTTTGACTAGGCATTGAACATGGGAGCCCCGAGGGGGACAAAGCACTGGAGATGGAACTCTGGCTTCCTCTGAAAGTGGGGTTGGGAGCCGAGTGGTGAGCAGCAGCAGGAGCTCAGAGACAAATGAAACGAAGTTGGCCATGTTGGAGCATGGGGGAAGAAGGGGAGGCATTTCCATCATGTTCACTGGATTTGCCCAGCAAGATCACTCTCGGGTGTGTGTGTGTGTGTGTGTGTGTGTGTGTGTGTCACGCTAGTGCTTAGCTGCAGGGCATTATCTCCACCTTTGCTCAGTGTCCCAGGGCCGGGAAAGGTAAGGGTGGGGGCAGGGGAGAAGGTGTACAGGAAGGAGGGCTGTCCCCTCCCCTGCTGCCGCCCAAAGGTATATTTTATAGCCTCCTAGATAGTCCCAAGGTCACCTGGTTACAACACTGCCCCACTCTGCCCCTCCCGTTCTCCTGGAGCTTAGGAGCCTCGGAACCTAGAGGGTTAGGCCAGGGATAAGACCAGTGGATTCCCTACGTCTGAAGCCACTCCTGCCTTCTCTTCCTACTGCCCTGCCCCAAACTAACCGGGAAAGGGAGTCCCTGAGCCCCAAGGGAATCTCCAAGCGGATCACTCAGCCCCCTGAGGACTGGTGGGGCAATGAGAGGGCAGGGACAGGGAGAAATATATTCTCAGTCCCTCTATTCTGGCTTTCCTGTGAGGGCTTCTGAGTCGGGAGGAGGAAGCGAAAAGTTGCCTGCCAGGTGGGGAAAATTCTAGGTTAGCTTGCCCTCAGTGTGCTTTTATTGATGGCTTGGCTGATAGTAAAACAGAGAGAAACCTTGTTTCCTGAGGTGGTTGTGAGTAGGTAAAACTGGGTGAAGGACTTCTGAGTCCCAGACAACTATGCCTTTTACACTTGGAAAGTTAAAGCAGAAAAGAATTTCCTAGGTCACTTGATCCAGCCATTTATCCCCAGCTTGGTTTGGGGTGGGGGGGGGGGAAGGCTGCAGGCCGGGGCAGTTGGCTAAGCCCGCTTTCCTCTAGGGCACCCGTCCCCCTGGCCTTCCCCCCCCCCCCCCCCCCCCCCCCCCCCCCCCCCCCCGTGTTCTGTGCACGGTCACCTTCACGAGTCTCAGGTGCCCCGTCGCTGGCCTCCAAGGCCACATGGCTTGTTTCTCCCGGTTTCTGAATGTCAGCTTTCCTCCCAGGGATCTTGGTGGCTCTGCTTTCTCAGGTCTTTCCCTTCCTCCGGGCTCTTCAGAGTGTGGAGGGCCCTGGCAGTGCACGGGGAGGGGTGGGGCGGGGCGGGGGCGGGCAGGTCACCTGACTTGCCTCAGAGTTTCCAGAGAAAACGAGGCACCGTGGGACAGAGAAAGACTTTGTCCTAACTTCCTGACCCTTCCTGTATGCAGGGCGAAGGGAGATGGGCAAATGGGCTCGATTGAAAAAATAGGTGTGAGAACTCTGAGCCACTGGCTGAGATTTGTGGAGAGAGGGGGGGGGATAGTTCAGATACAAGCCCTTCTGGATGAGGTGATGGGACAGAAGGGAGCGAAGCGCTGGCACCACCAGCTCAGTGGCTCTTGGAACCGGTGGGAGTATGGGGTGGGGGAGAGGTGCATCTTACGTAGGAGCAGAGAAGGTTCTATGGAGGGAGAGGAAGAAAAGAGAAATCACTCCAGCCCCAGCCCCTGGCCCCTTTCTTAGAATTGAAGTCTCCAGTTTATCCGTGAGGTTACTCCATTGGTAATCTCAGCCTTCCCCTCCCTCACTCAGGGTGCACTCTCACCCCCTGGACTCAGACCAAAGAAGACAAGCTTAGTCCCAATATCCGTGTGGCCAAAAGGTGGCCGCCGAAGGAGAGAGCTCTGTAGGCGGTGACAGCAGAGGGCGGTCTCTGGCAGGGGAGGCGTGGGAGTGAGCAGCTCACCCCAGTTAGATCCCTGTTGGGTTTCATAGGAGCTGGCTGCCGAATGTAGGAGTGCAGGCTACCCCGGGACTTTGATCCCCTACAGATGTGACCTGTCAAACGAAGAGGACATCCTGTCTATGTTCTCGGCTATCCGCTCTCAGCACCGCGGTGTGGACATCTGCATCAACAATGCTGGCCTGGCCCGGCCCGACACCCTGCTCTCAGGCAGCACCAGCGGCTGGAAGGACATGTTCAATGTGAGGGCTGCAGACCGGGAGTGGGGGGCTGGGAGGACGGTGGGGAGCCCAGAGTTGGGGAGCCGGAGCACTGCTCGGGGTGGGACAACAGCAAGAAGGAGCTTTGGGTTCCTTCCTGGGCACCCTTTCTTCTTTCCCTGCCAGAGGGATAGTGAGTGGGTGAATGGCCATGTCTTTTTTCCTTCGAGGCCCTGGGCAGAGTTCTTAAAGTCCAGGCTGATTCCCTCCATTGGAAGAAAGCTCGGTAGGGGAGAGAGCTGCTGTTGACTGAATGTCCCCATATGTCAGCACTATGGGTGCTTGGGAACATGGTCTAATGGGAAGGAAAGGATCGGAGAGACAGGAGACAATGTTCTTAACCAGCCCTGCCAGCAACTATGTTGCTTCAGGCAGGCACTTACCCTTTCTTGCCGCATTTAATTGGGATGAACACACTTATACCATCAGTGTCTGGGGTCACTAATTCTAATGTCCCCTGTGGCCAGGAAGGTAATAAGAGAGTGAGGCAGGTCAGGTGGGGTGGGCAGTAAGTGACAAAGCACATGGCCATGTACAGGGGCAACCACTCTAAAGTCCAGTGTCCCTGCTGTAGGGCAGTGTGGCCCAGTGTGGCCAAACCTTAGGATTTCTTTGAGAGGAGAGGGGAGCCTGGGTTTTCCTGTGACACTCCATCCCTTCCGAAACCCCACTTCCATGAGGGCAAGGATTTCTGTGTGTTTTATTCTCTTACAGCCTCAGCTTGGAAACAATCAATAGATACTTTTCTAATGAATGAAACCTTCTAATACGTGTTGGAAATAAATTTAAAATGCTTTTAAAACTAAGTATGGTCCAAACACGGCCACGGGTTTTCAACTTCTGGACTGTATTATGGGGCAATATTGGGTATGAAATTATTCTGAGAAGTTGAAAGCAGTGTGTAAATGCAATGTGTCTTTCCCCTCACAATTCTTTTTAATATATATATATATATATATATATATATATATATATATATTTATTTTATTTTATTTTTTATTGATTTCTGAGAGAGGAAGGGAGAAGGAGAGAGAACCATTGCTGGCTGCTTCCTGCATGCTTCCCACTGGGGATCGAGCACACAACCTGGGCATGTGCCCTGACCACGAATCAAACTGTGACCTTTTGGTTCATGGGTCGATGTTCAACCACTGAGCCACACTGGGCCCCCCACAATTCTTTTCCTGTCTGCTCACAGTAGCTTTAGCACCTAACAGGTGTTTGGGCCAGGAAATGAACAATGACTATTGAAACAATGAACAGTGAAAGTGAAGCACTCTCCTTGCCCTCACAGAGAGCCTTCTGGGAAATCTGAGTTGTGGCCCTCACCTTCACAGGTGGGTCTCTCAGCTTGTATCTCAACTTGCCATCTATAAAGTGAGGGACTTACGTTAAATCCCTAAGGCCCCTTCCACCTTGAGCATTATGTAATTCTGTTAGGATCATCCTATGAGGCATCTTCTCCACTCCCTTCCCTAACCCCTGGACCTAAGACAGTGGTCAGCAAACTGCGGCTTGCCGCTCTGTTAACTAATGAGTTTGCCGACCACTGACCTAGGAATACACTTCCCTGACATCCAGGGATCTGTTTCTCCTACTCCCTCTGTCCTCAGGAGCTGGGTCCTCTGCCTCACAAGCCCGTGCTGCTAAGAGGACCGGAAACGGGGCTGAGAGCCCCTGGGTCCTTCTGCTGTGGTTGCTGAGGCAGGTTCACGCTCAGGGTGTTCTATCCCAGTGTTTTTCAACCTTTTTTGGGCAAAGGCACACTTGTTTCATGAAAAAAATCACGAGGCACACCACCATTAGAAAATGTTAAAAAATTTAACTCTGTGCCTATATTAACTATATATAAAGTAATTCTCTTGAATAGGAATCAAATAAACACAAAGAAAGTATTTTATAATTACTTTATTATGAAATATCAAGTAAACAAAATAGTGAAAAATTATAAAATTCTTGTCTTGTCTGCACCTACGGCACATCAGGCAACAGCGGTTGAAAAAACGCTGTTCTATCCTGACGCCTGGCTCTGACGCCTGATAAGGACAAACATCTAATTTCCCGGCTGGCCCCGTCTCTTCTGGAGAGGCGAGACGTGAGGCCCTGCTGAAAGCTTTATCTCTGCTTGTCCTCCTGGGTAAAGCTAGGGGGGGGGGGGGGGCTGGGCAGGAGCTTTAGAGCAGAGACACTTCTTCAGGCCTCTGCTCCTTGAAGGGTGGGGATTTGGTGTCACCTCTGCCAGAGCGAGTAGGAGAGGGCAGAAAGGGGCCAAGGAAGGCGGGAAGCCCCTTGGGAGGCCCCCTGCCTTCCATGACAAGTTACCCCACCCTCTCAAGAGTCTCTGCCTAGTTCTGTGGATGGAACAGAGGTTAGAGGAAGGAGGAGCAGACCTTTTCTACTAGGAGTCTCAAGGGAGGGGACAGGAAAGAAGCAGAGAATGGCTGGGTAAGGTGGGGAGAGGCGAAGGGGTGTTTGAGGAGAGAGATTTTTAAAGCCACTTCAGGAAGGATTTGAGGCTGTTTAGGAGAGAGCAGGATCAGGGGCACTGTCCCAGAGAAGAGGGTATTTGGAGAAGAAAAGAAAATGGTTCCCTGAGGCAGAGATTCTACTGTTTGGAGAGGAAACAGCCAAGATGCAGAGGGTTCTGGGTTGTGTGTGGGGTTTGGGGGGTTTCTATTCCTGTTCGCAGGAACTTGGGGGTCACCCAGGGAGAGAAGCTGCCTCTGCTGTCAGCTGGGGCTGTCAGCTTTGGCGGAGGGGTGGGGGGTACCTCTAAGGCACAGTGCCCTGGGCCTGTTGTTGGTCTCTGGTAGGACCTAGGCACTGTTTGGAATGCTTCCCAGGGTTCTGTGGCTCCATCACCTGCTCAGATGGGCCCGAGCTAGAGACATCCCATTGCCCTCCCCGGCCTGCAGGTGAACGTGCTGGCCCTCAGCATCTGCACGCGGGAAGCCTACCAGTCCATGAAGGAGCGGAATGTGGACGACGGGCACATCATTAACATCAACAGGTGAGACAGCGGCCGAGGGCCAGCGCGCAGATCACCTCTCACCCTCCAAGCTGGGTGCTCTGCTGCAGCTCATTTGATCTCTTTGGAACTGTTTCTTTGGTAAAGTAGGGATTTAATACTCCGTTAACACCCAGTGGCATGGTTGTGGGGAGGGGAAGAACAGTGCCAGCCCCTCGTTGGCTGGAATGGGTGGCTCAGCCCTTGTCTTTGCAGTGGAAGCCTAGGGGCTCTCCTGGCCCTGAGGTTCTCCATTCCTCAGGCCCCGGAATGAACCCCACCTTGTGGTACAAAGAAAGACTACACAGTATCATTGGGAGCCCCCACTCTGAGCGGGGAGCCATGGCCTCTGCCCTCAGAGATCTCCCAATAGAACCGCATCAGTGAATGCGCAGATGAAATGAAGAGATTTTTGACAGCCTGTATGACCGATGTCCGTGTGGGGAAGACGTCTAGAATAGGGTTTTCAGGAGCTGCTTGAATAACAGCTAGATTAGTGGGCCGCAAGGATGGCCTCCAGAGGTCCCTTTAGAAGGCTTCCCTGCAGCATCGAGGTGGGGGGGGTTGGCTGGTACAGCAGGGGGCACTGCTGGTCTCGGGAGCATCACTGTCTTCTTTCCCCTTCCCTCCCTCTACCCAGCATGTCTGGCCACCGAGTGGCACCCCAGTCTGTGACCCATTTCTATAGTGCTACCAAGTATGCCGTCACTGCACTGACAGAGGGACTGAGGCAAGAGCTTCTGGAGGCCCAGACCCACATCCGAGCCACGGTGAGGGTGTGGCCTGGCCCTGGTGGGGATGGGATAGGCACAGGCCTTCTCCACCCACACATGCTGCCCAGGGAGCCCACGTCCAGGGTGTGCTGCGCTAGAACCCTTGCGAGCATATTGGGCACGGAGCTCCTGGGCTCTGGGGCTGCTCGCATGGCCCCGCTCAGTACCTGAGTGTCCCGGTTCACTGACTTCGAGGTAGGAGGGGATTGGCCTGACTGCAACATGGCGGGGTGAGGCTGAGGGAAAGCAAGGGATTGTGGGAAACCAGGTGCACAGTGGCAGGAAATCAGGACTCCGGGCTCTTCCCTTGAACAACCTTGGGCAACTTAACCTCTCCAAGCCTCAGTCTTCGCATTTATACAACAGAGATGATAATCTATCAGGTTATGAGGTTTTTAAAGAGAGAACATTTTGTCAAACATTTACCTGGCTTTTAGTAAGGGCTCTGTAAGTGGTAGATACTGTGATAATCACCAGTGGCAGCCTTGGAGCCAGGAGGCAGGTGCTGGACATGGGACAGCCATCCCTGTGGCGCCCGTCCTTTCTCTCCAACCTACTCAAAGCCTGGCCTCTGAATGGGGTTGGGGTTGGGCAGAGCTCAGCTCCTGAGCAGGCCTCTCTGTCGGCCCAGTGCATCTCTCCAGGATTGGTGGAGACACAGTTCGCCTTCAAACTTCATGACAAGGACCCTGAGAAGGCAGCTGCCACCTATGGACACATAAAGGTGGGGCCTCCCTCTGGGCTTGGTAAGGCCACTCATGCTAAGTGAAGGCAGAGGGGAGGGAACCTGTCCTTCTAGCCAGGCTGTTACCCCTCCTAGAGGGTTGGGGTGGGATGTGGATGGTGGAGAGGACTTCAGTGGTGGAAGGGAACTTGGATCCATTCCGTCCTCATCTTAATCCCCTTTTCCCCTGGTGCTCAGTGTCTGAAACCTGAAGATGTGGCCCAGGCTGTCATCTATGTCCTCAGCACCCCCCCACATGTCCAGGTAAGTCTGGCATTGGCTGTCCACCCCATGGAGAAGCCCAACGATCCCCAGAGGAGGAAAGCAGAGAGGCCTTAAAGGGGGTGGGCAGAGTGTCCTGACTGCCTCAAGCCTCTGTGCCTTCTGCAGATCGGAGACATCCAGATGAGGCCCACGGAGCAGATGACCTAGTTTCCTGTGGGGAGCTCCTCCTCTCTGAATCCGCACGGCTTGGTGCTGGCCTTGGGGTTGTAGGTGTTAATCTCTGGACTCCTGGACTCTGCCTCCTCTCTCTACCCCTCCCAGGGGTTTGACAATGTTTGAGGTCTTTTTTTATCTAACAAATTGTCTCCACCACAAATGTGAAAAGTGGGGTGGGGAGAGGAGGTGGTGTCCCTGATTCTTTTACCTGTTAACTCACTCTTGGTCCCCTTCTTGGGCTCCTTGGCCTTTGTTTGCTGTCCTTGGTCTCTTCCCTTTGACTTGGGGCAGGACCTTGGCTTCCCCCTGTCTTCTTACACTCCACCCTCTGTTGCTCAGGGATAAGGTGGCAGGGGGACCTCCTCACCTTTTATCCGAGTGGTTATGAAGGGCTCCAGCTTCCTCCTCTTCCTGCCCCAATGCCCTCACCAGCCCTTCTCTCCCCTCCCCTTCCCCACGTAGTTCTCCAGTCCAGTGGGGGTCATCACTCGACTCTGACTGGCAGCAAAATACCAGGGCCTTCCTCCCAGTGGATTTCAGTGTGATAATTAAAAAAGAAAAATTTCAACAACTGACCTTGGCTTTGTGGTCGTCTTTCGGTTCTTCTCTTTTCTTTGTGGTTAGGGGTGGTTGTTTCTCAGAATTTCTCCCAGGTGAGTGGAAAGTAGGTGAACTTAGAGCCTCACTTCTGGAGTGTAGACTACCTTAGGTAGCAGGTGTGCTTTTGCGTTGGGTCTTGAAAATTGGTTGAATTTGCCAGCCAGAAAAGAAGACAAGATGTGCAAGGCTCAGAGGCCAGAAAGAGCATGCAATGCTGTGGAAACAGCACAGAACTTAGGGCAGGAGTGAGATGGGGCTGAAAAGCCTGAATCCTTGGAGCTCCGAGTGCTGAGCAAGGAGTTGGCCATTACCTTCGGGCCAAGGGCATCAGTTGGCTTGTCAGCTGGTGCCGGACAGGCACCGAGCGGTGGCTTTTAGAGAATCACCGCCACATGCCACACGGTAGGAAGTTACTGCTCAGTCCTGCTAACCGGTGCTGAGGGTTTGAAAAGGCAGTAGAAGTGCAGGGAGGGGCTGGATGCAGGAGAAGCTGCTGAGCAAAATCACCAGTATCTAATGGGAAGGGAAGCACCACGACTGACCTAGTTGAACACATCTCCGTAACGTGTCCTTTGCTGGTTCCTGGGTGAAGGCAAGCCTCCAGCTTCCTGGGACCTCAAGCCGGGATCAGGGTCAGCTCAGCGCTGACCACTGCCTCCCGCCGGCCGCCGGCAGCCGGCTGCCTGGCGGCGGAGGTCGTTGCTCAGCCCGCCCCGCAGGCGGCGCTGTGGGGACGGCCTAGTGGTGCGCATGCGCAGTGCGGCGTCGCGCAGGAAGCCGGCTCGTGCGCGGACTCGGAAGCGGGGCCCCCGCGCGGGGTCGGAGGCGGCGGTCGCGGGTCCGGCCACCTGCCTTTAGGGAGTCTTCCCGCCGCTGGGAGGCCGGACTATTCGTTTCTGTCTGAGGCGGCGGGATGGGTGCAGCGGGCTCCGTCCGCAGTGACAGCTCTTGAGGACGTAGCTGAGGGCAACGACCATGGCGCTGCTGGGGGCCCTCAGGGCCGCGACCCGGCGTTTCCCCGGTGGACCCGGGCGCCGGTCCTCACACTCGGCGGCGCGCGGGGAGCGGCCTGGCGGGGAGGAGCTGAGCCGCCTGCTCCTGGACGACCTGGCGCCGGCCCCGCGCTCCCTGGAGCTCCTGTTCGGCCTGGCCCCGTGCCTCCTGGCGCTGCGGGCCGCCCGCCGCCGCGTGGCCCGGCTGCTGCTCCAGGCCGGCCGGGCGGGGGTGCAGGGAGAGCGCGCCGAGCTGCTGCGGGCGGCCGAGGCGCGGGACATCCCGGTGCTGCGGCCCCGGCGGCAGAAGCTGGACGCCCTGTGCCGCCACCAGGTCCACCAGGGCGTCTGCATGGAGGTGAGCCCGCTGCGGCCCCGGCCCTGGACTGAGGCCGGGGAGGCGAGGCCAGGCGATGGCCCCCAGCAGCTGTGGCTCGTCCTCGAGAGGCTCCACGACCCCCGGAACCTCGGGGCCGTGCTGCGCTCCGCTCACTTCCTCGGAGTGGATAAGGTCGTCACCAGCCGCAGAAACAGGCACGGACATTCGTTATTTCCCAGGAGTCCCAACTTCAGGGGGCAGCTGAGTCCCTCAGCACCTTGCCCCTTTGATGATCCCCTAGTCAGGCCTCCCTAGCGCCAGAATTTTCATCTTTAACCCCTGGGGGCTGAGGGAGGGGAGGGGGTCGGGGGAGAGCCCCGGCCTTGAGATTGCACAGCCTTACACGGGGCATGGGGTAACTTTGCAGCTGCCCGCTCACTCCGGTAGTCAGCAAGGCCAGCGCGGGGGCCATGGAGGTGATGGACATATTCTTCACCGATGACCTGGGCGGTTTTTTGCAGGTAAGGGCCTAGGGGGCTGGGGTGGCGGGAAGGAGCAGAAATGAGCCAAGCTCAGCCTCTCATGGAGGAAGGGGGAGAAGAGAGCATGCTGGCATCATTCCCTATGCTTCTCTAAAGCCCTTTGGGAAGAGAGAAGGATCCCAGGTTTTGTTTTTTTGTTTTGTTTTTAAAAACCATGAGTAGAACAGATTCTGCAGTTGGAGACGTCCTAGTCTCATTCCCTTTACTGCACTTCCCCAGGCTTCCCTTTTTGCCCTGCTGCAGGTCTACCACAGTACCTGCTAAGGAGTCTTCAGTAAATGTGTCCCGAGTTCCTCCATAGGAATTTAAAAAATAAATTAATTTTATTGTTGAAGGCATTACATATGTCCTCCCCGCCCCCCCCCCCGACTCCTTCTAGCCCTCTTGAAAGGCTCTTTGAGTAAAGACTAGTCTATGCCTTTCTCCTCTTCCCTTTCATACACACAAAACAACCGTCACTACCAGACACACCCCCCTCCCCCCAAATTTGGGAAGCAAACCTGTCAAAGAACCCGTCTGCTGTTTTCCTGCTGGACACAAGGGGGCAGTATTGCCTTGCAATTTCTCTGACCATCTCCAAGTCTCTCCCATGTCTCAGTACTTCTTGGATCTCATTCCCCTATATGTAGTCTTTTTTTTTTTTTTTTTCCTCATTCACTGTCAGGGCTTTAAGTAACATCTATATTTAAATGCGCCCCAAATGTATAGCCTAACCTGGATCTTGCTCCTAAACCCCAGATTCACATATCTAGTTACCTACTCAATAGCTCTGTTTTCAAACAACTAGCAATATTGGTTTCAGAAAAGCAAGGTAAATAATAGTTGATGGGATTTTAGAAAGCTGCTCAATGTCCTCACCCCAGAATAATTCCAATATGAATAAATAAAAGCATCTCAAAGGGGTTATAAAACAAAACAGCTTTCTTTTGCTGTGTAATCGGCATTTCAAATTGAACAGTTCCATAGCCAAGCCCCTGTTCCTTCTGCAGACCCAGCTCAATCGATGGAAGCACCATCCTCTCAGTTGGTTAGGACAGAAACCCTAGCACTATGCTTGATTTTTTTCTGCTCTCACACCCATTCCTATTTGTCAGTGCATCCTTTTGGTTTTACCATAAAGTTATTGGCACTTTCTCACCTCTTCTTGCTCTCTCCATTGCTACCACTCTGGTCCAAACCATCATCGTCTCTTGCCTATATATTTTTTTAAAAATATATTTTATTAATTTTCTTACAGAGAGGAAGGGAGAGGGATAGAGAGCTAGAAATGTTGATGAGAGAGAAACATCGACCAGCTGCCTCTTGCACACCCCCTACCAAGGATGTGCCCGCAACCAACGCACATGCCCTTGACCGGAATCGAACCTGGGACCCTTCAGTCCACTCTACCACTGAGCCAAACCGGTTTCGGCTGTATTATTATTTTTTAAGTCTACTTTTATTCTTGATTTTAGAGAGGAAGGGAAGAGGAGAGAGAGAGAAACATCAGTGATAAGAAAGAATCATTGATCAGCTGCCTCCTGTAGGCCCCACACAGGGGATGGAGCACACAGCCCGGGCGTGTGCCCTGACTGGATCGAACCCTGACCTCCTGGTTCATAAGCCAACGCTCAACCACTGAGCCCCGCCAGCCTGGCTCTTGCCTGTATTATTGTGAAACCCCTTACCTGGTCTTGGTTCTGCTATTGGCTGTCAACCCAACAGGCAGAAAGATCCTGTTGCAACGTAAGTCAGACCATGCTACTTTTCTGTTCAGAGTTTTTCAGACCCTTTGCATTTCTCATAATAAAGCCAAAATCCTTCCAGTGGCCTTTGAGGTTCTACCTTATGTAGCCCTTTGTTCCCTCTTCTGTCTCAGTGGCTCCCTTCCCACTGGCCACACAAACCAGGTAGGCAGCCGCCTCTCAGCCTTCACATTTACTGATCACTGCCCAGAATATTCTTCCCCCTGACGTCTACACCGTGCTTCCTCGTCTCCTTCAGAGCTTCACTCAGAAGTCATTTCAGTGAGGCCCTCCCTTCCATGAAGCTGGGATTTTGGCCGCCGTTTGCCGCCCTATCTCCAGTGCCTAGAACAGAGTCTGCCCATTCTGGGTGCTTAATAACTATTGACTGAACTGCATGGCTCAGCGAGGTAATGCACACAGGGTGGGGCAAAAGTAGGCTTATAATTGTTTGCATGGGAAATAATGTTAATACAAGAATAAACGAAAGTACTTGCAACTGTAAACCTATTTTTGCCCCACCTGTATATAGGCAAGGTTGGGGCTGTTCCTCGGCCAGGGCTCTGATGAAGGTTTGGTGAGCTAGAATATGATTTCTTTCCCCTTGCAGGCCAAAGCCCGGCAGGGCTGGCTCGTGGCTGGCACAGTGGGCTGCCCCGGGCCTGAGATCCCCGGACCCTCTGAGATCCCCATCACTAGTTGCTTGGAGTTCCTCTGGGACCAGCCTACTCTCCTAGTGCTGGGTAGGTAGATGTTCCTGCTTTTCTGTGCTCGGCCATTCATTTCCTGAGTGCCTGCCTGTCCAGCTGTGGCATCCCTAATCCTCTGCCCTTCCACCCCTCCCGTGCTCTGCAGGGAATGAGGGCTCTGGCCTGTCCCCAGAGGTGCAAGCCTCCTGCCAGCTCCTCCTCACCATCCTGCCTGGCCGGCAGCTGCCTCCTGGCCTGGAGTCCTTGAATGTCTCCGTGGCTGCAGGTGAGTCTTAACTTCTCTTCCTCTGATCACACACGTGGAGCTGTTTCATCCTAAACGAGTTCCTCGATCATTCTGTGTCCCCATTGCTTTCTGTGCCAAACGCAGAAAACACATCCTTTTGAGAATGAAATGAGGGAGGGCCTGGCGTATGGCCCTTCCTCTTCTCAGTTGTCTTCCCCATGTCATTCTGTCTGTCTTTGCAGGAATTCTTCTTCACTCCATTTGCAGCCAGAGGAAGGGTTTTCCTGAAGAGGGAAGAGAGGGCAACATCTCCAAGACCCCCGAGAACCCTCAGCCACGGCCGAAGGGCCCAGATTGCCTCAGCACCCAGGACTGTCCTCAGGATCAGAAAGAGAGAGGCAAGACGGGGGCTGACCTGAACTGTTGAAGATGTGTATGTGCTGGAGGGCAGGGGACAGGTGGCCCACACATCCACATGGCGAAATGTGCTGGAATCTGTTACCTGGTGTGCACCAGGCTCTGTTTAGTAATCACCGTCTCGGGAAGCAGGGAGGTTTTCAGTGGAGACCAGAAGTTCAGTTTCCTGAGTTGAGGTTGCAGTTGCAGTTGGAGATGGTAGCCTGTTAATTTCTAGGATGTGCTAGTTGAGAGGGTCTGTTTCCTCCCAGGTCCTGCCTGGACATCACAGGGAAGTGTAAACGTCAGAAGGGAGTTGGGCAGCACAGTCCAGGGATTCTATTCCTTCGAACCAGCGTGAGAAGGGAGAGGGAGCCAGGGGCTCTTTGTGGACTAGACAGGTTGGAATCCAGGCTCACACCCTGTGGGGCCTTGAGCTGGGACTTCGTCTTTATATGCCTCAGGGCCCTTGTGGGCCCCTCCCTCTTAGGGCCCTCGTGAGGCTCAAATAAAACCTCAACTGGTGGGCCATTCTGTTGGATTCGTCCATTAGGTGGCAGCCTTGCTCTTCAGTCCACAGTCCTTTCGGGAAGTTCTTGCAGTCATCTGTGGGGATTCCTGGCCGAGGCCCCCAAGGGGCAAGGGAAAGGTTAGCAAACACTTCCCACCCCACCGGCCCTCAAGTCCCCCTGCCTGGTGAGTCCGCAGGTAGTCCACGTACACGGAGGGAACCAATGAAGCCTGGCCTCTGATTCTGGGAGGTGGCAAGGATAGGGTTGCTGGTGGTTATATTGGGACCGATCGGTACTTGTCCCTCAGAGTCCCACAGATGGAACAGAGGCCACAGGTGTAAGTAGTTTAGAATTGTCTGGGCTGCACATTGGAACCACCTGGCAAGCTTTAAGAATCAGCTGACACTGGGAGATGCCTACAGTCCGATGTAGTTGGTCGGTGCAGCTGGGCATCAGGATTTGCAAAACCTCCCCCTCCTCCCACCGCAGGTGTTCTGTGCAGCCCAGGCTGAGAACCTGGAGCAGCGTTTGTCAGTCTCAGTGCTCTTAACATTCTGGGCTGGATGATTCTCTGCTGTGGGGACTGTCCTGTGCATTGTAGGATGTTTAGCAGCACCACTGGCTTCTACCTACATGCCAGTAGCAGCCCCCTTCCTCCAGTTGTGGCGACCAAAAATCTCTCTAGACATCGCCATATTTCCCTGGAGGGTGGGGTGTGGGAGCCACCCCTAGTTGAGAACCACTGCTCTGGAGTGTGGGTCTAGAGGACAGCAACCCCGAATTCAAACCCTGATTGCTGTTCACCTTGGGCACGCTCTTTATTTGCCTGGGCCTCAGTCCCCTCCCCTCTCTGGATTGCTAGGAGGATTCAGAGGACACCAGGAACTCGGTGCCTCACGTATAGTAGGTGCTCAGTGAATAGTACTGCCCTTTCTCTGTGGACTGCATTTACCTTGGAATTTTATGGTAATGCCAATTTGGAAAGACATTTGAATTTGTTTAAAAGGGGCCTAAGATTGTTTTATGGTCAAAGCTGATCCTCTCAAGAAAGGAAGAAACCCCTTCCTAAACCCCACAGATCACCACTTTATTGGCACTCTCCCTCCTCCCTTGAACGGTCTGTCCCCATCTGGCACACAGGCTCTGACCTCTGCTGGCACACGTCAACCTTGGGCATACCACCTGTTTCCTTCCTCCCTGCTGTGCTCCTGCCAAGAGCCTCCTGCGGCTTTGCACCTTGGCTGCACTGTAGAGTCATGGGATCAGGGAAGGGGAATAACTTTTAATATTCCGGATGCCCAGAGGCACCAGACTGATGAAATCAGAATCTCTGAGGAGCAAGCCAGGTACACGCATTTCTTACAGCTCCCCTGCTAGCGTGCAGCCAGGTTTGAGAATCACTGTTCCTCCAGCCACCCGCTCATATCCAGGAAACCTCTGCCAAATCACACCATGCTTTGGAGAGCATGTCTGGAAGCACACACCAGGCAACCTTTCATCTGTCCCTGAGGTTCTTTAGAAGATTCTGGCTCCATGACTTCCTACCTAGATGGCTTCCCAGTCTCCACCCCTGTAAAACGGGAATGGCACCATCAACACCTGCTCCAGCTGTCCCCTCCCCAGCAGAGATGTAAAATAAGATGAGAGCGTGTCAGTAAAACATGTTTTTGGCCAGTGTTGATCAATGATTAGACTGTTGGCCTGCTCGCTCAAGGGTTTCAGGACACGTACCTGGGTGTGGGTTTGCTCCCCACCCCTGGTTAGGGCACGTGCAGGAGGCAACCAGTAAACATGTCTCTCTCACACCAGTGTTTCTCTTTCTCTCCCTCCCCTCCCTTCCACTCTCTCTGAAAAGCAACGGGAAAAATATCTTAGGGTGAGGATTAACAACAAAAAAAAGTGCTCTGTAAACTAAAGAACTATGCACCCAGGACTGGCACACAACAAACCTGTTGTGATGGTTCACCTTATATGTCAACTTGCCTGGGCCATTTGTCAAACGTTCTGGGTGTGTCCGTGAGGGTGGTTTTGGGTGAGACTAACATTTAAAGTGGTAGACTGAGTAAAGCAGATTGCTTTTCCTAATGTGGATGTACCTGATCCAATCAATTGAAGGCCTAAATAGAACAAAAAGCCTGACCCTCCCATGAGTAAGAGAGCTCTTCCTGTTTTTGTTTTTGTTTTTTTTGGAACTGAAAACATGGGCTCTTCTGGAGTCTTGAGCCTGCTGGCCTTCAGATGGGAATGACATCATTGGCCTCCAGTGTGAGACTCACCCTGCAGAACTTGGGGTGCCAGCTCCCATGATTACATGAGCCAATTCTCTATCCTATATAATAAAAGGTTAATATGCAAATTGACCCCTCGGGAGGTCGATCGGGAGTTGGACCGCTCGTTATCATGTGTGCTGACCACCAGAGGGCGGCACAGAACGAAGGAAGACCCTGATTGCCGGCCAGGCCTAGGGACCCCACCCATGCACAAATTTCGTGCACCAGGCCTCTAGTAATAAATAGGTAAGTGTGTGTGTCTCTTATTGGTTCTGTTTCTCTGGAGAACCCAGACTAACAGACTTGATGAAAATTAACTCAGGTGTCCTGGAGTTCCTTCCATGTAGGGGCCCAAACCCAGCATGGAAACTAGAAGTTGGGGTTGGGGGTATTCAGGGTCCAGAGCCCCTAGTCCTGCCCATGGACTCCTCTGGTATCTGGAACCCAATCTGATCTGCTTGGGGTATGCTATTTATCAGCTTTCTGGGTCTCTGTGGCCTGGGCCATCAAGAGGGGTCACTCTCCTGGGCTAATACCCAAGCACAGGGGGCTCCTCCCTGCTTTTTCCCCTGGGCAGCAGGCTGGCTGGCCTCTGGAAAGATAGGTTCACTTGGACCAGAAGGAATTGAGGCTGTAATTTCCTGCCATACACAGCCAGGATGTAGTCATGTCATGCAAACCAGGGATTCTCAAACCAGAGAAAGCACCTGAGGTCCTAAGGCCCAGGATGAGGTCTGCTCCTCCTTGGAGTGGCCTCTGGTGCCTGACACATGACACTGTTCACCAACTGTGATGCATACACGAGCTCCAGTGGCTGTGGCAGGGAATGAAGGTGCTGGATGTGGGTCCATCCCCCGGAGGGCAGGGTGGGGATGAAGCCACAGGAGGCCAGTGCAGTTTGCCGAGTCCCAGCTCTGTGCCTTGCAGATGGTGTAAATGTGAACATGTCCCTTAACTTTTCCAAGTCTTATTTCCCTCATCAATAAAATGGGGATAACCATGGTGTCTACTTCAGAGGAGCCTGGTGCAGATGAAATGAGATGATGCGTGTGAAGACCTCGGCTGGTGCCTGGAGGATGGTGTCCTCACAGCACCCAGGGGCAGACCCAGAGGTCAGGGCGCCAGGTTCTTCTCCCCTACCAAACCAGCCTCAGTTTCCCCAGAGGCTCTAGGGGTCTCCTTCAGCTGCAACACACAGTGACTCACCTCTGAAAACTGCCAGAGCGAGTTGGAGAGGGGAGGGGCTGAAATGGCATTTGCAGGATCCTCCTTGTCTGGGCTCCACAGTCAAGAGGGGGAGGGTCCCGAAGGGTTGGAGGCCGACAGAATTTCCAGAGCAGCTGAATTGTGGCCAACACCTCTGCTTCCTTCGAGGGCTGGACTTTTCTTTTGGCAGAAGGCTAAATTGCCAGGTTCTGCCTCCAGGCTGCGGTCCTAAATTAGATACCCCCCCCCCCCCCACACACACACACTCCTACAGGCGCCAGGGGGGCCTCACAGTTTGTAAATGTAATCAACCTTGAGGTCTCTGTCTTCCACAGGTGCAATTAGCATGCCCATCTGCTAATCCCTGATAAATGATGTTTACAAACACGGGGCTCCACTCATAGAACTGCTCAGCCCCTCCCTCCCAGGCCAGGAGGCGGGGGTCTTCCTAGTACACTCCCCCCCCTCGCCTCTGCCCCCCACTACTACTTCAGTCTTCTCTAGCCAAAATTCCTCTCCATCCCCTTCCCAGCAGTGCGCAGAGCTGGAGTCCCTTCCTTAGGGCCCCTGCCCCACTGTCATTGCACACACGTGGGAAGGAGATGAAGCGACCACACAGGGAGCCTGGGAGGAGGATGGTAGAGCTAGGATCCTGCCCCCCCTTCCCGGGTCTGAACATTCAGGACTCGTGGTGGGCTGGGTGTGCTTCCTTTATTCACCGCGTCAGCTGCAACCCGGGTGGAGGTGTGGCCCACGCCTAGTGCCCCCAGGGTGGGCTCCTGGACCTGCCCCCAGATGGGAACGTTCTCTCCCCACCCACCTTCTGCCGAGGAGCTGGGTGGGCCCATGTCACAGGCACAGTAGCAAAAGCATTAACACAGACTTCTGAGTTGAATAGTCCTGGGTCCAAATGTTAGCTCTTCCTCAGGCCACTTGACCTGATTGAGCCTCAGTGTCTTCACCTGTAAAATGGAGACACGACATCACAGTGCCTGGGACATAGAAGGTGCTCAATAAGTGTGCGTTGTTTGCTGTGAACATGATGATGAAAAGAGGCATCTGAAACTACAAAGATGCCCAGGGATTTCCCCTCCCTCCCTACACCTCCTCTCTGGGGAGCAGGGCAGGTCCCAGCTCATTACTGGTGGGGGCAGGGGTGGAGGTGTCAGATTGGAATCGCTCCTGGGTCTGTTCGCAGCTTCCCTGTTTCATTAACACCTCCTTGGTGGTCCTCGGCACATCCTGCTGGGGGAGGTGCTCCAGGAAGTTCTCCCTGCCTCCCTCCCAGCCCAGAGCTCAGTGCTCCTCCTAGAGTGTCCGTAGAGTTTTATGTGGGGAGAAGCGGCTAGTTCTGTCCAGGAGAATGTCACCGTCCCTTCCTCTCAGAATGCCCTCTGGAAGCTTGATCAGGTGGCACAGCACCTGGAGTCACCCCTTAACCTCTGTCATCCAGAAGTTCTAGTCCCCCATCCCCACTGCCTCCTCCCAACCTGGCCACTGTCTCCTTTCCCTCAAATTGGCATGAACAGCATGGTCTGGGTTCTAATCCCGACCCATCTCTTCCTAGCGGGATGTCCTAAGGCAAGTGGTTATCCTCTAGGTCCTAGAGTCTAGGTACAGGGGTCCTCAAACTTTTTAAAGTGGGGGCCAGATCACGGTCCCTCAGAGATCTGGAGGGCAGGACTATATGAACTACTAATTCCTACTGTAACACCTTGGCTGCGCTCACTGCCCAAAAAACCTGGCGGGCCGGATCAGACTCCTCTGCGGGCCGCATGTGGCCCGCGGGCCGTAGTTTGAAGACCCCTGGCTAGGACATGCGTTGCCCCTTCTTTGAACGGGGATACCATACCCAAGCAGCACAGCACAGGGCCTGGTAAATCGTAAACTCTGTCAAGGCAGCCATTGTTATTTTACAGATACAGCTGCTCTCGGAATTATCTTTTTAAATCGCAAAACCTTGTTTAACCAATGGGTGGCGGGGGTGGGTGGGGAGCAGGGCCAGAGCCCGGTGGCCATTCCCACAGTCAGAGGAGCAGGAAAGGGCGGGAGTTCTTCCCTTGAATTGCCCCAGTTCCTTCCCCAGTCTGGGGAAAGGAGTGGGGCTGGTTGTTGAATTAGGACCAGGAGCTTTCTACTGTGGGCTCTGTGAAGGCTGCTTCTACAGAAGGTTTTCCTCCACTGCTCTCCAGGAAGGATTCTTATGGACATACCTTGCCGTACTCTCTCTCTCTGCCATAATATTCTATCAGAGGACCCCTTTCCGCAGGTGCCCTGGGGCAGGGAGGAGGGTCTGGGCCCAGGCCCCTGGCTGACCTTGGGTCCGTCTGCTTTCTCCCTCCACCTCTACGCCCCTCTCTTCCTCAGGCTCCCCAGCTTTTCTTGCTGAAGTTTGTGGTGTCAGGAGGAAGACTCCCTGAAAAGTGGCACCTTCTGTGGTTTATCTGTAACTCAGAAAATAATAATAAAATACCCGGACAGTTTCCTTTAGAAAAAAGAAACAAAGGCAGAAGTCGGCAGGTGAGGGAGGCGGTCAGAAGGTGGGCTAGGTCCCTTCTTGCTAGTAGCCTCACTGGCCCCCTGCCCTCTACAACTTCTCCTTGGCCCCCACAGGCTTCTGCAGACACCAAGCCCCATCCCCCTCTTTCAGACAATCAGCGTGTGAATTAGTTTGACTCATTGCCTAGTCCGGGTCCCAGCACAGGGCCAGGCACATCCTGAGGGTTTGATAAGGGTGAGTGAGCAGCTCAGCAAATGGGTCCTAGGGTTGGAGACTAATTGCCTCCCGCTCCTCTCCACCGTGGTGGGCTGGAGGGACAAGCCTCTCGGCACATTTCCTGCTGGCACTGACCTTCAGCTTTCCGAGGAGGCAGGACACACATGATACCCCAGCCACAGCTGCTCTCAATTCGGTGAAACAAAGGAGCCAATGGAGGGCCGAGAGGCCGCTCTGTAGAACCCCTCAGCCCTCACCCTGCTGAGGCCCATCTGCATCCAGGCCTTGTGCAGATGCCCCTCCTACAGATGGGGGTACTAGCCACGGGGCCAGGCCCTGCAAGCGGCTGGATCTTATTTAAGTCAGAGCCCCGTGGTGGGTAGGGGACGAGGAAGCTGTGTGCTTGGAGGCTGATGCTTAGGAGGGGGCAGGCACTATTATTACGGTTGGGTTAGGGATAGGAAACAGAGGCTCAGAGGGGTTGAGTAACTTGCCCAGGGTGATGGATACTGTGGCAATCAGAAGGGTTGAGGAGGGAGGGAGGTGGAGGATGGAGAGCTGGGGGTGGAGGAAGGGAACCTCCAGTCCAGCGGCTGGGAGGCCCACCCCTGCACCTACCCCCACCTCCATCGCCCACTCCTAAAGCATCTGGGCTAGCTCTCAGGGGGGTCATCCCAGGTATGTGTGGGGGTAACCTCACCAGCTCCCCACTAAGCTGTGGGTGGTATGCCCAGGTGGGGAGGCCAGAAGTGATAGCTCAAAGCTACTGTGGGATGTAGCAAAAGGTCTCACCTCTGTGAGACACCAGACTTGGGTTTAAATCCTGGCTCTGCTCCCACATCTAAAGCCTCAGATTACTTAATCTCTCCGCTCAGTTTCTTTCCTGTAAAATGGTGCCAAAACCCTTTCCCTCCCAGGGCCGTGCCTGCCTCTTCCTTCTCTCTCCCTCAGGGGCCTCCTCTGTGCCTGCTATCTCTTTGCCCTTCCTAGCTTGGGTCTGGTGCCTCCTCTCCCTCTTCCTTCTGCCTCTGTTTTCTGATTATCTCTGTCCTATCTGCCTGCTGTGGCCGGGTCTCTGGGGCTCCCTCTTGCTGCTTCCTCTCTGGGGCTGTGTCTCCACACCCTGTCTGTCCCTCTCCTTGCCCCTCTCCCGGCTTCTGATACCCCAGGGGCTGATCGATTACGGCAGCTGCTTATCGATTGGGGTGGGCATCCAAGTGTGGCTGCTGGAGGCCACTATTGATGGACTGAATTGCTGCCCAGGCTGGATGGAGCCGCAGTTGGGGAGCCTGGGGCTGCTGCTTGGGAAGTTGGGCTCCCCTCTCTCTTGCCAGGACCTGAGAGTGGACCCTGCTAGGGATGAAAGTGGGGGGTGGACCAGAGGGCTTCTGAGAACAAAAGGCCAAGGTTTATTATTATTAGGTCATGCTGTCATTTAACAAGCATTTATTGAACACCTACTACATACCAGCTGGAGATGCAGCTGTGAACAAGTCCATAAGAATCCATGAGATAATCCTCACAGCAATCCTGTGAATCAGATTCTGTCATTACCCTGTGGTAGAATTGGGGAGACTGAGGCTCAGAGGCATGTGCTCCAAGTCTGTAGAGCAAACCCAATTTTGTCTGACTCCAAAATGATTGCTTTTTCCTTTTTTATTTTGGCTGCTGTCTTAACCATTTAAAAAAAATTAAATATGTTTTTATTGATTTCAGAGAGGAAGGAGAGGGAGAGAGAGTCATTGATCAGGTGCCTCCTGCATGCCCCCTACTGGGAATCGAGCCCACAACCCAGGCCTGGGCCCCTGACCAGAATTGAACCCAGGACCCTTCAGTTCACAGGCCAACGCTCTATCCACTGAGCCAAACCACCTAGCACTGTCTTAGCCATTTTTAAGTACAGTTCAGTAGCTCAGTGTATTCCCATTGTTGTGCAACAGGTCTGAATATCTTTTTCATCTTACGAACCAGAAACTCTACACCCACTAAGCAACAATTGTCCATTCCTTTCTCCCAGCCCCTGACAACCACCATTCTATTTTCTGTTTCTATTAATTTGACAACTTTAGGTACTCATATAAGTGGAATCATATGGTGGCTGTCTTTTTATGACTGGCTTACTTCACTTAGCATGTCTTTAGGTTCATCCATGTTGTAGCATGTGACAGGATTTCCTTCCTTCTCCAGGCTGAATAACATTCCATTGCATGTCCATACAACATTTTATTTATCCATTTATCGGTTGCTTCCATCTCTTGGCTGCTGTAAAGAATTCTACAATGAAGATGGGTGTACAGATATCTCTGAGATTCTGTTTTCAGTTATTCTGAAGTGCTATTGCTGGATTGTATTTTAAAGTTTTGAAGGACTGCCATATTGTTGGCCACAGCGGCTGCACTATTTTAGTCTCGCCAGCAGTGCACAAGAGTTCTCCTTGTCCCATATTGTCACCAACATTTATGGTTTTCTGTTTTTTAAATAGTAACTATCCTATTGGGTGTTAGGTGACATCTCACTGTAGTTTTTTTTTTTTTTAATTATTTTTTTTTTATAAGCATTTCCCTTGTGATTAGTCATGTTGAGCCTCTTTTCATGTGCTTGTGGGCCAGTACATATCATCCTTGGAGAGATGGTGGTGCTTGGCTGGCAGTTGAACTCTGGAAGGGGCTTGATCTGGGATAAACTCAAGATACGGTTTTGTTCCAAAGGGCCAAGGGCTGGGCAGGGCCCTGGAGGAGCATAGCTTCGCTGTCCTCTCCCATCCGCTTTGCCAACCCTTTGTCACGTTGAAAGCAGACACCTTGCTGATTCTGTTGGGTGGAAAAGATTTGCAACCTGATTTGAGGTGCGGGGCCATGAACTCCTCCCCTGCCTCCAGTCTGAACTCAGAGCCCCAGGTGGCTGTATTTAGGGCTGAGCGGACTTACCTTCCTCTGGGAGTCAGTGCGCTGGGAGAGGTGATTGGGCAGTGAGCTTGAGGCACAGAGGACTTTCCTGTCTGACTGGGCCGTGTTCCTAGCGTAATGTCAACCATCATGATCAGCCTTAATGGGGAGAAAAGTCACAAACGGGCCCTTCGGCCTTTGTGGGGTCACTTGCCTGTAGCCCTCCTGGGTTGGGGTCGCCTGTGGTGCCCGACTGGCTTTCTAAGCCCTGGGACACAGCGGAGTTGCCAGGGAGGTGCCATGGGGCCTCCTACGAATGTGAGGGTAGGATGCTCTCTGGGCAGGCGGCCTCAATGAAGCCTCACCTGCTACACCCTCTGCCCCGCACAGGCTCACAGGTGTGCATGCATGTTCTCCCCGCAGCCTCTGCTGGGGAGCTGGGAGCAGCGCTCTGGGTCCCGGGGACAGGCCAGATTTATGGCACTGGGAGAAATATTTAGGCCCGAGACAGTTTGGTTGTGTTAATTATGGAAATCTAAAGATAATCTATATTTAATGCTGAATTTTGTCAAATTTGCTAAAGAATTAGGGGAGCGTGTGCAAACAGTGACACTTCAATGAAGAACAAGGTGCAATTAAACTCTGAAATTTACAGTAGAATAATTGGAGAGCATGACAAATATAGTTATCAGCAGCAACTAATTAGGGGTCTGCTCGAGGTTTCTGGGCTTGATTAATCTCGCCTGGATGCTAATAAGTTATGCTGGGCAGCTGATAGCGTTTGTCCCCTCCTTTCCAGCCTCCTCCAGAGTACGTGGGGGTGGGGATAGGACCCAGTCCGTCCATCCCTCTGGACAGGCTGGTCTGAAGGGGAATGCGGGCACCACCTCTGATGATCTTCCTTGCTGCTGACTGTGGCCAGGCCTTACCTCCATTGATTCAAGTTTAGGCCTGAGCTGGCACTATTACCTGGCTGGAATGTGACAGCACCCTGGGGGTTGCTTGCCAGGCCCCGCTGTGAAGCCATAACCATCCCTCCTCTGTGGGTCTGTCCTGGGAGCCTTCCTCAGACCTGCCGCCCTTATCCTTGAGGAGCATACCTGGGAGGGGTCAATATGCCTGAAATGCAGATCTAAACTCTCCTCTCGACCCTCACCCTTTCCTCAGAAGTTCTCCTGGCTAGCCTGGCCCGAGTGGCCCAGTGGTTGAGTGTCAATCTATGAATCAGGAGATCAGGATTCGATTCCCAGTCTAACTGGGTTTCGGGTTGGGGATTCAACCCCCAGTAGGGGGCGTGCAAGAGGCAGCTGATCAATGATTCTTTCTAATCATTGATGTTTCTATCTCTCTCCCCCCTCTCTCTTTCTCTCTGAAATCAATAAAAATATACTTAAAATAAAAAATAAATAAATAGATGATATAATTTAAAAAAAAGTTCTGGCCGATAGATCCACACCTTGGCGTTGCCTGAGCATGGACCCCATCCTGAGCAGTCTCCTGCTATCTCTTGCCTCTGCTCACAGCTAGAGGCCTGGTGTGCAGTGGTGAAAAGAAACGGGCTTATGGGGTCTCCAGCCAAGCCTTGAGGAGTTGCTATTTTTAAGTAACAGTGTGTGCAAAGAGGTGGCTCCGACAGCTTTCTTGCTTCCGCTTGCTCTAGAAACAATATGCCTGAAATGCAGATCTAATCATATCCTGCCCCTGCTCTGAAACCTTCAATGGCTCCCCCTGCCTCCAGGATAAAGTGCACACTTCTTAGCTTCCTGGTCAAAGCCGTCTACAGTCTGCTCTAGTCTGGTTCCTACTTCCTTTTTGGGCCCCTCCGACTCCCTCAGCACCTGATAGTCTGAAGGCTCTTATTGAGGCAGTTTCCATGGTCTGCAGTGCCTTCTCTCCTGCTCCCCTCCCCATGTCCATCTACCCTCCTGGAGACCCAGTTTAAGTATCACCACCTCCCCAGCCCCCCCACCCCATGTTCCCAGTCACATCTGCAGTCCTGCACCCACCCGTCTGAATTCCCTCTTGTTGCACAGTTTTCCTTTATGGCTGTGTGTCACACTCCTCCATCAGAGTGCAATAGATGATGTGGACACCAGCAAAATGGACCCTCCCCACACACATACATTGGCTGCCGCCCCCCCACCCCCCCACCCCTTGGGTCTGCCTCTCCTGTGCAGTCTTCTGGACTTCAGGTTGGAGGACTTGGGGCAGGAGGTGCTTTGTTCCTTTTTTTTGCAGAGCTAACAGCCTTTGAGATTCGGGTGAAAATGACAGAACTAGCTTCATATGTTTGGACACTGAGGCAAGGCCTGGTTGGCCCATTTCACAGATGGAGACATGCCTTGGCCACTGCACAGTCTTGCAGAGACTGGCAAGCCACTGGTTGCAGGAGGCATCAGATAAACCGAGGTTTGGAGCAACTTTGCTGAGGGTGATGAGACCTGGGAGGGGGCAAGTTGGGACTCAAGCCTCTCTGACTTACAGGTTAGCAATTTTCCTCCACAGCGGTTTTCCTGATGAATCAAGACCCCTGGCTCTGAGGTAACTGCAAATGGTGCCTCAGGCTCCAGATCACAGACCCAAAATCTTCAAGTGCTGTGTGTCTGTAGACAGATCACTAGCCTCTCTGAGCCACAGCTTCCCATCGAATGGTCAGCAAATGCTTAGTCCCTTCTTTGCAGGGTTGTGATGGGATGAAATGAGGTGATGGATGCAGAGACCCCCTCGCCTACAGTAGACCCCCTGGGAACTTGGGCTGGGGATCTCCCAGGGACTCCTGGTTTGTCACGTGGAGCTGGGAAGGGGAGCACAAACACCCTCGGGCCTCATTCAGCCCTTCTCTGGGGGAAGGAGAGAGATCAGGGGTCTCCTTTCTCAGGAGCCTCCAGCCCTTGCTGCTGCTACAAGTGATGGCTCTGTCTCCATGGCAACTTGGGCAGGCCGCCTGCAGGGCCTTTTGTGCCAGCGCATTGACCTCACTTAGGATGATTACCTTTTGGCAAATAAAATAATTGTGTTAATAAAGAGGCTGTTTGCTCCTACATCCCCCACCCTTTGGCCTGTTCCCCATCCCTACCCTGGAGGAAAGAGACGTTCCCCGGACCAATTACCCTGGCCTCTGGGAAGCCTTACTCTTAAATAAGTTGTTGACTAAGACCCTGACTGGGTTTTAATTTTTGCCAACTTTAACTGTCTCCCACCCTCCCCATCTTGCCTTCTGCCTTCCTGCCCCAATGTCTTTGTTGAAGTTGCACAATTGGGATGATACTGCTCTTCCGGTCTTCCTTCCACATGGCTTCAGATACCCATTGGACTTCCCGAGCTATCATAACAATAAATTCTCTATTGAGTCCCTCCTACCACCCTGTGTGTTACACCCTTTACAAGTGTCTTTGAAAATGTCCTCTCTTTAGTCCCTGTAACAGCTGCGCAAGTAAGTTTCAATGCCACTGTACAGAGCAGGGGACTGAGGCCTGAGAAAACACATGCTTTGCCAGGATTAGAAACTCGGGGTGGGCCGGCCAATACACACTGGCCATTGGCTTGGTACTGGACTGGGCTGGGCTTCCGGAGAGGAACAGAGCCCCAGGTTGGGGGAGGAGATGGACACAGAGCCAGAAAACGGACATGCAGGATGCAGTGTGACCAGTGCTCTGAGACTAAGAAAATGATGGAGACTGCCTGGAGGTGCTGTGGGAGCTCTGAGGGGACAAGGAGGATGTGACTGATGGTGACAGAGCCCCTGGTCCGTGGCTGACACCTTGCTGAGTGTCTCACTTGTTAGCTCCTGATGCTTATTGCAACCCCATTGTACAGTTGAGAAAAGGAAGGCTCAGAAAGGTTCGGTGACCTTTTCAAGGTCATACAGCTGGTACAGACAAAGGATTCAAACCCAGATTTGTCAGACATCCCTGCCCATGCTCGGTGCTTGTTTGAACTTATCAGGCAGCCTATTAGATCATGGACAAGAGAGGAATGAAGAGGAAGGAAGGAAGGCAGAAAACCACAAAACAGGAGTGCAGGCTCTGTACATAGGGTGGGCTTCTTGGAGGTCTGCCTTAGCCACATTTCATTATCCGAGGCTCTTGTTAAAAATAGGCTTGCCAGTCCTAGCCGGTTTGGCTCAGTGGATAGAGCCCGGGTTCAATTCTGGTCAAGGGCACGTACTTCAGTTTCAGGCTCCTCCCTGGCCTGGGCCATGGTAGGGACTCACGCAGGAGACAACCAATCGATGTGTTTCTCTCACATCAATATTTCTCTCGGTCTTTCCCACTCTTTTCCACCCTCTCTAAAAATCAATGGAAAAATACCCTTGGGTGAGGATTAAAAAAAAAAAAAAAAAAAAAAAAAGGCTTGCCAGCCTGGCCGATGTGGTTCAGTGGTTGGTGTTGACCTATGAACTAGGAGGTCATGGCTCTATTCCCAGTTAAGGCACATGCCAGATTTGCAGGCTCGATACCCAGTAAGGGGCATATAGAAGGCAACCAACCGATGATGTTTCTCTGTCACTGATGTTTCTCTCTCCCTCTTCCTTTCTCTCTCTGAAATCAATAAAAACATTTTTAAAAAAAGACTTGGCAAAGAAGGGTCCCCCAAAATTGTGGCTAATTTGGGAAATTTACTTTTTACCAACGAACACAAAAATAATGCAATGTGAGTAGGCTATTTGAAAGCTAATGTTAAGCCTCCCAAATAATGATGTAAGTCAGGGATCTGCAGGTAGTGATAGGGCAAAGCCTTCAAATTGTGAGGTACTGTCCGCACTGGATTCCGGGCTCTCCCCGTGGCGGGAGGAATAGTGTTATCCAGACATCACATCAGCAGTCTGGATTAGAGGCCCTTTGTAGATACGAGCCCAGGCTAGAGACCCTAGCTTGTCTTCACCCCCAGCCCCAGACAAAGTGACGGGACAGAGCAGGGTCAGGCAGGGACTGGCATGCCTGCTGGGCACGCTAGGTGGCGCTCTGATATTGCTCAATCTTCTGAGCACCAGGATGTGCAGGGGGTGGAGGGTCGGGTGGGAGTGACTCTGAGAGGAAGCCAGTCTCACTAGACCTGACACCTGTGGTTAGGGCTAAGCGTGGGGGCACTGGAGATGTCAGAAGTCAGGCTGGGGGTCAGAAACCCTGTTCCTCCCCCTCAGGACTCCTGGTCATCCATGGGCCCCCAAGCAGCGGGGGCTGACACTGTAGCCATTGGAGGGATAGAGAGAACAGGGGTGCTGGGTTAGGAGGAGATGAGGGGCGAGGGCAGAGTAGCCCAGCAGTGTGTGGCTGATGCTGAGCCAGGTGACGTGGGAAGGTTGTCCTCTTGACCATTAAAGCACAGGGTTCTAAACCGGGGTCCACCTGCAGGTAGGGCTTGCCCACTTACCTGCCCTTGGACCTCAGAACAGGTTAAGAGGCTGGGGAATGGGGAGATGTGTAATGCCCCCTGCATTGTGTATATCTGTGTATATCTGGGGTTCTGTCGGATCTAGAGAGAAAGAAGAACCCCAGCACCCATTTGGGGTGGAAAGAAGTAGAGGGACAGGGCCTCTTTTTCAGCAGTCTGCTTGCTTCCTTCCCTTATATCTGGTTCAGGTGGGGAAACGGAGGCAAGGGGGAACCATTGAGAGAAACCAGATTCTGGGGTTTCAAACTGAATGCTGGTAGGTGTAGGGAGTAAGGTGGCAAATGACTTCCTTGGGGACCTAGGGAACCTGCGCTTGGTTCGGGGGGAGAAGTGTCAAATCGTTGGCTGGAGACATGCAAGGAGACCGGAGAGAGAAGGGCAAGAAGAGTCTGGGAGGAGTAAGTCAGGGCGAGGGCGGTGGGGGCAGACTTAGTCAGCAAACATTGTGCAGATGTTTAGTGAGCACCGTATGGGGGCCAGGCATGTTACAGGGCCTGGGGGTTCGGGGGGATCCTGAGGGAGGGTCCATGGAGTCAGGGTGCTGAGGGATTGACTCAGAGTGGTTCCCTCAAATCGCCCATCTCCACGTCCCCGTTTCATCGTCTGTAAAATGGGATGATAGTGTCTCCTCATGGGGCTGTTGTGAATGGTAGATGCATGGGACATGCTTAGCACTGGGCCTGGCATTGAATGAACGAACTGCCGTGGGTTTTGTTCGTCTTATTGTGACCAGTAGTTCTGGAGAGTGTGACATTGAGTAAATAGCTCACCTTCCTTGGGTTCCTCATTTAAAAAAATGGGTTCATAACATCTGCCCTGCCCACCTTATAGGACCCTGCTGTGAGGTTCAAACCAATTAAGAAAATGCATAGCAAAGGGTAAATTTAAATTGTGTACGCGTGAGTGCGCGTGTGGAAGACCGCAGGATTTGTGCTCCATCTATCCGGCAGGTGGCCCGAGCTCAGGTAAGCTGTCAGATGGACGTGCGGTACCCTGGCCTTTCATGCCAGGATGTCTGTTCCTGGAGCCTTGGGACTGGAATGTAGGCAGTGGTGGAGGTGTGGAGATGAGGTGGCATTTCTCCAAAGGCCTGGGAAGACAAGAAATAAATATTCCCGTTCCATCTCTAGCCGGGAACTGGGCAGGGCTGTCTGCTGAGGTCAGGGGTCCTCTCTTCCCTCTGTGAACTTCCTTCCCCCCCACCCCCCCGCCCCGTGAACCTTCCCTCCCCCATTAACCATCCCCTCCAGGCCCAATTCCTGCCTCCTAGCTACAGAACAAACTGTATTTTTATACAGCGGGGCTCTGTCCCAGAGATTTTGTGTGTCTGCACCTCTTTAGGGCATAGGTACCGCAACCCCTACCTGCCCAACAATCTGCCTGAGTGGTGGAGCGGACCAGGGCTCAGCTTGGACACGGGCTGAAGAGGCAAGGAACCGGGAGAGATGTCTTCCACCTGGGAGGATTTGAGTTGGGGGCAGCTTCCTCTCCTCCAGGAAAAGAGCTGTAAGGATGCAATGTGGTAGGGTAGAAAGAGCACGGGTGTTGGGGTCAGCCAGCCCGGGTTCCAGTTCTCTACCAGCAAGACAGATGGTAACAGGAACTACTCTGTAGGGTCGATGTGCAACTTTCAAGGGATACCCTGTGTGAGGTGCCTCAGATTCTGAATCCAAGCTTCGTGGATGGGTCCGTTAACTGGGATTTGGGCAGTTTTGTGGCTTCCCATCCTTCTGCCCCAATTGCTTTTCTTAGCTCATTGATTGATTGAGGAGGTGGAAAGGCAAGATGCCATTCAGTTGGGGGTAGGCTGTGAGCTGAGCAGAAAATCCCAGAGTCTATTTCCTTTCTAGGATAGCAGAGATAAAAAAGAAGGAGCTTTTCTGGCTGGGAGATTCCAAGAAGACCTCGTAAAAGAGGAAGTGCTATTAAACGAGCTTTCTCAGGTGGCTCTGACTGGCTGACAGGTGGGCAGGGAAGGGGGTGCTGATGGAAGGGAGGCCTTGGCATAGTCTAGAGGTGGGAAGGCTGGGCACACATCCACAGAACTGCAGATAGGCTGCTTTCCTAGCGCAAAGGGCGAGTGAGAGAAAACTGAAAGGGAGTTGTCCCAAACTCCTGGATTAGTCAAAAGCCAAATGCACTGGGAAGAAGCGGAATTATTTGCAACTTTCTTAAATCTTCTTTCAGATCCCTGGATTTATACTACTCACCTCCTTTTCCCTCCTCCTCCAGAATGACAGGATTAAAAAAACAACACGAAGGAAAATATACCCCAAAGAATGTTCCTGTCCCTTCTTTTTTAAAGATAGAATATATATATATATATATATATATATATATATATATATATATATATATTTGATTTTTTTACAGAGAGGAAGAGAGAGGGATAGAGTTAGAAACATCGATGAGAAACATCGATCAGTTGCCTCTTGCACACCCCCTACTGGGGATGTGCCCGCAACCAACGTACATGCCCTTGACCGGAATCGAACCTGGGACCTTTCAGTCCGCAGACCGACGCTCTACCGCTGAGCCAAACCGGTTTCGGCTCCTGTCCCTTCTTCCTCCTCATCTCTCAGCTTCACATTGTGTCCTTAACCCCATTCCCACTACTCAGAGAAAGAAGGTGGTGCAGGAGGGAGACTAGGGGGAGGGGAGCAGGTGGTCCCCAACTGTCCTCAGGTAATAAGGAGGCATGGCCTGTGTTGGAGGAATCCCAGGGCAGACACATATGGGGGAGGATCTTGTTCTCTGCCAGAAACATGCATGTCAAATGACTTACATTAAATCGGGCTCACAACCCTGTTTATTCTTCAAATGGATGCTAAAAGGAGGAGATGGTATTTGGCCAGCAGAGATGGAAGGAGAGGGAAGAGGAGAAGGGGTTAGAGGAGAGGTGGAGAGAGAGGAGGAGGAGGTAGCTAGATTGATAGAGCTGCTTATTTTATTTTCTTGTTCCCAGAGCGGGCTGGCAAAGCCTATTCCTAACAGTCAGCAGGCAGGGGCTCAGAGAGGAGACAACTTGGGCCCTTGTCCCTCCCTGTTCTCGTCTGTCATCCCCTCTTTTTGTCTCCTCCCCCTCTGTCTCCTTGAGTGGAATCCCTGTAAACTCCTCCAATCCCAGGTGACTCCTTCGGCTCCTGTGTGCGTGTGTGTGTGTGTGTGTGTGTGTGTGTGTGTGTGTGTGTGTGTGTCGTGAGCTGCCCAGGTGGGGATGATTTTCTTTCCTTCTCATTTCAGACTGGGTTTAGGATTTCTCCTGCCAGTTACTGAGTGTGGCTTTGGTCCTTTCTGGGGGACAGGCGGTGAGTGGACAGTTCTGTCTTCCTCCATACTTCCAAAGCCCAGTCAATCCTCAGTGAGCTGCCAGTCCTCCGGGGGGAGGGGCGGGGTGGTCTTCAAAGCTGGAGTCCCTCTTCCCAAACCATCCAAATGGCCAATGTTATCAACAGCTGGCTTAACATGAAGCTAATATATTTCCCAAAGCAGGTAACAAGATTTGAAGACTGAACATGGTTAAGTGGCATAACCATAAAGTTCAGTCTTTAGCCATACATAATGTGTCTGGGATAAAGCATACATTTTTATGAACAAAGTGGGTGATTTGAGAAAAGGGATCAATGACAGGAAGAGACCCTATTTCAGTTCAAGAGGAAGGGAGGTTGGTGGTTCAGGTGGTGAACACGGTTGGGAACTTAGATGGCTCGTGTGTGTGTGTGTGTGTGTGTGTGTGTGTGTGTGTGTGTGTCTTATGAGCTGACAAAGGAGGGAAGCAGAGGGCATCGGTCACCAGAGGGATGAGGGACAGACTTCCCAATCCGGAGGAGGTGAAGACACAGAGCAGGAAGGGACATGCCTGGGGTCAGGACTGTGTTCCTGTGGCGTTCCAAGCATGGAGCCAAGCTGCCTCCTGGTTTTGCAAAGCATGGATATTAATAAGGGTGATTAGTAATCATGACGTGTGAATAATAAGGGGATGGTTAATTGTCCCGGTTATGATGAACAGCCGTCACTGGGAGAGTGTGGGGGAGCTGAGGCCCCCCCAACACACACACATTTACACTCACGTGTGAACTGTTCTTGGCTGCTGCTGATGAGACTACAGAGCCAGCAAGCTAGAGGGTTATCAGTATTTTTAAAGATTGAACCTAATAAGGCAGAATTTTGAAAGTCACTTATAATTTCCTTTTATACAACTATTAAAGGACACATCTTCCCAGCAGAAAATTTGAAAAAAATTTATTAAGGAAGGAAAAAACATTAAAAAAAAAAACATATTAAGAAAGGGAACAAAAACCACTATAAAGATTTTGATATATATCCTTCCAGTCTTCTGTGTATACATAAACATAGCCATAAACTATATTTAAAAAAAACATAATTAGGATTATATTCTGCATGGTATTTGGTAACTTACTTTTTATTAAAACTTACAAATACTTCATGTACACTTCTTTATGCCATTAAATATTTGAGAATATTATTTTTAATGAGGGGAACAATAATTTGGGCTAATGGGAGCCCACAAAAAAAAGAAGTCCTTTCTTTTCTGCTTCCTCGTTGGAGAGGCCAGGGACCTTCAGGACTAGGGAGGGCAATGCTGGGATGGGGCAGGGTACTCAGTGGGCACCTGTGAAACAGGAAGTGCAGCAAAGGAGGGGGCGGGGCTGCTTCAGAACCTGAGCTTCACGGAGAAAATATTTTCTGAAAACGCCTAAGAGTTGTTGTGCTTTCCCCTCCATATTCAGTTGAGGATAAACAAAAGCCAGATCCTTCGATGGGCATAACCAGAGCCCATTGTCACTGTTAGCACATGGTTCTGGAGACATTCTGCACTCGATTGAGCCTCAATGTCCCCATCTGTAGGTAGAGGAAATAGCCCCTCTCTTTTGCCCGCCTCCTGGAGGGCTACCATCAAGGGCTGAGACATATGCCCACTTAGGAAGATGAAGAATATTGGAAAGAGAGCAAACTCCAGTGTTCTTTTTATTTATTTATTTTTTAAATTTATATATGTATGCATATATTTTGTTAATCCTCACTCAAGGATATTTTTTTCCCCATTGGTTAGAGAGGGTGGAAGGGACGGGGAGAGTCATAGAGAGAGAAACATCCATGTGAGAGAGACACATCGATTGGTTGCCTCCTGCACGCCCCCAACCAGGGCCGAATGGAGCCTGCAGCCGAGGTACATGCCCTTGGCCGAAATGGAACCCGGGACCCTTCAGTGTGCCGGCTGATGCTCTATCCACTGAGCCAAACCAGTTAGGGCTCCAATATCCTTTTGTAGTTTTCATTCACTCATTAATTCATCCGCTAGGTAAATGAGAATGACATGTGATCTGTTTCATGCATACCATCCCCACTTACCCACAAGCTCTGTGATCGTGGGCAAGATGCTTCCCTTCTCTGTCCTCAATGTCCTCAACTGTAAAATGGGGCTATTATAATGACCCATCTCATAGTATTGACGGGAGGGATACAAGGCGATAGTAAATTTAAAGTGTGCTGGGACGTAGCCGTTGCTCAGTAACTATTAGCTGTCATCATTGTCGTCATCATTACTGCCATTACTCCTGTTCCATGCCAGGCACTGTGGATAAAGAGACGGCTCAGATGATGGAGACAGCCAGGCCAGCGTTGCTCACGGTTTGATTCTCGGTCCGGGCACGTGCCCGATCCACGCCCAGGTTGCAGGCTTGATCCCCAGTGTGGGGGTGTGCAGGAGGCATCTGATCAACGATCCTCTCTCATCATTGATGTTTCTGTCTCTTTTTCCTCTCCCTTCTCCTCTGAAATCAATAAAAAAAATATATGTATAGTTTATAAAAGATGGCAGACACAGTTCCTGCTTCATGGAGTACAAAGTCAGCTACACATGTGCTCTGGGAGCACAAAGAAAGGATGCTTCTTCCCGGGTGAGGGGGATTTTAACAGGAAGCTTCCTCCTCCCACCCTGCTTCTCCCCCTTCCCCTCATGCTCCCAAGACGTGGCCCCCCAAGGTCTGGCCTAGCATGCAGCTCCTCCAGTCCTGGAAACGCCAGGCCAGCGCCCCCCCCCCCCCTCGCCCCCCAGCCCCATGCTGTGGCAGCACGCAGGCTGTTTGGAGAGGTGACAAAAAATTAAAATTAAACCTAAATTAAAAAGAAGATTCCCATTTCCTCTCCCCGTCGCACTTTCCACCTTAATTTTATCGCATCTTCCTCCTCGTTTTATTGACCTTTAGAAGCATTGCCACAAGATTTAGTGTGGCGCAGGAGGGGGGTAATAAATGTGGCGCTCCTTTTGCCTCCAATTAATGCGGCCGGGGCTGGGGCAGGTGGGGAGACGGGCTGGTGGGAAGTCCCTCGGAAGAGGGAAGCTCCGAGACCACAAATATGGGGGAGATACCCCGAGATGGGGGCCCCAGACCTGTTTCCTGGTGACTCAGAGAAAGAGGATCAGTCCAAACTATGCAAATCAGGCCAGAAAACAGAGGTTAGAATTTACAGGCTCCCTGGTCTGGCTTTGCAAACAATTCCAGAACTCACCCCCGCCCCCAAACTCCACCCAGATTTTCTGGGACAAAGATTCCCCACCCACCTGATCCTTATTTTATTTTATTTTATTTTATTTTATTTTATTTTACTTATTTCATGCTCTGATGGTTCAAGGCAGCTTTTCCTCCCCACCCTCCCTCCTTTCTCCCTCCCTCCATTTTTTTGCTGTCCCCCACCCCAAATCTCTAATATTTTCACCCACCCACCCACCCACCCACCCACGGTGACGCTGTGTGTTTGTAATTTTCTTCTGACCCTAATGGCTCGGGTTTTCCCTCAGTATTTAAGCGGAACAAGACAGACGTAAGTGGCAAATCAACATCGGTCCCTATTTACCCTGCCAATTTCAGCTGCGGGTGGAGAGGCTGTCTTGAAATTAACTCTGATGCTGACTGCTTGCGGAGGAATGTCTGCCCGGCTCAGGTGGGCTCGGCTCAGAGAACAGCCAGCTCCCTGCCGCCCCGCCCAGCCCCCCTGGTCATCCGCTCGCCCAGGACACTGCAGGAGTGGTGGGCGGTGTGGAAAGCTGCTGCCCAAAGTTTTTTTTTATTTTTTATTTTTTTATAAAAGCAGTCCTCAACCCCTTTTTGTCCTTGGCCTTTCACTTCCCTAGACCAGTGTTTCTCCCTGGCCAGTGTCACCTGGGCCCTTAATAGAAATTCAGATTCTGCAGCCATCCTACACCTACCGAATCAGCAACTCTGGGGCAGGAGCCAGCAATCTTTGTTTTTTAAAAACAACTTTATTGAGAGAATTCACATTCCATAAATTTCACCCATTTTAAGCATACTTTTTTTTTGGGGGGGGGGGTAAATTTATCGAGTTGTGCAGCCATCACCACGACCCAGTTACGGACATTTCTCACCCCACTAGGACCCCTGGTTTTTACAGTTAATTCACCCCCACACCTCTAGCCCTAGGCAACCACGAATCTACTTTCTGTCTCTATAGATAAGACTATTCTGGGTGATCTTTTAAGTCTGGCTTGAAAGAACTGTTAGCATGTTTTGTTTTGTTAACAACTTTATGAAGCTATAATTCACATACCATGCAATTCACCCATTTAAAGCATACAATCTGATGGCTTTTAATATATTTACAGAATTGTACAATCATTACTACAATTAATTTTAGTAGATTTTAATCCCCCCCCCCAAAAAAAACACACCAAAAAACCACAAACCCCTGTACCCCTTAGCTGTCACCTCCAAATTCTTTCCCTCAATCCTAGGCAATCACTAAGATACTGACTATCTCTAATAGATTTGCCTATTCTGGACATTTTATGTAAATGGAGTCATACAATATGTGGTCCTTTGTGGCTGGCTTCTGTCACTTACTGTTTTCACAGTTCATCCATATGTTAGCATGTGTCAGTAGTAGTCCAGTGCTTTTTATTCCCCTGTATGCATGTACCACATTTTGTTTATCCATTCACCACTTGATAGACATTTGGGTTGCTTCCATTTTCGGGCTATCATAACAATGCTATGAATTATGGACATATAATTCTGTGTGCATGAACCTAAGAAATCCCTATTTTAATCTGATCATCCTAAAAACAAGAGAACCCACTGCCCAAGGCCTCCTCCTCTCCCATCTCCCTTCTAGAACTTTCCTTCACTCGTCCATTTTTTCCACATCCACTCCTTCCTTCCTTCATCCTTTGAACTAGCATTAGTGCCGTGCTTACTGTGTGTGCCAGACTCAGTTGAGAGTGGATGCTGGGCTAACAGGAAGTCAGGACTGGCACTTCCCACCTTCCTTCCCCTCTGTCCTCACTGAGTGATAGACCCCATACAATCACTCAGTGAGGAGCCCCTCTGACTCCCAGACTTGGGGGAGTCCACCCTTTCACAGCTCCCCAGATAAACAAGGAGGCCTGCAGGCCCAGCGCCTGGGGAGCCTCACATTCCCTGTCAACCTGCTAGCACTTGCTGGAGCAAAACTGTGGACATTTCCTTAACTTACCGCTGCCTTAGCGTTCTCCGCTGGGGAAGTGGGATGATAGCACTGACCTTCAGGGGTGCCTGGAGCATCACTGGATGATGGGCTGATTCTGCTGGCTCTTCTACCTCATTCATTACCTTTTCCACTGAAGTAGTTCTGGGCACTAGTACGTCACTCCGTTGACCTTAAGTCCCTTCTGTTTCTACACCCTGCCTTGTCACCTGCTCTTCACCTGACTTGCCTTGTCTCCCAGGATCGCAGTGTTACCTCCTCCCTCCAGAGCCCGCCTTCAACACCAGGAGCTGTGACCTAGGGTCCTAGGCGTATTGGCTCCAACCACCAAATGAATCCCAGCCTGGGTACCTCCACTCACCCAGGCTCCCACCCCACGTGTGTGTCCCATTCTCTCTGCCAGTGTGGAACCAGCCCTCCAGCCAAGGTCTTGGGGCACCCTCTAGATACCCGCTTACCCCTCCTCTTCAGCCCCCTCACCCATGCGCTCTGCCACATGGGAGCTTGGCTTTCCCCCTTGCCCCTTGGTCTCCTTTGGCCACGCCTCTCCTTCCCCTCTCCCCCACTTCATCTTGGGGATCCCTTCTATTCTCCCTAGCCTCCTCCCCCAGTCTCTCCTCTCCCTCTTTCAGGCCACACAATGGGGTTCCCAACTTCCCTCCCCTCCCCCGCCCCAAATTAAAGCTTATTAGCGTGTTTGTTTTTATTGGACGCACAATAACCATAATGGGCTCTTTAATTATAGCTATGAATATTCATAGCGCAGGGGTGGCTCTGGGCTTGGGAATACCAACAGAAGATGTGGAGGTGGGGGTGGAAGTGGGGGAGGGGGTGGGTGGGAGAGGGGGCGCTGATCTCCGAGGAGGGACAAGCCAGCCGCATCAGGGACAAGCCAGCCGCATCGGTAGTGCTGCAGAGCTCACAAACCAGAACAAATTTCCCTCCTCTGCCGTTTCTTTCCGTTTTCCTTTTCTTCCCTTTGCTTTCGCCTTGACTGCCTGGCAGAGTATCTAGTGAGTGGTTTGGGATCTAGAGGCGGCCCCACGGCACAGAGCAGACTCCATGGTGCTTCCTACTTCCCAGGTCTCCACCGAGGTCTTCCTGGCTGTGTCTGTCTGCCCCTCCCTCCCTCTCTCTCTCTCCCCCCCCCCCCCCCCTCTCTCTCTCATCTTGGTCTGGCCTCCTTTGTCTCCCCACCCACAGCTCTCTGCCACGGAAAGTTCCTGTTATTCAAACTCCTGGCGGGGACAACAGGGTTGGGCACCATAAAGCAGAGCGTGTGCCCTGTGAATTAAGAGATTTAGTCACTTGTGGAATGACTTTATTTTATAGCGACTTCCTCCCTGACTGAGTGATGTTGCATGCATTGGTTGTATTTATAACTTAATAGCTTTTCTCAATTTTATTATACTTTTTATGATACTTGTGGCTTTATGGGACTTCATAATTTTTCTCAGATTCATTTAATTCAGCTGAGGGTGGAACTAATGACAGGAGTAGGTACTAGATTCCAAGATGGCAGGCCAGCAGGCAGGGTCCCACCCCCCAACCCCACCCCTCTCAGGCATTGGGCCTTTACTGACATGATGGTGGTGGTGGAGATGGGTCTGAGAGGTGATCTTGGATTAGTTCTCTCAGCGGGGGCCTGGGGTTTCTGAAGAGAACCTGCCTGAGAGACCCCTGCTCTTTCCCAGCAGGCCCCCTCCAGAGCCACCCCACCTTCGGTCATGGACATTGCCTGACCTGTGCTGGTCCTGAGCCCTCCTTCATTCTTTCCAACACGAATTCCTAGAACCAGAGACACATCCAGCCCCAATGTCCAATCTCCTCAGTTGTACATATAGGGAAACTGAGGCTCACAGAGAGGCCATCCCCGAAGCAGGAACAAGCAGACCCATGTCTTCTTATTCCCCAGAGTCCAGGCCTCTTCCCACTGCTCTCCACTGACTCCAGCAACAGCTTTGTATCCTTTAGCTTTGCCCCCGATTTCCCTCCTGCCCCCCAATTTTATGTCCTCTGAAGAGCCTCAGAGGGAGAGTATAATCATAATAGTTAACATTTACAGGGCACATGCTTTGTGTCCTTTTGTCTTCACAACAGCCCTGCCAGAGTAGCTACTAGTGTTTAACCCCATTTTACAGATGTGGCAACTGAGCACCATGAGATTGAACCATTTGCACAGGGTTGTACAGGAAGTGGCAGAGCTGAGGTACAGAGAGACTCAAGACCTTTGTACTTTGCAGTTACTGCAAAGCTAAGTGGATTATTTGCAAAATTTCCTGATGTTTTCTCTCGCCAGTAATTTTATTTTCTGGAGGGAGGGGTGGTGGTGGTGGTGGTGGTGGTAGGTGGGTGGGTAGAGCAAATAGTCTGGAAGATAAGCCACTCAGAGAAGCCTCCATTCCCGAGCTGTGATCTTGGTTGCGAGAGGAGGCGGGGAAGCAGAAGACGTGGGCCAGCTGCGGGTGGAGCGGATGGTGGGGCCAGTGCCCTCCGCAGTGTCACCCTCAGAACCTCTGGCATCCAGGAGGGCAGCCGCTACTGTTTGGGAGATGGATGGCTTTAATCGCATGCTCCCCCCCTGCCCTGCTCAGAGTCTCCTAGGGGCCTGTGGGCCTCAGCACATATAAAAGTGAAGAAATGCCAAACGGGGTTACAAACGTGTCATCTGATTTACATTCCACAGTTAACACTTTAACTCACTAAAGACAGTGTATATAATTGTGCTGCTCACAACATCATCTCAGGACCGAGAAGATGAACGTACAATAAGCTCCATGGCGGTGGGTGAGGGCAGTGCTTGGCACAGTCTAGGTGCCACCGTGTCTCTGCAGCTCCTCCGCTGAGTGAAGGGTGTGAGGGCCCGGGGAGACTCCAGTTAGAGGCTGTAAGAGAAACACCTTCTTCGTTCAGTCCTCTTGGAGTCTTCCTGGGCTGATCTTGCCAAGCCATAACCTCAAAGGGCCTGTCTCGGTCAGAGGCTCCTGGACTGTTGGTAGGGGAGGGAGCCCTGGAATTCTTGCACCAGAGTCTTCTCCCCAAGAATATAGTGATGAGTAAAATTAAAATCCCTTTAAAAATGTGCCTGGCCCTGGCTTGTGGCTCAGTGGCATCGCTTACATTAAAAGGTCTTTCTTCTCCTGTCTTTCTAAGGTCAGTGAAAACATATCCTTGGGTGAGAATTGAAAAACAAACAAACAAACAAAAAAACACGCCCAAGTGTGCCTGGATTTCTTATACCTTTGGGTCATTAGGCACTTTCTTAATTTACAGATGTTTAGAAGCAGACCCACCTATGTGCTCGCGAGTGTGTGTTGGTGGTGGGGTGGCGGTGACTTTGCATGCTAACAAAGATCTTCAGAATCTGAAGAGTTGGACACCTGCTTCTGGGGATGCTGTCTTGTTCTGTTCACGACCTGTCAGGTCCACCACTCCTGTAACAAGGCCCTGGTGTGACGGGCATGTGCTCAGTTTCTCAGCTGAAGCTGGCAGGAACCAGCTCCTTGAGGGCAGTGGTGGAAAGGGTGTGGAGTCGGGGGGCTTTGCTCTACCCGTTAGCTATCAAGTCATCTTGAGCCAAATCACAGCCTCTCCAAGCTCAGTTTCCTCGTCTGTAAAATGGGTGGAATAAAATCCCAGCTCCCTCAAATAAAGGTAGTGACCATCCCTTTATTTATGACAAGTGTCAAATCCTTTGTCACGGTGGTAACTGTCACCTTCGGATTCCTCACGGGCCTGCAGTGGGCACTCGGCAAGTCTGCTGGATGAAACAGGAGACACAGGATGACGACCCCCATAGGAAAGGAAAGGAAAGGGTCCCCTGGCTTCCGCCTAGAAGCTCCCCTGGCTTGGCCGAGGGCCGTGCCCCAGCCCTCCTCAGTGCTTCCATTACAGACGTCGGTACAGGGCCTTGAAGGTGCATTTGTAATTTTTATTGTTATATCTTTTAATTTTATTCCGCTTTCCTTGCTGTCTTGAGCAGGGGAGATAGGGAGCTGGTATTTATGGCTGCTCCCTCGACCCACCTCTTGGAATGTATGTATCAGTTAATTTGATCTCCCCTGGTTTTATTTAAACTGTTTTTCCTGATTCACTCTCTTCGTTCTCCATCCACAACGCCCCTCCCCTCTCATCCCGTCCTCTTTTCTGTGTGTTTCTGGGCTCCGTCCCTTTCCTCCTTCTCCCAGTCCTCTCCTCCTCCTCCCCTCCTGCATCCATTTCTGCCCCCTCCTGCCTTGCCTCTGGGCTCTGAAAGGATGAAGAGGCCTCTCACACTCAGGTTGCTACTGTATTTTCCTGGTCACTCTCTCTCTCTCTCTCTCTCTCTCTCTCTCTGCCCTGTTGCCTGATTGACATTTACAAATTACCCAGCTGTAAGTGTTCAATCCCTGACCCGCCTGTTTCTGTTCAGCAATGAGTGAGATTTGCAAGCATTTTGTCATATAATTACTGCAAATCCCTTGAAAATTTCCACAACAAGGCCAGATGAATGGTAATTTGGGGGCCTCCAGCCCCCGGTTGCCTCGCCAGTGGAGGATGTCTGAGGCCAGAAATGCAAACCAGCCCCCAATTCCTTCATATTTATTTATTTATTTATTTGCTTGCGGGGGTGGGGGGCGGGTAGGCGGGGCTCACTGGTCATTTTGTTTATTTTCCCTGAAGCTTTCTGGGGGGAAACTTGACCAACACGGACACACACATACTTTTCACCTTGCGGTGCGTGCGGTGTGAAATATTTGGATCGGGAGATTTATTTGCTTTACACAGCGTATTTGTGCTGATTTTATTGTATTGACTGGGTGCATTTTTCTGCACTCCACTACAGTTTTATTGTGTGCCAGTCTCAGGCATACATCACCTGCATTGTTTTCTGCAAAAATTACACTGCGTTTCACTGTGTCTTGATAGGACTTCCTACATTGGTACCTAAGTGGGGAGATTTGCTGCTGCCATAGCTGCCCGCTGCCTGGGGCTGCCCAGGTGGGGCACTTTGGGCACCTAGGTCTCTGTGGCTGCCCTTGTGCCCTCCAGACCTGGGCAGGGGGATGGACGATGCAGGAAGTGGTTGGAGTCGGCCGTGGAGTAAAGACCAGTGGTCATGGGTTGAGGATGGATGAGGCCACAGCTGAGCAGCAGGTTAAAAAGGGTATGGGGTCCCCCAAAGAGGGGGGTGTCCCCTGTTAAATTGTCTGCTTTCTGCTGGCATTTGCTGGATTCATTCTGGGGAAGGTTCACGGGCCTTTCACAGTCTCCTGTGGGGACTAATGGACATGTGGGACCCGTGAATTCCATCTGTACAGGGGCAGAGCATTTGGCTGGTGTGTGATGGCATATCAGTTGCAGGTGGGAAAACAGTGGCATGGAAGGACATGGTCACTTGCCCTGAATCACAAGCAATGGGAGGGGTTGGGCTTTGTGGCTGCCGAATGCCAGAGCCTGCTTCCTATCCCCTGGGAAAGCCCAGGAGGAGGGGGCAAGTACTGGGGTTGGTGATTTAAGGCAGGGGCTTAACGTTGGGAAGAGTTAGAAGCCATTGAGTGCATCTTCCTGAGACATGGGGAAACTGAGGTCTGGGGAGGTCAGCAACTTCCCAAAGTCAAGCAGTCTGTTGATGATCAAGGGGAAAAGCCTTATTTCCTTCTTCTCCGGGGGACCACTTGCAGGTTGGGGTCTGACTGTTGGGTGACTGTCTGGTCTTGCCTGGCCACTCCATGGTGTAAGTTTCTGTGTGTGTGAGTAAGGGGACTGTGTGTTGTGGGTGTGGTGACTGTGTGTGGTGTGAGTGTAAGGAGACTGTGGTGTGTGAGGTGACTGTGGTGTGAATGTATGTGGTATGTGTGTGAGGTGACTGGTGAGTGTGTGTGTGTGTGTGTGTGTGTGTGTGAGAGTAAGGAGACTGTGGTGTGTGTGTGAGGTGACTGTGTGTTGTGACTGTATGTGGTGTGAGTGTGAGGTGACTGTAGTGTGAATGTATGTAGTGTGTGAGGCGACTGTGTTGTGTGTGTGTGCGCTGTGTAAGGAGACTCTGATGTGTGTGTGAGGTGACTGTGTAGAGTGTGTGTGTGTGTGTGGTGTGAGTCTATGCGTCTGTGTGCGTCAGGCAGGGGGCAGTAGGAGTGTGCCACGGCCTGATATGGGCGTGAGTAGGCTCGGGCCCGCGCTGTCCCCCAAGGTGGCAGTACTTGGCCGGTGGTGTCCCCTTCTGGGAGACTGCCCAGTGGGTTCCCGAAGCTGCCTCCTCTGGGACAGCGTTTTGTGGGGGCTTGCGGATAGACACGGGCCTGACCTGTTCTCAGGACGTCCACAGTTCCCTTCTGATTTGCACCCGTGTGCTGGGGTAGGTCAGGGGGCACACAAGGAATGCAGAGGGCTGCTTTCAACATCTCAGCCCCTTCCGTCTCCCCATGCCACTTTCTTTTAAAACCCAAGATTATATAATTAAATTAAAAGAAAAGGTGTCTCTAATAAACTGTATTTCCTCCTGGCAAAGTCCCCTTTTGGAGGAAGGCTGTAATATCATATAGAATGCTTTCCTTTGGGGATTAGCCGTCTCTTCCAGTTAATTGTTTCTGCCATCATTTCAGGTGCGCGGAGAGCAGCGCGCCCTCTCAGAGGGTCCTCGGGAAGGAAGCTGCTGACCGGCTGGGTGGGGCAGGTTGGAGGGTGGGGGCTGCCCAAGCCCAGCAGGCTCAGCCGGCTCCTGGGGAGGATCCCAGGAGATGCTCTGGACACAGGGGCACCTGCAGGCAGGGCAGGGAGGCCTCCTCAGCCTGCAGGCAGTGGCACGTGCCCTGCCCTCCTGCACACACGCACCCATACTCATGACCCCCCCTCCCCCCACGCGCACAGACATCCTCACACCCACCAACGCGGAGACAAACCTCCACATTCAGACATCAGCTCACCTGTGTGAATAAATGCATACAGGCTCTTGTACACGGTGGGCACAGCTTGCACACACGGGTGTGCTAATTTATATATATACGTTAAACCCTTTCCATCCAATTGAAGTCAGCTGGTGGCTTCCAGCCTTCTCCCAACTGTGGCTCTGTGTGACCCAAGGCAACTCCTTTCCCTCCCTGGGCCCCGTTCTCTCCCAGTAGAGGATTTACTAGCCCCAGCTCTCTGTGAGCCCTCCCTTCTCTCCTCCTGGTGGTTCGCTTCCCTCTTACCTACGGTTTCTCAGAAGGAGGCACCAGGGGTCTCTCCCCTTCCTGACCTCTAGCCCTGGCTCTGTCTCATGGCACTCACAGCCCCCACACTTCCCCTGACCACTCTTCCTCCCAATGCCAAGAGGAGAGCCCAGGGCAGGCCACAAGCATGGAGAGCAGGCAGTGGTCAGCTATCCATGGCTCTTTCTTCTCAATGTCCAAACTTGGGTTTGCCTGGGAAGCTTTATGGGGTCTCCTGGGTGCTCCCAGCCCAGTGCTACACCTCCTTTCCCGTGGATCTCCATACGGTGTGCTGGCAACGATGGGTGGCTCATACTGGCCAGCTTGGAGCCACAACAGTGCAGGATCAGCAAGGGTGGGAGGAGCCGCAGAAGGAGAAGGCAGGAAGGAGGAGGAGTGTGGCTGCAGAGGAGGTGGGTCTGAGGGGGAATGTTGGGGGTTCTCAACTCCAAGGTCATCTGTGCCTCCCTTAGGGTGAGACTCTTGACTCAGTTTCCCCTGACAAAGCCGGAAATGGAATTATAAAATAAAGTTTGTGGACAGGCAACTGTATCGGTGTCCTAGGCAGATTTATATAGCATCTTTTTTTAAAAATTTTAATTTTTTAAATATAGCTTATTGATTTTACACAGAGAGGAATTGAGAGGGATAGAGAGTTAGAACTGTCGATGAGAGAGATACATCGACCAGCTGCCTCTTGCACAACACCCACTGGGGATGTGCCCGCAACCAAGGTACATGCCCTTGACCGGAATCGAACCCGAGTCCACAGACGGATGCTCTATCCACTGAGCCAAACCGGTTTCGGCGATATAGCATCTTCTTTATACTCCCCAAAATTAAACACCCTCAGTGGTGGGGACAGAGGACAGGGGAGAGCAGGGTGGTAACCAGGGGCAACCCTCCTCTCCCTCCCTCATCCTGAGTTAATGCTACTGAAGAGCTCTCCAGGGCCAGTGAATCACCCACATAATTATCCCTGGAGGTAATGGGCTCAGAGAGGCGGGTGGGGGGGGGGAGCTCAGGGTGAGGGGTTTGTTGAGGCTGGGGGAGCTCAGGGATCTACTCTTCTGTGGAAGGCAGATGAGAGGAGAGGATGTGGGTGCTGGGCAGGTGTAAGTGCCAACCCCCCACCCCCACCCCATGTCTGCTTTTCCCACAGGAATTAGATTTGAGAGCCTGGTTTGTCTTCTATTGTCTAGTTTGAAGCCTGGTGCGTGTGTGTATGTGTGTGTGTGTGTGTGTGTGTGTGTGTGTGTGTGTGAGAGAGAGAGAGAGAGAGAGAGATATTGATTCAAGGGCTTTGTAGTTTGGGGAGGGATAGGAGAAATAGGTGGTGGGTCCAAATTAGCTACCTGCCTTCCAGGTTCTGCTCCTCCTCAAACTGAAGTTTTTTCCTTGGAGGAAGGTGTGGGGGTGCCAGGTTAGACTCCCCCTCTTACCGAATTTAGGAGGAAAACTGTAATCTAGGTTTACAGCTTGCCACTCTCACCCCCATGATACATTTCTATTTAGAGCTCAGAGGGAGTGTGTGTGTGAGAGAGAGAGACAGAGAGTCAGAGATGGTGAGGGGCTAAGTGGAAAGGCTTTGCTGGGAGGAGGGGAGGGGCGATATTTGAGCATGGAGCTAGTTTCTGGGCACAGGGCCCCAGGGTATAGGACGACATTGGGGAGCAGGGTCCAATGGCTGGTCTGTGTCAGTGTCTGGTTGCTTCTCTGCCTCCCGCCAACCCATCCCGGCTTCAGCACAAATTTGCATTTAAATAGAGATTTTTTTTTTTTTTTAATGAGAAGGACCCAAGGGAGCCCCCAGACTATTAAGTTTTCTTCTGGGGGCTGTGCGGAGCCTTCTTCATTTGCCCCTCCATCCCAGCCTCCACCCCCCCTCCCCCAACCAGCATATTATTCAGTGGCAGCCATATATTCTCAGGGCCAGATGAGGCCCTGGCTCTGACAATCCGAGGGCACTTGTGGGGACAATGGGGCCGGGGCTTCTGGGAAGATAGAGGACGCACAGTACTCGACCCCCATACTTTCTTCCTCTTTGTCTGCGGAGACCAGAGCACCCTACCTTCCACTCTTTAATCTCTCTGCTGGCCCTGGGGAGTGGAGGGCCCTGGATTGGGCATCCTGCTGCCGGCTGCAGGGAGCAGTGACAAAATTCGTGTTAGCACCCTATTGGGCAAAGTGCGTTCATTAGGAGGCAGGAGACCCGGTGTAAGTCTGCCTCTGCTTCTCCCATACTGTTTAACCTTGGGCAAGCCACACAACCTCTCTGAACCTTAATTCCCTCCCCTGTGGAATGGTAATACTAAATAGAATCCTCCTCATGGGTGAGTGTGAGGTTGAATGAGATAAAGTGGTTATTGGTTCAACCCAGTGCCAGGCACATGGCATGTCCTCAGTGATCATATCATGGGGACCAGGTAGAGTGAGATGGGAAGGAAAGAGACTGATGCTCTGGCAGAAGGAGCTGGACCTGAAGACAAGAGACCTTGCCATGGTTTTCCGAAGTCCTAGTTTCAAGCTGTGAGGCTTTCTGTCTGTGGTTTGAGTTCTCCGCATCATAGAGTGAAGATTCTGAGTTAAAACTCACCTCCAAGTATTCTTGTGGGCATCACGTTACACAGTCCCTGGCACCCAGTAGGTGCTCCATCAAGGTCAGTGCTCCTCCACTTCCCTTTCCACAAGGTGGACAAGCCAGAAAGGTGCTCCAGGGATGTGGACAATGTCGGAGGGGCCCTCAGAGAGCTGGAACTCAAGGGGAGAGGCTGTGGGTGGGCTGTAAGGGGGGCTTGGGGCTTGAAAGCTGTAGATGAGAACGAAGGCCAGCTCTGCCTCACCTTCATTCCAGGGGCAGCCCCTGATGGGGGTGACACGGCTATGTGTGTATGGTGTGGGGGTCATGGAAGATGAGGGTGTCAGCGCATGGCTGAGGAGCTTAGGAGGGAAACTGAAGGAAAAAGTCAGCTCAGGTGGGCTTCCCTCACCTTTCTGCCAGCTCCCATCACTAGTTCTGGGAGAAGGAAATGAGACATGACAGGTTTCTGGCCACCTAGGAGCGCATATGTATGTGTGTGGGTGTGAGTGCGAGTGCAAGTATGTGTGTGTGTGTGTGTGTGTGTGTGTGTGTGATCTTCTATTCCCTATTCACCCCTCGCCTCCAAACACGATGGGATGCTGGCACACCCACATCAGTCCTGGCACCTCAACAGGCAGAGTGACAGTGACAGCGCTTTGATTAGAAAAGCCTCTGTGGTTTGATGCCCCTCCTTGGACTCCTCCTCTCCCTCTTCCTCTCCTTTCTCTTCCCTTTCCTACCTTTCCTCTTCCTCTGTCTCGTCTTTCTTCTCTGTCTCAATTTCTACATCCTCTCCTTTCTTTCTTTTTTAAGTAAATAATGTCTCACAGGCTCCCTCAGAGCCTGGCTGGCTTCTGTGCTTCTGTGAGAATCAGGACGAGGAGGCCCCTCCCGGAGGACCCAGCATGGTGGGTGCAGGGCGGCTGGTGGAGGGCTCTTCTGTGAATGAGAAAGGGCATTCTTCCTCCTGGTGGACACAGCCTCGGACCAAGGCATGGCTCGGCCAGCAGAGTGAAGGCTGGACTTTAGCTCTTGCTTGCCCCTTTGTGCAGTGAGCAGCCTGCACGCCCACATGGGGCAGTCCTCCCCCCTCAGCCCCTCCCACCTGGGGGCCACCTCTCTCCTGAGGCAGGTGGGCATCCTTGGCATCCATGTTTTTATATTTCTCCCTTTTCTTCTTCTTCAGTTTCTTTCTCTTCTTCCGCCTTCTCCTCCGCTTCCCAGAACAAGCCTTACACACTCGTCGTTTGCATGTCTGCACGTGTCTTTGTGTAGCATGCGTACATTATCATCTCTTCCACGCGTGTCTTTGTATCGTAGAGTAGTGGTTTTCAGCCAGTGTGCCTCAAAAATTTTTAAAATGTACAATACCTGACTATTTAGATGGGGACACTGACCTCTTTCCCCTTAGATTGTCAAATAAAAAAATGACACAGCAATAGCTAGCCAGTGTGAATGAATCAAAATGATACCTATTTTTTTTGTCAGATCGGCAAAAAATACATTTTGTGTGTGTGTGTGTGTGTCACAGAATTTTCATAATTAGTTTGTGTGCCATGAGATGAAAATTGCCATCTTAGGGAATGGCACACAGTAGGTGCTCAAAATTGTGTGACCGGATTATGTGTGTTCATCTGTGTCTCTCTTTGTCTCTCAGCTCTCTGGAGCCCCCCAACCATTCATTCCCTCACCCGAATTTAAGAGGGACCGGAGATTAGCAGGGGAACTGCATGAGGCTGAGGCCCTGTATCTTCCAGTCCTCTCTTAGCCTCTTCCTGGTCCATGACCTCTTCTCCATGGAAGAGGATAACCGGTCATCCACAGGACACCGAGAAAGGCCGACTGAGGGCCACCCGTGCCCTGCTGGCATGGCCTCCGGTGGGCCCTCCTCCCCAGGCCTCCTAAGGCCTCCAAGTCCCAAGCTGGTAGGGTGGGAGCGGGGGAGTCTGAGGAAGCTGGGCAGGGGCTGGCGGCCCCTGGGACCCCTTTCTACAAGGACAGAGGCGGCACCAGCTGCTCCACAGAAGAAATATTCCCCAAAGTCAGAGTGGTCGTCTTGTATTTTAAGTGGCCCTTATTTATCACCGTCCTCCTGGGCTCCCTTTCGTGGCAAATGATGATAAAAGACAGCAGCGGGGGGGGGGGGGGGGTGCGCCGGGCTGTCCCTGGCTGTCCCTGCAGCTGTTAGAGGTGGCAGCACCAGGGCAGGCACAGACACAGCAGCACATGGGCACAGCGACACACACACACACACACACACACACACACAGACACAACAACACACGTGCACACAGACGCAGACACAAACACCCAGTACCAGATAACAGCCTGACACACACAGTGACATGTATACAACAATGAATGACGTGCTTACAAATGCTGACCATATATGCTCAGTGATTCCCAAGCTGTGAACATACACATAGTCTGACACATGTCCAAGGACACACCCAACATGCACACACATACTCTATACCAACACATGTACAGCGATAGACAGAGACCCATGCCAGCACCCACTCATGTGACACATGTACACTCACCAAAACCAGCCTGCATCCACATACCCACCCCACGTATTCACTCCCTCCTCACCACCATTGCTCATGCATGTTCTTGACCTTCATTGTGTCTCTACGTGGATCTGCCTTAGATGGCCTCTTTGTGTGTGCCCCTGGAGTAAGCCACTTTTTCTGCACTGCAGCCAGCACGTGTGTGTGTGTGTGTGTATGTGTGTGTGTGTACTCTTCTCCATATACATGTACTCACACACAGGTGTGCAAATGCACTCAGTCCACCTGAAGAGGTTATTAGCAGATTGTTGGTTCTTTATCAACCTCAGGCCCCAACCTCCAATCTCCCAATGAAGTCATTGTTGAAAAGGAATCGGCATTGACCCTTACCTCACACCATACACAGAAGGTAACTCAAAATGGGTCATAGACCTAAATGTAAGACATAAAACAATACAACCTCCAGAAGAAACATAAGGCCTTTGTGACCTTGGGGTAGAAAGCTGTTTCTTAGGTAGGACACAATTGTAGGCTGGAGTTGCACAGCTTTAGCATGGGCTTTGAAATCAGAAGACTTCTCTTTGATTCCTGCTTCATTACATAACTAACTGGCTGAGTTAGCCTTGGGTAAGTTACTTGCTTTCTCTGGGTCAGATGCTTATTGTACATGGAAGGCAGGTATTCTATTCCTGCCTGTAAAGTCCAGAGAACTAACGCATGAGAAAGGCCCTTTAAAAGCTGGGATGCACCATACCAAGACCAGCGAAATGGGGAAAAGTCAGGTTTGTGTATTGTAATTATTCCCACACATATACCTAGGCGTACCTTAAGCAGCAGTCCATAACCCAAACACCCCCCCGACTTCTCACTCAGGGGAGCCGGCGGGGGGGGAGGCATGTTGACCTCCCCACCCACCCTAATCCCACACCCTTTTCCGCATTAGCTGCCCAGTTGCCAGTCAACCTCCCTCCCCAGCATCAGCCCATTAGTACCGCTCCCTGGGGGAAGCTATTTTTTAAAGGTTATTAGCAGATTATTGGTTCTTTATCAACCTCAGGCCCCAATCTCCAATCTTCCAATGAAGCCATTGTGGTCTAATAAGATGCACTTGATAATCTTGGCATGAAGGTAGCAGAGGGCCTGGTGGGGGTCGGGGCAGCTGGAAGGAGGGAAGGGTTAACAGCACCACCCCAGTCCCCACCCCCCACCCCCTCGGTCCTCAAATAGCTGAACTACTGTATGTTGTAGTTTTCAACTGCAAATCATCTTTAATAGCAGACATCACGGGATGGCTCATTACATTAAGCTATTTTTCATGCTATCTCCTGTAATATCCTCTAATCCAATGCGTTTCAAATCACCTCGGGCTAAAATAAGAGACATAGCGATGTAATAGCCTAGTGTATTAGTGGGTTAATTGCCCTGTTGTACTCTTTCTAGTAGCTATCTCTGGAATGACTTCTATATTAATTGTAAATTGCTTAATACATTTAACTCCTTGCCACCGCCCCATCCCCTAACGAAGGAGGCCACTACCCAGTTACTTAGTGGGAGGGTGTCTGTGTGAGTATTTTGTGGGTGCTCCTTTGCAACTCTGGTTCCCCTCTGTCTTCTTAGCCTGAGCTGGCAGATCGGGCTTTGAACGTCTCGGACCGGTGAAGGGAGTAGAATGAGACGGCATTTATTGAACACCTGCTATTTGCGAGGCCCTTTCACCAAATGCTGTCTCCTTGGAGATTCTCGCCATGCATCATGTTTCTTGTTCAAGGTCACCAAGCTAAAGCTCGACGATGCTGGATTTGCACCCAGACCTGAGGGCTCCTAGAATCATAGTACCCAATGGTGGGGCAGGAGTCTGGGCTTTGGACACTGGATCAGCTGTGGTCAAAACGGTCCTGAGCTGAAACCGGTTTAGCTCAGTGGATAGAGCGTAGGCCTGCGGACAGAAGAGTCCTGGGTTCGATTCCGGTCAAGGGCATGTACCTTGGGTTGTGGGCACATCCCCATTGGGGAGAGTGCAGGAGGCAGCTGATTGATGTTTCTCTCTCATCGATATTTCTAACTCTCTATCCCGCTTTCTTCTTCTCTGTAAAAAAAAAAAAAAATCAAAATATATTCAAACAAACAAACAAACAAACAAACACCAAAACGGTCGTGGCAGGGCTGCTGGTCAGAGGGGAGAAACACAGCTCTTGGCCTGGCGGAGTCCTCAGTTTCTTGGGGAAGATAGAAGCCTCTCTTCTGGGGAGCCCCCCATCTGATGGGGGGACAGGTCTTCTGCCAAGGGGAAGCTCCCAGGCAAATGGGGGACACAGCCCTTATTCTGGGGAGTCCCTAGTCTGATGGGAGGGATACAACCTCTACCCAGTGGGGGGGGGCTCTCTGGTCTGATGAGGAAAACAGTTTGTCGCCCTGGATCAGCCTGTCAGACGGAAGAGAGACACTAATACCACCAATCCACACAGGGAAAAACAGAAATTACGTGCAAATGAAGGAGATGCCGGGCAGAGCGAATGGGCCCTCACATAGTGTGCTCAGAGGAGGAGGCAGGACTCGGGTCCATGGAAAGTCCAGCACCTCAGGGCCAGATTGGGGAGGGGCCCAAGCAGAGTGTGTGTGTGTGTGTGTGTGTGTGTGTGTGTGTGTGTGTGGTTGTGCATGTGTGTGTGTGTGTGTGTGTGTGCACGCGTGGCAATGCCCTCCTCTCCCTTCCTAAGCTGATGCTCTCCTCATTCCCCTTGGCTGGCCCCTCCCACAATGGGCAGGAGCTCAGGCCAGGGTGAGGATGGAGCCCTCTGCTCCTCAGGGGCTGGTTCTCCGCACCAGTAGCCCCTCGCCTCCCCCTCCTCTTTCCAAAGAGGCCCCCATGCTTTGCGTGCCAGAACCTGGGGTCTCTCCTGTATTCCCCCCTTTGTCTCCTTCTTCCCCTCTGGATGGGGACAAGCGGAGGTCCCTGAAGTAAACGAACTGGGAGGATCAGGGAAGGGAAAGGAGATGAAAGGAGGGAGCCTTGTCACAGAGATGAGCTCAGTGTTTACCTTCCTCCACTGAGCACTCCTAACACGAGCACTCTCTACGCATTGCGAGTGGTATTCACAGGTAGTCACTGGATTAGAACCTGCTCACGGGCCCGCACTCCAGGCACACAGCTGGGCTACCTCATCCTGGAGTAGAAGACTAAACCCCAGGCGCCCGGTGATTTGGGCGAGGACCCCATGGCCACCTGGTCCCTGAGATAGGTCCTTGAGACCCACCCCATATAAAGGAAAAAGGAGAGAGGGAAAAGAGGAAAAAGGACAGGGAAGAAACGCCCAGAAAGAGAAAGGCGGAGGGGTCCTGGGGAAGGGTGGGGGGGTGGGGAGGCTCGGCGGGGCGCGGGGTCCCAGGCAGCGGCGCGGGGGCGGCTTTGTCGGCGGCTGGCTCCCAGCAACCTTGAGCGCGGGCGCGGAGACAGTGATTTAGGTGCTGGCACTGGAGCGTGAAGGTAAATGGCCACATTTCACCGTCAGAAGGTGAGCCGGAGGCGCCTGCCCCTTCCCTTCCCCCCAGGCCCCGCCGGTTGCGGGTGGGTGGGGGGCTCGCCTCCCCAGACCCGGCCCAGTCCCTGAATCCCCGCGGTGGGTGCGAGAGGAGGGCCCTAGCGCAGCCTCCTGGGACCACCAAGGGTGGCTCCCTCCCTGCCCTCCTCCCAAAGGGGCTTCAGGAGGGGAGTTGAGAAGCGAAGGCCTAAAGCCCAGGGCACACCCTGGACTGTCTGTTTCTGGCAGGACGGGTGGGTGCAGGGGGCTCACCCCTCCCGTCTCCCTGGCTCCTCACAGGGGCCCTGAGGCCGGGCCTGCCCTAAGCCCACAGCGCAGGTGTGGACACTGAGGCTCAGGAGGTTAACCGACCTGCTGAAGGCCACGAGGCGGGGAAGGTGTCTGGGACTCCCCAGCGTGTTCGTGGACGGAGCCCCCTTTGCCCCCAAAACATTACCTCCAAGAGCTCTGGGTTCTGGGTGGGGTGGAGGGCTTGTGGGTGCAGGAAATGGCGTCCAGCAAACCTCCCACTGCTTTGGTGTGTGGTTATGCAAATAATCAAAATAATGCACGCTCTTCATATTGAAAAAACGCAGAAACATGGATGTGATTAGGTAACCCTTCATGTTGACCGCTCTACTCCTCCCTCCTTTTGGGCCAAAGATTCCCCACAGTGCTGAGTCCCTTCAGCCCCCTATCCTCACCCCAACCCCCCGGTTCTGAGTCAAACACGGTGAATGGATTGTTGAGATGAGTTATTTGATTTATGTTGTTATTTTGCTGAGAAAGAGGGAAAACCAAAGAGGGCCAGGCTGGGACATGTGTGCAGTGCTTGGGCAGGGTCATACATAACAGGGTAGGGTCACCCAGCCCATCACTCCCAGGCTTGGGCAGGGCTGTAGAGAGAGGCAGAGTAGGGAGGAGGTGGGGGAAGAGCAGCCCAGAAGGGAGGTCCTAGCTGGTGGGGGAGGACTCAGCACCCCAAGTCCACACGGAGGCCTCAGTGGGTAGGAGGGAAACGGCTCCTTGGCTCCACTTGGGGCAGCTTTGGTCGTTTTTTATTCATAATAGCTGCCTTTTATTGGGTACCTACTATGTGCTAGGTGTCAACATGCCAGCAATCCTATGAAGTGTATGTTGTTATCCCCACGTTAGAGATAAGAGCACTGAGGCTGGGCCCCTGATCTAAGACTCTGTTCCTGACGGGTGGTGAGCTGGGGATTGGCCCCGAGTTCCATCACCTTAAAGAGATTCTGCTCTCCGTAGCCCGCCGCCTCGCTACTCACTGTGTCCTGGGCAGGGGGCACTGCTGAGGCCCCGGGAAGCCCACCCAGAGCTCTCTGGGGAAAAGGCTCTCCTAAGGAGTCCGGGCGGGACCTGGTTCAGGGCAGGGGGTAGTTGGGTAAGTGGAGGTCTGAGTTCTCAGCTGCTCCGTGGGCTCCTGGTTGAGGGTTACTCTCAACCCTAGGTGGACAGAAGAGGGTCACTCTGTGGCTGTGACCTGTGAGGCTGTGGATTCTGAGGGTCCCGGAGGAAGGTGCCTTGGAGGGGGCCGGGGCGGGAGGGAGATCACCTTTGATGGTCTGAAGCACTCCTGGAGTGGCCAAAACCCCCCCCCCCCAAAAAAAAAAAAAAAAAAAACACAACAAAACAAAGTAGAGACATTCCTTGGGGGTGGGAGGCAGGTATAGATATCCCAAGGGCGCTTCCTTCCTAGGACGGGGTCTGGGTATCAACCAAGCCTGCCACTGTGCCCAGGTGCACAGCTGCTGCCGTTGGGGGGAAGTGAGGCCCAATATCCGGGAACCCTAGTTCCTCAGACCCCAGTTACTATGAACACCTACTATGTGCCTCATATTGTGCTTTTTAAAAATTTTTATTTATTTATTTATTTATTTATTTATTTTTAGAGAGAGAGAGAGAGGAAGAAGGAGATAGAAATATCAACATTAACCAGCTGCCTCCTCACGCCCCCTACTGGGGATTGAACCTGCAACCCAGGCATATATCCTGATGGAGATTCAACCATCTCCTGGTGCATGGGTTGATGCTCAACCACTGAGCCACATCAGCCAGGCAAGCATTCTCATAATTCCAACAGCCACTATATGCAGGGGGAACAGATGAGTAAACAGAGGCACAGGCTCCCCTCGGCTGAGATTCTCTCAGGCCAGCTCCCCACCCTCGGAGGGAAGGTTAGAAGGGAACAGCATAGGGAGAGGGGGCTCCAAACCCTTTACATGTCAGCACAGATGTAGCCAAATCTCTCAGCAGATGCAGCTCTTATTATTATTCTTGGCTTTCAGTGGGTGGAGGTGTCAGGTGGGGCTACCTTGCCTTTCAGGCCATTATCTATGCAGGACTGAGTGCCGGGGGCCCCTCTTCCTACCGGGGGTCTCAGGGTCTCAGGGCTTCTTCTGGATCTGCCTTTGCTCCTCCATCTGGCCTTGATCTGGGGAGATGCATGCGGGGGCCATGTGGGTGGCATGTGGACATAGTAGAGAGGGGGTGGGTGGCTTCAGAGATGTCTTGTCCTGTGAAGGAGGCCAGGCGGAGTACAGGGAAGGATGCCCCAGAAAAGCCCTTCCCAGGCCAGGATCTGATCCTAGGTCTGGGATTTTTCCAGCCTCCACCAGAGAGGGAAGCTGGGATATTCACATGTCAAATGTAGGCTTTGTCAGGCTGACCTTTTTCTGCCTTCATCTATCTTCACACTGCTGGTAAGACCAGAGGTCTGTCCTCTTTCTGGGTCCAAACCCTCTACTGCCCCACAGTGCCACACTTTGCAGGGACCCCAGCGTCCAGCGGTCCAATCCCATCTTTTGATAGCTAAGGAAAGGGGGCACAGAGAATGACTTGCCCAAGGTCACACAGCAAATCAGGAGTAAGCCTGCTGTCTCCAGATGACGCTGTGGAGGGCAGCCAGATGAGAAGCTCCTAGGGCCCCCAGTTTGGAGACTTGAGAAGTGAGGGGTGTCCCCTCCCTCCCATTTCCTGGGGTGTTGTCAGCTTGAGCAAAGGCCATCCCCTCCCCTTCCCCGTGCACCAGGCAGAATCATCTTAATGCAGTAAATTGTTCATACACATGTAAGCAAATATCTCCTCAAATTATCTCTTATCGCCAAACAGACCGCGATGCTCACCGGCTGGAGGGCCTGGGTTGTCTTTCAATCCACTGATGATGGGGAGGGGGCAGGGAAGGGGGGTTGGCCAACACCAAAAATAAACCAGCGGAGCGGGGACGGTTGTCGCAAGGGGCAGAGCGAAGTTGTCAGGCGGCGAGAGCGTGTGAGGCGGCAGGACGATAATGTGGCATGACACTTCTGAAATGAGCGGCCCGTTGCCATGGTGAGCAGCCAGGAGGGACTGGCTCTCCCGAGGCTGAAATAAAACACGCTTTAAATGATGTTTGATTAGAATTTAGATCATGTAACCAAATACCTCAGTTCTCCTCTTGCCTGTGCTATTCTACTTTTCTTCTTTTCTTCTCAATTCTCCCCTTTTCCCCCTTTATCCCCTCCTCTCCCTACCTGGGGCAGATAGATACACACACTCATGCACACCCGCCCCCCACATATACATGTATGCATACACGTATGCACACACCCTTTTTTTCTCTTCTCCTCTTCCCCGTTATATCATGCTCTGGTAGGACCTTGTTTTATAAAATCCAGCTCAGAACAGATGCCAGGGGACCCCTTGGGGGCCACAGCACTGGTCTCAGGGTCACTGGCTTGAATCTCTGTTCTTCTAAGACAATTAACAATAACAGTTTGAAGGGTCTAAGCTCCTCTTGTTTGTGCTGCCCTTTACTCTTCACAAAGCTCTTCCAAATACAAGCTCATGTGTATTCTTATTGCAGCCCTTTGCCTACTGGTGGTCATACCCATTTTCTAGATGAGGAAGCCGAGGCTCATGGAGGCCAAATGTCTTGTCCAAGATCGCGCTGCCCTCGGGGTTCGTTAGGAGGAAGGGCGCACAGCCAGCTCTCCGTCCTCTGGGCCCTCAGACCGTTATGTGTTCAAGGCGTTTTGAACACCTACTTTGCCATTGGTTCTGTGAACCAGCAGAGGATGGGCGGAGAGGGCGCGCTCTTATTTCTAGAGGCTTTGGGACACACTTGTAATTTTCTGGCTATATGCCCCAAGTTTTTGTTTGATGATGGATTTGTGTTATATTCCTGGTGACTTTTCCCGGGCATGCTGCCCAGGTGGGGAAGATAGTCAGTCCTGGGATGGAGGGCATTGCTGCTGCATTCTAGAGTGGGTAACAGAGGTCAGGCTGGCATGTGTGGATGGGGCAAGCAGGGGTGCACCCCATTGCCCTCGGAGCCCTGGACCTTCTGAGAGGCCCTGGGGGTGTTATTGTCATCTTATTTCTGTGTCAAAGAGACATGGCTTGCCCTAGTGTCCGTCTTCCCTAACAGACAAGTATCTCCAGATTGTCTCTGTCTTCATCAGCTAATCCATCCATCCTTTCAATCACTTAGCCATCACATCCTTGTTCAGTGCCTGAAGTGGGCCAGGACTTTTACCACAGAGGCAGCCCTGGTCTCCACCTTCACAAATATGGGGGTTTGTGGTCCAGGACAGGACACCCAAGTGTGCACATGTGAACAGGCTTACATGTGCGTGAGCACGCACACGCACATACACACTGACACACAATCAAATAGGTCAAAATAGGAAGGGGCAGCCCCTGAGGAGAGACCTTGATATACCTTCCAATGGGCTGGAAGGCCTTGGGACGGTTATGTCTCCCCTCTCAGAGTCTAGGCCTTTGAAAAGGGACTGAGCCCTTATGTACCTCCCCCGAGACTAGAGGTGCCCTGAAGGTGGGTGGTATCTTCTATTTATTTTGTCTTTTCTCCAAACTAAAAGGCATTTATTTATTTGAGTATCCTGTTGGTTCCATGAAAGCAGGGATCCCTGCTTATATGTATCAGTGTCTGGCACAGTACCTATTATATAAAAATGAGTCAACATTTATTGAGTATTTACTGTGTGCCTCGCATTGTGCTAAACACTTTACATGTTATTAACTGCTTTGGTCCTTAGACTAGTCCTGTAAAGTAAGTAGCATCAGCACCCCCATTTAACAGGTGTGGAAACTGAGGGTCTGGGAAGTTAATTAACTTGTCCAAGGTCACACAACTAGTAGGTGGCAGTGTAAGGATCCAGATATAGGCCGTCTGACTCCAAAGCCCACGCTCTTACCCCTGAACTCTTGTAAACAGACTCAATTTACCTGTGAGTTCAGTGAGTTTTGGTGAGGAGAGATGTCACAGATTAGTGTCTGGGGTCCCCAAAGAGAAGGATGGAGGGTCAAGGCTGGGAAAGAGTATAGGATGGGGGCCACTGAGATGAACTGAGGTGAGTGTTGCCAGGCAAAGTATGAGAGCCAGGCCTCCCCCTTCCCTTTTCCTCTACTCTTGTGTGGTCACCACCAACTCTCCAGTCCAGCCCTTTACTTCCAGCCCCATGACTTCTGCCCTTGGCGGCCTTCAGTACCCCTTGCTTGGATCTCAGCAGCTTCTCTTACCTGATCCCCACCCCAAGGCCCCTCCCCCCACCTTCCTCCACTGGCCACCAGTTAGCCTCCTATAACTTAGATCTGATTGCTTTGTTCCTATGCTCCAAAACCTTCCATGGCTCCCCATCACCCAGGGAGTACAGCTGAGACCTCCAGCCTGTTCCCAATATGATCAGATCCCAGCCTGACTTTCTGGTCTTGCCTCTCTCAACTTCTTCTGTTCCAGATTGGTCAGTTCTTAGTGCCCTTTTTTTCTTAAAAAAAAAAAAAAAATATATATATATATATATATTTTATTGATTTTTTTACAGAGAGGAAGGGAGAGGGATAGAGAGTTAGAAACACCGATGAGAGAGAAACATTGATCAGCTGCCTCTTGTACACCCCCTAATGGGAATGTGTCTGCAACCAAGGTACATGCCCTTGACCGGAATCGATCCTGGGACCCTTCAGTCTGCAGGCTGACGCTCTATCCACCGAGCCAAACCAGTTAGGGCTTGGTGTCCTTTCTTATCTGTCCCTGTGCCCTCAAGAAAGGCCCTTGCTCATCCCTTAGTCAAAGGCCCACTCATCCTGTGTGTGTGTGTTCAGCTCACGTCTTTCCCACTCCGGAACACCTTCCTTGACCACTCCTTCCAGAAGGCATATATATCTTAGTCAGCTCAAGCTGACGCAAGAAATACATAGACTGGGTGGTTTAAAGAACAGGCATTTTCTTCTTACAGTTCTGGGAAGTCCCAGGTCAGGCCCTGGCTGATTTGGTTCCCTAGTGAGGTCCTGATTCCTGGCCTGCAGATGGTGACATTGGCTCTGATTCCATCATGGCCTCATTAAACCTAATTACCCCCCCCTCCCCCAAAAGCCCCACCTCCAAATACCATCACATTGGGATTGGGGTTTCACTATATGAATTTTGAGGGGACACAACCATTCAGTCCATAACAGCATGTCTGTTCTGTGCAGCTTAGATTCTCAGGTTGTCTCTTTCAGGTTATTTCCTCAGTTTGACTCTCAGCTCCTGGAGGAGTAAGCTGTGGATGGCAATAATCATGTGTGGACATACCTGATAATCACAGCTGCCCAGTGCAGGTCTTAAAAAAGTTTGTATCCCAGGATCCACAGGCTTTACCTGTGTCTGGTCCTCTTTGGGGCCCAGTTGCTCTGGCAAGGAAAATTGAAGGAAGCCTAGAAATCTCAGATTAATTTCCTTCAGAGAAGGCAGAGTGTCCCTCCTGGGCGAAAAGGATAGAAGAGGATAAAAGGCAGGGGGGACAGCAAGGGGAGCCAGGCACCTGCAGGGACTGGGAGAGGCGGGAGGTGAGGGGAGCCAGACACTGTGGCTGAGCTGTGGGAGGGAGAGGAATTGGACAAAGACCTCTAGGAAGTGTTACTCTGTCTTGGGAATGCAAGTGCCCTTTGGGATGCTTGCTAAGGAGGCCTGGAACTACATTTCCATGTGTTTGGGCAACAGACTGTTCATGAGTGCAGCCATCGTGGAGATGGGCCATGGGGTGGCGCAGAGTGAGATGGGTTATGCTGTCATTGGCGGTCCCCTGCCCTGGGGCCAGGAGCTTCCTTCACCCACATTGTTTCTAGTTCTTACAGTCACATTGCAAGGTTGGGGCTAGGAATCCCATCTTACTGATGAGGAAATGAAGTTTTAGAGAATTTAGGAACATTGAGTGGAGAGAGAGAAAGATAAGGAAAAGGCGAATCTGATCCTGACTTACACCTTTAACCCTTGACCTTTAGCTCCAGAACTGTATCTTAGGGTGCTTCTTGTTGTAGGAGATGTAGGGAGCTCATTAGGCTAGAAAATGGTTGTATCAGTTTAGCTTTGCCCATGGAATCAAAGGTGGCTCAAACCCAGGCCTCCGTAGCCTGCAAAGCCCTGATGACAATGCTTCTTTAGCTTGGGGAAATCCTCCTGTGAAGTCTGAAATGGGAGGGAATGGTGGTGGTGGTGGGATTCTGGGAGATTTGCAGAGGGAAGGGCTGGGACAACCAGATTACTGACTTTGTTCCTGAGGAAGATGAGAGAGGCTTGGAAAGGGGGTGATGTGGCCAGGGTGTGTGAGGAGACAGGGACCTTGTGTCTCTTGCCTCTCTTCCATAGCTCACCTCCACAGAACACACTTCTTCTGAGAAGCCATCCCAGGCCCCTTGCCGGGCTAGTCTGCATCTCTTAGTCCTATAATACCTGGTTTATAATATATTATACACTATGCAAAGCAAAGGAAAGACTCTCTTTGGTGCACTGTATTTATTTTTTAAAACAGTTTTATTGAGGTATAATTTATATAACAAACCTCATTCACCATTATATTTATTTTTAAACTAGGGGCCCAATGCACGAATTCATGCACCTTGAAAGGAACTGTGAACTGTGGGGCTACAGTGGGCATAGGGGTTGTTTTTGGCCCATCCTCCGCACCCCTGCCCAGTCCCTCCTGCTACGGCCTCTGGTCCCTTGTCTGCTGACAGCCCTGCTCCTGCCACCGCTCCCACCTGCTGATGGTGCAGAGCAACCATCAGCAGGGGGTTCGAGCAGGGTTCGAGCAGGGCCAGCGCTGTCAGCAGGTGCAAACAGCAGCTGCAGCTGCTGACCCTATTGCCCCTTAAGAGCAGGGGGAGATAGAGAAGCCCTGAGGGGCGATAGGGCTGGTGCCGGGTGTTGGCAGTGGGTGTGAGCGCTGGGTGGGACCGTGGTGTGCAGGAGCATAGAATCAGGCTTGCCCTGATGACAGTGACTGGCACCCAGGTCTTGGTATGGCACCCCCACTCACCCGCTCCACCATCTTGCCACGGCCGACGCCCTCCATGTTCCGCACATGCCCTCTGGTGGTTAGCACACATCATAACAGCCAGTTGTTCAGTTGTTCCACCATTCAGCCTATTTGCATATTAGCCTTTTATTATATAGGATTATTTATTGTAATAATTTCTTGCATAAAGACTATAAATCATTGCAGAGAGTGATAAATTTTACAAAGTAGAACCACCTGTGTGAGCAGCACCCACATGAAGTAGAATCTCCCTGGTGCATCGCTCTCCTGACTTCTAACCCCCAAGGGCTTGTTAAAGGACATACTCGCCTTTCCCTTTCCTTTTTTTCTCCTTCCTTCCTTTATTCCCTTGCTCCCCTCACTCCTTCCCTCCATCCTTTCCCACTGGTTCTGCTTCCAAATGGTTTACTTGAGGTTTATAACGATGCAGCATAGACGAATAAAAAACTCTTCAGCACAGGGCCCTGGGGGCAGTGTGAGGTTGGGGTCAGGAGCTGAAAGATCTGACTGCCCACTGCCAGCTTGGGGCCCGGGCTTGTGACTGAACCTCTCTGTGCCTCAGTTTCCTTCTCTGTGAGATGGGATTGACACAACTGACTTTAAAGAGTGCTTGGAAGATAAAATAAGTGTTCCCTGTGCACCTGTGCCAGGAACCTCAGTAGCGGTCTGTCAGGTAACTCTGTTTCTTAGGAGGCAAGACTTACAGACGTAAGTTGAGAATCGTTGCCATTTATTGAGCACCTACTACGCATTAGGGCTCCACCTTTGTCCTCCTGGCAGTCCTGCATGGAGGGATTGCTATCTTCATTTCACAGGAAGTCAGTCCAGAGAAATAAATGTTACAGACGTAGGTTGGTAAGTGTTGGAGTCAGAGCTTGAACCCGCGTGTGGCTGGAGTGCCTATGCTCCCAACCATCCGCCCAGTTAATGTCTCCTGGGCCCTGCCTTTCACAGTCTGGCTGTGGCTGCGAGCCCAGTACCGTCCTCTGGAGTGGCCGCCCTTTGCTATGGTCCTGTCCTCCCAAGGACAGGGCCAATCACAGGGCTGCCCCCTTGACATGCTGGGGACAGCCTCCTGTCAAGGATGAGGTCTGGAGAGGGGCTGAGTTTCCCAGGGCAGAGTATTGAGGGGTCTGCTTGGCGGTAAAGCGTTCTGACCACCCTGGGTATAGGCAATGCCTGGTCCTCCTGGAAACATGGCTTGCAGCTCAGGGAAGACCCAGAGCCTGGGCAGGGGGTGGCCCTGCTGGGTGGCTATGGCCCACCTCCCTGGGGCATTGGTGAAGAGCAGCCGGGACCCTGCAGTCTCTCCCCGTGGGGCCCTGTCCTGCCGTGGGGCAGAGGGTGCAGAGCAGGGCTGGCAGGTCAGGCGTGGGGATGCGGGTGACCCCTTCAGCTGGGACAGGAAGGGGTCCCAAGGTGGTGGGAGTTGTGCCCCTGCTGAGTGCCCAGTAAGCAGTGGGTCACAGACTGGAAATCCCTGCTATGTCCCCTTCAACAGAGGGAGGGTTCGCCGGGCAGGGGCCATGCCTTCTCCACTAGCCTAGCTCCCCAGGCTGGTCCTGGGCCCTGAGGCCCCCTCCTGCTCTCCCATCTTCCAGAACCACGGTCTCTTGGTGTGGCCTCAGGGTGGAGGGTAACGCAGGCATCCCCGCTTGATGCCTCGGCCAGCCCCTCATTGCTTGGTGGGCTTGGCCGGTGTGCTGACCTCACCTGCCCTCTTATTGGCCTCAGCTGCCCCCGCCCTGACCCCTGGGTTCCCTGGGGCCGGCGGAACATCTGTATCCATCTTGCCCCAAACTCTGGAGATTCTGACAAATTTCCTTTCATTGCTTCCAGCCATGTTATTTAAAGTAATTAACCTTAATTTATAAATTTTTATATCAAACTGCCTTTTAACTTTTAGAACTGGCAGGAGCAGCCTTATCCCTGGGCTCCTAATAGTTCTCCATTTAATCAAAATTCATCCATCAGGTTCCAGTGTTAAATCATCTTTTAATTGGGAGTTACATTCTGGTTAATAGTTTTATAATTCGCCTCCTCTAATAGTTTTTACCACAGGGATCTCTACTCCATTTTTCCTCACTCTATTATTGCGGTTCTGCGGGATGGCTTAGCTGGGCCCCGCCTCTCTGGCCTCTGCTGGTCGCCTCTTTTGTTCTTGGTGGTCTCATTAATTCCCTGGAAGAGTTCTCTTTCCTCCTCATTACGAGGGCAGAACTGCTCTCCTCGTGAGGTGCAGCACTCTCATTTCCACAGCCTTCAGAGCTGTGGCCAGGCCTGCTTCTCTCCAAGAAAAAGCCAGAGAAACAGGGAGGGAGAGAGGGAGGTGGAGACAGAAAGACCAAGAGAAACACAGAGAGAGAATGTGGAAAGGAAGGAGGGTTCTGGAGGCTGCCGGTCAGGCCTGTGGCCGGGGGGCAATTGGCTGGGAGAGAGAAACAGGAGTTGGGCAATGGACATGGCCCTGGCATTGGCTCTCTCCTGGCTCCGATCTCCCAGCCTTCAGCCCTCTTGAATGGGAGTCGATGATGTAGGGATGTAGCATGGCGGGAGCTGGGCTTCCTGGAGGTTGGCAGGGAAGTCCAGGGCCACTCCCCTTCCACTCTGGGCTGCTCTGTGCTTGTTGCTCCATCCAAATATTCAAAGGAGCCATTGGGCCTCCTGACAAATAAGAGGGAAAGAGACTTAAGAGAGACAGGGAGGAGGGAAGAGTTAAGAGCAAGAAAAGAAAGGAGAGGGAAGAGCAGAGAGAAAGAGAAAGAAAGAAAGGCAGACAGGAGAGGGAGAAGACAGATTGAGGTCCTCCTGTCAGGAAAGCCCTGGTCTGTGAGCAGACAAGCCTTGTGGGGACATGCACATACACATGTTCCCCAAAACCCAAGCACATGCACAGTCCTGGATCCAGACCTAGGAGCAGCAAGTGCAGGGGTGGTGCCGAGCTGGTCTGGAGTCTGTGGGTGAGGGTCTTTGAGAAGGCCTCTGGGGAGGTGGGACCAGAGAGGGATGGGAACTGGAACCCAGGTCCTGGGCTGAGGCTGCAGAGGTGGGCTTCCCTGGGAAAGGGGACTCGCAGACTGGCTCAACCCTGAATCCAGGCCAGCAGAGTATCCCTCTCAGCCCCCTCCAGTCAGTGACTTTCCATCTCAGTGGGCCTCAGCCTGACTGCACTTGGGAGTCATCTGGGGAGTGTTTACATTCCCAGTGCCCTGGCCCCACTTCATATGCAGTGGTGGTTTTGAAATATATCTACAAACCTGTTGATACTTCTCCCTTCTGAAGATGGAATCAAATTCCCTTCCCCTAAATTGTAGGCTATTTTTACAAACAAAACAAAAAAGCAGAAGTAACAGTGTGTGATTTAGGAGGCTAGGGCGTAAAAGGCACTAGGTTTCTTCTTTGCACTCTTTTTGATCACTCACCCAGTTGCCATGCCATGAGGACACTCAAGCAGCCCTTTGGGGAGGCCCATGGGGCAAGGCACTGAAGCCTTCTGCTGAGAAATCCTGCCACATGAGTCATCTCGGGAGAGGATCCTCCAGCCCCAGTCAAGCCTTCAGATGACTGCAGCCCTGGCTGTCATCTGAACTACATCCTCATGAGAGATCCTGAGTCAGGGCCTCCTTGCCAGCTGCTCTTAGATTTCTGACCCTCAGAAACCACGTGAGAGAAGAAATGTAGTTTTTAGGTGCTACATTTGGGGGGAGGATAATTTGTTATGCAGCAATGACGGTTACTATACATTCATTCCATTAACATCCCTGGGGGTGGGGCAGGACACAGGTGTGATTAAAAGCTCCCTTGGTGACAACCAGTGTGCATCCAGTGTTGAGTTTGTGAGAGTATGTGTGCACATGTGGCAGGGTGTATGCCGTGTGCATGTGGATGGGGGGAGATACTGAGCCACGTGCATTTGCCAGGATACATAAATATCAGTACCCCCTTGTGTGTGTCCCCCTCAGCGTGAGTCAGCAGTGCCCCAGGTACCTGGGGATGGAAAGAGCCTTGGAGGTTTCATGGCCAGACCCGCATAGGTGATTCACTACTTCCTCTCTGGAAGCTTTCTTGGAGCCTCAGTTTCCCCATTTGTGAAATGGGGACATGCAGCTCACCATTCTGCCCAATCCTTTTTTTTTTTTTTTTAACATATATTTTATTGATTTTTTACAGAGAGGAAGAGAGAGGGATAGAAAGCTAGAAATATCGATGAGAGAGAAACATCGATCAGCTGCCTCTTGCACACCCCTCTCCCGCACACCCCCTACTGGGGATGTGCCTGCAACCAAGGTACATGCCCTTGACCGGAATTGAACCCGGGACCTTTCAGTCCGCAGGCTGATGCTCTATCCACTGAGCCAAACCGGTTTCGGCTTGCCCAATCCTTTGAGGAAGCTGGCTACATGGCTCCTGGCCTGGTTTTGGTAATATTTCAGTAGCATTTGGACTTTGGTTGTAATGGCTCTTAGAATAATGAAATCTGACCTTCAGCTGTGCGGACATAAAAGAAAAGCCACCTAACTTCCTGTGCCTCAGTTTAGTGCTGAGCGGTAGAGCTTGGGGGGGGGGGGGGAGAGGGTAGATCCCTTCCTGTGAGATCTTGGGGGGAAATGCACTAAACCTCTTTGAGTCTCAGTTCAATTGCCAGATGGGACCCAAGCCTTTGCTCTGCTCTGGGGCCAGAGAGACATCGATGGCTAGAAATGTTGCAGATGCTTGGAAATGAGCATGCCAAATTCACCCCTGCCCTCTTCACTGTGGGGTCCCTTATGGGACCCCCATAATCATCTTTGTCCTCATCCCCCACATTTATTGAACCCCTCTCTTTTGCCAGGCACTGTGCTCACAGCACAAAAATTACCAGCAGCACTTGGGTACCAGCTCTGCGTTCTAAATGCCACATGACCGCCTGTAACCCACACTCCCCTCAAGAGGCGTGATGGTCACCCCCACTGTATAGCTGAGGACAGTGAAGCGTTAAATTCTTAGGAAACTTGCCAAAGGTCACATGGGAAGAGAGTCATCTGCTGTGATTAGAATCCACTTTCTGCTTCCAAAGCCCCATCTCTCATTCCTTCCATCCTCTCACTTCCTGTTGAATCCATGGCGCTCCTGGGAGCCCAGGGTCATTGTTGGCCCTACAAATGAGCAGATACACCTTGTGCAACACTCTTCCACTGGCAGGTGGCCAAATCTACCCCCAGACCTGGACCCCTTGCTCCCCCTCGCCCCTGTGGGACATGGATGTTCTTTGGTCCTAGTCCCTTTGTGACCCCCTGTGTCCCTGAACCAGCCTCTGATCTCCAGTGACTCTGCCGGTTTGGGGAGCTTTGTAACTTGTGGGGTCGTCGTGAGAAGAGTGTTTGATGGGGCACAGTCCTGGGGGCCATGCTCTGCGCAGTGGCACCTGAGGATTGTTAAAGGAGACACAGCCCCTAGAGTATGTTATCCAACCCTGGTTCTCACCTTTGACAGGAAAATGTTCATTGCGACCCTTTCACAGGTGGAGCAGCTGAAGCTCAGAGAGCCTGAGTTGGAGCAGCTGAGACTGGGCAGACTGGCTGGCTCTGGCCTGTGGTGGAATGAGAGGTGAGTGCAGGGATAGAAAAAGAAAGAGGTGGGGGGATGGAGGAAGCAAAGTTCATGCAGAGCTGGCTCCTTGGGGTTGAGGAGCTGGTGTGTGTTTGTGGGAGTCTGAAGAAGGGGACTGAGATCCATTGGCCCTTCAAGTGCCCTCAGCCGTGGGAGCCAGGCTGCGGTGGGCGGGCAGGTGTCCGGCTCTGGGCTTGGGTCGGCCATGGGTCTGCTACCTTCCCAGTGGGACTGACACCGAGCCCCGGGGTGATGGAACAGTCAAGGGGACAGAGGGGGGACAATGGAGAGGGGAGCAGGGAAGAGAGGTGGTTCCCTGGGAATCTCAGGCCTTTTAGCCCTGCCAGTCAGGGTGGGGAGGCGTTAGAATGAGGTGGGTGAAGAGAGTGATGGATGGAAGGAGCAGAGAAGAGGCAGAAGGATGGGAAACTCCCTGGAGATACAAGAACAGAGAGACAGAAGCAGCGAGAGGAGGAAAGAGCCCAGGGAGCCCATGGGCAGCCTGAGCTGAGCTGCATATCGGGACCTGGCAGGAGAGGCAAAGCTGCACTCTTGGGAGGTGGCGTTTCTGCTCAGGTCCCTACTGGGGGTGGAAGGGGCCAGGATCCCTCTTCTCCCACCCAGATCCAGGGGCTCTCACTCCTCACCCAGCCCCTCCCACTCTCTGGCTCCAGACCTGGGAGGGGCTGCCGGTTCCCAGATGCCCAGGATAGTGGGCTGCCAGGCATCAGCCTCTGAAGGAATCAGCCCTTATCTCACAGGTGGTGAAACCAAGGCTCAGATTTGCCCAGATGGACCTGGGCTTACCTCCTTCAGCCACAGCTCAGAGTAGTGGCACAGCCTGCAGCCCACTGATGCCCAAGTCCTCGCTGGGTTTTGGTTTCCTGATTACCCTGGGAGGAGGGGGTACCTAGCCAGGCCCCCTTTCTGTGGGGAGTGAGTGAGGCTGAGAGGCCCTGAGGGAGTGGGGGAAGGGCAGGAAGCTTTCACCAGGGACAGGCATTTGATATACCTGCCCTTTTGACCATCAGCATCTGTAGGGCAGAAATGATTATCCCTACTTTACACGCGAGGAAAGTTAGACACAGAAAGGTTAATTGAATTGCCCAAGGTGGCTCGTCTGGTAGTGGTAATAACTAGGACTCGAATCCAAGTCTGGCCCCCAAATCTGGGCTCTTTCATGCTGCTGTGCATGAGATTAAGAGTGGGAAGAGAGGGAGAACAGCCACCCTCCAGCTGGGTCTGAAGAGAGGGCCGTAGGCCAGGAGTGGGGAGATCGTCTGGGTGAAGCAGGGCAGGGCAGGCAGGCACCCCGAGTATCCAGGCCCGGAAAACCTTGGTCAGCACCCTGGCTTTGCCACTCTCCATCTGTGAGTTGTCTCCTGGATGTTTGGTGAGTGATTGAATAAAAAAGCAAGTGAAGGCATGAGGAGGAAGCCCACACATTCTAACTTGGGTCTAAGGGTAAGATGACCAGACGTCCCGCTTTTGAACAATTTGTCCCACATCCCCCGGCGTTTTTAAAAACTCCCGATTTTTAGAAAGATCTTAAAAACGCTGTGGGACTCGGGACAAATTGTTAAAAATCGGGACTGTCCCACCAAAAGTGGGACGTCTGGTCACCTTAGTCTAAGGCTAAAGTGCCACCGCTGACCTGGGACAGATTTGCTTGCAGGGACCCAGCCCCTGAATCCCTGCCCCTCTCAGCCCTCCAAAGGGAGGCCCCAGCCTTCCCCACACACCATGTGGAAGCCAAGAGCTCCAGCTGGTAGCCCGGGGGCAGGGTGCACATGCTGGCGACCCAGATGCCGGGTCGCTGCCTGTCACACGATGGCATTCTCTTCCCCCCCCCCCCCCCCCCCCCGAGAAGTCACCCTGAGCTCTCCCTTTCTGGGTTAGGTTAGTTGCTGTTAATTAAACCAATTGTTGGCCCAAATGCTCATCCCATTAACATGTCTCTCAGACCTATTAATCACCCACCAGTGGAGGAAAGGGGCTGGGAGGTGCGGGTGGGGGTGGAAGGTCCTGAAAACCAAGCCCCATGCTGCCTCATGGAGAAGAGAAGGGGCTGGAGAGACTCAGTTCCACCCCTTGTTCCCTTTTGGGAGTCTTGCAAACTTCTATTCCAGCCTCCCAATTCCTGGAAGCCTGCTGTGTCTGCACCCCATGAGGTCCAACGAGGGCCCTTTGCCTCCATGCCTCTTGGGACCTCTTTCCCACTCAGCTTCCCTGGGGCAGGGCCAGCGTGAGGGCAGAGGTGACCGCATGGTTTGAGGTGGGGGCCAACTCATCTGCGAGGTCAGAAAAGAAGGCTGGATGGAAGTGGGGGTTCCAGTTGGAGAGGCAGGTTATTCCCACCCCACTCATGCACACCTGTCCCAGTCCTGTTCCCGCTAGCTCCTTGGGCCTAGAGGGGCTCCCTAAACACCTCACTTCTCTGCCCAGGCCTTTCTGGGCCCACGCAGGGGAGCTCAGACAGCCTGCGGGCCTTTCCCTCTCTGGCCTTCCTCCTTCCCTCCCAGCTGGGCCCTGCTCCCTCCCCCCAGTGTCAGGGGCCAGCTGGGCAGGGAGGGATCCAGGGTGGGGCCAGCAGAAGGTGCATAAATCATTATTGGCGAAGACCTCAGCCCTGAGCTGCGGGTGGAGGCTGCTGCTCATGGTTCAGGCCAGGGCATAAATCATAATTCCCTACAATAGATCCTTTTGCAGCCGCCATCAGGAAAACTGTGTTGGTTTTATCGATTTTTTGACATGGGGGCCTAGGCAGCGGGCGGCTCCTGAATCATTATGAAATGAAACTGATTAGGAATTCATGGAATACTAAATAAACTTTACGAGCCCGTTGTAAGTTTTTTGATGCATGGGGAGCGGAAAATGAAAACTAATGATATAAAAATTACACAGCGTGCTGAGTATTATTATACCGCTATTGATTTGTTTCAAACTGTACATCAAAATCGAAGCGGGCTGGGGCGGTTCCTGCAGCGATGCTGGGGATGTTTGGGCTCACTAAGGCTGGAGGACTTTTTTCCCCCCTTCTGTTTTTCTTTCTCTTTCCTCTAGCTTCCCTGCTCCGTAATCTGACTCCTTTCTTTCCACCTCCACCTTTCCAGGGAAGGCCCTGAGGGACCCCCTCCCCTAGCCACCCACCGCAAGAGTAGCCTTTTTCTCAGCTTGGAACCTGGATGATGGCCCAACTTGAGTTCCTGGCCTCCACTGGTCTTTCTCTCAGGAGCTGCATTTTCAATCTGTGAGTTTCTTTTTTCCCTTCTGCTACTCCTCCGCCCCCGAACCCCCGTTTCTCTGGGGAAGGACTGTATGCTTCAGGGGAAAGAGTTGGAGATCTTTTTCCTATTAGCATCTTGCTGTGTGACTTTAAGCATGTCACTGTGCCTCTCTGGATACGAAAAAGATCGGACTGCTCAGATCAGGGTTTCTCCAAGTCTGGTTTTTGAGAACTCACATGTCATCTTCAGAGCTTGTTGAAAATGTGAATCCATGGATCCTTCCTTAGATGAACTGGCTCCAAATCTCAGGAGGGGGATCTGGGAACCTGCATTTTACTAAGTATCTCATATGTTGCACGTAAACCACTGTACCCATTGATCTCACGCCATATAGCTGAGCCACTTATCCCACTGGGTTATCGGAGGTGGCCTTAAAGCTGTGGATGTTGACTTCTATATTAGTCAGCTTTTGTTAGTTTATGATGCAATAACAAATAATACTCAAATCTTAGTGGCAACATGAGTTCGTTTTTTGTCCCTGGTACATATCTGCTGTGGGTTGTTTGTGGCTGAGCTCTGATTGTCTTCATTCTGGGTTTCAGACAGACCAAGTAGCCTCAGTCAAAGACATGTTATTCGGTGGCAGAGGGAAAAGAGTAAGAAAGATGGTGGAAACATGTGATGCTTCTAAAACTTTTGCTTGGACGTAGCTTATGTCACTCCTGCTCCCATTCCATTTCCCCAAAGAAGCCATAGCATCAAGTCCAATGTCAGTGGAGTGGAAAGCACACTCCTCCCTCAGAAGGTGGGCACCAAGGAGAGGGCCTGCAAGGACGGGTTGGGAGAGATGGCAGTGGATGTTGTAATCTATACTGTACCATGGCCTCCTGGGCTTGGGCCCAGGCCATCTCAGAATTTGCTTGGATGGACTGAGGGGTTTGGCCCAGCTCAGTTAGGAATGGTGCTGCTGCTTTACACAGGTGTGCACACATTACACTACTGTCTCCATGACAGTTGTCCACTGTCCTCCTCCATCTACTCCAGGATCCCGGCCTTCCTCTCAATGGCCATGGCTTCAGCCCTTTGCCTCATAATGATTTGTTTCCTTTAGTTCCACCTCCCTACTGGGGAGGGAGGCCTGAAAACACCTGCCAGGGCTCCTCAATGGAACTGGTGTCTGGTGAAAGAGAATTCTTTTATAAAACTGTCCTTTATCCTCTAAATTTAGAAGGTAAGTTTATATTTTGTGTATTGATTTTCTTAAAGTAGAACACAGTAGCTTTCTTGTTAGCTACTCTTGTTAGTAGCTCTCTTGCTATTTCACAAGAGAGAACTCATGTAAGTTATCTCTCCTGCTAGAATAGTTATTATGTTCAACGTCACATTAGCCCAACTCTCAGAGAATTTGAACTCTTCCCCTGGATGCAGCGTGTCATTCCCAGAACCACATTACTGCCCAGCTCCAGGCATGTCAGGTGGCATTCTCAGGAAGCCCAGGGATGACTTTAGGGGACCTACCACATGAACTTGGCTCTGGGAGATGTCAGGGATTTCAGTAGCACAAGCATGGCCCTTGGGGACCTCAGCATCTTTCTGACAGCACAGAAACACACACACACACACACACACACACATTGTATATACTCTGTGCACAAACCTTTTCAGAACTAGACAAAATGGATCACATGATGGTTCAGAAAGGACACAGGGATGAGTTGTAAGGTTTGAGTGTGAATCTGTTCTGCCCCTAACTGGCTCTGTGGCTTTGGATGTTAATTAAAAAAAAAAAAAGGGGGGATATGGGGGTGATGTTAGTTTCCTCTGTTGTCAAAAATTGACTCAACCATCTGAGATTCCTTCCAGGGGATTAGAGTATGCAGTGGTTACCTCATGGTGACAGTATGGCTGCCAGTAGCACTAGGCCCACATCCTAATAGTTCAACAAAGGGAATATCTCCTTCTTAATAGTGACAGTAAAATTCTCAAGACTGAATTTCATTGGTTCAGCTTAGGTCACATGTCCATCCATGAACCAATCCCTATAACCAGGGGCAGTGGGAGGATTTTAGGCCCATAGCCATCTCTGGAGAACCACATGAACTCATAGTGGGAGAGAGAGGCTCCAAAGGAAATCTGAGGTACAGTTTCAAGAGATAGATTCTAGGCATATGAACACTGCAGATGTCCACTGAAGTCCCTGAGGTCAAGGACAGGAGGCGTGGGCAGAGCAAGGGCAGAGGTGAAGCTCTTCTGGCCCCAACTCATGTCTGGAACTTTGAAGACAGTTGGGATAAAGCACAAGGCTGAGGGCCAGGGGTCCTTCATGTGTTGGGGGGCTTGGGGACAACAGTGTAGCATTGAGGCTGCCCTGGGCAAAGGGACAGAGTGCTCCATCTTCACCACCAGTATCTTTATTTCTACACAGGCAGGTCAGTGAGATGTAATCAATGCTCCCAAGATACAGACCTTCTATCCAGTTCATATCCAGTTTTACCCCTTCCCAGCTGTGTGACCCTGAGCTAGTCCCCTCCTCTCTGAGCCAAGTTTCTGAAGATTGAGTGAGAAGCTGCTCTGAGAAAACTCATTTGTCCTCTGGCCCTAGAACCTGGCTTTGTCCGCAGAAGTCCTCCCAGGTTCTGAATGGATATGCCTGTTGTGTCCTCACCTCTGGCCTTTCACTGAGGGCAGGACCACATCACATACATGGTTGCTCCCAGTCTTAGCACCATGCCTGGGCATTGTCTGGTCCACGTATGGCTGTGAATTGGAGTAACGAAGCAGCTGACTGGGAGATCCTCCACAGGTGGGACCCGAATGCAGCTGGGCCCCTTTCAGCCTCTGATCTACCCCACACTCACTCTGCAGCACACGTCACATGTATATCCATTTCCAGAGTCTAGGAAAGCTGGGTGGATTTCACTGAAGTTTTCATGGGAAGACAGGGATGACATCACACACCACACTCCAAACTAATCACACCACGATTGGGCTTCTCTTCTCTCCTTCCAGACAGCACTCTCACTCTCATCCCCAATTCCAATTTCTTAAAACACAACAATCCAAGACCCAACCAAATTCAAACCCTCATTTTGAATCCACACAGCAAAATAGAAGTCTGATAGGACACAAATCATCTGGTCCAGTTTGACCTGTTTCGTCCCTTTCTTTGAACGGATCATCTGGTTAACCCCAAAGCCCAGGGCTGCCAGAGTGGTTCAGACCTGACCGTACAGAGGCAGGGGGGCTCCTGGAGGACAAGGAAGCCCATTGCCTTGATGATAAGCTACCACTGGGCTTCTGTGCCGGCCCCATGCTGGTTCCCGGAGTCTCAGAGAGGGGACCTGACTTGCCCCATGCCACCCACCCCTTAGGCAGGGCTTCTCCACTATGCCCCAGCTGCATTGGGGTGCTGGGTTTGGCCCCTTCCCTGTGCCCATTTGCCCCTGTGGGTGGGAGATGTGGGGTGGGGAAGGGTTGCTCCTGGCTGGCTCTCCTTGTGGTGTTTGGGGTGCTACACACATTGAATTAGATGTGGCTCTGAGCAGGCCATTCATTCATTCCTGACCATATCGACTGCAGAATTGAGTGCTACAAGCAAGAAGGAGTTTAGCTATTATTCTCCTACTGATTTGATTTAATGTTTGGTTTATTCCTGTCCCTCTCCCTCCTCCTCTCCTCATCACTTTGACATTTGCATAGTGTTTCTCTGCAGTTTTGTCGAACACACGTTTTTTTTCCTGGTAACTCCCTGCTTTGGCTTGAATAGTTTTTATTCGGGGAGTTTGGAACCCAATAAGACATCTTCTTCCCTCCCTACCTTGAATTTTTCCTTTCTACACAGTCTGGGATGGGTGCATAAAGAACCAGATTTCCCAGTTTCTTGCCCTTTTATGAGTCTATAAGATTCCTGCTCACTAGTAGCCTTCAAGTGTTTATGAATTTCCTGGGTGGATAGGGACTCAGAGTACTCATCAGTAAGTCTGCCCTGCCCCCACTGGTTAACCTCTGCCTTTCTACCGGGCACCTCTGCTTACTTCACCATGCCCTTAGGATGCCCAGAGCTGCCCAGCAGTGAGATGGCATGTTCTGTCCCCTCTGTCCCCTGGTGCTGCCTTTTGTTAGAGCCGGTCCCACAGCTGGGCTGCTCAGGCCTCAGGGTTTACAGAATGCCTGGGTGTCTTAGTTTAACATCGCCCAGAAGCAGACCCCGAGACCAGGATTCAGTGGAAGTGGTTTATTTGGAAGGTGAAAGGGACATCCAGGAATGGGTGGGATATGATTCAGGGAAGGAGACCCTGTGGATGGTGACACTTAGTTCAGCCCCAGTTCCCCAGGTTACCCAACATACCTGAACTCCTGGGGTGAGCACCCAGGATGAGAGAGGATCAAGTTAGGAGTCCTTCTCACCACTAGAAGGCTATTGAGCCAACTGGAAAAGGGCTCAGTCGGGGCTAGGAGATCGCCAGCAGACATCTGCAGATTCCTGAGACCATCTCATGTGCCTGGGCCCCTCTCTCCAGCTGGTCCTAGAGAGGAGGTAGAACCAGCAGGACGAGGAGACAGAAAGGCTAGAAACATAGGCACGTGCCTCAATAATGCAGAGACCAAGCAGAGGTTGAATGATCACCTGCCCAGGGATGCCATTGGCCAAAGGAGGGAGCTAGCATATATTATCCACCTATTGTGTACCAGCCTGGGATATATGGTACTAAAATGCAAAGGCCTTAAAGGCTGGAACCCATATTTTCTTTTCTTTTGTATTCTCAGGGTCTAGCATTATGTTTAGCTCCTTGTCATAGAATCTAGAATAATGGGAAAAATAGTTACCATTTACAGTCACCGACTAGGCACTAAGTGCCTTATATTTATTGTAATAAATTCTCATGACAATTATTCATAGTAGGTATGATTATCCCCATTTTACAGATGAGAAAACTATTGCTCAATGGGGTTAAATTACTTGCCCAGGATCACACAACAGAGTGGCAAAAGTCGGGATTTGAACTCAGGTCCATTCATCTTCTCAAGTTCCTGCTTTTCTCCGTTCTTTGTGGCATGTCCCTGTATTGGGAGGAAGTGGGACTACAGATGTCCTTGGAAGAAGGCCCTCCAACTTCTGAGGGTCTGTCGTGCTAGCTGTCATTCTTGTCTATCTCCCTACCAACTGCAAAGGAAAGAAAAAGTCCTTTCCTCCTCCTCAGGTGGCTGGTGGCGGATTACTTAGCGCTTGACATGGCGTGTCTCTGTGTCACTGTTCCCGGGCGGAATTAAATCAGGACAGGAAAATATTAATTTGGAGTTGGGGATGGAGGCCGCTCCTTTCCAATTACTCCCCACCCCGTCAGGCTTATCCTGGCGCAAACAAGGAAAGAGGCCGGATTAATTGCTTTGGACTCTGCCCCACTCCAGTCCCAATTACTGGGCCGGCTTGGCTCCCAGCATTATGAAGTGCACTGCTGTGCAGGAAATTGTGTGAATTTTTAACGGATTTTCAGATGCAATAATGGAGCACAGGATTTGGGGCCAGCATTCACTGGGTGGCTGGGCCCTCTGTGCCTCAGCTGAGGTTAAGCTGGTTGGGGTTTCTTTGTGTATTGAAGGATCATCTGGTTAACCCTGAAGCCCAGGGCCACCAAAACGGTTCAGACCCTGACCCTGCAGAGGTGAGGTGGGCTCCAGGAGAACAAGGAAACCTTAGTAATAATAATACCACTTTCTGAGCCTTCACATGTGCCAGGTGCTTACCCACAACATCTGTCAGCCTCATCTTTGAAGCTCTTATTTCCCCCCATCTTGCAGAGGAGGACAATGGGACACAGGGAGGTTAAGTAATTTGTGCAAGGTTGCCTGGTCACTCAGTGATGAAGCCAGGGTTTGAACCCAGGTCTGTCTCTAAAGCTATGCTATTTTCCCGCACCTCTTTGCCTGCTCCCTCCTCTTCTGTCCCTTATTCTTAAGGATGCATTATCGATGTATCTTTCCCACCACACTTGAGAGTACAAAGTCCTTTCAGATACTGTCAGGGCTCCTGGAATACAACAGGTGCCCATGAGAGGTTTGTTGAACCGCGATAAAGTTGGCCCAGCACTTGGACTCCAGGATTTACTAATGGAATGAGGGCTGGTGCAACCCAGAGATATCCCTGGATCAATGAGGAAGAGCCCCATTTGAGCCCATCTGGAGTCCACACAGTGGATGGAGTAGGGAGGGGAATGGTACCAGGTGCTGCCTGTGTGCTTTTCATGTAGTGTTTCTGTTCATCCCCACCACGACCTTAAGAGAGAGGTGGCGTCACCCACCTCTGAGAGCAGTGGAAATGAAGCTCAGAGAGGCGAGTGAACTTGTCTGGGGTCTAGTGAAGGGTGGCCTGATCACCCTAGTGAAGGGTGGCCTGATCTGCCCACATCCAGAGCCCAGGGACTTTGGTCATCCTTGGTCGGAACAGGGAAGACCTGGGGTGTGGGTTTTCGGCTCCAGGGTTGACACACCTCTTAAAGCTATGGCACCTGTGAGCAAAACTCTACCCTTGTGTTTAATATGTCAAGCCAGTAAGAGCGGAAATGGTCTCGTGAAAGAGGCACACTGGGGCCCTGTATGGCTGCAGAGGAGTTGGGAGACCAGGACGGAGTTAGCAAGAGGGCCATGCCGGAAACCGATCATTGTTTCTCTAATAGAAAGATGTGGACAGGAAACCCGGGAGCTGGTCAACAACCTTAATTGCTCTAACCACTCATTGTTTAGTTGAAACATTGTTGGCTGAAGCAGCCTCCACCTCTGTTTGTCTCATGTATTTTTGTTATTGGAATTTCCTGCCTAAAGGCTATGGGTGTGTCCCATAGCCTCAAGAAAAGGGATAGCAAGGCCAGAGCAGGGTGAAGTTCTCCCACGAGAGGTGGGCTCCCGCCTGGCTCCCAATATTCCCAAATTAATACTTTTCTAGTCTCTTTTCATTTGTGTGCAGCCTTCTCCAGAACCCGAACCCGGAACCGGAACCCTGAACCATGTGGGATGTGAAAGGGGTTCCCACAGGGGGACAGTGATATGGACAAATCTCAGACTCTGGTGAGGCCACCACATGGAAAGAGAACCCGCCTTGATTGTAGGGCTGACGAGAAAGACCCTAGAGAAGATGAGGGTGTGGAAGGATGAGGGGGAGGCATGCGGTGAGCATCATTAGCTGTCCAATTCTCACCTGGCCCTTTTAGCAAAGGGGAATTAATTATGTGCAGGGGATGCCCCCTTAATGGCCATCATTTAGTTTAATTTAAAAAACAGACCCTTACACCCCTGCTACTTCCCCCCACCCCCCAACACACACACACACAGCACCCCAGCCAGCAGCACCACTATTGGCAGCTGCACTGATTAATGGCCTTGTCCTGGAGACAGAAGAGCAGTGGTTCTCAAACTGAGTCTCCTGTCGGATCATTACAACTTGGTTTGCTCCACCCACCTTTGGGTGAGGTCTTAAAATTTGCATATCTAACCAGTGTCCAGGTAATGTGAAGTTACTGGCCTGAGGAACACACTCTGGAAACCACTGTAGTGAGAACAGGGCTGTATGTAGTGCCAGAGAAGTACTGAGACTTCAGCCCTCACCCCTGGGGGACCTCTAATATAATGTGGGGGGCATAGCCATCTGCTAGTGCCCTCTTTTCTCCAGTGATGTGTGAGACAAGTGCATTTACTCAGGACCTCTGTGGCTCCTGCCCTGGGCACTTCGGTTCAGAGAACGGAATGCCAAGGGCCCGGTTCTGTGACCACTCCCCCTACCTACAGGCCCTGCTAAGGTGGATTCTGGGGACACCCACTTGCTTCATCCTTAGCCCCAAGCCCAGAGAGGCAAAGGGAAGCTGGACCCTGTTCTGTAGGCCCTCTACCCCACCCACCAGGGGACAGAATCGCAGCGAGCATCTCTGCAGGCCTGGCAGTGGCAGCAGGGACCCACCATTATAGGCCTAATTGTGTGCCTCAGACAGTCCCCGCCCCCCATCGATCCGGCTCTGCAGGCTTTGCCAGGACTACTGTCCAGAGAGCTTGTTTGCACCTGTGACAAGGCGAGCTCAGGAAACCTAATTAGCTAGTTTGGTGTTTCATAATTAGGTCCTTTAAAGAATTCATAGGTGGTGATAATAAGCCCATTTAGAAATCTATTAAACTTTGGAGGAAGTTGTAGGGAAGCCCCGTAACTATGTGCACACGCGCTTTCTCTTCCCTCCGCCTGCCTTTATTTTGTTCCTGCCCTGTTTCTCCATCTGCATCCTCAGGTACCCTGACTCCTCCCTCCGCTAAATGCTTACACCTTTGTCCGCCCTCTGCCCTCAGCCCTCCTTGCTCTCACCCAGCTGGCTGAGCTGGAATTTTACAAAATCTCATTCCTGTTTTCTCAGAGGATTGGTGCCAGGGCTTCAGAGCGAACCTCAGATGGGTCTGTAATGGACAATGGTTTCCAATACAGTTTGTTTTTTCAGCAGCTCTTCCCCCTGGATTTCTGCCAAGTTAGTGTGAGAGAAGGAATAGGTTGATTGCCTCCCTCCCTTCCTCCCTCCTTCTCTCCCTCCCTCCCAGCCTGCCTTCCCTGTACTGGGGCCGAGGAGCCGGAAATGAAGTTGACCAGTTTCCAGCTGAGGAGTCCAAGGGGTCCCCTAATGCCTCTGTATCTGCATTTGATCCCCCAGTTCCCTCTTATCACACTGTTTCCTTCATTGTACTTATCATAACATGACATTTTCTCGAGGATTTGTTCACTTATTCGTTTACTTGTTTGTTCCCTATCTTTCCCCATTAGACTGAACGCACCACGGGGGGCAGAGATGGGTCTGCATACATCAGATTCCCCAGGGCCTGCATGGGTTCCTAGCACAGAGCAGGAATGAGCGAACATGTTGAACCTGACCTTCAGTTTCCTTATCTCTATACGGGGGATAAAACATCTATCTCCTCTGCTGGGTAAGTGCCTGGTACACAGCAGGTGACCTACCAGTGCTGGTGCCCTCACTCTGCCCTGCTATGCCCTTCAGGTAAGCACTGCGGTGCCCAGAGAAGTTCTAACTTAAAACACACACACACACACACACACACACACAAAAAAAAAAAAAAAAAAAAAAAAAAAAAAAACAAAACACAAAACAACCACACAAAACAGCCCTTTGATGACTCCCTGTTTTTTTTTTTTTGTTTGTTTGTTTTATAGTGCAAAGACGTTTTTCCATAAAGCAAATGAACCCTTCCAGATTAATCTACTTTGGAAATTGGGTGTTTGTGTTTGTGTTGGGCATTCTTAATGCAGGCTGCCTGGTTGTGTATAACTATAGAAATGTGTGAATGTATGCATTAGTTCTCTGTTACAATAGTTCACCATTATGCAGATTCCGAGAGAGTAGGTTCTTGAAATTATGCCTCCTTGAAGCATAACCAAGGCTGCAGAGATATAAAAGCCACATGCGGGGCTGGAAGAGAGAGCTTGCACCGGTGCCAGAGCGGGTTTGCACCCGGGATCCTGCACATACTAGTTGTATGAGCACAGGCCAAGTTACTGGTTCTTTCCCACGTGGAGTTTTTCCTTCTGTAAGATGGGGCGAGGGCAGGTAATATCTATATCTATCATATAGCATAAAAATTCTATTCAGTGACTCCAGGAAGTCAATTATTCCCTCAGTGAAAGCTTGTTGAATGCCTCCTGTGTACCAAACACTGTTCTGAGCTCTGGTGATTCATCAGTGAGTAAGACCTTCGAAGCTCTGTGGGGCTTCCGTTCTAGCAAAAGACAATTCGTGTGAAGCTCTCAGAACAGTGCTCATGAATGCTGGCCAGGGGGGTGACAGTGTACACAGAGTGGCTCTCCAGTGGCATGGCTGGTGGATCTTGGTTGCACCCCCATAGCCTCTTCTTTGGGAAGAGACGTACACGTGGCTGGACACATCTCCATGACGCTGATCTCTGTCTCTCTCTCTCTCTCTCTCTCTCTCTCTCTCTCTCTCTCTCTCTCTCTCCTGTGTCCTTTCCTTCTAATGTCCCTTGGTCTGTTTCTGTTCCCCTGCTGGGCCATGAACTCCTTCAGGACTAGAGCCTGTTCCATTCATCTCTGTGTCCTCTACACCACATTGCGTTACTTGCAACTGATTCTCAACAAACATTTTTTTAGGCAATTAAACAAATATATGGCTCAGTGGGTTTATGTAGAATCATCAGACTTCACTCTTTCTGGGGATGAGAGATCTGAGGCAGGGTCTTGTGTGGAGCAGCAATGGCCCTTTTTGCCGGGGTGCAGAGGCCCCGGGTGTACGCTGGAGCCACCTTGGTGCACTCACACATATCCATGGGGCCCAAGCAGTTGGCTTGGGTGTGTACCTGGGGGGACATGGTGGCAGCCCAGTGCCCAGTGATGGATGAGGGGGGTGGAGGTGACTTTCCCAGGGGAAGATTAGCGCCTGGCAGCTATGATTTGTCTCGTGCCCTCCTGTCCTTTTGCTGGGCCCCACTGCAGAGTCATTCATTACAGAGGCTGCTGTCACAGAGCTGGGGGCAGAGGCTGAGCAGTGTGTGTGTGTGTGTGTGTGTGTGTGTGTGTGTGTGTGTAGGTGTAGGAGGGGTGGCAGGCTTCACCCCTCCCCCAGAGATCCTCTCATGCCAGAGCCCAGAGCCCATTCTGTGGCCATGAGGCAGACCTCTGGAGTTGTGAAGAAGTGGACCAAGTTGTAGTTCACCTTCTAGGACATACCCTTCTACCCAGGGGCAACACGGTGCGATAGGGTGGGGAGGGGCTCATGCACTCATTCATTCACGCACTTGGCAATTTCACTAAGTGCCCACCAGGCCTATCCTCTCCTTGCAAGGCATTCACCACTGCTGGAGGAAGGTGGGTATACAAACTGGCAGTGCGAGGTGGTGTAATAGGCTGCTGAGACAGCCACCCTCCAGCCTGGGCGACCTCAGGGCAAGTGAGAAGCCACAGGGAGTGGTTTAAGCACTGAACTTGGAGGCTGAAAACCTAGGCTTGAGTCTTGGCTTTATTGCTTACTAGTATTATGGCTCTGGAGAAGTCACTTCAAAACTGCTTACTTAAGCCTCAGTGTCCACATCTGTAAAATGGGGCTGACAATATATCTTTCACTCACAAAGCTGTTTTAAAAGGGAAAGAGCTGTCAACGTGCTTTTTAAATTGGAAGGTGCTATAGAGTTGTGTGGGATTATTGCTGCCTTAATCCCACTGCAGGGGCTGAGGGTGGGGGCAAGGCAGCCAGATGAGACTCCAAGGAAAAAAAAATTAATACAACTCCCACCCCCTGGTATTTATATAGCCCTCTACGATTCACAACTCAGTTTTACACTCTTTATATTTCTTGATCCTTACAACAAACTTCGCAAGCCAAGTCGCGACAGGCATTACGAACTCTTATTTTGCAGGGCAGGAAGAAGCTCAAAGAGAATAAATGGCTTGCCCAAGGTCACTCAGTTAGTAGGGGAATGAGCTAGGACTGGAATGTGGTTCTTTCGGATACTCAGGCCTGTGTGGTCTTTTCCTGTCTCTACACCCTGGAGTTCCTCCATTATGGTAAGACCCTCCATTCATCTCAACTCCAGTCTGGGTGACTTTCCCCCCACCCCCTGAGACTCTGCCCACGAATGGATGTGGTGACTTCCCATTCCCCGCACTTTGATTGTGCCCACTCATGACCACTTTGGGACACCATGGTGTCAGGGGATGGGAGATGAGCAGAGAGGGGTCTGTATGTTTGAGAGTGTAAGAGGGAGAGAAGAGGGCAGGCAAACTGAGATTTCCCCAAGAGTCCTCACCCAAATCTGGCATGCCAAATGCTAAGTATGGGAAGGCAAAGAGAAAACTGAGGAGAGGAGGAGGAAGGAGAAGCAAAGGCAAAAGAGAAAAGAAAGGGAGAGAGAACTGGAAGTTGGGGTAAAGAGCATCATGAAGGAATACAGGAAGAGGGAAAATATAAGAGAACAGAACGAGGCAGAAAGGAATCTAGGAGAGGTGAGGAAGGAGGAGAGCAAGGGGGGAGGAGGGAGGCCTGGAGGCTGGGGAGGACGTTGGGGGAGGGTCAGCTCTCCTCTGGCTAGGGGTGGGAGATTGAAGGCAGAATCGCAGCAGGCTGTGGAGGAGAGGAATAAGTCATAAACGCTGTGGGAGCAAAGGTCAAATATAGACTGATGGCTCCATTGTTTCCCAGCCAGTGAGGAGGACTCTGTTGGGGGTTTGCCGAGATGCTTAACCCTCTCCTGCCCGGCTTTTTGATGGTGAGGCTGGCAAGGGATGGAGAGTGAAAAAAGTACCCGTGTGTCAGGGATCAGGATGGGGGTGGGGATTGGATAAGGGCCCCACAGGATTGGGACTGGGTCTTGGGAGAAGGGACTCTCAAGGGTTCTCTCCACTTCAGTTCATAGGAGGTAAACAAAATAAAAACATAACACTGTTCTTTTTCCACTGATGCTAGTCCTCTCTTGCATCCCTGTCCGGGGAGATTTCCTAGGGGAGAAGGAAGTTCTGGGAAATTGTTCTTGAATAGCATCTATCAACAGCAATAATAAATAGTAGTAATACTAGATAATGTTTATTAAATAATAAAATCAAAATTAGTATCAATTAATATTTGTCCTGAACACATTAATATATATGTTCAGTGTATATAGTTTTCAGATAACTTTAACAACCACAATATCTTTTAAATTTAACAATCCTGTGTGATTGCCATTATCAACACTTTTTACTACTGAAGAAACTGGTGCTCAGACTTGCCTAATTTATGCCAGTTAGCAGCTTTTTGAATCCTAATCCACAGATCTTCCTTGGGAAGTTGCATACTCATTATATGGGGAAATAGGGAGTTTTTCCCTCCCAGGAAACATTTTGTTATGAAATAACTCGTGTTAGTTGAGAAAATCAAATGTAGTTGGAGAGGATAATGCCTGTGGGACAGGACATCAGCACCACGGACAGGTCCCAGCGTCTAAGGCCCTCGCCCCACTCACCATAACCAGACTTCTCTCAGGGAGGGGCCTATCGCTAGACCCCTTGGGCCCTCCCCTGGGGAGAGCTGGGGGTCCGGCTGCCGACTCCTCAAGCGCTGTAACACTCCCCCCTCCACACCCCCAATGATGTATAGACTGACAAAGGACTTAATGCTGTGAATACATAAAGCGGTGAGGCCTGGGCGGTGGAGGGTGACAGCTGCCCTTTAATGCTTGGCTTTTTAAAGATCATGGTAGAGTTCAGAAAGTATAGTCATGAGGTTTAATGATTTAATGGGGACGACTGGGGAGCAAAAATAGTTACTGCGCCCTGGGGAAAAGTGACTCCTCATACATATTACTTTAGCCTAATGGCCTATAACGCCCTCCCTCTGTGCCGTGGGGGGGAGTCACGCTACATAGCCGCTGTAATACCGAATGGCCTGATTAAATGCATATTAAACAATACTAAATTGGGAAAAAAGAGGCGGAGGTGGTGCTAAATGTATTTATTCAGTTCTGTGGTGGGGAGATGTGGCTCCTCCTCTATCGTTGGGTGGAAGAGGTCCTCTCCACTAACCTGCTTCCCAAAAGGTGTGGTGCCCCGATGGGATCCGGAGGGTGCTGGCAACCCCCGTTCTCTGGGAGGAGCTAAAGGAGGGAGACACTCCAAAACTGGGGGAGATGCTAGGCATTAAGGGTCTGGAACGCCAGGAGTAAGAAGGAAGACCCAAACCCACTATACCAAGAGACCTCCTGTGGTTCCCAGCTTGGAGACTCTATAGAAATGTGGTTTGATGCTGATCTGTCACTTTTGAGAGGCTGCTTTTCTGTAAGTCCTAGAGCTACTCTGGGACTCTGGGATCTACCAGTAAACCACTTCCTCTTGACCCTCCAGCCAAGGCCCTAGTCGCCAGTTCCTAAGACCTCTGATTAGGCTAGAATAAGAGTGCTGCCTCAGTTCTTCAACGCACCTGCGCTCTATAGACTACGAAAACCAACAAAATTACCTGGGGTGGTTTTTAAGATGCTGGTGTCTAGGAGTTATATCTCAAGAGGTTTTGATTTATTTGGCCTGGATGTGGCCCACGTGTTATTATTTTATATATATATATTAAAAAAAAAAAGCTCCCTGGGTGATTACAACTTACACAGAAGAAGTTGAGAATCACTTCAGTAGAGTGTCAGAGTTGGGGGATACTTTGAAAGGCACATGGCATAAGTTCTTCATTTCACAGATGAGGAGTTGAGGCTCAAGGAGGCTGTGACTTGTCCAAGGGATGGACCAGCTCTTGACTCCTAATCCAGTGCTCTTCCCATCACCCCCTTTCTTTTCCATGGTAGCATGAACAGGGCCAGTGTCAGAACCAGTGACTGTGAAGAACCAGTGACCTGCCACTTACTGCCTGCGTAACCTCGGGCAAGTCAACCCCTGTGTGCTTCCGTTTTCTCGTCTACAAAATGGGGATAATAACAGTACTGACCTCATAAGGTTGATGTGAGGATGACATGAGTTAATATGTATAAACACACTTAGAACAGCATCTGGAGTATAGCAATTACTATGCAAGTGATAGCTGTTGTTGATTTAACATTTTAAATGTGTGTCCCCTTAGGCCCCATCATAGACTGCAGTGTTTTATGTTGTTTGTGTACCTTATATCTGTTATTCGAGTTCCTTAAGGATGGATCCTAAGGTCTGTACCTCAGGGATTTTGTTCCCTCGGGTCCCGAATGGCCTTAGATTCTAGTCAGGATCCATGTAAGTCCAGATATTGCCTTCCCTAAAGAAAAGAAGAAAAGGCCTTATGAAGTTTGGATGAGAACAGGGCAAGGAAGACAGGCACATAGTTGGGCAGGAGCTCAGTTCTAGGCAGGATGCCAGGATAAAGGCTCTGCCTATTCTCTTGGGATGTTTGAAACACTTGAGACCACCTAAGTAGGTGGTGATGGATGCTGGACTCAAAAAAGCCCACTGGCAAGTGAGTGTTAAATAGAAAAGAGCCCTGTTTCTGGCTTCCTGGTGGGAATAGTGGGGGTGCACGAGTGGGCATTCATCTTTCTACTTGCCTGCAGCCTAATTTTGTTGAGGCATAATCTTATTTTCAACAAGGCTGCTGGTTTGCTTAGCCACTGACTGAGATGCGATGGTACAGGCCCAGAAACCACCCAAGGCATGGATTGCAGCCCCCCGTACTCTTGCCCTGCTCCCACAAGCATTTGCCCTTGTGTCTTGGGGAGAATGAGGTAGGAGTATGGACTTCAGGGAACGCACCATCTTCTCAGACCTGCTTTTGTAATTTTGGATGCCTGACACACAGAACTTTCTGAGAGTGGCCTTCCCAATCTCATGGCTAATGCCGATCCTTTCCAAGCCCTCTGTCCTGGATAGTAGCCTGCTGTCTCTTATTCATGTCGCCTTTCGATAATTCCAGTCCTGGTTCATCCTGCTCCCTTCTCAAAATTTTATATCCAGATTCTGCCCCCTCACCCCCCGTGGGAGCCTAGGTTAAATGCCATCACTTCTAGCAAGTGTCCTCTAATGGAATGGGCTCTCTTGAGCACTCTACACCTTGTATATTTCCCTCCCTCCCTCATTGCCTTATTACAAATTGTACCAGTTACCTGGGCTCCTCCTGGCTCAATCACAGGACGATAAGCTTTTGTAGGGTACGGGGCCTTGCCTGACTAATCTATGTGAGTCCCACTTTTTAAAAAAAAATATATTTTATTGATTTTTTACAGAGAGGAAGGAAGAGGGATAGAGAGTTAGAAACATCGATGAGAGAGAATCATCGACCAGCTGCCTCTTGCACACCCCCTACTGGGGATGTGCCCGCAACCATGGTACATGTCCTTGACCGGAATCGAACCTGGGACCTTTCAGTCCGCAGGCCGATGCTCTATCCATTGAGCCAAACCGGTTTCGGCTATGTGTGTCCTACTTTCTAAAATCTAACGTAGGGTTTATTCCAGAATTGGCATGTATTGTTGAACATAGATGGAGTGTTGTTACCTACCAAAGCTCACATTAAGTAAGAATGTGTGAGTTAGCTTTCCCTAGACCTGGTCAGAAAGGCATGGAAGGGGTGAAAAGCACCCCGCCCCCCTTCCTGGGTGGGGAGTAAGAGGCAGAGAGCCCTCAGCTCCAACCCTAGATCATCCCCTTGGGGGTAGAGAGAGGGAGGAAAACTGATTGATTCCTCCTTCCTATTCCACAAGACACTCCTCCACACACACACACCCTGTTACACACACAGATCTCACTACCTGCCCTCCTACCTTTCCTCCCTCAACTGCATTTTAAATAAATGCCCATTAAAAAAATCCTCCTCTTCCCGCTGCTACACAGGCCAGACGCTCCCACCCCCAGGTCCCTGACGTTCTTAGATTTTCCTGCTGCCACGTTCCACCCTGAGCCATGTCTTCTAGTATTTTGCTTTCAAATTGTGTCTCCTGCCATTTGTGCCACATTTAAAATGCTAACAGTACAGAATGTCATTTACAGAACCGGGGCGTTTGCTCCGGAAAATTAATTTGACTTATTCCTTCTGCCTGTTCCTATCTCCAGGCCAATATTATGCTACTCATTCTACAAGAGTAATACTTAATGAATAGGACTATTAATAATGTCAAGGTCCGCGGGGGCCTGGCGGCTAACGGATAGGCGTAGACGGAAGGAACCCATCACCTGACTCCTGGTTTAATGTCCCATGAAAATATCAGGCACTGCAGTGTAATTATGGAGCAGGGAGAGGCGAGTGGATGACGACCCAGAGTTTCTTAAATATTTTTCAAATTAGTTGATGCTTTTCCTTTGGGGGGGGTGCTTACCCCCCGCCCCCATCTCTATTTTCAGTTCTGGATTGGAAGAGGAGGTAGACCTGTTTTTATTACACACACACACACACACACACACACACACACACACACAATACAGGGATGCTAATAGCTGCTCTCACCCCAACATGCTGAGAGACTGTTGGGTATGGGGAGGAAAAGGAGGAGGAAAGCTTAGATTTCCATAAAAAAAAAGTGAGATCAGAAAATCTGATTTACAAAGAGTACCCCAGTGACCCTCCTTTTCTCTGTTCACCTCCCCCATCCCCAGTGTATGCAGAATCACAGAGCCAACCGAGGCTTCTAGAGAGAATGTGAGTCCCCTGGTTATATGCAGCCCCCCACCCCCACCCCACTGTCCACAGCCCTCAATACTCAAGGAAAGGGAAGACTGTCCCTTGGTGTACAGCTTTTCTTTGCTTGAAACCTGACTTCTTTCAAGCCCTGAGTGTCCCATTTGGCTGCCTTTGTGGGAATAGATCAGCAAGGTTGGGGAGAAGTGATGGGGAAGGTTGAGGGAGGGGGAGGGGGAGGCCAGGACTAGGGGTGAGGGAGTTGGTGCTGGACTCCTTCGTGTCAGTCTCATCTCGTGTGTAGGAAGGGGATAAGAATATCTGCCATGCAGGATGGTGGTGAGGCCATGAGATAATGGGTAGGAAGGGCCTGGGGCTGTAGCTGGCACATGGAGATGGCTGATAATGTTAGTCTCTTTTGTCCAGTTCACAGATGGTACAGTCATACTCAACCATAGCAGGAAATAAGCTCTTTTTGGTGCAGGGTTGGACAAAGGATACAAACCTCTTGCCTTAGGGGGGCCTGATGTGTAGGAGCTTCCAGTGTAGGTTCCTCGAGGGGCACCCAGATTCCTATAAAAAAAGTCGAAGTTCCACCCTGGCCAGTGTGACTCGGTTGGAGCATTGTCCTGTATACCAAAAGGCCGTGTGTTTGATTCCTGGTCAGGGTACATACCCAGGTTGGAGGTTCGATCCTCGGTTGGGGTGCATATGGGAGACAACTGATTGGTGTTTCTCCTTTCCCTCTCCCTCATTCTCTCTCTAAAACAAATAAAAACATGTCCTTGGGTGAAAATTAGAAAAAAGAAGTCCAAGTCCCTACTCTCAAGACACCTAGGGTAGAAGTCTTAGGGTAGAAGCTCAGCTTCTGATCTGGGAGGGGCTTCTGTTCTGGTGGTGAGCAAGTGCCCTTGAGGAGCTTATGGAAGAACCATAGTGCCTGTTGTGGGGGACCCCAGTCTCATGAGAGTTCCTGCCCTGCTCTGGGAGACATCCCAGTCCAGTGGGGGAAAGCCAGTTTCTGATTATGGTGGAGGGCTTCCATTCTGGTGGGGGAAATGAACCCCTTGAAGAGACCCCAATCTGATAGGGAGACACAATCTCTGTTCTTGAGGGGGGCTGGGGGTCGCAGTTTGATGGCGGAGAAAAGCCTTTGCTCCAGGGAAACTCTAAATCTGGTGAGAGACGAATAACCCCTGGCATTAGAAAAATCTAATGGAAGAGACAAAGTGTCTGGGAGAGATTTCAGTCTGATGAGAGTAAAAGCCGAAAGAAGGCCCTTTGATCAGAGATACCAGAGACTGCCCTCCGGGAGCACCCAGACTTCTGGGGAGACAGACCTCAGCGAGGGATAGTATGATCCAGGAAAGACAGATCCCTCCGTCTTATTGAAGGGACACAGTACCTACTCAGGGCAGGTTCAACCCTGACAGGGATGGCAGGACGAGTAAAGGCAGTCAAACGCAGAAACCCCAAAGAAGGATAAACACACACTGTTCAGCTCAGCTGGGGAGAAACACCAACCAAGTTCATCAAAGTGGCAGATACTTGGGGAGGCTAGGTGTGCTGCCCCCACAGGGCTAGGCTGGAAGCCGGGCCAGCGGTACCTTTTTCTCTGACGGGAAATCCCTCCTTTCAGCACCATGGCCAGCTCACACAGGGCCCGCACCACACAACCCCGCCCTGGCGCCCGCCTGGCGTCCAGCTGCGGGGCCCTTCTGCATGTGCCTGTGTCCACAGGGACCCTGGGACTAAGGGGCAGACAGCCAAGGTGTGTGAGAGGCGATGGGGCGCCTTCCTCGCGTCTCTCCATGAGTATCTGTCTCCCCCATGTGTCCGCAGCTCCTCATGGAGGCATCCAGAGTTCGTCAGTGTCTCCCTTCTGCTCAGCTGCTGGGCCGTGCATGCCTGGCCCAGCTCCTTTCCCACTCGGAATTAGGAAGAGGGTGAAGACTTCCTTCTGGGGTCAGATCTCTCTGAAGACCTCGGTGTGTTGTTTTTTGTTTTTTTTTGGGGGGGGGTGTGTTGCTTGTGAATGGGGCCATTTTACTACCACTTATGTTTCTTGATGAGGAAAGGAACACACCCCGAGCTCTGCCCGTCCTGATCACCAACCACCTCCTGGACTGGGTCAGGCCTGGGTCTGTATCGGGTCCCAAATGCTCCCATCCCCCAACCCACAGCTGCCTGCCTGAGAGTCTTATGAGAGTGCTGGCAGGAACGCGCTGCTTCTGGCAGGGGCCTTGAAGGGCTCATCCCATGCTCACCGAGGGTCAGATCAAGGATTACAGTTAGTCCTTTCTCCTTCCTCTCTCCCCACCACCTGGTTTGGGGCCTTTGCCATCTCCTACAAAGGACATGTTCATGGCTCTGCTCCTTTCTGCACTGGGACCTTAACAGACCCAGGTGGTTCACCCAGACCCCCATCATTTTGCTCCCCGTACCCCAGCCTTTCAGAAGAAAGGTAAAGGGCGTGAAGGACCTGGACACAGAGAGATACCTCACCTCTACCCCGTCTCCATCCTCGTAAAAGGCAAATATGGAATCAGCAAAAGGAAAAAAGAGGCCAAGTAAAAAAGTAATAAAGTCATCCAATTAATAATTCTTCTGATAGGCTCATCAGGATTCACAGCTGGACCTAGGGAAAAGCGGGAGAAGGGGGTCAGAGAGGACAAACAAGGGGGCGCCTTCTCCGTCCCTCACTCTCAGGTGAGAGAGCAAAAGAACCTCCTGCCAAGTTCTCGTTTTCTCGCGTGCTCTTTTTTTTTTTTTTTTTTTTTTTTTTTTTATGGGGCATCCTGAGTGTAAAAAATATGACTTGCCTTTATGGTGCTCCAACAGGAATGAAGCTATAAAATTATGAACAGTTTTTATGACGGCTATTCGGGGGATGCTTTTATATTGATGGTATACAGCCTGAATCTGTCTTTTTTTGCATCCCACCCCCCTCCCCTGGGTGGGGAGGGGAAGTCTGTGTAACTATTTTTCATGCATTTAATATATTAATTATCCGGTAAATGCTCCCCAGGCTGTGCTCGGGACATTGGAGAGTGACAGGTTCTCAGCGAGCCTCCAAAGGCAGCGCATCAGCCTGCAGTGTATTATGTCGGCGAGGTCAGGGTGGGGTTAATGTAACTTTTTATTTGCTGATTTTTCATAGGCAGGAGCAGAACTGGGATGGGGGAGGGCGGGAGAGAGGGAGGAGGGGAGGGAGGAAAAGGTGCCACAGGAGCAGAGATAATGGTGAGGCAGATCTCTCCACCCCCAGTTCACCTCTGTCAATGCCAGAAGGTTTGATTGGGTAGGAAAGGAGCAGTGGCCTCTCCTGGCCGGCTCTGTCGACAAACGACACTCTCTCCTAGTGACACTTCTGAGCTCTCCCTCACGGCATCCTGCACGCTGGAACGCAGGCACTTTTTCACCATTTGACTCCTTCTTACTCTCTGAAACCAAAACCCAGGATCTCGGCCTGGAAAAATCCTGTAAGGTTACATGGGGAATGTCTGGCTGGCTTCCCTTTGCAACTTTCAGGTGGGAGCTTGTACACAGACACTTGCACACTGCCATGTGGTCTTGTGCACACTCATGGGCTGGCTTTGTCACTCGGTTTCACATTGTTCCTCCTGATCTCGTGCACCAAATTCTCACATAGACCCTTTGCCCATCCACAAAGCACAGCTTCTGGAATTACTAGTAAGTAAGGGGAGTTGAGGAATGAGTCCCACTGACCACAATTTCTCTGACTTGACATCAGAGGCTCTCGTGTCTTGAGCCGAGACCCTGTCCACCTACGAAAACAAAACAAAACTGTGAGACAACCAGGTAGCCAGCCCATCATGGCCGGGTGAAAGGGGTGGTCCAGGGTGCCCCATGCCAAGGTGCTCCCTGGTCTGTGTGTACTCCAGGTCTTGGGGAGGGTGCAGTTGCTGCCTTGACTAAACTGGGACCTCTCTGTCGTTGCCTCCTGCCCCTGCCCCACCATCTGCTGGCCCCAAGGGGGCAGCACGGCTGGTTCTCCTCCACTTTTACTGGTCTGTGATCCTGAACACCCCGCCCCTGGCTCCCCAGCCCATTGGAGCCTTTATTTTTATATATTTGACTCTAAAAATATTTGAGCATTCAGAAAAATGTAGGATAAACATTATCTTAAAATATTATCGGTGTAGACACTTTTGTGTGTTGAGGCAAGACAAAGGCCGTCCCTGTTGAGATACTGGGGTACAGGGCATTAGCTATGCCCCTTTTCCCTCCACTAAACAAGACAAAGGGAGGGTGAATACTTCTGAGGCTTTGCAGACCCACCCACCGATCCTTGCCCATAGGGTGGCACTGAAGCCTGTGTGTGTGTGTGTGTGTGTGTGTGTGTGTGTGTGTGTGTGTTATGTTTGTTTGTTCTCTGTCTCCCTACAAGGGGAGAAGTTAAGAGCTTGAGTCTTAGAAACAGAGAGGGTTCATTCAGGTCCTTGCTTTACCACTTCCTGCTCAGTGACCTTGGGAGAGTTTCTTCACTGCCTTCAGACTCAGTTTTTCCATCTGTAATTTGGGAGTAATTGTATTAGGAGTGAAACCTATGATTGTAGAGGAATGTTGCAAATAATAAAGAAGTTAATACATGAAAGGTGCTTAGCTCACTGCCTGGCACAGACATTATTGCTATTACTATTATTATTATCCACTCCCACCCACCAATTTTTGTACAACCCAGCCTCTATGAAGTACCGCCCCTTCACAGGCTTGCAAGTGGCTGTTTGTCTTAGGCACGTGTTCTAAGGTGTGGCATACTTTAAATAGGCTTGTAGTGATACCTAATTATGACCCAAACATCCAAGCAGGCTTAGTATGTACTTGCCTTTGTCATTGCTATTAAGCCAATATAGGGAGTAGCATTAAGGAGCCTACATTATTGGGCTGGGACTATTACATCATTCATTTTTCTCAATGATCTTATGAGGTAGATAGTATTTTTAAAATATATTTTTATTGATTCCAGGGAGGAAGAGAGAGGGGGAGAGAGCTAGAAACACCAATGATGAGGATCATAGATTGGCTGCCTTCTGCATGCCCCCTACTGGGGATCAAGCCCGCAATCCAGGCATGAACCCTGACCAGGAATCAAAGGGTGACTTCCTGGTTCATAGGTCGGCACTCAACCATTGGCCACACCAGCTGGGCTGAGTTATATAATATTATTAAGCCATCTCACTGGTGAGGAGCCTGAGGATCAGGGAGATTTCCGTCAACGACATGACAGCGTTAGGTCAGTCACCCAGGTGTAAGAACCAGGATTGGGTTTCAAGCCCACCCTACTCCGAAGCTGTGTCCTTCCCATTCCCTTGGGCTGTCCCTTGCTGTTTTTAAAATGATACATCAAGCGAAAGCAGGGATAGCAATCTTGCAAAGATGTAAGTGTTTACTATCTGCCAGGCACTGGTGAGGGGCTCACCAGAATGAGCTGTTATGGCTGCCCTGGAGGAGTCTGGAGGCCACTTGGGGGAGATAAGGCATCTAGGTAATAGTATTAGCTGTACCTCTGCTACTACTGTGCACTGATAATACTGTCAATAGCAACACCCAGAACAGCTAGTGCTCATAGGGTCAGGCACCTGCCCAAGAACATTATCCCATGGAAACTCATTTTATCCTGTAACCTTATAAGGTAGGTACTCCCCTTTGGTCTGTAGATGGGAACCTGAGGGGCAGAGAATTAAGATACAGAGAACTTGCACAGCCAACAGGTGGAAGATTCTGGATTGGAACAGAGAAGGCTGACTCCAGAGGGGAAACTCTTCAGCTTGTAACCTGCTGAGTGCCAGGTGCTTGCCTTTTCACAGCTCCCTCCCCAGTGTGGTGTCTTCATTCTCATGTAGCTGTGTATACTTTTGACCCTTTAAAATACGTGTACAGGTTTTTATGAAGGTATTTCCAGTGCTGTGATTCTGATCATAATGGTTCTAAGAATGTAGCTAACTTGTTAGGACTTAGGCACCGTGTTAGGTGCCTTATTTTTTTTAAAAAATATATATTTTATTGATTTTACACAGAGAAGAATTGAGAGGGACAGAGAGTTAGAGACGTCGATGAGAGAGAAACATTGACCAGCTGCCTCTTGCACACCCCCCACTGGGGATGTGCCCGCAACCAAGGTACATGCCCTTGACAGGAATCAAACCCGGGACCGGCTAGGTGCTTTATTTACATTACTTCCTTTTGTTTCCTCAAGAATGTAATGAGGCAGGTACTAGGATGATCCCCATTTTACAGATCAGGAAACTGAGGTTTTGAAAAGGGTAAGCAACTTGCCCAAAGTCATATAGTAAGTGGTGGAGCCAAGATTTAAGCCCAGACAGTCTGTTTCCAGACCTTTAGCTAGTGACCCAAAGCTCTTAAGAATGACAGGGAAGCTTATGGAATCAAAGGGAGAAGCCCCCCTTTGCCTCTTAATTACACACTCTCTCTTTCCCTCCTCCTCAAAGAGTTAGGAGGTAGAATGTTCCAGAGCTATCAGGTAGAATCCCCCCACTCCCCCATGAATGTGATAGTGTTGTATTGCTCTGTGGCTTGCCTTTCTTTTTTCTCATTTGATGTTGACATATGTAGATCTATTTCATATTTTAAACTTCTACTTAATGTTCCGCAGAATGGATTCACCATAATTCTCCCCTTGATGGACATGTGGGTTGTTTCCAATTCTGGGGCATGAGTGCAATGGGCAATGCTTCCCTGAACATTCTAATACAGGCCTTTTGTGCACATGTGCTCAATACCTGGAAGTGGAGTTGCTGAATGAAACAGACAGGGGTTTGATATTTTTATAGGTCTGGCCATACTGTCCTCTCAAAAAGGCTGTATGCTACCCCGAAACATAGGAGAGGGCCCCCAGGACCTTACAGACTTGCCACTAGTAGCTATTATACATTTTTCCTGTTTTTGCTAAGCTGACATATAAAAAAGAATCTTATCGATTGCTTTCATTTCCCTGATTACTGCTGAGATTGGGGAACTTTATGTTTATTTGCTATTTTAAAAATCTTCTTTGCCCTTTTTGCATCTCATCTATACATATGCTTTGCACATTTTGGATTGGATTGAGGGCTTAACGTTTTTATAATGTTAAATTTCTAAGTATAGCATTAATACATTCTAAATGGAGAACATTATAAAACACAGACAATACGTAATAAAGAAAATAGAAATTATACATAATATCCCTCCACCCTCTGATGACACTTGGCAGCCAGTATATTGGTGCATTTTTGCCTCTCTCTTTTTTTCTGTGCAAATATATGTACTTCCTACCTGTGCACTAATAATGCTAGCAATAGCAACATCCAGAACAGGCTTAGGCAACTCTGCTAGCGGGTCTCAACCTGTGAACCGGTGCCAAAGAGCCTAAGATCATCAGAAAACACAGATATATACATTACGATTCATTAACAGTAGCAAAATTACAGTTATGAAGTAGCAACAAAAATAACTTTATGGTGGGGGTCACCACAACATGAGGAACTGTATTAAAGGGTCAAGGCATTATAAAGGTTGAGAACCACTGCTCTAGAGCAAGAGGCAACCAACTGTGGCTCGGCCCGCAGACGGTTTTCTGTAAATGGAATTATTGGAGCCCAGCCACGCCCATTTATTTACTCTTCTCTAAGGCTGCTTTTTCGGCATAGTGGCAGAGTCCTATAGTTGTGATAGATACCAGTGCGGCTCACAAAGCCTAAACTATTTACTAGCTCGTTTTACAGAAAAGTTTCACAGAAAACGTCTGCTGACCCCTGACCTAGAGCAGGGTTGTATGGACAAGTTTAAATTTCCTAGCTGCCACATTTTACAAAGTAAAGTTAGAATTTGGCTTTTTTATTTAGTACTTCATTCCTTCATCAAATGCTTCTCGAATACCTATTGTCCCCCAGCCTGAGTTGGGAGTTCTTATTTCATAAAGGATTTTTTTTTTTCTCAAGAGATACATTTGCAACACAGTTATTGAAATTAAAATGGAAAAGCAATGAAGAGGTAAAGGTGTTTTAGGCATGGTGATGATGGAACATGAAATTAGGCTCTGAGTTTCTTGGCAACCAGGGCAAAAAGGGAACTGGACTGGATTACACCTTTCCCACTGCCCGGAAGAGAAAAGTATCCCATTTCTTTCCAGGAGAGAGAAACTGTTCCCTAGTAATACACTCACACAGGCAGTTGCTGCCCAAGGCGTTGCTCAGGGGCTCAAGCAGTGTAATGGACAAAGCCTCCCATGGCACATTTACTGCAGGTACAGCCCCGGTCTTCATGTAGCTGTTTCTCATATCTGCTCTCAATAAAAGCCAAGAGCACACTGAAAGTTCAGACTCAGTGAAGGGGATCCTGCAGGAGGATAATAGAATGTGGTCCAGCCATGTGGCTGTCTAGGGAGTTAGCGGAAAACAAGGTAAGGGTATAGAATGCCCACTGAAGTGTATGCCCAGATGTCCATCCAAATCCAGTCCATCCTCTTCTTTCCCACTGCCTGCACCTTAGGGTGGGTCCTTGTCATTTTCTCCTCCTCCCTGGTCTGCCTCTTCAGACCTCATCCTCGCCCCCATGTCCCCAGGCTTAAAAATCCATCAATGACCCAAGTGCTGGGATTTGGGATAAAATTGTTTGCTCTCAGCTTGGAATTTTTAGTTATTGTTTAAATGCTTTATAATGAGCATAGATAATAAAACAATAGGGTGATTTCAATTTATTTTTACAAATATATTTTTATTTATTTCAGAGAGGAAAGGGGAGGGAGAGAGAGATAGAAACATCAGTGATGAGAGAATCATTGATCAGCTGCCTCCTGCATGCCCCACACTGGGCATTGAGCCTGCAACCTGGGCATGTGTCTTGACTGGTAATAGAATTGTGACCTCCTGGTTCATAGATTGACACTGAGTCACTGAGCCATGCCAACAGGCATGGGTGATTTCATTTTAGAAAAAGAAAATCTGGATCAAGATGCCCAGATGTGCAAAGATGCTAATAGTGGTTAACGCTGGGTGGTGGGACTATGGTTGATTTCTTTATTCTCTATACTTAGTATATTCTTTAAAGGAAACATGCCTCTTTGCTGCTTTCACATCACCCAGCACCCCCCTCTCTCCCCCGCCGCCCCACTTCTCCTTTGAGCTCTCACAGCTTGCTTTGCACAGGGACTACATTGATCAGGCATTTACTGTGTGCTGAGCACTGTGCTAGGCACTTGTTAAAAATACCAATGTTACTGTATTTAACCCACATGTTAGTTCCATTCTAAGGATGGAGAAACTAAAGTTACAGAGCAACTTAGCTGGGATCGCAGGGCTAGAGTGACAGCCGTGATTAGAACCCAGGCAACGTGAAGCCAGAGTTTGAATTTTTCCTCTTACCACCATCTCCTAGTTCGCACATTGTGCCTATTCTTTATGTCAGCATGGTACTTGGCATAGCCTAGGTGCTCAATAAGTAATTAGTTAAATAAAGGTATATCCCAAATATCATTTCTCAGGCTTATTGATTTTCCTCTCTCCCCTCATAACTTCCCCTCCCTCCACCCCTCAGCACTGTGGCCTCAATGGAGGATGAGGCAGAGTGGAAAGTAGAAACTGTGAGGACTTCCAGGCTTTGATCTTCAAAATTGCAGGCCCTGGAGGGATTGGGCTATGAGTTGAGGTTGAGAGTTGAGGCTTTGCTGGGCCTCCGAGAATGATGCTTGAGCCCAGGCAGACCCTGAGAACCAAGAGGGCATGGCTCTGAGGGGTGGATCCAGGCACCTGACATCCAGATGGTTTCACAGAGTATCCCAAGCCCAGATAAGAGGTGCAGAGTCACTACTGTGTCTTCCATTATGGCCAGGAGCTCATGGTGCTATGTGGGCAAGAGAGAGGGCTCTTTAGAGCAGCAGTCGCCAACCTTTCTGACCTCACGGACCATCACCGGTTGGCGACCACTGCTTTAGAGGGTGCCCAGGTAACAGATAACATGGTGGATCGCATGCTACCACCCTCACTCTAGGCCTCAGCACTCCGTAAGCCCCCTGTATCTTAGAAGCAAGACTAGGGAAAGGGCAGGAACTGGAGAAAATCCAGAAATGCTTGAGACTGAATTTCCACTACCAGTGGAATGAAGACTCAGAATGGAAGTGAAATAGCATGAAAGAAAAATAAAGTGTTATCTTACACCGAATCTTTGGACCAAGACTTTTACTACCCTACCCTTATCTGGGCATCTTTTTTTGGGATGGAGAGGTGGCTGCACTGTCCTCTGAGCATGCCAGAGGAAGCCTGGAATTTCAAATCACCCACTGAGGGCAGGGAGTTCCTGAGACTTTGGAACTCTGAAGAATGACTGACATCCTAAGACAAAAGTTAAGGAGATTGATTAGTGTTCTCCATACCTGGAAGGTCTGCCCACCTGTGTGTGCAGGTGGACTGAAGGCCCCCCTTGTAGGCAAACCCAGGTTTCCCCTTCCAGATGGGTCCTTGTGTACCCACCATGCTCACTGACAGGAACTTGATTTAGACTTACAATCCCTCACCGTTGGCCATGACAAGAATGATCTTGTCCCGAAAAACTTTCAGAGCAGATGTGACTAGTTGCCCATGTCCACATCATTAGTGCCCCAGTGGACTGTCTCCTTCAGAGCAGCACTGCTCCCAGGGGGACCTTCAAGACAAGTGAGCCATGAAATGGCTCCCCCAGGGTGTAAAAAAGAGGGGGGTCAGCTGAATGAAGTTACTTACCAGTGACCCTTTACATTGGAGCCTACGGCTGGGAAGAACAGTGAGTTTGGCTTTGCCATGGTTGATGCTGCCTGAGCTTTGGTGGTAGGGGGTGGGGGTGGGGATGGCGGTGAGAGAAGGGACAGCACTAATGAATGAGCAGGATAGTGGACTAGAATTGGAAGGTCTGGTTCAAGTTTCAACTGTGCTCTTTCCAGCCTGAGCTTGCCCTCTTCCCCGCTTTGAACTTTGATGTCCTTGTCTGTTAGGCAGTGCCCACTTCACACAGCTGTGGGGAGGCCTCTTGGGAAGCTCTCCATGGCTCTTCCTAAGGATCCCTCATTCTATTTCACTATCAGCAGCCTCATCCAATCTTAGCTGCAACCCCATGTCACCTGTGGAAATCCCGTTATTCCATGAAAATGATGTGAGTCAATGCAATTAGGATAAGGAGGGACTTGGAGCAGCCACGAGTGGTTCTGCGGCTGCTGGAAAGCAGGTGGCTTCTTTACTGCCAGAGAGCCCCGCGTGTCTCCCAGCCTTGTTGCTCCTGAGGCCGGTGCTGGGCCTTCTGGTTGAGCCCATAGCTTCTATAAAGACAGCTATCCCATACTTCAGGCAAACATTTATTATGCCCTTCCCCTGAAGTGTGGGGAAGTAGGTATTAGTTGTGGGGCTATTCAGAACAAATGAGCACTAAGCCTGGAATTCTTTTTGTTTTAGTTGGAATTTTCACAGCAAGAAAGCCACTGGGGTGACAACATTTTCTATACATTATCTCATTCAACCCTCAGGACACTTTTAAGGCAAGCTAGGTGGGCATTATTTTATCTTTTTTCTTCTTTTTTGATTCCAGAGAGACAGGAAGGGGGAGAGAGTGAGTGAGAGAGAAACATTGATCAGTTGCCTCCCATACGTGCCCTGACTGGGAATGGGGGGATGGAACCCACAACCTCTGCCCTGACTGGGAATTGAACCCTAAACCCTTCAGTGCATAGATGACATTCTAACCAGTGAGCAACACTGGCCAGGATTATTTTATCTTTTAAATATATCTTTATTTTGTGCAGGATTATTTTCTTTTAAATATCTCTTTTGCCTGCTTCCTAGTTTAAGCCACTTTTTTTTTTTTATAAAGCTTTTTTTGAGGTATAACACATTTAGTAAAGTGAGCAAACATACGGATTGATGTGTTTTTATACCAGTTTAACCACCTCCCAGATTGAGAAATAGAATGTTCCCAGCTTTATAGCAGGTTCCCTTCTCCTCCCTCATAGTCATCCCTCCCCAGGATAACAACTATTCTAGCCAATGTCCATAGAGATTTCTTTTGCCTGTTTTTGAACTTCACATAAATAGAAACATACAGTATTCCCTCACTGCTGTTGTGAAATTCACCCATGTGGTGAGTATCAGTAGATTTTCTTTTTTCTTTTCTTTTATTTTACTGCTGTGTAATGTTCCACAGTGTGGATACACCACAATTTATTTATTCATTCATTTGTTGGACAGTTGGGTTGTTTCTAGCTTCCAGCGATTAGAAATAAAACTCATGTCTTTTGGTTAGTCTTATTCTGGGTCATAGGTTACTCTTATATTTAACCTTAATATATAGTGCCAAATATTTTTTCCAAAGTGGTGTACTAATTTACATTCTCACCAGTAGTGTAGGAGAGTTACAGTTGCTTCACGTCCTCACCAACCCTTGGTGTTACCAGTCTTTTAACATTTTGCTGTTCTGATGCTTATATAGTAGAATTTCATGGCAGTTGTACTGTGTTCCTCTGACGATGAATGATGTTGAGCCTCCTTTCCTTTGTCAATTGCAAACCACTGTTAATGCTCTCACAGACTCCTAACTGACCTCCCTGTTTCTGCTTTAAGCTTCTCCAATTCTGTCTGCCCCATATGTATGCGGCCAGTGTTGTTTGTCCCTAACATGCAAGTTATGTCATGTTACTCTCCTGCTTAAAATTCATCAGCGGTTTTCTCTTGTCTTTTGGATCAAGGACCAATCCTTGACTTGCCCCCACCTGCACAGGATCACTGCCCACCTCTGCAACAGCATCTAAGACCATCTCCCCCCTTGTACTCCAGCCACTTACTTTCTTTGGGCATATGGGTTGTTTCCAGTTTTTTGCGATTACAAGTAAGCTCATGTGTTTCTCATTCCCAGTATTCATCACATCCTGGTGTGACCATTTGATTGACATCTGTCCGTGCTACTAGACTGTAAGCTTCCAGAGAGCAAGCCTTACACTAGTCTTGCTCATTATTGTATCTCCAGAGCCTAATACAATACCCAACACACAGTAAGTCCTCAATAAATGTTTGTTGAATGAATACATATGCCCTGAGTTCACAAACGGAGAAACTGAGGCTCTGAGAGGAAAGGCTAGAAATCAGGCCTCTTGACTACTCATTGCTCTTTCTACCACCATACTCCATTGTCTCTAATAAGACAAAGCACTTTTCCATCACTTTTGCATAATCCTATCTAATAAAAGAGTAAAATGAAAATTGACCATCACACCAAGACACAAGATGGCCGCCCCCATGTGGTCAAAGATGGCTGCCCCCATGTGGACACAAGATGGCTGCCACAAGATGGCCTATAGGGGAGGGCAGCTGTAGGAAGTTAGGGGTGACCAGGCCAACAGAGGAGGGCAGTTGGGGGTGACCAGGCCAGCAGAGGAGAGCAGTGGGAGGGGACCCAGTCCTGCAGAGGAGGGCAGTTGGGGGGGACCAATCCTGTAGGGAGGGCAGTTGTGGGCAATTAGGCCAGCAGGGAGGGCAGTTAAGGGTGACTGGGCCAGCAGAGGAGGGCAGTTGGGGTTGACCAGGCCAGCAGAGGAGGGCAGTTGGGGTTGACTAGGCCAGCAGAGGAGGGCAGTTGGGGGGACCTAGGCCTGCAGGGGAAGGCAGTTGAAGGAAACCAGTCCTGCAGGGGAGGGCAGTTGGGAGCCAGCAGTCCTGGATTGTGAGAGGGTGCAGGCTGGGCTGAGGGACACCCCCCCAATGCACGAATTTCATGCACTGGGCCTCTCATTCTAGTATAAAAATGACTACGTTATGATTGTTAGTATCAGCTCCCCACCATACTGTCAGCTCCTGGAAGGCAACAGTGGTGTCTGTTGTGTTCACCCCCAGATTGCCAGCACTCAGTACAGAGCCTGGAATATCGGAGATCGTTGTTAGTATAGACCCATATAAAGAAAAATGCCAGCTTCTCCTAAAAGAAGATGCGATGGGACTGTCCACACATTTTCATTGTGCTGGGGTTTTATGGGACTGATTATTGCTCTAATTAGGAAGCAGGTGTCTGGACATCTGTCCCAGGTTAAATGGCATTCACTGAAACCTCAGAAATCTAGGACTTCCTCTGGTTGCACATAGGCAAGTTGACTTTCATTTGCTCTCTTGGCTTGAGCCATGAAGGGTGGAAACAAGAGGACTCTCCAAAGGCCACAAGGGACCTACCAAAGAGAATTAAGACTTTTCTCATTGTTGGCAAGCAAATTGATGCTGCTCATTGCAAATTGATCTTATTTGCTCACCATCCGGTCTTATCTGCTCATCCGAGCAGGTCTTGCTGCCGCGCAGCTTGGCAGCAGATGGGTTCCAGGAATGGCAGCCCCGTGGAAGTAATAGAGTGGCGTTTCTTTTCCAATCGTCTCTCGTTGAGGCCTCTCTGTGATTCGGACTGATTGTCCTGCAGCCCAGGGCAGGGACGACTGAGTGAGGTTTGTGTGGGATTTGTATCACTGTTGCAGGGTTGGTCCCGAGCTGCCCGGTAACACTGTGCTTTCTAGCGGATGAGGTGAGGAGGCACTTTCAGGCCTGGAACCAGGCTTCTGGGCTCCTGATAATTTCCCAGGCCTGTGACAGTCTCCATCTCCCTGCCTCTGCCATGATGAGGTTGTCTCAGAATTCCCAGTGGCTTCAGGCTTTGTCTGCAATGGGAGTGGCTCATCCACCCTCTAAGACGCATCTATGCGGGAGTCTTCCTGTGGCCTGGCCTAAGCTCTGAGTGCCTGCCTCTGTCCCAGGCGGAGAAGGTGGGGAAACAATAGCTTCTTAGTCCTGAGCTGTTTATCCTTTATTATTATTATTATTATTATTATTATTATTATTTATTTATTTATTTTTTGTTTAGGAGCAGGGAGAGACAGAGGTGCTGCCCATGAAGCTGGGGTCTGGCAGGATACTCACTGCACACTCCCTCACACCCCTAGCTAAGCCACCAGTCACTGTCTCTGCTCAGCTCAGAACCCTCTGGCTAGTCCTATGTTTAAAAGAGCCAGGTTCTCGGGAATGAGGTCAGCCTTGTGTGTCCCCTCATTCCCTTTTCTTTCCATTTCTGTGAATTTTTAGTTTTCCTCCTGGCCCCGTCTCTTCTCTCCCCCACCGTCCACAGCCCCGTCCCTTCAGACCCATCTACCCCTCAACCCCATCCGACTGCCAATTGCAAAGCCCTGAAAATAATGTGAAATAATATAGTTTATCGCCTAGAGACTACTGACAGGCAGAGCGGCCACCTCTGAAAACAGGCGGGAGGCAGGCCGGGCGAGGAAATTATAGGCTGCACAAAGGAGAAAAAGTTAAAGTGAGAGCTCCATAAAAGAAAGTGGAACTATTATGCTGCAAAATGCCAACTCATTACAAAGCGGCCAAATAAGAGAGAAATACGGTGCTGCCTGTAATAGCAGTTTACAAGGGAACATTGTACAGCAACAGAAGAGACGCTGCTATAATTTGCTCTAACAACTCCAATTATCCCTTTTATTGATTTGGCAACACATTTAATAGGAGTAGCCACACCTCTTCTGTTACAAATCATTAAAGGTGTTGAACGGTGTAATTTTAAAATTGTCCTCCTACAGTTGTCAGTATGACAGCATAATTCCCCCTGATGTCGGCTGTGTAAACACCGAGGCATGGTCATTTCCCCCTTACAAGGCCAGAGATGTTGTCAGCCTGGGGTTTTTGTGCAGAAACATCCATTTAATACATATCTTTTCCCTCAACCGGCTCTCCTAATTGCGGTGAGGCTTGGTTTAGTGGTCTTTTTTCCACCCTTCCTCTTTCCCTTTCATTCTTTCCCTCTCTTCTTCTGACTAGGCGATGTGTGTGTGGTGGGGATAGTGGAGAGAGGGAAATAAACAGGCTGTTTGGCCTTCTCTTTCTTCCCTGGGCAGCCTTAATTGCTACTTAAGTCTGGGCCTTGCACTTAACATCCCCAGGGCAGGCCCTGCTTGTGTGCGGGCCCAATGCACAGTCTCCTGAGGCCGCTCCACCACCCCCACCCTTAGTTCCAGGAGCGACCAGCGTGCACGCTCTCTGCAGGCTGTGGCAGAGCCCAGCTGCCTGCTGGAGGGAGGGAGGATGGGTGGAATTCGAGTCAGGACGGGCGTGGGTTCAGGGTCGGGGTCTGGCTTGGGGTTGGGTCGGAGTCGGGGGCGTGGGGAATCAGAGCATCGCAAGGGCTAGGGCCGATGGCCGGCCAGAGGATGCCCATGTCAGGTAGGGAGAGGCCAGAGGGGAGGGGTAGAGGGTACAGGGAAGGTGAGCCCCTGGACCAGGCAGGCCTCTTCCTCGTTTGTCCTGATGGAGACTCTTATGTGGTTATTCTCCTGGGATCGGCCTCCTTCACCCACCCCCAGCTCAGGGGAGTTTTGCTCTTAGCTACATCCCAGTGCCTACCTGTGAGGAGGCCCCGATAGATCTTTGTTAAATGGACAGAAACGTGTGAGGAAGGAGTCGGAGGAGAGTAGGTGACCAAAGGCTCAGGTGGTGGGAAGAGTCGAGGAGGTGACTGGCTGGTCATCTGACCCTGTGCTGTGAGGGGGTGTGTAGGGCTTGGGTGGGGCTGTGTGGGTGGCTGGAGAGGGTCATGTCCTCCTTCTGTTACCCAAACCCTCTCCAGTCTTGTGTGTGGGCAGTGTTCTCTTGTTTTCAAGTCTGCCCAGGGTCATGCTCCTACTAGGAACCAATGTCTAGGTGCTGTGGGAGGAAAGGGGTGTGCTTTCAAGAACCAGGGGTGTGTTTCCAGTCCCTTTCCAAATCCACCTCTGCAAAATCTTGGGCTTCCCAACTTTCCCCCCTCTGTACCATGGAGCTAGGCATAGAGGCTCTTTGAGGGGATGGTGACTTCCAGTGGGCCAGGCCCTTGAGCAGATGGTAATGAAGGGGGCATCCTGGGAACACTGCTCTGTGACTGAGAGCTCCTGCTCTACCCCTGGAATTGGCCCTCCGCTGCAGTAGAAGGGATTTAAGTTGGACCCAAAGAGCGTTAGCTCTCAGAAGTGCATGGTTCCAGATCAGGTGACTGGGGACTTTCTTAGGGTCAGGAGAGACCCTGACTCTTCACTGGGTGAACTGAAGGGCTCTTGGTTAGGGGCAGGGGGATGCTGACTCAGGCACAGTCATCAACAAGAATCTGCAGGAGCTGGGTTCCTGGCCTTGGCTCCCAGGACAGTTGTGGGTGGGAAGCAGCTCCAGCAGCTGTCATCTGCCCGTCATCTGTAGACCTTGTTTGCCTTTGTCAGGGCCTGGCTCTTCCCTGTCTGAGCCTGCTGTGCCCTCAAGGAGAAAGCTTGGCTACCACCATGCTTCACTCCTACATCCTCACGGTAGAAAGCTTGGAGTCTGCTGGGAGGGCGGCCTGGGAAAGGGTCTTTTTCTGTACTCCCACACAGCAGCGTTGTTGTTGTGTGTGCTTGTGTGCGTGTGTGTGTGTGTGAGAGCGCGCGCACGCACTCGCATGCAATTCTTTGCTCTCGCTCTAAGCACTTCTGTGTGTCTCCACTCTGTCTTCCTCCACCTCAGCACCTCTGGGTTTCTCTTTGTGCCTTTCTCTCTGGCTCTCTTTTTGTGCTTCTTCCTTTCATATTTGTGTTTTTTTTTGCTCACTGTATTGTAGTTGCCATTTCCATGCTTGCTCTCTCTCACCAGACCATGAGCTCTGTGAGGGCAAAGACTGTCTTTTATCTCCCTGTGCCTGCACATAGTAGGTGCCTATTCCATTTCTGTGGAACAGATGAGTAGATATCTGACTGTGCCCCAGAATCCTTTTGTGTCTCTGTCTGCATTTTTCTGGGTCTCTCTCCATTTTGTGGTTCTGTGTATAGCAGCATCTGATTTATTCTCAGATGTATGTAGATTTCATGGACTATTTCCCCCCTCGTTGTCTAAGTCTGTCTTCAGGTCTCTTTGCATGTAGCCCACATCACTCTCCATGCCTGCTGGCTCTGGCATGGAGCTGTGTGCAAAGCACGTGTCCTCCCTGGGCATTCATATTGGGGGAACCGGACTTCCAAGTCTGAGCCTCTCTCCATGTGGGTGAGCCCTCAGATTCTTCCTCACAAGAGGCTGTGAGCACCTGAAGCGGATCACCTCCTCCTCAGCCTTGGATGGGAGTGAACTGTGGTCCTCTCCATCTCGTCCTCTCACCATGACCCCAATCACAGCACCTGCCCTTCTCTAATTGGCCATGTCAGTGGAAGCGGGGAAGGGAAGGCTGGTGTCCAAGGAGGAAATCCCATTAGGAGAGCTGGAGCCAAGTTATTAGTGGTTAAGATGTAATTGGAGTTAGTGAATAATCTCACTCGATTCATCATGTATTTATGGCACACCCAGCTGTGTGACCTTGGGTGAGGTGCTTCACCTCTCTGATGAAATAAGGCCTCAGTGTTTGCCAAGGACCGCCGGATTCCTGACATCCCGAGTCCCCGAAGTTGGAAGGAATCTCTCTCCACTGCACATTGATCACTTGCTACTGCCTTTCTCCTGGGAGACACTCATTACTTGCCTCTGACTTATTTCTGCAGTTGCTCAAGTTTCCCTCCTAAACTCTGCACTCTTTGAGGGCGGTGTCTTTTTATATCCCCCATAGTTAAGTGCCTGGTACCCAGTGGGTAGTTGATCAGTTTTCTGAATGACTGACTGAATGATTGAATGCTAGGCACTGTGGTTAATAACAAAAAAATAGAATTTCACAACCCTGTACTTAAGCAGCATATCTTTTTTGGGGGGGTGGGGACGGCTGATCCTGCACCTTTCTAGCTTGGTGAACTTAAGTGAGTTCCTCAGCCCTTTGTGCCTCTATTTCCTAATTAATAATATGCAAATAATAATGGCTACAACACAAGAGTTTTGTGAGGATTAAATGCGATCATATGGATAGTTAAATCCCTAATGCAGAGCTCAACACTTAGCAGACCCTTCCTGTTCTTTTCCTAAATAAAGGGGCATAGACCCTACAGGTATCAGAAGGGGAGAAATCAGTGTGGGGTGGGTTTTTTGGACTGAGGCTGGGACTCGAGGAATCTCTATTGGTGGATTAGACACGGCTTTCTCATGCCCTGTGGGTTTTTGGCTTCATTTTATCCCCCTACCCCCACCACCCCAACACAGACAAAGATAGATAGCAGGTGCTCAGAAAGCATTTGTTGAATTGATGGGTAAAATGAAACCTATTTCTTTGCAGCTTAAAACAGCAGATCCTAGATGCAACTCCTTGACTGAAGCACCTGGGCTCTTTAAGAAACCCACTTCCCCCAACCACCTCCCCTTCCCCCGCCCTCCACATATTGATTCAGAATCTCCAGGTTTGGGCTCAGAATCTAATATTTTTTAAAAGCTGCCCAAGTGATTCAGATATGTGGACAATTTAGGATACCCTGGCTTGGGACATGATCAAGATTATATATATTTAATATGCATTTGAAAATAACTTAGCTGGTTTTAAAATATAACATTAAAGTTTCTTATTTGAACATTATTTATATAAATCTACCCTATGTTCCACTTCTTTGTCTCCTCAGTTACATAATAATAATAATAATGATAGCCGAAACCGGTTTGGCTCAGTGGATAGAGCGTCGGCCTGCGGACTGAAAGGTCCTGGGTTCGATTCCGGTCAAGGGCATGTACCTTGGTTGCGGGCACATCCCCGGTAGGGGGTGTGCAAGAGGCAGCTGATTGATGATTCTATCTCATTGATGTTTCGTAACTCTCTATCCCTCTCTCTTCCTCTCTGTAAAAAAATCAATAAAACATATTAAAAATAATAATAATAATAATGATAATAATAGCCGCTTTGTGGAGAGGAGTTTGTGTTTTTGGCATCCTCAGTTTATTGTGTCTGCTATGCTTGTCATTACAGGGCACTCAGATAGGGCCTGCACATGCTGACCCCTTCTCTATAGGTGCTAACCCGGTGCTGTAAGGTAAAGGTCATTATTCCTTCCATTTTACAGACAGGGGGCTGAGGATCAGATAGTCTTACTTGAGATTACACAGCCAACAAGAGGTAGCGCTGCGAGGAAGCCAGATTCCTTGACCCTAAGTCCCATGCTTTCCCCCCATGCCTTCCCGGGAAAGGCCCCGTGTTCGGTGGGTTGGGGGATTCACTGTGGATGTAGTTGAGCTCCAGCGGGGCTGCACCTGGATGGGTCCTCATCATGGCCTTGGCTCCCTCCCATTTACTGAGTGGCTCAACTCAGGGGACCTGGGGAGAGGACCAGCTCTCTGGACCACACCCTCATCCTTCTTCTGGGCCCTCATTCCCTCCCCCATCCTTTTACGGAGTGGCTCCGCTTCAAGTGTGTGTCTGGTACCCAAAGAGACTCCCTTCTCCCCACACCCTCCGCCCTCACCCTGTTTCACTGGCTTCATTCACTCATCTCTTCATCCACCAAAGCACTCAGCACAATCCGCCCAGCTTGACCAGGTGCTGTGCTGGGCTCGGGCGTCCCGCAGTGAGGAAGGCCTGGCGCTGGCCCTTTAGGAGCTGGAAATAAGAGAGGGCAGCCCATTGAATGCCGGCCCACTGGGATTAGCACTCCACAGGAGCGACAGGGCAGAAGAGGAAGACCCAGCTTCCACTGTGGCTCTATGAAAATTGGGCCTTTCATGCAGCTGAAACTGCTAAAAGGGCCACAGTGTGGGGGTTCAGTGAGCACTTGGGGTGTCGGCTGTTTGGATTGCTCTAAGGGTGTCCCGTTGGTCAGTCTAATTTATCCCCAGGGCCCCTCAGAGGTCTTCTTTTTTATACCTTATTTTCGGGTCCCTCAAAGTGCTCTGTCCTTCCAGAAGGGCAATGGTCTTTCCCAGAGCTCGGGGCCCCCATTGTGTGTCGCATGCACGTGAGCACGTGCGTTGGAAGAGCAGGGGAGAGGAGACGGAGCATGTGCTTCCCTCCCGTGTCAGCTTCCCTCCGGCACGGTCTTCGGCCAGAGATGGAGAGCTGTTCCAGGCAGAGAGCCCCGTCCTCGCCCTGCACAGGGCGCACGCTGGCAAGTGGCCACAGCAGTCCCTGCCCTCAGGGAGCTTGCGGCCCGGTGGGTAAGAGAAGGTGAGCCCATTTTGCATGACCTGAGACTTCTCACCAGAGTCTAGAAGGAATCGGGGAGGAGAGGCAGGAAGTGGAGGAGGGAAAAGGGAAGACCAAAGGAAGAAGTATGGAAGGGCCAAGAGCTGCCACCACCCAGGAAAATGGGGACCAGGGGCCCTTGGCAGGAGCAAGACTCATCTCCTCTCCCCCACCAACGACTGAGCCTCCAGTCCTGGAGCGAGGCTGGACCAAAGCAGGACTAGGCTGGGGAGCATGGGAGTGTGTGTGCTGGGGGTGGGGGTGGGGGGAGGGGAAGAGAGGAGGGTTTGAGAGAGTTTTGAGGTCTAAGGCCAGGGTGTTAAGCCGGCCACAGGAAAGTTTGTTGTGTCAGCCCTTTCCTATCTGCCTGTCCCTCATCCAGTGCAGCACCCCCTCCCCAGATTCCCGCAATCCCCCTCATCCTGTCCTGCTCCTCCTCCCTTTTCCATTTGGAAGAAGGAGGCTTGCTGTCTTTGTATTTTAACTGTAGCAAAAAGATTAAATTGTTTACGAGCCCGGGAGCCTCGGCTGGCTGGATGAGCCGGAAGAGACAAAGATAGACATTCTAATTCTCCCCTGTTCTCCGGGCCTCCGTCCCCCTGGCTGCTGCTAATTCTTTTATCTGCCCCCAACACTCCAGGCATTATGTGCATTCATAAAAAGGGGGTGGGGGGAGTGGAGAGAGCCCTCGCTGGAGCCCGCAAAATTACTGTTCTCTGCTGCGGTTTCTCCGATAGCAATCTCTTGAATGCTGATTACTTTTTCCCCTTCTCCCGTGCCCCCTCCCCCTTCCCCAGCACCCAACATAAGTTGGTCTTTAACCCTTTATCTTTAGCAAGCAGAAAGACACGGAAAACATCTCACTCAGTGGGTGGGAAAAAAAAAAAAAAAAAAGAAAGCAAGGAAGGGGGAGGGAGAGAGAGAGAGGGGAAAAAAAAAAAAAAAAAAAAAGCCGGCACAGAGAAGAATTACTGTTATCTCCCCACCAGAAGAGGAACAGCAGAGATAAGGGAGGCCTGAAGAATTAAAAGAATCGTAGCATTGGGGGCTCTAAATTCACACCGAAGCCGGTTGTATTTGTCTGTCACGGGGGTTCATAATTTTCCGAGGTTGTTTTGATAGACTTATTGTGCGGACTGCATAGAAAACTCATCAGCATTTGTTGCCTCTGAGCATTATTGTCAGAGGTAACTGCGTGTCTATAGACTGGGGGAGATAATGGCTGAAGTAGAAAGCAGATAAAGCCGGGGCCCTTCTCATTAAGGGCTATCTCTGCCTCCGCAGACCGGCTGGGATTGAGTGACTGGGATGGCGGCACGGGGCATACATTATGCCAGCAAAAGCAAAAGGCGGCGGCGTGACTGCGGGCAGCCCAGTGGGCCCGGGCCTGGGTGAATGCCAAGGCAGCCTCTGGCATCAGGGCCCCGTGTGTCAGCAGCAGGCGTGTGAGCTGTGAGCTGGGGGGTGCACAGCCTCTCTGAGCTGGCTGCAGGGGTTTATGGGGGTGGGGATGGTTCTATGGTTCCATTCCACCTCGCATGGCTGAGGTCAGAGTAGGGAGGGGATGTCTGAGGGCATTGGCAAAGGAAGGCAGAGCAGGTTCTTCCGATTCTGGGGTCTTTCACCTCAGTCCAGGCCTCACACACAGGGTCTGTGAGAGGATGAGCTTCCCATAAGCTAGACCACTGTGCATGTGGCGATGTGGAGGCTCATGTCCTCTTAACACCTAGGACCTGTGGGTCTCCTTCCCCACTCCCCTTCTTCAGCACATTCTATGGAATGCCCATGAGGAGTCTGGTGCTGTGCAATGCCACCAGCACGTTTTGTGTGTCAACCCACTGGCCACCCTCTCCCCTCCATCTACCATGGGACCACTTCTTTCTGCCTCCCCTCACACCCTCCTACTCCCAGGAAAGCCAGCAAAGGGGAGCGGGCACATTTGGGCAGAGACTTGTCATATCCTCAAGCCCTAAGTTCAGGCTGGACCAAGCCCCGTGGTGACGGTGGAGGGCAGGGTCTGCAGCCTGGGCTCTGTGCCGCTTGGGACGTGGGCCTTTTTCTGACCCTTTTCCCACCTGTGAAATGGGGCAATGACATCGCTTGCTTCACGGGATGGTTGTAAGGACTGATGAGATGGTTTACTTAGGAAGTTTCTTAGCACAATGCCTGGACACATTGAGTTCTCAGTACATCTGCTGTTACCTTGACAATTACTGTTCCTTCAGTGACTCTGAGGGCCCTGGTCATGGTGTTGGATGGCAATACACCCTTCTGGCCCTTTGGGATTAGTGGAGAAGACGAACACCTAATGGAAATCCCTACACACTGGCAACATCATAGGTGTGCGTGAAAGAACTACAGGAGTCCAGGGGCGGGAGAAACGGATACTGTCCATGGGGGAGGGGCGGGGCGGGGGTCAGGTGGACAATCAAATCAAGCCAGGAAGATCAGAAAGCGGACAAAGTGGGGAAAGGCATTTCAAGCAGAGGGAACAGCCTGTACAGAGATCTGGAGATCAGGAGGAGTGGAGAATGAATGTTGAGTCAGGAGTTGAGTGTGTGTGTGTGGAGGGGGGGTGGGGGGGCGGCGCTGGGAGAGGTTGGGAAGGGCCTTAAGTGACAGGGGAAGGAGACAGGGCTTCATCCAGTGTATCACTGGGGGCCCCTGTGTTCCAAATAGCTTGAAATTCTCACCTCCTGGAAAGTCAGACTCTACCAATGACCACTCCCCTCATCGGCCCCACCCTCACCAGCTGTCACAGCTCAGTGAGAGGTTGATTCTTTGATGGCAGAGTTTGGCAGGAGTGGCAGAATGTGGAGTAGAAAGAACATAGACTCAGAAATGCCTGAATCTGGTGGCCTGCGATTCAAATCTCCACTTAAAGCTGTGTGGCCTTTGGGGGCAGGCATGTCATCTCCCTGGCCTCAGTTTTCTAATCTATAGAGTGGGGACAAGATCGATCTCACGGAATTACTGTATGAATTAGCCAAGGGTGGTGTAAAGTGCCTGGCGTGTTGTAGTCTTGAAACAAAAGCCAGTCCTCCCTTCCTCGCCTCCCACCCTGAGTGCTGCCAGGATGCTGATTGGGGCCAGTGTACCCAGGACCTCTGTCCTTGCCCCCTGGGGAAGAACTCACCTGCAGGGCTCCCCCTCCCTGAGGCCCCAGGTGACTTCATGGGTTCAGTTAGATTGGGCGGAGGGGCAGACGTGGGCCATCCTGGTGGCCAGTGGGCTTTGAATGAGGAAGCTGCCAAGGGCAGCTCAGCCTAGTGGAGAAAATTCTGGCTGAGAATCAGAGGACTTGGCTGAGCCCTAGCTAACGAGCTGTGCTGTGTCAAGTCACTGGCCTTCTTTGGGCTTCAGGTTTTTACCTATGACCAGAGCCCACCTGTTTCCAAAGCCTGTGCTGGCTCCAATGGTCTGGGGTTCTCGGAGGGAAGGGCCAAGGTTTCACAACAAAGTCTGGAACCCTCTTCCTCATGCAGTGCGGGGGGAGGGGGGGGGGGGCGCGGGGGGCTGCAGGGAAGCCCGTGGGGCTTTCAGCACAGCCCCACCCCCTGGCTGGGAGACTGCTCCCTCCAAGGATTTACAATGGGCTGAATTCATTTGCATGACAAAATTGGCTCGGGTATCCAAGTGTTGCAGGAAGACAAGTGTAACATTGGGAGGAACAAGCCGCCAGGAGGAAGGTTAGCGCAGACAATGAAGGAACAGGCCGCCAGCCCACCTGCTGCCTCAGCCAACCTTTCATCTGCAGGCATGAGGGGCTGCCTGAGGCCGGTATCAGGGGCAGGGGAAGAGAAATCCCCAGGCCTGGGTGATGGGAGCTCGCCCAGGGATCTGGATTTGGGGGAACTCCTGCTTCCAGAGTCTTCCCATTATTAGGGCAAGGTTTCCTTTGCTATTTTTAATGCCTCCACCCTTTATATGGCTGCAAGGTTATCTCCCCACTCTTAGGTTTTGATAATGGAAGCACATTCTGAATCACTATTCATGCACTTGTCCATTCATGCACTTATCTACTCACTCATGCACTCATCCATCCATCCATCCATCCATCCATCCATCCATCCATCCATCCATCCATCCTTTCTTTCATCCATCCATCTATTCCTCAATTTATTCATCCATCCATCCATCTTTCCATCCATCCACTCATCCATTCATCTTTCCACATGCCCACCCACCCATACTCTCACCTTTTACTATTTCATCTATCTACCCATTTGCACCCATCTACTAATATACCTGTCCACCCACCAATCCACTCATTAACTTGCCTGCGCACCCTGTCATCTCTCTAAAACCAGATATGTGACACTTTTAATGTAGCAGGCACAGTTCCGGACAGTTCCCTGTGCCTCAGCTTCTTCCTCTGTAAAAAGGAATAATAATAGTATCTACCCCATATCTACCTCATGCTTTCTAATGTGAATTTATTAGGCACCGGGGACCTTAAGGTGCTGCCTCAGATAAAATCAGAGGCTTCGGGGGGGGGGGGGGGGGAAAGGGAAGAGATACCAGAAAATTGGTGTTACAGTTCTATGTGGGATAGGGAAGCACAAAGGACGGTGGGGAAAGAGGCCAGAGATGAGGCATCCCATCTCATTTGGGAGACTGCTTAGAGGTAGGAAGGGACAGAAGTACTGCTGTTAGTTTCCCTGTGTTACGGATGAGGAAAACGAGGCCCAGGAATGTTAAAGGACTGCTCCTGACCGCTCTGCCACAGAGAGATGCCAGGACTGGACGCTGTGTCTTCTGATTTGGGGACAGCCCATTGACCCGGGCCATGCCCTCCCGTCTCCTCCGGCACCAAGATAAGGCTACTCAAAAGCTCTTTTACTCTCAGGTAGCATGAGTGGCACCATGCTGCCCAGAACCCTAGAGGAAGAGAATGGCTGAGCTCTAAGGGGCCACACCCTGAGCCCTGGGCCTTTTCTGAGCCCCTCACTTAAGGTAAAGAGAGATAATTGCCAGGTGAGATGGGTCAGCTCATGGGACTGGGGCGGGGTGGCCTCTGGAACTGAGTTCCTGGCTATGCTATGGGAGGTGGCACGGATATTGGGCCTCAGCATATCATAGAATGCGGACTCTGCTTAATCCACCTGAGGGTCGGCTGGAGCACAGAGCAGAGATGTGTTCCATTCAGTCCCACGGGGTAGAAAAAGATCAACTCAGCGAAGCCCCAGGGAAGTACATTTGACTGTTCATCTTTATAACGATCAGTTCCTAACTCACAGAACTGTTCCTGGTGAAGCAGTCACTCCTTGTCACTAAAAATTCTAAAATATGAGAGGCAGCAGAGTGTAGCAGAAGGATGGTGGCCTTTGGAGAGTGTTGGGCCTGGGTTCAAATCCCGCTGTCACCTATTACTCTCTGTATGACCCGAGGCTGGTCGCTGAGGCTAGTCTGAACCATAAATCCCCATCACAGTATTTTGTGAGAATTAAGTCATAATCACCAATACTTAGGCTCAGTAAGTCTTCCTCACAACAAACTTTTGAGATAGTCTGTTAGTTTTGTTTGTTTGTTTGTTTGTTTTTTAGGAACTTTATTTTTGGATAATTTTAAGTTCACCATAAAGTTGTAAAGATAGCACCAACAGTTCCCATAAAACCAGTTTCTCCTGTGGTTAACATCTTATGTAATCATAGTTTAAAAAAACAGAGGCACATCAGGTCCTTTCATTTTTAATTATCACCCCCGCACAGATGAGGCACAGAGAAGCGGAATGTCTAACCCTGTAGCATTGCATTATGACATAAAACGAAATACCATATGTGAAAAGGCCTGTTAGAATGCCTGGCATTAGCTTCCTTCTGATCCCAGAAAAGCCAGGCTGAGCCTGGGTTCCACTCTCCCTCCTTCTAAGAGGCCCTGGCAGGTCGGGTCCCAGGCTGTCCAGCTGTGTCCACGGCCCTGCAGGATCAGAGCGGAGGGCTACCAGAGGGAAACCCTTGAAGAGCACTCTGCGAAGAGCCAAGATTAGTGGAGCAGCAATGGGTCCCCGCAGTTCTGTCCAGGACGGCTGTCTGATCAGTGCTTTTCAGCAGGCACACAGTAGGTGCTCAGTAAGGATTATTGAATAAATAGTGAATGGATGAGGTAGAGGGCATTCCGCTTTGTGTAGGAGATTGATTTCAGGCAAATACAGGAGCTTTTCCAAATCTAAAACTCCGGAATTCAAAAATGGCTAGTCTCCTCCCTCAACATACCATCCTCTTCCCTTGAGAAACTGGAATCACCACTCTGTGTCCTGTATATAGTAGATCCTCAGTGGATGATGCCGATATTTGTACCCACACTTTTCTTTGGTCTCAATTTCATCTCCACTTATCTAAATTTTATTTTACCCTGTTGTGTGTTTTTTGCAAGTTGCCTCAAATCCTTGAGGTGTGTGTGTGCGCGCGCGTGAGATTGTGGTAAATAAAGAACTTCATGAGTCAATCGCTGCTGGTAATAATGGTGGCATGTGTGTTGAAGGTGAGTTGGCGGGTGGTCCCCCACCTCAAGGTGGTCCTCATTGAAAGGTTCTCAGGGGCCTTTCCTTAGAGCAGGGGTGGGGAATGTCTGGACCGCGGGTTGTATAAGGCCCACAGAATCATTTGGTCTGGCCCTGCCAAGGCATTAGGAGTGAGTTAATTAAACATTTGACCAAATATAACAGGCTAATTTTTAAGTGATAATTTTATATGGCCTGCAGATGATGTTATAAATGTCCAAATGGCCATTGGCAGAAAGAAGGTTCCCCACCCCTGTCTTAGAGGCTTCCTTCTGAAGCAGCCCTTGGTTTATTTAGTTCCTTAGCCAGAAAACGTGTTGAGTGCCCTCTGTGCCAGCTGTGTCTTGAGCTGCTTGGATGAAATGTGGAGCCTCTGCTCTCCAGAGCTCAGCTCCTGTTGGAGGGGTCAGTGGGGAGGGGGGTGGGGCGGCATAGCTGGTGACAGCAAGTGTGGGAAGAGTTTCTGGGGACCCAGCCGAGGGAGCTCCAACCAGGGACCCTCCCTGTACCCCCCACAATCACACACTTGGAACCTCCTTCCCACTTCTCTCCTTTGAAGTCCTCATCCTTCAAGGCTAAACTCTAACATCGCCTCCCTCATCTCCTGTTCCCTAGGCAGCCCCCAGCACTCTCTATCCCACAGTGTATGTCAGCCTGAGCCAGTACTCCCAGGCTTCCCTGGGCGTGAGTCTGGCTCCCCCATGAGACTGCGAGAGCCCCTGAAACAGGAATCAGCTCCCCTCTTAGCTCCTCGCCAGCACCCAGCACAGTCCAAGCATGAGAGGAGCCAGGAACAAGGTCCTGCTCCTCCCAGGACGAGGTGCCTCCAGTGCAGACCAGGACTTGGGCTCAGCCCCTGGTGGCAGGTGGGCCAGCACTGGCCTCAGGTGACTCGGTTCTGGGGTGGGGATGAGTGAAGAGGACACACGTCTCCGTGGTGACCCACAGTGCCCCTGCAGTGGGTTGAATTGTGTTCCCGAATAGTCTGACACAGCCTTTCTCACTGCCTTGTGTCCTTTCCCACCAGCACGACTTGTTGGCAGCCTTTTAGAACGACAGGAGGTCACCTCCATCCTCGCCCCTCGATGCAGGGACTGTGCAGGGAAATCTCACGAGCAAGGCTGCCACCCAGATGCTGGTGACTCCCAGCATGCCCTTCTCTGGGCCTCAGTTTCCCGATCTGTATGTGGAGTTAGACAAGTTGATTTTTAAGGCCTTTTCTAGCTTTGAGAGTTCATGTGTCTAAAAGGCAATTTTTTTTTTTTAACCTTTGTTTCTGCAACTTGGTGGTGGTAGTTGGAGGGTTTTTGTTAATGTTTCATTATGAAAAATTTAAAGTGTTATAAAAACTAGAGAATGGTTTATGAATCCCAAGTACCTGTCACTGAGTGACAATGACCAGCTTTGCTGATCTTATTTCATCTGCCCCTTCTTCTTTTTCCTCCTTTTCTTTGCTGGGGTAGTTGAAAGCAAATCCGAGATACTAGGCCATTTCATCTAGATATACTTCAGTGTGTATCTCTCTGATAACTGACCATGCTGTGATCACACCTAGCAAAATGAACAGCACTCCTGGTGATGAATATCATCTGACACTCCATCTCCCTTCAAATCTGCCTTTAAATCTGCCTGGAACCCGAGCTCCAAGGGTGAGTGGAGGCCATGTGGCAAGGGCAGCTCTCTGTCCTATAGCTTTGGAGCCACAGAGAGGGATGGGTGAATGCCTGTAGATGTGGGGGAGTTATTTTGCTTTATGGGACCTCAATTTCTTCCTATGCCAAAGGTATTTCCCTCTGCCAAGGCTGTTGGGAGAATTGAATGAAATCATATATGTTCAAGTACCAGGTGCATGGTGGGGACTTGGTAAATGATGATCATCATGCTTTCCAAGAAAACCAAAGTTCAGAGTGATGTGCCCAAGGTCACACAGCTCAGAGTAGTGAAGCTGGGATGGAAGCATAGGTCGTCAGAGTGCCCTGGGATATCCATTCAACACAGCTCCTCTCACCCCCTCTAATCCTGCCCTTGCCCACCACCACCCCACATTGCAAATGGAAATGACACAAAGGGTGACTTCAGTAGGGTCTCTGATTCTTGATAACCAGTGGGTCAGTGGTGCTCAGGGCTCAGCAAGTGATGGGACACTAGCTGTCCTGACTCCAAGAGATGTAGGACAAAATCCTTCCCCTCCCTGGGCCTCAGTTTCTCCATCTGTACCAAGAGGGCATTGACCTCCTCATGGTCTCTGAGACCTCTTCCAGACCTGCTTTGCTTTTGTCAGGGTTAGTAACCCTGGGAATGTGGCAGATAGTTGAGGCTGATGAGGTGGGGGGAGTTCACAGCTGTCTAAGACTCCAGGCTATAAGACAGTGTGGTGTGAGGGAGGACACCCTGTACTTGGGAGCAGGGATGGGGTGGCCCAGCTCAGGAGAATGGAAGCTCCCCCTGCTTCCTGGATTGTAGGCCCCTGAAACTGGGGTTGCACTTGCACAGTATAAGTGCCTTGTAGGTAGGATACAACATCCCATTGACATAATGGATGAACAACTAGCAAGAAATAAAATTAGCAAGAAAATAGAAGACTTGAAAAACTATAAACCAATTAGGCCTCACAGGCACTATTTTCTAATAGTGATCTAATAGCAGATTCCACCCAACATTCCTCTCAAGTGCTCAATAGAATGTTGTCCAGGAGACACCGTATCTTATGTCACAAAACAAGTCTCAATATGCTTAAAAAGATAAGAAACATACAAAGTATGTCCTCTGATAACAGTGGAATGAAATTAGAAATTAAGAGCAGGAGGAAATCTGGAAAATTCTCAAGTACATTGAATTTAAACAACACACTTCTAAATAGCGAATGGTTCCAAGAAGAAATCACAAGGAAAATTAGAAAATACTCAGAGATGAATGAAAACAAAAATACAGCATGTCAAGATTTATGAGATGCAGCAGTAGCAGTGCTCAGAGGGAAACTCATAGCTGTAAACACCTACATTAAAACAGAAGAGCGACCTTAAGTCAAAACCTAACCTTTTACCTTTCTAGAACAAAAGAAGAGCAAATGAAACCTAAAGCCAGCGGAGGGAAGGAAATAATAAATATTAGAGTGGAGATAAATAAAACGGAATAAAAACAGAAAATAAACAAAAAAAAAAAAACCACAACACAAAAGTTGGTTCTCTGAAAAGATCAACAGAATTGACAAAACATTAGCTAGTCTGATCAAGAAGAAAAAGAGACGCCTCAAATGATTAAAATCAGGAGTGGAAGTGGAGGCATTACGACTGACCTTACAGAAATGAAAAGGATTATGAAATTTCACTGATCTAGAGGTTCCGAGGAGCTCCACAACATTTCTAGAGATGTGAAGAGAACAACCAGAAATGGCTGCCAGGAGTTTCCCCCAGGGAGCAGGATGGAGGGGTGCTCTTCATTGTAAGCCCTCATGGACTGTGTTTATAAATGTAAAATACAATGCATTGTACAGAAACGCGAATAAAAAGAAGTCGAAGTACTCAGCTCGCAGTTATCATCAGTGGAACACCCACGGGACCACCACCGAGGCAAGAATTAGAACAGCTGCCCCAATGCCCCCTTGTTCTCTCACTAAAGTTCCCTTCCCCAAAGATAACCATCATCCTACCTTTTAGGGGAAATTCTTCCTTGCTTTTCTTGATACTTTTGTCACCTCTAAACACTATAGTTTGGTTTATTTTGTGCTTTGGACTTGATATAAATAAAAACATACAGCAGGTCTTCTTTGGGTCTGGCTTCTTGCATTTAACATTATGTGTGTGTAAGATTCACCCATGTCATTGCAGGCAATAGTTTTTGCATTTTCTTTGTTGTGTTATTTTCCATTTTATGAATATACTTATGATTTTTATGTCCATTTTTTAAAGCCATGGACAAAGATAAATGGATAAAAAATATCTTCAATAAAATGCAAATTCAAGATGGAACTCAACGAGTGTTTGTTCGTTTAATTTTTATTTCTAAGACACTCACTTTTCCTTTTCTGCTCCAGTCACTCTTGAAGCCAGTCTGAGTCCTGGAGAAAATAGACCTCTTAGGCAGGAGCCCAGAGGGACCCACTGGAGTCCTCTTATTAGTCCTCCTCCCTAAATTTTGAGCTTCAGATGGGGAGGTCACACAGATGGAGCAAAGGTCACATCGTCCCTTCCACTCAAGGTCTGCAGCTTCCCATCATACCTCCAAGTGCATGTACAGGCAGCCGGTGAGAGCATGCACTACACGTGGGCATGCGTGTGGGCACACATGCACGTCCTGGAGGTGGCATTGCCTGCAGGCACCTGACCAGCAGGCGAGGTCTGTGCACGGAGAAGTTGGTGGGAGAATAAGATGAGGAGGAGGGGGGAAAAAATCCCCTCATTTCTGAAGAAATGTCCCAGATTAGATTTGTAAATCAAAAACCAATATATAACATGCAAGAATTGATCTGTTTTATATTCCTCAGTTACATTTTTGTGAAGCACATTTAGAAGATTTAGAACGTATTTGCGCCTGCTGGTTGGGCCATTATATGCTTGAGTTCATACATCTATTTGTGAGGCTATAAAACAGGCATCGACTACCATGTAAATTGTGTTCTCCACAATAAATTATATGCATACTTGCAAAAATACATAACTGCCGTGGCTGGGCCAACGCGGCCAGAATACTAATGAGGGCGAAAGTTGCTTTGTCCCTCTTCTCTGGCCTAATTTAGCCTCTACATCAAAAATTATGTAGGAAAAATCACTTTATCCTCTCACTGAGAAATAAAATAGCACTCACGGGCACCCTCATCTCTTCCCACCCCCCTTCCCTTTAACCGAACACGACCATTTTCATACTAATTTTAGCTGTTCCAGGTGGACCGGGAAGAAACCTGGCTCGGCTCAAACTGGGAGCCACTGGGCTTTCTGTATGCGTGAGAGGGCTCTTGGAGCTGGCAGGTGCACATACCCGTGCACACGTATGCACACACGTGGAATCATGTTCCCTCCTTGTGGTTTGAATTCACAACATGCAGACGGACCCACATGCAAATGTGGAGACTTGGCTCAGACACACATGTACAGACAGTCCATGAGCATTCACCCACGTGGCACATGTACATTTCCTCTTCCTGGCTTGTATGCATAGAGACTCACTGGGGAAATCCAATTCAGTTCAGCTGAATTCAATTCAACCCAGTTCAGTCCAGCAAATGTTGATTAAGCACCTACTATATGCCATGGATTACTTGGCACTGAGAATATTGAATTTTTTTTTTAAAGATGAAATCTCAGGTCACAGTTCAGAGGATGAGGCAGCCTTGCAAACAAATGCAGCAAGACAGTGTGTTGAGGGCTGTGGCAGATGTACAGAGACACACATACACATACACACACACTCACACCGTGGTGGCTGTAGGCACATGTTCTCTAATATATGTACACACACAATCTCTGTACTCATACATACACACACACCTGTGAAGGCATTCACACAGACACCACACACACAGGTTCATGTGTAAATGCATACTACACACACACCCATAATGGGCACATGTGAGCATCAGCATAGCCACCTTCTCACTCTGACCATTGCATGCTGATACCTGAATGGCCTTCTCCAGAAGCCTGAGTTAACCTCATGTGCTGTCCGGCTTTCAGATCTTTGGGTTTGTGGCAAACCATACTGAAAACAGAGCCACTTCCGATGAGGCTGGCTGGCATTGCTCCTACTTCTCCAAGTGGCCTTGCCCAAGGTCCCATGCTGGTGGGCATTCCAGAGAGCTCACACAGGAGGAGTAGGCACAAAGCAGGCCTTGCTTCCATGATCTCAGGCCAGTCTCTGCCCCATTCTAAGCCTCAGTTTACCCATTTAAAACTGTGGGTATTTGATAGCCTCTGAGGCCATTAAGCTCCAGGTGTTTGTTGCTGAAGAAGGTTGGGCTGCTGTCCGTTCTGAGTGTGAGGTAACTGCAGAGATGACTCCAAACGGGAGGAGGCTCAGTCCCACTCTGAGCTCCCAGGAACGAGGAGCACCAGCCCTGGGGCCAAGCCTAGAGGTCTTGGGAGCCTCATGGGAGCCATCCTGAGAAAAAGAGTAGTGGCATGTGGAGTCTGGATCCAGATTGATTCAGCTCAGATATTTTTAGGTGCCAGACATCTGCCTTCAAGTATCTGAAGGGCTGCCATGGGGCAGAGGGAAGGGACTTCCTCTGTGTGACCCAGTCGGTAGAACTAGCACTGTGGGAAAGTAGGTGGAAAGTCTGAGGAGACAGACACACATTGGCACAACGTAATGATCAATGTGGTTGTGTGTGTGTGTGTGTGTGTGTGTGCGTGTGTGCGTGTGTTCTGCTATTGCAATTTTTTATTTCCTTATAGTTCTTTATCTCATCTATTCCCCTAAATCTCAATCTATTTTTTAAAATATTTTTTATTTATTTCAGAGAGGAAGGGAGAGGGAGAGAGAGACAGAAACATCAATGATGAGAGAGAGTCATTGATCAGCTGCTTTCTGCATGCCCCACTCTGGGGATCCAACTGCGACCTCTTGGTTCATAGGTCGATGCTCAACCACTAAGCCACAGGGGCTGGGCTCATTCTATTTTTTTCTTCATACCATACTATTTTCTCTTTATCTTTGCTTGTCCTTTGAGTAGGAAACATTTTATTTTAAAAAAATAAATAGTGTTTTTATTGAGAAAAGTACTATATGCACATGTTGAAAAATTCAAATTGGTCAAAAGGTGTATAGAGAAAAGCAAGTCTCTCACCCTTCCCAGACTCCCCAGTTTCATAGCCATCCAGCTTCCTTCTCCAGAAACAATCACTGGTACCAACTCCTACGTTTTCTTTCAGAAATACATATATTGTGCATCATGCATATCTGCCTATCTATCTACTAGTATCTATCTATCTATCTATCTATCTATCTATCTATCTATCTATCATCATCTCCATCCTTTATTTTAACACAAATGAGAGAATGCCATATGACCTAATCCTTGCCACCCACCCCCATCCTAACCATGTATCTTGGAGAAGTTTTCCATCGGGCAGCGTCCAACAATGGAATGAGTTGAGGAGCTCCCCAACACTGGAAGATGGGGAAGCACTGGCTAGATGGACACTTGGAGAAAATAGATGGCAGAACTGAGTCCTTGATTGGGGGAGGGAGGTTACATTCATGCCTTTTAAGGCTCTATCCATCAACCAGCTTCTTGACTACAAAGAGAATAGCTCTTTATCTCACTCTACCCTTTCTTTACACTCTTCCCAGCACCCCTCCAAAGCCAGCCGGGGTCACTAGGCCTAAAGCTGCCCAACCATGGCTTCCAGCCCTCCCGTAATTGACAAGAACTCCCCAGAGGTAGCCTCTCTTTGTGCCAGCCTCATGCCACTAAACTCCAAATTAAGAGGCCCAGCTGAGATTCCTGTCTTATTCCTCCTATACCCCTGGGGCCAATCGCTCTCATTTCAGGAGGGGAATGGAACTAGAAGTTTGGATTTGGGAAGGGGGGTACAGAGGGAGGGCTCACCACCAAAGCTGGCGCCTCTATGCTCCGGAGAGATGTGCGTGTCCTACCATGCAGCTTAAGACTTCTCCAAAACACCGTCCCCCCAAATCCAATAAAATTGCAAATTTCACTGTATTTCACAATATCCTAAATAAACATGAACAGCATGCATTCTCTTCCTTGCATCAAATATTAATCTGCCCGTGGCCAGTGCCTGTTCCCCTGCGTGTGTGCACACGCTGGGTAAACACCGGGGAGATTGGGATGCCAGACCTTCCCTTCTCTTCCCCAAGTCGAGAGCATGACAAATTTTTCTCCTAATTACACCTGCCACTGTTTGCCTTCTAATACTGTAAATCCTCCACCACATAGTTTTTCAGATTCGGGATTAGGTTCTCTTCCTGTCGTACAAATGATTGGAGGGGGCAGGGATAGGGGTGTTAGGGGGGTGGTGTGGGCTGAGTGGCATTGCTTTTCACAATTTCTCCACGGGTGTCCCCGAATGGGGCACAGACAGTGTTCCCAGGCCCCTGGCCCTCCTGTGGGATGGGAAGGAGATTCCAAGGGGGCGGGAGGGAGAGGAGAGCATGAAGCCAAGTCACCTGCTCAGGTGTGCAGAACGTGCTTACCCAGTTTAATTAGCCCCCTAGTTGCCCCTAAATCTGGACATAATAAAGGTCCTGAGAGGAAAGGAGAGGATGGATAAAAAGTGTCCAGCAGAGTGCCCAGCACATAGTAGGTGAACAATAAGCCTTAGTTCCCTTGCTCTTTGCTCTACCTCCTGGCTGGTGTCATCATCATCATCTCTGCCCTGGACCATGAAACCTGGCTCCTCACTAGTTTCCTATGCCGTCTCACCCCTCTCCAGCGAACCCATTGTTCCCCAGCTGCCAGAATGCTCTTTCTAAAGCCCAGAGCTCTCTGTTCCTGGCAGGCCCCGCCTTAAAATGCCCTGTCACTTCCCACCATGTTCAGTCCCAGCATGGAGGGCTCTCTGCTGCCGGGCCCTCCTGGACTCTCTGGCCTCATTTCTAGCCCTCCCCACATCCCCTATTCATCCACTCTAGACCGCAGCCACCCTGCTCACCATCTCCTCCTTCCCCCAATGTGCTGCGCAGGTAGCCACCTCCATTTCTTTGCTCAGGCTGTTCCCTTTGTCCGATGGAATTTCAGCCTTCTTTTTAGGTCTTCATCCCTGATGATCCAAATGCAGAAGGTGATATTTGGTGTGGGGAGGGGACAGGGCTAGAGACAGTTATTTTTCAAGCTGAGCAAGCTGGCTCTGAGAGACTTCAAGAACAGCTTGAGGGGAGCTTCGGCAGGGGAGAGACCTCACAGGGTAGCACGGAGCATGCCCATGGCTGCCCTCTAGCCCTGTCCCCTCCCCACACATTTCACCTTCTAATGCAGAAGGTGATATTTGGTGCGTGGTTGGTAGGAGAGGTATCACGACCAAGTCAACTGCCTGCTCCATCTGTGGGTGAGAATGGGCATCCCAGGATCAGCCCTTCCGTGCCTCTGGGAGCAGCTTCCCCACCGGGCAGGTAGCATGGAGCCTCACCAGCACAAAATATCAGTCCTTTAAGGCAGGGGTGGGGAACCTTTTTTCTGCCAAGGTCATTTGGATATTTATAACATCATTCACCGGCCACACAAAGGTATCAACTTTAACATTAGCCTGCTGTATTTGGTCAAACATTTAAGGAACTCACCCCCAATGTCTTGGCAGGGTCAGACCAAGTGATTTTGTGAGCCTTACAAAGCCCACAGGCTGGACATTCCCCACGCCTGCCTTCAGGCCACAATGGTGGAAGGGAAGGGGGTCTGAAGACCTCCCCCCCCCCCACTCTTGTGACCAAACCCCCCTCCCTGACTTCCTTCCCTGAGCCTGGGCTGGTCTGCTAGTTATCTATTAGTTCTCTTCCAGTTACCTGTGTGTCTGGAGTGAGTACCCAAGCTGTGCAAATGACACTCAAATCATTCCTGTGGGGCTTGGGTGTATGCGGTATCTTTGGCTGCTTTGATGTGGTGAGTGGGTGCAGGTTACAGCTTTGCCCTTCTTATTGGCTCCCAGAAGCCCTTCTGCCTCTGGGGATACCCCAAAACATTGGCTAAGGAGGGCAGCCATGGGCATGCTCCGTGCTGCCCTGTGAGGTCTCTCCCCTGCCGAAGCTCCCCTCAAGCTGTTCTGGAAGTCTCTCAGAGCCAGCTTGCTCAGCTTGAAAAATAACTGTCTCTAGCCCTGTCCCCTCCCCACACATTTCACCTTCAAAGGGTTGGGAGAAATTTCCCTAATTAATTAACTCCTCTGCAGCCTGCCCTCCGTGTCACTGGGTGATTAATTGTCACTGTGCCTTTAAATCCAGAGGTGGAGAGAAGGTGGGTTGAGTTGGCAGTGGTGGATGCCAGAAGCAGGCATGCTGGGGGGAGGTAGCCTGAAGGCCTTTCCTGCGGTTGGAGGACCCCTGCCTTCACCCTCATCTCTGTCTTTGCCGGAGGCTTGACTGAGAGGCCCCAGAACCAGAGCACAAATGCATCCGTCAATAATCAATTGATGAGTCTCAAATATGAGACTGTGGGAAGTGGGGCATTCTAGATGAGGCAGCGTGGCTGGTGCCTCTGCCAAAGGCCGCAAAGCAGGGCACTTGGCCTTCCTGAGCCTCATTGTTCTCACCTATAAAGTGGGGGCTAGTCATAGGACCTTCCCCCCAGGATGGTTGGGGTGGGGTGAAATGAGACTAGTGGGTATAAAGCTCTTAGTGTGGTCTAGGGTACAGAGCAAGTGCTGAGTAATGGTGGCAGTGATTGCACAGCTGCTGCAGCATCCTGAGGGGCTGTAAGGCCCCTCTCCTTATCTCCAATGCCCAGCTAGGACCCTTGCCCCTCCACCCCTAGCTCTGTTCTCCTTAGCAGATCCCACCCATGCCCCCAAACCCAGCTATAGCACTCACCTGCTGCATGACCTGGGCAAGCTGCTTACCTTCCTCTGTATTTACTTGCTGATCTAGAAAATGTAGATAAAGCTACCCTATCTTCGTGCCTACAAAGGCACGGGGACACAAAAGAGATTAAGGTCAGTCCTTCCTCCGAGAAGTTCCACCGCAGGAAAGAGAGATGAGGAAGTAAATGCCAATAGGGTGTGGCCAGTGACAGAGGTGCACGGGGCATTCAGCAGGAGGCAGGCCCAGAGTCCAGTGAGGCCAAAGGAAGATAACTCTCAGCACGTAATAGTTGCTCAACAAATGCCTGTGCCCTTTCTCCAGTCTTTCCCTTCTTCACACGGCCTTACTTTTTAGACTTGGCTGCTTTTCACCTTAAAGTTCCAAGTTCTGTCCTTTTTGCTGAGCCTGCAAAATCTGGAAAGAGGGGCGAGGGATAGAGGGGCAGAGGGTGGGTCCTCTTGGGGAACCCCTGCTCCCCTCAGCTTCACTCCATCACCATCCCCCCATCACCAACGGTTAGCTAACATTTATTGAGTGCTTACTGTTGCCCGGCACTGGGCAAGTGCTTTACCACAGCCCCATTTCACAGTTGAGACTGAACCAGAACCGAAAGGAGACACTGGGGATCAACCCCTGGCGGGCCTGGGAACGTGGGTGTGGCCAAGAAGGGCGATCCAATCAGAAGAGGCAAATGACCGGCCCCAGGGCTGTAGGCAGAACCCGGCTGAGGCCCGTGGTTTTGGGTGTATTTCTTTCCTTCGCTCCTTTAACGAAGCTTCAGTGACCTTGTGCTCTGTAGCAGGAAGGAGGTCGGCAAGCCCAGTCCCCATCTCTTCTCAGGGCCCCTCTCCCTTGGGCTCAGGAAGGCCCCCCCCCCGTCCCCACCCACTGTCCCCCCCTGCCTCTGCCACCCCCCCCCCTCCCACCAGGGAGGACGCAGGTATGCAGGTGCGTCTGCTCCACCGGGCAGGTGCTCTGGGGGAAGCAGGGTGTGGGGTGAGGACGTTGGTTCTGCCGGGAGAAAGCAGATGTCTGGGGCCCAAAGCAGGCCTGGAGGGGTCTACGAGACCTTCTAATGCGCTTACTGAAGAGAAAGTAAGTGTGTCTGTGTGTGTGGAGTGAAGGTCGGAGGGGTGTGTGTGGAGGGGGAGGAACTTGCTCGAGGTCACACGGGTTCTTGGTAATAGAACCTGGACACCTGGGCCAGGGTGTTTCAGACCAGGGTTCGCAGGGGGAATGGTGTGTGGGGAGGGGAAAACGGCCCGGAGCAGCGTTTGGGGAACACGCAGGGGAGGAACCATATCCAGGAGGTCAGGATGCCGAAATGTTGGAGGCAGCGCAGGGTACATGAAACAGGTTTGGAGCACTTCACTCCCCTCTCCCCTTCTCTGGGAAAATTCTCCTTTCCACATCAGTCTTCTGAGTGCGAAGGGCTCGGCTAAAATAAACATCAACATCCTTTTCCCTTCTACTTGCCCCGCACCTGGGCGCTCACCCTCGTTGTAGTTCCTGGTAGAAACACTCCTTCATCTGACAGAAGATTGACTAGGCACAAGGTATTATTCTGAGCACTGGGGATAAGGCATGGACAAGACCAAGAAATGCCTGCCCCGTGGAGCTTACATTCCAGGGGAGGGAAACGGACAGTAAGCAGTGTCAGGCGGTGATAAGTGCTATAGAAAAAGAAAGAGGCTGAAACCGGTTTGGCTCAATGGATAGAGCATCTGCTTGGGGACTAAAATAAATCTTGTGAGGAAAAAAAGAAAAAAGAAAAAGTAAGAGGAAAGGGGCATAGAGAGTGTTGTGGGAGTGGGTTCAACTTGAAATAGTTTAGTCAAGGAGGGCCTCTCTGAGGGGGTGACATTTCAACAAAGACCTGATTAGGTAAGCCATGCAGAACCCTGGGGGAAGAAGCTTCAGGGCAGAGGGAATAGCTAGTACAGTGGTCAGCAAACTGATTAGTCAACAGAACCAAGTATCAACAGTACAACGATAGAAATTTCTTCTGAGAGTCGAAAACCAACTTCTGCGCATGGGCCACGAAGTTTCAATCGCACTGTATGTGTGTGCCTGCACGTGGTATTTTGTGGAAGAGCCATGCTCAAGTGTGCCAAGCCAGTTTGCCGACCACTGAGCTAGTACAAAAGCCTTGAGGCAGGATTGAGCCTGGCACATTCAAGGAGAGAGCAAGAAACATGAATCGGGATAGAAACTGCAACCTAGGTCTGTGCCTTGACCAGGAATGGAGCCCGCAACCTTCTAATGTATAGGATGATGCTCCCACTGACTGAGCCACCCAGCCAGGGCAGAATCACATTCCTTTTTTTTTCTTTTTTCTTTTTTTCTTTTATGGCTGAATAATATTCCGCTCTATGGCTATCCCACCTTTTGGTCATGGCTGCGTGCTCAGTGCCTGGCATAGGGCCCAGCTCATAGTCAGGGCACGATAAGTATTTGCTGAATTAATTAGTGAGTGAATGGATGAAGGAATAAATGGAAGGAGTGACGAACCTTTACAGCTTTGCTTTTGTTTTGGAACCATTGCATTGGAAATCCTAGAAGAGCGTTCAGATAGAGAGGACAGGGAGTGGAGGATGAATGGAGCTAAGCAGTGAATGGGCTGCTGGGGAGCTGAGCAGAGGGGTGTAGAGGGGAGGGGCCCAGATGCTCTCTAATTGAAGGGGCTCCTACCTGCCCTGGGCAACGCACCCCCATCCTCCCTCACTGCAAAGAAGATGGGGCGGGGGAAGATGGTCTTTGGTGGGTATGCAGTAAAGGGCTCCTGATCCCTGGTCTGACTTGACTCCTCTTCTCCCTTTGGGGTGCTCAGAGTGTGTGGAGGGTGCTGTGTGTCTTTGGAGGGGGTCTAGGTCTGGCAGGTGTGTCTCTGCTGGGCAACTCTCCTCAGCCTGAATGTGCTGAGGGCCTGAACTCACTCTTGAGAGGGTCCAGATGTCCAGCCTCGTCCCTAATTAGTGCAATTAATTAACAAGCGGTTTTGTGACTCTGGGAGCCCTGGGCTTCCTTGGCATGCTGCGGAGAGGTGCGACACTGTAAACAGGTGTTGGGGGCCTCAGAGGGGGTGGTGAAGGAGACAGGACTCCCGATGTCCCTGCCTTGGGCAGAGAACACCCCACCCCCCTCCCCCCTTCCTGAGTAATTGCATGGGCACTATCAGTGTTCAGACCTGCCTAGTTTATCCTTTTCACCTGAAAAATCTGGTTTCTCCAAAGACTCAGATCACGAGGTGGAAGCTGTCAGAGCAGGCAGCCCCTCGCTACATAAGCCCCAGCTGTCGCCTGTTTATCCCATGCCTCCCTCTCTTCTGAAAAGGCACGGCCAATGCAAAGCTCTGGGTCCTTCCTAGTCTTACCGTTGCTGCTGCGTCACGGGAGACCCTGGGAAGCCATTCGTGATGTTTGCACACTTTTGTGTTTGCAAAGTGCATGGACATACGGGCACACTTCATTTGATGGCATTTTGCTTTATTGCACTCCGTGGCTGCTGTGTTTTTTGTTGTTGATGTCTGTCATTCCACTTCTCCTAGGACTCCCCCTCTTCCTCCTTGTGCCGTGGTCCTCGAGGCCCCATCCACACAGGATTTGTGGGGGTTTGGGAGCTGAACCAGCAATCCCTCCTGCCCAGAGCGGGTGGCCACGGCCCCTTCCCCGTGGGCTGGTGCCCACGGCGCTGCTGGATTAGTGGATGAGGGAGACAATGGGCACATATGGTCCTGAGTGCCAGGTGCAGCCCAGGGCCCCTTACTCAGTGCCGCTAGGATTAGACCTAATGAATTGGAAGGAGTTAACAATGCTTCGGGGCCGCAGAGGCCCAGGAGGCCTGCTCAGGCCTGTGCTGTGGCCGCCTTTCACCACTGAGGTGTAATCCTCTTGGAAATCAAAGGTGGTACATAGTATGAATTTAAAGTTGACATTTATAGCTCTGGTGAGATGACATATTCTGGAAAGGCCTCTTCTTTAAGGAGCTGGGAGTGGGCAGAGAGGAGGAAGGGAGAGGAGGAGAGGAAGCCATCTGGGCTGAGGAGGCCCAGGCCGGCCCAGTCCTGGCCAGCTTCCCTCTGTGCCTGGGCTGGGGGAAAAGGGGGTTGGGGAAAAGGGGGTTTGGGCAGCTGGAAAGAAGCAGCACTGGGGGTGCAATTCATTTTCCCACCCTCACTTCAGAAGGACCAGCAGTGCAGAGTTTCCCTGGCCCCAGGGCAGTCCTTAGGAGAGAGCTAAAGCAGAATTTTTGTCAAACACGTTCTTGGCCCCACTACTTTACTTGTTGAATTAAATTTTTTCTTTAAATTGCGGTAAAATATATATAACATACAATGTGTCGTTTTCTAAGTGCACAGTTCAGTGGTATTAGTTACATTCACAGATTGTACAACCATCACCACTATTTCTAAAACCTTTCATCACCCCGAATAGACACTCTATACTCATGAAGCATCAACTACCCATTTCCCACTCTCTGTGGCCCTGCTTACCTCTAATTTACTTTCTGTCCCAATTCTAGATATTTCATCTAAGTGGAATCATACAGCAGTTTTCCTTTTGTGTCTGATTCCTTTCACTTAGCATAGTGTCTTCAAGGTTCATCCATGTTGTAGTACGTATCATAACTTCATCCTTTCTGTGGCTGAAAAATATTCTACTGTATTCACACCCCACATTTTGTTTATCCATTCATCTGTTGATGGATCTTGAGTTGTTTCCACCTTTTTGGCTATTGTGAATAATGCTGCTATGAGATAAGTATCTGAGTCCCTGTTTCAAATCTTTTGGATATGTAGCTAGGAGTGGAATTGCTGGGTAATATGGTAATTTTATCTTTTAATTTTTTGAGGACCCTCACTGTTTTCCACAGTGATTGCAACATTTTACATTCCCACCAGCAATGCACAGGTTAGCAATTTCTCCACATCCTCAACAATGTTTATTTTCTCTGTGTGTGTGTGCGCGCGTGCGTGCGTGCGTGCGTGCGTGCGTGCGTGTGTGTGTGTGTTTGTTTATCAGAGCCATTGTAGGAAATAAAATTTTACCTCCATTTCCCTAATGACAAATGATGTTGAGCATCTTTTTGTGTGGTTACTTGCCATATGTATATCTTCTTTGGCATCTAACCCCATTTTATAGATAAAGGAGCTGTGGCTCTAAACTTGTGTGATATGGCATTTCGACCCATTCGTGTTTGCCCCAGCCCCGGCAGACTCTCCACCTTCATTCCTCCATCGGCCACAAGGCACTCCCATGCTCCCCACACACCTCTGTGACCCTGCTGAGCTCCGGGCTCGGTGGAGGGAAGACATGGATGTGTTTACTGTGTACCAGCACTGGCTGGACCCCTTCCCCCTGGCCTGAACCCCCTCCTCTCTGCATCCCTCCATGACAGCTTCCTACTCATATTTCCAACCCAGGTCAGCCATCACCTCCTCTGGGAAGAACTCAGCATCCTGCTCTGGGCTCCCAGAGAGCTCTGTCCTGGTGTCAGCATCGAGCTCCTCACAGCAGGAGGTAAGTTTTAGGTCTTCTCCAAAAGTAGGAGGAGCCCTGCCCCCTCCCACGGGGCCCCCAGCGTGGAGTCCTGGATCACGTAGGTGATCCATCCACTTTATTTTCTCTCATGGCACCACCACATCTCAACAAGCACTTGTTCGGGAGAAGGAAGAGGAGAACACGAGCCCTTCCTAACGTTTATTGAGCACTTACTATATGCCAGGCCATGCTAAGCCCTTGACTTATATAATTTGTCTCAAGTTCACAACAGCCTCACACCGCTAAGCACGTTTATTATTTCCTATATACAGAAAGGCTCAACTTCTAACAGGCAGGCACAAAGGGGCCTGTTTCCTGTCAGTAGTCACCCTTCAGCCTCTCATCCCATTTCATCCCATACCTGTCATGTCCTAGGCTTGGATGGGGGTGATAAGAAAATACTGTCTGACTCCTTACCCACGTGTAGGCCTTCCTGCTTTCTAAGCTCATCCGTAAGTGAGCCCTCTATCTGGTAGGTAGGGTGCGGGTTATTCTCCCTTTAGGGCAGATGAGGAAGCCGAGGCTCCGAGAAATTAAGTAACGTGTCTGATACCCTTGTTTCCCCGAAAATAAGACATCCTCCGAAAATAAGACCTAGTGCATGGAAAGATAAGACATCCCCTGAAAATAAGACCTAGCGCAACTTTGGGAGAAAAAATTAATATAAGACCCGGTCTTATTTTCGGGGAAACAGGGTATCTACCCAGAGAGTGGGGCTGGAGGTAAGCCTCAGCTTAAATCATTTGCCTTCCAATCCAGAGCTCTTTTCTCTAATCAAGATGCCTCTTTAGGTCTAAGAGCTGGTTTCATCAACCGACAACGCATCTTAAAACACGGCCCCACCCTTAGGTTGACTCTCTCCGCTAGCCCTTAATTTTCTCATCCCTAAAATGGGGATAATTAAACCTACCTCCTACGGCTGCTAGAAGAAGTCACGTGAATGAAAAGTACCCAGCACAGTGCCTAGCACATAGTAGGTGCTCCACAATGACTTGCGCTTTCCCTTTTCTTGGGGGTCTGCTTCAGTGGGAAATGAGAGCTTCTGGGCTGGGGGGCAGTCAACTGTGTTTGAAGTGACAGTGACAGATGGGTGCGGTGGCTCTCCCAGGCGCCCGGCCAGCCCTGTGGTGCGTGTCCGCCAGTCCCCGGACATTTCCTCTCTCCTCCTGGCCACGATGAGGTGTCATTTGCCGCCTGTCCCTTCTCGTCATCGATTTCCAAGTCGTTAATTAACGGGGCTTGTCAGCTGGGAAGATGAATTCTGTCCTCGGCCCTCGGGGCCTTTTGTTTTGGGATTGTAAATGTTATAGATCTCCCATGATGGAAGGCCATGGGGTCAGGGGGCACTGGGCTGCCCAGTGGGGGTGGCAGGCAGGAGAGGAGCCTGTGGGCCTGGCAGGGCCCTGCTGGTTGGGGACAGGCCCCGGTGGCTCCTCACTACGGCCTCTCTGGCTTGGCTCCCTGGGGTTGGGGTGGGAGGGACGGGGGAGTTCTCTGTCATCCGGAATGTCATTCTGGGAGAAGCTGTCCTGTGCCAAACGGTATAGAATTGGCCGAGCCCAGGATGGAGACTGGCTGGACGGGGATACAGACCCTACTTAGTCGGATGGGGGAGACAGTGGTATTCTCAGGGAACAGCTAGTCTGATGGGGGGACACATTGTCTTTGGAAAGAAGCCATGTGATGAGGGAGTCACAGCGCTGGCCCGGGAAAGCCCTCAGGCTGATGTGGGGGAAGCAGTTCTTGGAAGAACCCCACTTGGATGTGGGAGACGAAGCTCTGCCCTGGGGACCCCCCAACCTGATGGAAACACACACCTGCCCTGGGGGATTGAGGCCTTGAAAAAACAAAACATGTGTGGGCTAAAAGCTACTCTAAGCATGACTCCTCTGCGTTTAGATCCTGTTTTTGTTTTGTTTTTTTGGTGTGGAGGCAAACCCTCCCTCGGAGAGTGGTCCCCTGCCCCCATGTGAGGTCTCTGAGCAGCAAACCGTTTCACCAACGGCTGAGCTAAGTTCTAGGTGAGCAGAACTGGTGCCTGAGAACACTGATACAAAAAGAAAAATGACGCATTTGCGGTTTTAAAAAATGTTATTTTTCCAGTTGCAGTTTCGTATTAGTTTCAGGTGTACAGCATGGTGGTTAGACAATTGTGTACTTTACAAAGTGTTCCCCTAGATATTTCCAGTGCCCGCCTGGCACCATACATATAATTATTACAATATTATTGACTAGATTCCCTGCGCTGTACTTAACATCCCCGGGACTATTTTGTAACTACCCACCTGAACTTCTTAATCCTTTCGCCTTTTTCACCCACTTCCCCAGCCCCCTCCCCTCTGGCAGTCGTCAGCTTGTCCTCTGTATCTGTGAGTCCGTTTCAATTTCTGTTTGCTCTTTTTTGTTCTTTAGATTCTACATGTGAGTGCAATCATAGGGTATTTGTTTGCCTTTCTCTGGCTGCACACACTTGGTTTTTGGTGGCCGGGGCCATGAGAAGAGCTTACAGGCCACTGGCCAATAGCCACACAGCGGCCACAAACCCGCGGAGACGTGCTTTCCCTGTGCCTCGTAGAGATTGAGGGTGGGCAGGGGGAGGGCTGCCCTTGAGTTTTCTGGGGAGCACGGGGCTGCTCTGCCCTGGAGCCCCCGGGCTTGGCGGAATAGGGACTGGAGCTCAGGGAGACCCAGTTTGAGCAACAAGGTAGCTTCTGTCTTAGCTGTGTGACTTCGGGGGGCTTTCTGTCTCTGGGCCTGTTCCCCACAGGAGGAGAGCAGAGGTGCCCCCGCCTCTTATGCTCAGGGTGGCGAGCGGAACTCAGGCTTCTGAGCAGACCCCTGGGGTTTGAACCTGGCCCTGGCCCTCACCTTGGCCAAGCAGTTCAGTCCCTTTGAACTTCCTTTCCTTTCCTGTGAATTGGGAGTAATAGTAGCACAGCTTCTTAGGGCTGTTGTGATGGTTAGATGAGCTGTTGTGGTTCATGCGCTTAGACCAGGGCTTGGCTCAGTAAACTTGGCTGTTATTGCTGTCTGACTGAGACTGCTACGAACGGGGGCCAAGTGCTGCCCACGGCCCAGCAGCCAGACGGGCTGCTTCCAGCCCATTGAGCATTTATGGGAACTGCAGCGGTCATCCCCTTACCTCACTCGTTTTATCACCCACTCCTCTTTCTGACCCCGGGCCCTGGTACGGGGGGCCACCCCATGTCCGTGTGCTGGGAGTGGGGAGCGATGCATCGCCCTGGCCCTCTCAGCAGCTCCGTGCGCCAGGTCCCTGCTGGAGCTGCAGCCTTGCCTGGGTGGGTGTGGATAGAAGCTCCCGGTGGTGCCTGCGGCCTCCTGTGACTTCAAGAGGGAGTGAAAGGAGATGTTTTACTGGGGTGGGGTGGGGGGCTTCTAAGAACCTGTGTCCTTGGGCCGAGGTGAGAGGTGGCCCCATGCTTGGTGACAGCCCTGGGGATGAGGGGGGTACCCAAGCAGCAGCTGCTCACCCCCTACCTTACAAGAGGGTCCAGGACAGCCGCCCACCCTGGGCCCTCCTCCAGAATTGGGGAATAGGAGGGGACTGTGTAACATGACTGGGGGCAGGGGGGTGCTAGAGGAGCCAGATCAGTGAGTGCTATCCCAGGGCATGAGGTGGGAGGAGTTGGGGGGCCCTTCAGGCTCCCCACCCCACCCCCATTCAGCTCAGGTCCCCATTTGACAGATGGAGGACTTGACATCCAAAAAGGACCACTTACCCAAGGACACACTGGGCACTATCGGAAGGGCAGGGACTGGAATCCACACCTCTGGACTCAAAGTCTAGTGTTCTGTCCCTGTTATCACCGGGGGGATGTGGCCCAGCCCCAGTCCCTCCAGACGCCCCACAGCTTCCTGTCTGTGCCATCCGGGCCTGGCTTTGAGTGGGTGAATGAGTGAATGAAGGAAAAAGAACGAATGCTGTGGTTTTCTCATTGGCTCTAGCGGGGCCCTGGCGGGGGCCCTTCCCTTTTCAGAGTGAGCCCCCAGTAGTCTCATAGGACAGATGGGAACCTGAAAGTCAGGGCGAGTAGTGATGGGCTGAGCCTCTGGGGATATACTTCCTGGTCCCAGGGAGCCTGGGTGTGGGGTGTGGGCAAGGCGATGGGCACTAGCTGGGAGGCAGAAGAGCCAGGGAGGTGGGGGTGTTGGTGGATGACGGGGGTCCCTGCCTCACACCTGGGGTGAGGACATCACTTCCGTTCCGCAGAGGGGCTGAGGCTCCTGCTGTCTTCCTTTGTAAATCACCAGCTAAGGGGCTGGGAATTGGGAGGAGGAGCCGGGCGGGGCGCTGTTGGGGAAATTTACTGCGGTGATTTTCTCCTCCACCTCGGGAGCTGCAGTAACTCTGCTGTGGCTTCTTATAAACATCACCCACGCCCCTAGCCTGCCACTTCATTCCCCTGCACAGGAGCAAGGGGCAAGGCTGCTGCACGGAGTATGGAGGGTAGACTTCAGCCAGACTTCCCAGACACCGGGAGGGTTGGCGTGCACAGAAATGGGTGAGATGCAGGCGCAGTGCACAAAGGCTGGGGGATGGATGGGAGAGCCTGTCATTGCCACTCATCCATCAGGAAAATATTGAATGGGTGCCTAGTAGGTGCCAGGCTCTGCCTGTGCCAGGGCTGGCATGAGCAATGTAAGCTGAGCCTGCTGGAGCTCAGGGGTGAGGTGGACTTGAGTGGAATAACCCCACAAATAACCTCACTGGGGATGGCGAGCCTGCCTGCTGGTTCCTTATGACCCAAGGGAATCCCAGCGAATCACTGCCCTCCAGTGTCTGGGCCTGACCTGAGGCCCAGGAGCTGCCTTCTCTGCCCACACTACCCACCCTCCAATTAAGGTCTTCATTACAGCTGGCTGGCCTGTGACATCTTCATATGGCCTGGGACCGTCAAGTTTGCTCTCCTTCAGGTCTCTTGCAAGCAGGTGTCAGGAACCCCAGCTTTCTGTGGGGTCAAGCCTATCCCAAGTTAAGCTGTGAGGTATCCCTGTTCTTCTCCCTCCCATGCTCACTTCTCCAAATGCCCAGAGTTCCGGGATAAGGACTCAGGAAAGAGACCTGTCTTAAGTGTTGGAGGTGAGAGTGGAAGGGAGAGGGCCAGGGTCATCTTCAAGGCTCTCAGAGAATAATTTAAGATGCATAACAAAGATTGCAGGCCTAGACCTCGCCAGGTTGGCTCAGTGGATAGAGCGTTGGCCTGCAAACTGAAGGGTTGTGAGTTCGATTCCAGTCAAAGGCTTGTACTTCCATTGCAGGCTCAAGACTTGGCCCCAGTTGGGTCACATTTTCGAGACAACCAATCGATGAGTCTCTCTCATATCAATGTTTTTCTCTATCTCTCCCTCTCCTTTCCACTCTCTCTAAAATTTTATGAATGGAAAAACGGCGGAAACCGGTTTGGCTCAGTGGATAGAGCGTCGGCCTGCGGACTGAAGGGTCCCGGGTTCGATTCCGGTCAGGGGCATGTACCTTGGTTGCGGGCACATCCCCAGTAGGGGGTGTGCAAGAGGCAGCTGATCAATGATTCTCTCTCATTGATGTTTCTAACTCTCTATCCCTCTCTCTTCCTCTCTGTAAAAAAATCAATGAAACATATTTAAAATAAAATAAAAAAGGTTTCAGAATTTAAAAAAAAAGAAAAAAAAGAAAAAGAAAAAGAAAAATGTCCCTGGGTGAGGATTAGCAACAACAAATAAAAAAGATCGAAGGCCCAGAGGCAGCCTGGTGAGGAAGAAAGAGCACCGTAAACATCAGGAGTCCTGGTTCTTGGCTTGAATCTTGAGCAAGTCACTGAACCTTGACTTCTCATCTGTAAAATGGGGTTAAGCACACTGACATTTCATGAGAATTAAACAGGAAAATACTGTGTAATTGAAGGGTACAGGTAAAATAGGGGACAAGATGAATAATAACGGACTTTATCAAGCACCTATGCTGAGCCAGACATTGCCTTAATCCTCATAGTAACTCAGCTGGGCAGGCATTGCTACTTTAACACTGTATAGGCGAGGAAACCTTGGTTCAGAGAGGGTAAGCAGTTTGCCAGTCTCAGGAGGAGGACTGACAGAGGGGTTTGGGGCTCAGACATCTCCATTGGGCAGTATTGGGTGGGATGCAGCTGGCCCTGACCTCCCCCTGAGCTGTGCCAGCCAAGGAGTGTAAGAACTAGAACTGTTTTGTTTTGTTTTTTTCCAAGATTATTCTACCCACTTTTACTAGGTAATGCACACTCTAAGTACAAAATTCAAAAGGTACAAATGGACGAGATTAGGGAGTAAATCTTCCTCCTCTCCCTGCACCCTACCCCCCAGTTCCCCTCCTTGGAGGCAACCATCATTGCCTGTTTTATTGCATAGCCTTCCAGAGAGAGCTTATCTATGCATATTAGGCATATATTTATTTATGTACACATTTACATGCGGTTGGCCCTCTGTATCCATGGGTTTCGCATGCACAGAACAAACTGTGGATAGAAAACATTTAGAAAAAAATTCAGAAAAGTTCCCAAAATAAAAGCTTGAATTTGCCACCTGCTGAGCACGATGCCGAATCCGCATGAATGAAGTGATGTGTGGGCGGACCCTGCTGTAGCCTACATCAAACATAGGCTATAAAAGGGACTAGAGCATCCCCAGAATTCGGTATTTGCAAGGCTTCCTGGACCCAACCCCACCTTCTTACCCCAAATACTGAAAGACAACAGTATATTAGGTTAGATAATTTATTTATTTATTGTTTTACAAACAGAGGCACACATCACTGCACCTTCTAGCGGTCAGAGGTGAGCTCCCTATTACTGGAGGTGTTTGGGAAGAAGCTGGGTAACTGCCTGCGATGTTGCAAAAAAAGAGCCCGGCATTGGCTGGGGCTGGTCTGTGCTTCTGTCCCGAGTCCTCCGTCCCCACCTCCTGCAGAAGTGGAGAGGAGGTGAGGAGAGGTGAAGGGCGTGCATGACCTGTCCTAAAGCGAGTCTGTAGAAAAGCTAGTGAGGACCAAGAGGATGAAAATGATGCTGGGGGCCGAGTCCCTGGAAAGATGTCCAGTGGTGCTTGGGTCCGAGATAGGGATAGGCTTGGGGGGGGAGGTTTGCAGGACATTCCAGGAGAGTCCCCACGCCTTGATCAGGGATAGGGGGCAGCATGTGCACCCTCAAGCCGGGAGCTCCCGTTTGTTTGTAAAGGCTCAGGCAGGAATCTGCCCTCGTGATCCCAGGGCCTCAGGTTGCAGGGCTCAGAGCAGGCCCTGGGGATGGAGTGGGGACAACTGGCGTCTGACCCCCTAAACCCGGTGTCTCCACCGATCGCCAGGCAGATAAGGGGCAGGTCACCCGCTGACCTTAGGCCTCGGGGAGGGAGGGTCTGCAGTGAGAGGGTCCCACTCTCATGACAGCCCCTCAAATAACTTCTTGTCCACTATTTCCCAAACTTTAGTTATTTGCTTTCTACTTTCAAAACAGTGGCCATTTCTGAGTTCCCCCTGTATTTTTAGACTTAAAGTGCACACTATCTTACATGTGCATCTTCATCAGTATTCACTCCATCACCATGTGGGATGTTCCCAGCGCCCAGAAGGCTCCCTCTTGCCCTCTCCCAGTCAGTCAGTGCCCCCTAAAGTAACTATAGACCAGTTTTTGAACTTCATGTAAATGGACTTACCCACGAGGTCCTCTTCTTCGTCTTGCTTCCTTCGTGTAGCATTTTATCTGCAAGCTCCCTTTGTGTTATTGAATGAATCAACAAGCTTGTCCTTTTTATGTGATAGTCTGAATACACCTGTCATTTATTTATCCAGTGTCTTCCTGATCGACCTGGGAGGTTTTTTCTGGTTCGGGGCTGTTAAAAACAGCGCTGCTGGCAACAGTCCTGTGTGTGCCTTTTGGTGGACCCGTGAGCACATGTCCGCTGGGCATACCCTGGGGGGGACAAGCTGTGTGGTGGGGTTTTGCCGTCTATCACTGTTCACAGGCAATATTGGTAATGCTCCCACTTTTGTGTGAAATCTGAGTGCACATACAGAAAAGTACACAACTTATAAGTGTGTACACACCTGTGTCATCCGCACCCTTGCAGTCTCACACCGCCTCCACCAGGGGCAGCTTTCCTGACTCCTAACACAGTGGATCAATGTTGCACTTTTAAAAACTTTATAAAAATGAAATCACACGGGATAGACTCTTTGCTATTTGATTTCTTGCCGGTTTCTTTGTTTTTGAGATTCTTTTACGTTTCACTTAATAGCAGTTTGCATCTTATTGTTGCTGTATAATGTTTTCTGGTGTGGTTATACCACAATTAACTTATTCTCTCTTATACTGGACAAGAGTATGCCGCTCGTCTCTATTTCTAAAAATGAAATTGCTAATGGACCGACCTCTTAAACTTAAATACATTCATTTGTATTTAGAATAATAGACTTTATTTATTTATTTATTTATTTATTTTTAGAGAACTTTTAAGTTTACAACTTGCATTGCTGCAGGGCATGTTACAACTGATGAACCAATGTTGATACCCTGTTATGAATTGTTCGTAATTTATATTAGGGTTCACCATTTGTATTGTGCAGGCCTATGGCTATTGACAGATGGGTAACTTAACGTGTTCACCTTTTACAGTGTTACTCAGAATAGTTTTGCTGCCCTAAAAATCCTCTGCGCTCTACCTACTTATCCCTCCCTCCCCCGCAACCCCTGGCACTCACTGATCTTTTCACTGTCTGTATAGTTTTGCTTTTCCAAAAAAGTCATAGAGTTGGAATCATGTAGTGGTTAGCCTTTTACACTGGCTTCTTTCACTTAACAATACGCATTTAAGTTTGCTCCATGCCTCTGTGTGTTTTCGTGGCTCAATAGTTCATTTCTTTTTGACATTGAACAATATGCCATTGTCTGGATGCACCGGTTTGTTTATTCCACCTTTTGAAAGACATCTGGTTGCTTCCAGGTTTTGGCAATTGTGAATAAAGCAGCTATAAACATGTATATGCATTTTTTTGTTTGCATGGACATGTTTCCAGCTCATTTGGGTTAGTACCAAGGCGTGTGATTGCTGGGTCAGGATGTTTACTTTTGTATGAAACTGCCAAACTGTGTTCTAAAGTGGCTGTACCATTTTGTATTCCTACCACCAATGAATGTGACTTCCTATTGCTCCAGATTTAGTATTGCTGGTATTAGTCATTCTCATAGGTCGTTAATGGTGTCTCATTGTTATTTAAACTTGCGGTCCCTGATGACATCTGATGTAGAGCATTTTTTTCATATGCTTAGTTGCCATTTGTATATCTTCTCTTACGAGATGCCTGCTCACAACTTTTTCCTACTTTTTGAGTTGTTTATTTTTCTTATTGTTGATTTTCAGAGTTCTCTGTGTATTTTGGATACAAGTCCTTTATCAGATGAATGTTTTGCAAATATTCTCTCCCAGTCTGTGGCTTTTCTTTTCATTCTCTTGAAATGTATTCATTTTCAAATGATACATCACCTCATGGCCATCATGGAGCAACCAGAATCATTTGCCATGAAAGAAGGTAACCATAAGAATAAACAAAACAGGAAGCCCTGCATTACTGCATTCTAGTGAGTTCTGCCACCTGTGCCAGAGCCCTGAGCCCAAGGCTTCATCTCTTCTGGTAACAAGGGACTAGCAAGTAGTGGAGAGATGCAAGCAGTACCAGCTGCAAACTAAGACCTTCTCCCGGTCAAAATCAGAAAGTCTGAAAAAGAATCGAATGGGTAACTTCTCTTCTCTGTGTAAGAAATTATTTAATGCTAGTTAGTGTATCTCCTGAAATAACTTTGGGAACTACTAATAGAGTCGACCCCTCTGTCCCTGCTTTACCCATCTGATGTGAAAATCCTTTGATCTTTCACCCTCCACAGAACAGGAAATCCCTCCCTTTGAAGGCAGCCCGCTTCTGTAGAAGCAACTCTAATAAGGAAGCTCTTTATTGCATCAACCCCAAATCCCCTGAAACTCCCCACTTCCCATCCTGGTCCTGCCTCTGCAACTTGGGGATCCCAGGGTCAAAGCAAGAGCCATTAACCTTTCAGAGCCTCGATTTCTTCATATAGAAGAGAATAATATTCTCTTCATATAGAGAGAATAATATTCACTCTCCAGGGAGTCTTTAATGATGAAATGAGATGCAATATGTAAAGTGCTCAGCCCCATGCCTGGTCCCTCAAGAGGAGGAAAGACAAGAGCCCCTTTATTGATTCTACTGTGAATTCCTCCACAGGAGGAGATGAAGAGGGGCCCGTTCAGCTTTGTCTTGGGGATGTCTAAGCATCACTGGGAGGGTCAGGATCTGAAAGTCTCGGAAGGGAGGACCCACCATTAAAACACTGGGTCTGTGTCCTAATAGAACCTTAGAGATAACCTGACCTGACCTCTTCAATCCACAGTTTAAGAATCTGGTAAGCATAGAGGCTGAGAGATTTGTCCAAAATCATATGATGTGAGAGGCAAAGTAGAAGTCTTAAGGGAAGGGGGCGGGGGGATGGCAGGCAGGGATTTTGAGGATTGTGTAAAAGAAGGAGCACTGGACTTAGAGTTCTAAGCCCTAGCTATGGACTATATAACTGTATGGACACTTTACTGTGTGACAAGTGTCATTCCTTCCCTGGCCTCCGTTTTCTCACTTATAAAATGAGGCATTTACTTAAATACTTTCTGAGGCTCTTGGCTCTGAAATTCTAAAATCTAGGAGGGAGTTCTTGAGCTTGAAGAAAAGGGGGAATCAACTTCTCCAAGGACAAGGGAATTCCAGGCGGAGAAAATAGCACAAGCAAAGATAGTAACTGGTAGTAACTGGGCACTTGGGGCGATGAGATCCCAAGACATTTTAAATGTAGAAGAAAGCATGGAGCATGGTGTCTGACTCAATAAATTCCTTTCCCTTTCTCTGAACAAAACTTCCCATTTCCAGAGCTCTATCTCAACCATGAAATAGAGGATAATGTTGAATCAAAGTCCATTCTCTTCTACTTTCAAATCAGTGAAGTGGTAGCTTGGCACATGGTTGCCCAGCTAGACACCAGATCCTCCAGCCCCCTTGTAGCTTGGTGTGGTCATGTGACAAAGTCCCTTCTCATGGAATGGGAGCTAAAGTGATGCCTTGCTACTTACAGGCCCTTAAAATACTGATGTACTCCGACAAGGGCAGCACCAAGGGCTGGGGGGAAAATCTGATGGAGAGAGGGTCTTGTCTGGCTGTGTGGAGCAGCACAGGCCTCCTACTCGGCCTGTTACCTGACAGTGAGGTAAACCTTTCTCTTCTTTAGGCCAGTGGTCCCTTGTTATTTCAGCTCAGCCTTTTGCCAGAACTAACACAAAGTCTCAAGGTGACTCCCCAGCACTGATTTCTGAGGGTTTCTGAGGGCCGGCTTGCTGCTATGTCATGAGGAGCTCCTTCCTTTGGCCCCACCCCCTTTCCGGATGATGGCTGTAAATCCATTAAAATGATGGAAGGTCCCACCCTAGCCTGTTTGGCTCAGTGGATAGAGTGTTGACCTGTAGACTGAAGGGTCCCAGGTTCAATTCCTGTCAAGGGCACATGCCCAGGTTGCGGGCTCAATTCCCAGTAAGGGTGTGCAGGAGGCAGCTGATCAATGATTTTCTCTCATCATTAATGTTTCTGTCCCTCTCTCCCTTTCCCTTCCTTTCTGAAATAAATAAAAATATATCTAAAAAATAAATAAATAAAAAATGATGAAAGGTCCCTATCAAAAAAGTAAAAAGGGGCTGTCCAGTGTGGTTCAGTGGTTGAGCATCGACCTATGAACCTTCTGGTTTGATTCCTGGTCAGGGCACATGCCCAAGTTGTGGGCTTGATCCCCAGTGCTGGGGGCGACAGGGGGCGTGCAATGATTCTGTTTCATCATTGATGTTTCTCCCTCTTCCTCTCTGAAATCAATAAGAAAATACATATTTTTTAAAGTAAAAAGGAAGAAAGGAGGGAGAAAGACAAGTCGAACATGATGTCAAAGGATAACCCTAGAATCATAAAGCTATAAGAGGCCTTTGAGATGATCCTGTCCTCTCAGCCTCCTGCTCCTCCCCCTTCTACAGAAGAGGAAACGTGTCTTGGGAGGTACTGTAGTCATAACATGACTAAAATGCTTGAGAGTTAGGAGGACACGCAGGCAAGAGCATGCATGTGTGCTGTCCGTGGTCCTGAAACGTCTCCTCCAGGTCACAATCGTTTTTCCCACTCTGGGACACTGATGGTTCTTGTTTAGTTCTCTTCCAGGAATTATGAACCAAGGAAGACAGGGGGGGATGGGTCACAGGGCAAAAAGGATGTCATTGAAAGAAGGGCACAGGGACGGAAGCTATAGAGAAACATAACTGTGACATTGTCCTGGAGATGAGGAGGGACGTTTGTTTTGACGTTGTTTTCAAACATCTGCCATTACCAACTATAGTCTAAATATAACGCGACTGAAGAAGAAAAAGAAATGTGTGTTGCAAGTGATGCAATGCTATGCATGTGTCAACATGAGCGAACTAATTCAGGTGGGCATGCAGAACACAAATGGGGGTGGGTGGGCAATGGGGTTGACTGTAGTTATTCTTTGTTTTCCTTTTCTCGCCTGATGAAAAATTTCCAATTTTTACACTGCCACAGAGCAATCAAAGCGGTGATTATGTTTCTCAGTTTTGACAGCTAGTTTCATGTATTTTAAGTAGTTCTATTCAGTGTTAGACAATTAGAATAATTTGCTCTTCCCTGGGAAGTTAAGGGAGGACTGCACTGTGCGTTCACTTCCCACGAACCCTGTGTAGAGCTGGCATTTGTTGAGTTCTAAGCGTGTTGTGTGTAAGAACTCATTTATTCCCTACAATGACCCACGGAGGCAGGTACCATGAGAGCAGATGTGTTAGCGTAGCTGGTCCAAGATCGCCAGCTGGTCATTAGTGGGCTGGATTTTGAAACCAGGTAGTCTGGCTCCATATCCTGCATTCTAAGCCCTTGGTTAGTCCAACCTTTGGCATCTTTCTTGGGAACAGCAGAACTGTAGTCAAGCTTTCTGATTCCCAGAGCTGCCCCTTCCCTCCCTGCCATCTGCGTGTAGATACATCACAGAACCAGGGTTCTTTTGCTAACGGAAGGCACAGTCATAAGGAGTTCCAAAGAGCTGCTCTACAGTAGAAGCACAGGACTGGTCTTGGTGGGAGACATGGGGAGGACAAAGCAGCTCCTGCTGAGACCTGGGTTCCAGCCCCCCTTCATGCTCCAAGGAGCTCTGGCCAGGGAGGAAGATCCAATTTCCAGGCATGGTTGAAACCTGAGCTGGGCTGCCCTCTCCACTTGCCTCCTGTGCCCCTCCTCCCTGTGTGCTGATGTGGAATAGGCCGAGGGCACAAGGGGAAGTATTGTTCCTGCCCCCATCTTGTGCGACCCGGCTCCCAGCGGAGCGTGGAGGAGTTTGTGTAACTTTCCTAGGGGTTAAGAGCAGGTCAGCGCAGGGCTGCAGCCCAGGCTACTCTCCCAGCAAAGGGAGCCTCAGGCTAAGCCGGGCAGCCCCGTGGGAACAGCAGCGCATACCTGCTGCCCATGCCCTGAAACGGGGAGGGCAGCTGAGCTGCTGGGTGTGAAGAGGCAGACCCCAAATCCTCCAGCTGCCCTCCAACTGGCCCGGGGCCTTGGACATGGAGGCAGATCACAGAAACCAGGACCGACGGGAATTTGGAAGGAGACATTTGGCATTGGGCAGGCTCAGTTCCTGAGAGGAAAGAGGAGCAAGCATGAACCATACACCTTTACTGAGTGACAGTCATTCACTCACTCATTTATTCAATAATCACTGTGGAATGGTAAATGTGGACACTATCCTAGGAGGCTCATTACGTTTCTCATTCAGGTTGGTGTTCAGGGAAGGAAATAGAGGCTCAGAGAGGGCATGAGATATTTCCACGGTCACACAGCTGGCTTAAGGCAGATTTGCTGAGCACTAGCCCTAGACTCTCACCCGTGCACCAGACACGCTAACGTGTACATATGGCATAGAAAGTCAGATGGGGGAGGGGACTTAAGAACCTACCTGATCCATTTTCCCATCTCCCGGCAACTATGACAGAGTCAATTCCACTCAACAATTTATTTGGTGTCTATTCTGGGCAAAGTACTTAATTGATTCTTTCCTTCTGGGAAGATTTCCAGGAACCAACCAGTCTCCTGCTTTGGGAAGTTAGTCCTGATAATATCTTTCCTCCTTTAATTTAAGCCATTTCCCCATTTGTCATGCACAGGATGTGGACGTAGCTTGTGTTCCAAGCAACGTTCTTTCCCACCACAAGGTGAGCCAGGGTTGGAAGAGGATCATGAATGTGGAAGCACAAAGGCGTGTTCGCTCCCTGATACCAGGGAGAGAGTCAGAGCTCAACAGATTGGTGGGGTGAACAAAAATGTGCACAAAATGCAATGTTTACGCCGCACTTCAGAAGCTTCTAAAAGATGTTCATGTGCAAGCTCTCCCAGTCCACAAAGCAATCCTGGAAGGCAGGCATTTTATCTCCATTTCACAGATGAGGAAGTTGAAGCTCCGAGAGCGTCAGTGAGTTAGTTGCTGAGGGCCACAGAGCTCATGAAAGCAGGGGTGGCCCTGCACCCGGGCCTCTTGACTCCTAGTGGAGTGATCCTGCTGGGACACCTGTGATTGTATAGAAGGTATGTGCTTGGTGCTAGTGGGCAGCATCGTGTAGTGCAGTGTCGGTGGCAGGTGTTCTCTGACACTCTTGCAGGGGGAAATGCTCAGTTGGGCTAGAAGCCCAGTTTCTTCCTCCTGGCAGAGGTGGAGGAGGGGCCTCTATCCGTCCAGATGTGTTGAAAGGGAGAGTGAGTCCATGACTTGGTTAATGATCCCTGCAGCCCACATAACTGGGTTGGGGGGAACAGGTGGCCAAAGCCAGGCTGACCATCCAGGCAGGGGAGCTGGCTGAGTTAGGAGGTACCCGCTGCAGTCCACTCCCTCTTCCCCACATGGAATATCTCATCCCATTGTCCACCTCCCTGCCTTAGCTCAGACCCTCATCAGCACATATCCCAACCCTTACAACTGCCTGTCCACTGGCCTCCTGTCCCCAGCCCCATCCAGTCCCCCACTGCCTCCTTGCTGTTGGCAGAACTGGGTTTATACAGCACAAACCTGCTTGTGTCCTCTCCAGAGAATCTTCCAACCTTCCCCTTACCTCCAGTGCAGGGCCCAAATCCCCAGGCAGACTTCTGTCATGTGGACCCAATTTACCCTTCTAAACTTGACCACAAAACTTCCTTCATGCACCTGTGACCTCACAGGCTTCCCACCCGCCCTTTTTCCTTGCTGTTCCTTTAGCTGGAGAGTCCTCCCCTCAGTCTCCAGCTTTGATCTTCCCCTCTTTTCAGCCCGCAACTCAGTTTTCCTCCTGTGACATTGACCACCTTCTAACTTGTGTTTCTGTGCATTTTATCTCCTGTCTTGGACTTGGAGTACCATGAGATGTATCTTGTTTAGTCCACTGTGGACCCCAGCACAGCACTTACTCATGGAAAGGGCTTAGTGGCCCACCGTGGCCACGGACGTGGCCTGGGGTGGGGGGCGGGCAGAGGGGAATGCTCACAGTGCAGGCTCCAGAGCCAAGCTGTTGCTGGACTCAAATCCTGTCTCTGCCACTTATTAGCTGTATGGCTGTGGGCACGTTGCTGAACATCTGTTTTCTGTTTTTTTCATCTGTCAAATGGGGATAATAGTATCTGCTTCACAAGATTCTTTGAGGATTAAGTGAGGTAACAGACAGAAAGCATTCAGAACAATGCCTGGCACATAGTTAGCATTCAATGAACATTAGGTATTATTTATAATTTAGTTATATCAGTGGGCTAGATGAGATTTTTGTTGTCAACTGAGAATGTCAAGTGGAGAGTGAGAAGTAACATTTATTGAGCACCTGCTGTGTGCCAGGCAGGGTGCTAGGCATTGTCACTTGCTTTTCCTCATTCATTCCTCACAAGGATGCGGGGAGGTGGACAGCAGTCCCATTTTTCATATGAAGAATCCGAGGTTCAGAGATTACGTGATGGGCCTGTGGACACACAGGGAGAAAACCGCAGAGCCGAACCAGATCTGTACACCTCCATGCTCTGTGCTTTCTTTCTGTTTAACTCTGCTGACTTGGGAATCCAGAGGGAGGCCCCTGTGATGTTTTCCTTGGACAGACACACCCTTCCCAGTCACTCTCCACGACTCACCGCTCCAGGGAGAGCAGAGCTGGTGCAGAGGACAAATTGGGGTCCCAGGGGATCAGGAACTTTCCTGAGTCCCTGTGGACACTGCTCCTCCCTTCCTCTCTTTTCTGGCATCTGAGCTGGGACTGCTTTGTGGGCTCAGTCTAGTTGGCTCAAGGCCCATCCCAGATGTCACACATCAGGCCTGGGCTCCCAGGAGGCTACAGGATACCGGCAGGCGCCTCCTCAGGGGCCATCACAGAGGGGCCACTTGCCCAAGCTCCAGATGGGCCAAGAAAACAGGAACCTTTGCCACCTAACCTTTCTGTGCTGGAATCCTGGCGCTGGCACCTCTCAACTGGCGTCAGACGAGCCACTTAAAGGCAAAGGGGCTCGGTTTCCCCAAATGCACAAAGGGGAAGCTAATCCCCCTTCTCCTGGTGCCTATGAGAATCCACTGTGATGATTGGCTAGAAGCACTGGTACCCGGAGGATAGCAGGTGCTCCCCCTGGAGCTCCCAGGACTTCCCCTGAGGGCCTTTCTACTGTGTTTGAGGAGGAGATCTGCCCGGAAGTGCCCCTCACTCCACCCAGGGCATCAACTGCACCCAAGCAGTTCCTCCTCGAGGGAAGGAGCCAGGCTTTTGCCCCCCTTCTCCTTCCCTCATGTCACTCACTCATTGGTTGGGGGCTGCCTAGGTGTGTGGAACCTCTCAGGCTGGCAGCTCCCATTCATCAAGGGGGATTTTCCAGAGACAGGGCAGCTGAGAATCATTAGCCACTGACACAGCAGCAAAGAGGATTTGGGCAGAGCATCCACTGCAGGCCCCTTGCCTTACCCTTCAGGCTGAACACTTAGACCTGTTTCCTTGCCAATGACCTAACTCCCTCAGTGACCTCTCCCCACCTCCCCGCCCCGGGCTGAATCACCTCCATACTCCTCTAGTTGTTTATAAATGCCTCTCCAAAGTTGGTGGACTCCTGCCTTGGACACTGCCCCCAAGGTGGCCATGCTCCTACCTGGCTGCCCTGTGCTGGGATGGAGCCTGCAGTGAAAGCTTTTACAGGGGGAGGAGTGAGGTAGAGGAAACACTGGCAACATTGGGCTTCCTGGGACAACTCCTGCCTCCTAGTGGATGAATTTGAGCCTCCTTCCAGGGTGGTCACTCCTTTGGGCCCTTTCGTTCCCTAGCCCTGGACTCTTCTTTAGGCAGGAGATCCCCTCTGACAGGATCGGTTCAGGTGAGCTCTGGCTAAGTTCCTGCTGCTTCTGAGGCATATACTCTGCCTCGTTTGAGGGGCCACTTTATACAAACTTAAAGGACAAACAGCAAATATTTGTAGACATGTGGCAATCAAAGGGTTAACTCAGTCATATACCAAAAGGTTTTATAAGTCAATCATAAAATATATGAACGCTGCAATAAAAACATTGGTCAAAGGACTTGAACAGGCAATATTACAAAAAGGAGAAATAGAAATAGTCAATATGTATATGCAAAGGTGCTTGACCTCACTAGTAATCAAAGAAATTCAAATTAAAGCAGCAACGAGGAATCATTTTTTCCCCCTCACTTTTCCAATTGGCAAAATTTCCAGTGCGTGCTTGGAGAGATGGCCACCCTCGTGCCCTGTTGATGGGACAGTAGGAGCGTAAGGACGCACATTTCTGGAAGGCATTTAGAAACCCTTGGCAAACCTTAAAAATGTGCATAACCTTAATATCTGCAATTCAGCTTCTTGGAATTTATCCCAAGGAAACACCGGAAGATGTGCCCAAGGGTGTATGTGCAGTGATGTTTATCTCAGCACTTTTAATAATTGCAAAAAAAAAAAAAAAGAAAAAGAAAAGAAAAAGGAAATGACTTAATGACCCAGTGATGGAGAACCGATTACATCAATGTGTTCATTCATATAATGGAATCTTACGCAGCCATTAAAACAGATGACGCACGTCTGTGTCCACTGGCATCAAAAGAACTCCAGGATCCATTAAATTCTTAAAAGTTACAAAATACCATATAGAGCATGCTTTATCTGTGTTGAATTGTGTACCTTTGTTTGTACATGGGCCCAAGAAGGTGTCTGGAAGGTGATCCATCAATTTCTGGGTGCAAGGAATAGTGGGTCCTGTGGTCCGTGTTTTCTTTGGGTCACCAGTGCAGTGTGACCCTCGGAGCTTGCCACTCACCCTCTCTTCTCATTCCAGTGGCGTTGACTCAGCCTACGGTCAGCATGACTGGCTTTGTCCCTTGTATATGCTTTAGGTCAGCTGTCGCCAACTGGTGGTCCATGAGGACTGAAAGGTTGGCGACCGTTGGTTTAAGGAAACCTTTGGAGCAGCGATCACCAGCCGGTGGTCTGCAGACCACTAGTGGTCTGTGAGCTTCGGAAGGCTGACGACCGCTGCTGTAGGGGATTGACCTTGGGGACGCGAACCAATTGTCCTGGAGTTCCTGAGGAAGACCGTGGTGCATAACAGAGCCTCCCAAAATGTATTGGTATAAAATAATCACCACTTTATAACAGATTCTGGTATCGGGAATTTGGAGAGAACCCAACTGGCCCGGCTTATTTCTGCTCTGTGAAGTCTGGGGCCCTACCTGAGGAGCTGTAGATGACATGAACAGCGGGGGTCTATAATCGTCTGGAGAGGTCTTCCCTCACACATCTGACACCCTGGATGACTTGAAAGCCGGGCTTGGCTAGAACCATCAATGGGACCACCTACTGTGGCTCGGCCTGCCAGGTTCCGAGGGGGAGTGTCTTCAAGAGGGAAGAATCTGGAAAGAATGTCAAGAGGTGGAGGCAAAAGCTACAGATCTGCTTCCGACTCCACGCTGGCATCACTTCCGCCACGTTCTATTGTTTACGAATGTCACTAAAGCCATCTCCGATCCAAAGGGAGGGGAATTAGACTCCACCTTTTGATGGGGAAGCACAAGGCCACATTGCTGAAGAGCTTGTGAGATGTGAGATATTGTGGTCTCTATGGCAAAGACAGCCTTCCACAGACTGCCTTCCCTGCTGCACTCAAAGCTCAGAGATCTGAGACCTGGGATAGCCATCACCACCTGGGAACCACAGAGGGGAAACCTGTGCACAGAGCCAGCCTGGCGGAGAGCCAAGGAATGCGGGAGAGCAAGTGTGTGTGTGTGCGTGTGCGTGTGCATGTGTGTGTGTGTCTGTGTGTGTGTGTGTGTGTGTGTGTGTGTGTGTGCGCGAGAGAGAGAGAGAGAGAGAGAGAGAGAGAGAGAGAGAGAGAGAGAGAGATCAGGTCCAGAAGGCATCAATTAAAGCCAGCCCCGCCCCTGATTCCTCAGTCCATGATCCCCGCATGCTTAAGCCAGTTTGAGGTGGGTTTTCTGTCTCCTGTAGAAAAAAAAAATGGTCCCAATCAATACAAGGGGATCTTACAAGAATTTTACTCCATTTTTTATACTTTTCTATATTGCTTGAATTTTCTACAGTGAATTTGTCATATTTTCAGTGTTTTAAAAAATTTAGCCTCTATTTGTGAGTCACCAATGGCACTAACCAAGACTTCAATAACCTCACTTCCGATCCCTTGCCCGCCATTATCTTTTGTTTGCTAGTGTGCAGCACCCACCCTCCCATCCCTCACTAAGTCCTAAGTTTTCTTTAAGCTTTAAGCATCCCCCAGTGATTCCAGTCAACACACAGCTGGTGGGAGGATTCTGGCACAGCATGGGTCCTGGCATCCAGAAGCCCCCAGTCTAGACACGAGACAGAAGTGGGCAGAATCGGTCTGATCAAAGGCTGTTAAGTGCTAGAATGCGCTGTGGGAAGATACAGAGAAAGGGGGAAATTTTTACTAAAATGCAGGTAAAGGGGACACGCCTGGCAGAGGAACCAGCTTGAACAGAGGCCTGGTCGTGTGTGGTTAGCGTGGTACAAAACAAGAGACTGCAAAACAGGAGCATGGCCCTGTCCCGTGCGGCTCAGTGGTTGAGCACCATCCCATGCACTAAGAGGTTTCTGGTTAGATTCCCAGTCAGGGCACATGCCTGGGTTGCAGGCTCGATCCCTAGCAAGGGGCATGCTGGAGGCAGCCAATCAATGTTTCTCTCTACCTCTCCCTTCCTCTCTCTCTAATGTCAATAAAAACCTTTTTAAAAAAAAAAAAAAATAGGGAGCTGATATGGGGTCTTGGGGAGAGACTTAGATGATAGGTTAGAGCCTAAGCTGGGGAAGGCCTTGAATGCCAGGATAAGGAGTTTGGCTTTATTCTGACGATAATGGGGGGCTTTAAACAAGAAGTGTCATGATCAGATTTTGGGATGTGAAGGTAGCTCTGATGATGCTGTAGATCACATGTGTCAAACACAAGGCCTGCGGGCCAAATCCAGCCCGCCAGGCCTTGCAATGTGGCCCGCACCGCGCTGTCATCACTGCACTCCGCTGTCAGTTTATGACATTGTCAGTTTATGACTGTTCAGTAAACCATTCGGCCCGCGATTTAGGCTGGATTTTAGATTTTGGCCCCTTCTCTGATTGAGTTCGACACCCCTACTATAGATAATGGATGGAAGCGGCCTGAGACCAGGTAAGCAGCTAGTGGAACAGTCAGTAAAAAGGGCCTAAATCACCTAGCATCATCCTCACGGCTACTCCGTCCGAGGCCCACTGAGAGCAAGCGTTCCTTGCTGCCTGTGCCCCGGGCCTGCACTTGGAGAGAGAAGGTCATTCTGGTGTTCTCCAGAGCCATACTCTGACCTTGTCCTGCCAGAGCCCTGTCCATCCCGTTTCCCGACTGTACCCCGATCCTGGCTCTAGTAGGGTGTGTGTGAGATGCAGGGGTGTCTATGTCTACTCTCATTCAATCTTCCTGACTGAAGAATACCCAGGTTTGAAGTCTCTTCAGGTAGTAACAAGTAAAAATAATAACAAAGACTAGAACAACCATCATGTACTATAAGACAGTATAAACCCTTGGCATGGATTATACCATGTAATGCTCTCAGCAACCCTGGGAGGCTAATTCCGTTGCTGTGTCCACTTCACAGATGGGAAAACTGAGTCTCCCAATCATTCATGCAACAGCAGCTCACTCTGAGGCTCCCACACAGGTCTGGCCTCCAGTAGGGCATTACCTGAGGATTCCACCTCCAGCATCTGTGAAGTCCTTGGTCTTCACAGCTGGAATGCAGTGGCCCACTTGCTACTGCTGTTCATCTGTCCAAGCCCAAGGATATCCCCTCCTCCAGATATCCCCCAACCACCTCAGCCCCATCACCACTCCCAGCCTGGGCAGGTTTCCTATTTCCTGACTCAGAATCCACCTTGTAATGCTTTGCTCGTCTGTATGAGGGGGAAGTGTCCCAAAGATGAGTGGCCACGCCCTGTGGTCCCATTGCCAGCAACACGTGATCAGCTATGGAAGTGAGGGGTAGGAGGCTGCCCGCTTTCCCACCTGCGGTGGGGCCTTCTGCCTCTCAGACTCCCCCGAAACCTGCCCCACCCCTGCATGGAGGACTTGAGGAGGCCTGTCCCAACGTGTGTGCCCCCCATCATCGCTGCCACTCCCCCACCCTCTGCCTTCTCTCTTCCCAGTAAGGAGCCAGTTTCAGCATGATCAAAGGCTGCTGATCATCTCCAAACGAAGAGAGGCTGGTATTAGCCCAGACTCACAGACCAGGGTGCCTGACCCATGCCCAGCCTGGGAAAAATGAGAAAGAGGGGGAGAGCTGGAGGCAGACGCAGAACAGAGGGGGCAGAGGGCCATCTTAGGAGCCTCCTTCGAGCAGGCAATGCTCAGAGGGGGGGGGGAGAAGTCAGTGCAGCCTTCAGCAGACAAAATGGGGCCGTTGTGTGTGGCGGCCGGTGATACTTAAATGCAATAGCTGATCTAATCACCACTCTTGCTCTCTGGGAAGCTTTTTGCTGCATTTTAGAAAAGTGTTGCCTTTCTCTCTTTTGTGGCTAGAGCTGCTATTTAAGAAAGAAAAAAAAATCAATATGCCTTCTATGGCTTTCAGCCCCCCCCCCCCCGCCCCCTTCCAAAGGTGTTTCTTTGGGGAAGAGGAAGAGGAGGGGTCGAGGAGCGTTTTTGTCATTCATAAGCCCTGGTGACAAATCCTTGACATCATTCGCGGTTCCTATCGATCAGCTCCATCCGAGGCACCAGAGGACAAATAGAAATCATTTGTCTGTCTTGGCTCCCAAACAGCCCGAGACAAAGGGCTCCACCGGCAATCAGCAGCTGGAGGTATTAGCAGCAGGTCAAGTTCGGAGGTCAGAGGTCAAACAGGTTGTCATCAGTTTCTCACAGCTATCAGAGCAAGGGCAGGGGAGGGGCCGAGTAAAACCCACTAACAACACAGCTGGTTCTTATTAGCCAAATCCTGCCTCCCTGTAAAGAGAGAGAGAGAGAGGCCAGTCGGGCCCACCCCCACCCCAGGGACACCCCGGGGTGCTGGGTTTCATGTGATGGCAGCAGGGCTGGGGATGCTGAGGGGCTGAGGAAGAAAAGAAGCAAGATCTGCACCCTGCCCCCCACTATCCATCCTTCACTCTTCCAGGGGGAAGTCCTGAGTGCTCTGTCCTGGTCCCTGAAAGAGAGCCGGAGGGAGACCTTGGAGATTTGGAGCAAGCAAGTTAATCCTGCAAAATTGGACGTGGCTTAGATGGCCTGGGAAACAGGGGTTGCAGTCAGGGGAGAGTGGAGTCATTCTAAGTCCCTGATTACACACCACCTGTTTTGGTTACTTCTCTGACCCTTGGGAGGAGGAAACCCAACTCTTAGGGCAATTAATCTCCTGCAGAAAGATATGAAAACATGAGGGTGGCAAATCCAGCCCCAGGGAGTGGCACACAGAGGAGGTGCCTCGGGAATGCAGGAGAGGCATGACAAATGGGATGGCAGCTAACAGCTCCTCTCGCTGAGCACTTAGCTCCAAGGCTCTGGGCCTACTGCAGGGTGACCTCACTTTAGTATCAAGAGAGCCCTGTGAGCCCGGCTGGTGTGGCTCGGTTAGTTGAGCACTGTCCCGTGCATCAAGAGGTCAGCAGTTCAATTCCTGGTCAGGGCACACGCCCAGGTTGCAGGCTTGATCCCCCAGTAGGCACGAGGTGTGTAGGAGGCAGCCATTGGATGTTTCTGTCTCTCTCCTCTGCCTTCCTGTCTCTCCAGCATCAGTAAAAACACAATTTAGAAAATAGCCCTTTGAGGGCGGTTGTTTCCATTTTATATATGGGGATGGGGGCCGCAGAGAGATTGTATCACCAGTATCACTGAAGCCACAGGGGACCCCAGCACATAGCTGAGAAGTGTATGTCCATGTAACACAGAAAGAGGTACCTTGGATGGGATTCATTCCTCAGTGAAGTAAGCCACTTGATGGGAACATGGTGAGAATTCTGGGTGCCTGGTCTGACCAGTTGCTCCACTGGCATGGCCCCAAACACCCCAGGTCTATATTGTCTTATGAGAATGAAAAGTCCCAGAACTGAAACTGTCCATTCCAATGAGGACCCCCCCACTCAGAGAGAGGAAGGTGACTCAAGAGCGTGGTGCTGGCCCACCTGAACCCTCACTGGCCCAGGCTTCCTGCAGGGCTTGACCACAGGTGGTAAATCTAGCTTTCAGAAGCCTCCGAATCAGGTAGTAAGAACGATGGTTTCTCTTTGGTACCACAGAGGCACAGAGAGGCAGTACTGGGCGGGCTTAGTGCATGTCAGAGGGCTGTCACTGAGAGCTCCCCGCTGGAACAGGGGCCTGCTCGGGTCCAAGAGCGCCAGGGGACATAGGGACACACTCTAATCCAGGTGGTTAGGGAATTCTCTGATGCACCTGTTACTCAATCCAGCTCTCGAAGGGACCTTTAAACTTGGGGTGTTAAACACACAATGCAACATACAGATGATGTATCATAGAATTATAAACCCGCCCAGCCTATATAATTTTACTAGCTAATGTCACTCCAATAAATTCAATGAAAAAGTTTATAAAAAGCCAGACACAAAAGGACAACAAAAATAATAAATAAAAATAAGGGAACTAAGACGTGGGAGAAAAAGAAAGGCAACAGGGTAGTAGGGTTGGGTGGATTGCCATGTTTGGAAAAAGCCCCCAGTGATCCCTGAGTAAAGATCCTTCTGGAGCAGGAGCCCTTATTGCACAGGAACTAAGGGCTGCCACTATAAAAGGGTAACACGAGGGAGCTAAATACACATATACATGTGCATGCAGAATGGGTGCACATAGAACTAAATACACACACGTGCATGCAAAGTGGGTGAAATCTGAGTAGGGTCAGTGGATTGCACCAGTGTCAGTGTGCTGATCATGATCATTATGCAAGATTCTGGCATCGAGGGAAACTGGATAAGGGTATATAAGATCTTTCGGTACTCTTCCAACCGCACGTAGTCTATAGTTATCTCAAAAGGAAGGAAGGTATAAAAAGGGAGCAAATAATGAAGCATTCTGTTCCCTTGACAGAGTTCTGTTCTCAGCTGCTTGACATAGGAGAGAAAAGCACAGGCAGGAAAGGAGTAAGCCCTTGAACTGTGAGCTCTCTAGGTATAGAAGGCAGTAAGAATGACCCACGTTAGCTATCCCATTTTTTTTTTTTTTTTTTTGAGGGGAAACACTGAGACTCAGCCTGGAGCAGTCAGTCGTTGGCCTGAGGGGATAGTGGCTGGGCTGGCTTCTCCATCCTCATGGGCTGACTCTGAAGCCTGGGCTCGCTCCTCCACATCACCCAATTGTTTCTGCTTCCAGAGACCCAGGAAGTATGCTCTCCCAAGGTAGACTTAACCCAGGAATGTGTCAGTTCCATCAAGCATTCACTGAAGCACTTTGCCATCAAGAGTGTGGAGTTAAAACAAAGGAAGGGAATAAAACACAGCCCCTGGCCTCGGGTGTCTGAGTCTGTGGTTGTGCACAGGAGACCAGCACACCCAGGGATGAGTTGGACTTTCATAGACAGGACACGGGGTCAGAGAAGGGGAGACCTGTGGGGACTGGGCAGATAGGGAGGGCCTCTTGGAAAGGGATGGGTTAGTCTTTTCCCAATCTTTTTTTTTTTTTTTTTTTAATATATTTTATTGATTTTTTTACAGAGAGGAAGGGAGAGAGATAGAGAGCTAGAAACATCGATGAGAGAGAAACATTAATCAGCTGCCTCCTGCACACTCCCTACCGGGGATGTGCCCGTAACCAATGTACATGACCTTGACCAGAATCGAACCTGGGACTCTTCAGTTCGCAGGCCGACGCTCTATCCACTGAGCCAAACCGGTTTCGGCCCAATTTTTTTTTTTATTGTGGTAAACATACGTAATGGAAAATTGACTGTGTTAATAATTGTTAAGTGTGCAGTTCAGTGGTATTAAGTATATTTATGTTGTGCAACTCCCAATCATCAATCTTCTTCTCCAGGGCACTTTTCTCTGTACCTATTAAACAATAACTGCTCAATCCCCTGTTCTCCCAGCCCCTGGCAACCACCAGTCTACTTTCCATAGCTCTGCTTTTTACTACTTCAAGTACTTGATATAAGTGGAGTTACACAGTGTTTGTCTTTCTGAGACTGGCTTTTTTTCACTTAGCACAATGTCCTCAAGGTTCATCCATGTTGGAGCATGTGTCAGACTTCTAGTCCTTTTTAAGGCTGAATAATATTCCATTGTATGGAATACAACATTTTGTTTATCCACTCACCTGTTGGTGGACATTTGGGTTGCTTCCATGTCTTAGCTGTTGGAATAGTGTTGCTATGAGTTTGGGTGTGCAAATATTTCTTGAGATGCTGCTTTTAATTTGTTTGAATCTATACCTAAAAGTGGAACTGCTGGATCATGTAGTAATTCTATTTTTAATTTTTTGAGGGAAGGGAGCAGCTATTTCTTAAAGGTATTTCTTTGTCTTTTAATAAGGAGGTTTTTCTCATTTACATCTTTTTCTGTATTTAACTAATGTGATCTTCTTGATAGATACAAGGGGAATTTTTTTTTCCCCCAAAAAAACAAATGCCTCTTGGTTTTAGCTCCTGGTTAATTTTTATCCTTCCAGAGATTCTGATCTTCTCACCTTGACTGCCTCTTTTACCATTCTCCCCTAATGCTTTGGAAGAATTTTTTTATTCTCTTACTAGTTCACTTTAAATTTTTGTTTAAAAAAGTATTTAACTTGTAATGATTTGATATTTTATTATAAGATCCTTAAACTAGAGAGACCGTGAAGAATGATATAACCAACATCTATGTTCCCCCCACCCCTCATTAGTGTGCCAGTTATCAATGTATTGCCTCTCAGGTCCCAGTCCACCCGTGTTGTCCTGCTTTGTGCTACTGGAGCTGGACCCTGTAAACACTTCTTTATCAGCTGACTCAATGTTAGGTTTTGTGAGTAGGGGGCGCTAGAGTACTACAAGGCATAGCAGAGGAAGGGGTCCTCTCTTCCTTGTTCCTGTGCAATTCTTGCTCCCCTGGAGCATATGAGAGACCTACTGGTGCTCACCCTCCAGTGAGTCACACTGGCAGCCCTGCGGGCAGCTTCCTGACTGCCAGCTGTGGGCCAGCTGTGGCTGAAGTACCTCCCTAAGGTCCATAGCCACATCCTCTCTCCAGCCTGACTCTCAGGCTGGATTGAGGGGCCCTCTTCCAACGGTGTTCCTTCCTTGGATACTCCTCTCAGCCCTAGATATAGTAGCTGCTCTCCATGTTTGCTACTCTTGTGTCCTTCAGCAGGCTTCTTTACCCCTTTCAGTGATTAAACCATCCTTTGCTAGTTAATAGTTTTTTATATATTAAAATTGCCCTGTTATTTTCTCACTCCTGATTGGACCTTGACTGATACAGTTAGTAAAGTTAATAGTTTGTCCTCTTTGCTGCTTTTAAGTAAATAGCATTATAGGTTTAAAGTCTTCTTGAACTGCCATTTCCAGGTCTATAAAAGGAAGCCATTATTCTGAGTTTGGAGTGAATTCTTTCTTTTTTTAATTAATTAATTAATTAATTAATTAATTTTTTATTTTTTATTTTAAATTTTTTAATTAAATTATTATCTGTGTACATATTTTAACATTGCCCCCCCCTCACATACATACCCCCCTCCCCAGAGTTTTGTGTCCATTGGTTGTACTTATATGCATGTATACAAGTCCTTCGGTTGATCTCTTATCTCCCTGAATTCTTTCATTAAAAAAACTTTTATGTCCATTCATATGTATCTATTAATGTATGCTATTTTTACATTTGATAATATAGAAAGACTGTACTTTTCATATCATTGTGAATCTTGTTTCTATTCACCCAACATTACATTAGTTAAGTCAATATGTATAAATCTAATTCATCCTTTTTAAGCTGTTACATAATATCCCATTATATAAACACATCATATGTCATTAATTTTCCTATAGATAGTTTAGATTGTTTCCAGTATGTGGCAACTTGTAAACAATAGTACATATATCTATGTGTAGACATGACAGAGTTTCTTCAGGGAATATACGTAGAAATTGAATGTTCTGATTAGGTCATAGAGTGTATACATTCTAAAATGTTATTGGATGCTACTTATTTGCTCTCCGAGTGGCAATATTTACATTTCCAATTGCTACGTATAACAGTATCGTTTTCCTCAGGTCCTCACCAATGTCTTCTATTGTTCAACTTCTTAATTTTTCCCAATCCGATGGGTGAACACAGTTTCTCATTTTTCTTTTTATGGCTTTAAAGACCATTTAAATATTCCCTACTGTAAATTGTCTGTTCCTATTGTTTCTCACTTTTCTGTTGGGTTGTCTTTTTCTTACAGATTATAGGAATTTTTTTTATCATTCTGATAGATACATTATATATTGCAAATATCTCCCAGTAAATTGCCTGCCTTTAAATCTTGCTTATGGCATATTTTGCCGTAGACAAAATGCAGTTTCAATAAAGTTAAATAAATCTACTTTTTATGTTTTAGGTTATTCTTTCTTGTTTGAGAAATCTTTCTCTATCCGAGGCTATGAAAAAAATATTTCCCCCTAATTGTTTTTCATGCTTAGGCCACTAAAGTGTCTACAACTTATTTCTGTGAGTTGGTCACAGCTGTATTATTCAACAGCCTTTCTTTCCGCCGGGGATTGGCAGTGATACCTTGAATGTGTCCAATGTCCCCATATATGAATGTGTTCCTCGGCTCTCTGTTCTATTTTATTGGCTTACTTATCTACACCTGTATTAATTAGGATAAAAAACAACAACAAGGTGCTGTAACAGCATGCCAACAATCATGTGACTTAAGGAACAAAGTTTGTGTTTTTGCACATAATAGTCCAAGGTGAGCTCTGCTCTGTGGAGCCACTCAGCAGTCCACGTTCCTCCCAGCTTGTGGACAAATCATTCCCCGTGGAAATCTGGGTCGTGGCCACATTTGGGTTCCAGTCTGAGGAAGGAAACAGGAAGAGCATGGAGAAAACACGCCGACTGTTTTAAGCATTACAGCCCACAAAGAGGGACATAGCACTTCAGTTCGTCCTCCATTGGTGGCTCATAGCCTCGGCTCCCTGCAAAGAGGACTGGGAAATACAGTGCCCAGCCAGGTAGCTGTGTGCCTAACTACCCTTCTACTGCCATGCAAAAAGGGAACACTGGATTTTGGTGGGCAGCTAGCTGCTCCTCACAAACCTTGGCTACTGTCACACTACTTGAACGACTAGCCTCACTTGTTAGCAAATGGCTACCACGTAATATTGGCAAATGGCTACATGACTCCAGTGTCTTATCCTTACACGCCGTTAATTAGTTATCTATTGCTGCATTATAGATTGCCCCCAAAAACTTCGTGGCTTAAACAATAGACTTCCCAGTGAAGATGGCAGATCAGAAGGCTGACACCATGGAGCCTTTGAACTAACCAATTCTGTCTCAGCACATCTTATTATAGAGAGAATAAATCCCCTTGTAGTTGAAGCTGATTTAAGCTGGGTTTTTCTGTTGCTTAATAACTGAAAAGTAACCTACCTGATACATGTTTTTAGATACATGCTATCTCAGTCAGTCACGGTGAATTAAATTATGCTACATCAATAACCAGCAAAATCCCAGTCGTTTAAAAGGGAAAGGCTTATTTCTCTCTTGTACTCCTTTCTGGCCCATCACAGGTTGGCTAGGAGCTCTGCCCTATGCCATGTTCACTCAAGGCCACCAGCTAATGGAGCAGCTGATAGTGGAAATGTTGGTGGTTGCCATGGCAGAAATAGAGCACAGGGTGGTCTTGCTCCAGTAACTAAAAGTTCCTGGAAGCTATACTGATCTCTTCATCTCATTGGCCCCATGTAACCAGTAGGGACCAGGAAGTGCCATCCTACCAGTGCCAAAACACCCGACATACCTGGTGAATAGCACCAATGACTATGACACATGCCTTTAGTTTATAAATTTCCCTCGAAATACTGCTTTAACTGCTCCTTACAAATAAACTTTACTCAGATGTCCTTGGTTTTTTTTCCCCCCTGAATATCCATCCTATTCCAGTTCCCATCCAAGATACCACATTACAGTTATCATCCATCTCCTTAAGGCCCTATTTGGCTATGACAGTTTCTCCGGCTTTCCTTGATTTTCATGACCTTGACCGTTTTAAGAAGTATTTGTCAGGTATTCTGTAGAATGTTCCTCAACTGGGATTTGTCTGATGTTTCGCTCACAATTAGACTGGGATTATTGATGGGGAGACCACAGAGGTAAAGTAGCATTCTCATCACATCATTCCACATAGTATCAACGTAACTCATCGCTGTTGGTGCCGACCTTGATCACCCGACTGAGGTTGTGCTTGTCTGACTCCTCTTGTCTCTCTTCCCATACTGTTCTTTTTTGAAAGAACCATTATGCACAGGGAAGTTATCTACAGTTCCTCAGGGAAGGAACTCTTCATAAACTATTTGGAATTCTTCTGCACAGGAGATTTGTCTGTCCTTCCTATTGTTTTCCCAACCATTTATTCTGATCAGTATGGGCTCCTGGATATTTGTTTACTTTGGGTTGTAATTCAGTATACATCATTTTTTTTTTTTTCTCAGATTGTCCCAGTGTGGGCCAACTGGGAGCTGTGAGACATCCTTTCCCCGCCCCCCACTCCCCCACATCCAATACGAATCATTTCATATTTGAGCCCTTTCTTACTTTCTGGCACTACGCCTGCCCCAGCCCTAGAATCAGTCATTTCTTCAAGGAACCTGGGTTCCTTTTATGGAAGAATGGTATTCGAAACCAAGACCTGGGTGCCAGATGTCATTGTTGTCACCAGGGCCATTCTTTCTTTCTTTTTAAAAAAATATATTTTATTGATTTTTCACAGAGAGGAAGAGAGAGGGATAGAGAGTTAGAAACATTGATGAGAGAGAATCATCGACCAGCTGCCTCCTGCACACCCCTTACTGGGGATGTGCCCGCAACCAAGGCATATGCCCCCGACTGGAATTGAACCCGGGACCTTTCAGTCCGCAGACCGACACTCTACCAGTAAGCCAAACCGGTGCCGGCCAGAGCCATTCTTTCTAGGTCCTCTTGGCTGGCAAGGCAAGAACATATATGTGTGTATACTAACCCAGGTAGCACACATATCTACATAAAACTCTGTGTGTAGCCACCTGTATTTATATAGTACTGCACATAAGTTCATTCTGATGTCTCCACTATGGCTCATTCTAGCCTTGACCCCTGGCTTACCTATAACCTTCCACCACACCAATAAGAAGCCTGGCTTCTATCCATTTACTTCAATGTTCAATTCTGTTATACATACACAGAGGTTCAGAATTGTTAACCTTTTGCTATCATTTAATTCTAACTGTTTAATTAATATTCATTGATTTGCTCTTTAACCATGAATTGTTTTGAGGTTTGGTTTTTAGTTTCAAAACAAAGGTCTTATTAGATCTCTTCCTCCGGTTGATTTCTATTTTCCTTACATTGTGGTCTGAAAACATGTCCTGTATAATGTTGGTTCTCTGGTATGCTTTGAGACTTCCTCTGTGATTTAATGCAGGCTCAATTTTGGTAACAGTAACATGTGATTGCAAAAAAAAAAAAAAAAAAGTAAATTTTGGCACATCTACTCTGTGCCATTAAAAACGTCATTATGAAAATGTAGAAAGTATACAAACGTTTGAGATAATGTGAAATGAAATAAAAAGGACACTAAACCCGTGCAGCGTTGGCAGCAATGCAAACCACTCGGGCATAAAAACAAAGACGGGAGGAGGATAAGCAAAAATGAAATAAGTATCTATGCAGCGTGGTGGGATTCTAGGTAAATTTTTTCTCTTCTCAATTTCTATTTAATGTTGTTTCATTGTTTCTGTACTTTGTAAAACTTTCAAAAAGGTGTCCCAGAAAACGTTGGTTTGATAAGTTAACAAAGGAACACAAGTATTTTTTTCTTTATTTTTTTAAATAAATCTTTATTGTTCATATTATTACAAATGTTCCTCTTTTTTATTTTCCCTCCATTGCTCCCCTCCACCAGGTTCCCACCCCACCCTCTGCCCTTTCCCCACCCCATTGTCCTCATTCATAGGTGCACAGTTTATGTTCAGTCTCTTCCCGCACCCCCCCACTCCCCTTTTCCCCGAGAATCGTCAGTCCACTCCCCTTCCATACCTCTGATTCTATTATATTCACCAGTTTATATTATTCTTCAGATTTTTTAATTCCCTTGGTTTTTAGATTCACTTGTTGATAGTTACGTATTTGTTGTTCATAATTTTTATCTTTATTTTCTTCCTCTTCCTAAAGAACCCCCTTCAGCAATTCATATAATTCTGGTTTAGCGGTGACGAACTCCTTTAGCTTTTTTGTATTTTATTTGTGAAGCTCTTTAACTGGCCTTCGATTCTGAGTGATAGCTTTGCTGGGGAGAGTGATTAATTCTACAGACATTTTTGGAGCCCTTGCTATGTGTTGGCCGCGTCAAGGTCGCCTTCTTCAGAGACTCTTAGGTTGAGAAGGGCAGGCCAAGCACAAGTAATCCCTAGACAAGGCAGGTAGCGAGAGGTCCCGCAGAGCCCCAGGCCTGATGCAGCGGGAAGACAGGACGGGGAGGCGCTGATTTAGATCCAGCAGGGAGGAGGGGGTATGCAGCATCCTTGTGGGTGGACACAGGCAACGGGAAGACCCTGAATAGTAACAAAACTTGGTGTTTGTGTAAGACTTTATAACTTACAGACTCTCCCAGCGTACACACACAATCTCATTGCTATTTACCTATCTCTGTGCTGTTTACCCTGTGAGGTAGATAGTACTATTTTTATACCATTTTTTACAGAGTTGGAAACTGAGGTTCAGAGAGCGGGAAGCAACATGTCCAAGGTTGCACAACCAGAAAGTGACAGAGTGAGGACTCAGACCCTGGTGTCCTAGCTCCACGTAGAGGCCCCTTCAGGTAAACCCCTCTTAGGAAAGAACTCCTTTGCCATGCGCTCAGAAAGAGCCACAAAAATGGCACAGCAGCCCTAGCCGGCTTGGCTCAGTGGATAGACATCGGCCATCAGCGGTCGCCAACCTTTCGGACCTCACGGACCACCAGTGATCCGCGGACCCCTGGTTGGTGACCGCTGGACTAAAGGATCCTGAGTTCAATTCCGGTCAAGGGCACATGCCCAGGTTGTGGGCTCGATTCCCAGTAGGGACGTGCAGGAGGCAGCTGATCGATGATTCTCTCATCATTGACATTTCCTTTCTCTCGGAAATCAATAAATATGTATTTTTTTTTTTTAAAAAATGGCTCAGCAAGGCTGCCCAACTCAGCAAAAAGGAATATTATCAAATGTCCTCTCAAGGAGGAGCTGCTGTGAAAAGAGAAATTGAGGACCAGCTGCCGTTCTGGTCCAATTGAGAAGAAAAAAAACAAAACAGTGTAGACATGTTGGTATATCAATACCATTAAAATGATTATTTAAAAGACCATTTAAAAAAAGATCATAAGCCTTGAAAAATGAAAAAGTTGCCCAGAAGAAGAGCACTCTAAGCTGGAGCCTTGGAGGCATTGAAAGCTGGTGGGGTGGCCGGGAGCAGGCGGGGTGTGGTAGGGCTGTGGTAGGTAGGGGCCAGTGTACAAATAAAGTAGAAATGAATACAGGTGAATAATAACCAAATTGTGTTACAAGCACCAATGATCCCTCCAGACCCCCTCCCTCCCCTGGTGCAGCATAGACTTCACCCTGACCGGATCTGAAGTCTGAGAAACTGGCCTCGGCCCCAGTTCCCGGGTGGGTGATCCTATCAAGAAGCAGAGTCCAAGGGAGACCATGGCTGGAAGGCTGCCTCACCCCAAGTGTGCACAACCGCCCCTGCCCAGCTTCTGTCCTTGGGGGCTCCGGGTGGAGGGCCGCCATAGTGCTGTCAGCGCCAGCAGCAGTTTGCAGTGCGTAGATGCCTGGGTGTGAATCTGGCCACTCTGTTAGCTGTCCCTGGGCCAGCTGCCACTCTGGGTGCCTCTGTGTTTGCATCCGAGAAAATGGAGGCAACCCCCCCCCCCCCCCCCCGAGATGCACCTCAGGGGGCGGAGCCGGGCTTGGGGGAGGAGGGGGTAGGCTTTAAATAGGAGAATAACTCACTTTAAACACTTGGCTTTGAGCTTGGCCCGGATAAGTGCAGCCAGTTTCTGCTGCACCGCCGCCGAGGCGGGTAAATGATAACCAGGACGGTGGTCTGTAGCCTCTGGGGAGGGGCCTTTGTGTGTGTGTGTGTGATGAGGGGTGCGGGGGCTCCCTCCCTCCCCGCAGCCTCACCCTCTGGCCTGGCCAAGGGCAGTGCCAAGGGCAGCTGCTGAGGGAGCAGCTGCCTGGCAAGCACCACCCCCACCCCGTCCTCTCACGGATCCTTCTGAGCATTCAACTTCATTTCCACTTCAATTTTATCAGCGGGGGCCGGGGCTGTGCGGGAGACGGAGGCCTCGCTGACGTGAATTAGCCCCGAGATTGCCCGATATGCTCTGGGCCCCGGCGCCTGTGCCAGCCGCCCTGCCTCTTCTTTGTGTCGCTGGTCTCTCTGGTCCTCGCAGCTCCATCCGGGCTGCGCTGCCCAGGGCTCGGGGGCTCCTCTGCACGTGGCCACGTTTACCAGCCCGAGGCTGGCTGTGCAGGGCTCCCAGCCCTCAGGGCCAGGCAAGGTCCCCGGGGGGGGGGGGGGGGGGGGGGGGGGCCTGGCTGCTCCTCCTCCCCCAGCCCCTCTCACTTCCAGGTCGGGATGTCCAAATGGGGAACCTGTCCCTGCGTGATGCTTTGTAAACGCCACCCCATGTAACCTTCCCAAGAAACCGGAGAAAGGAGATTGACAAAGGGGAACTGAGGCTCGGAGAGGCCGAGACACTCCCCCAGGGTCACACTGTGTGTTAGCGGTCTGGCCGGGACTTGGACTCGAATCTGTTCACTCCAGAGCCCTGGTGAGGGGGAGGGGGCGGTCTGGCATGCGTGCACACCAGTATGTTCTTCTTTTCCTACTGTGTACGTTGGGAGAATGACTTATTCCCTAGATTTATCACAAAGGAGGAGGCCGTGTAAGGCGGGAGTAAGGGAGGTGCTCAGAGTTTCCAAGGAGGGGAGGGGAATGGCTTCCTGCCCCCAGGGGGCCCCACCGGGACACCCCCTCCAGGACGGGATCTCCCGGCCCCTCGCCAGATCCCGGAAGAAGGGGGTCTAGCCCAGCCCAGCTCCCCACCTGTTTCCGGGGTGCTGTCGGGGAGAATTTATGTCCCTCTCAGGTTTGGGAACCGATCCCACACTAAAAAGAAAGGAGAGAGAGAGAGAGAAAGAGAGAGAGAGAGAGAGAGAGAGAGAGAGAGAGAGAGAGAGAGAGAAATTATTTTAATTTTTTTTTAGGTCCAGAAATGAAGCAGAAGTGAGTAAATTTTAATGAAACGGTGCAAAAATGACATCATTTACTCAGAAATCATTAATTTGTCAGCATTAATATTTCAGCTACAACATTGCCTGTCATTTTGTGCCTGCAATGACTGATAAATCTATAAAAGCGTGCTGCTAATTTACTGAATATTTATGTGCAGTGTCATTTGCAGAGTAAGAATGGAATTTATTTCGTGCCGAGTTCTGCGGGAGAACATTCCCCACAAACCGTCCCCCTGGTGGGTGGGGGAGGGCAGGGGGAGACTCCAAACTTCCTGGAAAACTGGTGGCAGGACAAAGACAAAGGGGGCCCCGGGCTCAGTGACCCAGGAGGGGACCGCCTCACGTGTGCTCTGCTGGTGCAAAGGCACTTGGGAAAGCCCTTCTCACCCCGTCTCGGCAAACCCAGGTCATCCCCCTCCTCCCCAGTCCTCCTCAGGGTGTCTGCTCTCGGGAGGCACCTGGATGCCGCTGCCCCTGCCGCTCAGTGGGTGTGGCGCGGGCCCTGTGCAGAGGGGCTGGCTGGCAGGTGGGCTCCGGGTCCCAGGCCGGCGATCAGAGAAGAGGTTCAGTGCTGAAGAGGGGGTCAGAGAGGAGGTTCAGTGCTGTATCTGGGAGCCAGGCAGCCTGAATTCCCAATCCAGCGCTGTGAATGGTCTTCGGAACCTGGGTCTCAGTGTCCTCACCTGGAACATGGGCACGCCACTCACTCGTCCTCGTTCCTAGCGGCTGAGGATGGGCTGGGCTAACGCGTGTGAAGGTAGAGCAGAGGCCTCCGGAAACAGCATCTGCAGCCCTTTCTGCAGGAATCGGTGCCACAGTTTCTTGCTGCTCCTGGAGTGTCCCTTTCCTGGGGCTGCATCCCCAGGTGGGAGGAGGGGGTTCGGAGACCCCCCTCCACATTCCTGAGAGGAGTGTGAGCCCTGGACCAGGCTCCTTGCTCCCCTGCTTGGGTCAACTTCCCAGCATCCTCTCTCTCCGCTCTGCTCATTGCCATGCGCTCGAGGGGCCGGAGTCCTGGGGAATCTTTCCGGAAGCAGCTTCCCGGAGCACCAGCTGGCGTCTCCCGGACCAGGGCGGGGGTGGGGGAATGATGCCCGTCCTGAGAAATGCCTCCATTTTACAGAGGGCAGAGTCGAGGCTCTGAGAAGGCGCCGGAGCCTGCGGACCCCTCGCCCTCACGTCCCCGTCCCCCATCCCAACGAGAGCACAAATCACAAGCCTTCAAGCCTTGTACCATTTTGCTCAATTTCCTGCCTGAATGGCACGGGGCCTGACCCTCTGCAGGTGCTCAGGAAATGCTCGTGGAATCAATACGGAGCAGCTAAATCTCCCATCTTCGGCGAGCTCTTTGTCTCCTCCCCTCCCCCGCTCCCCGCGCTCCATCAGGGACCGATTCCAGGGGCCTCCTCCTCTGCAATGCCTCTCAGATGGCTCCTCTTTCCTCTGTCACTGCCCCTGCCCCCGGGGAGTCCTCTTTATGCTTACCTGGACCGCGGCGATAGTCCGCTCGTGGGTCTCCCTGCCTCCACTTCCCCCTCAGCACACAGCTTCCTGACTCCACTCCCCGTGTCCAGGACCTGCCAGGGAAATGGCATCAGGGAGCCCTTCCAGGTCATCACGTCCTGCCCCTCTCCATTGCTCTTGGACAACGCCCCCCTCACCCCCCCGCCACACACACACTATTTCACAGACATGCCCATGCTTTCCAGTCTCCAAGCCTTTGTTGTCCCTTTCGCTAGATATCCCTCCATTCCTCTCAGCCAAACCCAATCTGTCCCCCAAGGACCATCGCAACCACTCCAGAAAGCTTCCCGTTCCCCTCGGAGCGAGGGGCCCCCGTCGTGCGAATTCAGGGGAGAACCCTGGGCAGGTGGGCAGGGACCCTGGGCTCTCGTTCTCACAGCCTGGCACCGCTCTGTCTAAGAGACGGGGTGGTCCGGGTCTCTCCGGTCCAGACCGAGTCGGTCGTGTTTGAGACTGCCTCCTGGCACCACGCACAGGGCCAGGCTTACATCGTTGCTCCGTCAGTGCTCCCTGAGTGGCCTCCAGGTCAGGGTTCCGAGGGTCTGTGACTCCGTCTTGTGCAGGCAGACCTCTGGGGCCCACGGAGGGGCAGGCAGAGGGGATGCTGAGGCACGGGTACTGGAGAGCAGCGCCCTTGCACATAAATGGTGTTATTTACTCTCGAAGCTGCCCTGCGAGCTGGGCTCGGCTGACCCCGTTTCACAGACGAGGAAGGTGACACTCGAGGGTTAAGTGACCTGCCGGGCCTCGCACCCAGGCCCTGGGCTCCAAATCCAGCGCCTCCCTGCTCTGCCCAAATGCGTCCCTGCGCTCTCAGAACCAGCCCCGAATCCTCCGTGGCCTGCGAGGCCCTGCAGGCCCAGGCCCGGGGCCTCTCCAGGCTGCCTCTCCCCCCGCGGGAGAGCCCACTGCTCCTTCAACACTCTGCACCCGGTCCCACCTCTGGGCCTGTGCCCTTGCTGTTCCCTCTGCCTGGAAAGTCCATCCTTGTCAAAAATGACACCTGCTCGGAGCAACCCTCCTTGCCCACCCAAAGCAAGACACGTGTTTCGTTTCCCCCTTGCTCCGCCTGAGGCGTCTGCCAGGCCTGTGCCCTCTCATCACCTGTGTCTTCCTGAGGGCGGGGCCTCGCTGCCCTGCTCATCCCTGTGGCCAGCACCTCGCCAGGAGTGGCTGCTGTGAGATGGGTCTGTGCTTTGCGGCTCTGGGGCAGGTGCAGGGATTGGGAGGGTGCAGGGGGTGGGCAGGGATGCAGTCGGTTGGGGACCCAGGAATAGAAGGTGCAGCCTGCTCCCAGAAGCTGGATCCAAGAGAGGCTGAAGCTGGGAGGTGCTGCCCCCTCCCACCCCCCACTTGGCCCCCCCCCCCCCGGCCCCCTCCCCTCGCCGTGCCTCACACTCATTTCCTTCCTGGAGTCAGTCTCATTTGCTTTCCCTAAAAGCCGCTGAAGGAGCCAATATGTACGTGATGAATATTTCATCTCCTGAGTGTGGGCTTGCAGGAGAGCTGTGATCGCTGGGGAGGGAGTGCTGCCCAGCAGCCGGGGAGGGAGGGGCCTGAGGATGCTGGCGACGGGGTGTCAGAGATGCAGGGCCAGGGCCCACCCCCACCTCCGCAGATACCCTTGGCATCAGGAGGCTCAGGACCGGCGGGGAAGCCCCGAATCTGGGTGCAGATACTCTGTGTTCTCTGTGCTCCCAGCCCCTCCTTGGGGTTCAGCTCTGGCCAGGGGCAGGCTTTGCCATTCTCAGAGGCTCAGGTTGCCCACGGCGAAGATTCGGTGGGCATGGCGATGGCTGAAGACGTGGAGTCTGTCTGTCCTGGGCGTTATCTATAGTGGCTTCTTAACTAGGGTCCTGCGGATTATCTCACCCCAGGGACGGAGGCTGGGAAACGGCGGGCTGAGAAAGGAGAGGGTACAGAGAAAGCACTCAGGGGTACTGAAGGAGTATGAGTAGTTAGTCCCTCCTAACTCCGTATGCCGGGACCATTCCTAACCCCTCCATCATCTCTCTGCTCCCCCCTCACCATGGCCACAGCATCCTCTCGGGATGGTTCAGCTGAGCTTCTCTAGCTCTGCAGTCGGACGGTCCTGGCTGCCAGCCCTCTATTCCTTTGCCAGTGAGTGACCTATGAACCTCTCTGAGCCTCAGTTTCCCTATCTGAAAAATGGTGCTAGTCTCACCTCCTGGCAGGGTGATTCCAAGGGGCCAGCAGAGTGCCTGGCACATAATAAGGACTCAAAGGATTTAGTGTTTGCACCCCTTCCACACACACACACACACACACACACACACACACACGTACACACACCACACTCCAAGCACCACCACTGCCGTTCCTCTAGCGTCCACCTCTGGGCGGAAAACAAAGGACCACTCGTTCCTTCCTCTTCGACCCAGGTTCTCTCTCCTCTCCCTGCACCTGTCTGTCCCTTGCTGCCCTCCCACTCCACAGCCTTGAGCCTCTGCTATGGCATTGGGGTGATAGAGGGACGGAAGGCACCATGTGGCCCCAGATCCAGATGACCCCTTGCTGTGAAACTCTTGCCCCCAGCCCCAAATCTCTGAAGCCAGCCCCTGTCCCTCCCCCACTGGCCAGGAGCAGTCCCCTCACTCTCATCCCCACCCACCACATTACCCTCTGAATACTCTCATTATACCATTACTAATTAGGGCTGCTCAGCAAATTGGCGGCTGCATTAGAGGGAGACAGTGTGCGGGAGCATATGGCATAATATCGTATTAATGAACACTCTAAATTCAAACCCGGGTCAGCTGCTCGCTTCTCACCGGTGTCGCCCACGCTCACGGGAGGGAGGGGGAAAAGGCACTCAACCTTTCCCTCGCTCTCCCTGCCTCTCTCCAAACACACATTCCCCGGCATGGGCCGGGCCGCCGGCGGAGGTGTTGTTATCATATCATATCCTGGGAATGGGGAGAGGGTAAGAGAGCCTAGGCCTCCCCGGAGGCTGCAGAAGCACCTCCCTCCCTGCTCGTGTGTGGTACACACCCAGCACGGCCGGGAAAGTAATAATTAATAATAATCACACCGGGGCCCGGAGCCAGACTTTTTCACCCAGGTTTTCTCTGCCCCCAGTCTCCCCTGGAGAGGGTGTTAGCAACCAGGGGCCAACTGAGGGCCACAGAGGTGTCGGGGGGAGCGCTTTCTCAAGGAGCTGGAGGGCCCAGCTCGTCTCTCTGCTTTCGAAAGCACACTTTCCCCACTCCGTCCGGGGGGGAGGGGGGGGAAGCTCAAGGAAATCCCAGCTCAGGACCCTCCCCCCACCCCTGCCACCCTCGCTCCCAGTCTAACAGCACCCATACACCCACAGAGCACCACGGCCTCTGGTTTTACCTGGAGTGGGGGGATCTGTGAGGTCCCCCAGTGAATTCAGAGACAGCACTCACACAGGCTTGCTTCTTTATCTTCAAGTTCCCCGGGTGATGCTGTGGTCCACCCCCCCCCCCCCCACACACACACACACAGATTGAGAATTGGGCTTGTCCACTCCAACAGGCAGCCCGGGGGGAGTGGGGACAGAGCCTTGCTCTTCTTCTCTCTCTCTCACCTCGCTCCCCGGGGCCTCAGAGGCGTGCAGAATGACAATTTCACGTCTGGTCTGTGAGTCTTTTTTTTTTTTTTTTTTTTTTTTTTTTAATAAGTTTTTATTTTTCATATTATTACAAATGTTCCTTCCCCCCCCCCCCCACCATTGCTCTCCTCCACCAGGTTCCCACCCCACCCTCTGCCCTTTCCCCTCTCCCCATTGTCCTCATCCATAGGTGCACAGTTTATGTTCAGTCTCTTCCCACGCCCCCCCTCCCCTTTTCCCCAAGAATCGTCAGTTCACTCCCCTTCCATACCTCTGATTCTATTATATTCAACAGTTAATATTGTTCATCAGATTTTTTTAATTTTCTTGGTTTTTAGATTCACTTGTTGATAGTTACGTATTTGTTGTTCATAATTTTTATCTTTGTTTACTTTCTCTTCTGAAAGAACCCCCTTCAGCAATTCATATAATTCTGGTTTGGTGGTGATGAACTCCTTTAGCTTTTTTTTATTAGTGAAGCTCTTTATCTGGCCTTCGATTCTGAGTGATAGCTTTGCTGGGTAGCTTATTTTTGGCTGTAGGTTCTTGCTATTCATCACCTTGAATATTTCTTGCCATTCCCTTCTGGCCTGCATGGTTTCTGTTGAGAAGTCAGCTGACAATCGTATAGGTGCTCCTTTATAAGTTACTACCTTCTTTGCTCTTGCTTCTTTTAATATTCTCTCTTTATCTTTTGCTCTTGGAATTTTAATGATGATGTGTCTCTGTGTGGTCCTCTTTGGATTCCTTTTGTTTGGAGTTCTGTGCGCTTCCTGGACTTGTAAGTCAAATTCTTTCACCAGGTGGGGGAAGTTTTCTGTCACTATTTCTTTCAGTATGTTTTCGATATCTTGCTCTCTCTCATCTTCTGGAACCCCCATAATTCTGATGTTGGTTCGCTTGAAGTTGTCCCAGAGGTTTCTTACATTATCTTCAATTTTCTGGATTCTCTTGCCTTCTAGCTTCTGTGGAGGAGTGTCTTCTGGCTCTTTATGTTCCAAATCTTTGACTTGATTCTTGCGATCTTCCCTTCTGTTTTTAGGACTCTGTAGAATATTTTTTATTTCAGACAATGTATTCTTTATTTCTTGTTGATCCCTTATCATTTCTTGTTGACTCCTTATTAATTCTAGTTGATCTCTTTTCATATCCTCATAGGCCTTATCCATCTTTTCTAGGAAATTCTTGAAAAACCTTATAAGTGTAGATTTGAACTCTATATCCAGACGCTTTTTGTCCTCCATTTCTTTCGTTTGTGATCTATTTTGTTGTCGCATTTCGCAGTTACAGATGGGACGGGGTTTCAGGGTGGAGCCTGCAGCTCTGGTCTGTGAGTCTCGAAGTAGGTGTTCTCCTGCCTCCCTGAATCTGGGCAGGGGGTGAGGGAGGGGCATTTGTGAGTGGGGGCCAGGTTGGGGTCAGTCTGAGGAGGCCTCGAAGGAGAGGTGAGCACCGGCACTCACCGGTTTTGCTCAGTGGTTAGAGCATCAGCCTGCAGACCAAAGGGTCCTGGGTTTGATTCCAGTCAAGGGCACATATCTTGGTTTCTCTTACATCGATATTTCTCTCTGTCTTTCCCTCTCCCACTCTCTCTAAAAATCAATGGGGAAATGTCCTCAGATGAGGATTAAGAAAAAAAAGTGAGCTCTGACCAAGTCTCCGGAGCGGAATGGGAAGACCTGAACTAAAAAAAACAATAAAACACAATTTGTGCCTCCTTGGGAGCTGCAGAAAGACAGAAAGCTGGTGGGCCAAACTTGTCTCTCAAACCCGCCTCCAGGGGCTTTGGAGAGGCAGTGCCCACTGATGGCCGGCCCCAGGTGCCCTAACTCCGACCCAGGGGTGCATCTCCATGCCATCCGTCTTGTTGTGTGATGATATCCATGATCCCCTAACAGCAGCCGGGTTCCCAAGCTCATAATTCCTCATTTCACCTCAAAACGAAGGGCTGTTCCATTCCTGCCCCCTGCTGAGGCCAGACACTGGAGTGGGGGGAGGGGCTGGTCCACTCAGGCCCGGGTCTCCCAGCTCTGCCCCGGCTGGTCCTTGCCCTGCTCAGGGCGCCCACGACTTTGGCCTTCACTGGAAAGCTGACCAAGAGCTCTTGGCATCTGAGTGTCTTAGAGACTCATTTTGCGTGTTGTCCCCAGTTGAGGACATGGGAGGGGTGGGAGAGCCTGACCAGATTCCAAGCCAAACCACACCACTTCTTCCCCCTCTGCCTCCCCCCACCCCTCGGGGGAGCTCAGTGCCCTAGGAGACACTGTGTCCGTGTCAGCTCCAGATGAGTCACCATGCAGACTGCTTCTGGCACCTTCTCTGGCCTCTGTTTTTGTGAATTCAGTTCCTGACTCCCTAACTGTCTCCCTCACCCAGGCTGACGATCAGATGTTTCTGTGCATGAGAGGGTCTATTAGAACACGGTGTTCGGGGAACCCTTGATAGAGCATTGGGGGGCCGTCCTCTCCCCATTCTGACAGGGACGTGGGTTGCCATCCACCTCTGGGTGTATGGGATGGGTGTGGGGGAATAGTGGGCTGCTGACAGTCTTCAGGGGTCCCTCTCTGGAATCAGAGAGAAGTCACCTGAGCTTTAATGTCCTTGGTGCTGCGGGACCCGGGAAGTGAGTGCCTTCTCTGTTTGCTTTTCTGTCTGTGGAATGGGTATATTCAAGTCACTTAGCCAGGATGCAGGGAGGCTTCCGTGAGAGACCCCTCAGCGGAGGCATGAGGCCCTGGCTAACCTGAGCATCACCCGTCTCCTCCCCAGTCAGCTCCATGGGGAAAAAAGCAGCCAAACAAGCGACTGTCCCTCCCCTGGGCTGTTGCATAAAGGTGGAGACTGGCTGACTGCACCGGGCAGGGGCTGTGGTGGGGGTCCTGTTCTTGAAATTTCAGGGCCCTAAAGGCTGTGGGGCCCTAAAGGCTGTGGGGCCTTAGCGGTGCCAGCAGGAGGTGCGAAAGCTCCCCTTCCCCACAGACCTGCAGCCCCTGGGAGACGACCCCCTTCCTCTGGCCCAGGAGAGTCCACGTGCCCATCCTGCACCCCTTCTCTCCTCTCCCTGCCCCCACCCGCTGCCCTGGCCCACGTCTGCTGCTCTCCCCGCTGCCACGCACGCCTCTGTGGTCTAGGATCGTTTTCCTTTGTCTCCAGAACCTGCAGATCCCTGCCTTCCTCCCCGTAGCTCTCCCAGCAAGGGAGCCCAGGAGGAGTAAATAATTGTTGTCCCTCCCAGCCCTGACCAACCTGGCGGAACGGGGGAGGGGGGGTGCCATCAAGCTGCGGATGCCAATTACTTTATGTGCCCCCAAACCATAACCACCAGCAGCCTCCCCGTTCCCGCAGCTGGAGCCCCTCACGCCCTAGAAGGGGAGTAAACAAGCCCAGGAAAGGTGTTGGCTGGTCTCAGGGTTTCAGAAACAGCTTGTCAGGACTTGCCTGGGTGTGGGGACCCCCCCCCCCTCCAGAGGCAATAATGCAGCTCTGTGATGAGGCTTCAGTGTGTGTGTGTGTGTGTGTGTGTGTGTGTGTGTGTGTGTGTGTGTGAGAGAGAGAGAGAGAGAGGGAGAGAGAGAGAGAGACCGACCAAGATCCCAAGGAGGTTGGGCCTCTCCCCTGATGAGCAGTGGCTGGGCTAGAGGGAGCTGAGGGTCCTCTCCTCAGAAACCTGGACGTGAGGCCAGGAGAGGAGAGGTGACTTGCCCAAGTGACAGAGCCAGCAGGGCACAGCCCCAGGTCTGGGCAAAGTGTGCTTTCCACAGGGGGCCCCTGGAGCTAGAGTTCTGTCCAGGGACACCCTAAACAACAGAGCCCCATGCTCATAGTTTGCATACAGCCTTGTCCCACTGGCCCTGTGTCAAGGGCAAGAACAGGGCGGACTGGCTGTATCGTTTGGGGGGCCCAGTGCAACATGACAATGCAGGGCCCCTTGTTCAAAAACGATTAAGACTTCCAAGACCGCTGCAGAGGGCATTACACCATGAAGCCATGCAAACACGGGGTCCTGTGCGCACATCACCAGCCCTTAAACCCGGCCATGGGCCAGGACCGCGGCAGTCCACTCCCTCTGCAGCGGCGGCGAAGGCCTTGGGTGGAATTCCCACACGTTCTAGGAGCCTGCCTGCCTGGAGCCAGGGTTCTACGGCCACAGTGGCCCCACCACAGCCCCTGCCCTCTGCAGTCAGCCTGGCTGACCCCTGGAATCAGGTGGAGCTGCCTGGGGGCCAGACTGGCTCTGGCTCTGGCAGGGGCAGCGGGCACGGGGTCTGACATCTGAGGGAGAAGCTGCCCAGAGCTGAGGCCCGGTGGGTTTCAGGAGAGTGCAAGGACCAGGGGGGAGGGGCGCTGCTTCAGCATGGCCATGTGTCTCAGAGAGGGCACGGGTCACGCAGGTGTCATCTGCTTCCACGGGAGCATCACGTGTATGCAGGGAAAGCCTGTCCTAGGTGTCCCTCCCGTCCACGGGCTGCACATACACCTGTGTGTGGCCTCAGAGCCCGAGGACAGGTGGGCAGGCTTAGCCTTCCCCACCCGTGCTGCCCCCGCAGGTGCCCTGGCCTTGGTGACGGAGGGCACTTTCCTATCCTCGGGCATTCTGCTTCGGAATTCAGGCCCTTTCCAGCCTGTTCCCTGCTTGCTAACTATAAACTATCTGATTTATATTCATTAACCAGTACTAGACAGCGGCAGGCGCAGCAAACTTCAGTGGGGGACATGCCTCCATCGACAGGCGGACTGCCTTTCAGTTAATTAAGGGGCTGTAATTGTTGTCCAGGACAAGGGTCCCCAGGGCACAGGCTTTGTAAATAACTCCCCTCCACTGCCCCCTGCTCTCGCCCCCTCCTCCCTCCTTCCATCCCTCCCCTCCAGGCCTCAGAAGCCAGGTACAGGGAGCTGGGGCAGGAAAGAAGACTGTGCGTAGTTGGGGGGGAGTGGTTGAGGACCTGGATATGGGGGTGCCCCTCCTACATCCTTCCCCCAGAAAGGACACATTCGAGGGCCGGAGGCAGGCTGGGGGTGGTCCTGGGCAGAGCATGATGGGACCGGGTCATGGAAAGCTGGATTTTACTGCTCACACTGGCTCAGTCCGGGAAGGCAGGACCGTCAGCCCATGTCCACTGGTGTGAGGACCACATATGTATCCACCCCCTCCCCCAGGCCCAGTTATTGATGCTGTTTCCCCTCATCTGCCTATGTGCCCACCCTGTGAACTCAACCATGAGCCCTAGGCGGTGGGCAGGCTTGTGGGCATCTGTTGGGCATTGGGGGGCTTCAGGGGCTCCAGTGAAAGCTAAACAAAAAGGGGGTAGCATCTCACAGCCCAGACAAATGGAGGTATGGGGGTGCCATCCAGGGGCTCCCACTTTGACAGGGCAGGGCAGGGTGAAGGGAGGACAAAAGTTTGTGAGGGAGGTACATGCTAAAGGCAGCTGAGCAGCCAGTGTACACAGGTGTGTCATGCAGATGAGTGAGCCCCTGAGAATGTGACCGCGGGAGAGACCTCCTGGGAGAGGGGGAGTCTGGAGCCAGAGTTCGAACGGAAGGATGTCGTGAGCAGATGAGCTTTGCTGGAGGCGTGTCTCATCCACCTCCTCTTCACACAGAGGTTTCCAGGTGCCAGTCTGTGCCAGGGATAAGATGGCAAATAAGACGTGCAGGTTCCCTTCCCGCCCAGAGAACAAAGGGTGGGAGACGGTGTGCGCTCACGTGTACACATGCCTCTGTGTGTGTGTGTGTGTCTGTGTGTGTGTGTGTCTGTGTGTGTGCAGGTCACGTGCTCGCATATGCATGTGCTATTTGTGCATAGTTTCCAAATATCCATCCAGTGCCTGCTACATTTTATTTATTTATTTATTTTTAAATGTTTTATTGATTTTTGTACAGAGAGGAAGGGAGAGAGATAGAGAGTTAGAAACATCAATGAGAGAGAGTCATCGATCAGCTGCCTCTTGCACACCCCCTACTGGAGATATGTCCGCAACCAAGGTACATGCCCTTGACCGGAATCAAACCCAGGGCCCTTCAGTCCCCAAGCTGACGCTCTATCCACTGAGCCAAACCAGTCCCGGCTGCCTGCTACATTTTAAACGCCCCGTGGGGCGCAGGAAAAAAACTTGAGCAAGACAGTGACTTTGTCCCATGAGACTCACACCAGCCCGTGTGTGTGTGTGTGTGTGTGTGTGTGTGTGTGTGTGTGTGCAGGTGGCATGTGGTTCTTGTTCCTAGCCCCTGAACCGAACTTCCTCCTGCCCACTCAGGACCTCAGCCAGGACTCAGGCTACTCTGTAGCCATCCCTGGAACCATTCTCCTGGGAGGTTTGGACCTGTGACTGCTGCTCCCACCTCACCACCTACCCCCTGCTGTGGGCCCAGGGGAGCCACGCACGTTTTCTTTCCAGCTGCCCTGGAATGACGGAATAACCACCCTACGCTAAATCAGACTTGGTGTTTGTCACCCTCACTTGCAGCTTTGGATTCCTTGGGCCCATCCTCCACGCTCCCCGCGCCCCTCGGCGGGAATCTCAGGGTTGGCCACAACCTTTCCGGTGGCTTGTGATAAGATGCTCCTGGGACTCACTCTTTAACTTGGTTCTGTCTGGATAGAGCAGTGTTTTTCAACCTTTTTTGGGCAAAGGCACACTTGTTTCATGAAAAAAATCACGAGGCACACCACCATTAGAAAATGTTAAAAAATTTAACTCTGTGCCTATATTGACTATATATAAAGTAATTCTCTTGAATAGGAATCAAATAAACACAAAGAAAGTATTTTATAATTACTTTATTATGAAATATTAAGTAAACAAAATAGTGAAAAATTATAAAATTCTTGTCTTGTCTGCACCTACGGCACACCAGGCAACATCTTGAAAAACGCTGGGATAGAGTTCAAGCAAAGAAGAGAAAATAAGTTGCCACGTCCCTCCCTTCCCCTAATCCCTCCCTCCCCGCCCCCCATTTCCACCTATCAGCCCTTATCTGAAAGAAAAATTAGAGAGTTATTAGGAGTTTTATTAGGGGTGAGCAGGTTGGTAATGAAATTACATTTCGGCTCCTTCTCAGCCCCTGTAAGTATTAAGTGGTTTGATCAGTGGTGTTCACACAATTAATTCTGCCTGATTGCCGAGAGTGGCCGTATCGACAGTTGGGTTTCACACCTCAAACTTTGTCTCTTAGCCAAAACATGCCTTCAGGAAGCCGGGAGGGCGAGGGCGGGCTGCCGGTCAGCGAAGGCCTTTGCTGAATGCCTCGTTCAAGCTCGGGTAGATGGGTTTCTATTTTGTCTTTAAACTTCAAAGAAATCGAGGGATCACATCAGCATTAAATGATTACGTTCTAGATCAGGAGAGGGGAGACACGAACCAGCATTCCGAGCACCCCAGCCAGTTCTCGGGACCCGGTCTACTGCCGGCCTCCTTCCTGGGACAGGGCAGTTCAGCCTTCGTCCCTCAGCTTCTCCTGCCTGTTGTCCCTGCCTGTTATCCCAGCCTGTATCCCACTCAAATCCCTGCTGCTCTCATGTAATCCACGACTCCTGTTGGATCTTCTGGGGATGTGGCAGGCTGCTTGGCCTGGCCCTTGGTGAAACAACAGGTTGTTTTCGTGAAGCTGGGGAACCTCCAGTTCCCGGGACCCTGCCCGTCAGGGTGTCTGTCCTTACCAGCACCCCACTCCTCCTCCCCTTGGTCCCTGCACGCACTGCTCCAGCAGGGACCAGGTGGGCCCTGACACCAGGGCTTGGGGACTATCTCCCTGGCGGAGCCCGAGTTGACTGGAGGGAAAACCATGAAAGTGCTGGTCAGTGGGATGCTGGGAAGGGGTGGAGGGGCAGAGACAGAGGAGGGATAGACTAACCCCGGGAAGGCTGTGGTAATAGTGGTGGCTGCAGTCTATGAGCCCGCAGGGAGGGGTGCGTGCTGTTTTGCAGGCCTGCTTTCATGCCCCTCCCCCCCCGCCCCCCCCCCCCCCCCGTTACCGGGGGTGGACACTGAGTCTCAGGGGAAGTAGAGTCTTTCCCAGGCTCTACCCTGTAATGATCCCATGTTGTCAGCCACTCGATTTTCACTTTACAAGGTGCTCTCATGTTTATGATCTTATATAAAAATAGTCACTGGTGAGCACGCAGTAAGGCATAGAGATGTCGAATTACGTTGTGCACCTGAGATCTCTGTGATGTTATTAACCAACGTTACCTCTCAACAACTTCAACAAACAAAAAGAAACACAACCGCTCTATGAAGGACCTATTCATGGGCCCATTTTACAGATGCACAAACCGAGGCTCAGAGAAGAGTCTTGTCTAAAGTCACGGTGCTCGTCCACTGTGGCAAAGGAAGGTCTCGCTCAGGCTTAGGTCTGTACAGATGAAAGCCCAGCACTATGTCCAGGAAAGAACAGGAACAGGCAGGAAAGGCCAACACAGACAGACGTCAGAACAGAGACAGAGCAGAGCAGAGCCCGAAAAAGGGAAGGAAACGCATTCGGCCCCCCTTTGCCTGTCTCTACTCCGTGGTACAGGGGAAACATCATTTTAAGCCGGTGCCTTGCAGCCTTGCGTTTAAGAAAAATGCATGGAATTAAGTTCCTAAAAAGCTAGGAAAGCTGAACCAAACCACCATTGGGGCTTGAAATGAGATTTTATGTTTTTCCTGTTCTGGGCACTGAGCCATCCATGGTGCCACGTGCCAGGCTGGCGAGGACCACTGGCTCCTTAGGGGCACCAGGGCTGGTGGCCGTCCGCCCAGCCTGGACCAGCCTGGCTGTACCCTGGTGAGAGCCAGCTGCTTGCTGGCCACGGGGGAGTTCTAGCCCTTGTTGCTCAGAGGGGTCCACGGACCAGCAGCTTTACCTGAGGGCTGTTAGCAATGCAGAGTGCCCCCCCTCACCAGATCCAAATCTACATTTTACAAAAACCTGAGGGGGACGTGTCTGCCCATCCCAGCTTGAGAAGCCGAGTAGATAGAGGACAAGCCGGGTCTCAGCGGCCCCCTTCCCCCTGCCCTGGGCCCCGGCGTGCTGAGCAGTTCACACACACACACACACACACACACACACACACACACACCCGGGGATCGCTGAAGCCTGACAGAGAGCGGCCATGGGCACAAGGGAAGGAGGGAGGGAGGGGCCCACCCCGCCTGAGCGGCTGGAGGTCCCTGCCAGCTGCAGCCAGAGAGGGTGGGGGTGGGGGTGGGTGCGTTTGTCTCTGTCAGCAGATCTTTCTGGAAGGAGAGTCAAGGTGCCCCTCCAGCCCTCCCCTCTCACATGGGCACCGAGCAGAAGAACGCCGTGTGCAGGGATGGCAGGGCAGGTGGCCAAGGCCACTGGGTTCACCTTCCCCAAAGGCACACGGTTCTCGGCCCTGTCCCTGCCCCTCCAGGCCCTGCACTCCCAGAGCTGGCCTCAGAGGATCAGACCAAAGAGCCGCTTCTTTCCTCAAAAGGGGGAGTCATTCGTCTGCACCCACCCCAATCGTCTACACCCACACCCCGGCTGAGGGAGTTTGCCCTCCCCTCTCCCTCCTCCTCCCTCCTCCTTCCTCCTCCCTTCCCTCTCCTCCCTCCTCTCTCCTCCCTTTGGAAGTTTGCCTCCCCAGCTCCTGCTGAGGCACCTGCTCCTCCCCAGCCTTCTCGCCACCTGGCCCACAGGGCTGGGTCCTCTGCTGGCTCCCAGCGTGCCATCTCCTTAAAGAGACAGCTGCTCCATGTTTCTGCCGGCATCACTACCCTGAGAACAGGCTCAGCGGCTGTGATCTCCAAGCCTGGGGAAGGGGCTGGGCTCCATCCGTAACCCCTGAGAACTAGCCATCATCCGATCCAAGGGATTCTCAGCCCTAACCATATCCTTAAATCACCTCGGGAGCTTTAAGAGAGAGATACCTGCAGCTCAGCCCAGGCCAATCAGATCAGGATTTCTTGGGCTAGTTGGGGCATGGGGAGGAGGCATCAGTACCCTAAGTCCTCACTTATTGTAGGTCCTTGACACTTTGGATAAATAATGTATAACACAACCAGTGTTGCCATAGAACATGTATTGTGTGGCAGAGTTCTTAGGCATCGACGTCATAACTAAACTAAGTTAATTGAGGACCCGATGTATTCTTAAAATACTGATGTGCAGCCAGGGTCAAAAGAACCACTTAGCCAGTCCATCAGCTCACTTGACCGACGGGGAAGGTGGCCCAGATGATGACAACAATAGCACAGCCGTGTCCCAAGAGAAGGGCCCACCCGGTCCCTTTAGAGCCAAGCCTAAAGCTTTCCAGCAGCACAGTGAGCCCTGAGCACCAATCTCGCAGCCCTGTGATCTGGGACAAGTTCCCTAAACCCTGACTCCCAGTTTCCTCACTTATAAAATGGGATAACGATGCGTAAATTATAGACGTGTGGTGAGGATGCCTGACACATGTAGGTGTTCAATAAAAAGTTGCTGAAGGAATGAAAGAGAATTTTCACTCGGGCCATTTCCTGAGAGAGGCCTGGAGTATTCCCACTTAGAAATCTCAGCGCTGCCTACCAATCCCGAGAGGATCCTGGTTGTCCAAGGTTTCAGACTTTTGAAACTTCTCCTGGAGGGGGGAGGAGAAGGGAGAGGGCCAGACTGTGGGAGGCTTTTCTTGAAGGGGCAGAGTTTGTCCACGTGGTTGAGGCCCCAGAATTTCAGGCCAAGGTGTGGGCAACTTGACAGAGAATGAGCACGCCATTCATCTTCCAGCCACCTCCCGCCCCAGCCCTGTTCCACTGGAGTGGCTCTGGCCACACTGTGGGGGCTGGTGCGCTCACCTTCCCTTCACCCCTCTCCCCCGCTGGAGCCCAGCCAGGGCATCTGTGGGGTCACCGAGATGCTGGCACAGGCAGCCCCCAGGGTGCGGGAGCCCCCTCCTGTGCTGGCCAGGGTGAGGTCCAGTCAGCCAAGGAAGAGGCAGGGAGGGGCCTCTCAGGTCTGGTGACAGGTGAGCCGCCTCTTCTGAGAGCTGGAGGAGGCAGGGAGTGAAGGGAAGTCCCTCTCAGCTTCACCAGCCCCCTCGCCCCCACCCAGGCCCCAGCAGGCACCTCTCTGCCATCACTCCCAGCCAATTTCCTGGTTCTCAAACCTCTCTGCTTCACTGCCGATGCTCCCCCTCCATTAAAGCTGCAGTTCCTTCCCTCTAACCGTCCTCTCCACCCCTTCCCCGCCAATGCCACCATAACCCCCAGGGCAGCCTGAGCTGGGCAGGGCCCACCCTAATCAGCTCCATCACTGTTTTGATAGGAGGAAAGTCGTGCTGGGGAGGTCAAACCGGTTGTATTGGGGCATGAAGGGGGCAGGGAGTATGTCCTGGGATCTGAGCTGCCATCCTGGGCAGGAGGGGGCACTGGCTTTTTTTCCTTCCTTGAGCAGGCACAAAGGAAGCCACATTAACTCAGCCCTGCCTTTGAAGCTCACCTTTGAAACCTCGGCTCCTGGGTCTGAGCCAAGGGGATGCAGACGCCAGTGCCCTCTCCCCAGCCACCGCCCAGCCCTCCAGAGAGCCGAGTGTGGTTTCTGACCTGGGAGATCAAAGGGTCCCAGCCCCCCCCCCCCCCCCCCCCGCCCATGCAGTTAGAGCCCTGGGTGGAGGGTGACTGTCAGGGCAAGGTGCACAGGGTCCCCTGCAGGGGCCCGAGCTCAGATTTCAGGGGACTCCAAACCCATAGGTGCCCCAGTATGTTTGGGGCATCTCCATGCAGGTTTGGCTTCATTTCTTCTTCGTGCTGGTTATTGTGTCCCTGGTCCCATTTTACTGATGAGGGAGCTGAGGCTTTGAGGGGTTAAATAACGTATCTGAGGAATTAGAATTGGAAACCTGATCCCAGCTCCCCTGATCCATACTCCAGGGCTGTCTCCCCACTGGGAAGTCCCCTTCCCTCCCCAAAGATGGGAAGTAATTTCCAATTTCTGGCCACCAACCCAGTTATATGCTTCAGTCCCCAAAGCCAACAGCTCAGAAAGGGTACCCCTTTTCTCTCTTTTTTTTTTTTTTTCATATATGTCATTATAGATTTTTAAAGAGAGAAAGGGAGAGGGACAGAATGAGAGAAACATCAGTGAGAGAGAAACATCATCGATTGGCTGCCTCCTGCACGCTCCCCCACTGGAGATTGTGCCCACAACCCAGGCATGTGCCCTGACCAGCCTGTGCACTGGACACTGATCCCGAATAGACCAGGATTGAACCGGTGACCTCTTGCTTCCTGGGTCTGTGCTCAACCACTGAGCCACACTGGCCAGGCAAGGCTACCCTTTTAGGCACCCAAAGTGCACTCATTTCAGTAGCCCCTCCTGGCCAGGCAGGATGGACAGGCATCCAGGGCTCCACCACGGAGCCCAATCTCCCTCCTCCTCCAGGCACATCAGTCCCAGTTGGCCTTTATATTTGCTGAATGGCAGCCAGGACGGGAGAACTGGTGGTAAGGGCGAGCGGGACACCCAGTCTCTCTACTTAGATACTGGAGGGCTGGGAGGGGAGGGCCCTGGGCCAGGACTCGGCTCTTTCCCAGGCGGAGAGAAGGAGGGTGAAAGACCTCCCCCCCCCCCATTCCAGCTGCCTCTCACCTGACCCCTCACCTGGCCCTCTGCTTCCTCTCTTCCTCCCACCGCCCCAGTCTCCTGGCCCCTCACCTCACTCCAGACGACCTGATCAAAGGCAAGAAGCTGGGAGCCATTAATGATCTCCTCCCTCCTCCTCTTCCTCCCTCCCTCCCTCCCTTTCCCCTTCCCTCCCCGTGCTCTTCCTGCCAGGACACAAATAACCGTTCCCCCAGGTGGAACCAGACTGGGTCAGAGATGGAAGGGCCTACGTCAGCTCCCTCATTTTACAGATGAGCAAGCTGAGGCCCAGGGAGGGTGACCTTTCTCAAGGTCACAGGGAAAACTAGTGGCTGACCTTGGAAGCCCAAACAATGAGGAGATTCTTGTCTCTCCGCTGGCACAGGTGTTTCAAAATAGAAAGAACATTCATCTGTACGACAGAACTGATATAATCAGCACCGTCCGATGGCCTCTCTGCAGGGGGGAAGTGTCCTATATTCGTACTGTACTGTGTGGTAGCCAGTGGCCCCGGGTGGCCGTTAAGCATTTGAAAGTTTGGCTAGTGGGACTAACAAGACCGACTTCTAATTTAATCCAAATCTACATTGAAATAGCCTCGTGGCTACTGGCTGTCAAACTGGACAGCTCAGAGCTGTGTGCTAAGTTAGCATCACTCCTTTCTAGATTTTCTGCTTGTGGAATTCTGGCTACATTCATGCAAGCTGACCTTGGGGTTTGAGTTTCGTTTTAGGGGCACTCAACCACTAAGACTGTCTGTTGGAGTCTTGTCTTGTCTGGAACTCAAATTTGGGTCTGTAGAAGGTGACCAGTGGTACAAAGAAAATTCTGCGGCGTGTCAGAAGAGGGATAGATTGCACCTGGGGTGGGGGAGGAGAACCGCCTATGGGAGGGTTTTATGCAAAGGGCGTTGAGCTTGCATGTGGAGGCAGTGGGAACAGGGACAGCAAAGGCACAGAGGCAGGCAGTGCAGGTGATGCGGGATCAGGGTCCAGGGCACAGGATGTAATGGGCCCAGCAGTCCTCTGAGCTGCAGTCTCTTTCACCTTCTCATGCTCTGACCATTGTCCGGTTTCCCGTGGGGACTGTGCTGGAGGAGGAGAATGCCTGTATGAAGTTATAGGAAGGGAAGGGGAAAGCAAGGAGGTGCCGGGGAGTCCCCGCTTTCCCCATCGGCACCCTAACTCTGACAGAGACACCTGCAGGGCAGGGGAGCCCCTGAGGCCATTTAGAGTCATACCAAGGAAGCTCAGTGTCCAGATTCCCCAAGTTTCTGCCCCAGGGCCCTCAGTAACAGCCTCCTTTTGAGAATGAGAAGACATTCCCTTCAGGGTCAGGTTAAATATTTAAGAATTGGGGATCCAGATTATATAAACAACTGCAAATTAATACGACAAAAAGAAAAAAACAGCGCTGGCCGATTAGAGCATCGACCCATGGACTGAGGGTCTTGGGTTCGATTCCCATCAGTCTGGATCCCTGGCCCCCGTGGGAGCGCATGCCGGAGACAGCAATCGGTATGTCTCTCTCACATCAATGTTTCTCCCCCTCCCTTCAACTCTCTAAAAAGCAATGGAAAAATACTTTCGGGTGAGGATTAGCCAAAACAAACAAACAAACAAAAACTTGATAGATGGATGGGCAATAGATAGGAACTGGCAATTCACAGAAAAGAAAACCCAGATAAACTGTTCAATAAACAGGAAAGAATAACCAACTCTTGACACATCGTACACTTTCAACTTAAACCATGTTATATGTCAAATTACATCTCAACCAAGCTGGGAGGGAAAGAATCAACCCCACCAGTAATCAGGGCAATGCAACTACACAGTAATGCGTCACTGTTTCACATTAGTTAGTCTAGCAACAATGAAAAGCTTGGCAATATCCGTGTGTTGGTGTGACACCTTTGGGAAGGGGCTATACCAGGGCTGGGAGATTTTAACTTGATATTACCTTCGAAGAGCCATTTGGCAATATCTCATGAAATGAATGGTGCTGTACCCTATGGTGGTAGACCGCTACTAGTATATCAGCTGTTCCCAATGAGCCACGCCTCCCAGTATTCACACCCTCCCACACTAACCCCTAGACTCGGCCGTGTGGCCTGTTTTAGCCAATGGTTTATTAGCGTGAGTGAATTCCATCTCATGGAGTTATCAGAGAACCAAAAACTGTGTATATTTAGCATGTTTAGTGACATAAGAGGGAGGAGATACTGAGCAGTGAACTCAATCAAGGAGGCAGAAATAAGGAGCCCAGCCTGGAGAGCCCACTCTGACCAAGCCCCATGGCCCAAATGTGTGACTGGATTCATTGATTCATTCTTTCAGTGAAACAGCAATCCTACCCAATTGCTGGGGACAAAGTGGTGAGAGGATCAGTCTCTGTCTCCCATGGAAAGGCTCCGGCCTGGGAAAGCCCTGAGAGTACAAAGGAAAGGGGGTGCCTGGCCTGCCGCAGGGAGGGGAGTGTCAGGAATACTTTCTCAGAGGAGAGGACGTGAGCTGGACCCAACACACCTCCCAGGGAACCTTTTGTGAACCTTTTGTGCCTCTCCCTATGAACAGCAGGGTGTGGGTCATTGTAGCCTCTCCCAGAGAGAGCCTGGCTGGAAGAACTTCCCTTGAAGTCCCTGAGGAAGGAAGAGAGGAGACAGTGGTGGCTCATGACAGTAACCACAAGCCTTAGATCTGGGCTTCTTTTTCTTTCTTTTTAAAAAAATATATTTTATTTATTTATTTATTTATTTATTGAGAGGAAGGGAGAGGGATAGAGAGTTAGAAACATCGATGAGAGAGAAACATCAACCAGCTGCCTCCTGCACACCCCCTACTGGGGAGGTGCCCGCAACCAGGGTACATGCCCTTGGCCATAATCGAACCTGGGACCCTTCAGTCCGCAGGCCGACTCTCTGTCCACTGAGCCAAACCAGTTAGGGCTGGGCCTCTTTCACTCCCATAGCCTGTTCAGTGATGTCAGCAGGGCAGGAATCATGACCGCATTCCACAGATGAAGAAACTGAGGCGCAGTGAAGCTAGGTGCCTTCTCCAAGGCCTCTCAGGGAAGGGATGACGGGGCCCAGGGAACTGTCTTCCGTGTCAATGCTCTCGAGAGCATTGATCGTATGTGGCCTCCTCTGTGCCCAGTGCACTCCCTCCCAGCCCCACGCAGGCCCGCCCAACCGCCTTCTGCTCGCCACCAGGGCCCTGGAGAGCGAGAGGTCATGCCAGCCAAGCTTTGGACAGGAGCTGGGAGACTCAGGGCAACCGGCTGGCTGCCGGGGCCGGGCATCCCAACTTCTCCACAAGTTCCCCGGGAAGAGTCCCCTGGAATGGGGTGCAAGAAGCCAACTTTATAAAATTCTCCACAACCAGCCGAGCGGAACCAATTTTCCCTCACAATGCAATTAACGGCACCAACATTTACAAAATATGATTACAAGCGCTTTGGTTAAGTAGAGGAAAGTATATTAGATAGCAGCGAGGGGTTGATCTTAATGTGCATTTTTTCGAGAGACTTGCATTTTCTTTGTGCAAATAAAGAGGCCCTAAATTCTCCATAGGCACTAAAATCAATGCAGTGGAACCATGATAACAAACACGGGCTCCACTTTTTGCTACATCCCCCAATTAATTAAGCCTTTCACGGGCATGTAATTAGGAACATTAGCAAGTCATAAAATTGCCGTGAGTCTTTAAATTATGTGCTGGCCCTCAGCAATTTGTTTTTAATTCCTTCTGAAGACAATGGCACTGCGGGGCCCAATAGATCTTCATAGCGGCCCACTGTGCTCTCTTCACTGCCAGGCCCAGCCTGCGGGGCGCCCCTCCGGGCAGCCAGGGCGCCCACTTCGGCTCCCAGCGCCCAGGAGTGCTGTGTGGCTCCAGCTCTTTCTCCCCTTCTTCCCACTTGCCTTTCTTCTTTGTTCGAACTTCTCCTTTCTTCCTCTCTCCTCTCTCTTCCTTCTCTTTTTCCTTCTCTTTGCTCTCCTCCCTTCGATGTCTTTATCTCCTTCTCCTGCCTTTCCTTCCCTCCTTCCTTCTCCTTCACCATTTTCTTCTCTCTCTGTATCTTCCTCCTCCGCTTCCTCTTTCCTTGCTTCCCCTCCTCTCCCTCCCCGGCCTGCACAGCTCCAGGCCTCTTTCTCCCCTTCCCACGATCTCTCAGGAGCAGGATGGGCACACAGCGGGTGCCTCCTTCCCCACCCTCTCTTAGGACCCAGCTCTTGGCCCCTCGATTCCCATTCATGTTGTAAAGGACCTCAGAGGCCATCCAGCCTGACCTGCCGCCTCTGTGATTTGTGGCCTCAGTTACGCTCCTTGGGGGCCACACTCCGAAGCAATCTGGAGGTGTTTGAGGAACTGAGGGGCAGGGGTTATGACCCCCTTCTCACCATCCTTCCTCCTCAGAGGGAAGGGGAAGTGGGAGGCAATGCAAAGGGCTGTGGTGTTTGCCTTGCTGGTAAAATGCCCCTGAAAAGGCATTGGCCTTTCCCGCATCTGCCATGGCTTGTTGAGACCTAAGGGATGGGTGAACCCTGCTCCACATCCCTGCACCCCCAGACACCCTTCTTCCCCCAAATTGTTGCCCCCCAAGCCCGCAACCCCCAGCTTCAGGCCTTCGGGGAATTCGGCTTTGGGTTCAGGCCTTCTGGAACCAGCCCTGCATTATCTGCCAACCAGAGGTTTCTCACTTACGGCTCAAGATCAACTATATCTGGACATGAGCCTGGAGTGGCAGACCCATTGGCACAACCCATCTCTCCTCCCAGGTTTGCTGAAATTCTGAGTAGAGGACGGTTGACTTCTGGCTGGGCCCTTCCCCTTCCTCTGCACTGCTAGCGTCCCCTCCCCACTCCTGGACATCACAAGGCTTGGTGAAATCTTAGAATCCCCTCGGTGTAGAGCAGGGAGGAGCGTTACAAAAGAGCAAACTAAGGCCCAAACCAAGCCAGAATCCAGGGACAAAAGACCTGCTCGCTCAGCAGCTAACCACAGTAACCATCTCTTTAATAATAATAATAATAACAACAATAATAATAACAACAACAATAATAATAAGATAGATAGATAGATAGATAGATAGATAGATAGATTTCAGAGAGAGAGAGAGAAATAGAAACATCAATGATGAGAGAGAAACATTGATCGCTGCCTCCTGCTTACCCCACACTGGGTATTGAGCCTGAAACCTGGGCATCTGCTCTGACCAGGAATTGAACTGTGACCTCCTGATTTATAGGTCAACGCTCAACCACTACGCCACGCCGGCCATCCAGTGACCCTCTCTTGTGCACACCACCTCAGGGTCTGGAGCTCCTCTTCTTCACAGTCTCTTCTGAGCTTCTCCTATCTCATCGAGAACTAGCTCCTTCTCTCTGTTTTTCCCAAGTATGATAGACACCACTGGTGCTCAATGTATTTTGGGTTCTGCCTGCCTTCTGAGCACACAGGAAGATAGTACTCCCTACCCGTAGCTGAGGTTAGGTATAGCAGCGTGACTTGGTTGGGCCAATGAAATGTGAGCAGAGGAGGCAGGTGTCACTTCCAGGTACAAGTACTTAAGAGCCAGTGTACAATTGCAAGCCTTCTTCCCTGTCCCCGCTACTCCCCACCAAAGCACTATTGCTACGGAGGCGCTGTGGTAGAACTGGCCCCATACGGTGGCAGCTGCTCTGAAGAGTTTCCCAGACCTTTGGATGAGCAAAAAATAGATTTTGGTTGTGTTAATCCAGCAATTTTTAACCGGTGTGCCACAAGAATTTTTAGAACATGCAATTGGCAAAAACATATCATGTAATTTTTGGTGTGCCACAGAATTTCAGCAGTTTGCTTATGTACTCTATGAGATGAAAAAGGTTGAAAATCTCTGTGTTAATCCATTGAGATGTGGTGATGTTTGTTACCGCATTGTAACCTAGCCTGTCCTGACTAACACCAAGGAAGAGCCTCTGACTGGTCCAGCTAATCTTTCTGCCCAGGCCAGGCTATTCATTGAGTCCGTGTGGGGATTAGTTGCTTTTGGGTCAAATGAATACCCTGCCTGCCTCAATCAAGAAAAAAACAGCTTTTCAATGTAAGTTTTCCATACTCAACAGAATAAATGTTTGACTTATTTTGGCAGACAAGCCCTCAGTGAGCTGACTGGCCCCTGCCTATCCTTCCAAACATATTTCCTGCTGTTCCCAACCCTGTTTCACATCTCAGGCCCAGAGACACTGACCTCATTCCCTCGTCACATCAAGCTCTGCCACAAACTACCTTCTTGTACGTGCTGTTTCTTTATCCTTAAAATGCTTTTCCATTGACATCTTCTCCTGAGGAGATTCCACTGATTTTTAAAGTCCTAGGTCACGTATTTCCTTTCTTCTAAGCTTTTCCTGGTCCATCCTGACCAGTACCCCTTGTAGCACTGGGCACATACAGATGAATGACATCTTTTTGTTCAATGTTGTAACGTTGATGAGTTACCCTAGGAACTTAACTCTTGTTTGTATCAATCAGCCTATGGTAAAAATGGTTTTATCACGTATAGTTTTGCAGAACCTCACAATGACATTGAGGACTTAGTGTATTTTTATCTTAGACTTAGTATGTGAACTTGATCTTATTTGCTTATCTTTCTGCATGCTCAGTGCTCCCAAGACTGTAAGGTTCTCATGACATGGCCAGCACCTCTGCCATCATTTGGTCTCTCCTCTCACTCCAGCACATTGTCGACCACACACTGCTGACAATTACAACGAGGCCAACATGCATTGACTGCTTACCACCACCCTGCACCGGGCTACACACCAGACATACCCTGCTGCTCTCTCTGAACATGTACTGTTATTATCTTCATTTTATACCCTCCGGAGCTTCTTCGTCAACTCCCCCTTTGTTCCTGCCGTTTCTCAGTAATGCTCTTTTGAATGAATGAATGAATGTTGCCTGCATGAAACAAGTAAGTGAATAAGTGAATTCTGACTTATACACAGAGGAGAGGCTAGGATTTCAGGTAACACACCTGGGAAAGAACATCCCCTCCCCCTGTCATATGTGCCTGCTTTATAAACTGCCCGGGCAGCTGTGTGTGTGTGTGTGTGTGTGTGTGTGTGTGTGTGTGTGGTGTAGGGAGTCTATGAATAGTCAGGGTGTCCCCAGTGGGAAGGACACACATTCCCCTCAACCCCACCCCGAGGTGGGCACATGCAGGCATTTCTGACCAGAGCCAGCAGCCCCCTGGGAGACTCCCAGCCCCAGGCAGGGCCCACCTGCTGGCTCAGCGCCAAGGCAGGCAGGGTGCCCCAGCAGCCCAGCCTGGGGCTCGGCGGGGCCCATTCTGAGGCAGCTGCATTCCCTTAGGGGTGGGATGCTGTGATTGGGAGCCTGGCGAGCAGAGTCTAACCTTGAGTAAGTGTTCTGTTGTTGTCATCCGCAGATCTAATGCAAAGCCTGCTGAGAATACGCGGTAGAGACATATATTACACCCAGAGCTTTTTATCTCGCACATGTGACCCTGCCCATCCCGAGCTGTGCGTTTTATTCTCGCTGGTGGGACAAAAACCACCTCCCACTGCAGCATATATCAAGGGGAAGAATGTGGAACTTTCTTTGCATTAATATAAATAGCTGTTTAGGCCTCGTTCCCCAGCCTGGGACCCTCTGTGCACCTGTCCTTCATCTACTCTAGTTGGCATCTGGTTCAAGTTTGGTTTATTTAGAGCCCAGGTCGGCAGGCTTTTACATATTAAAGGTGCATTTTAAAGGAGCATTTTCTATTCTAATTTGGGGGAGCCAAGCTCTTTAGGGCTTTCGGGAGCGGTGTCCACCTGATTTACATTTCCCCCACTGGAGCTGAGCCACAGACGCACATTAGAATGTAAATAATAGTGATGGATACATGTATCTTCAAAGATCCATTTTCTCTCCATTTTTTCTCTCTTTTGGGGGCGGGAGCCAGCCAGGGAGGAATGGAAGTAACCAGGCTGCAGGGCAAGAGGAGAGAGAGAGCAGGGAGGGCGGATGCAGTGAATCTTGGAAAGGCTGGCTCTGAGGGAGGAAAGGTGGGGTTCAGAGAGCTGGGGCGCCAGGGTTTCTGCAAGGTGACCGTCAGCAAGCTTGGCAAGGCCAGTGCCTTCTTTGTCTGGGGAGAGGGTATTGTGTTGCAATTAGGCCAGTGTTCAAATATCAGCTCCAGGGTGACTTTGGAAAATTCACTTCACCTCTCTGGGCTTAGTCCACTGACTGGGCTCCGGGGCTTGTTGCAATTTTGACAAAAGAGAGGCCCCTGAATAGGAACAAAAAGAGATGGAGTTCTCTTTTGAATCTTAGACCAAGACACTCTTCAAGGTGGGATGGGACCCATCTGGGAGGTGTTTCCCAAATGTGGGCCCTAAGAAGACCTCACTGCAGAGGGCAAGGGGAGGTAAAGGCGGGGGAGAGACAGGACCTGGCCTCAGCCATAGCTGGGAGAGTGAGGGGGGGGGGGATCAGACTAGGAGAGAATGCCCACCCCAAGCCCTGAAAGGAGGCCTGGCTTAGGTGCCCAGCACCAGGGTCCACACCCATTCCCAGACCCTTTGAGGGCCCAGGACAGCAAGGATCCAGGAGGAGAGGAGAAAAGAAGCCCTTCTGATTGCGATTTCTTTTCCCAGCCACGAGTGCTTCAGAAACGCAGGGGAGAAAGCCTGGGGCCCTTGCCTATGAGCCATCGTGGGGGTGGGACGGGATGGTGTCAGAAGTAATGACAGTGAAGAGAGGGAGGACATGGGAGAGGGGAGCAGAAGCAGAGAGAATTGGGTGCTGGAGGCGCTCCTGGTCCAGAGAGGCAGGAAATAGGGGGAGGGAGTGGGAAGTGGGGAGGTGGGACATTGGGGGCGCGGTGGGTGGCACGGCGGCCTCCCAGGGAGGTTCCAGGGAGGTTTGATTAAGGCAAGTGCTGGGAGGGGAGAAGGAGCAGGGAGGAAGGAAGGGAGGGAGGACAGGAGGCAGAGAGGGAGATGAAGATGTTTTCATCTTCTTCCTGGAGAGAAGGGGCCAACGGAGATAGGGAGAATGACGGAAAGTCTCATTGGAGCTGTTGGTTTGAAAGCATTTGTCTTTGGAACAAGCTTTTTATCAGTCATCCTTAAAGATCAGGATTCCTGAGGGGCCACTCCATCTTCCTCTCTTTCCACTCCTCTCTGTCTTGCCCTCCTCTCCCTGCTTCCACTGTCTCCCTTCACCGCTCATGTGCCCTTTTTGGGCCCGATGTCTGTCTGTGCCTGTGCATGGCCCCTTTCTCTGCCCACACGGCTGCTTGCTGACAACAGGTCAGGCCTCCTTAGAATCTCCAGGAGGCTGTGGGCAGAGCCCCCTGTTCATGCTACAAGTGTCTTCTTTGGCCAAATCAGAGACGCTCTCTGGACCTCTGTTTCCTCCTCCGTACATTGATGGGGTTGGACGCCGAGACCCTTAAGACAGGTCGTAGTGGGTGTAGCAGTCCTCAGGGTGGGAAGGGCTGGGGAGCTGTCCAGGAGAGGAGAGACCGCAGAGTGGGTGGGCATTTACCCTCCGTTATTAAATGAGGTCCCAGGAGGGGGTTGGCCTGCCCCAAGCCTTACAATTCTGTGCTGCTGACAGCCAAACACACCCCACTCCCCCAGTCTCATCAACAGGCCTCGGTGAGGGCAGATGGCAGGAAGGAGTTAAATAGACAATATTCACGACACTTGGCAAAGCTGGTCAGGCAGACTTGATTCGGGACCGTCACAGTGAGCGTAGGGACCGCTGCAGTGGGGTTTGCAGGGGATCGGGTCTCCACTCCAAACATGGCCTGGGCAGGTGGGACTCGATAGCCAAGGAGCAGGGTGGTGGTCAGTGGGTGGAAAATCACTAAGAGGAAACACCAAGGTAAGGGGTCTTGACTAAACCAACCTAACAGGATCCTCTGCTGGAGACAGATCAGGGGGCTCAGACATCCCCTGGGGGTAGGGGGTGTTGGGGTGGAGAGTGAGACACCTGAGCAGATATCAAAGGTGGGGGCGGGGGGTGTCTTGCTAAAACTGGGTTTTACAAGGAAGTGCACGGATGGGCCTCGGAGAAGGTTCGGGAGCTTGGCTAGGGCTTGGTCCAGCGGGGAGGGGAGGAGTGGGAAGCAGCTGGGCATACCAGCACGGATGAGAGTGGACAGTATGCAGGTGCCTTCTCCAGGTTGGTGAGGAGTCCTGACTCCCCCTCCCCACTTCCCAGGAGGAGCTGCTGTGTCTGCCCAGGGCCGTGGGGCAGAGCGCGGATGCAGGCACAGTCCGTGGCAGGGAGAGCTGCTGGGAGGCCAGAAGGAAGCCAAGCCAGAGAAGGTGGTGGAGGGCTGGGCTGCCTGCCTTTCTCCACTTGCCTCTCCTTAAACACTAATATTTCCTATTCTCAGATAACCTAGCTCTTATGTGTACCCCGGGCTGATGGCCTGGAGAACCCCATTTCTCCCCCCTGGGTATTCATGCTAAAATATGAATGATTTGTTTTCCTTGGAAGGGATAGGGCTTGGGCTCAGAGTTTTCCTTAGAGCCATTAAGAACTTCCTTTTTTCCTCCTTTCAAGTCTGACACCAGGTGTGAGGGCCCCCAACCCAGGAGGGGCAGTGACCTCGGAAGAGGGAGGAGGGAAGAGGGAGGGTGGCCTGGTGTCTGCGTGGCAACTCTAGAAGCCCCACCTCTGGGCCAGGGGCTCTTAAATCATCTGTGAGTTGCCAGATCTGCACCCCACCCTCCACAGTTTGGGGGTGACCCTCTGGGGCACACAGGTCACCTCCCTAAGCCCAGCCCTGCTTTTCCCCAGATGCCTGGGATGGGAGGGGCTGTGCTCAGGGAGGAGCAGGGAGCGGGCCAGGCCCTGTGCAGAGAGGCCTCAATTTCACAGGGCTTGCTCCTGAGTGAGTTTCGCATAAAAGGATTAAGGCGAGAGGAAGTGCAGAGGAAATGGGATGTTGGACACCTTGTTAAACGGGCTGTCAGGGCTCCCAGAGCGTGGGTGCTAACTCTATTCCCTGTCTCGGCTGAGAGCAGGCCAGGCCATTACCTGAGTGATCAAAGATAGGGCTCCGAGTCATGCCTACAGGACCCCAAGGCTGGATGAACAGGACGAGGGAGGTTGGATTGGTCCAACCCCCAACACATGCACCACACACCCTCTCCTTCAGGCCCTGTTCCTGAGGGAATCTCAAGGGGGTCAGGGAAAAGGGGGAAACGGAGGCTCAAAGTATCTTCCCACCTGGGCCTGGAGGGGGTAGGAGGTAGGGGGGATATTTGACTTAATGATGTGTAGATTATCATTTCCTTCCTTATCTTCACACCGGGAACATTCTTTTTCCTGAGCCCAGGGAATTGGCTCAGTTTGTGAATGAGTTTGATCGGATCAGCGCTTTTCCTGAGGAGATAAGGGAGTTGGCAAGATGGGGGGAGCACTTCCTGGGGGACAAGAGCTGCTGAGGACCTGGTTGTGGGGCGGGTCCCAATGGCCTGCAGGTGGGGGAGGGGGCCAGCTCACACATCCATGCAGGGCGTCCCTGTCTGTCCTCTGCCCTGCCTGGACCGCTTCTGCCCATGCCACCTTGCCAATTCCCCCTCACCCTTCAGAGCAGGGGTGGGGAACCTTTTTTCTGCTAAGAACTATTTGGATGTTTATAACGTCATTCGAGACTATACAGAATTATCATCTTAAACATTAGCCTGCTGTATTTGTTCAAACGCTTCATTCACTCACCCCTAGTGCCTTGGCAGGGCCAGACCAAATGATTTGTGGGCCTCATAAGGCCCGTGGGCAGGGTGTTCCCCACCCCAGCTTTAGAGGGGTCATAGTCCTGGTTGAACATTCAGATCTCCAGGGAAACTTGAAAACTTAGCCATGCCCCAGACCTGCTTGAGACAGAAGGAACCAGGATCACCAGGGTCTCAGGCACTGGCCCGGCTGTCCAAGCCTCGTGGCCATTCTCAAGTGCAGCCGGTCTATGCTCTGCTGTCCAGGAGGCATTCCTTCAGGCTCCCACCCCCTTGGTCTTTTCTGCTCCCCGGGGACTTACCTTCCGGAGTCACACCCACCATCTGGTGGTTTTGTTTACCTGTCTGTCTAGACCTCCCAGCCCAAACTGTGAACACCTGGGTGTGGGGACAAGGGGCACTTATTGTCCCCTGGGCCCTAATCCTCCCGGAGGGAGATGGGCCACCAATACACAGTGCTGCGGAGGGAGGAGGCCTTAGTCACCTTCCTATCTCCGCTCCCGCTGGTCCCTGTGGCCTCTGCGATGTGGGATGGGGGGAGTTAGCAGACATTCCCTCATCTTGCCTGTTGAGGGAGGGGGGTTCAGGACGACGCCTCCTCCATTCCCCACCATCACCAACAACTTCGACGTGCCTTCCATTGGGAGAAACGAGAGTTTCGATTAGACGCTGGCCCCCTTTTTCTGTAAAGGGCCGGATAGTAAACACGTGGGCCCTACTGTCTCTGTCTCAACAACTCTGCGGTGACAGCTCACAGGCAGCCGCGGACAACACACGAATGAGTCGGCACGGCCGCGTCCCAGTAGCACTGCATTAATGGATGCTGAAATGTGAATTTCATATAATTTTCACATGTCACCAAATTTCTTCCGATTTTTTTTTTCCAGAAATCATTCCTAGCTCGTGGCTGTATTAAAATGGGGATGGGCTGGCTGCGTTTGGCTGTCATTTGCAGATGCTTGATTTCAGTGAAATGCGGGGTGGAGGGGTGGGGGGCTGTTTCTGATTCTGAGCTTTCCACCCACATGCCCCTGAGTCACCAGGGGCCTGGGCTGCCCCTCCCTAAGACAGAGGCTGCGAGAACGGACACCAAGTGGAAGCCTTGATCCCTTCAGGGGCGGGGGTGGGAGTGTGAAGGCTGTGAATCCTGAGACGCCGTCTGATAAGTAATGTGGTTTCACTTCAGGTCATTTCCTGAAAGTCAGATCCACTTTGCACGTGCGGACGTGAGCGGGAGCTTCAGGATTCACTCTCGGGGCCTCCAAATTAAAAGCCAAATAGGATGTAGCTTTTGCCAGCATTGCATCTTCATCTGTCAAGAGCAGTTATCTTCATTGTCCGCTGCTGGGGCCCGCTGCTGTCAGTCACCCCCGCCCAGCGCCCACCTTTTACCTCCTCTGCGTGGCGTGCCCGGCAGGGGAAGTGTCCACTAATGGGCCTGGGATCCCCCTGGTTATTCAAACGGGGAGGAAGGTTTGAGTGGGGGCCCCGGTAGTGTGACTCACCCAGCTGGGTCTGCAGAGGAACCTGCCACTTCTGGCCCAGAGTCCTAGCCAGACTTCCAGAAGTTCTCTCTGGGGAAGGGGTGGGGATTCTCTAAAGGCCCAGCTACCTTGGCAGAGTCTGATACCTGGAAGCTGCCAGCTCCAGCCCCTGGGGGACAGGTGGGAAGGGAGGCAGGAAGATGGATATGACACAGAGGAAGAGCGAGGGCTTCCGAGCCTCACACTTAGTTCTAGTCCCGGCTCGGACATTTACCTATCATGTGACCTTGGGCCAATGGCTCCACCTCTCTGAGTTTTAGGTTCTCCAACTTCAACAGTCTTAGCAGCATGCCCCTCTCAGGACTGTGTGTTTTAAGGCTCATGAGAAGCCCAACAGAGAACCAAGGGGGACCCAAAGTGCCATTCCGTTCAGGGCTGGGAGGCAGTGTGTCCTGGGAGTTCTGCAATGGGACGACCGAGTTGGTGGGGGCCCTTGCTTTGCCCCTGTTCTCCCCAACTTTTGAAAATGTTTGGGGGGAGGGGACCTGGAAGCTATCTTGTAGTTGTTGTACCCCTCACGACCCACAACTCTTAGACAAATTGGCATCAGGAGACTTGGGTTAAGATTCGTCCCATCACTAGTGTGATCTCTGGCAAATTTGTTTACCTCTCTGAGCCTCGGGATTCTCACCTGTAAAATGGGGATAATGTCTCACTGGGCTGACATCTCCTTAGGGATCTGAAAGTGCTTTATAAACAAATGGGCCATATGCATAATCATACAGGTTTATATTTTTTCTCCTCCCTCTGGCCGGTCCTTCCATCCCCCAGCCTTGCTCCACGACACCTCTACCCCACCCCACCCCCACGCCATTTGATAGTACTGAGACTTGCTAGACTTGATTCATTGGAGAAAGGGGCTCTTTTCCCACTGGGGTCCCTCACCCCCTATGGCTAAGCCAGGCAGGATGAAGCTTTCAGCCCTGCTCTCCCTGTCCAGTGGTTCTCGCCATCACTTGGCCTGAACCTGGCTTTCCTGTCTAGCTATGTGAGAGTACTGTGCCCCAAGACTACTGGTGTTGGGTCTGAGAGAGAGGGCATGTTTCTACCCACTTTCTCCCAAATCTCCTGCAAATGAGCACCATGCCTTCTCAGTAAAAAAATCATTATTGTTTGAAAAGTTATAAGAGCAAAATGTGTTACTTGGGGATATATATATATATATATATATATATATATATATATATATATATATATATATATAACTAATATGCTAAGTGTCTGACCATCCTACCAGTTGCTATGACATGCACTGACCACCTGACCACCAGGAGGCAGATGCTCAACACAGGAGCTGCCAAGCTGCAGTGACTTGGCAGCTGCGGTTCTTGGGTGATGCACCCTGAAACCAGTGAGGATGGAGCCCAATTTCTCTTTCTCGAGGGGCCTCGCAATTCCACCTTCAGCCATGGGTTATGTTGTTGTTGGGCACTGTCGGCCCCAACTCTGATTTACTGCACACTTGCATTTGCATTCCACATCCTGTATGACAGCAACTTTGCCGAGTGCCCTCTTGTACTCCGGGACCCCTAGGGGATGTTGGAGAGCTGGTTTCAGCCTGATCCCCAAATGCTGTGCTTGAAGCCCACTTCCGCTTTCTAGATGTGTAACTTGGGGCAGTTTGCAACCTCTCTGTGCCTCTTTGTCCTCATCCGTTAACAGGTGCTAATAATAGTTGTGGTGGTCATTAATGCTTTTTGCCCAGCACTTTGTCTCCCCTCCCAGACATAGGTAGGAGTGCATTTTCTGGTCCCCTGTGGTAGGCAGGGTCATCTTGGCCCAGGCCTGGACAGTCCCTGGGAGGTCTAGAGCTCTCTTGTTCCTCTCTGGCACAGTGCCGAGCCCAACAATGTTTGAGATATGACTACGAGTCCCTACGCCTCTCTGATGAGCAGAGTCCCTGGCAATGCGCACGGGACACATACTTGAACAAGACGTAAACTTGCTTGTGTAAGTCACTGAGGCTCAGGAATTGTTTGTTAGGGCAGCATAACTTAGCCTGTGCTGACCGAGGGTTGCGACGGAGACACTGTGAGTTATAGGCAGAGCATCTTACACATAGCACTGGCACTTCACATTCGATAAATGTGAGCTGCTATTAGTACGAGTGTTGTTAGAGAGGTGGAGAGGAGAGGCTGCAGAAGAGGTGCGAAGGGAAGCAGAGGCCTGCTTCTGAGCATCTTAAACACCAGGCACAGGCGCTGGGGATTGATCCTAAAAGCAACAGGGAAGCAATAAAGATTTTTTAAACAGAAGAATGACACGCTTAATAGACAGTTCACTCCAGAACCTGACAAACAGCAAGCATTTAGTAAATACTTCTTGGATGCTTGGATGGATGGATGAATGGATGGATGGGTGGATGGGTGGATGGATGGATGGGAGGATGAATAAATGAGTAGAGGTTGGAAGAAGAGGGACCAGTGAGGAGACCATTCCAGCAACTCAGGGATCCCATGGTGAGGGCTGGACCAAGGGCAGGTGCCATGCAAAGGGGACCCACACACAGCCCAGCACGGGGCTTCCATGCCCACCCCCACCCGGCCCAGGCAGGCTGCTTCATTGGCACTGCTGCTGAGGTGCAGCACACGGCACCACCTCATAACTCACTGTGTTTATGATGAAGCGGAGCAGTTGTCTGGAAGACAGCCACTCTGATACCCCACAGCCCCCGGGGCCGTTCCTGATGTTTCTCCTCCACCATCCACTGCTTAACATGCCAGCCTTCTCTCCCACCCCCTGCTCCACGCACCCTCCGCCAGTGGCACCGATCTCTACCCCCTCCGCCTGCCTCTCCAGTGCCGCAGCCAGGAGGAAATTTATGGCAGCCCCAGACTGCTGTGGGCAAATACTAATAAAATGTTGTTTTGCTGCAATTTGTTTAATTGGCCACAGAAGAGACGTCATGAGCATGAGCAGCCTCTGCTTGCGCCTGCCTGCCCGACTCACAGATGCTCTCTCCTCCCTGCACCGTGCTTCCCCGGCCGTGACCACCGAGACTGGGACAGTGGGAAGAAGGGGAGAGGGGAGAGAGGAGCCAGAATAAACCTACCCCCACTTATTTTTATTGCGTTTTACTGAGCCCTTTCACCCATAAGCCTCAAGATCCTTGTGATCAGCCAGAACTGCCTGGGTTCAAATCTCACCAGTTCTTCTCCTTAGCTGTGTGACCTTAGGCAAGCTACGGAACCTCTCTGTGCTGGTTTTCTCATCTGTAAAATAAGAAAAATGACAGCATTGTGAGAATTAAAGAAAGTACTTGATGTGAACTGAGAATAGTGCCTGTTTGGTAGGGCGCACAAGATCAAGGTTGAGAATTTAGATTGTGTGGGTTGTAATCCCAGCTCAGCCACCTACCAGCCGTGTGACCTTGGGCAAGTCACTTAACAATTTTTGTAGCTCAGTTTCCCTGTCTGTGAAATGGGGATAGTAATTGTGACTGCCTTCTAGAGTTGTGTAAAGGTTGAGGTTCTCAATGTAAGGAGATTAGAACAGAGCCCGGGACCTGGGAGGAGCCACAGAAGTGGGAGCTGGACAGACGTTGGCAGGACAGTGCTCGGGGTTAGGGTGCTTGGGAAGCCTTTGTGCTCCGTGCTCCTTCACTGGAGTGAACTGTGGGGTAGGGAGGAGTCCTCAGAGATGGGAATTCCCAAGGTAAAAAGTTCCCGCTGGCTCCTGGGGTTTTTAAAGCAGCTGACAGCCCTGGCCAGTTTGGCTCAGTGGATAGAGCGTCAGCCTATGGACTGAGGGGTCCCAGGTTTTGTTTCCGGTCAAGGGCATGTACTCTGGTTGCAGGCACATCCCCAGTAAGGGGTGTGCAGGAGGCAGCTGATGGATGTTTCACTCTCATCGATGTTTCTAACTCTCTATCCCTCTCTCTTCCTCTCTGTAAAAAATGAATAAAATATATATTTTTAAAAATAAAAAATAAAAGCAGCTGGCAGGGCAGTGGAAGAACCTATTGCCATTCATGGGTTGGGAGGTGCTGCTCCTCAGACTGAGCCCTGGGGACGGGCCTGGTCCTGGGGTCAGCCCAGCCTCCCAACTGCTCCCTTCTTGGTCCCTGACCCCCACACCCCGGGGCGGGCACCCTGCCACCTGCCACAGGGCACCAGCAGAGGCCGGGACATGGGGGTGCTGGAGAGGGGTAGGCCAGGCTATGGGAGCTGGGCACGGGTCCTGGGACAGATGGGTTTGCATCAATCCCCAGCACAGGATGCCGGGGGCAGTGTGGGGCCGGCCCCCTCCTGACGATAAAGCTGGACTTCAGGGTTTCCCCGGGTGGTGGCGGAAGAGTATGGGGTGGGCATTGGGAGTTTCCACGCCAGTCCCTTCCCATCTCTGAGTCTCTTCCTCACCTAGAGAAAAAAGGTTGCATTTCTCTGATAATCCTTTGGTTACGCACTGCCTGGAGCCCAATAAGTCCTCCATGCGGTGCTATTGCTGTTATTTCACAGCAAGGCAGAACCTGAGGCTGTGGACGCGGGTCAGACAGCCTGAGTTCAAGTTCTGACTCTCCCACTTTTCAGCTGTGTGACCTTGGACGGGTGACAACCTCTCTGTGCTTCGTTTTCCATCTGAAAATGGGCCAGTAGCAGGAGGTGTCTCAGAGAACTGCTGTGAGGATTAAATAAAATCTTACAGGGCCCTTGCTGTGGGCCCTGTCGGCCAGGTGCTGTTTTCCTCCATGTTTTAGATGACGAAACGGGCAGAGAGGTAAAGCCTCTTGGCTGAGACCTCCCAACCATGGAAGTGGCAGTCCAGCAGCCTCCTCAGCCGCTGTGGTCTGGTGCTCTATGTCTAATCCTTTCCCCCCTTAAACAGGGAGCCTGTCTGATGACATAAGAGGCTGTGCACATGCACACTCACACACTCACACTCACACACACTCACATACACACACACAAACACACACACACACACTCACACACACACACAAACACACACACACACTCACACACTCACACACACACTCACACACACACAAACACACACACACACACACACACTCACACACACACACACACACTCACACACACACACACTTCTGTGTGTTTCTGGTAACCTTGGCCCAGCTGACTCAGGAACCTTTTGCCCAAAGAAAGAAAGAGACCCTTTCTGAAGATAGCCTGCACTCTGGCGTCTAGGTCATGCACGCTAGGGCACACCCTAGGTAGCAGGAGGCAGGATAGCATTTTCACACGGCCTTAAGTCATAGTCCAGTTGAATTCTGGGGCAAGTTGCCTAACCAAGTCAAGCTCTGCTTCCTGTCTGCAGGGTGTGGAGAAGGCCTCTCGGGAGACAGCGGCCCGGAGGCATCTCTCCCCAGACTCCTGGCGAAAGGGCAGGATGGCGCAGGAGGGGAGGGGGAGTTCTCCAGAGCCAGTGGTCAGGTTCAAATGCAGGGTCTTTCCCTGGGGATTCGACTGTGTGCTCTTGGGCAAGTGAGTTTCCCTCTCTGCGTCTCCCTGTCCTTATCTAGAAAATGGGCATGCCAACAATAGTGCCGACCACGAAGGGATGCTGTGCGAGTCAAAGGGAGCGAATACCTGCCAAGCTCAGGAAACTATGGCACATGGCATCCCGTGTGTGTGAGCCACTCAGTGCTCTCCCCAGCGGCAGTTTTTGTTATGAGGCTGGACTCTGATGGCCACGCGCTGGGCTTGCCTCATCCCTGGCACAGGGCAGGCATGCAGTCAGTGCTCCTTGGCTCATGGGCCAGGTGAGTGTCCTGTTTGGGGGCCCAGTGTGGACAGATTGCTGGATAGCACCCCCAGCCCACCCTCTGAGGCCCCAACCCTACTGGTTCATCAAAGATGGTGCCATTTTCAGTGCCTCAGGTGGCCCCACCCTAACCCTGCCCTGGACTTCTCTCCCCCTACACTCTTCCCACAGCCTCCTCCCTGCAGCCCCCCCACCTCTTACTGCCCCCCTGTGCAGGCAGAGTCTCCTCTGAGCCGATCCTGGCTCCCACCAGGAGCCTTTCCCACGACTCCCTGGGCTGCTCAGTGGAGTGCACACACCCTCCCTGGCCTGCCAAGGCCCTTGCCCATGAGGGGAGGGCCTTTCTGAAGCAACCTACATCCCACTGTGCAGAAGAGAAGGCAGAGGCCCCCGAAGGGGGAATGGTACCGCCTCTCAGAGTCCTGAACAAAGGCAGCCAGGAAAGCCAGGACCCAGGAATTCAAGAAGGAAGGAAGGAAGGAGGGGACACCATCAGTCTGGGCCTAGAACTGAAAGGTGTTCTGTCCATGTTCATCCAATCCCAGACATTACATGGAGTGGGAGGAGGAGAAGGGCAGAGCCGGCTCTCCCTGGCTCCACAGAGCCTGATGCAGCCAGCTGTGGCAGGCAACAGCTGGATACACACACCAGGATGCCCGGTCCCATGCCCTCTGCCAGGGCTGGGCAGTTGGGAGGGGAGGGAAGGTCTGAGCCCAGGCAAGTGCCAGGGAGGGCAGTTTGGCAGCTCATGAGGCTGAGAGGGAGGAGGGGAGGAGAAGGGAGGCCTGGTGAGCACTCAGCCAGCCCCAGAGCCCAGGTCTTCCCAGGAGGCCAGTGGGACTCCGGCAATCACACTCTGACTCGTGGTGGCTTTAGGGGTTCTGTCAGACAGCCCCTGTCAGGAGCCTTGTCCCTCACTCCCTGTCTCTGGGGACTGGGCTTCAATGTGACAGCAGGAGGGTGCACAGATAGGACAGGTACCAGGAATGAATGGGGAGGATAAAATTAAGAATAATCCAGGTTATAATACCCAAACTGGGAACAACACAGGAACAAATTAAATTGTGGAACTAAACTATTCTCAAACCAGGATGGAAGTACAAGATTTCTTTCTTTATTAGTAGTAGTATTCAAATTATATATATATATATATATATATATATATATATATATTTAAATATATATATTTAAAAATAATTGTTAAGAGATTTAAATTATGTATCAAAAATATCACAAACTGCCCAGCAGTGTTGCTCAGTGGTTGAGTGTCATCGCATGTACCAGGAGGTTGCTGGTTCGATTTCCAGTCAGGACACATGCCTGGGTTACAGGCTCAATCCCCAGACAGGGAGGGGGTGTAGGAGGCAGCTGATCTATGTTTCTATCTCTCTCTTTCTCTCTCTGAAATTAAAACATACTTTAAAAAATGTCACAAACATTAAAAGGCAAATAACAAAGTCAAAAAAGAAGAACCACCTGGGGTGGGCTGCATGACCTCTGAACTGTAGAGCTCTGCCCAAGTCCCTCTGAGAGCATCCAGGAAGAGAGGGGATGTCCTCAAGGACTTGCTCCTTCACAAATACTCGCTGAGACATGACCTCAGGAAACAGGAATACAGGCCTTGAGCTTAGGGTCTAATGAAAGGAACAGACAAAAGGCAAGTTCCAGGCAACTCCCAGCCCGTGTTTCAAGGGCTCCAATGGGTGTGTGCGAAAGCTTTCATGGACAAATGGGCACCTAACTTGGTAGGAGTCAGGGGAGGCTTCCTGGAAGAAGCAACACCAAACTGCACCCTGGAGCATGAGGAGGAGCTCGCCATGAAGTAAGTGGGACAGGGAGGAGTGTATCTGATAGAGATGGGTGTGTGCAAAGGCCCAGGGCAGGGTGAGGGGGGCATCCTGAGGGACCCAGACTTCCTGGTGGCCAGAAATGGCAGGAGGTAAGGCTGGAGTAGTGGGCCTGAGACTGATCATCGTGGAGTTAAGACATTAGAACTTCCCTTTGGAGGCGGAGGCCCTGGAGGGTTTAAGCAGAGGAAGGACAAGCTCAAGTTCACCTTTGAAGGAGAGCACTCTGATTGCAACTGGAGGCAGGGAGGCCAGTTAGGAGGCTGCATGGGAGTCCAGGATGGCAGAAGAAGAAGTGTGTATGGCCCTAGCACGTTTGGCTCAGTGGATAGAGTTTTGGCCTGTGGACTGAGGGATCCCAGGCTTGATTGCGGTCAAGGGTACATGCCTGGTTGGGAGCTCTTTAAGAAAGAAAGAAAGAAAGAAAGAAAGAAAGAAAGAAAGAAAGGAAGGAAGGAAGGAAGGAAGGAAGGAAGGAAGGAAGGAAGGAAGGAAGGAAGGAAGGAAGGAAGGAAGGAGAGAAGGGAAGGGAAGGGAAGGGAAGGGAAGGGAAGGGAAGGGAAGGGAAGGGAAGGGAAGGGAAGGAGGGGGAGGGAGGGAGGGAGGGAGGGAGGGAGGGAGGGAGGGAGGGAGGGAGGGAGGAATGTGTACGATGCAGAACAGGTGAGACGTGGCAATGACTGGCTGGTGGGGATCAGAGGTGCCAAGAGAGAGAGCCACACATCTACTTAGCCGAGTCATGGCTACAGTGCCATGAATATCGAGCACCCAGACATGCGCAGGGTTGACTGATGGGGGTGGAGCAGATTCTGGGTTCACTGCTGGCCCTAGAGAGTGTAAGGTGCCAACTCCCCCACTGTCCCTGTCCCCTGTGGTTCCTCCTTTCCTGGTGTTAATTAAAGTGTCAGGGCCAAGTTCGAGTGTTCACTCAACAAACACCCTCAGCATGTGAGCAATGTGGGGAAGACAGAAAAACACAGCCAACTTTCGGGCCCCTCCCGTCAGCAGGGGAGGTGGGCCACGTGCACAAGTGGCAGCAACACAAGGTCTGGTCTGTCCAGGTCAGAACTTTATTGCTTTTGACCAAGGCTGTTTGCAAGGGCAGTCAATGATTAAGGGCCACGTGAGCGGTGCTGAGGGTAATTGCCTAGCGGGTCAGAGGAGAGGGCCTTGGGGACAGAGAGGTGCAAGGCTGCTGGCAGACGCAGAGCCAGGGGACTGGGTTCACAGCCCCAGCGATGCTCTCACACAAATGACCTTGGCCACAGGGCTGTATCTCTCTGGGCCTCTGCTTCCTCACCTGTAAAATGGGAACCAGGATAAAGCTCGAGCACCCTCCCCCCCAGGCCATCTCTGAGAATGTGAAGCGTCACCTCTGCACGGCGTTAAATTAGTCCACTCTGCCCAGATTATAGGATGTGTCCGGGCCAGTGTTTTTGGACCAGAGTTCAAACCCTGGTTCTGCTATTTTCTGGGGAGCTTTAGTAAGGTGACCAGACGTCCCGGTTTTGGCGGGGTAGTCCTGATTTTTAACAATTTGTCCCGCGTCCCGTGGCGTTTTAAAACAGTCCCAATTTTTGGAAAGAATCTTTCCAAAAATCATTCTTTCCAAAAATCGGGACTTTAAGCTTTAGGCAAGTGACATAACCTATCCAGGCCTGTAAAATGGGATGAACACTCCTGGCCACAGGGTGAATGAGATCACTGTCTCTGCCTGGCAAGGGCTCCAGCAGGGTCACCCATTACCATGGGGGTGACCCCCGCCCCGCCCCCTGCCCATGGACAAGTTCACCCCCAGCCCCAGGTGCCCCGGGCCCGGTGCATTCTTAACCACAAAACTTCTCAGCCACACAGGAGACACTCATTGCACCCCCCTCCACTCCAAATGCTGCCCAGTGGGGATGGGGGCCCCAAGTCCCCAGCTGCTCTGGCCCAGATAACACGCACACCAATGGGGACCCTGGCCTACAGAGACTTCCCAGATAAACGCTGCCTGCCCCAGATAGCCGAGGCCTATCAGCCTGTCATCTTGTCCTCCAAACCACATTGCGGGTGATAAAGGGATTGTGTGGGGCTGCATCTGCCTGGCCCAGGTGGAAACCTTTCGCAGGTCCCCCCCCCCCCCCCCCCCCGTTATTAACAACAAATGTTGGCCCCTTCCGGGACACACCATTCCTTTGGCAGCCAGACTCTCCCAGCCCAGCCTCCCCTCCCTCCGCCTCTGGCAGCTCTGGCAGAGGGCCATTTGTCCCCTCGGTTGGACTTCCACAGGAAGAGGGGGAGGCGGGAGAGGTGCGATGAGGCAGTGCCAGACAGGAAAGTCCTGTTTAGGGGTCTGTGTGCTTAGAAAGGTTCAGAGTGGGGTGCCCTTGCTAACAATACTGAATGCTTTTTGTTGTTGTTGTTGTTGATCCTCTCCCAAGGATATTTCCCCATTGATTTTTCAGGGAGAGCAGAAGAGAGAGGGAAAGACAGGGAAATATTAATGTGAGAGAAACCACATCGGTGGGTTGCCTCCTGCACGTGCCCCAACCAGGCCCTGGGCTGCAGTCAAGGTACATGAACTTGACTGGAATCGAACCAGGGACTCTCTGGTCCGCAGGCTGACGCTCTATCCACTGAGCCACGCTGGCTAGGGCCTGAATGCTTATGCGATCCCTTGGGAGAGGCCTCTGGTTGCCTTTGTTTTCCATTTCACAGGTAAGGCAACTGAGGCTCAGAAGGTCACAGATAGAACCTGGTAAATAAAGCTGGAATTGAAGGCCAGGTCTAGGGGCTCCGAGCCTGTGCTCTTGCCTTCTGTACCCTGTTCCCAAAGTGCACCTCTGCATCTGGCCATTTCCGGGTGTGGAGAGGAAAGGGGGGGTGGGGGGCTGCTCTCCTAGGCACAAGCAGTAGAGTCTGAGCCACAACTGGAAGCTGGCTTTGGGCAGGCGCTAGGCTACTGGGCTGAAGGAACACTGCCAGCCCCAAATTTGGGTCCTCACATCCCAGAGCCTGAAACAGCCTTGGAGGTCACCTGGAGCCAGGGTCTCTCTCACGGGACAAATGGGAAAACAAGGCAAAGAGCAGCAAGGTGATGTGTGGGCAGGATCATCCAGCCAGTGAGGCCCCCAGCTCACCAGTTTTTCAGATGAGGAAACTGAGGCTCAGAGAGGGGGAATGACTTAACAAAAGTCCCCATAGGTTCATCAAAGCAGAGCCGGGAATCGAATCGATCTGTAGCGCAGGGCTGTGTCCACTGTCCCATGTTAGACACGCACCACCAGATGCAGACACCCACCCAGAAACATACCCCGGGGCCCTGGTGGACGGACACTCAGAGCGCACATCAGGCTCACCCAGATGGGCACAAGGCTGGCACACACGTGCCCCCATGCCATGGCACCGAGCGGGACCTACAGCCCCCTCTCCCGCCCCAGGACCCGGAGCAGGCACTGCTTGGTTTGTTCCTACTCCCCCCTCCCCCTCAGACCCCCCTCCTCCGGAGCAGCACCAAGCCAGGAAGCTTCACGCTGTGCTTAAAAAGGGCACTTAATTTTTCATTCTTAAATGCTGGGATGCTCTTGTCTTCCCACTTCGCCCAAACCCCTTGGTGGAGATGGATGGGGGCTCGGAACACAGTTATCAGAAAGATTAAGCTGGGACTTGTCATTTTTTTATATCACGGAGCAGTCAGCCCTACGAGTGATGTCCTCCACTCCGCCAGGATGAGTCCAGAACCTTTAGTGCCAGTAGTAAAAAAGACTATAAAAAACACCATCGGAGAAAGGGTAATGATGAAATTTAACTGCTCCCGATCACACACCTGGGGTCTGCTCGCCGTGGAACCAGGGGGTTCGGCCGCATCATCCTTTACGGCCGTGTCCTTGTCTCGGAGTTTAAGGTCCTTGCACTGAACCAGAACATTGTGTCCACTGCCGGGGCCCTGGGGCCCACCGGTCACTCCCCGCCCTGCCCGGCCAGGTCTGCAGAGAGGGAGGACGCAGAACAGGCTCGGTCCTAGGAGGCCTTGGGGTCCTGGCAGCGGGGACACAGGGCTGGACGTCCCAGGAGTCTGGCTGAGCCACCGGGTTATGGAGATGCTCCAGCCACAGCTGCTGCTGACACGGGTGGTTGGCTCAATTTTTATTTTCTTCCTTTCTTCTCCATTCCTTTCTCTCTCCCTTCCATCTCACTCTTACATGCCAGGGGCCTTCTATTGCTCTTAGGACACAGGACTCTGCTTACCTGGTTTCTAGCTACACCCCACCCCCACCTGGCCAACCTGATCCCTCTTGCCCCACATCCCCCTACCACCCTGCCCCTTTATCCCTCCTAATGCTCTGTTTTAGCCGTATTGAAATCCTTCAGAATAACTTGCTCTCTCCAGCCTCTGGGCTTTTGCACATGCTGCCCCCTCTGCCAGAACACTCTTCGTTATCTCCTACTCAGCAGGTCTCAGCTGTCACCTCCTCCAGGAAGCCCTCCCTGCCATTCCCTGAGTCCATGTAGGCTTCCTCACCAAGAGTACCTGGGCCCCCTGCATTTCCCCTTCAAGATACGTAGCATCACAGTGTGCTGTCATTGTTTAATGGCCTGTGAGGGCCCTTGTCCAGGGCACTCTTCTGGACCTGGGAAGTTAGTGGTGAGCAAAACAGACAAAATCCCTGGCCTTCCTGAAGCTTATATTCCAGAGGAGATGAGTAGAACAGGATTATCTTTTTCAATCTTTGTGGACGTGTCACCGAAGGCATGGTTGAGCTTGAGCCTCAAAGGCCCTGTGAGGTAGGTGGTAGTGTTCTGACTGTATGACCAAGAGCTCTCAATCCACCCAACTAGGGAACAACAGGACGGAGGTTCAGATCCAGGTCTGCAGGTGCTGAGCTGTGGAATGTCCACTGCAGGACACTGCTCCTCCTTGTCCACCTGCTCAGGCCTCACTGTCCCCCGTGCTAGTCCTTAGCATGCCAGGCATGCCCTTGCCTCTGAGCCTTTGTACGTGCTGTTCCTTGTGCCTGTAATGCTCTTCCTGCTGATAACCTTAGGCTCACCCCTCTCCTCCTTCAAGTCTTTGCTTAAATGTCATTTTCTCAACAACATCTTCCTTGACACAATTGCATGCACACACACTCACACTCACACTCCTCCCCCCCCCCCCCAATACTCTATATGCCACCCATTGTGTCTGCCTTCCTAGAATGTGCGTTCCCCAAGGGCAGGGATGTTTGCCTGTTCTGTTTGTTGTTGTGTCTCTAGTGCCTGAGAGAGGTGCTGAGTAAATGTTTCCTGGATGGATGGATGGATGGGTGGATGGATGGGTGGATGGATGGATTGGTGGGTGGGTGGGTGGCTAGGTGGTGGTGAATAGAAACACAGAACTGAATAAGGCTGAATCTCAGCCCTGGAAGGTCTTGGTCCAGCCAAGGAAGAAGGACTTTGTCATCTGAGTGAGAGACACGTTCTGACAGAGGTGTGTACAGAGAAAGAGCAGCATCCCGACACTGTCTCCTCCCCACTTCAGGACTTGGCCCTCTCCTGAGACCCACTCTTACTCTGACCACACAGGCTGTCGGTCTGTGGGCAGAAGGTGTCCCAGCTGGTCCCAGGGAGGGCAGGCTGGGGCAGGGCTGTGTGAGCTGGATGCACAGACAGCACAGGTTCTGACCCTGGCCCGGGCTCTCATCAGCATTGCTGGGAGGACTGTGGGGGAAGGGGGGCAAAAGCAAGGGCTATGGAGCCCCCAGCCCCAGCCCCCTGGTGGTGGCTGTTTCTGCACCTACAGTGGCTGTAAAGGGCCATTCCCCAGGACCCAGGAGGCCCGAATGCCAGTCCAAGACCCCACCTCTGACCCACCAAAGGGACCTCGAGCAAATCACCTTCCCTCTCTGAATCCTGGTGTTTTCTCTCCTCTAAAACCTTTTCAAATAGGAAGATTCCCTTCACATTTTTTTAATTGAACCATCATGTACATACAGAAAAATACACACATCATATTTAGTGGTTTTTCACAAAGTAAATATGTTCATATGACTAGCACCCTGATCAAGAAATAAAAAATTAGCAGTTCCCTCAAAAGTCCTCTTGGAGCCCTTCCCAGCTCCTCTCCCTGCCTCCTCCCAAGGCAAAGATTCTCCTGAGTTTTAACACTATAGGTTACGTTTCCCCTGTTTTCCGAACCTCAAGGATCCCTTTAGAACCCCTACGAAATTCTCTGTTGATTTTAGTGTCTGTGGTAGCCCATCTCCAAGGTGACCACCAATGATGCTGGCCTGCTGGTACTCACACCCCATGGAGTCCCCTCCCACATCAAATCAGGGTGGTCTTTGTGACCCACAGAGTATGGCAGAGGTATGGCCGGCCTCTCAGGCAGGCCATGAAGGGCAGTGTGGCTTCTGCCTTGGTCTACTGGATCACTAGCTCCAAGGAAGCTAGCCGCCATGGAGTGAGCCATCCTCTGGAGAGCTCCACATGGACAGGGCTGAGGCCTCCCACCCGCAGCCAGCACCAGCATGCCAGTCCCATGACTGCGCCACCAGGGACACAGATCTGCCAGCCCCGGCGCAGCCTTCAGATGGCTGCAGCCCAGGCCAACATGGGACTGTGAATGAGACCCTAAGCTGGAACTGCTAGCCATCCCTGAATTCCTGATCCATGGCAACTGTGAAAGATAACAAATGTTTACTATTCTTTTAAGGCACTTATTGAGGGGGGCAGGGGGGGCGGTAATTTATTCACAGCAATAGATAAGTAATACAGTATTCAATAATTGAGCAAATACCCAAGGAGCCAAAAATCCTAGGCTTTCAGGAACCTTCTAAAGTAAGGTGACCAGACGTCCCACTTTTGGCAGGACAGTCCCGATTTTTAACAATTTGTCCCACTACCCACGGCATTTTAAAAAAGTCCCAATTCTTGCCAAGACCGGTTTGGCTCAATGGATAGAGCGTTGGCTTGGGGACTGAAGGGTCCCGGGTTCGATTCCGGTCAAGGGCATGTACCTTGGTTGCGGGCATATCTCCAGTAGGGGGTGTGCAAGAGGCAGCTGATCGATGACTCTCTCTCATCGATGTTTCTAACTCTCTATCTCTCTCCCTTCCTCTCTGTACAAAATCAATAAAATATATTAAAAAATAAATAAATAAATAAATAAATAAATAAATAAATAAAGTCCCAATTCTGCTTTTGGCGGGACAGTCCCGATTTCTAACAATTTTGAAATCGGGACTGTCCCACCAAAAGCGGGACATCTGGTCACCTTATTCTAAAGGAATTCCTTTTTAAAAAATTATCTTAAAAGTATCTACTCACACTTGAAAAGGGGCCTTCCGTTGGGTGCATGACGAAGACGTGGTTCAGGTAAGGACTGCAATGACTTGTCAGGTTCCCTCCCCGGTTCGAGGTCCCCAGGCCTGGGTCAGGGTGAGGACCTGCTGCTGACTCAGTTGCTCTCCGCAGCTCTTTTCCTACCAAGACTCTGGGATCAGAGACCTTCAGGAACCTACCTCCCAGTCCTTGTTCCCTCCGTACAGTTGGGCAGTAGAATGAGATCGTGAGGACCCCAAGCTCGGGGGTCCCACAGGCCAGGGTTTGAATCCTGGCTGCTCCTTTTCCAGATCTGTGGGACCACAAACAAGTAGCTGTATGTCTCTAAACCCCAGTTTCCTCTCAGAAAAAGCGGGGAGCAGATGCCGTGCTCACACGTGGTTGTATCGGCAGAAAGGGCACGGTGCCTCGTAATTGTAACACTTGGGAAACACTCAGGGGGCTCGGCAGCTGTAGCGATCCTCAGACCACAGACTGGCGGGTGCTCCCAGGGGTGCTGGAGACTGTCGTCCCCCCGTCACCCCGGCTGAGATGAGTCCTCTGTGGCTGCCCCAGGTGCTGCTGGACACCCTCCGGCTCATCTGTGCCCCACACTGAGCTGGAAGGCCAGGTGAGCATATGGCCTCATGCAGAACCTGGTCAGAGAAGGGTCGGCTTCCTCTCCCTCATTAGAGTCGCCCGGGGCCCTGCGCCCTCCTTAGCAGAGGCCCGGGTAACGAAGGCCACAGCCTATTAATTGCGGTGACAGTGATAAAGGAAGGAGGGAGGCTGCTATTTGTCTTGCCCGTAACCTCTTGCATCATTCCAAGATGAATGAAAACTCATTTTCTGCTTTGATTCAGTCTAATTTCTCTGGGCCCCCTGGGCCTTGGGGGGGAGGGCGGGAATAGAACTCAGCCCCAGCTGAGAAGGAGGAGGAGGGGTCAGAGGTCACAGAGGGCGGAGGACAGGCTCCACTAGGGAACCAAGAACTTGTGTGTGGGGTGGGAGTGACTAGAGCATTCATTCATTAAGCATGGGGCTTACCCAGGTGCTAGCTGATTAGATTGCAAACTAACCCTGTGCAGGAGGGAATCTGCCACCCACTTCACGGGTGGGGCAGTGATGATGGCGGTGGAGAGACTATGGATTGCACAAGGTCACACAGCCAGTCAGGGCCAAAGCCCGGCTTCAGAATGGTGGGTCTGTCCGGCACCATCGCCAGCTCCTTCCCGTCACCTCCCCTCCCCATTGCCTCTCCTGTGGATGAATGGTTTCATCAGCATGGAAGCCCCTAGGAGGGGAAATGACTGTCCAGATGGGGGAGCTACCACCTTACCTGTTATTCTCCCCCAGGGGTTGGGGCAAGGGGAGGGATGGAAAGGGATAAAGAGTGGGCCTTTTTCTCCAACAAGGAGCAAAGATTGACTGAGGGCCTTGTTGGAACAGCCATCTTCTCTTCTGTGAGATGGAGCCAACAGTGTGTGCCTCCCAGAACCACAGGGCGGCTGGGGGGAGGGTGGGGGAGGTTGAGCATGTGTGAAGGTGCTTCCTCTCTGTGGGAGGGAGAGAGAGCCATGCCTGCCGGTGATCAGAGCCGGGTTATCTCAGACCGATGAACCACATCCCCAGGGGTCACCTGTGAGCGCCCTGCCTGGTCACTTGTATTGGGGTCCCCTCTGATGATCCAGAGGTCCGATGGGGCCCAGAGAGCAGGAGGGGCTGTGCCTGTCTGCTAAAGTGGTCTCGCAGCCCCAGGGAGCTGCATGGCCTGTGAGGAAGGTGGGAGAGACTCCCACGTGTGGTTCACTGAAGAAACCCAGCAAAGTGTGCTGAGCCTGGTTCATACAACACCCTCCCCGGTGGACGGGTTGCAGTTGGGATCGGTTTAGGTGGAGCGGTGCATGAGTAAGAGTGTGGGCTCTGCAGTCAGGCCACCTGGTGTGAATGACAGCTCTGTCACGGACTGCTGTGTGGTCTTGGGCAAGTGGCTTTGCCTCGATGGGCCTTGCCTCCCTTCTCTGTAAGAAGGGGCAATAATAGAATCTCCTTCCTATGACTGTCACTTAACTGTGTAAAGCACTTAGAGCCGTGTGGGGTGCGGGGCAGAGGCCGGGTGGTGCTGTGAGAGGCCGTGGCCAGAAAGCGCCGGTCTGAGGTCAGGATGTGTGTGAGAAGTGAGGCAGCTGGCTCCACCCACGCCCCACGCCTCCATCAAGGAAGTCCTCCCATCTGCCCCAGATCTGAATTGCAAATGCCTTCCCTTCCCCACCATTCCAGCTCCAGCTGGAGCTGAGGACGGGAGCCCTGAGAAGTGTTCTAGCCCCTGCAGGATGCTTGCAGCCTGGCTTTGTCTCAAAGCGTCTGCCGGCAGAGCCCTCCGACCCCGGCCCCTTCCCAGCAGCCTGGGGGCCCCTTCCCAGCAGCCTGGGGGCCCCTTCCCAGCAGCCTGGGGGCCCCTTCCCAGCAGCCTGGGGGCCCCTTCCCAGCAGCCTGGGAGCGAGGAAGCCAGACCCAGTTAGAATGACCTAGCCTGGCGTTCAAGGCTCTCATTGTCTGATCCCACCTTCTCTCTCTCTCTCTTTTTCTTTTTAAAATATATTTTATTGGTTTTTTTTTTTTTTTTTTTACAGAGAGGAAGGGAGAAGGATAGCAAGTTAGAAACATCGATGAGAGAGAAACATCGACCAGCCTCCTCTTATACACCCCCCACTGGGGGGATGTGCCCACAACCAAGGTACATGCCCTTGACCGAAATCCAACCTGGGACCTTTCAGACCACAGGCTGACACTCTATCCACTGAGCCAAACCAGTTAGGCAGATCCCACCTTCCCTCTCTGTCTTGTAAGGAACACCTACCATCCCCTCTCAACAACCACCATCCCACTACACACCCACACTGCTCCTGTCTCAGATATACCTCCCACTACTGTTGAGAGACCCTTTCTACAGATGGAGGAACTGAGACTCAGAGAGGTTCACAACTAGCAGGTAGCAGAGCTGGGATGCACAACCCCATTTTGCTCACTTGAGAGCCCAGCTCTTACCCATTGCCTAGGCCTGCCGCAAAGCAGACTCTGCCAACATACAGAGGAGAAATGAAGTCAGGGAGTCAGGAACTATAATGAAGGTATAAAAGGAGCTTCTACAAGGGGTCATTCACTCACTGATTTGATATTTACCAAACACCTACTCGGTGCTAGGCACTCAGATATAACAAAAATGAGGATGAGAATATACACTGGGTGGCCAGATTATTATGGCAAGCACCAAGCATGGTATATGTGTGCGTGAATCATTGAAAACAGCAACATGGCCGGGACCGGTTTGGCTCAATGGATAGAGTGTCGGCTTGGGGACTGAAGGGTCCCGGGTTCGATTCCGGTCAGGGGCATGTACCTTGGTTGCGGGCAAATCCCCAGTAGGGGGTGTGCAGGAGGCAGCTGATCGATGACTCTCTCTCATCAATGTTTCTAACTATCTCTCTCCTTTCCTCTCTGTACAAAATCAATAAAATATATTAAAAAAAAAAAAAAAAGAAAACAGCAACATGACAGTAATAATGTGAAAGTCATTGCTAACATTTCCAGGTCCTACTACGTGCCTGGCACTGAGCTAGGTGTTTTGTATGCAGAGCTCTAATCCTTATGGTAGCCCTGCCGGGCAGATACTATTATTATTGCCACATTATAAATAAGATGAGTCCACTGAGGCTCAAAGAGACTAAGGCCACACAGGTTTCTTGCACCTGAGAGAGAATTTGAGCCTTGTCCCGTTTTGAAGAAGATCAGCAATGATGATGATGATGACTCCCTAGCAGGTACTAGGTGCTTTCTGTGTACCAGATGGTTTGCTAAGCACTCAAAATGACAACGTAAGCTTGAGGAGAAATGACAAGTTCTAGAATCATCAGGGTGATTCATTCACCTGCTTCCAGGCTTCTTGGAAGCAGGGTGCATGGTCTCAGCCTCTTCCTGGATAATCACAGACTGCCTGCAGGATTAGGGTGGCCTGGGTTCGAATCCTGGTCCCACCACTGCCCCTGGGACTCTGACATGTTGCTCATGTCCTCACCTGTAAAATGGGAAAATACTCCCGATTCATAGGACTGTTGTGAACACCTGGAGCCTCTCTTATTAGGCAGGATTGACATTTTCTAACCTGAGAAAGGTGTCTCAGCCAGGGCCTGGGAACCAGAGCCTTGCAGGCCCCAGGACAGCCTGCCCTCCTCCCTCCTCATTCCCCACCTCCACCCTTATGTGGCCCCCTGTCTCCCTGAGAATCTCAGCTGCTTCTGCGCTTCCTCGATAGGTTCTTGCTGGATTTTCCTTTTCTTCTACCAAATTGTAGGTGAAGACATAGCAGAGATACTTTCAGGTAAAGAAAGAATCTGAGACTTAGAGAAGTGGGGAGAGGAAGAAGAGAGGTGGAGAGGGGAAAGGAGGGAGGGAAAGAAAGAAACCAAGAGGGAAAGGAAATTAAGGTAAAACAGAAAAAAAGAAAAGAAAACACAGAACCAAAAGACCAAGACACTAAGGGACACCACAGAGGTAGAAAGACGGAGCTGAAACAGAGGAGGAAGAAAGAGAGAAGTATTGGAGCTGGGAAGATGCCGGCACAGAGTAAGTGGGTGGGAAGGAAAGGGCCCCTCCAGCAGCAGGCAAGGACAAAGACAAAGCTGACCCGGCAGCACCCCCCTCCACCCCCTTCCCTCCCTCTCTGCCCTTCCCCACTGCTCCCTATTCCCCCACGCTCCCATCCCTCCCTCCCCCCTTCCCCCCTGCTGAGCCAGAGCCGGCTTTCAGACAGACAGCGATTCTGCTGCGGAGAAAGAAAAGCCTCTCCCACATTCGAATGAATTTGATATTCAATCAATAAAGATTAACTCGCCCAAGGTAAAGGGGTTTTTACATCCGCAAGGAAGTCAAATACGATTATGCAGATGAGAAAATTATCCTGCGACGAGGCGCGGCTCACGTATGGTAATCCTATGGAAGGTGGACTCCCGCGCTGATTAGCATAGCTTCAAGGCCAGACCAGGTGGAGGAGGTGAGGGCCCGGAGGTGGGAAGCCGCCATCGGGGATCCCACTCGGAGAAGTGGGTCGGAGGTGTCTGCTCCCTGAGGCCTTTTCTGGGGAAAAGGGGTTGAGGGGAGCCTGGAGCCTGCTGTGTCCATTGAAAGTCCCTGGACCTCGGCTTGCTCTTCTCTCAAAGGAGAGAGCGCCCAGAGCAGGGCTTCTCAAACTTTCAGGTGAGCATGAATCACCTGGAGACCCTCCTGAGAGAATATATATATTGGGTGGCTAGATTATTATGATCTCTGAGTGCATAATAATCTGGCCACTCAATGTATATCCTATATAATAATAAAAGTCTAATATGCAAATTGTCCTCTCGACCAAAGAGTTCGACGAGCAGGCAGGCTGGCCAACCACCCATGTCCCCTACACGCTGGCCAGACCCTCACCCATGCACAAATTCATGCACCAGGCCTCTAATACATACACACACACACACACACACGCACACGCACGCACACTGAGTGGCCAGCAGATTATTATGCGTTCAGAGATCATAATAATCTGGCCACTCAGTATATCAGTGTGTGTGTGTGTGTGTGTGTGTGTATGTGTGTGTTTAATACACAAGAGAATATATATATATATATATTCAGAGAGATATTATCATTTCCATTTTATAGGAAATCAGGCTCAGAGAGGCAAGAGGACTTCTTTGAGGTTGTAGATTTTGGATTCAAACCTCGTTTGGTCTGACCCCCAAAGCCCAGGCCCTTTCCACTGTAGCCATCGCGTCCCACCCCTGGGGCTCTGGGCCCTAAGGCCTGACTGAGCCAGAAAGTCCCTCCCCTCCTTCTACGCCCGCCCGAACTTGCTGACCTCACGTGCTGGAGGGGAGTGAGCAGGGGATTGATTGGAAGTCAGGCAGCCCTGGGTTCAGATTCTGTCTCTTGTTAGCTCTGTAACCATAGGTAAATCATTTACCTTCTGAGTGTCATACTCCTCCTTATCCAAATGGGATGATAAAACAACTTCTAGGGTTGCTGGGGAAGGAGATGAGCCCAGGTACACCTGGGTGGCATGGAGGTCAGACAGGATAGATTTCCTCCTCGCGAGGGCATCGGGGTGGCTGAGCCAAGGCTCAAAGATTCTAGAATTTGTGACTCTTCACTCCCACCCTCCTTGGTCACAACCAGTATCCCCACAATCTGGACGCTGGGACTGGACCCTCCACTACAGGAGCCCACCAGGGCAGGTCTCCTCTGCCCTCCCCCAGGAAAGTTGGGGTTGCAGCTTCCAGCGCCTCTACTGTCGCAAGTGCCCCATTATCTGTTGGGGGAGCTCTGCCCTTGAGTTCCCCTCTGTAAAGAGAGGCAGAGGGCCTGCGCTGTCTCTACCGAACCTTCCAGCCCAGACAGCCTTCCTTTCCTCGCCCAGGAATTTGCCAGAGAACCGTCCTGTGTTCGTGGCCGCTGAGTAAGGTTGCGCCCTGCATGAGACGGTGAGTGGGGCTGAAATCAGCCCCGGTCCATCACTCACAAGCCTGGGCTGCTTTTGCTAGGGGTTACGAAAGCTCCTGGTGCATCATCGGGGAAGAACTTACCTTCTCTGTGCCTCAGTCTCCTTCTCTGTGAAATGGAGGTTAAATCCCTTCCCAGTTCGCTCCCCCTTTGTGTCCCAACAACCTCTCCTCCGTGCCAATGCCCCCAGCACCCCTTTGGCCACCAGTCACTCTAACAGAGCTGAGATGTGCCAGGCGCCCAGGAGTGGGGGTTGCCCCCACCTTCACCCTATCTGTGTTGCTATTTCCATATCACCCCCTAGGACTTCCTGCACCCAGCCAGGGCAAGCAAGGATGAGTGTGAGGAGAGAAATGGGAAGACAAGAATGAAAGGGGTCTGCAGGGGGTGAGTGGGGAGAAGCTGGGAGCTGCCTGCCACCTTCGTGCTCCTGCGACCCTGTGAATATGTTTCCCTGTTTCACCCCCATTTCACGGGTCTGTGACTGTGTTGTCTCTCTGCCCATGTGTGGTCTGGTCCTTGTCTGGGCACCTGTGTAAGTGCATCACTCTGACTCTGTGCCGGTGCCTGTTTTCTGTGTCTCCTGCCCTGTGTGTGCCCACCGTCTCCGTGTCTGACAGGTGTGCATGGGCCTAAGTGTGTGTGAATCATATGTGTCTGAATGAGATTATATAGTGTGATTATATAGATTATATGTGTGTGTATGTGTGTGTATTGAATGGGGTTATGTGTGAGGATTGTGAGTGTGAGTTTTTGTGTGTGTCCAAATGGGTGTATATCAATGTGGGTGTGTGAAGATCTGAGTGTTTGTCCAGGTCAGTGTGTATTAGTGTGGAGGCTGTATCTGACTGGAGTGAATCAGCATGTGTGTACATGTATCTGTGTGCATCTGTGTGTGTGTGCATCCGCGTGCATGAGCGTAAGTATATGTGTATGTCTAAGTAGCATGTATCATGTATGGGAGGGTATGGATATCTGGGGGGTGTCTGGGTGAAGTGCATTGGTGTGCGGGGATGTATATCCTATCTGAGTCTGGGTGAGTGGATAGCAGTAGGTGGGGTTTGTATATGTGTGTGTGGGGGGGGGTATATCAGTGTGAGCAGTGTGTGTGTGTGTACGCGCGCGCCCACGCGCGCCCTTGAATGTGTACACATCTTTGTGTGGGTCTGAATGGGTATGTTTAAGTGTGTGGGGAGTGTGTGTCTCTACACATGCTTCACTGTGAAAGTGTCTATTTATTAGCATCTGGAAAGAGATGTGTGTGTGTGTACCTTTGTGTCTGGGGTGTGTCCGTGTGTGAGTGTCTGTGTGTGTCCCTGAGTGTCTGTGTGCGTGTCTCTCTATCTGCATTTGTGTGGGTCTGTGCCTCTCCAGCTTGGCTGGGCCCAGGGACTGTAAATCCATCAACTCCACATGATTTTGTCAATTCTGACAGCTAACTTCAACATGACGACAAATCTGGCCCCAGAGGATATTAAGCAAAGACACATGAGCCTATAATTTTCTGCTTCCACGTGTGAGATGCTATAATAATCAAAAGAAAATGAGTTTCTAACTACCCCAGCTCTTTGTGCTGTTGCCTTCATGCCGGCTGCACTAATTGAATCACCCGGCACCACTGTATCAATGGTAACTTGGGTATTGGGGGGTAATCAGGCGTGTGGGGGGGACCAGCTTGGAGAGGTGCGGGGGCTTTTGTGAAGGTCCCATCTGCCTCCTGCACCAAAGCCACCCGCCCGCATTTGGCTGGACAGGCAAGCGAATGACTGAAGGCAGCCCTCACCCAGGGGAGGGGCTGGGAGGGGCTGCCTGGGGGAGGGGGCACCTGTGCCCAGATGCTGTGGCTCGGCCCCTTGATCCCAGAAGGAGAACCGTGCAAAATAATCAAGGTCCAGACTTTGAGGATGGGCCTACCTGGGTTCAATCCTGGCTGAAGGCCCTTATGTCATTTGACCTCTGGGGCTTGGTTTCCTCGTGTAGATCCCAGTCTGCCTCACAGGGGTGTTGCCAGGATAAGTGAATACACGCCGATTAAGCCCTCCCAGTTGCCTCGCAGAGAGGAGGCACTTTGAAGTTGTCATTATTATTGCCATTACCAAAGGCTTACAGTGCTTCACCATGCCTTTGCTGGTTCTCTTCACAGTGTGAGATAGGGCTCATTCTCCCAATCAATAGCAAAAAAAAAAAAAAAAAAAAAACAGGCTCAGAGAGGTCAAGTACCTTGGCCACCTAAGGCACAGCTCTCTTTAGAGACAATTGTGGGAGTTAGAAGTGTGTGTGGGGGGTGTTTTCTAAGAGGAAAGTGGCTCCAGGAGGTCCCCCTCAACAGACCTGTGACTCAATACCAATAATAGTTGCTCGCCCTTGTATAGCACTTAGCCTGGGGAATTTACCATGTATTAACTTGTATAATCCTCACATGAGTTTATAAGATAGAAAAGGAGTTATCCCTGTTTTGCCAATGAGAAGACTAAAAGCCCAGGGAGGCTACATAAGTACCTTTGCCCAAGGTCACATGACTGGTAGGTGGTGGAAGTGGGTTTCAAGGCCTAGGAAGTCTGTCTCTACAATCTTCATTTTCACTCACCACCTGTTCTCCTTAAAGATCCAGTTGTATCCCCACACCCTCTTCTAAACAGAATCCCGCATTTGTCTACAAGAAGCGTACTCTCTGTCCATCCAAAGGACCCTTTCTCTGAAAGTGAGCCTCCAGAATGGAATGGGAACCCCGCCATTCCCAACCCCACTGTGCACCTCCATCTCACCCCACGTTGCTCTCTGGCGTGTGCCCCACCACTTCCAACCAAACAAGTTTTCAACAAGCAGCTGCTATGGTATCTGGAACTGGGTGAAGGGGCTGGGAGACAGAGAAAAGTAATGTAACTCAGCCTTTTGCACAGCACTTCACTGCTCGCAAAGCTCGGAGCAGTAGAAAGGGCACAGGCTTTGGAGCCAGGCAGATCTGGGTTCTGATTTGGGCACTGCCGCTGACGAGCTAGGGGCCTTTGAGTGTGTTACTGGACATCTCTGACTCAATTTACTGTTCTGGAGATCCTGGCCAGGGCAATAAGACAAGAAGAAGAAATGAAAAGAACAAGAAAAACCTCCTTTATTCACTGACATGATCATCTTCACAGAAAACCCTAAGAAATCAACTCTCAAAGAAAAAAAAAAAAGAAAAAAAAAGGTACTAGAACTAGTAAGTTTAGTAAAGTTGAAGGATACAAGGTCAATATGTAAAAATCAATTGTACTTCTATACACTAACAATAAACAATTGGAAATTGATGTTAAAATAAGGCAGTTTAGGCCATTTCACAAGATGGCTGGGAGGAATAAAATGAGGTAATATGTATCTAGAAGTTTCTGGCTCACCTACTTCCTGATAGCTTTCTTGAGACGGGGAGAAAGAAAGAGGTTGGTAGAGAATCGCACCCAATATCCATCCTCTCTTGTCTGTGCCACAACCACTGGGAGGGAGTGTACCTGATATGTCCTTAGTAGTTGCACCAATTCTAAATCTTAAGGCAAATTAGGGGGAATAGTGGGTAGAAAGGTGGTTCTTCAAAATCTGGGGGCTCTTTGGGAAATACTCTCCCCCGCTCTGCTTCCTCCACCCGCCCTTCTTTATATCATTCGACACTTCTGTTCAGCCAGGCCCAGGGCGTACAGGGCAGTCTTACCCTAGATCACACCCAAAAGAGAACTTAAGAGCCTCCAAAAGCACCGATTTGCAACAAAGCCTTTACCAAACTTTCTTGGACAAGTGGCAAAATGGGAAAGAAAATCACGTCACACAACAGCAAAATACTGGTTAGTCCTGTCTTTCCCCAATGTCTCATAGGTTAGCAGGCTCTCACACCCTTTTGCCTTTCTCCTTTGTCTTTCCTAAAACCCCAGCTCTACTCCGTCTTGCCTCCACCACTTGACAATTGGACCAATTCCATTCTGATCCAGCTTTTGCCATGGGTAACTTCATACACTTTCTTGGGTGGGAAGCAGCTTCAACTATGCCTCTGTCCCTTTCCCCAGAAGCCCTCAAGTCACAGCCTTGTGGGGGGAAGATGAGTGTAGGTGGCTACACCACAGCACAGTTATACATCTCCTCGAGGTAGATCCCAAACCCATGGATGCAAAGAGGAGGCTTCATTCCTGATAAGAGGCCTCGAAGGGGGTGGCATTGACCCAGGGCTTGAAGGACAAGTAGGCATTCCTCTGATGGGAGGATGGAGAGAAAGGGGAAAGGAATGGGCATCACCTTCTGTCACGTTGCATCCATTCTATTCTCCATTACCCACCAACCCCTAGTAGTCTTATAAGATGGGTATACATTAATATTTCCATTTTACTGATTTGGAGAGGAAAGTAAACTTGAAAGTAAGCCATACAGACCAGAATTCAATCCTACCTTTGTCAACAACTCTCTGAGTAGTTGGTAGGATTGAATTCTGGTCTGTATGACTTCAATACCTTTATGGCGGGCAGGTGGAGAAAGAGGAGAGTTTCAATGGAGAGGAAGGGTGGAAAGCAGACTGGGCACTGAGGCACAGTGAATGGGAACGGTGAGGTGCAGTCTGGTGTGGATAGCACACCACCATTTGTGGGGAAAGGGGGAAGGTGACATGTATTTGCTTATGTTTGCACAACAGATCTCTGGAAGGATGCCCAAGCATCTGGGGGTGTTCGTTTTCTTGGGATGGAAACGGGGCGGCGGGGGGGGGGGGGGACCCCAGGGACTGATACAGGGAGAGGAGGGAACCACTTACCCTCCCTTATATATTTTTCGAAATTTGAATCGTAAATGTCACCTGTTCAAAAAATATCCTAAATTGTTCTTAGAAAATAAACAAGTAAAAGAATAATCAAGCAGCAATATCAAAATTCAGAGTGAAACAGAGCCCCCGCATTGACCATGCACTTGAGGGAGTGTGGAGTGGGTCACTCTGGGTTGACCTGTGGCCCGCGTTGGGGGTTTGGCCCTAGTGAAGAAGGGGCTTGGGGGGCAGGGAGGAGAGCCACAGTGAGTGTGAGCCAGCAGCGAGGCCCCTCAGCTCACTGGCCCCATGGACTGACACTCCCTCTCATCTGATGGGAGAGGGGCTGTCAGAGGGGGGAGGGGGTTGCGGGAGAGACATCCGAGATGGGACAGGACATTTGGGCAGTTGGGGCCGATTTGTTGCCATTTTCACGGGCAGACTTGGGAATTAAGTGGCATGAAATTGAGCACAGACCAGGTTCCCCCGAGAGATAGGGCAGCCCTGGCCCAGGAGGGGAGATGCCGAGGGGGTGGGAGTGGGAGGGGTGGCCCAGTGCCACGCTTGGCTGCTTCTGGGTGCAGATGGAGGGAGAATGGAAGGGGGCGGGGCCAGCTCCTCCTCCCCAGCCCCTCCCTGCCCTCCTCTCTCCTCGGACAAGCAGAGGGTCTGCCAGACCCAGTGTTGTCAGGCTGAGCCTGGGCTGGCTCCCTTGTACCCAAGGCTGCTGGGAGTCAAGGTTGGTGGGGGTGGGCTGGGGGGAGTAGCCAGAGCCCCGTCAGGAGCCCTTTTGCTGATCTCAGCATCTCTCTGCTGCCATTTTGCCCAGGAATGGGGACAGGCGGGAGGCAGAGAATCTGCCCCTGCTTGTGGGTGGGGAAGAGGTGAATGAGACAAAGCATCTACTGAGGAGCTAGCAGGGACCTGGGTTCCACTTCTGGGTCCAACAGTGTGGAACTACTTAAACTTCTCTGGGCCTCCATTTCCTTATCTGTAAAATGGTAATAGCATCCAGCACATATATGCTGCTGACCATGTGCCCGGCTCTAAGTGTCTTGTATACTTTGTGGCAATTCATTTGATTTCGAAAAACACATTGTTATCCATTACATGCCCATCGTACAGATGAGAAAATGGATCATCCTGCCAGTGACGGGAGTATATAGGATTTGTGTTTAACATCCTGTCACATCAGGGAGTTGAGGGGAAGGTTAAACGAGATAATGAAAGTTTGCCGTTTAACCCATGGTTCGTGGGTACCCATGTTGGCTGCTGTCAACCCTGCTCCGTTTTCCCTTTTGCCGGAACAGGAAACTCCAGTTCCAAACCTCAGAACTAGAAGGAAGAGTCCAGGTCACCTCGTTTGCACTCTTTTGGGCTTGACCAATGGCCAGAGAAGTGACTTGCACAAAGTCACGCATCAGTACGGGGCTGGCTGACCGGTGTGGCTCTGTTGCTTAGAATGTCATCCCATGCACCGAAAGGCCACCAGTTTGACTCCTAGTCAGGGCTCAGACCCAGATTGCAGGTTGGATGCATGCTGGAGGCAACTGATTGATGTTTTTCTCTCCCTCTCCCTTCCTCTCTCTCAAATCAATAAAATAAATAAATTGGCATTTAAAAAAAAAAAAAAAAAAAAAAAAAGATGGGGCTGGGCTAAAGGTCAATGACCTGAGCCCTTGTCTTCAGGGTCCTGAAGACAGCCCTAGGCTTTGTGGGGAGCCTCCGACTTTTCTTTCCCGTGAGGAGAGGCACCGACTTGGAATTTCAATCCCTGTGGGCACTGTGGGCTCTGAGTCTTCCCTCCCTAGGCCTAGGCGGGGAGGGGCCTCGTCCCAGTGTGCCCACGTACACACCTTCTCCCAGCAGAGCTTTGCCCTGCAATTAGGAAGGCTGTGCCTGCCTCTGCCAGGCCCTATAAGCCCACGAAAGCCACAAGGAGCCCCTAAGGTGGTGGGAGGGGGGGCGAGGACAGGCCCCATGGTGCTTAATAGGACCTAATCTCTGGCAGTGTTGTCGGAAATGAAAATGAAAAACAGCCGCGATTTTGTGGTTTAAAATTAGCATGTGTGCCTACATCATAAGCCCCTGGTCTGCATTACCATACAGATTTATCCCTGGCCCAGCACGCGGCCAAAATATGTAATTACACGCAGGCTTGAGGTGGAAAAGTTTCTCTCATCTTCGCTGTCTATATAATATGGAATTTTTAAAAATGAAAGCTGGATCTGGAATTTTGTGAGGGGCCTACTTCATGAAGGACAGGAAGGGTCTGAGCCCCACCAGCAGTGTGTGAGGGGGGCGGTGGATGTGTCAACTTAAAGAGCCATCTTTCTGGGCTGGGAGTGGGGCAGACAAAGAGGACAGGGGCGGGAAAGCCCTGCTTTAAGGACTGTGCTCTCTGTGCTCCATGTCCCATTCAGTTCTCTCGTATGCATTCCCTCCATCAATCTGCAGAGAAAGCCTAAAAAATAGGTATCCTGTCCCCACTTGAGAGATGAAGAAACTGAGCCTGGTACTTGGTGAAGTCCAGGATTTAAACTCATGACTCCGGACAACATGCTCTTTCCAATGTGCCGTGAATGGCCCCTGGCTTCATTCGGCTTTCTTCATCTGACTGTTGACTGAGAACTTAGTTAAAGTCATCAGAGGAGGAAGAATGAGGTGATGGGTGCAGGATGATAGGTCAACGTTCAGCCGTGAAGACTGAAGGGGCCTTCACATGGGGACTAATGGTAGGAAGAGAAAGAAAAGCAGAAATCCCAACCACTAGCACAAAAGAGTGACACACACAGTAGATGTAGCAAACAGATGATGGATGGAATGAATGGAACCAGTGTCTCTGTCCTGGGTTGAGTAGTAGATAATGCCCGGATACTGCCTGAGAAGAATAAATCAACTTCCCAATGTGGGATCAATGTCTCAATCCAGAGTTGGATGGGAAAGGGAGTCAACATTCCAATGTAGGGATCAATAACCCAATGAAGATTCTGTTGAAGTAATCAGTGTCCCAGGTAGGGATCAATGCCCCAATTCAGAGCTGGTTAAGGGGAATCAATGCCCCAATATCAGGATCAATAGCAGTTACTGATTTGCAACAATGGGTGTGACAGCCAGTGTGCCAATGATGGCCAAAGACCCACAATAGGAGTGGATGGGGGTCCATGTCCCCATGAAGACCTCATCTCCCAACATAGAGAAGCCTGCAGGCTTCCCGAGGTGGCTTTTCCTTCTCGTATTTGCTCTAACAGGACAGTTCCCAGGCTCCCTGGCCCTTTTGACTCCCTGGCTAAGTCTTTCACAGGAGAAAAATTGGGGGTGGGGAGGCCTGTTCTGCCTGGGATGTGGCCCAGCCTGGCTCCCTTGGAGGGCTCCTCTGCTCTAGCCTGTCTCCAGAGCCAGCTTTGTGAGTGCATCCACAGAGATCATTCCTCCTGCCCACAAGAGGCCAGTTGTTTCCCAGGGATTATTTTCTGGATTATTTTCTGCATAAACCAGGCCTTGGGCTCCTCCAGGCTCATCCCAAACCAGGAGCAGGTGGGGTAGTCACAGCCAGTCAGTTCTTGCCTCATCAGCCTAATAGATGTCTAAAAGAAAAACAAAACAAAACATGTTATCTATGTTATTTCACATTATATCTATCGTTTGAAGGATTGCTCCTCCCCTGTTTTACAGATGAGAACAGTGAGACCAGGAGATGAACTAATTGGCCACAGCGATGTGGCAGACAGAGAATCAGAAGCATGATTTCCTGGCTTCCAGCTTAGCCCTTTTTCAGCTGCATGAAGCTGACATGAGAGTCCCCACCCCCGCCAACACCACCTCCCTGATATAGGTGTGTTCTAGGATTTTATCATAAACTTTGGGCAAAGGGGTTGGAAGATCTGTCCCCCACACCTTGACTTTCCTGCATCTTTCCCATCTTCTTTACAGTTCCCGGGAGTTGGGGGGCAGGATGAAGGCTTCTGTTGCTTTCTAGGGTTAGAGATGGAGCGGGAGGATGACAGGGATAAACCTCCCAGCCTTAGCTGCCATAGGGGCTTAAGAGGGGGGTGCGATTTCACTCAGACAAAGGCTGGGCCATAGCATCTGTCGGCTGACTCTTGTGTCTTGCAGCTGCTCAACAGTCAGACCCAAGGCAGGTGCCAGTGTGGGGAGGGAGGGGGACATCGCCGCACGCACTCACACTTCGCTTCCTCCTCTCACACCCTCCCTGCACATGCAGTGCCTCCTGTGGCCCACCCCACCCCCATAAGCCCACCCTGGGCCCCTAGGACCCGAAGCTCTGGAAACAGGACTCCCAGCCCGCATGACCCCGCTGACATTCTCCTGCACTTGTCCTGCCTGTGTCTGCTCCCAGCGTCCTCGGGCTCCTTTGTCCAGCCCTGGAGGAGCTAGAGGAGGGGGTGTCTGGTATGGGATGGGGACCCTTGTGCCTCATGGGATGTCTCTCACTTTTGCTTCTCTTCCTGGAGACCTCCTGAGAGGTTCCACTTCTTCCAGGAAGGAGAGTGGGGAGAGACACAAGCTCACAGAAATGGGCAGACATGGCTGGTGGGGGACAGAGGGGAAGGATGGTGTGTCATCAGGCTAGATGAAAAGAGCAGAGTGTGTGTGTGTGTCTGTGTGCATAAGGGTTACATAGGTGACAGCCCTGGCTGGTGTTGCTAAGTGGTTAGAGTGTCAGCCCACGCACCAAAGGGTTACAGGTTCAATTCTAGGTCAAGGGCACATATCTAGGTTGCAGGTTTGATCCCTGGCCCCAGTTGGGGCATGTGCAGGAGGCAACCAACCAAGGTGTCTTCTCTTACATTGATGTTTCTCTCTCTTTCCTCTCTTCCTCCCTTCACTCTCTCTAAAAAAAAGAAAATCAATGGGGGAAAAATCCACAGGCGAAAATTAACAATAAAAAAATTACACATATGAGAACACACCCAGACAAACACACAGGCATATTCACACACATTTTTGCACACCTACAAGCATGCATGTGCGCGTGCGCACCTGCACACACACACACACACACACACACACACACACACAGGCCTGTGACAAGTTGGAAAAGTGTTTCAAATGCCCAAACAATCAGAACTCTGTGCTCTCCATCTTTTCAAAAAGATTTATTTACACACTTGTTTATTTAAATCACATTTACCACCTCACTCTCCCTTTGAAAAGAGAAATTTTAAGTCAGCTGGGACTCTTCTGTGGAGGCAACTAATTGTAAAACCTATTGTATTGTCCACATATTTTATTTTTAATTCTATCAGAAGAAGAGAATGTGGTAAGGGCAGGGGCAGGATGCAGGTTGGGGGGGAGGTACGGGTTAACTTATTAAAAAGATGATGCAGGAGGAAAATAATATTTCCATGAAAGCTACTTGGAAGGGGAAAAAATGTACACATTTTATACAGAGATGCTTCCGAGCCCCTCCCTGGCACAGTGCTCTTGACCTCTTCCTCCCCACTCCCAGCCTCCCAGCCACCTCCCACCTCCCTCTTCTCCTCCCTGCCTGCCCAGGCCTCTCTTCCCCCTCCCTCCCTCCCTCGCAGCCCCCACGCCTCCCCAGGGCCCCCCCTCAGATGCAATCCCCCTGCTGTAATTTCTGGGGGAATTGCTTCATCTCGGGTGCAGATATATTTGTGTCAAGGTGCAGCTGCACAGATAGCCTTCCTCTATGCATAGTAAGAGGGTTTCAGAGAGAGAGGTTGTGCCCAGAGCAAGGCCTTATCAGAGCAAGCTGCCTGCCATTTATCTGATTCCCCATCAAATAGGAAAACGGGCCTCAGGCTGCTGCTTCCACTTTCCTTGGGAAAGCCATGGGGGGAATAATAATTTACTCCAATCTTTTTGTTTCCAGCTCTCACCTTCAGCCTGACACAGCCCAGGGTCTCCCCATTGCCCCCCTCCGCCCCACCCCCGAGCTCCTGGCAATGCCATCCTGGGAGTAGAAGGTGGGGCCCAGCCCCCAGGGGCCCACCCCAGGGCACCCCCAAAAATGCCCTTGCTGGTTGAGTGGACCTTCATAATGGATTGGCAGGAGCTGGAGAAGATACCCTTTGGCATCAGGGAGTGTAGACACAGGAGAAGAGAGGCAGGGACACAGCGGGAGTGGGAAGGCTTGGCCTGGCTACAGGGGGTCTGGCTCCCCTCCCAGCCCCCACGCATATGCAGATCCCCCCGAACACTCACTGCGCCTGCGTGTGTGTGTGTGTGTGTGTGTGTGTGTGTGTGCTCGCGCACAGGCACGCACCCACATGTGTCTGTCAGATGCATCCTATAAGCATCCTTGCAGGAGGACCTATCAGTATCTTTATCTGTGTGTGTCTGTCCATCTGTCTGTCTATCTGTGTCTGGGGTGGAGATGAATGGAGGACTCGAGACGGTTTCTGTTCTGTGTCACAGACTCTGACCTCCCATCTCAGTTCACAATCCCAACACCACGAACAAGCCCGGGACAGGATGACAGGCCCTGTCTGAGAGGGGAGAGCAGTAAGGGGGGGAGGCAGGGGTCCGCGCGGGCCTGGAGGCGGTCCTCTTGCCTCGTCCTCCCTGGCGGAGCGGCTCCCGGGAGCAGCAGGCAGCCCATCTGGTGTGGGAGCTGCGGAGAGCTGGACGGTGGGGAGGGGCCCTCCCCACAGGCCAGCCATAAATCACAGTTATGTGGCCAGGGGGCAGGGGCGGGCAGGGGCCAGGGGGCAGCCCCAGCAGCGCACAAGGGACAGGGCAGAGAGGCCAGGGTCAGGTGCAGCTGTAAATCGTCACCTAAATGCCTCCAAGGGAAAGCTAATCAGGGTGCAGTGACAGAACACACCCGGCCCCACCCAGCTCAGCAGGCACGCTCACGTCTGTGCAAGCACATAGACCCCCACAGACACAAAAACACGCCTGTACACGTTCCACATATACAGCTGTGCATGCAAAGGTGTCACACCCAAACCTGAATAGGCAAAGGCACGTGTGCACACCAAACTTTCTGCTGCCATGTGTGTATGTTTTCATGCACACGCTCGTGCACACACACACATACACGCACACGCACACACGCACAGTGCACACGTGAAGTGGTAGGCAAACTGTACAGTACCCATAACAAGTATGCCATCCCAGCCCGGAAACCCCAGTGCCTGGGTCCTGCCTCCAACCTCTCTCTGCTGGGCCTCTGGCTCACTCAGTAACCCTTCTTCAGATGCTCATTTCACCTCTCCTCTGTCCAGAGCACACATTCTCATTTGATGTCCCCGGCAGCCATGCCAGAGTAAGGCTCATTCATTTACCAGCATTTATTAAGCACCTACTCTGCATTATGGGGAGCCTACTGTGCGAGGATCTGGTAATGAGATCCTCACCCGCAAACTCAACACCTAGCAGAGGAGAGAGAGAAATGAGCAATGACAGTCCTCAGGAATTCTTTTTATTTTTTTAAATTTCTTTATTGACTAAGGTATTACATGTGTCCTCATCCCTCAGGGATTCTTGCCACAGGCGAGGCTAGCCCGGGGCAGTGGGGCACAAAGGAGGAGCAGCCGATCCAGCATAGAGAGGGGAACAAGGCAGGCTTCCTGGAGGAAGCTGCGTCCCAGTCCACGGAGCGCTCCCCGCACCCGCCTCACTCAGGCCCCCTAGTCCTGCTCTGACTCATTCCCCGCAGAGAACGCTTTGAAAACCTGCTTCGTGTCACTCCGTGAGTTCCGTGGACTGGGGTGCTGGGGGTGGGGGGGGGACGGTTTGAGAAGCAGGACTCTGGACTCCCAAATGGCCTCAATCCAACCATTTATCTGCTTGTCCTACTGGACTTCCAAACCGGAAAGGACTTCATGTGTGAAAACCATGAATCCCTAAGACAGAGTCCAAAGTCAGCCTGGCATTCAGAGCCCTCCCCGCCCTCTCCCTCCCTGGCCTTACTTCTGTGATGCAGCCTAGTGATCTCTCCCAAGCCCTCAACAGCACTCGGCTCCTCTCGTCCCCACCGCCCCTTCAGTGGACACCCCTCCATTCTCTCTCCCGCCCCCAACCCAACGGACCCTCCCCTCAAGCGGACTCGAACTCTTCATTTTCATTTTTAAACACTCCTTAGCCTGGTGTCCCCGCTGATCAGTGTCTTCACCAAGAAAGCTTGGTCGGTGGCCAGTGGGCACCCAGGCGGGGGGGTCTCTGCCTCAGTCCACCTCCTCACTCCGCCTCACAGAGCCCTGAAGAGTCTAGGGCCCCCGCAGGGGCCATGCAGAGAGCGGCGGGAAAGCAAAGAGAGAGGAGAGGACAGGGAGGCAGCCGCTCAGCCAGGGGCCCAGCCAGCTCCGCCCCGCCCAGCCTGGTGAGTTTTCTCCGTGTTGAGAAAATGGTCAGCAGCTTGTCACAGTCCACTGGCTCCAAACAGCCCTCTGGAAATGTTGTTGAATTTAAATCCGAACACAGAGATACCCACATACATGCCTATTGCGCTTCCCACCATTCCTGAAACACGAACATAGTTATCTCCTGGGTACATACGCACCGCGTGATTCAATTCACCTAAAAGCATTTATTGAATACCTATGTGTGCCCGGGCATTGCAACTATAAACAGCTTCGTGCCCTAAAGGAACGTACATTCTAAGAGGTGAGACACCTAGGGTCCTAGCTGGTTTAGCTCAGTGGATAGAGTGTCAGCCTGTGGACCTAAGGTTCCAGGGTTCGATTCCAGTCAAGGGAACAAGCCCAGGTTATGGGCTCAATTCCCAGTAGGAGGAATTCAGGAGGCAGCCAATCAATGATTCTCTCTCATCATTGATGTTTCTATCTCTCTCTCCCTCTATCTTCCTCTCTGAAATAAAAAATAATAATAAGAGGTGAGACAAATATGGAAAGAGGTCATTATAGGGCAGGGGCACAGGTGCAATGACAGGAGTGTACGTCATAGATGGAGGAAAGAGCAATTAACTCTAGGGTCAGGGAGGGCTCTTCCCAGAGGAGGTGGTACCTCAGCAGGGTTTTTAACGTCGAATAGGAGTTTTCCAAGTGGACTGAGTGCCAAGGGATCATTATCCTTGCCTGCCGCCCGCTGACACCTCTGGACACACATTGCACACCTTCCTCTCCCTTCTGCTGACTGTGCACTTTCCCTGATGGTTCCTCTCCAAGCTCTCGATGCTGTTCCACTTGCCTGAAATGTTCTTTCCTTCTTTTCCTTGACTATTCCCTCTCCAGCCTTCAAGGCTTGCCTTAAAGAACAATCCCTTCCTTAGAGCAGTGTTTTTCAACCTTTTTTGGGCAAAGGCACACTTGTTTCATGAAAAAAATCACGAGGCACACCACCATTAGAAAATGTTAAAAAAATTTAACTCTGTGCCTATATTGACTATATATAAAGTAATTCTCTTGAATAGGAATCAAATAAACACAAAGAAAGTATTTTATAATTACTTTATTATGAAATATTAAGTAAACAAAATAGTGAAAAATTATAAAATTCTTGTCTTGTCTGCACCTACGGCACATCAGGCAACATCTCGCGGCACACTAGTGTGCCGCGTAACAGCGGTTGAAAAACGCTGCCTTAGAGAAAGCTACGGCTTGCTCTAGAATCTAGAGTCTAGATGCTGCCGTAGCATCCTGTGTCTCCACTTTCCTAACTCTCAACACACTTGTATTCACCTGTTTCTCCACGAGGGCAAGGACTGTGAGGTACCTACAGCATCTGGGACCGTGCCTAATACATTTAAGGAGCTCCTTGGTTGGATAGGATGGAGGGATGGATAAACATGTATGTATGTAAATATATATGTATGTATGTATGTATGTATGTTTGGTTGTTCAAGGAGCTACAAGTGAAAAAGAACTGCAGAGGTGTGGAGAGTACAAGGGGGTGGATACTGATGGGAGAACTGTAGAAGGTAGAAGTGAAGAAATTGGTGGTGTGAGAATGTGAAGGCCCTGTGACCCACACCTAGCACACATTGGCCTACAAAGTTAATTCTAGAACATCAGCGGCACAAGACTCCTTTGAGATAATACAGTGTGAACCTCCATTTTACAAACGAGGAAGCTGAGGCCCAGAGAAGCAGGGCTTACTCCAGATCACCCAGAGGGCAAGTCAATGGGTTAAACCCCTAGGCTTGACCTCCTGGCCCTGGGTAGCCTGGGCCTCCTGTACCCCGGGAAGGATTAGGAGGTGATGAAACCACACTCACTCTCCTGCGTTGGAACTTACTCTGTGGGCACCCTGACTGCGAAAGGACACGTCTGAGTCCATACACAGCAACTGTGCCCATCAGAGCCAGTGACTGAAGCCCAGCTTAACCTAGTTCATCCGAAAGGGCAGACCACTGACCTGTGGGCTGCCTGCGTGTTGCCTGATCTCTCCCCTCTCCCTCCCTCTGCGTGCTGGCCACACTCTCATCTCCTCCTGATGCTTCTTCCTTGTTGGGCCGGGAGACGGATGGGAAGGGATGGGGTATGGCCCATGTTGCTGGAAAGGGAGTGAGGCGGAAACTTGCCTTCTCTGAGTCAGTTTATAAAACTCAGCTAGATATTCTGTTGCTGCCAGCTCTGGTCTGAGCCGGTGGTCAGAAGGCTGGACACAAGGTCTGAGCAAGTCTGGATCTCATGTCCACACCGGAGGCCAGGAGAGGCCCAGGGACAGGGATGACAGCTCATCAAGTGCCATGGACAGGAGAGCGCAGTGCTCCGAAGGAGGGGCACTGTGACCTGCAGAATGGGGGTAGGGGGGGAGGGCGGGGAGAATGCTCAACAGTCAGCATGGCAGACACCCACAGCAGTGCCATCACCGCGCTGGGTACCTAGGGCGTCAGAAAGAAAGCGTGCTTGGGAAAAATAACAATATCAGCAACAACAATAATAGCAGCGGTCCCCAACCGGTGGTCCGTGAGGTCTGAAAGGTAGGCGTCCGCTGTGTTCGAGTACGCCAAAGCAAGTGCTCTGCATACATGGCCTCATTTCGTCTCCTTTAAACCTTAGAGCGAGGAGACCGGGGATCGAGTCCCCGCTCTGCCGTTCACCAGACCCTGAACCTGTCACCGAGTCCTCTGAACCTGTGCCCGTCTCTAACGGGGGAAGGAGGTAGCCCCCCCGTTGCTGTGGGCTCCTCTGGAAACGGTGAACAATGCGAGCCACGTGGGGGTCGGAGAGGTTCAGGGGATGCCTGTGGACTGGTTCCAGGTGGAGACGAGGAATGAGGAGATGCCGTTAGACAACCAGAGAGTGTCCAGGCCAGAGCCGCAGCGGGCTGGCTCCCAGCTGACTCCGCAGGAAGGACAGGGCCGCCCAGGGCCCAGGAAGCCCTGCTCCGGACCCTGCCTCGGCCCGGCCACTCTCGGCCCGCGTGAAGGGGGTGAGCAGAGGAGTTAATGGATTACAGGGCTGGGCAGGAAGAAGAGAGGATTTTTCATTTTAAAATGTTCTGAAATAATTCATATTTGCTTTGCAGGGCAGCGTTGTGCGCTGTCAGCTCTGTAATAACTTCTAGGCCTTTATTTATTGTTTTGCCTTAATGATTTCATGTTGCTCTGGTGTGGAGAATTCACAGTGTCTTGTAACACATAATGGCAAAGAAGGCCCAGGCCTTGGCAGACCCAGGCAGGGAGGGGAGTCCCGCCCGCTCCCCCACAGACCCTGTCCGGCCCCCTGGGGATGGCAAAGCCTAGAGCAGGAGGCAGAGGAGGGCAAGCTCCGTGTAAGAGGCTTTATCTGTGAAGGCCAATTCTCACAGCATCCTAACAAAGCTGGTACTGTTATCCCATTTTACAGAAGTGAAAACTGAGCCTTGAAAAGATGACAAGATTTGCCACCTGACTTTGGGTGACCACGCTAGGAGTTAAACACGGGTGTGTTATATTCCAGCCTTCTGTATACTGGTGGGTCTTTAACCTGGGTATGTGCCGGAATCACCTGGGACAGTCTTTAAATTATGAGTTCCTAGGGCCCAACTCTGAAGATTGGCCTTCAGCAGGGCTAGGATGGTGCCTGACGCTCTCTGTGTTTAATAAGCTGCCCCGATGAATCACGGCCATATTTGGGGACGCAACTGGTGGTTGAGACCCTACTAGTCACACACTTGGACCCTGTTCCTCAAGAGCCCCACCATCGGCCATCTCCCATAGCCCAGGTCTCTAACAAACGTCCCACCAGCTACCCTGTCCCCCCCGTCATTCTCCATCCTGTATCCCCGAGCACTCTGACTCCTCATCAGACCTCTAGCCCCTTTGGTGAAGCTGGGAGAGGAAGGGTAAGAGAGGGAGGAGAGGCTTTCTTGGTTGCCATGGTGATTCTCCACCTCCCGATCTGTGGGGGGAGGCAGTTTCATTGTGAGCCTCCAGCCAAGGCCTGGAGGGCAGCAAGCTGTCCTGTGCGGGGAGGAGGCAGAGGGGTGGGGAGAGGACTCTAGTCACTGGGGAGAGGGGAGGAGGGGGAGGAAGGTTAGAGGACAGGGTGGAAGACCCTGCGCCCAGGGCAGCCAAGCAGAGAGCCAGCCCCTCCAGGTGCCGGGGCCGCCAGCCTTCAGCCAGGGTCGGGGAGGAAGGGTGCAGGAGCTGAGGCTGACTGGGCCTGAGGCTCCCTGAGCCCAGAGCTGGCAGGAGACGCCAGGCAGGTGGTGATAGAGATGCAGGGATGGCCGAGAGAGCCAGAGGCTGGCACAGGATGGAGTCAGAGCCTCAGGGCTGGAAAAGACCAGGGCTCCGAAAGCAAAGAGGAGATATGGATGAATAAAACAAAGCGGCAGACCCCCAGACTGCAGCCCACTCTCACCTCTAGCCGGGCCGGGGCTGGCACGGCCTGGGATCCCAGCCTGCTGGGCTGGGCTGGGCTGGCAAGCCGGATGGCACAGGCTGTGGCAGAGGCAGATGGAGCGAGGAGGGGGCCTGACCCCCAGCCCACCAGGGAATGGCTGGGATTGTCTGTTCGTTGGAGCCCTCCCACTGCCCCCACCCCCAGCCTCCCGCCTCTGGGAGCATGGCTGGGGGACGGGGTGGGGGAGAAGCAACATTTCAGAGCCAGAGTCTCCACCTCCTCCTGCTCCCTTTGGCTCTCTCTCCCTGCCAATGGCATGCAGTGCCTGCTCCCAGCCTGGCTCTGGCAAAGGCTAAGATGTTGTGGGGGAGGGGTGGGAAGTAGGGGGGCATGATGTGAGAGGAAGGAGGGAGGGAAAGAAGAGGAGTAAAGGAAGACAGGAGACGGGCCTGATGGCCCTCCACCACCATGTTTTAAGCAAGGGCTTCCTTTGGATCAGGCCCCATTAAACACCTTACATGTATTACCTCACTTAATCCTCACAACAGTCCCAATCAGCGGGTGCTGTTATTGTGATCCCATTTTACAGATGAGAAACTGAGGCAGAGACAGGTTGACTGATCTGCCCAAGATCACAAGCTAGGAATTGACAAGGGCTCAAACCCAAGAAAGGTTCAAAGTTCATGCTCTTAACTCACACACTCTACTGTCTTTCATGTTTAGCCTATAAATTTCTTCCCCCACATGTTTAGCCTATAAATTTCTTCTTCCTTTTTGCCTCATCTTTTCTCAGCATTTCTTTAACCAACCTCTATTCCTTCAGGTAGCTTGTTGCAGTCTACCCATGTCCCCATGCCAGCACTGTTGCCTGAATGGCCATATCCACATATGTGGATGCATGAACGCTCACATGCATGACCATTGGGGAGCCCACATGCATGTGAATGCATGTGCATACCTCGTTCACACGCATATCCACCAGACAGACCACACTCTGGGTAGGTCTCGAGTGTTCTCACCAACAGAGCATTAACTGTGGGCAAGATAATCCCAAACAATTGTGAAGCCAAAAACAATCTGTTTGGCTTTGCAATAAAGTACTGCTTGGCATATGGGGTTTTTGGCAATACGTTTACCTTTCTAGGTTTAGCTGGGGCTGATGTGGTTTCCTGCATGTCCGCAGCTTGGCAGCCCCAGATTCCAGGGTAATCAGCCCCTGAGAACCTGCCAGGTGCCAGGCCCTCGGCAAAGCACCTCCCGGACATTCTCTCCGGTCCTCACAGCCACACACGAGGCAGGTCTCCCTGGTCCCATGTTGTAGGTGAGGACCCTGAGATGGCGAGTCGTGCAGTTACTCAGGGAGAGTAAGGATCTGGACCCCAGGTCAGCCTGAGGGTCTGTAAGGCTTGAGTGCCCGCAGGTGGGTTGAGCCAGACATGTGACTTCCCAGGCGTGCCTCATCCGTCTGGAATGCGGCTGCCTCACCGTCTGGTCACGTCTGGGCCCCTCTTCAGCCAGGCTGGTGGGCATGGATGGGCGGCAGTGGCTCCTGCTGAGCCCCTCTACAGTATGCAAAAGCCTTTTCCCCAGTGATGGTGAAGATGACAATGATGGTTCAGGCGATACAGAGACCAGACAGACGGATCACCCACCGCTGAGTCTTAAGCACATCCATTCCTTCGGCGTTTCCCAAATACCTACTGTGAGCCTGGCGTTTTACTGGGCACTAAGAACAATGCGAACAGGAATCAAACTTGAACTCAGTCTCCCTTCAGATAGCTTATGAGAACAGTTTTCAGTTAGGGAGAAAGCTTTAATAGAATGTTAAAAGAAACCTAGATGCTGTAAGAGAGATGCAGATATAGAGTGAGAGAGCACTTCCAGCGTGAGACATGGAAGGAGCCTTCCTGGGAAAGAGGTGTGAGGCGGGTCTTGGAGAGTGGGGATGACGTAATGTGTCAGTGGAGAAGGGGATCTTGATTTCCCAAGGCACAACCGTCCAAGGTGCAGGTAGGTAACGGCAGGCGGGTCTGGAGAGAGCAAATAGCTCCATTTTTCTGTGGCAAAGGCTGTGTGGAAGGAATGGTGGGAGGTGGGTTGAGGTCCAAGACCAGGACAAGGAATTTGGACTGTACAGACAATAGGGAGGGAGCTGTCAAAGAATGTTGAGCAGGAGAAGGCCTCGGGAGCTGTGTTTCATTTTGGAAGACTCATCCACGTTTGTGAGCAAAGTAATTTGGAAATGTACATGCATGTACATATGCACACGTGTACGTTCTTAGGAAGGGGTAATACATGTGTGCACAAATGCTCAGGCCCAAAAGAATAGAGTTCATTCCTGAGACCAGGCCTTTTTAAATTTTGAATTGTACCCGTTTGTTGAAATAGGTAGTCCTCGGGTTACGTCGGAGATCAGTTCCTACAGCATGACGTAACTTGATTTTCGCCATAAGTCAGAACCCACCTCCATAAGCACCTACGTCACTCACATGGAGCACATACACAGCAGTAGTGATGTGAAACATCAAAAAAATTTAAAAGAAAGATAACAATTATTGACTTTTACTTGTGGCAAATAAATAATAAAAAACATAAAGCACATATGTACATACGTCGAAATGACGAAACTTTTTTTTAAAAAATAAATACTGTAAATGGGAAACAACATAAGTCAAATCCGATGTAACTCAAGGACTGCCTGTACATTCATGTGACCTAAAATTCAAGAGGAATCCCAGAGAATCCACTGAGAAGTAAAGCCACCCCCACTCCTTCCTCCAGGCCCCCAGCTCCTCTGCCTAGAGATAAATCCAGTGCCCATGTTGGGAGCTTGCTTCCACAGTTTTCACGTTTTTTATGTAAAAAAAAAAAACAACCCACGATTTTAAACATAATATTATTATATGCAGTAAACCTTAATATTTCAAGAAAAACGATCTTAAATAAGATGTTACATGCAATAAACATCAATTGTTTAAGAAAAATTATCTTACAATATAATAATTTTATATGCAATAAACATTAATATTTCAAGAATGAAAGGATTTTAGGGACAATAATATTTACCAATACTGTACTAACATAGTATGCTACTACGAAAGTTGTAGGAAATATTAAAAATCTGCAAATAACAGGATTGCTTCTATTATATCTAGAATATTTCCCCCCTCTGGCTCCTCCTTTTGCCCCTGACTACTGACATTTCGAACATGCAATGCCATATGTATTGCCACTCTCAGGTAATTATCACGTAAAATTAAGCTAGTCTTAATTAAGTCTAGTCGTTTTTTGATGGATTCTTTGGGGTTTTCTTTGTACAATAATATGTCATCTGCAAATAATGACAATTCTACTTCTTTTCCAACTTGGATACCTTTTATTTCTTTTTCTTGTTTGATTGCTTATGGCTAGCACTTCCAGTACTATGTCTCTTGTGATGGCCTTCATTTTAAAGTCTATTTTGTCCAGATATAAGTATTGCTACTCTAGCTTTTTTTTTCTTCCATCCTTTCACTTTAATCCTGTGTGTCTTTTGTTTTGAGGTAGGTCTCTTGTAGACAGCATATATTTGGGTCATGTTTTTGTATCCATTCAGCTACCCTATACCTTTTGATTGGAGCATTTACTCCTTTTAGGGTTATTATTAAGAAGTATTTATTTATAGCCATTTTAATTCTGTATGGCTAGGTTTCTCTCTCTGGTTTTTCTTCTCAGTAATCCCTTACAGCAATCCCTTTAGCATTTTTTATAATGCTGGCTTGCTGGTGATGAACTCATTTTGCCTTTTTTTTTTTTTTGGTCTGGGAAGCTCTTTATTTGACCATCTATTTTGAATGATAGCCTTGCTGGATATAGTAATCTTGGTCTCAGATTCTTGCTTGCCATTACCTTGAGTACTTCATGCCATTCCCTCTGGCCTATAGAGTTTCTGATGAGAAACCAGGTGTCAGCCTTATGGGAACTCCTTTGTAGATAACAGTTTTCTTTTCTCTTGCTCTCTTTAAGATGCTCTCTTTGTCTTTAAATTTTGGCATTTAAATTATGTTTCTTCGTATGGGTCTGTTTGGGTTCTTCTTATTTGGGATTCTCTGTGCCTCCTGAACTTGTATGACTTTTTCCTTTAGCAGTTAGGGAAGTTTTCTACCATTATTTCTTCAAACACCTTCTCTGTTCCTTTCTCCCTATTCTGGCAAACCTATTATTCTAATATTGTTACGTTTCACATTATCCCTCAGCTCCCTAAGTTGTCCTCCTGTTGTTTAATTGTTTCTTTTCTTTTTGGTTCTCTAATATGTTGTTTAATTGTTGTTGTTTTTTTCTTTTTGGTTCTCTAATTGAGTGATATTTTCAACTCTGTCTTTTAATTTACTGATTCAATCCTCAGCTTCCCCTAATCTGCTGTGTATTCCTTGCAATGTGTTCTTTATTTGTGTTATGTCATTCTTTATCTCAGACTATTATTTTTTCATAATTACTATATTTTTTTCATACTGTTGAGCATTTTTACCATATTACTCTGAATTCTGTTTCAGATAAATTTCTTATCTCTGTTTTATTTATCTCTTCTGGAGTATTCTCTAGTTCTTTCATTTGAGGGTTGTTTCTTTGTTTCCTCATTTTGGTTGTCTGTTTGGGTTTATTATTATGTATTGGTTAGATCCTCTGCACCACTTGAACTTTAGTGCAGGATAGTGTTAAAGGTTGTTTCTGACTAATTGGATCAGGCAAAGACTGAAAGCCTCTGGGAGACAGAGAGGTCCCTGTCTTCAGACTAATAGGATTCTCACTTAAATTGCCCCCAGGCAATCATGCTCAGGTGTGGTGAGAGTTTTTTTTCAACAGGGTGGGGTGGTTGCTTCCGCCTGGAGGCTAATGGTTACTTTTAATCTCTTAAGTGGCCTCAGGGCAAGGTGTTTTCCAGGAGATTGTTTCCGAGTGTCTTTCTCCCCCCAGGCAAGGCAGATGTCTACTTGGGAAAGGTGTCCTCAGCCACATGAGGGAATGACTCAGCCCAGGAAACTTGGGGTGTCAGTTTTCTGAGCTCTATTTCCCAAATCCCCAGTCCTGGGTTCTTCTTTCACAGCTCTAGTCCACTTCACCCTCCCTCTGCCAGAGCACAATGTGGGTGGCTCCACAGGGAATTTTTATGTGTTGGCCCTTTAAGAGGGTGCCCGAACTTTCGGCTGCCACTCCCTGGCAGATAGCACCCCACTGCTTTTCACAGCTAGATGTTATGTGGATAACCTCTTTAGTTTGGTGCTCTCTGTTGAGGAGCAAAGCTTCAGGATTAGATCCCAGAGTTCTCAGTTGCAACCCCCCACTTCCCCACAGTTGGGATATCTCTCCAGGATGTCAGTTGCCATCTGTGGGTGCCCTGCCAGCCTTTTCGCCCCTCTACCCCTCCTACCAGTCTCTATGCGGTCTCCACCTTTGGTCCTTGGGTATCAGGTTCTCTCCTGTGAATTTTCCATTGATTATTCAGGAAGCCTTTCTGTATTTCAGTTGTATTTCCAGCTTGTTCCTGGGAGCATGTCCGTGCAGCATCCTCTTACTCTGCTGCCATTTTTATTCTCTATTCAGCTGCATTTTTATTACACGCATTTTTCTACACCTTGATTTTCTCATCTAATAATGTCTCTCAGAAATCCTTATACATGAGTACATGGAGAGCTGCCTTGATATTTTTAATAGTAATATATTATTTCATTGTAGTTGGAGATTTACATTATTTTTGGCTTTTACCAAAAATTTTGTGATGAATAATGTCATTTTACAATTTCATCCATCCAGTTGTTCATTCATTCATTCATTCATTCATCCATATAACATATATTTATTGAGCACCTACTATGTACTGGACAGCAATCCAGGTACCAAAGATAGAACAGTGAACAAGTGGGTGAAACTCCTTGCCCCCACTGAGCGTATTTTCTGAAGTATCTGAGTAGATTTGTAGGATACATCCCTAGAAAGTAGATCGTTGAATCAAAGTGCACGTGCATTTTTAAATGTTAGTAGATAAAGCCACGTTTATCCCAGAGAGTTTGTACCAATTTACCCTCACAAGGTAGGAGAGTGTCTCTTCCTTACCCTTTACCAACAAAACATTATCAGACTTTTTTTTATCTTTGCCCTTGTGACACATGAAAAAGAACTGTAGTTTTAATTTGCATTTCTTTATGATGAATGGGGTTAAACATGGTTTCATATGTATAAGAACACTATTCAGGTCCTTTTCTGTCAATTATCTGCTATCCTTTGCTCATATTTCTATTAGGTCATGGATCCTTTTCATGTTGATTTGTGGATTCTCTATCTCTTAAGGAAATTAGCCCTTTGCCTGTGATATGAATTACAAATAATCTTTCCCTTGCTTGTCATTTGTATTTGAACTTTGTTTATGTTTTTTTTTAAATACAGACTTTTTGAAACATAAAAATAAAATTGAAGAAGAATTCTGCTCCTTCCCAGCTTTGCCTCTCCTAATGACATGCTTGCTAGGGTTGGAGGAGATATAGGTCATAAGAACACGATCTTGGGTTCCAATCTGGGCTCTTGATAGACACACAAGTTCTAGGCAGAGGAAGGTGAGATAGTCCTACCCTCATCTCAAGAGGTCTTTGGACTAAGGGGAGCAAGTTCCGGGTGGAGGGGGGGCGGCGAAGGATAACCAACAGGGTGAATCAAGTCTCAAAAGGGATGGGGACAGAACTGTGTCTCTGAGCTTGGAGCAGATCGTTGTCTATGATCGTTGTCTGTGAAAAAACAGAGCCTGGGGTGGAAGCTCTGGAAAACTGTCAGATAATCAGGCTCTTTTTAAGGCATAGCTTCTGAAAATAGAATGGCCTACTTTTCGAGGAAGTGAGCTTCTTGTCATTAGAGATGTACAAACCAGAACTTCATGACAACTAACTGGAGAAACCAGAGGTTAGGCCAAATGCCTTTCAAAACTTCTAATCGTGAGAGCCTATAATTCTAGAAGACCACATGGAATCTTAAAACTCCTCATGTTGCAGATGACAAAAGCGGGGGGGGGGGGGGGGGGGGGCGGGCACGTAACCTGCATTGAGCACCTACTTTTGTCCCAGGCACTTTGATACAGGGGACCTGATTTAAAAAGATAGGACCAGAGAGGCTGATTCACTTAAGGCTGCACAGCAATCTAGTGGCAGAGCCAGAACTGGAACCCAGGTCCCCAGAAACCAACTCTAGAGCTCGCTCCACTGAACTATTGGGTTCCTGTCCAATAATTAAATACATGTGGCCAAGGAGAGCATATAATATGCAGGCCATTTGCAAAGTCTCAGGCTCTTTGCTCTGCAGAAGCTCACTGCCCAGTGGGCAAGTACAAGCACCACCTCTCTGTTGCCTGGCTCAGTGTGAACGGTCTCTATGGGTTGTGGTAGCCCTGGGTAGACTATAATGAAATATGAGGCAATTTGGTAAGTGCTGTAATAAAAATGTGTATAGAGTGCTACAGGAACACGGAAGGTATGATTAATTCTACCAGGGTAGGGGATCCAGAAAAGTGGAGGTGACATCTGAGCCAGGCCTTGAAGGATAGGCAAAAGAACAAAGAGCAGAAGGGAATAATTTCTATATTCATCCCACATACATTTATTGAGAAGCTCCATGTTGCCAGGAAGAGATGAATAATTCACAGTCCAGTAGCGGGGGGCAGACAAGTCACCAATAAATTGCCATAGAGTCATAGAGTGTAAGTGCAATAGTGGAAACCTGCTCACGGTACAAAAGTGAAGTAACTCCCAGAATAAAGTTGGGGGGGGGGCGCGGGGGGAGGTTCTTGGAGAAGTGAAGACTGAGATTTTGGGAAGGGAAATAGGAAATTTCCAGGCTGATGATAAGAGAGTTGGGGGGAAAGGAGAAGGTATTTTCAAGCAAAGGAAATGGCAAATTTGCAAAGTTTCTGAGTCTTGAAAGCTCATCCTGTCTTTAGATACACAAAGCAGATCTGAAAGGCTCCAGTGTAAAATGCGGGCACGGTGGGCAGCCAGGCAGGAGGTGGCATTGGGATACAGGCTCTTAGGCAGGATCTCCCCAGCTTCCGGATGAATGGGGACGGAGCATCGGTGTGCACTAGGATTTAGCAGACTTAGCAACCTTCCTTCAAAGCTATGCCCCAGATTGAGGGCTGGAAGAGGGAAGTGTGAGCCATAAATCCCCAGCTCCTCCTGCTGTGCCCGGCGCTGCCTAGCCCAGGAGTCTCCACGGCTCTCCAGTCCCACCGCTGCGACCCCGGCTAATCCAGCCTCCTGGCCCATCTGACACACACTTCCACTTAACATTTTGTTAGCGACTCTATAAACGAGATCTCCCTGACCTTCAATCCCTGGCTAATTGCTGGTTTCATGTACAAGACTAGCTTAATTTTACGTGATAATTACCTGAGAGTGGCAATACATATGGCATTGCATGTTCGAAATGTCAGGCCTGGAAAACTACCAAGTGGCTGTAATCAGGGGCAAAAGGAGGAGGCAGCTGGGTGGCGAGGGCCTTCAAGAGGCAGCCAGGGGATGAGGCCATGAAGGGAGAGAGAACATGCCCGGTGCAGACAGAGCCCTGGAGAACCAAGGCCTGGCCTGTGACAGGGCCCAGAATCCTCCACTGGGCCCGGAACACCCAAGGGTACACAGGCCCGGAAGAGCAGCACACACATTTCAAAGTCACACATGCACACACATCGTGGAGAAGCATGGACCAGGTCAGAGATACAGTTCATACACTCTCTCTGTCACCCAACAAATACTCATGGAGCTCCTGGTTTCAAGTCCCCACCCCTCTCAGGGAGGTTGGAAGCATGTGGAGGGCATGCTTGTGTTGTGTTGTCATACTTATCGGGGAGGGTGCTATCGGTACTGAATAGGCAAGGCACCCAGGAACACTAGGAGACTTGCAATGCCCAGGGCAGTCCCATTCCATAAAGGACTGCCCACCCACACCCAGTGGGGAACCTCACGCTAAGCCAAGGCCACGGCCACGAAGATGCCGAGGGGCCCCTGTGACAGTGAGATTGGTGCGTGGGATGCCAGTTACGAAAGAGGACTCGGGACGTTTCGCAGGGGAACTAACGAAGCCCAGGATTCAGAAAGGACCCCCCTAAAGAGTGTCATTTGTTCCCCCAGCATCTCCAGTGTGTGCCTAGAGCAGTGGTTGGCACAAAGATGGGCAAATACTGAACAGTATCTCTTCCGCTTAACATTAGGGTTCAGGCCAATGCACCACATGCCACACGCCTGAATACATACACGCTCTAAAGAGAGATGGCTTGGATTCACGTCTTCCTTATTTAAAATTCACGTTCCAGGGAACAGCGCAGGCTGGTGGGACCCAGGGCCCTGGGGCAGGGGAGTGTAGGCCAAGAAGGAGAAAGGGTGCCCAGCCAGGAGGGCCCTTCCACAGGAGCACATGTGGGCACCCACCACAAAGGCCACAGCGTAAAGAGGCACAATCCCCAGATTAAGGCGAGTCCCCTCTAGCCTCCTCACCCGTAGAATTGTGGACTCCTGAGCTGTGTTGGAGTAAATTACCAGCTTAATGAGATTTCAATTAACAAAAACAAATTAAAATCACTTTAGTAATTAAGCTGCTGTGAACCTCGCCAGCAGCTCTCCTCCCTCAGACCTCAGATTTCCATGGGGAGGGAGCTGGGAATCGGGGTTCACTCAGCCATGCTGTGGAGGCCCCGGCAGGGCCAGGAGCTCCCTGCCTTGGGGATTCCACCCCGGAGCCACAGCTTCCTGGAGCCATTTCTGTAGGTACCAAAAGTGGGGGTGGAAGGGAGGGGACAGCACGTAGCAGCTAAACTGAAATTCCGATTGTAGACCTGACCTCTCTGAGCCTCAGATTTCTCATCTGTGTAATGGGGATAATAGTAGTGCCTACATTATTGGGTTGTGGGAGGAGTGAGTGAATGAATGCATGTAGCACATTTAGAAGAGGGCCTGCCCCACAGCAGGGATTTTTATTTTTATTTTTTTAAATATATTTTATTGGAAAAAATATATATGTATATATTTATTTTTTACAGAGAGGAAGGGAGAGGGATAGAGAGTTAGAAACATCAATCAGCTGCTTCCTGCACCCTCCCTACTGGGTATATGCTCGCAACCAACGTACATGCCCTTGACCGGAATCGAACTTGGGACCATTGATTTTGCGGGCTGATGCTCTATCCACTGAGCCAAACCGGTTAGGACCCAGAGCAGTGGCTTTAATCTGCTTTCCCCAGTGGGATCAAGCTCCTCACAGGGTTATCTTTCCAACCCTGCAATTTGCACTGGCCTGCACCTTAAACCAGGGCAGCCCTGTTGCTCTGAGTTGGGTAAGAATCTACCACAGAGATCGCCTTGGAGGTGAGGTTGCTGCCAGGTTCTGTCCCACCTGGGCCCACACCTCTTTCCATCAGAGCCAGTAGCTCAGATCTGGGAGCTATAAAGCTATTTTTTCTCAGGAGACCTGGAAAATCCACCTTTCCTTGGGTTACAGAATCACCCACTTCCTCCCACCTGGGTGGCCTGGAGAGTTACATGGTGCAGGGTTCACTGGCCCAGGGGTGGAAAGAGAAAAACAGTTCTCAGTGCTGGCAGAATTACACATTTGATCTTGTGCATTTTTAGGAATAAAATTTTAGTTTTAATTTTTGAGTCACTCTTTGCTGCCTTCATTCAGAGGGACTGAAACAGGACATTAAAATTAGTCAAAATTCACAAAACTGACCAAGTATATACTAAATCTATATCAAGTTTTAAATAATTTCTTTGGTTTTTAAAGTTTGTAGCACTTATACTTTTGAAGTTATTAAAGCAAAAACTTCACTAAGCCTTTTGGGATATTTATGTATATATAACATTTTATTTCTAAGTAAGTACACACACACACATACACACACACCAAATGCTATTTTCTCTGTGGTAGTTAAAATTACAGATGGTTCTGTTTTATGTGTTCATTCATTCAACACTTCTTTTTTTTTTCACTCTACACACTATTTAACTAAATAGCAGCTTTTTTAGTGCTCAAAGAGTGCCACACAAACAGGCCAGACTTGAACTCTGCTTTGAAGGAACTGAGTGATGGACATTGGACATGAAACAATGACACGACTGTTGCAGAAAAGGGAAGGCAGGGCCTCGGGAACCTCTCACAGCAAGGGCAATCCTGGGGGTGGCAATGGGGCCTCTGTACTAAACATTTATTTCTTTCCTAAAAGTACTCAACTAGAACAATTCATATATTTTTTCAATGAATCCCAAGAGTCCCATAGCTAGTTACCGGTAGTATCAGAACTGACCGTAGACCTAAAAGCCTTCTGGTTCTCAGGCAAATGTTTTATGTGTGTTTTTTTAATTGGACATCAATACCCTGTTGTTGTTTTTTTAGTTAAAATAACATTCCAAGATGGGCAAAGAGATGTTTGACAGAGGTGGTCCCACGGTCTATGCGCCTGTCAGACCTAGAAGGTCTGACATTCACACCTCCATGTCAGATGGAGATGTGCCTGTGTGTGTGCACCAAGCAGGACTCGTGGATGGGTGTCTCACCTGCATCATCTGCACCTTTTCAGTCCAAGCATTGCTTGGTCTCCCTGCCAGGCTGGTCTCTAGGGCTCTTTCAACCCACCCTGGGAACCAGGCCAAGGGGAGAACATCCCAACATCCAGAACCTCCCATGTATGTTCCCTCCCATTCCCTGAGGAGCACTAACCATGTAGCCCCTCCCCTGCAGACCCCTCTGTCCTGGGGAAGGAGAGGGCATGGTGCCTCCAAGCACCCAGCTCAGTGAGGGCTCCTGGCCACAATGCCCCCTCACCAGGAGATGCAGCCAGCAGGGTGGTCCTCTCCCTGCCCAGACTCCTCGTATCATATTTTGTGCTGACTTCAGGCAACCAAGGGAGGAGGACACAGTTGTACTTTCCAAGTAGCTGGAAACCCTTAATCAATGTTAATTGGTTCTAATTAGCATATGTTAATTAATGATATTTACTACAAATTAAAGGTATGAGTGCTCCCAGAGGGTTTCCTGTTCATCCAATTAGTGCCAATTAGTTGCAATTAACACGTGTAAATGAGATTCCATTGAACCCAAAACAAACAGCACAGAATCTCTCAGATTCCCTCTTGTACCTTTTCTGTCAGCCAGGGAACTAGGGATGGAGGGGGGAAGTGAGTGCGGGAGCAAGGGAGAGGCACTCTCAGGCTGACCTCCTATAGCAAGAGCCTGAGTCTCTCTGAACCAAGTTGGAGAAAAGGAAGAGCCAAGCTGCTGAACAAGTCTGGCCTCCCAAGGCCTTGACTATGCTCTTAAAGGGCTATCCCTTGGGCATCTCTGTACCTGCCAGGGTCCAACCCAGTACATGGTGTATAGTAGGTGCTCGGTAAAAATTGGCTGAATGAAACGTTGGTTCCTTTGCATCAAGAACCAATGTTTCTGTTAAATATGTTTTTTTAATTGATTTCAGAGAGGAAAGGAGAAGGAGAGAGAGAGAGGAATATCAATGATGAGAGAGGATCATTGATTGGCTGCCTCCTGCACGCCCCCCCACTGGGGATGGAGCCCGCAACCCAGGCATGTGCCCTTGGCTGGAATCAAACCTGGGACCCTTCAGTCCACAGGCTGACACTCCATCCACTGAGCCAAGCCGGCTAGGGAAAGGACCAGTGTCTTTGGATGTAACATTATAGGATGCAATGACTAGGAAAACACACAATGTTCTCTGCTCCATAAGGTCTTCCCAAGGGCTCTCCCAAAGAGCAAGATAGTATTCGCCTCTATGACATCATTTTAATATAATCTTTGTATGTCTGTGGAGATTTCACTTTACTGCCAACATTGCCATGTCCTAATTTTATTTCCTTTCCACTTAACTACTACCTGAGGCCCAAACTTCCATCATGGCGGTAACTGGCTATAAAAACAGCCAGAAGGGGCTACCATGAATAATGTAATGCTACCCCAAATTCTCTACCCACACAGAGCCTTCCCTGGAACTGTGATGTAAGCTATAGCCCTGATAGATTGTTCATTCTTAACTCACTTTTGCTATACCACACCTTCCATTAAAGTTGATTCTCACTATGTGCCAGGCACTATTCCAGGGGCCAGGGAAACAGCAGCAAACAATCCTCTACAGACCCCATGGAGCTCACATTCCACTGCCTTTCCCTCCCAGTGGGATTGCGATGTATGTAGAATCAGGCTTAGGTTCATATCTCAGCTCTTCCTCTCAGCAGCTGGGGATGGGAACATGGTATATGATTGACTGGGCCTCAGTGTACTTATCTGTGACATGGATATAATAATATCTACCCATCCTATAGTCCTGTTATTGGGAGGATTAAGCTTCCTTCCTCATCCCATCCCTTGGCAGGGCAGAATTTGGAGTTAAGCTACAAGGAAGGTAGGAGAAAAGGAGACAAAACTCAATCTGAGCCCACAAATAAAAGTCTGATTAAGTCATCTCCACTCCTGGGTCTCTACAACCCAGCTGGCCACAGCCCTCCCCCACCTCCCTGCACTGCACTTCACTGTTTATAAAGCCAGGGCACCACCATCCTCCCTGCAAGCCAATAGCCCCCACGCTGTGTTACCTAAGTGGGGCAGGGAGGAATGGCTCAAAAAGAGGAAGTGCTCCTGGCTCATGTCGCTGGTAAGACTGGAGCCCAGACCTCCATCCTCCTCCATCCCTAACCTTTCTGTGTGAATGGGGTCGAGAAAGGTCATCCCTCTGGCCAGGAGCAGGGGCTGGCCCACCAGAGAGGGGACTGGCCCAAGGAGCACCTTTGTGTATCCAGGTGCCAGGACTCTTCAGCTGGGCCAGCCTCACCCAGGCCAGAGACCCCAGCACCTACCTGAAGCTTCTGTCCCCTCCCTCACCTTCTCAACTCTGCCCGCGTGGGTCTTCAGCAGGGTGTTGGATCATTTCAGATTGCCTGAGCATCCCCTTTGTAAAGCAAAAGAGTCTGCCTAGATGGTGTCTAAAGCCCTTTCGAACCTGGTATTCTAAGATTTTTAATATCCTCCGAAGCATGTACTGCAGCATATGCACCAACAGCTGGGGGCAACTACATAGTTGATGGGCAATTACAAATAGTCTTTTTTTTTAAAATATATTTTATTGATTTTTTTTTACAGAGAGGAAGAGAGAGGGATAGAGAGTTAGAAACATTGATGAGAGAGAATCATCGATCAGCTGCCTCTTGCACACCTCCCTCTGGGGATGTGCCCGCAACCAAAGTACATGCCCTTGACCGGAATCGAACCTGGGACCTCTCAGTCCGCAGACCGACACTCTATCCACTGAGCCAAACCGGTTTTGGCCACAAATAGTCTTGATTTCCCTTTTTGTGGGGATTCCTCCCGCCTGTGATGGCCTAATAGATTCCTCCTCAACCCCAGCCATTTCCCAAGGCTCTTACGTCATCTCCATGCCCACACAGATCTCCACCAGCCCTGGTCCCCAAAACGCCAGACCTCAGAAAAAGGTCTCCCTCATTCTGGTCAAATTCAAAGTCTGTTTGGAAGGCCAGTGGGAGGAATGGAGCTGAATGTGTTTAATAAACATTGCTCAGCTGGGTTATCTTCCTGGAGAGACATGCACTGGGCCTTCCTGGGCTCAGTATTTCTTTCCCACCACTGCACCCACCCCAGGGCCAGTGGAACATGTTGGGGGGAATCTGGAAGCAAGTGGAAAAGACCCCTTTCTGGCTCCCTTTCCTTCCAGCAAAAATAAAGTCACCACTATTGGATACCCACCATATACTTGGCTCAGGGCTAGGCCATTTACTCGCATTATTTCCACTCAGAAAGGATGTCATTGGCTCCGTTTTCATCTCTAAGTGCCATGAGCATCTTGGGCAGGGTTGGGCTAGCATTGGGACCAATAATCAGCCAAACTTGACCATGGAAGGTAGACCAGGAAGGTTACAGTGAAAGATGAAGAAAGAGCAATTTGTGTGTCCCCACAAACAATGCATGCACACACACACACACACACACACACACACAGGCACACGCACAAACACACGCACACTCCCCCTCCTCTCTCTTGGCCCTATAAATGCTGGCTTCACCAGTCGACAGAGGATAGCCAGAGGGAGGAGGCTGCCATTGAGAAGGCTGAGTGTCAGAAGCCAGGGGCACAGTGGGGGCAATTCTCATCTTTCAAGGACAAGGACAGTGCCTCTGAACCAGGAATTCTGGGAGCTCTAGAAACTCCGGGGTAGTGAAAAGGAACTCAAGCGAAATGTCTGCTTTTTATCCCACTAATGCCTCTTGAGAAGTGATCTCTCTCTAAAAGTCAAAGTTCCTGCGATGAGGCTTAACATGGCCACTTTGGAAAAAACCTCAGCTCCAGGAATGTAACAACAGAAAATAATTAAGGTCTAATAAGGTCACTGTTCCACCTTAACACCTTTTCAGTTCCAGTTAAAACCTCTACTAATTTGCCAAGAAAAACCAGCCTCACTTGGGCCTTATTATTTGAATCACGTCCTGTCTCTTAATTTAAACGAGAGACTCACATAAGGATTTTTTTTATTTTAAATTACAATGCCGACTTTCTTCCAGTTGATTACGGTATATGACTCTCTGTTGGAAGGCCATTATTTTTTGCTATGATTTACAAAGCATTTAAAGCGAAATCAATGTAATAAATATTGAAGTATTGTAATAGATAATTCCATATATTTAACCGGAGACACAGTGCAGCCTGGTTCGGGCAGCCAGGAGAGGAGCCGGGAGGGGACGGGGTGGGCGAGTGACCTGATGTTCACTCAGAGAGTGACGTCTTCTCTTCTTCTCTCCTGGATTCATTCAGCCAGATTCACCGGGTGCTCCCTTAGGGCCTGCACCCTGGGCTTGGGGCTGCGGGCAGTGTGGGATGCTCAAGACATGTCCTCTAGGTGCCAGACACCCTTTGGGGGAAAACCCCCCTGCAATGGAGGGACCGGTAATGGGGGCCACCAGACCTGTGTAAGGAGCCCTGGGATGGGGAAAGGGCTCAGCCCAGGGAAAGGCCCCCCAGGAAGGGAGGTGCACGTGGGGCACCGCCAGTGGGTTGGCTCCCATGACATACCTCTGGTGCAGGCAATGGGTGCTGTCTGCAGAGCCACTTGAGTGCCTTAGAGGGCTTCATACAGATTTGGTTAACTTGTGATAGAGCATGGATGGTGCATGCACACACACGCACACACGCACACACACACGCACACACGCACACATGTTTAGCAGATCTCCAAGGAGGAAGATATATCGTCCTTTGCCTTCCCACCCCAAGCCTGAACCCAAGCCCCAAGTCCCCAGCTCTGAACATTTTCCACCATAAATCCCAGGAGGGGACACATGGGGGGGAAGGGAGCAAGGAGAGGAGATTTACAGCAAACTTGCTTCCTGACACCTCTTTGGCCCATCCCATAAAATAATGATTTCGCCGGATAAATCACTCAGAGTCGCGGGGGGTCTTACCCTTGTCCTTGTGGGGTCTTTGGTGGAAGTCAGCAGGACATGGTCAAAGGATTCCACGTCGCTGGGTTCTCGGTGACAACATCAATCCTGGACAGCATGAGGCAGGTGGTGCCTAAGGTCTAATCCCAGGAATATGGGGGTGGGGTGGAGAACGGGGTGATGGAAGAGAGCATTAAGCTATCATTCCCCCAGAGAGAGCATGAAATAAGGGATTCAGCATGGGCTTTGAGCAAATCCCACCTCAAATTCCTAGCTCTGTGACTTTGGGCATGTTACTTAACCTCTCTGGGCCTTGGTTTACTTCTCTGTAAAGGCAGGACATAGAATGTCCGCCAAACAGTATATGTATGAAGATTTATTGAGAATCATGTAGCCAAAGTGCCTGGCATAAAGTAGGTATTCAGAAATCAGTTTGGCTCAGGGGAACCCAGGTGGCACGGGTTTGAGGGAGTATGTGTGTGGGGCTGGGGGCTGGAGGGGGCATGCTCTGGCCTGAGGACCAGGAGTTCACTCGCAGGGCAGCTGTCAGCAGCTCAGGGGATGGATGAGTGAAAGTGTAAGAGGTGGGAGGCGAAGGTGCTGGGGAGGGAACCATCTTCAAATAAAAATGAGAGGAGCATGGCGGCGGGAAAAACGGGGCTGTTTAATAGAAGCCCCACCCAAGATATCTCTGCCCTGGGACCCATCCTTCCTGCCTCACTCCCTCCAGTCCTGTGTCTCTGTCCTGTTACCTGAAGTTTCCCTCAGAACAGAGGCTCATCAGTATCCCTGATCCTTGGGAAGGCCAGAGAGCAGCAGACAAATCCCCTTCCCCCGCCCCAAATACTGGACTCCTGGCCCCTCCCAGCCTTCCCAGCTTCCACAGAGGATGGGGACCCCAGGCAACCTGCTCCCAATGTGATGTCTGGGCAGATAAGTGCCCAAAGCTGGCAGGCCTACTAGAGGGCCTTTGTGGGGGAGGGGGTTGGGGAGAAGAAGGGGATTTTCCATTCTCTGAGCAACTGGATTACCCTATCAGGGGGTCAGGGGAGAACTCTCCACAGCCTAGCCTCTGCCCTGGCTCTCAGCCTCCCCTGTTCTCAGCAGGGATCTTAGTGAGCCTCGCCTTGCCTGCTTTTGTGTGTGTGTGATCTGAGTCAGCCTTGTGGGCAAGACAAAGTCTCCTCTCCTTCTACCCCCAAAGCTGTGACACCAAAGAGGGACTCAAAAGGGACAGCATGCCACCACCTCCACTAACCTCACTTTCCACCGAGACCTCAGGTCTGAAGATGGATCCAGAAGGTGTAGTTCAGAGAGGTGAAGTGACTTGCTCCGAGTCACACAGCAAGGAACAGGCAACCTGGTTGGTTTCCTGACTGTGGCTGGAGCATGTTCTCTGCAGAGCGAGCCAGGTCTATGCCAGGGACAGGAAGGAGCCCAAAACTCTACAATGCTCCCTTAGTGGAAGATTTGCTGGTGAACTTTCCTCAGCCCCAATGTGAGCTTCAGAGAGAGGGGGCCCATCCAGTCTCTCCGGCTGCAGGGGGCCAGACCACAACAGATGGGGAGGTGGGAAGGAAATCAGATTTGAAGACTTTAAAGTCTTAAGATCTAGTCCCAGCCTTACCGCTTACCTTGCTGTGTGACCTTGGGCAAACCACCTCCCCTCTCTGAGTGCAGTTTGTCTTCTCGGCAAATCGAAGACATCTCTTTCGGAATTGTTTTGAAAATGCTGGAAGGGCCTTAAGCATAGCACCTTACATACTAGCTGCTTAAAATCCTGGTGGAGGCAGAATGAGAGGGGGTTTCCTTTCCTTTACCCAGAGCTGTGCCCATTCCCCAGAATGAGAGTCTCCACTGCACATTCAAGCAGCTGGTTCATCCCACTGGGAGGGCAAATCCATCATGTTCCCAAACTATTGGCCTCCCCCGCCCGGTGTAAGGTTATTGTGGGGTCATGCCCCCACACCTTGTGTCCACTTTCTAGAAAGAGGCCCAGAAGCCCCCACCCCAGCCCCGTGTGGCCCCTAGGAGCCTTTGGCTGACAAAGTGGTCATCTGAGACCTTCCTAATGGCCTGTGTTCCTTTCAGTCAGAAAATTCTATGATCCTGTGACCCCGGAGAGCCCTGCCTGCTAATGGTTTTATGATCTTCCAGAGGAATCCTCTCTTTGCCCTCCTTAACCCCCCATCCCCTTTCAGTAGGTCCTAGTCAAAATAAACAACGTTTATGACCAGAGAAGGATTCAAGGTCCGCATTGCAAACAAACGCAGAGCCCTTTGAAGGTGCCTGGAGAATCCATCACGCCCTGGGTGTGATGCTCCCCAGGCCCACGGGGAGGTGGGCCCTGGGAAGGGGCGGCAGGCCTGGGAAGCTGGGCTCTGGGTCTAGATTTAGACTCTGAGGATCCTGTACTGTGCCTGGGGCTCCCTCCCCAGCTCCAAGCCAGCCCCCCTGCAGGGAAGTGAGGGGAGAGGCCGAAGGGCACTGGGCACAGCCCAGCGATCAGCAAACTTTTCTGTCGCTTTTCTGTCGTATGTGCCTGGCATGTCATCAGGGGAGAAGGCGACAAAGTGAAAGAGTGGGGGTGGAGGGGAGTGGGGACAAAGAGGCAAATGAAGAAACAGTGAGCATGAGTGGATGAGAGGGTTAGAGCAAGAAACCCAGAGGGTCTCAGGTCTTATCACTACCTCTACTGCCCTCTTGGGATGGTGGCTTAAAGATAGCCATCTTAGGACAACTTTTCTCTTCTTCTTCTTCTTCTTCTTCTTCTTCTTCTTCTTCTTCTTCTTCTTCTTCTTCTTCTTCTTCTTCCTCCTCTTCTTCTTCTTCTTCTTCTTCTTCTTCTTCTTCTTCTTCTTCTTCTTCTTCTTCTTCTTTTTTAATATGTCTAAAGGTATCTTTTTAAAATTTGTTTATTGATTAAGGTATGACATAATTGTCCTCATCCCCCCCATTCCCATCCCCAACCCCTCCCCTCGTATGCCCCCACCCCCCTGTTGTCCATGACCACTGGTTTAGGCTTGGACTTGTATGCATGCATATAAGGACAACTTTTCTTAAAGAAAACTAGTCCAACTGCCCTCAGGAGAAAATCAGCAGCCGAGCTAGAGAGAGCGTGAAAGGGAGAACCAGACTCTGTTCTGTTTCCCTGGGAGGCCCTGAGCCTCACCCTTAGTGAGTGAGAAGTGGAGAGCCTCCATCCAGAATGTACTCTCCTCCTCCCCACCACCCCACGTGAAGGGCAGAGCCCCTCCCCCACACTCTCTTTGGGGCATCCTCAATGTGAGAAAGGGGCCCACGTTGTTTCAGCTCTGCCTTCCTCTTGCCAAGCGGGTACCCTGGCTCACCTGGGCTCAGCCTCCTCCGGCAGGTGCAGCTGAAAGCAGATGTGTTTTCAAGGAGGACTGGCTCGGCCTGGGGAACGGTTGTTGGAGAATATTAACACAGAATTCCCAGAAGCCAAGTCTGGGAGCAGCTTTCTAGGACACGTAGCTCAAGGCTTTTGTCAGCCACCATGCCAGCCCCCAGAATTGGGGCACGGGCCTGGGGGCCGGCATTCTGTCTCAGGGCTGGGGGAGGGAGGAACCCCCCCGGGGGCCTGTGCCTTATCATTTACCCAACTAAAAATACCGTGCTGCCGGCAGATTGGGTGAGGAGCTAGCCAGGAAATGTGTGCAGGTGGCAAGGTTTCTATCACATTGATCAGGTACCAGCTTAGAGCATTTGCATATATGGCATTATAAAGGATGTTCGATGAGTTTGAGTCAGGGAGCTGGAAGACTGGAACAAAGATGGAAGGGAACAGAGATAGCTGGGAATGCAGGCACGAGTTTTTCCAGAACAAATATAGTTTGTTCAAAAAGTATCCTCTTCCTAAACTAAAAGAATAACTTCAGTGACTTTTTATGATCTCGTGAGTGAATTTAGAACTTTCAACAGCGTGCCCTGGTGCCCAGCACAGTGCTTTATATATAAAAGGTCCTCCGTGACATAGAGTTTAAGGGCTAGAAGGGCCTTGGGAACATTTAGGCCAGTAGGTTTCAATGTTGGTTGAATATGTATAGAATCTCCTATTATTATTATTATTTTAATTTTTAAAATAATAATAATAATAATAATAATAAAATGCTGGGCACCCACCTCCAGAGAGTCTGATCTAGTTGGTCTGGGGTGGAGCCAGGTGCCTGTGCTTTTTAAAAGCTCCCCAGATGATCTTACTGAGCAGCCAGGGTTGAGAACCACCAGTCTGGGCCAGTACTACACTTTCCAGAGGTAGAAATTGAGGTTGAGAGAGCAGTTTATCTAGGCTGACTGGCAGCAGAACCAGGACCAGAGATGGTACCCTGACTCATTTGTTAAATGAGCAAAAAAAAATGATCCTTTTTTGGAGGCATCTTTATCTGCAGAGACCAGCTACCCAAACTCCTGCCCCCCCATTTTCATATTGTTTTCCTCAGAGGCCAGGCAGGCTGGCATCTTGACCCTGCTCCTCCTGGCCTCCCATCCTGAGTGCCTGGGGACTCATAGAGGGCAAACACCCAGTTCAGATATTGTCCGACAGCCCTGGGACCTCCGAGAGTAACGGGCAGCTGCTGCACCTGGCCCGTGGGCGTCAGCGGATGCCCCAGAGCAGGGGTGCAGGAGTGTGTGCATGCAGAAGTGCACATGCACCTAGATGCACACTGACGTAGGAGCCTGTGCAGACGATCCTCTTGCATATGGGCACTCTCACATCTGCAGTGAGAGCACTTACATGTGTGCACATAGATAGCCACATGTGGGATGGTATGCACGTTCGTGTCAGCATTACCTATGAGGCAGTTACGGGTTTGTGAGGAATAGGTATAGATGTACCAAAGTTTGTAGAATGCTGGTACATGTGTCTGTAATTATGCACAGGTGCAAAAAGTTAGATCAACCTTTACAGAATCTGTACTTTATATTCACCGGTGGAGACATATGTAGGACGATACATACGGGGCTGGCCAGCTGTGCGAATGTGTGTGACTGACAGTGTGAGTGTGCAGGGCGCAAGTAAATGTGGAGAGAGAAGAGGTTTCTGCTATTCCCATCACATTTCTCCTAAGTAATCACTGGGAAATATATGTGTTGGAAAACTGTATCGTTCATGCTTAACTATATCTCAGCATATACAAATGAAACATGATTATTGTGCCATCTGAGATGCTGCACATTAACATTGTTTATCATTGATAGAATTAAATAACCCATGCAAGGCCCTGGTAGCATTTCTTACAATTTTATTTAACACTGTTTTGACCAAGCAGCATTTGGCAAAGGCCACATAATACACTGTAGATTACCGGAACAAACGCATACTTTGTGAGACATCCTATACAACACATAAGAAGTGGTAACAGAGGAGTGTTAAAAAAAATTCCAACTGTCCCCATCTTTCTCTGGTCTCAAGGCATCCCCCTTCCTTCCCCAAACCTGATTAAAATCCATCCCTTCACACTTCCCTAGGAGGTCCCTGCATTTGTATTTGAGAGATAAATGGAGGGTGAGGATTTGGGGTGGGAGAAGAGATAACATTCTAAGACCTGGTCTCTGGAATGTTTCTACTCCTCCCCAGTCTGTCAGAGGCAGGCCCGAGCCCCAGCATGTGTGAAAAGAAGGAGACCAAAGGAAGCATTTTTATAGGTTCTGCAGACCCTCGGGTTGACTGACAAAGTTATTCATTCAGAATGAGTAAAAAGTGCGATGAAATTAGTAGTAAATCCTTCACTAAAAGATTCATAGAAACGATTCCCTGCTTCTCTTTTTTTTTTTTTTTAAGAGTGAACTATCCTTTCTTGAGCCCAAATGAGGTCGGCCTTACACAGTTAGAGGTCTGCCATCTCACCTTTCAAAATGTGTGCTGGCCAACGACCTCATAGGCGGGCTAACGAATGCACGGCCTGAGAGAAAAGAAAAACTCAGCAGCTGAGAAGCTGGGGTCTTCATCCACAGTGCAGCCTGGGGCACGAGCAAGAAAATGGTAGAACCACAAATGAGGGTCATACCAGCTGAGAACACTCCCTTTCCAGCCGCTGGGCAGTGAGAGAGGCTGAACTTACTCCCAAAGATTGTGAATAAATGACACGTTGTGGGCCTTTCCAAAACTTGGGAAAGGCTTCTTAATCTCGCAGGAACCAGGGCTGAAACTGCACATGGAACCTCAAAACCCAGCTCCCTGGTGTGTGGTTTGTCACCACTAGGCTTCCTTTGGGCATGAAATAGGGGCCCCTGGATTGTCGTTTTCTCTTAACTTCTCTCCTACCGAGACATAAAGACCAAAGATGGCCGAGTAGAATTTGAACACTGATTGGATCCACCTCACTCCCCAAGTCCTTTGCCAACTGCAATTTTTATAGGTTCTGCAGCCATCAGAGCTGTCTTTCCAGCAGCCCCCGGCCCCTCTCCAACAGCAGGGATACCAGCCAGCCTGCACCAAAAAGCATGGCATCATCTTCACACCGCTCCGGTCAGGACGTTGGCTCTCCAGAGCTTGGTGCCATGCACTGTCTCCTGCGTGAATATAGAAAAAAAAAAATTCCTAATGTTTGGATTAGAAGTAAGAACGGTGACAAGTACCCATCCATGTGCCTCTGCCCAACACACACACACACACACACACACACACACACGCGCACCCTGTCCTTGCAGATAAATCATGAATCATCTCCGTGGCTGAACATTTTAGCGTTCGGTAATATTCTCAGAGGCCCAAGGTTTTCAGGCAAATCCCAGGTCTGTGCACAAGGACGCTGCATAAATCCCTCCCCTTATGAAAGGCCAGGCCGAGCAGATGGGACCACTCTTAAGTAAACTGCCGAGCCCTCCCTTGTCCATCTCGGGAGGAGCAGCAGGGCACCAGCCCTAGCAGCCAGGAGAGCAGAGAGCAGCAAAAGCTGCTAATTCCGAGGCTCACGTTCACATCCCCAACTTATCTCTCTGAGGGAGGTGTCCGTTTGACCACACAATCCTCCCTCCTCCTCGGCCCCAAGGGGAAATCCGATCTTGAAATCAGATTGGAGGAGGTCACAGCCGACCAAGTGGTGGCCAGAGTTGGGAAAGCAAATAGAGCACTGGAGAGCCAGCCGGGGCTGGGAGGAGGTGAGAGGCCAGAAGGCCACTCAAACCCAGTTTCTTTCTGTGCTAAGTCTGGGAAATAACCTCACAACAGCTCCAGTTTCCGATAACCCGCCTCATTAATATTTATTTTTGAAAAGATTTAAAAAATAAAAAGAAGAAAGAAGGGCAGATAATTAACACTCAGTAGAGGTAGAGGCTTCCTCCATTCTGTTCTCTGTCTGCCCCCGCCCCCCTCCCAGCCCCCCTGCAGCCTAGGCCAAATACATACCCTGTGCTATCTATCACCCCAGCCCCTGCTCATCTCCCCAGGTGTGTCAGGAAGACATAAGGCAGGTGGATGGAGAGAGACAGACCCGGCACCCCAGGTGCTCACAGGGAAATGCACGGACTGTGAAATTACACCAGGACCGGACAACTTACCACCGTACTAGAACCCTTGGGGTACTGAAATAATTAACTTGCTAATCAGCTACACCTTGCTTTTTTCCTTTCTTTCTGGAAAAAAAACCCCACACAATTGCAAATCTCCTTCCCATCAGGTTCCTCTGTCAGTCGCTTGGAGACAAGTGATGCTCTGGAAGAAATGCACTTTGTGCCTCCATGTAGACTGAAATGCATCAGACCAAGCTGGGCCTCCCTCCTCTCCCCCCCACTCCGCCCCCCCCCCCCCCCGGGGCCTGGGGGCCACACAGGGACAGAATGTTTCTGGAGATGCAGGTTTGGTTTTTTTATGTCCATGCCACGGAGCTTTCCTATCCCCGCTAAGCTTTCTCGCTTTAGGCCCTCTTTAGCTTGTTTGCCGGCACTAAACAGCCAAGATCCATGTGGAGAAAAGAGGATTGATTAGAATCGTAATAATCATCCCCCATTCGTCCGGCTTTAGCGTTCACAAAGTGTTTTCACACATTATCTCTTTCGGTCGGAGGAGTTTGGAACTGGAAGGGATCTCAGCAACTATTTAGCCCCATCCCCATGTGTGACACAGGGGGAAACTGAGGCCCAGGAAGAGGAAATGTCTTGTCCCAAGGCCACAGGTAAGGACAGTGTGGCCAGGTCCCCACTGTCTAGAGACTATGTCGCCGCGGATTCTCATAAAAGAGGGAAAAAACATGGTCATCTTTTCGCTCCACAGTAACTATAAAACCAAGAACTTTTTTTAAAAAAATTAAAAATAGGACATTAGAGTGAATAAAGGTAATTCTTGTAAGAAATTATTTGGCAGGTGGCGGGTTGGGAGTAGGAGATACTAGTCTAAGTCCTAAATGGAACATGTTAATTAACACACTTCCCTCGCCTCCCTCTCTCTGTCTCTTTGTCACCTCATCTCCCCCTTGTCTCCGGGTTTAAAAATATGAGCATTATGTAGTTTGAGATCTAAGACTTCATTTGGGCACAGACCCCGAAGGAGAAAGCATACTTTTCTTGGATTCAAATCTGGCCCCTACCCCCCATCAGGATTCACAGCGTGATGGGCTCATGTGTGCATGTGTGTGTCCGCTCAAGACATTGGATTTAACGGTGAAAAACAGGCATCTTGATCCTTTCACAGATCAGATGATTTGCAAATTAATAGCTTCCCCCACCACCACCCCAAGGCTCCGAGGAGGTGAAAAAAAAAAAAAGATTTCTGATGAGGAAGGGAAAGGCGGAAAATTATAAAACGGGGATAGGACGTTAAGTGGCACTGGGTTCTGTAGGAAAAGTCCTTCCCTGAGGACGGGGAGTGTGTATGTGGACACGGGTCTCTGCCTTTCCACAGGGCCGCCTGGCCCCGGCTGCCCGAGCCTGTTGGAAGGTAAGCGGTTCCTTTGTGTGTTCGTTTATTACTAAGCCCAACTCTTTTCCCTCTAAAACTCCTTCTTCTCCCTGTTGAGCTGACCATGCTTCTGGATTTATGAAGAGAGATGTTTTAGCAGAAATCCCCCAGAGCGTCCCATCAGCCCTAAATCCCAGACCCACTCACCCCCTCCCCAAGACCCCATGACACACAGCATGCCAACACGGCTTCCTCTTGCCTATGCATTAGCCATCCATTGTGGCAACCTGACATCTCTCACACATAAAACCGTAAGAGAGAAATAAAATATCTGTCTCTTGGCGAAAATAAAGCTTTGCCTCCCTCCTGATGTATAGGATATAAAATAAAGCCTCGGCTCCAATAGTGGCTTTTCCTTATGCCGGAGTTGCCTTTGCACACACGGAGACAATGAAGACGGATGGTTTGGGACAAGGCCCAGCCTCCTGGGGCCGCCTTCACCCTTTTTTATTATCCTCTCCCCCCACCCCTTCCCCGCCTTTTTCTTTCTTCTTCACGTTCCTTCCTTTCTGCTTTGGATTTGCCTTTTAGATGCCCTTCTCTTTCCATCCTCCGGAACTTTATTCCTCCTGCTCACTTTCTTTCTAAAGCATGACAGACAGGGAGAGAGGAGCCAAGTTTCTCACCTTCTCACGCACGCCCGCCCGCGTCTCCCCACCTCCCCCTTCTCTAGACCCCAACTCTCCCTGGACTGCCAGCCCCTATGACGAATCTTGCTGTTCCTGCTTGGGGATTTGCTTTGGTCAAATATATAAATGTTCCCAAGGGACAATTAAGAATGTGTTTAGTGGGGTGGGGGATTTTTTTTTCCCCCCTGGGGTGCTGCCCTTTCCCTCTCCTTCCTCTCTCCCTCTAGACTGGCTGGTTTCTGGATCTCAACAATTACTTATTTAGTCTCTGAGGAGGCCAACAGGGCAGACCTGCCAACTCCAAGGGGCGCAAGTTAACATCCACCTCCCAAACCCAAGCCTCAAAGCTGCATCACAGGCAGCCCGCAGGCCTTCGGCCCCCCTTCCTGCCAAGTCCAACGTTCTCCTGCCTCTTTTTCCAGGATGTAAATTGGGGGTGCTGTGGGGGGAGTGAGAGGAGCCCCTCCCCAGGATCACACAGATAGAACTGTCTCCCTAAGACACACAGTCACAGAAACAGGGTCACCTTCCTGCCCTCCCCCACAGCACATGGCCACCTCTTTTCCCTTCTGGGGGGGGAGGGGTCCTCACACTTGCCAGGTGTGCCTCCCTCTCCACTGTGCTTCCCTGTCTCTCCACTCCTATCTGGGTGGGTTTGTCCCAGAAGACTCTTCCCACCCTTGCCCTGACCCCATCCCTCCCGCAGTCCTCTCTCCATCTACCATTCAAAACCTCCCCCACTCCCAGCCAGGGCTGCAGGACACACCTCAGGTGTGGGAAAACAGGGACTGAAAGAAGGGGAGCAGGGCTGGGCTGGGGGAAGGGGGGAGCAGTCAGGGAGGGGGAGATTTGGTGCTGCCCAGAGGTAGGAAATGTCCAGCAAAGGGGCAGTGGGTGGCTTTCAGCCTCTGAGATTGATGAAGGGCCTCTGTGTGTGTGTGTATGTGGGGGGGGGGGTGCTCCTGGTCACCCCTAATCAGAGATTTTTATTAATGCAAACATGGAGGGGCTGGGGAAGCAGCACCATCTATTGAACTCTGCCCCCCCCAAAAAAAAAAGAGGGGAGGGGGGCTTAGAGCAGCCAAGTCCAGAAAGGATTCAGTCCCATTCCCAAAGGTAGTTCGCTAGCTTTTTTTTGGGGGGGGGGGGTCTCTCTTTCCACTTGATATCTCTCCAGATCTCGAAGTGACCATCGCCATTAGGTAAGGGGAGAGAGTCAATTAGTGGGAGGATTAATTACTCGGAGGCACGAGCCCCGTTTGTCTTCCTTACGGGGTGTGTGTGTTCAGACAGGGGAACACGGGCACGCACCCAAATACACATTGTTGTCACGCCGTCTTAGACGTTTTATTTATTTGTTGGATTCCTGCCCAGAGCCGCTCGCACGCTTTTCCACGGGCGCCGAGTCGAGTCTCCCACCCAACACACCGCCTCCCCTGCTCCCGCCTCCGAGCGCGCCCGTCACACCCCCGCCGCGTCCCTGTCCCCAAGGCCTGCAGGCTGAGGGGCCTGAGCTCCGAGCCTGCCCCGCCGCTGCCTTATTTTTATTTTATTTTAATTTTTTTTGGTGGTTGTTGCTGAATGTCTTTCCCCTTTCTTTCCCTCTACTCTTCCATGGATTTCCCCCAGCTCGTCTTTTATCATCGGGGCTCACTCTTCCACACTCCGCTCTTTCCTCTGGTTTCCCGCCCCCAGTCTTCCCCCCTCCTCTCCCCTCGCTCCCCCCTCCCCTGCCTTCCCTGGCCCCCTCCCTTCGGAGGCCCCGCAGCACCGACTCGCAGCGGAGATCGCCGCGCTCGCCTGACCCCGCTCCGCTCTCCGCGCCCCGGAGCCGCCAGCCTGGTGGGAAGCCGGTGGTTTCCCGGCCGAGCGCTCACCGTGACGCCCGCCGGATGCCGCCCTTTCCTGGCCTCTGGGTACCCCTCTACCCCCCCCCGCCCCCCCGCCCCAGTCTCCACCACCGAGCCTTCGCTTGGGAAAACCTGGCCGAGGCCAAGCACGTAGTGGGGCGAGGTGACAAGCCCCCCAAACTTCTCTCCTTCCGTCATGCCCGACGGACGGGTCCCCGAGCAAACCGTCTCACTTGGGGGTTCTTCCTGGGGGGGATGGAGGGGGAACAAGGAGATAACGCCGACCCCGCTCGCACGGCCTGGGCCAGGGCACCTCGGGCTGCACACAATAGGTCGTTTCCAGGAGAGCCGGGTGGAGTAAGAGGAAGGCAGCCGCAGGCGGGAGCGGCTGAGAGAGGAGGGGGAGGGATGGGAAGGCTCGGGCCAGTTTCCTGCGTGGCCTCCGGGCGGGCGTCCTCGCCGGGTCCGTGCGGTTGGCGTGGCCCCTGGGGCGGGCGGCGTCCAGGGCTCCCTCCTCCTCCTCTTCCTGGCCCCGCGGCCTCTCCGCCCCGGGCCGGGGTCGTGGCTGGATAGGAGCGCTGAGGGCGAGGAGGGACAGGCGCCCACGGTGGCCGCGCTTGGGAGATCAACAGCGGAGCAGACTCGGGTCCTGGGCCTCAGGAGCCACTCGGGGACGTGGGGGAGGGAGGCGACGCGGGTTCGGAACCAAGAAGGCAGCGGTGAGAAAGGGGCGTAGGGTAGGGCTTGTTCAGACCACTTCTCCCTCCTGTTTGTCCCCCCAAACTGCAGAGCGGCCGGGGAGGGCTGGCTTTGCTCGGGAGAAAAGCCCATCCTGTGGAAACCGGCTTCAGGGCCTTCCCCGAGAGTGTGTGGGGCGAGGTGGGAGCACCCTGGGGCGCCCAGCCCAGAGTTTAGGGGACCCGGGGAGGTGTGGGTGTGCGCAGCGGGAAGGTTGTTGGTCTCCACGGAGCGGCCTTTGGTTTAAAAGCAGAGAGCTGAGCTGAGCTGAGCGGCTTCGGAGAAATAAAGCTCGCTCAGTGTCCTCTCCGTGTCTCTGTGCCCAATTACATTTTAAAATAAAAACCCAGTGGAAACGAAAATATCAATCTGGTGTGCTGTCCCCCTGGAGGCGTTAAATCTGGACTTTCCACCTAGAATCCAGGGCCAGGAGGCGCGCCCTGACCTCCCAGTAGACGCTTGGGTTGGTTCCCGGGGCCCTGTTTACTAGCCATCTGGACACGGACAAGCAGAGGCCGCTGTCCCAGAACCCGCATCCTGGCCTCAGCCTCTGCCACGCTGCCCCCCCCCCCCTGGAGGGTTCCCTGAACCCCCAGATGGGTGCAGCCACCTCCTGCCCACCCAGACGGAAGCGGCGGCGGGTGTGGGGTTCAGGAGGGGCCCGCAGCCGGGTCCAGCTGTCACCTCACAGGTCCCCCGCCGACCGCCCTCCCCAACCCCCCGTGGCCCGTCTGCTTTGCATAAGAAGAAGCCCAGCTGGGGTGGGGGCGGTGGCGAGCCGCTGGGACCGGGTCCGCTATAGATCCCAGAAAGGGGCGGTTGGGTCCTGGGCGCTGGCGGCGAGAACCCGGACAGCTGGGGGAGGGAGGAGCGCGGGGGCCGCGGGGCTGGTCCGGCCCCTCCCCGGGACCGACCGGGCGCGGCGGGCCCCGCGGGAGGCGGCGAGGATCCCGCGTATCTCTAGCGTCTCCTGGGTCCTGGAGGCCCGGGTGCGGGCGGACTTGTTCCTCCTGAAGTGTGGGTCCGCAGGGGGAGCACACAGCCGCGTCTGAGCCTCCGGAGCCCGCGGGCTGGGCTGGAAAACGGCCTCCCATCCCCGGCTAGCCCCAGAGATAACCAACTCCAGCACCGCCCTCCCCGCAATGAGGAGCCCGAACCCGTGTGTGTGTGTGTGTGTGTGTGTGTGTGTGTGTGTGTGTGTGTGTGAAGGGGTGCGGCGGAGGCGGTAGGGGCTGCGCACCCAGAGGTCGGGGTGGGCGGAGCGGAGGTGCGCGGCGGGGCCGGGCTTCCCAGGAAAGGTGGCCGGCGGCGAGGCCGGGGCGGTCCGCAGGCCCCGGGCTTGTAGGGTGGTGCGGGCGGAGATATGAAGGCAGACAAGGGGCGCTGGTAGAACTCCAAAATCCCAACCCCTCTGAGGCTCAACCCAAATTCGCTGCAGCCGTTTGCCGGTTCGCCCGAAGAGGGTATTCTGTTTGCAAAGGGCTTAGATTCCCTGCCCCGACCCACCCCAAGCTCAGTGCAGGTGGGGTTCGGGGCTCATTTTCCCCTCCTGAGCCCCGGATCTGGTATAGGGATGGCTGACCCTGCCCCTCCTGTGGGGTAGGAGGGCTAGTCCCCAAATGCCGGCTGGACCGGGCTGATTGCCTGTTTTTTCCTTTCTCCCACGCTAGCTAGGGCCAGATACTCTTCCCTAGCACCCCTTCTCCGGAAGAAAAACAAAATAAAACAAACAAACAAACAAAAGGGGGGAGCAAAACAGCAGGACTGCCTAGCTTTGCCGCCTTCAAATTTCACTTGGGGAGAAATCCCAGGCACGGCATAGGCACGGCGGCCGTGGAAACGGAATTTGGTGTTTGACTGGTGTGGGCCAGGGAGCCAGGCTGACTCTTTGAGGCTAAGGCTTTCGGGACCCCGAAGCGACCCCCATGTCCGTGATAATCCGCCCCCGTGGACAGTGGTCCGGAGTTTATACTCTGCGCGGGAATTGGTGAAGGTTTTGGGGCTGCTCCCTGAAAGCGAACACGGGAGGGGGTGCACTGTCGGCGGTTGTCTGGGAAAGTTGAGGCCAGCCCGAGGCCTGGAACAGGGGAGGCTCACCCTGCCACTGCGCTGCACACCCCAATCCACGGCCGCCTTCCCATCGACACCCCCACCCTACTCCCACCCCCACCCCCACACGCCCCTGTGGCCCTGCGGTTTCCCGCCTCGCCGCTTGTTTTTATGTGTAAAAGGTGTCTCCGGATCCCAGTTTTCTCACAACAACTCGTCCAGATTGCAACTCTTCACCCAAGGCGTTTCCCCACCCACTCCCGTCCCCTCCCGGGCGCCGCGCCTCCGGCCTCCCCCGCCCCCGTCAGGAAACCGCCGGAATCAACTTGACAAGAAGGCGCCGCGGGAAACAGACACCTAGATCTCCCCGAGGCAGGGACCCGGTGGACTTTGGATGGATGGGGGGGGGGGGGGGGGAGAGCAGGAGGAAGGACCGGAGGAGGGAAATCCTGCCGCCAACGGCCCTCCCTTCACCACTCCCCCCAAAGACGCGCCCTGGGTTCGGGCCAAACTTCTAGGTCAAGATTGCAAGGAAAAGGGGTGGGGGGGAAAGCCAGCACTCAATGAATTAACCTAGAGCCGCCGGGGCTCCCAGACCCAGTTGCACTCCTGTCTTCAGCCAGGTTTGATCTTGGAATACGTCCTCCCCTCCAGCAGAACTGTTCCCGCCTGCCCTGCTCCCGCGTTCCCACCGAAACCGGGGCCTTACCGGAGCCGGAGGGGGCCGGGGGCACCTTGCAGAGCGCCGGGGCCGCCGCCGCGGCCGCCGCTGATGCTGTAGACGCGGTCTCCCCCGCACTCGCCCCGGCCTGGGGATGCAGGATGGTTTACGGAGGGACCGCGGGCCGCTGATTGGTCGCGGGCCGCGGTGACGTCGGCGGGCGCTGCATTAAGGCGAGGGGGCTTCTAGAGCTCCGCCGACAGCCGGGAGCAGTGGCCGAGCCGCCGGAGCTGGGGAGAGACGCGCCGGGGACAGAGGGACGCTTTTCCAGGGAGAGCCAGCAAGCAACGACCCCGCGGCCCGGGGCGGCGACAGCGGCGGCCGGTGCCGAGCTGCTCCGGCCGCGCAGAACTGTCGCCGCTGCGCCAGGACGTTTTCTAAAAAGCGCTCTAAGCTACTCCCCCTCTTCCCGACTCCTCCCGCTGCAAAAGAGGGGGGGATAAAGGAAAGAAAGGAAAAAAAAAGAAAGGAAAGAAAGAGGCTAGCAAGGAAACCACGACGAAAAAAAGAGGGGACAAGAAAAAGAAAAAGTCGAGCGACTGCGGGGTTGGACGCCTGCAGCCGGAGCGCGGGCCAGCGATGCGGGGCTGCGCGCCCAGGCGGCCGCGAATTGTGACCGGAGCCGCGATGCCCCGCCGGGCGCGGTGAGGAGCCGGCCCGAATCGCCTCCCGCCGGAGTCCGGGCGCTGGGAGGGCGGTCGGTCCCGAGGACGCGGAGGCCGCCGGGCAGGCCCCGGGCCGAGGTGACGGGGCTGGGGCGGTGGGAAGCTAGCGAGCGAGTGCGCCCGGCTGCATCCTTCCGGAGTTGTCCCCCCTCCTTTCTCGATTGACACAAACACTTCTCCAAAAGGGGAGAAGCCCAAGCAACAGCAGTCAACTACGGGATCTTCCTCCCGCCCTCCCCTCCTCTGTTCCTCCTCCTCCTCCTCCTCCCTCGGTCTGCCCCCGCCCCTTCCCCCCGGCCCACCCTGGGCGCCCAGCACGCCCCGACCCCGCTGTGCGATGCCTGCAGCTTAGGATCCAAAGCTTCTCTTACTCATTTTGTTCTCTTTCTTTTATATAAAAAAGAGGAGGGGACATCCCGGTGGCGGCGGGCAGCCGGGCACACGTTACCACCCGCCCTCAGACTCCCGACAAAAGCAGATGCACTTTGACTTCTGACAGCTCTACCTCAAGCCCGTGAGAACTCGGCGGCGCTCGCTTTCCCTGCAAAATAGCTCGTCGTCGCGTCGTCGACCTCTTCTTTCTTCACCGTCCCCCATTTTATTTATTTAATTCCGTTACCCTCGCCGCCTCGGTGACCTTCACTCCTCCGAGAGTTCCGGGCAGAAGAGTCGCTTTCGCACCCGCCGCCGCCGCCGGAGACTCCTTTCCTCGCCCCGGGAGCTGTGGTGGCGCTGCTGAGCCCCGGGGCCTTGGGACACCTAGGCTGGCGCCCCCGTTTGCCCTGTTTTCCCCTCTTTTGATTTCCTGGTGCGGATTTTGGCTTGCACCCCGCCGCCGAGTGTGTCTCCTCTTTTTGGAAGGGTTGGGGAGCTCGTTTCGGTCGTCTTTGGGGAGTCCACCCCTCTCTGCTCGACCTGCTCCTCTCCCTCCGGGCCTCGCCCGACTAAACCAAAGACCATGGTGCACTGTGCCGGCTGCAAAAGGCCCATCCTGGACCGCTTCCTCTTGAACGTGCTGGACAGGGCCTGGCACGTCAAGTGCGTCCAGTGCTGCGAATGTAAATGCAACCTGACCGAGAAGTGCTTCTCCCGGGAAGGCAAGCTCTACTGCAAGAACGACTTCTTCCGGTGAGTCCTTCCCTCGCTGGCCCCTGCCGCCCCCTTCTTCCCCAGGGCCCTCCGGGGGGCCAGCCACGGGTCAGAGGTCAGCGTGGGTGCGTTAGGGGCTGCCTTCGGAGAGGGCAGCGACGTCCCGCAGGCGCCCGCCTCTTGGCCAGCTGGCGCGCTGGGCTCCCTGCTTGCATCCTGGAAACGGTGGGTCTCGGCTTTAGCTGCACGTGCCTAGGGAAAAAAGGGTCCGAGCCCGCCGTGCCCAGAAGCCCCTCCAAAGCTCGGAGGAAGGCAGCGCGGCGGCCTTGGCTGCTCTCTTTCCCCACCGGTGGTGCGCGGAGCTCTCCAGCAGCTGCATCCTCCCGGCCTCCTGGGTTGCTTGCCCTCCAGGCTGAGCTTTGAAGCCCCGTCTAGCTCTCCGCCGCCCGCCCAGGCTTGAGGTTTCCAAGAGGTCTTGGCGGGAACCGCGGGGCTTTTTGCATGGGGTGCCACCGCCGCCTGCCTAGGCAGCGGCAGGAAATCGCCCCTATCCTACACATTCCCGGCGTTCCCTAAACCCCAACCGGTCCCCTCCTAGCGCTGGCCTAGGCAAACTGCCTCCCCGTCGCGGTGAAATGCCCAGAGGCTGCAGCCTCCATGGAGATGTTTTCCCCGGCTAACCCCGCCGCCTGGGGACGGCGGGAGGTTTGGCCTCCGCCCTACGCGGACTTTGGCTCCGGGGCGGGTAATCCACTCTGAGCTCTTCTCCCCAGCACTGCCCATCACCCCGCCACCTCCTTGCGGAAACCTGGGGGGGGGGAGCCTCAAATTCTCCTGACACCCCATCCATTTAGCATTTTAATTGTATTCTCTTCAATTCACTATTTCGGCCACCAAACCCACACAAACACACAGGTCAACAGCGAACCGGAGCAAACGCGATCTGTAATTCCCCGCGCGGGTGCTTGAAATCTCCCAGTTTACTGGGCCGACGAGGTCTCTGTTTTCTTCGGAGTCTGTTCTGACAGATCAAACTGGGGGATGGCGGGTGGGAGTTCAAAGCCACCCGTCCCCAGTGTCACCCCAGGACGCGGGGCTCTGGTTAAGGGAGGCTGTGGAGCAAAACGCCGTGCAGGCTGGCATTGCCAGGAGAAGCCCAGGCTGAACCTCTGAGCCTCGGCAGGCCATGCCCGCTGCTTCCCCTGGTGCTGGCTGGAACCCAGCCGGGGGAGCTGCGAGCGGTGCCAGGGGGCCCCCAGAGGCCCGGCCCTCCCGCAAAGCGCGTCCCGGTGTCTACAGCCAAGCCTGGGCTCTCGCCTGCGCCAACCTGCCTGTCTTTGGGCTTGAACGTGGCGGCGGTCCAGGTCCAGCGGCGGCCGTCTGGGCCCTCCCAGGCTGTTGGTTCACCTGCAGCGGGACTGGACCTGCCAAGCCCTCCACCCCCCTCCCACTGCCGCCAGTGCGCGGTCCCTTTGGCGGTGAAGGAGAAGGAGAAAGGGCGCGAAGAGAAGAGAAAGCGGCGCCACCGGGGAGGCGATTAGAAGGCGCTCTGGTTAGAATTGGACTGTTTCTCTGAATCTAATCGGAAAATAAGTGCCTCTCCCCCTTCCCGTCCGTCTCCGCCGTGCTGCCTTCTCGGGCAGCGTTTTTTTTTCCTTGGGGACAACATTGGGCGTGAGTCTAGGAGCAGGGGCAGTTTGGGCCCCGCTCGCTCTCACTCGAACCAAATGTATCTCCTTCACTCTCACTCGAACCAAACGTATCTCCTCCCGACTTGTCCTGGGGCCCGCGCTCTCTTCCTGCCTACTTGATCGGCATTCTGCCTTTCTTACTTTTTTTTTTTTTTTTTTGCTCGCGCGCTTTCTCTCCCTTTCTTCATTTCCCCCTTCCTTTGCGCCTTCCTCCATTTTCTGCTTATTTATTTCCCCCTGTCTTTCCCCCCTGCCTCTGTGTTCTCTGCCCCCTTCACCGCTTTCCTCTTGCAGGTGTTTCGGTACAAAATGCGCGGGCTGCGCGCAGGGCATCTCCCCTAGCGACCTGGTGCGGAGGGCGCGGAGCAAAGTGTTTCACCTCAACTGCTTCACCTGCATGATGTGTAACAAGCAGCTCTCCACCGGCGAGGAGCTCTACATCATCGACGAGAACAAGTTCGTCTGCAAAGAGGACTACCTGAGCAACAGCAGCGTCGCCAAAGAGAACAGCCTCCACTCGGGTGAGGCCCCGCTCGCCCGCTCCCCGGGGGCGGGCAGGTCCCGGGAGAGGAAGGTCCCTCTCTCTCTCTCTCTCTCTCTCTCTCTCTCTCCCTCTCTCTCTCTCTCTCTCTCTCTCTGTCTCTTTCTCTCTCTCTCTCTCTGCCAAGGCCGCCGCTCACACCTGTCCCTTCCTTCTCTCCAGCCACCACGGGCAGTGACCCCAGCTTGTCTCCGGACTCCCAAGACCCGTCGCAGGACGACGCCAAGGACTCGGAGAGCGCCAACGTCTCGGACAAGGAAGGGGGCAGCAATGAGAACGACGACCAGAACCTGGGCGCCAAGCGGCGGGGGCCGCGCACCACCATCAAAGCCAAGCAGCTGGAGACGCTGAAGGCCGCCTTCGCCGCCACGCCGAAGCCCACGCGCCACATCCGCGAGCAGCTGGCTCAGGAGACGGGCCTCAACATGCGCGTCATTCAGGTCAGGGTCCACCCAATTCCCCCAGACCCGCCGGACTCCTCCAGGCCAGCTTGCAGGAGCTGAGCAAGTTTTCGGAGGCTGGCCTTGGAGTGAGGAGAAGCCCAAACACACCACACACCCTTACCCCTTTGGGCATTTGAAGCTCTGCCCAATGTTTAGAAGGACTGGAAACCCCTAGGGCCTAGGTCTCCTCCTCTTCCTGGTGATGGTGGTGGCGGAGGAGGGAGGGAACGGGAGGGAGCTCCGCAGGAGGTTGGAGGAAGGGATGTTGTGGGACACCCAGTGAGAATTGGGGCGCTTATTTTTTTCCCTGCACCACCTACCCCTGTTCCGAAGGAGCCCAGAGGTCACTGTGCTTGTGGAACTTAATGGTTCCTCTGACTTCTGCATAAGGAGACCTCCTTCTGCATCCCTAACCCCAACTTTGTGGGTCTCTTGCCCTAGTTAGACAAGTCCCAGCGCAGAGACTCCTCCTCCGGAGAGAGGTGGGGCATCCTGGTGAGAAGATGACACCTCCATCTCCCGGGAGTCAGCCCTCCCTCATGGTCCCAAGTAGGATGGGGAGGGGAGGTGGCCCTCTGGGCAGCTGTGCTGGTGTTGTAAGGACCTGAGACTGCAGGAGCTTCGGATGGAGTCTCCGGCTCAAGTGCAGTTGTCCCGTTCATGGGCCTGGATGCTCTTCCAGGGTGTGGGTGGGTGCGCCTGGGAGACTGAGTGTGCACACGCCTGCAAGCCACCGCCTCTGAGGGAGGCCCTGCAGCGGCTGGGAGGTTGTGCCAAAGTGCACGCGCGTGAATGGTCGGCTGCATGTCGGTGTCACTTTGAGTGCGCTGCTGTGGATAAGTATCGTTGGCACTGGAAGATGATGTGTGGGTGTGAAAAGCATATTGTGCATTTTGGTGTCGCTACCCTTGCGAGACTGAATGTCAACAGGAGGCTGTTTAGTTCTCTGTCTGCTATCATGTCGGGGAGGGAGCTGCCAGGGACCCTGGAGGGAAACTGTGTCTGACACTGCTTGGGGAGGTTGAGTATCTATGTGTGCACAGACCCCGACGAGAAGCTGTAGCTATGACACCGTGCCTGTTAGAAACAACTCCAACTGCCTCACGCGGGGCAGGGCAGCTTGCCCAGGTCCTCCAGACGGGAATCCTGTTCCCCGTTGGCTCAGGGGCCGCCCAGCGCTGCCCTCCTCAGAGGACCCCACCCCCAACACCAACACCGTGCACAACACGCGCATACACACACACACACACACACACACACACACACACACACGCGCACACGGAGCTCCGAGAGCTAGGCTACGGAGGGCGAGGGGCCGGGCGGGCGGCGAACCTGAAATGGGGAGTGGGCTTTTGTGGCTTCACCCTGTGGCGTGTGTGTGCTTCAGGTCTGGTTCCAGAACCGCCGCTCCAAGGAACGGAGGATGAAGCAGCTGAGCGCGCTGGGCGCCCGGCGCCACGCCTTCTTCCGCAGCCCGCGCCGAATGCGGCCCCTCGTGGACCGCCTGGAGCCCGGCGAGCTCCTCCCCAACGGGCCCTTCTCCTTCTACGGAGGTGGGTGTGCTGCCCCGGGCAGGGCTCGGCCAGGCCGGGGTTGGCTTCGTTGGAAGCGGGTGGCAGCGCCGCCGGCGCTCCTCTCATTCTGCAGACAGGAGGGGAGATGGGGGCGGCTGGGGACTAAATTGGGGGGAGGTAGTAACCCCGAAGGCGGAATCCCTGACCCTGAATGGGGCGGGTGGGCAGTTAGCGCGTGGCTTCCGTACGCACCAGCCTCCTCCTCCCAGCTCCCAGCCTGGAAAGGGAGCCCCCAGCTAGGGCGCCTCCCTGCCCTTGGTCCCACCCCACCCTGACATCCCCCTCCCCGCCGCTCCGCAGATTACCAGAGCGAGTACTACGGGCCCGGAGGCAACTACGACTTCTTCCCGCAAGGCCCCCCGTCCTCGCAGGCTCAGACACCAGTGGACCTACCTTTCGTGCCGTCGTCCGGGCCGTCCGGGACGCCCCTGGGCGGCTTGGAGCACCCACTGCCCGGCCACCATCCGTCCAGCGAGGCGCAGCGGTTCACCGACATCCTGGCGCACCCCCCTGGGGACTCGCCCAGCCCCGAGCCCAGCCTGCCCGGGCCTCTGCACTCCATGTCGGCCGAGGTCTTCGGGCCAAGCCCGCCCTTCTCATCGCTGTCGGTCAACGGCGGGGCGAGCTACGGGAACCACCTGTCTCACCCTCCCGAAATGAACGAGGCGGCCGTATGGTAGCGGGGGTCTCCACGGTCCGCGGAGTTCGTGGTTGTACAGAAATGAACTTTTATTTAAGAAAAATAGGGGAAAATCATAAAAATCTAGTCACCTACCACCACCACCGCCACCACCACCTTCCTCCAGCCTCGGGGACCACTTTCCGTCTGGGGAAGGCTGAATGGGTAAAGGAAACAGGACAAAAGACTTAAATCTGCCTGGAGGTGGGACTGGGATCCGCGAGCTGGCTTGCCCGGTGCAGGACTGGGCTTCAGACCTCTCCTCACCTCCCACCTGGACCCGACTCCGTGGACAGACACCGCGGGCAGGCGAGCGAGTCCGGCCGGTGGGCGGCACAGGAACGACCTCGGAGGCCACAGGGGCGCACAGCTCAGTGGTGACCCAGGAGGGAGGCTGCGCCCCCAGCCGTCCCTGGGTGCTCCCAGGCCAGCCAGGAGGGCGTTGGCTGTGGGAAACCTAGTAGTGTTGGTCTCAGTTCAGCAACAGCGACAGCAAACTATGATAGCTTCAGAAACGTCGACCTGCTGTGCATCAGGTGGGACTATATATATATACATATATACATATATTTTGTCTCTCTGGGTTTTTGTTTTTTTGTTTTTGCCAAAATTGCAAAATTCTAAATGTAAAGCCCTCAGTATCAACTCTTCTACCTTCACAAAGCTCTACACACCTACACACACAGACACACTGGATAGGATGGTCTCCAGCCAGACCTCTCAGTAAGATGACTTGAACATCATCTGTGCAAGAAAAGTATTCTACTTTCAGTCACACACACACACACACACAGACACACACACAGTTTTAAAAAAGACGAGAACTAAAAACAGTCAACTGTTTACGTATAATGTTAAATTCAGGAGTTCAGTGTTTTACTAATACATCCTGTTTTGAAACCTCTTGTTCAAAAACAAAACGTTTTGAGCAGTCAACCAAAATTGTTCATTTTCTTTTCCTGTAGATGTTCTGACAGATTTGCAGGGCTCACAGCTCACTGTGCTAGTATGTAAAAAGGTGTTGTTTACACAAGGCAAAAAGAAAACACGATATTCAGACACTTGCCAAATAGAATAATTATAGCACAAATACTGTAAAGGTGCCTGGCACCACAACCTGAGAAAGTGTTAAAAAAAAAAAAAAGTGTTACAAGGTTTAAGAAAGAAACATCTTTGCTAATTTTTAGTCCTGTTGAACATTCATGGAATTGTTAATATGACTTATATAGACCCACACAGGTTTTATTTTTGTGTCTTTAAAAATAAAAGTCCAAAATATTTAAATTTTATGGTCAAATATGCAGTCAGCAGCTGCTACTTTTTTCTTTATATATTAAATTTCTCATATGTCTTTTATTGTTCTGATAAACCTAAGCTTGTGTGACCTCCAGTGCATATTAGACCATTCACTGTATGAAAGAAAACATGTTGAATAAATTTGTGAGTTTTTAATAAAAATAGAAAACCTGATGTTTAGATAACCGGTGTGTTATTTGATGTTTTCAGATCTGGAAGGGAGGCAGGGTGACCCCTTAGAATCGAGGCAGGACTGAGTTCTCTGTTTTCACCTTGGCTGTGGTTGAACCCCATTCCTAATGCCAGCCAAGCTTTTCTCCATGGCTTCCTGCTGTTATTAACTACAGATTTGCATTCTGTGGATTTAACTGGTACAGTTGAAGAGATACTTGCTGATAAGTTAATACAGAATTTGAAATAGAAATAAAATCCATGGCTCAAAATGAATGACCCTCGTCTGTGATTAGGCATGAGATCACATGTACTCTCTCCCACCCACCCCCAACCCAGCATCCCCGCACAAACAAGACTGGACTTGTGAATGTCAGCTGCAAACATAGAGTTAGAGGTGGTCTTTTTCAGTTTGAATTCATTTCCCATAGATAATCCTGTTTTCTAATTTGGTGGTTTGAAAGATAATGTAAAACGGATGTACAATACAGCTGAAAGTGAAATACTTTAATCCCTTCCACAGAAATGATATGAAATAGTTGTTTTATAGTATTTTTTACATTTGAAGTTCCCCAGAAGGAAAATTATTTTGCTGGTACAGGTACATATCACATTTCTTTGAGAGATGAATAAAAATAACCAATATAGAAATCAAATGTCAACTCGCAGTTTTCCATAAGTTCTGAAAAGTAGTTCAGTCCCTTCCAACCCTTCATTAAGTGTGGAAGGAATTTAAATATTTTTTCTACTATGAAATTCGTGTGTCTGTGTGTGTGTGTGTGTGTGTGTGTGTGTGTGTGTATTAATATCAAAACCCTATTAGAGTTCCAGGATTCCTTTTCCATATCACCTAGATTTCACACTGGGTTATTTACTTTACCCTTTTTTAAAAATCAAGGTTTTACATTAAATGGCATGTATTTTCTAGTGTTGTTTCCATATTTTGTTAAGACACAACCAACTGCATCTTGACAAGAAGGCTTTAAAATAAGCAATATTTCACTGCACCCATGTGATGGCTTATCGAATGGGGAGGACTATCAGGGAGGAATCTGATGGTGTCCTGTAGAAATCCAAATTTATGAAATACAGGAGAAACTTCTGAAACCCCTAGCCTCTGCACGTAGCACATTTCTTTATCTGCTTTGTATGCAATCACTGGATGGGTTTGTTTCTCTCCCCCCCACCCCACCCCCATTTAGCGTTTATTTGTGTTAAATCTTAGCCAACTTATTTATTATAGCCACCCCTTTTAAAGACATTCATTTAACTGCACCTCGTTGGAAAGCTGCATTTTCCTATCAAGCCTACTGAATTATTTAGCAGCTTTATTGTGGAATCGGGGCGCTTGATAAGAATCGTTTTAGAGTTGGGCGCTCTGAGGCAGCAGCTCAGTCTTTCCGCCTTGGCGCTGTCCCCTGAACCCTAGCGAACACCTGAACAGGTGGCAAAGCTTAGCAGTCAATGTTGGGGCTGCCTGAGAAGAGGAAATCTAGAAATGTCAGGAACTGCTCTCCTTCCCATCGGACCCTCGCTCTCCTTCCCATCGGACCGGCCACCTCTAGCTCTAAGGTGCAGAAAAGCACCTCACCATCCCCACTCCGGTGGAGCTAGGAGCTGCCAGAGAAAGACCTGGCCAGCCAGGCAGCGGGGAGCACCCAGGCTGTCCCCTCCCGCCTAAGAGGGCAGTTTCCTCTCTGGCAGCCTGGTTCCTCCCTGCAGCCATCTTAAAGCCGCCACTGCTGGTGCCTTTTGCCACCTGCCCTCAGGGTGCCAGCAGGGGAGTCACCATCTGCCCTGGGTGAAAGAGGTGAAACTCACCCACCCAACTTCCCCAGGCTGGGGGAGGCGGGGGTGGGGGGGAATCTGGGGGGCTACTTTAAGGTGAGACAAGATTGGGGAGGACTATTCATGGAAAGCCAGGACAGGCATTGGCAGGGCCTGGGACCTGGAGATGGAGATGGATAGTATCAGAAAAGAGAGGAGAGGCAGTTAAGAACCTGGTTTCCCCAAACTCTTGGTCATGGGATAGGCCGTTGATTGGGACGGGGGAGGGGGGGGCTCGGGGTGGTATCTAATGGCACCCTTGCCCATACTCCGGTATTCCTACATCTGTCTGCCACTTTGCAGCCCTCAGGCCCCAAGCAGAGGGTATCCCTCAGACCTTCTCTGGGGAGGACTGTTCTGTTGGGAGTGTGCTCCCATTTATACCCATCACCCCTGCTTATCTCATCTGTTCTCATTTCTAGAGCAGTCGGAAGTTTGCGTTTCTTCTAGGAAATGAAGTCTTTGAAATATGTCCCCCGGTAGATTACCCTCCGTCTCCTTCCCATCCCCATCAGGAAACCCCTCGTTCCTAGAGGGTGGGGGACAAAGAAAGCATGGGAGGTTGCTCTTCTATCCCATGCCTCAGTTTCTCTGAGTTGCATCTTAAGTTTTAGAATTCTCCCTCTTTTCTCCATTCCTGGAATCCTCTCCCTCCCCTCCCCTCAGCATGGGGTAAGAAAGCAGGGGGACATTTGGGAGCTCTGGGATGTATGAGACAGGAGTGGCTGTGTCCTGTTTGCATGGCAGCTTAAAGGTGGTCTCTGACCTGCCTTGTCTTCCTCCCGGTTTCTTGCTTTTTTTTTTTTTTTTACCCCTAGGGCAGATTTCTAAGCAGTATGTGTCCAAAATAGGAAGGGAAGAGGAGTGTGGGTGGTAATTCCCTAAATATGGGCTGAGAGAAACATTTTTGTCCTTGGAAGCCCAAGGCAATGGCCCCTTGTTACAGCCTGAGGAGCATGATTTGCTCTGAGAGGGGCACGAGACTACAATTCCAGGGGATATGTTGTGTTTGTTTTTTTAAAAAGCTATTTTCTAGCTTGAATTTTCTTGCAGGCAGTAAAAAGCAGTGTGTGTGTGTGTGTGTGTGTGTGTGTGTTGCTGCTGTTTGTTTGTTTTTTTGCCTGAGTCCCCTGTCCAGGGTGCTCCATTTCTAGCCGGGCATTCTTTCCCTTCCATGTTTGTGGGGGAGATCAATCCTAAAACAGGTCTCCTTCCCCTATGCAGCCACTCAGGAAGGGACATATGTATGACAAGGCACACTAAAGTGGTGGTCCCTCATTGATCTTGAAGGGATATGAAGACTGTGAACGTCAGGGATTCCTACTTCCCTTGGGTTCCTCAGTAAACACTGGGCAGCTGAGGTTCCCTAGGAAGTTCAGCTTGTGGGGGTGCAATTAGCCTGGGCTGTCCCCAAGAAGGTCATGGGGGCATCTTGAACGTCTGTTTTCTGGATCCTTTTGAGGCAGTTTCTGTTTAGGGGTTTTTCAGTTCTCTACAAGTGACTTCAAACAGATCCTGGAAGGGTAGACGGCTCTGGAAGATCACTCGTCTCTTATTGTTGCTTCTGTTGACAAGTTTGTCTGCCCCTCTAGGCTGATCACCAAGGAGAGACTCTTACTCATCTTTGCATCTCTTCTAGCAGTGCCTGCCACATAGCGGGCAGTCAGGGAATGCTTGATGAGGAAAGAAAATATCAAAGGATTGTATCTTTCCATGCGCCTGAATGCAATTAAATTGATCCTATTAAGTCTTTATATTCTGAGTCTAACGGTAGATTTGAGGTTTTCTGTATCAGTTCCAACTGTCAGAGTAGGCCCTCCCCTTTGAACAGCAGAGCTATCAATAGCGATGGGTGTGACTAGTAGTCACCCCCTCCCCACCCTCTTTTCCCTGTTTAGACAAGGCTACTTGGAGAAACTGCATAATCGATCTTTATTTATGCACAACCATAGCGATTTCTAATTATCCCTATTAGTAAAGATGCCAGCAGCCTGCCGTATGACTACACACATACACACATCTCTGATGTAGGATTGCCAAATCCTGGCTGCTGCGGGGCCCACGTCTTAACTCGGCCCCTCCAAATGGAGACACGCCAGACCCGCTTTTAGTCCCAGGTTTGTGCACACCCCAAAGCGCCCCTGAAGCTCGACTCCCTCCTTCCCAAATCAGCCACCACGGCAGGGTCACGGCTACGCCATACTTTATTTCCAAGCAAATCTCGGACAAATCTTGAGGAATAGTTCATGCCGAGGGGACAACAACAGCTCGCATCGCAATCCCTGCGGAGCGCCGGCGTCAGCCACGCACCCGTGCGCGTTCCCGCGCCTCCCAACACGCCCCTCGACGCGCTTGCGCGGCCGGCCGGCGACGATCCCTTCAGCCTCGCGGGCGCTTCCGCCTTCAGCCTGGCGGTGACGCGGAGGCCCCGCCCCCTCCCGGAAGTTGCCCTCCGGGAGCCGGGCGCCGGGCTCCGCGCGGTTCCTGACTGGCTTTGGGAGGCGTCTCCCGGAGGGAGGGCCCCGAGGGGAGGGAGCGTCCCGAGCGAGGCGAGGGCCGCTCGTTCCCGTCCGCGCGCGGCCCGGAGCGGAGTGAGACTGACCCGGTGACCATGGCGGGGTCGCAGCCCCTCGCGTTGCAGCTGGAACAGCTGTTGAACCCGCGACCACGCGAGGCGGATCCGGAGGCCGACCCGGAGGAGGGTGAGGTGACCGGGGCGAGGCCACGTGCGGGCCCGGGCCGCGTGGGAGGGCCGCCTCCTTATTCCTGTGTGGAGAAAAACCGCCCCCCGACCCCGGGGGATGCCCCGGGCTCCGGAGGACAGCTGGGCTGCTGACACGCTGTCCTCGGTAGACTCGGTGCCCGGAGTGGGGGAGAGGTTGGGGGGGGGGGGCTGGGGTTGGGGAGGTGGTGGTGGCGGAGCGTCCCGCGGACTGTGGCTCGGTAACTGGGTCCAGGGCTGTCGCAGGGAACCAGAGTCTGGTCGCAGGTTGGGAGTTACTTTCAGGATGCTCTTCCAGGAATTGTGTTGGAAAGGAGGAGGAGGAGGAAGTCTCCTCCGGTGTTTGTAAACCCTGCCTGTCCCTAAGCACTTAACTTGGGGAATGAAGAAGTAGATTTCCATGGTGCTGCCTCAGTCTCTTCAGGCCTCAGGACATTTGCTCAGGGGCTGATGAGGGAGACTCAGTTGGGTACGCTCAGGTTCGAGGTCTGGTTGGGAGTGATCCTGCTTTAGACTTGAGTTAACAAAGTGTGAGGAAGGGAGAATAATGAAGGATAAATGTGAGTGCTGGACTGCGTTTTAGGGATATCAGTTGAAGGAACTGGGGCTATTTTGCCAGGGTAAGCAAAAAAAACAAAACCCCCCAAAAAACTCCTCCAGGGATAGGAGGGAATGAGGACAGAACATGATGATGGCTGACAGACAATGTTTGAGTGACTGTCATGCATGGAAGAGGAATTAGCCCAGTTTTATGTGATCCAAGGCATAGAACTATATACGACTTAGTACATACAGAGTTGGCTTTCTGTTCAGGAACAGCGGTAAGGTAGAGGACTGCCTTGGGAGGTAATGCGTTCCCTGTTCCTGGAAGTTGGTAGGGATTTCGTAGAGGACATTCAAGTACGAATGGAGGGGGTTTGAACAGGGTTACCATTAAAGTTGGAGGTTCTGATTACGTTTCGCCTCACCCATCCACAGCCACTGCTGCCAGAGTGATTGACAGGTTTGAGGAAGGAGAAGATGGGGAAGGTGACTTACTGGCTGTGGGTAACATTAGGAAACTGGCATCAGCCTCCCTCTTGGACACAGACAAAAGGTATTCTGGCAAGACCATCTCTAGGAAAGCTTTGAAGGAAGACCAATGGGAGCATCCTCTATCAGGCTCTTCTGGTGAGTGGATGTATTTGCATGTTTTTTTGGGGGGGTTGTTTGTTTATTTTTTGCATGGTACTCTTCCTCTTTCTTTCCTAATTTTTTAGGGTGAAGATTCCCTTTTAATGCATTTTGCAAGACTAGTCTATGTACCCCCACCTATGATCTTAAGAGAAATCATTGATTTAGCTTTAGAAAGGGCCTTAGAGGTACTTAATTTCCACTTCGTAAGGAATCAAAAGCCTGAAGGTATTAAGTTGCTATACTCCCTACGTTTAATAGTTCACTGTAAAATGGAGTAAGAGAAAAGGCAGTGCATATTGGACATCGAAGAGGCTGTGTATTGAAAAAGCATTGCCTCTGATAAGCGTGCTATTCAGGGATTTTGATCCTTTTCCTTCAGTTTTTCAGTCTTACATTGGGTCACTATATGACATTAATTTGTGAAACTCATCTTTTGCCTGATGGATGGCAAAAAATAATATAATCCTTCCCTATTCCCTGCAGGAGTGTTAGAAGATGTGAGCTTATAGTTTTAAAGCAGAGTGGAAGAAGTGGTTGCATATGGTAATTGCTGAGTGGATGCCATTTGATTTTCATTAAAGAGATCAGAGGGGCTATGTTGAGAATCCACAAATAATATAAAACAAACTTTCATTTAGGTTAAAATATATATATATATGATTTAGTCCTTGATATAGTTCTGCAAGTTCTTGATAACCTCATTTCACATTTTTTGCCTAGAGACTGCTAAAGAGACTAGTATGAGACAAATATTATAATACTTATTGTGTTGTCACCATGTGTCAGGCATGGTAGAAAACACTTTTAATTAAATTCCAAGAATCTGGGACACAGTAAGTCTTCAAAAAAATGTTATCACCATTATCATTACTTACATAATTTCATTTAATCTTCCCAATAGCCTTGTGAGGTTGATACTATTTATTCCCATTTTACAGATAAAGAAATGGAGGGATAGATTGGTTAAGTAACTTGTTTAAGGTCATATAGATAGTAAGTGGAGGATCCCAGACTTAGTAAGGCAGTCCGACTCCAAGAGTACTCTTAATTAGTACTCTGTAGGAATGTTTCTTAATTTGAAAAATTGCATACCTTTAAAGAACTTTGCATTTAGTTTTTGTATTTGTATATTTGACAGATTTCCCTGTGTTTTTAGTTTTTATATAGTTTTTTAAAAGAAACACTAAAAGCCTCTCCACGTTTTCATAAAATCTTTATTTTATTGAAGAAAGTTGTTGGTAACTAGTCCCTATGTCTAATAATTATGTTTGCTATCCATGGGACCCTGACGTTCTACCATATAAGAGATAGGATAATCAATGATAACCCTAATCAGGTGATACCCTAAGGAAAAATAAAATCAGGAGCTGTAATTAACATTCCACTTACTATAGGATTAAGTTCAAACTCCTTCCCATTACAGGTAAGACTCTCTTGATAGCAACTCTGTAGGCATATTTCCTAACATTCTGCACTCTAGTGTAGTTTTAAGGTGCTGGATCTTTGCATATGCTGTTTTCTCTTTCCCCTTTCTCTATATGATGTGCTGTTACTTACACTTAATAACTAAAATCATAATGTCTCCTCCTACACATGAAGCCATCTCTCACCTTTGCAGGTGAGTTAAGTGGTTCCTTATGACATTGTAACATAATTACTGGTGTGCATATCTACCACTCCAACCAGACTATGAAGCCTTCCTCATAGGTATCACATTCTTTTTATCATTCCTTAGCATTTTTCTATGCCTGGCTCATAATAGACGCCATATATATATATATATATATATATATATATATATATATATATATATGCCTAAGCTACTGGTAAGACCAAGACTGAACAACCTGTCAACTGGTTGCTATGATGTGCACGGACCACCAGGGGGCAGACACTCAATGCAGGAGTTGTCCCTTGGTGATCAGTGCACTCCCACAGCAGGAGTGCCACTCAGCCAGAAGCTGGGCTCATGGCTGGCGAGTGCAGTGGTGGGAGCCTCTTTTGCCTCCACAGCAGCGCTACCAAGTGGCTGAGGGGCCTTACCCATGCATGAATCTGTGCACCGGGCCTCTAGTAAGTATATAATAAATTGTGTACATTTGTGTGATAGAAATTATGCATTTGGGATAGTTAAGGTATATGCTTTTAGATGCAGTTTTGAGAAAACTGGTAATTCCCTCACACCTGACCATTCTTTTTTTTTTTTTTTTTTTTTTAATATTTTTTATTGATTTTACACAGAGAGGAATTGAGAAGGATAGAGAGTTAGAAATGTCGATGAGAGAGAAACATCGACCAGCTGCCTCTTGCACACCCCCTACTGGGGATGTGCCCGCAACCAACGTACATGCCCTTGACCGGAATCGAACCAGGGACTTTTCAGTCCGCAGGCTGACGCTCTATCCACTGAGCCAAACCGGTCTTGGCAAAATCTGACCATTCTTTAAGATCCAGACTAAGGACCATCTCTTCCTATTTAAGTATACTTAAATTCACTTGTCCCACAGTTAAAATTTCCCTCTTCTCTGGGTTATTAAAACTTTGTTAAAACTTTTAAGTCTTTTCTGTATTATAATTTTATGGGTCTTTCCCACTAGAACCTTTATATTAGGATTGTACTTATGTTTTGTTCATCTTTGCTTCTCCATTAGCATTTTATAGATAATAGATGTGTAATAAATATTTATTGGATTGAGTACAATGTATAATATTAGTACTATAAAAAAAAATAACTGCCATGGTCCTTTAGGTGAAGTGAAAAATACAGCTCGGTATTTGCTTCAAGGTAACATCCGTTGTCTTTCCTTCTTCTCTCTCTTGTTTAGACAAGGAAATATCTGATGAGGAAGAGTCTGGAGATGGCGATTCAGAGGGGCTGGGTCTGGAGGAGTCTGATGAGGATGCCATGAGTGTTGCCGAGGAACAGGAGTGTGGTGCTGATGGGGACAATAGTCTGGCCAAAAGGAAGGGGAGCACAAGCCGCTCTGGGAAAACACCAGGTTTCAGTTTCCAGAATATCAGTGACTTTGAAAAATTTACTGAGGGAATGGATGACCTTGGTAGCAGTGATGACGAGGAAGATGAAGAGGAGGAGAGTGGCATGGAAGACGGGGATGGGGAAGAAGATTTAGAGGGTGCCAGTGAGGAAGACAGGGCTGAAGATAGGAACAGTGAAGATGATGGTGTGGTGATGACCTTCTCCAGTGCCAAAGTTTCCGAGGAAGTGGAGAAAGGCAGAGCTGTGAAGAACCAGATAGGTTTGTACATGGTTTGCTTATTTTTCAAAGTCTGCATTTGATGTCCTTTTTGTTTGTTTGTTTGTTTTTGACTGTTTGCTCTCTCCTGTGTCCTTCCAATTAAGTTTGTGACATGCCCCACTTACCTAGAAGCCTAAAGCCCCATTCCTCGATGCTTAGCCAGCCATTTCTACACTGAGCTGCTTAGTTGGTTCTGCTCTGGTACTTGCGGCAACTGTGGAAGATTGAAGAGGAGAGCATTTTCTCCTCTCTTTGGGCTTAGCATTTTCTCTCATGTAGCACATATTTGCTTCCAAGATACTGAATTTATTTCCTATAACAGAGAGTGTTCCCATGGCATGAAAAACTGTGATAAAGTTGTGTTGCTTAGAGACAGACTGGTGTGATTTCCTATCCTTTCCACCCCTCCTCTTCCCTCCCCAAGAAGATTATATTATTTTTTCTTTCTCAGCTCTGTGGGACCAGCTCTTGGAAGGAAGGATCAAACTGCAAAAAGCTCTGTTGACTACCAATCAGCTTCCTCAACCGGATGTTTTCCCTGTTTTCAAGGACAAGGGTGGCCAAGAATTTGCCAGCGCCTTGAAAAATAGTAAGCATACTTATTGGGATATTTTGCAGAACTACAGAGTTGAAAAAAAGATATAGTTTTCATGATAACATGGTATAAAATAGTAGTTTTTAACTTAAAAAAAAGCAATATAATTCTTTTATCAAATGAAAATAACTTTGGTTGAAATGGATTGGGTGCTGGAGTCATGTCTGTTCTGCTATTTTTCTTACCTCCCCCTCTGCTCCTTGGCTTTTGAGTTACTCGTAATTTCAGAGAACACTCGCTGAAAATCTGTTACAAAATGAAAAGGAGAGAAGGAATGACTAAAATCAGTTCATTTAAATTGGTTGTATCACATACTTAAAAGATGCCTTGTTTTCTTTTGTTTTTTTATTGTGAGGTTTTTATTATGCTAAGATCTTACTCATATCTTCCTTTGAGTTGCATAGAGTGAGACAAGATGATGACTCCAGAAGGAGGAAAAAGGTTTTAGAAGAGAATTGCTGAGCTGTGAAGGCCAAAAATTTTAGGAGAAAAAAGGAATTTAGAAATATTTTGGTTCCCAGTCCCTTCATTTTACATATTAAAGAACTGTGGCCCAGAGAGAACGAGTTGCTGAATTACAGATCTTGTACATGCAAGGCAGAGAGAACACTTCAGCTTTTCTGCCTCCCGTGTGCTGCGTGCCTGTGTGCTCAGTGGCACCAAAAGACTCGGGTAGGGAGAGATTTGGGGCTAGTGCACTGTGGTTGGAATCTCTAATCCTCATTTACCTGCTGAGGCTTAGTGTTTTCATTTGTTCTTTAAGACTTTTTTTTCCCCATCTTTATTTTTTATTTTATTTTATTATTTTTTTAAAAATAAATCTTTATTGTTCATATTATTACAAATGTTCCTCATTCCCCCCTCCCCCCCATTGCTCCCCTCCACCAGGTTCCCACCCCACCCTCTGCCCTTTCCCCACCCCCCATTGTCCTCACCCATAGGTGCACAGTTTATGTTCAGTCTCTTCCCACACCCCACTCTCCCCCTTTCCCCAAGAATCGTCAGTTCACTCCCCTTCCATACCTCTGATTCTATTATATTCACCAGTTAATATTGTTCATCAGATTTTTTTTTTTAAATTTCCTTGGTTTTTAGATTCACTTGTTGATAGTTACGTATTTGTTGTAAAATTTTTTTTTTTTTTTTTTTTTTTTTTTTTTTTTTTTTTTATCTTATAGCATTAGGGTTGGAAGGGAGCTGAGGAGGATTTGATACCTACCTTTAGGGAGCTTATGCCATTCCAAATAAATAGGTAGGATTTCTAGGGAAGGAGATTTTGTGGACCATTCGCATAGGAAAACATGTGGTTTAATTAGAAATTACTTCCCAGAGTCCAGTCTTTAGATTGTATGTCTTGCCATACATGAAGTCTGTTTCCTATGTGAAAGTCCTGGTTAATCCTTTGGAAACCCTGCAGATACTGTGAGGGTGGGCCTTTTATATCCCTCTCCCAGTTTTTCCCCCTTCCTCCCTTAAATACATGATAGATGGCCAGTTTTCAAAATTTTTGAGATTTTTGGAGCATTTCTCTGCTATCTTTGACCTAATCCCTGGTTTGCCTTGGAATGAGACCTAGACTCTCTGAAATGTTTTTGTTAAAGGCCTTTTCCGTTTTGTTACTTAATAGTCTTCTTGCTTGAGCCTTTTCATTTTTTTAAGTCATCTTAAAATATTGATATTTTAAGAATCAGTATCATGTATAATGGATACATTTTTATTCTTGGATATAATTTAGTATCTTTAGCAGTTTTAATGTTATATTTAACTTTTGTAACAGTTTTGATTTTTTTTTTCCTTTTTTTTTTTTTTTTAATTTAACCAATTGCCTCTTTGCCTTATTGATGAACTCCAGATAATCTGATGGATGTCTATTAATCTGACGGGGTGGGCTATGGTGGAAGAAGAAAGGAATGTTTGTTTGATAGCATATATTTTAAGATGGGAGAGCGGGGAGTTTTCTGATAGCCTGAATTCCTGCACATCTTAAAGGTAGTTAATATTTGTTTTCAACCTTCTGATGACAATATGACGTTATATAATTGCCTTTCTTGGTAAACAGATTTTAAGAAAAATATCTTGATTATTTTATTCTGAATGAAGAATTTATACTGTGTAGTAAAGCTGGTGTGGAGCATACACTGAATTTGTGCTGACTTCACGTAAACACTGGAACTTAACTGTCTTTAAGTAAATCTCTTTTCAGTTTGCTTGGTCTTGCAGTAGTTAAAGTCAGACTTTGTGGGTTTAGATTCCATCTCTGTGATCTTGGGCAAGTTACTTAACATCACACTAAAATAGTAATAATAAGGTTGTGAGTTAAAGGACATGATACAATGCCTTAGCACAGTGTCGGCACATAGCACAACACAAATGTTAGAGTTGGGTATTATCTTTTTCTGCTGAAAGGTATTTGGCGATGTTCAGCTATACGAATGATGGCTGTCATTATAACAAACTATCCCCACTGTCTTCAGTGTTTTTTGATTTTTTATTAGTATTTATATTCCCTATATAATCTAAATTAACCATTTGTGCTGGAAAGTTGATAGTGTTTTATTTGATTAATAGAGGCCCGATGCATGAAAATCATACAAGAGTAAGCCTTCCTTCCCTGGGCTGCTGGCACTGGCTTCTCTCTGGCACCCGGGACCCAGGCTTCCCTTCACAGCCCTGGTTTTGTTGGGGAGGTCATCGTCCAGTCTAATTAGCATTTTGCCCTTTTATTATTATAGATAATACTTACAATTCAGCTTATGCTTACAGAAAGGTGAGCAGATATTTCCTTATTGCCAAACCCAGCCTGTTGCCTCCCTGAAACGATCAGTCGTTCCTGGAAATATTTCCCATTGACTTTGGTGACATTACATAAGCTGTTTGGGTTCTCCTGCCTTTCTGATTTCTTCTCATCTCAGACTCTTCTTTTATGCTCGCAATGTCAGTTTCATTGCATTTAGGATCCTGTTCTCAAGTAGTGTTTTCTTGATATATTCTCTCCTTGACACCATCATTTATCTCATAGTCCTAACAATAGTCTCTAAATCAACAGACTTCCAGCTGTATTTTAGCCACAGTAAACTTCTGAGCATGTCTTTGTACCTTCATTACCCTAATGTCTACTTTTCAGAAACTTAACAAATATCTCCTTCCTTCAACAACACACATATACATTTAATCCCCAATCACCTTGACGTTACATGTTAGTAATTAACTCTTTAACTGTGAAGTAATTTCAAAGACATTTTTAAAATATCTTAGTAGCATAGCCGCATAGTGATAAACCATGAAGTAACCTTGGCAAAATTAACTAATCTTTTGTATACTGAAACCATTTCTCTAAAGAGATTAGCTTTTTCTTTGATTTTCTTTTAAAAAGTTCTCCAGTATTAGGAGGAAGGTCTTTTATATTGATAGCAATGATATACAAGGAAGAGTGCAAGCTACTTAAGGAAAACTCAGCAAGAGTTATTTAAAACTTTTCATTATGGGATATGTCAAACCTACATAAAAGTAAAGAGAATTGTACAATGAACTCATACCGTTATCAGCTAAGTAATATCAATCTTACTTCATCTGTAGTTATATTAACTCTCCCCTTATTTCTGGATTATTTTAAAGCAAATACTAGACATCCTATTATCAGTAAATTAGCATGTATCTCTAAAATAAAAGGATTTAAAAAAAATCAAAACATTATTTCACATAAAAACATTAACAATGATTTCTTAATAAGCATAACTGATTTTAATGAATGGGGAATTGAGAGAACATTTTTGTAACAGGCACTCTACTGTCTTTTCAGAGTTTGCTCTATAGCTTTATTTATTTATTTATTTTTATTTATTTTTAAATATATTTTATTGATTTTTCACAGAGAGGAAGCGAGAGAGGGATAGAGAGTTAGAAACATTGATGAGAGAGAGACATCGATCAGCTGCCTCTTGCACACCCCCTACTGGGGATGTGCCCGCAACCAAGGTACATGCCCTTGACCGGAATCAAACCCAGGACCTTTCAGTCCGCAGGCAGACACTCTATCCACTGAGCCAAACCGGTTTCGGCTGCTCTATAGCTTTAAATGAAGTGATTAAAGGAAAGCCAAACTCCAGCCATAATAAGTTGACCTTTTAGTGAAATGCATGTTATTAATGTATTTAATGAGATGCATTACAAACTGCAGTGAGCACTATGTTTCATTACAGGTCCAAAATGCAATATCATTAAAGACCTTTAATAGAAACAATAGTTGACATTTTGATATTTCCCATAAGCAAAAAAATTCAAGAACACAGTATAATGTAATATGAATATAGAGGCAGTGTTGGAATTTTTTGCTTGCCTAAGAGTATAAAAACAAATTCCATTATTAATAAACCACATTTTGTTTGCTCCCCCTCATCTTCCCACATATGATTCATACTCATCTTCTCATCTCTCTGTGGTCCTTCCCCTGGCCCCTCAACTATTTTGACTTGAATAGACTGAAAACTTTAATTCTTAATTGACCTCAACACTAATAGATACCTTAAAGAATAACTTTTAAAATTTTGAATAAGTCATGGGCAACCACAGTGTCTTGATAATGTTTCTGTTGTTTTTGTATTTTATTTATTTTTAAGTAGGCAATACATTCACATGGCTCAGAATTCCAAAGATACTAACAACTACTTAGAATTCTCTTTCCTATTCTTGCACCCCCACCCCCTTCAGTTCTCTATCCTATAGGCAATCGATGTTATCAGTGGAACTCCTCCCTTTAATTACTTAGTTGCCTTAGGTGACTAATTCATGAACATCTATTTCGGTGTTCTCTCTCAATTAACACTTGACAGAGTTCTCACAAATGGTCTGTAGAAACCTGAAATATTTTAAATTACTTGGAATTGGTTTTTAAGTATTGTTTGGTATGAAGGCACTTGCAAGCTTCTCCAAGAGTAGCAATATATAGAATTAAGGACCTTTATCACTGTGGACTTCATTTAGCCAAGATAATATAAGATTGATCTTTTTGTTTCAGGTGATGGCTGTCGGTTTTTTAAATAGCTTTACTGTTCTAATTATAAAATTATGTTGTGCTTACTTCAAAAATTCAGGAAATATATCCATATATATATAAAAGGCTAATATGCAAAGTGTCCCCTTGGAAGTTTGACTGCTTGCTATGATGTGTGCTGACCACCAGGGGGCAGTGCGGAAGGAAGGAAGGCCCCAGTTGGCAGCCAGGAAAAGGAGGCCCCAGTTGGCATTCGGAAGGCCCCAATTGGCCTTGATTGCAGGCCAAGCCTATGGACCCTACCTGTGCGTGAATTTCTGTGCATCGGGCCTCTAGTAAAAGCTTAAAGAAAAAAGGATTGAGAATTGAACATTTAGTTTTGCAGCATGGTGGTCATCTGTGATCTTAATGAGCAAGTTTCAAAAAAATACATTTTTATTAATGTCAGAGAGGGAGGGAAAAGGAGAGAGAGATAGAAACATCAATGATGAGAGAGAATAATTGATTGGCTTCTTGCACCCCTCCTACTGGGGATCAAGCCCACAACCCCTACACATGCCCTGACGGGGAATCGAACTTGTGACCTTCTGGTTCATAGGTTGACGCTCAACCACTTTGCCACACTGGCCAGGCTAGTTCTTTTTTTTTTTTTTTTTTTTAATTATATTTTTAACCTCTTTTGCATTCTGAGTGTTTCTTTTCAATATAATTAATATGCCTGGAGTATATTATGTACATTTAAAGCTTTTTTTGGTTTTGTTTTCACTTTAGTTCCTAAAATTGTTCCTATCTCCACCAGCTTTTCTGTTTACCTTGGACAGTTTTCCTTTCGTTTAAATTTTCATCCAAGTTATACACGTATATAATTTGAAGAGTCAAATAGTTTGACAAAGCTTGCTATGAAAACCAGATTCTGCTGGCTGTACATCACCCCTTGCCATAATTGACTCTTCCAAAGCAACAGTTAAATTTTTAATTCTGTTTTTTTTTTTTTAATCCATAAGATTTATCTTTATATCTCTAGTTAACATGTTTTGTTTCTACTTGATTTTTCCGTTCTAGGCATTATCTATTGACTTTTCATTATGAAAATGAGGATTTACAATAGTTCTCCTACTACACTCATATACACCTCCTTGTCTCTTCATGGTTATATTGTAATTTGGTTAGATCAATAGTCAGTGTTTACAATATTATGTCTATGTAAACACTGTTCACAGCTGAGCTGAGTAATATATATATACTATGATTATTTTTCCTTTCCCACACTCTATTTTTTTCCCTAGAGTTAATAATTGTTCTATTTTTATTTACTTGGTTTTCTATGCAGTAAGTCAAGCCCAAACTTTACTCTGGTTGTCTAAATCTTCCCTCAGGATATTCAGTTGCATCAGATATTCTGTTGATTTATCTTCCTACAGAAGTCTCTCTTAGAGCCTTTTGACTTGCTCATTCTGAACTATTCACCTTCTGTACCCAGCTAATGTGCTAGCATTACCTTCACTTCTTGCTTCTGTGGATCTTCTCCATATTCCAGCATCTTTCTTGGCTTATCCTCTTATGTTGGTAAAGCACATTCTCTTGTGGCTTGCTGAGAAAGGGTGCATGAGAGATCAACTTTTTTAGACCTTGCTTGTTTGAAAATACTTTGATTCTGTAATGACACTCAACACAATTCTGTTTGTATATAGAATTCTATAGAATAGTATTCCATTGCCTTCCACCTTGCAAAATTACTATTGATAAGTCAAAAGCCATTCTGATTCCTGATCTTACTTTTTTCCCTCCATTTTTGGATGTTGGAAACTTCTCTTTGTTTGAAGAATTCTGAAGTTTCATGATGTTGCCCCTTGGTGTACATGTGTCCTCATTCATTGTGCAGAGTACTTGCAGGGTCTTTTCAGTCTGGAAGCATAACTTCCAATCCTGGAAAAGTTTTTTGAAATTACTTTGTTAGTGATTTTATTACCTCTGTTTTCTCTCTTTCTGGAAGGTCTATTATTTGGAGTTAGACTATTCCTCTGGTTCTCTTTTCTTTTTCTTTTTCAGTTTTCTCTTTTTCTTCTTTCTCTGGTTCTACTCTCTAAGACAATTTCTTTAGCTTTATTTTCAATTTCTTTGAGTATTTTGTTTCCTTTCTATTGAATTTATTGGGGTGATATTAACAAAATTATACAGGTTTCAGGTGCAGAATTCTACGACACATCATATGTTCACTGTATTGTTTTCACCACCCCCAATCAAGTCTCCCATTCCCCCCAACCCCCATTTATTCCCATACTCTTCAGCCCCTACCCACCCCCCTCCTCCAGTCTTCACCATCCTATTGCCTGTGTCCATGGGCTATCCATATCTTCTTATATAATAAAAGGCTGATATGCAAATTGTCCCCTCTACTGGGAGTTTGATCAGGGGGCAGGACCGGCTGGCCAACCTCTTGCAGCCCCTCCCCCTGGCTGGCCCTGCTGGACTTCACCCATGCAAAAATTTGTGCACTGGGCCTCTAGTACATATATGTTTATGTGTTTAATCTTTAAAGAAACTACCAACCTGTTTTCCAAAGTGGTTTTACCATTTTAAATCTCACCAGCATTGTGTAAGAGTTCTAGTTGCTTCACATCTACATAAACATTTGATATGGTCAGTCTTTTTAATTTTAGACATTCTCATAATTGCTTAGTCAATTGGCTTTTTAGCTTACCAAACTGAGTTGCTGTCATCTCTCTCATACTTTGTCCTTTCATTTTGGGTTTGTTTATTCTAAAAGTTACTTTAATCAGTGGAATAGAATAGAGAGTTCAGAAATATGGGTAATTGACTTTTTACATAGGTACAAAATCAGCTTATTGAGACAGGATAGTCTTTTCAACGAATGGTGCTAGAACAACGTACATTCCCTTGCAAAAAATGACCTTTAATCAATAGCTCACACTTTAGACAAAAATGAACATGAAATAGATCATTGACATGAAACTATAAAGTGAAGAACACATGGGAAAAAAATCCTCATGACTTAGGTAGGCAAAGAGTTCTTAGATACAATATCAAAGGTACAATCCATGAAAGAACAAATTGATGACTGGGCTAACTCAGAATAAAAATTTTGCTCTGTGAAAGATATGTTAACAAAATGAAAAGACAAGCTAGCAGCCTAGAGAAAATGTTTGCAAGTCACATATTCAACAAAAGACTTGTGTTCAGAATATATAAAGAACTCTCAAAACCCAACAATAAAAACACCCATTAATAAGGGAACAAAAGGCCTGGCTGGTGTGGCTCAGTTGGCTAGGTTTTGTCCTGTGCACTGAAAAGTTGTCAGTTTGATTCCTGGTCAGGTACACGCCTAGATTGTGGGCTTGATTCCCGGTAGTGGGTGTGCAGGAGTCAGCCAATGATGTTTTGTTTTCATATCACTGTTTTTCTTACTGCTCCTCCATTCATTTTTAAATATATATTTGAACAGCAACTTTTCCAGGGAAGGTATATGATGGGAAGTAAGCATATGAAAAAATGTCATTAGTTAAATGTTGAGGTAATGCAAATTAAACTCACAATGAGATACTACTACATACTTATTAGAATAGTTAAGACAAACACCTGCAGCACCAAGTACTAGCAAGGATGCAGAGTGATTGGAACTTATTGTACATCTATTGCTAGTGGGAATGGAAAATAGGACAGCCACCTTGGGAATCGGTTGAGCCATTTTTGTTTTTGTTTTATAAAGTTAAATGAGTATTTGCCAGATGATCCAGCAGTCCTAATCTTAGATATTTATCACAGAGAAATGAAAGCATATGTTCACACAAAGACTTGTAATGCTTGTTTATAGCACCTTCGTTGATTATCACCCAAAACTGGAAACAGCCCAAATGTCCTTCAGTGGCAAATGGGTAAACCACTTCTGGTACATTACTCATCAATAAAAAGGAACAAACATGATAAATGCAAAAACTTGTTGAATGTCCAAGTTATTCTGGCAGTGAAAGAGTCCAGTTTTAATAAATTATGTACTTTAAAGGATACATATATAATACTATATATAATACTTTAAACAATAGAAAAGTAAATTATGTACTTTAAAATTCCATTCAGATTACATTCTGTCAAAAAGGGCTAGAGAACTGGCAGAGGTTAGGGGCAGGGGAAGGGTTTGACTATATAGGGGCAGCTCTGCTTTCTTCTTTGTAGTTTCTATTTTCCTCTCCAGTAGCTTCATTTCCTTGGAGTGTATCCCACCTGTTTTTCCACAGTGGCTCACTGCTGAACCCTGCAGTTTGGCTTGATTGTGAACATTTTGCTTGGATTGAGGGAGGGGCTATAAATAGTTGTGTGCTGATTCCCAGATAACTCTGGGAATATTTCTTATAGTAATGGATACGTGGTACAGTACTTCTAGGGATGGAAGAATGGCTGCATCAACCTATATTGTCATTTTTGCTTGAAATATATATCTTTGGTACTAAAACCTGACCCAGAAGAGAATAATAGATTACACAGAGCTTCTAGATTTTGATGTGGGTTAGAACTGAAAAATGAGATGTCTTTAAACTCTTTTTCCTTCTTTCTTTGATAAGTGATATGATATAATGTGGCTTGGACACTCAGAGATTCCTGAGATTCCAGGTTCTGGTTGATGATTTACTGCAAAATTGCTTATAAATTGAAGTAGAAAATGTTTTGCAGACCTGGCAGCTTTCTGGCCTCACACCCATTTGTCACCCAGCATTTCCCTTTGTGTATAGAACAAGAATTAATTAGGCTGCACTGCAGGAAAGTTTATGGCTATAATTTATATAGGATGAATTTCTTTTTAAAGAGACAGCATTGTTTTGTTATACCTATATACATATAAGTGTGGACATAGAGAGTGTGTTTTTTTCCTTCCTTAAAACAGTGTATATGAGCTTCTGGAGTAAACACTCGTTTTTCTGCTTAATGCAAGTGTTGGTGGAATATATGCTTTTATAATGATTGCTTTCTGATTAAACTGTAGGCTTTTTGTTTTTGTTTTTGTTTTTTTAAATTCATTGTGTACTATGAGCAGCACTGTTTTAGGTTTGCATTTTGGACATTGGTTAGACTTGACCGGTTTGAGAGCTTTGTATTCTTTTGGTCTCTTCAAAGACTTAGGATTCTGTTGTGTAGGTATTTTTTAGGGTCTTGCTCATTCAATTGTTTTCATAATCAATGCAAGTCAGAACTTGCAATTTGTTCCTGATTTGCACATTAAAGAGCTCCATTAATTAAGAATCCTAGTGTTTGGCATGTTCCCGCAGGATCTGTGCATTATTTACATGGTAAAAGTGCAAGATACAAGTTTCTCAGTGTATGGAATCCTTGGTCTAAACCAGAGGTGGTCTCCATCTTGGTGTGTAAGAAAGGAGTGTAGCTCTGGCTCGTGTGGCTCAGTTGGTTGGGTGTTGTCCTGGGCACCAAGAGTTGTTGTTTTGATTCCTGACAGGGTTGTGGGCTTGACCCCCCATAGGGGGCCTGCAGGAGGCAGGAGATTGATATTATGTTCTCACATGGATGTTTCTCTTTTCTCCCAGTCTAAAAAAAATCAATAAACTATTCTTAAAAATAAAGGGAGTTGAAGAATGAAAGGCAGTTAAAAAAGAAAGGGAATATGAATAGCATTTGGAAACATGAAATCAGTTCACTGGTTCATCAGGTTCTTTCTTTTCAGTTTTAACCATGGCTAATGCTTATCTACTCCTAATGTATTTTTCTAATAGTAGCCAGTCTATATTTAAAAATACTATGTGAAGCTGCAAAGTATTTTTCAAGAGTGTAGAGGCGTTTCCCCCCCTGAAATTATAAACTTGCTAGGGATTTTATAGGACTTAATTTAGTTTATCCTTATGCTCTTTCATACACACACACACACACACACACACACACACACACACACACACTAGCCAGATAGCTCAGTTGGTTAGAGTGTCGTTCTGATATGCCAAGGTTGGGGGTTCGATCCACAGTCAGGGTACATACAAGAATCAACCAATGAATGCATAAATAAGTGGAACAACAAGTCATTATTTCTCTTTCCCCTATCTCTCCCTTTCTCTTTCAAAGCCAATCAATAAATAAAATTTAAAAAATACATAAACAATATAGATGTATGTAAAGGAGAAAGTAAAAGTTCTCCCAGTTTTCCAAATCCCTACACCTTCTCCTTAGAGAACACACCCTGGGGTGTATTATTCCAGACATTTAAAAAAAAAAAAATATATATATATATATATATATATATATATATATATTATTGAGTTTTTACAGAGAGGAAGAGAGAGGGATAGAGAGCTAGAAACATTGACCAGCTGCCTCTTGCACACCCCCTACTGGGGATGTGCCTGCAACCAAGGTACATGCCCTTGACCAGAATCAAACCTGGGACCTTTCAGTCTGCAGGCCGATGGTCTATCCACTGAGCCAAACTGGTTTCAGCTATTCCAGACATTTTAATGTATATATATTTTCTCTCACTAGATTTGTTTTTCCATTAAGTCTTAATGGAAGTTTGACAAGAAGAGGAGATGGGATAGGGGGTAGCAGGCGGTGTGAGGGAAAAAACGGCTATAATGTTACTTATGAATTATCTTAGAGAAAGTCTGTATCATGATACCTTTATAAGACATACTTCTCTCTTGATTATTACAATTACTAGAGGCCTGGTGCACGAAATTTGTGCAGGGGGGAGGTGTTCCTCAGCGCAGCCTGCACCCTCTACAATCTGGGACATCCTTCTCACAATCCAGGACTGCTGGCTCCAAATTGCTTGCCTGCCTGCCTTCCTGATTGCCCCTAACCGCTTCTGCCTGCCAGCCTGATCACCCCCAGGGCTGCAGAAGCTTGGCTTTCTCCATCGTCCGGGGCAACCCTAGCCTCCTGTTCTTCCAGCTCAGTGGCTGCTGCCATTTCTGTTGGAATTTACTTTATCTTCTATAATTGAAACTTTGTACTCTTGAGTGGAGGCCTGGGCCCCCAAGAGTGTATGGAAAGCTTGGCTTCTTCCATTGCTAGGAAACCCAAGCCTCCCTCCTGCTCTCTGGCCACAGCCATCTTGGTTGGAGAAATTTGCATATTCACTCTGATTAGCTGGTGGGTGTGGCTGGTGGGCATGGCTTGTGGTGTAGCAGAGTGATGATTAATTTGCATATTACTATTTTTATTAGATAGGATTATTTATAACCTATCTCCACATAAGTATGCTTAGATGATTTCCTTTGAAAATTTGTTGTATTTGGACAACACTGGATTATTGCTGAGTTATTTGATAAATTTTAGTTACCTTTCATATAACATTGATCATTTTGCTGAATGTTTAGTCTCAAATCTACCAGATTATTTTTATAAATAATACAAAAAACATCATTGCATTCATATCCATGATTATGTTATTGCATACAATAAATTTCTGTATGTGAAATTAGTATGTGTTCTAAAGATATACTAAATTTTTAGGCTTTTGATCTGTATCACCAAGTTGCCCTCCAGTAAAGTTAGTTATATTAGTTAACATTCTTACATTCTTTTTTTTTTTTTTTTTAATATATTTTATTGATTTTATACAGAGAGGAAGGGAGAGAGATAGAGAGCCAGAAACATCGATGAGAGAGAGTCATCGATCAGCTGCCTCCTGCACACCCCCCACTGGGGATATGCCCGCAACCAAGGTACATGCCCTCGACCGGAATCGAACCCGGGACCCTTCACTCCCCAAGCCGACGCTCTATCCATTGAGCCAAACCGGTCCCGGCCATTCTTACATTCTTTATATGAACATCAGTTTCCCTTTTTCTTGTTAATACTGAATTTTATCTTTTTTTTTTTTTTTTCATATTTTTCACTTTGATAGAGGAAAAATGGTTTATGCTTATTTTAATTTACATTTAAATTTTTTTATTTCCCTGTGTTTAATGAGAATAAACAATTTTTCCCTTACATTTATTGGTTTTTGGTATTTCTTTGGGAATCGTACAGGGAAAATTTTAAAATAGTTATAGGGGTGGATAGTTTCCTTGTCAATCAATCTTTTGGCCACCTCTAATCTTTTTTGCTTTTATTTTAATGTTTCTCCTTGTTTGATTTTCTGTTGACAGAATGAATTACATCTCCCTTAGAAGACCTTTCTGTATTTTAAATATATTTATTTTATCTTCATTGCCTTTTTAAAAATCATAAAAATAAAATTTGTTTAAACTAGTAAAAAAGTTTTTTCAGATAGTTCTGCCTCTTGCCCCCAAACAATACTGAAACATGTAACATGGATTAATAAACAGTCCCCTTTTTCCATTCTCTTGATAGTGCTCTTCAGAGGTAAATATATTTAACAATTTGGTATATATCTTTCCATATACTATATGTCAATTTAAACTTTTTTATAAGCCATAAATGAGATTATGCTTTATATCGTCCCATGTTAATGAATATAAATCTACTTTTTCTTTCTTTAAAAGCAATATTTTGCTATCTTTTCTTTTTTTATACATATTTTTATTGATTTCAGAGAGAGAGAAACATTAATGATGAGAATCGTTGATTGGTTGCCTCCTGCACACCCCTACTGGGGATTGAGCCTATAACCCTGAGCATGTGTCCTTGGCCAGAATCAAACCTGGGACACTTCATTCCTTAGGCCAATGTTCTCTCCACTGAACCAAACAAGCCAAGACTGGACATAACATTGTAACAGAGCCTCGTGTGTGTGTGTGTGTGTGTGTGTGTGTGTGTGTGTGTGTTTAATAGTGTAAGGGGAGGACAGTTTTGTCATTTTTTAGAAATTGAAATTTTATTACACTTCCTTTTTCAGATAGTTTGTACCCATAAATATACATTGACCTAGAAAATGAAAAATGTGCAGGCTTTTTCTTTTTTAAGCTTGTAGGAGTGTTTCATTTTCTTTATCTATATACCAGTAATCTATCTATATATATAAAAGCCTAATATCCAAATTGTCCCCTCAGGAATTCCACCAGGGGCCGGTGCAGAATGAAGGAAGGCCCTGACCAGCAGCCAGGGAAGGGAGGCCCGGTCCCATTAGGCCCTGATCGCTGGCCAGGCCTGTGGACCCTACCTGTGCACGAATTTCGTGCACCAGGCCTTTAGTAGTATTATAATAATAGTACCTAATCAAATGGTTGTTGTGAGAATTTAAATGAGTTATACATACAAAGTGCTTAGGGGCTAGTGCTGCTACTTAGTAGGTTCTTAGTGTTTAATGTTAATCTTTATAGTGATAGTACAGTCTTTTCTTAGACTGTAGTTCTATGGCCAAAGTATTTGTTTCCCTCTTTCTAAAAGGGTCATCATATAAATAAATTCTGCACTTACTAGTTCAGTTAGTTCTTTGAAGACTTGAAATGCACATACAAAAAAGTATGAGCCAAGAAAAATATTACATTGTCATTTTTTTTTCAGTTATTCAGTCAGGAACATAGAGTCCACCATTTGCCAACACCAAGCATACCAAGGTTCATAGTCCTTGCCTCAAGGAGCTCATAGTAAGGTGTAGAGATGGGTAAACCACTTTTAAAGCATAAATCATTTAAGTGTTTTTTTTGTATTTTTTTTTTTTTTTACATGAAAGCATCCTCTCCAAGTGTTTTATTTTGATTATGCAAATAAATAATGCTTAGTCTTCCTAATATTAAGAAAAGGAAAACTAACTTTTATTGTCTGAGCCTTAGTTTATCCCTCTAAGTCAGTAGTTCTCAACCTTCCTAATGCCGTGACCCTTTAATACAGTTCCTCATGTTGTGGTGACCCCCAACCATAAAATTATTTTCATTGCTACTTCATAACTGTAATTTTGCTACTGTTATGAATCGTAATGTAAATATCTGTGTTTTCCGATGGTCTTAGGTGACCCTGCTAGCGGTTCTCAACCGGGTCACCACAACAGAAGGAACTGTATTAAAGGGTCGCAGCATTAGAAAGGTTGAGAACCATTGCTCTAAGTGGTGATAACTACTAAATCTTCATGAGAATACATTGTAACAATTTTAGGTTCTTCAAGCTGGTAAGATGGTTTTGAGACTCTTAGGAGTAACCTATACAGTTATAGTTGGTGTATTATAATAAGGGGAAAGTTCAGTTCGATTACTTCGCTTCTGTTAACAAAGGTCAGCTTGTGGAGGATACATATTTGTCACAGTTAGCAGATACGGAGTCCACAGTTTGTTTGCTTGTCAGCATTAGATTTGGAAATGATAGTGCAATAAGATGTTCTGCCATGTGACCTAGGCATCCTTTTTCTGGAACTAAAATATTGTAGGATATTTTTTATGGCGCAGGGTATGTGTTGGATGCTAGAGTGATAGGGTGAGGTCTATGGTCTCGAGCTGCTAACAGTGCAGTGAAGACAGACTCATGATACATTATAAGTGTGGTAGCAGTGACATGAATGATACTGAGAAAGGAGTGATTAATTCTGCATGAGAATCCTCATTTTCAGAAAGGTATTCTCTGAATCCCCATTTTCAAAGGAGTTATTTTCAGACCTGTATTCTATGGAGAATTTTGGCATTTAGTTAGGAATAGTTTCATTACCTAAGAGTCTGTTTATTTAAAGGCTTTTTAATGTGAAGGGGTCAGACTATTTTATATGAAAGAGAGGGTGACTTGGGTTGTGGTTCTAATTTTAGTTTTAATAAGTTTTCTTACTTTAAAGTTAACTTTACATAGTATTTTAAATTATAAAAGTAATATATGCATATAAAACATCTAATCAGATAAAAGAGTATCCCCACTCTCCCGGGGAACTCCTGTCAGGCAGTTAAACAATTATTTGTAAATAAACCTGGATTTGAAGTACCTCATGCTCTGAGTGGTTACTCTTTCTTTTTAGAGGAGGGTAATCAATTTCCCTTGTTAGGGAAGTACTCCAGAGCAATGGAGGTTGTCTAGGAACTATGAAGTGGAAGGTAACTGTAGTGGATTTCGGGAAGTACATTGATCAGTTAGATTGCTGTGTCCTATAGGGCTTTTTAAGGATTTATTGACACACTTCATCAAGGTGTTTGAGAGAGTATTCAGGGAAACCTAAGAAATTCTACAGTTCTTTTCCCCTCCTTATAAATTCATGCCTGGTCAGAAATTACAGCTTGAGTGGGATGTCCCTCCACAGAACTCAAATGCACACTATCTATCATGTTACTTAGTGTGGCAGTAATGTAAAATGTTAAGGATTTTTTCTTTTTGTTTCTTTCTTTGAGGGGCTCCCCCAATATATTTTATCATGTGTCTCTTCATCTCTCCCTTTTTTCAACTTCCACTTACTCCCCCAACTCCCCACGTCATTCTCTTAAGAGAAAAAAATAAGTTTTGCCCACTGAGTCCTCTTTCTGATTTGATTTAATATGTCTTGGGCTGAATGTTTCTCACAAAAACACTTTGCATTCCATATTAGCCTATCAAACCTTTTTCTCCATAGACCTCTGCATAGATTGCTTGCCTTCTACTGTGGTACCCTCAGAGGTATGAAAACCCAAGTCTGCTTTTGGCTTAGCCGTCATGATTTAGAATATAAGTCTCCATGCTGTGCTTTGAAAATGTTATCAAAGGTTATTTTGTACCATTAAAAAAAAATTCTGCTTTTGGTTCACACAACCAGCCAACACACTGGGACAGTGCTCGTTATACGGTTCCAGTTAAAACCACAGTCCTCAATAATAACACAGCCATGTATCTCTATCTGGGAATCAGTGTGTGCACACATCTGTATATATGTATTCATACATGGATATATAAAAATTCTAGTTGGACACACGTTGGAAAACGTAACAACTCATCCATATGGTTGGTGTTGAGGAATTTGTTACCCGCTGTACTCTTTCTTACTGGTAACACCATTCTGCTGGGGGAATAAAGTACAAGCCCAAACAAGTAATGCTGACAGAATTTGGAATTATGATACAGTGGAGCCTTCACGTAATTCTTTGTTGAAGAAGTTAGGGCCTAAATGTTAAGGCTTATTGTTATTCTGAGTTGATAATCTCTGCCTTGCTTTAATAATTTTTCCTCATGCCTGGGTAGCCCGCGAGTTGCACAATAATCACTCACACAGCTTTGTAATCAATGCCCAAAGTAATAGGATTCCTCTGGCCACCGGCAATTAATAAATTTGTGTCTTTTTTAAAACACTAGCAAGTCGGGCCTGAAATACGACTGACTGGCTCTCCTCATTTGCATATTTATTGCAGTGGAAAAATTCTTACCAGATGATTGATGCTGAGCCTGCCTCTTGAATTCCAAGCAGCACATTATTATGAAATGAAAAATGCCGGCCATACAGTTGATTAAAGTTGAAGACAGTGGAATCGGTGTTTTTTAAGATTGTGGGAGAATTAAAGGCATATTTTAATAGATGTTGACAAGAAGTGAACTAACAAAAGCAAAGCAAAGGATTTGCTTGAAAAGATTTAATCAAACGTCTTTCTTGGGGGATTAATTGCCGGGGATGACTAGTGCAAGTGGCAGGCTTGTGTGGATTTGAATGAAAAGTATTGTTCTCAGGCCAATATATTGTGTGTCATTTTGACCTATAGTTTAGCTCTAGTTCTAGAGTTACTTTTGAAGGAGAGAAAAACATATGCCCTTGTTATATGTACATTCTAGTTCAATATATTTATCTGGGGGTAATAGGGATGTGGCAGTTTATTATACATAAATAATTGTATGTTTGCATATTTTAAAAATAATGTTATAGATATTTAAAAACTGATAAGGTAAACTTTATTTTACTTTATATATTCACTCTTCCCATTCCACCTCCACCCCCTTACCAAAGTTTTACATATTGGGTTATAATCTAATGAATGAACTGTGCACCCATGTCCAAACCTATTCTCTGCCTACAATTTTGTTTTTGTTGGATAGCCTAGATGAATCAGGGGAAAAAATAAAGCTGTTAGGTGAAAATGGTTTTTAGATTGGTGACATTTTCTATATAGAATGCTTGCATATGGGTAGCATGCAAATGAATACTTAATATTAGACTGTGAGTACTAGCTTAGCCCTAGTGCTGTAGATCAGTACAAGCAGAGCTTAACAATTTTCACCATGTGAAATGATGATTTTTATGGTAATATTCTTTCCATCTTTATGACATTAAAACTTTAAAAAATACCTTAATATATAAAAAACATTTATTTTTCTGTGGTCTAAACAGGCAAAGGATTATCTGTGTTTTATAGATGAGACCATTGAGACTCAAAGAGATTACATTGGTCCACTCAGTCTATAAAATGACTAGTTAGTGATAGTGTCACTTAGAATGTGGGGTTACTGACCTCTTTCTATTTATTATCTGCTTGGAAAATTATTCCTAAATTGGTGGCTAGATGCTTAGGTTGAATCTTGGTAATACGGTGAGGCATATGTTCTTCTTGCTCTCTTCTGGAAATTGTCCATGTAAGGCAAAATAAACATGTATCTTTGACAGTCTCTATTTTTTGTTGTTGTTGTTGTTTGTTTGTTTTGGTAACCACTTGCCAAGAAGGAGAGAGAAGAAAGTATATGCATCTTTGCTGCTTTTAAAAACTTAACTCTTAACAGTAATGGGTGAAAAATTAGAAGTGAATTAGAAACTGTTGATTCCATTCTCTTTATAATTTATAGGGTTGAACAAACAGAATTCAGCCCTATATGAGTGATAAAGAGCATTTGTCTTGGTTTTGTCTGGGAAGAATTCACTGTTAGATTGGAGCCTCCCAGAGAGAATCTTGACTCACTCTTATCAGTTGTGGCTTTGAGGAGGCCTACCACGTCCAGCAAAGGATTGCTCCTTATCTCCTCAGGTTTTACATAAAATCTTACTAGGAGGAAATGTGGCCCTAATATTGTAAAGAAATGAGGATTGGGTTCTTTCTTCTAAAACAGGAAGTTGTCCGTTGTCCATGTGTTGGCCACTAGTGACTTTACTTTGATAAACTTTTTTTTTTCTTTTTCTTTTTTTTTCTGGTGTGGTTAGAAGCACAGAATTGCAGATTTCATCTCTGGTAGGTCTCTTGACACTTTGATGCATGGTGGTGCTATCCCTGAATGGAGCTTAAATACTTCAGGGCTACTTTCTGACTGGGTGAAGGGGTGTATAAAATGAGAACATATGAGAGAGTATTAACAGAAAGGCACACTTTGATTTACTGATATTGGCTCTCTGCTTTCTTGTTGGATTGATAGGCTGTCTAATATATCTGCAGTGGATTTTTAAAAACTGACTTGAACAAAATAAAAGGGCTTGTATAGCTATTTGAGAGTGGCCCTTAAAGTACTAGGCTTTCATTGGATGTTTTCACAATTCTTGGTTATGTTACATGTTAGAGTCAAATTATGACTTGCTTGTTGGGGGCAAGCAGCTATAAACATTATGGACTGCTCTGCAGCTTCTTCCCTGCATGGATCTTCATTTCATATTTTAGAACATGACACATGGTACCTAGTGAAAGTAAGGAATAAGCACTGGCCTTTTCTGTTCTTTTAAATTTTTTATTGTGGCAAAAAAAAATGCATAACAACACTTACCTTAATAATCATTTCAATAGTGTTAAGTATATTCACATTGTTATACAACCAGTTTTTAGAATCTTTCCACCTTGCAAAGCTAAAAATCTTTACACTTCATTAAAACAACAAATATTTCCCTCTGCCCCAACCTCTGGAAACTACCCTTCAATTTTCTGTTTGTATGAATTACTACGTACCTTATATAAGTGGAATGATATAATATTTTGTGACTGTCTTACTTCATTTAGCATAGTGTCCTCAAGGTTCATCCATATTGTAGCATGTGTCAGAATTTCCTTATTTTTAAAGGCTGAATAATATTCCTCCCCCCCCCCCCCCGTTCTTTTTGACCGAATTCAAGATTGAGGGATTGTAGATTATTTTGTCTAGAATGGTAGAATTATTTATTATATTCTGGTCTTGGGATTTTTTTTAAAGTGTTTATTTAATTGTGGTAAAATATCATGACATAAAATTTACTATTTTAACTGTTTTTCAGTGTACAGTTCAGTACCATTATGTACATTCATATTGTTATGCAACTATCACCATTATCCATCTCCAGAACTTTTTCATAATCTCAAATTGAAACTGTATCCATAAATCCCCTTCCCCCTTCCTTCAACCCCTGGCAAGCACCATTCTACTTTCTATGAATGTGACTGTTTTAGGTACCTCATGTAAATGGAATCAACAGTGTCTGCCCTTTTGCCACTGGCTTATTTCATTGAGCATAATATTTTCAAAGTTGAGTCTTGGGAATTTTAGAAACTAGTGTGCAAATGTAAAATTGATTTGTGGTTTCACTTTGGAAAACATGGGCCCTGTCTCTTTAAGATACAGACATTTCTAGAAAAGTTATAAAATAGTGATTAATACATGGAATTTGGATGAGATGACAATTGTCCGTTTTCATGGGCTTCCTTCCAAGTATAAGTGTCTTTTCTATTTTCTCAGTGTTCTTGCTACAATATATACTTCAGAACCTTAGCTACTTGGGATATCTCTTATTAGTTCTGGGGTCTTTTCACAGATGACCATTTGTGGTAATCTAATATTTGTAATTATCATTTGTATTCTTTGTTCTGCTCATTCCTTTTAAAATTTCCCATATATATTTACATAATTTGTGTTCTACTTATACACTTAGCACATTTAGACTGACTGATTTTAGGTTTTAAAATTGCTACACCTTTGTTCTATTTTTCCTTCTGGCCTGTGTTATCATCTTGTTTATACTTAATCCATTTGTTCAAAGCCGACAGAAAGAAGAATAATGCTGTATTACTTTTGTTCTTCATGGGTATAGTTGTCTCCATATTTGGTGAAAATTTTGTTTTGTTGTTTTTTAAGAGGCAGAGCAATAGATTTGGAATTTTGGTTTGGAACACAAGGCATTTTGGATTTCTTGAGTAATGATGTTCCCAAGTGGTACAGATATACACTGATTATAAAAGGATTAGAATACAGAATTTAGAAAAGCTGTGATCAAGGGTCTTATTTTAAACAAGGAAGTATTTATGTAGTCTTTTATGCAGAGTATTTGAAGGGATACAACGTAGTTATTGAGTTATTGATTTCCTTCTGACAAATCTGAGAAGGCTATCTCACAAGGTTAGTTTGTTTAACTCGGGGCTTGGTGTACCATTGATGAAACAAGTTGGGATATAAATAGTATAATTCATGCTGGGCCAGGTAGAAGCAGAAATGATAGAACAAGACTTATAAAAATCACTTGAGCTGAAGTTAGTGTGGATTGTAAAACAAAAATGAATGTAGGGATTGTTAAGTGAAAGTAGGGTTACTTGTGAGAAGACTGCAGTTGTTATTATTATTTTTTTAATATATTTTATTGATTTTTCTTACAGAGAGGAAGGGAGAGAGATAGAGAGCTAGAAACGTCGTCGATGAGAGAGAAACATCGACCAGCTGCTCTTGCACACCCCCTACCGGGGATGTGCCTGCAACCAATGTATATGCCCTTGACAGGAATCGAACCTGGGACCTTTCAGTCCACAGACCCATGCTCTACCACGAGGCCAAACTGGTTTCGGCGACTGCAGTTATTTAAGGGGGAAGGGGAAGGAGCGATAGAAGCGTGGCCAGAGATAACTATTACTGTGAAAAATATACATTTTAATCAATTAAATGTATAGAATAAGGGCACCAAAATGTCAGTGATCTATGAAAACACATTAAACAGAGAAGAGAAAAATCAGACCAGGAAGAAGTATTAGGAAGAAAAAGGTTCTGTTTCTGAAATGGTATATATGAAGGAGTGATGGGTCATCCATGCGAAGATTTTCTTGGAGTTGCTGGAAATGTGTAAGTTTGAGCTTGGGAGAGATGTCTGAGTGCTATCAACACATAACTAGTGATGACCAGTGTCATTAGCCTCTAGAATAGGACTAGGCTGATAAAGAAGGTAAGAAAGAGTTCAATTCTCAAAGGGCCAGTTTTTATTCTGAAAGTGCTTAGCCAAAGACTATATACTGAATCCTGACAAACTTTTACAAATGCATCCTGTTGGCTATGAGGAGAGCCAGGTAAGAATATATTTTTGAAAAACAGAATTCGCAAAAGGAAATAATAACAATGCCTTCCTCTTCAGGTGGTTGTTCTTAGTCCCTGCATTCCCTGTGCCTGCCCCCACTTTTACCCTGAGCAAGAGCTGCTCCGGAGCCATGATAATTATTCCTTCTCTGTGCTTTATTTCCCAGGTCACAAGGCACTTAAAGCATTGTTGAGGTCATTGGTAGGTCTTCAGGAAGAGCTGCTCTTCCAGTACCCCGACACTAGGTACCTAGTAGATGGGACGAAGCCCAAAGCAGAAAGGTAAGGAGGAATGCAGCTGTGGAGTTGCTTGTTTTCTTTTCATATGAATAGTGTCCCATCATTTATGAAAAAAGAAAGCTAAATCCTTTCCATGCAGATACCAGACTTAAATGTTAGTAAAATAGAGCCACTTATAATTACCTGCCCTTTTGGCCAGGATAGCACAAAAATTGGGAATTAAATTTTGAATTTTTATACTTAATTGTGCCTCATTCTCTTTATGACTTCAGCAAAAGACTTGCCTTCTCTTTAGAGCTATTGAAATTAGTAGATGAAAGCACATTTTAATGTCAGTGCTTAATTAATGTTTATGAAGCACTTTGTGCCCATACCATGGAATCTCTGGTCACAACCATCTTCTTTTCACTGAGGGAAGGAGCAATTATTTTGAAGGGTGGAAAATTTCAGGAAACAGTAGAATAAAACTCTTTCTTTATTGAAATTATCCCATTCAGTGGAGCATCTCCCTGCCCCTTTGTTTGAGCCTGCTTACTGCTTTCCCTTTTGTTTATCCTTTGCTCCATTCTTTTCTATGGAATTGGAGGGATAAGTAGTAAACTCACATTTATTGAGTACCTACTGTGTGTTCGGGTCTGTAATCCAGTGAATGCGATTGACTATATAATTGGAGGTTGTATTACTTTCTCATGGCAGTTGCACACAATATTGGGGCTTAATGCTGGTTCTGTTGCCTACCCCTTTATGTTTTCTTCACATTCATCTTCTCCTCATCTGGCTTGCTAATATTATTCAGTTGTCCTGAACAATTGATTATAAGGAGGTGTTTGCTTTTATTGATTTGGGGATTAAGGTCATAAAAGTATGATAATATGTTTTAACTTTTAAAGATCCTCTTGTAACCAGTATAGGCTTGGTTCATATCCATTTCTAATAATGTTTTTGCAATCTCATGTAATTTTACGATTTGCTTACCTTTTAAGAAATATTTTGAATCAGTTATATTTATTTGAAAACTTAAATGAGGTTTTGATTGACCTCATGAACATTCTTTTCAAACAAAATAAAATTCATCCTCACATCTGTGGTTCTATTTAATATGTAGACAAAATAGGGAAGGCCTAAATACTTTCAACTTCATGCAAGTCTAGCTTTTTATATGGGTAATGTTTATTTATATTGGACTCATTATTCTTCCTGGTTTTCTAGTGAGGAGGAGATTTCAAGTGAAGATGAAGAGCTGGTAGGAGAGAAGAAGAAGCAGAAAAGGGCCCCACCAAAGAGGAAGCTGGAGATGGATGACTATCCTGGCTTTATGGCAAAGCGTTTTGCTGACTTCACAGTTTACAGGAACCGCACACTTCAGAAGTGGCATGATAAAACCAAACTGGCTTCTGGAAAACTGGGGAAGGCAAGTGTGTGTGTGTGTGTGTGTGTGTGTGTGTGTGTGTGTGTATGCGCGCGTGCACACATGTGCTCACAAGTGTGAGTAACATGCTGTGGCAACATGAAGCAGTTCTAAAAAATTGGATCTACAGCTTGTTTGTATGGATGATGTCACTGTGGTAATCAGTCATTCTGTAGAAAAAAATTTACTGAAATCCTATCATTGGGGTTTATACCATTCAGACTTGTGATTTTAACTTTATTAAAAAGAATATTTTATTCCAGAAATTGTGGCCTTGTAAGTGTTCTAGTGTTGGAAATACAAATAAAGAAGTTGATGTTAAACAATTATTATTAAAAGAACAGATGTTAAACAAATATTATTAAAGGAGCAGAAGTTAAACTCTGGGTGTAGGGAAGTAATACAATTAGCCACTTTTTTTTTTCTGAGAACAATTACAGCCATTCATAAACTCAGTCTTTAACAGAAAGTCTCTCTTGAAAGAAGGGTTGTCTATTTCTCTGCTGACACAGAAAGATAGAGAAACCAATGTAGCTGCCTTCAGCACAGACTTTCTGCATTATCTGACACTGGTTAATGTTGTTGCAGGGTTTTGGTGCATTTGAACGCTCAATCTTGACTCAGATTGATCATATTCTAATGGACAAAGAAAGATTACTTCGAAGGACACAGACCAAGCGTTCTATTTACCAAGTTCTTGGCAAACCCGAGCCAGCACCACAGCCTGTCCCGGAGAGTTTGCCAGGGCAACCGGTAAGAACTCTGTGATGCATGCAGGATGATTATGGGGAGCAGTTTCTGTGAGGCTAATTAACCGAAAAATCTGATCACCTCCTTGTAGGTATTACTCTTGATATGAAAAATTAATGAAAGAAAGTGGGAAAAACATGACTAGATTGTTAAAGAAATGTGTTTTTTAAAAAATGGTTTTAAAATTTGGAGCTATTCTTAACATGTGTGTAGTCTTATCTTAATTTTGAAGTTGATATGAGTCTGGCAATGGAAGCATTTGTAATCCAAATTTTAAAATTAATTTTAAAGCAATTTCTTTAGAAATGTCAGTATTGAAGCAAGTGTGTTCTTTAGGCTTTATATTGGATGTTTGGATACTCCAGAAAAGGATCCAAAATTGGATTAGTCAGATTCTTTTCTTGAAAGGAAACTTTTATTTATAGTAGAAATATATATTTAATACTTAGGTTCAGAAGAATTTTAAATGAAAAGTAAAATTCCTCCTAGTCTGAAAATTTTACTCCTCAGATTTAACCCATGTTCATAGTTGTAACATGCTTTTGGGTAATTTTCCATTCATATATATTTTCTGCTGACACAGAAAAATATGTACATAGCAACATACATAAATATACATATATAAAATGTGGTTGCCTTTTCTTTTAAACTAAATTATATAAATACATAAAATGTTATAAAGTATTTATAAAATCTTACAGTTTTTAAATTTAATATATCCCAGATATTTTCCCATATTATTACATAGAGATCTACCTCATTTTCTCTAATGGCTAGAGTATTCTGTTGTATGGATGTGTACTACAATTTATCCAAACAGTGGATATTTTTGTTATCTCTAGTTTTAAAACAGTGTTATAGTAAACATTCCTGAGCATTTATATTTTTGTATTTGTGTGAACATATGGATAGATTTCTTGAGTTGGAAATATTAAATAAAAGAGAATATGCATTTTAAACCCCTATGAATGCTGCTGAATTGCCTCCAAAAAAGGCTGTAATTTCCAATCCCACCAGCTATGTTTTCCAGTGCTGAGTGTTGTCAGCTTTAGAGGTGAAAAAATGGTGTCTTTTCATTTAAATTTGCATATGTATGTGTGTGTGTGTGTGTGTGTATATATATATATATATATATATATATATATATATGTAATTATAATGAAGTTAAACAGACTTTCAAATGATTTTTTTACTATTTGGGGTTCTTATTCTGTCAAGTTCCTGTTTATGTTTTTGCCCATTTTTCAATTGGACTGTTTTCGTTCTTTAATTTTAAGAGCTCTTTATATTTTAAGGAAAGCAGTGCTTTGAATGTTTATAGTATAATACTACAATACTTAGATAACCTAATGGTATTCACCTTTTCTTCCTATTGATATAGGAGATCCTTCCTCAGGCTCCTGCCAATGCCCACTTGAAGGATTTGGATGAAGAAATCTTTGATGATGATGATTTTTACCACCAGGTATGATTTTTACACTCTTTTCTTTTGTTACAAATCAGGTTTTAGCATTTTAAAACAGCTGATCGACTTCTCGGACCAAAAGGTTTGGGGATAGAGAAACACAGGGAGTTAAAACTTCTGTGTTCAGAATTCACTCACTGTGTAGTTCTAGATCTGTTGCTTTTCTTTTGTCTTATATTTTTCTTTTTGAAAGCTACAGCTACTTTGTTAGTTGTTACAGATTGTGAGTTATCTGTAAAACGGTTTCAACTTTGAATCAGGTCTATTCTTTCTTAACTGATTTTGATAATGTTAAAATGGAGGATTTTTGGTTAGTTATTTGTTTTTTGTCCTATCTATACTTCTATAATAATAATAAAATGGTAATATGCTAATTAGACCAGACATCCTTCAGGATAAAGCGGGTGCCGGAGGGAAGTCAGTGCCGGCAGCTGGGGGAAGGTAGGCCTACTCTTGCACGAAGTTTTGTGCATCGGGCCTCTATTTACTATTATATTGGAATATGGAACTGAAGGGCTGGGATCTCAGAATTCTTTAATTGCACTTCTGGTTCTCTTACTTATTAAGTCTCTTGTCTTTAATTTATTTTTGTGCCTGTTCAAATCAGTTAAGATTGTATTGAGATTGCTACTGTTGATTATAATAATACTAGAGATTTGGTGCTTGATTTCATGCACAGGTGGGGTCCCTAGGCCTGGCCAGCTATCATGGCTGATTGGGGCCGTCCTTCCCAGTCCTGATCGGGGCCAGGCCGATTGGGGCCTGCTGCTGACTGAGGGTGAGGGACAGGGGGAGGGATGGATAGATAGATAGATAGATAGATAGATAGATAGATAGATAGATAGATAGATATAGATATAGATATATAGGTTGTAGTGTTTGCAGACAGAAAGAATTGGTAGAAATTGAAATGTGGTTCTATTCTCAATCTCTCTTCACAAACATCTCCCAATTCTTTTTCTCACATCATACCTCTTACCATGTTGCTCTTTTTAATGATGTTAGTGAATGTTGAGCTAGACATTTGAACTATTCTAAAGAACTAAGATAATTTCCTGTAATCCCGGGTCTCTTGATAAGTCATATTTCTTAATGAAATGTGCTTTAGGGTGTATCCTTTCTAGTTCCAGAGAATTGAGGAGGTTGCTCAGCAGTGATATATCAGTTTTTGTTGAATCATTATTTATCAAGATAATTTTTTTTTCTCTGCTAAATTTTTAGTGTTTTAATTTTTGCAAAGATTTTGCAATTGTTTGTTGAAGGTTTAACCATGATGACTGTATTATATACATGGAATATGAAGGAAGGAACTTAGGAAAATTGCACTGTGAATCCAGTAGAACAAGTGATTCTTTATTGCAGATACCTCTGATTTTGTCCTAAAAAGAGAAACTTTCTATTAATCTTTCTATTCATTCTGTGTTGTTCAATAAAATTATTACCATAGTGAGTTTTAAATGAGAGGAGAGAGGATTGGTGGAGTCTCAAGTGTTCCTTGTCAGAGGTCCTGATTCTTTTTTCCTTTTCTTCTCTTATTATATCCATTTGTCAGAAGAGTAGGGAACTCTATTTTGTTCTATAATGTCAAAGGAAATACCTGATACAGGATATTAATGGATATAGTTGTGTGAGATCATGAGAGACAATCAAAAATGTTTCAGTCTTCATTAATTGAAGTGCACATTAGTTAATGGAGAGTATATAATAAATTAAATAGCCTTAATAAAATAAACTGAAATTATGGAAAGAATTGCTTCTACTGGAAATCCCTAGCCTGAAAGATTTAAAAAAATTATTTTTTGGCCTGGAGGTCTGTTTAAAGAGAAATAGCATTACTTGATTGGCCCTTCATCCCAATTAATAATTTTAACTTTGGTAAATTCTGATTTCAGAGTTATGACTAGTCACATCTTAGCTTTTCCCCTTGCTGGTTAATTGGGGTGCTGGGGTTAATCTAAATTAAAACTTAAACTAATAGAGGTCAGCAAGGCAGCTGAAACACCTGAGTGAAACAAATGGGACTGCCAGGCGCAACTTTATCTTGGCTGTTTCCCAAGAGGGAAGTGGCAGCAAATTGGAGTTGTTTCAGCCTTCTGTAAAGGTGAATGATGGGTGACACTTGTTAATGTACAGTATCTCCGGAAGCATTCCAGATTGCTTTGCTGCTGTACCAACTGCTGCCATCCATGCACAGTCAGTAGGAACTGGTCCGGTTGCCAACATCTGGCAGCACAGCAAGGAATGGGTGCAAGTCTTGAAACCCCGCAGATTCTAAATATGGTGCTTAGAACTGTGCAGGCTTTAATCACTTACCACTGTTTGGCAGCAGGCTACGACAGCTTATCCTAGCCTCGTACATCACATCCCGACATCTGCTGAGCCTCAAGGCAGCTGCACATTCATTTTCTTTTCTTGCCTTTTCTTTTTGCCTCCTATTCCTCTCCTTTCCACTTTCCCCCTCCTCCCTTCAGTTTTCCTCTCCCCCTCCCCAATATGCTTCTTGGGAGAGATGATCTGTAAAGATTACTGCTTCATTGTGTACAAGTAATTGTGGTGATGCCAGGCCCTTGACAGACACAACGTAGCACCTGTTCTGCTGACCTGGTTAATTTCTTCTGTTGAGTGGGATTTGCCAGAGATTGGAGCTGAAGCCAATTCGATGATAAGGCTAAAGAAAATGGCTGTATGTTTTCTGTCACCTCCCAATTAAATTGGCTTTATAAAGTGCTTTCCTTTATTTGTCAGGGTAGTAAGCCTGAGCTAAGTGTTGTATTCAGAAGTAGTACAATGTATTACAATGGGCTTGTGAGTTTTCATTTGCGTGGTTTTTTTTTTTTTTTTTTTTTTGTGGTCATATGGAAAAGCTGGGTAGTGAATATAATACATTTCACCTTCTTGTTTTTTTAAACCATACTTGAAGCCAGACTCTTTGTGTCCATGTTTTGTAAGGAAGAGATTATAGCCACACTGAATTTTAATGTTTCATTGTAGGGGTTTAAAGGCTTACTTGGTTAATTCAGGTGTCACGAGGCTTGTAAATGCCCTAACTACTGAGAACAATGTTTGGGGTCAGAACACCCAAAACACACACACTTACTCTCTCTCTTTGTTTCATAATGGGTCTTAAATTACTACAGCCTTAAAATATGTCTGTGTTACTTAATAAAGGTACAAACATATATCTGAAGAGTATCAGTATTTCAATTATATCATTTTTGAGGTGAAAAGAACCTTATAAGAAAATGATTCCCTGAAAAATTAAGTAACTTCATATAAACTTATACAGTAAATGGCAACTCTAGTACTTGATCTCAAGACTTTTTGGACCAAGTTCTGTTCTTTCCATACCTTTATTTCTTAAATATTTCATCCTCAAGTCATAAAAAGACTTCACTATAGTGTTACTTTTCAATGTGTGAATAAATAAGCTTCATTTCCTTAGACCTGGAAGAAATTTTATGTGTGTTAGAAAGTAATGTCTTTTCCTTAAAACGTAAATGATTTATCAAACTCTTTTATTTCTTAACAATTCTAATAAAAAAAAATTAGCTTTATAGTTGTGTTACTGGTTTGTTTGGGAACCTGATTGCTAAAAGCTTGAAGTATACCCGGTAGTGAAGCTTTTATCAGGGAAACTGTTCACCTGCTACAAGCAGTGCCATTACTCTCAAGTGGGGTTAGTTTGCATTTGGCCTGTTTCTTGTCAAAGCTCATCCCAAAAGACGATTTCACAAAACGTGAAGGTTGTAAATGGCCATGAACGATGAGCCATTCAGAAATACTTTCAACATCTGTTTTTCATTTTTATGAACTTATTTGCTTTAAAAACATTAACTTTTTAAAGGATGTGTTGTCTAGATGACCATTTAAGTTTTTTCTTTATGTTATTTTTTTAAGCCATCAGTTGATCTTTGACTTGATCAGCCTGATTTGAGTTCTTAAAGAATTAAGGAAGGGCTAATGTTTACTGAACTCTAGTTGTGTGCCAGCTCCTGGACTAATTACATAGATACTTGGCCTACATCTTTATTTAATCCTCACAAGATTTCCATATTGAGAAATGACTGTATTTAGCTGTAACCCAAGGAAAGTGACTGGTTTTATTCTTCTCAGAGCCAAGACTTCAAACTAGTTTCTTGTCACCTCATGAGGTATTTTGTTCTGAAAGGCCTAATTGAGCTTAGATATTGACAGATCAATACCGGGATTTCTAAGAGTTCATTAGGGTTTTGTATGTTGCTTCTAGCTGTGTTTAGTTTTGATCTGGTTTGTCCTGTCACTTTGAATTTAACCAGGAGTGTCTGGAGAAAGGCATAATAGATTTTGCGCTTTTGATGACCACTTTGATGGGTTAAGTTTCTCCCTTTATTTGCCATCAGGACATGTCTATAACTGACCTTGCCACACATTGGATTTTTGTATTCAGGACATTTGATAATACCATAAAGAAGTAATTACTGATTCGGTGAACAATTAAAAGTTGATAATGTTAAGAAAAAGAGAAGAGGTAAGCTTTCTGAGAAGATGGTTTACTTTAATTAGATTGGTGAGTGATTAATATGGACAGTTGATGTGGTTGGTGGCTTTAATTGTATGCATTTAGATCTTAGTGTTTGAAGCCATTTCTCTGGTGAATGCTAATACAATGGGACATTCTTATTGTACTTTTGGCATGTGTCTTGCCAGTGGTTCAGTTGATGGTTAATAATATGTTTTCTCTTTTATCTGAACCTGCTCCTTTTAATTAGTTGTTTAAAAACAGATACTTGTGTTCAGGATAGTATTTAATTTTAAGTTTTACTTTAAAATGTTGCTATTATTTGAAATGTGTTTCTTAAAAGTTTGGTAAAACTTATTACACATAGGCCTTTATGGCGATTTTAGAGAAGACATTCAAATGAAGTACATAAATTAGAAAATTGCAATTTTGGTTAAAGATATAGCAGAGAATCAGTCGAGTTTCTTGAGGTATAGTAAAGGTGTTAAAAAACAAACCAAGCCAAATACTAATGTCCAAGTAAATCCCAGTTTTAATAATTACAAGATTATTTTGCAACCATGTGTACAAATTTTGAGATACATTCTGGTTTCTGTGTTGCCATTATCTGTCAATGTTTAGCCCCAAATCCTACATCAGTATTTGCATTTGTTTGCTAGGGTGGGCTCACTGTTGTGGAGGATGCACAGACAAGAGGCCAAAGCCACATTTTAAGTGAAGGTCTGACTGAAATTTCATGAAAGCAGCATCAAGGGAAGGTACACATGAATGGCCCTCATTTCTTTCAGTTTCCTGGCTTTAATAAACATCAGAGCATGATTTCAGTACTACTACTTCATTTAACAAAGATAAAACTTCAGAACAGAGACTAAAACAGTACACGTTAGGAGCCAGCTGGGAAAGAGATAAGAATTGGCTTAGAACTATTGAAGAAACATTTCAAGCACAAATGGTCATGGGAGTTTACTAGACAAACATATGGCCAAACTTGTCTTTTCTATGCTAATAAGCACAATGTCAGCTGTCTGACTGTAAATTAAACACAGGATTTCAGCAGCATTTTAGAATTTGGCACCTCAAGAAAAGGGGAACACTACCAGTTCACTAAAGTAGTCATGGTGCCTTATTAAATCATAGTCAGTGTATAGTTTTTTAAAGTAAGTTATAGGGACAAGTTTTAGCATAGAAAGGGGAAGTTTATAAGCATTTTTATAAAGGGATGTGTATTGTGGATAAAGAATAGAACATAACTGCATTAAAGTTAGATAGCATCCTTGAAGACTATGAAGTCCAAACTAAAAGACAGGTTGTCTTTTTACAAACGAGCCTAGAGAAGATAAATGACTAGTGTAGGATCACTCCACTAGTGAGTTAGGACTTTAAGGTGTTCTTGCTCCCAGGTTGATTTTTGCTGCCTTTTGACCTGACATGTATAAAAATCCACATTAGAGTTTCCTTTTCAAATTAATATCTGTTTAGGAAATTAGAGATCCAGTGTATCCATTTGCACTCTGACAAGTCACATGTATCACTTCTGTGCAATTATGAAATTCATTCAATTAACATTTATTATACCAGATGCTAGGCTTATAAAGACTAATAAGACAAAATCAGTGCCCAAGGAATTTGTGTCATCTAATAAGAGTAAGGACCTCTGCAATTTTGTGTAGCCATCTAGCTCCTCTTTAAGAGTATGGCTTTATTAAAAATTTTTTAAAATATATTTTATTGATTTTTTACAGAGCGGAGGAGAGAGGGATAGAGAGCTAGAAACGTTGATGAGAGAGAAACATCGACCAGCTGCCTCTTGCACACCCCCTACCGGGGATGTGCCCACAACCAATGTACATGCCCTGGACCGGAATCGAACCTGGGACCTTTCAGTCCGCAGACCGAAGCTCTACCACTGAGCCAAACCGGTTTCCGCGGCTTTATTAAAATTTAAGTGGAGAAGATAAGTGGTGAAAGAGAGCAGTCAGGTCCTTGATATAAAAACATACATGCAGTTCTCTAGTGTACTATCATAAATATGCTTCAAACATTTATAGCATACTGGTATTTCCCTCAACATACACCTGATCTAATTCCTAATGTCATTTTTTCATAACCTGTAATGGCCCTAAGAGATGCTATTAGATATAAGTTGGGTTAATATAAATTCTCTATTTTTCAAGAATATAGTCACTGGTAGAAGCCAGATTGAGATATCCACTGAAACTTACTTCAGGTTAGAAAAGACTTCCAGTATTTGAGGGTTCATTTGCTATGGCCTGCTTTTTGTGTATTTCTGAAATTTTTTATGTTAAAGGGGAAGAAAAGCCTTCAGATTTCTTTCTTCCTTCCATTAATTCATTCAACAAATATTTGCGTGCCTACTATGTGTTTATTGAGTGATTACTATTCTAAGCTGTTTAATGCAGTAGCCACTAACCACATGTAGCTATTTAAATTTAATTAAAATAGAATAAAGTTAAAATTTCAGCTCTTGAGTCAGTTATACTAGCCACGTTTGAAGTGCTAAGTAGCCACATGTGCAAGTAGTGGCAACTGTGTTAAACGATGCAAATATAGAATATTTCCATCATCACAGAAGTTTCTATTGGAGCTATGTTAGGGACTAGAACAAAGCAAAGTCATGTCCTCATGAGCTTTATCTGGCTTAGAAATATGGTGAAATTGGAGAATACATTGTGATACTGCAGTAAGTGCTACTTACCCACAAAAGGTAGTGCTAACGAATTTAAAGTGAGACCGGTTCATATGATCTTGGCTTTTTCTTTAGCCAATTCAGTTGTGTGGATGCAGCTTCTGAGATTTAAGATGGTTGGGGTTTGCCAAGGAAGTACAGGTACATAATCCTTATGTGCAATTCTGAAATTTAAAAAGTTCTAAAAACTCTGTTTTTTTGTTTGTTTTAGTTTGGCAAACCATTGTGGTGGCAATATCTGGTCTGAGTGGCCAATATCTGATCTGAGTGATCATATTTATTCCACTTAGTCAAGTATTCTACTATAGAAATATTAATGTGTTTAACTTTGGGACACTGCCCCAGGCTATGCTGGGGCATTTATTGTGTATCCTAAAAATTCTGAATTCTAAGACACATGGATCCCCAAGGAATTGTGGATCTGTCTGATAAAGGGACTACTACATGCAAGGGAGTTAAGGATGTATACCAGGAGTGGTTATCCTGATGAGCTGAGTTTGCATCCACCTGAGTAAGGAGGGAAATGAGCACATGAGGAGAGGATCAGGGATGCTGAAAAGGTAGCAGGATCAATGCATGATTGATCCTGGTGGGACTGAAGAATTATTGGAGTCTGAATGCTAGAAAGACAGGTTGAGGTTTGTTTCAGCTGGGCTTTTAGTCCTCAAAGGGACATAATTACATAATATAAGTTAGTACTACCCTTTCGGTTTCTTTCTTGTGAATCCGTTTTACTTAAATTGTCGCTAGTTATGAATGACTTCTTCTTTATCCTTTTAATACAAACGATGTATTGTATGGTGCCATTAAAAGAAACCCAGAAATAGTCTTTGTTTGAGCTGGTGTCCCAAAGAATATGTAACCCCCCTCCCCACTTTTGTTTCAGATAGAAGAAGAAAAAAAGATGCACACCAGGACATTTGTCTGCTGACAAGGGGACAGAATACTAGAAATGGGAGCTGTTGGAAATTCTAAAAAGTAGCACTTTCTGTATTTTATTACTTTTGGTATGGATTGGAAGAAATGGCTTAATGCAGTCACTAGTCTTTGTAAAGTTCATTTTAGTTGTAGGAAAAAGAAACAAGAAGCAAATTTGCAAAAAGAAATTTCTTAGCATTTGCATTGCCTAATTTTTACTCTTTTTTTTCTTCTTCTATCTTTAAACATCAGATCCTAATACTGATAGTGATTTACCTACACCTCTAGTTAATAATTAGGCCTTGGGAGACATTCTGTGTCATGCCTAATGGAATATATGGGGATTGATGAGAAAGTTTTCTGTTTTGACTAATAAATTTTAACCCAAATGGCCAAGCCTTGTGAAATATTATAGCCTTTGAAATATTTTAGAACTTGTGCTGAGAAAACAGTGTTACTTTTTTATTCAGTGAATGAATTTATTTATCATCCTTTCCAAACCACACGCCTTAGCTCTAGCTTCGGGGGTTGGGGCGGGGGCTGAATCAGACACTGGAAAAACTAATCAAATCCTTAAAGACCAAGGGCAGTGAGGCAGTTAGGCTGACTTTTTCAATGGTAGCCTCTAGCTATACATTTTCTTATTTTAGTAACCAAAGGTGGGTTATTTTAACTTCAGTATTAAGATACATTTGGATTTTATTCTCACATCTCGATTTCCCTCCATTCTTCCCTATATAATTTTTCTTGTAATTAAGACTGCTTGCTAACCCTTTCATTTTATAAATATTGTTGAGTAATCACTATGTGCAAGGTAGTATGCATACTACTATGGGGCTAAGAATTTGGGTCAGACCATATCCTGCCCTCAAGAAGTTTACAGCCAAGCAAAAGAGATGACATAAACATAAACAACCAGAAGGCTTGGTGAAGGGATATTGAAGAATTCAGAAGAGGGAGAAATTAATAACAGTTTGGCAGAATTAGAGAATGTTGCAGGGAGGAGGAATTGGTATTTGACTAGGTCTTCAAAGAAGGAGAGATAGGATCTTAGATAGGATGAGATTGAGAGGGTGGAGGGAACTTGTGATCAGAGTATGAAGGAGGTAGTAGCAAGTCATGGAAAGGGAATAGACATTAGTTGTTCAAATAGAAGTTGATAATGGAGAAGATCACTTTTGCTCCAATTTATCAAGGTCTAGTTTGGAAAAGTCCTGCAAATAATAGCATATTTTTCAAGTATTGTGCTTACTATTTTTGTATTTTCTTTTCTCCATTCTAATGGCTTTTCCTTTATTTCACATCTTATTTTTAATCTACTATTGAAAATCAGTAGAAAGGAAAAATAGAATCATGCTTGTTCATTGTTAGCAGCTGTAGTGATTTAGCTAAGGAAGGTGTTGAATTTTGTTGTTTTTGTTATTGTTGTTGTTATTTTGTCCTAAATGGGATTTTGGAATTACAAGTATTATCTGGTGCTGAAAATATTTCTATTTATCAAATATTTACATTTTTGTTCAATGCTTTACTTTTATCATTGTTTAAAATGCCAAATCAACTTTATAAGGTATAATTATTGCTACTTTATAGATGAGGAAATTGAGTCTCAGAAGTACAATAACTTGTCTCAAATCACACAGCTACTAGGGGGCATAGCTGGAATTCAAAACCCAGATATGTCAGACTCCAAAACCACGGCATTATCCTGGCTCCTTGGTAGATAATCACAGTTATATTGAACTGTGCAGCACACATACACATACAATTGAAAGCTCCTGTCTAGAAGCATTAGATCTTAGGAAATGGGAGATGGAAACCTGTGACTATGATTTGACAAACCTATTTTATAAATAAGGTATATTTAAATAGAAAACAATGTTGAAATTGATGCAGATATTTATATTACAGAAATGTCAAGACACCTTTCTTACAGTAAAAGAACCAACTCAGAGATACCACAGAAAGGGCTAGGGTATGAAGGGTGGTTAGAGAGAGCAAAAACGAACCAACTTTTTCCTTTGGGAAATGAGACTCAAGAGGGAGGATAGATCTACATTATTTTAACAGTAAAATAATGAGAAATGCTTTAATATCTTTTCATTCAGTTGCATTAAATAGTTTTTTTTTCTGTTTTTTAAAAATATATTTTTATTGATTTCAGAGAGAAAGGGGAAGGGAGAGAGAGAGAGAGAGAAACATCAATGAAGAGAGAGAATCATTAACTGGCTGCCACCTGCACGCCTCACACTGAGTATTGAGCCTGCAACCCAGGCATGTGCCCTTGCCTGGAATCCAACTTAAGACTCTTCATTCCACAGGCTGGGCAGTTTTTTGTTTTTTAATCCTCACCTAAGGATATGGTTTTATTGATTTTAGGGGGAGGGAGAATGGGGAGAGAGAGAGAAACATTGATGTGAGAGAGAAACATTGATCAGTTGTGTCCCATACGCGCCCTGAATGGAGATCAAACCCACAACCTACAGACTACACTACGCTCCATCTGAGCCACCTGGCCAGGGCTGTTTTTGTTTTTTAAATTCAGGTACTCTTGATATAGTTAAATGAAAGTAATTCTCACCCACTTAAAACAAACCACCCAGTTCTCTAGGTCCTATGCAAGATCCTTTAGAAGGAGAATATTGTTTGGGAGGAGGAATTGCTAAAAATGGTAATGATAAAAACAAGTAGGTCCCTGAGTTGTTTAGGTGGATAGTTGTACTCTGGATTAGAATCAGGGTATTAAATAATGTAATCCTATTGTTTAAAAACAGTGACAAGGAGTGTGTGTGTGTGTGTGTGTAATAAAGTAAACAAATATTTTATCTTTTTTCCCCAGAAATAATTCCCCTCCCCCGTGTGTATATTTAATTACATTTTTTTATTGATTTCAGAGAGGCAGGAAGAGGGAGAGACAGAAACATCAATGATGAGAGAGAATCATCTATTGGCTAACTCCTGCACACCTCACACCGGAGATTGAGCTCACAACCCAAAAACATAGTGTGTTTGCGTGTGGAGGGGTGCATATAAGAAAGGTTTCCCTGAGGAAGAGATGATTATGCTGAAATTTAATGAAGGAGTAGAGAAGGAGTAGGATATAAGCAGGTAAATGGTTAGGGATGCACGTTCCAGGCAGTGCGTGTACACAAAAGGACTCTGGTGGGAGTGAGCCTGGGAGCATTTCAGGGATAGTGCACACACTGGTGGGACTGGAGTTGGAGGTGGAGGGCTAGGCTGGAGAGGTAGATAAAGGGCCAGACTATGTTGGGCCTTTAGGCTGTAATAAGAATTTTATCTTCTGGCATATTTACATTTTAAAAATATTACTCTGACTATAATGAAGAGAGCAAAATGGAGAGGGGGAAAGAGTACATTTTACTAAGGAAATTATACTAAGGCAGGTGAAATCATGTCTGTTTTATTCTTCATTATTTTTCTAGTGTGCTGAATAAGTATTTATGGAATGAATGAAAAAAATAAAGCCTGCCCAGCTGGCGCGGCTCAATGGTTGAGTGTCGACCTATGAACCAGGAGATCATGGTTCGATTCCTGATCAGGGCACATACCCAGGTTGTGGCCTTGATCCCCAGTGTGGGGTGTGTAGAAGGCAGCCAATCAATGATTCTCTGTTATCATTGATATTTCTCTCTCTCTCTCCCTCTCCCTTTTTCTCTGAAATCAATAAAAATATTTTTTTAAAAGAAAATAATAGCCACTGAAACTTGTTTGGCTCAGTGGATAGAGTGTTGGTCTGCGGACTGAAAGGTCCCAGGTTCGATTCCGGTCAAGGGCATGTACCGTGGTTGTGGGCATATCCCCAGTGTGGGGTGTGCAGGAGGCGGCTGATTAATGTTTCTCTCTCATCAGTGTTTCTGACTCTCTGTCTCTCTCCCTTCTCCTCTGTAAGAAATCAATAAAATATATATTTTTAAAAAGAAAATAATAGCTTATATAGGCTTTGGAGATAGAGAAAAATGGACAGATTCCTAAATTAGTGGGTTATATATATAAGACATGGAGATAGATTAGATATTGAGCATAAGGAAAAGGAATTCTAGGGATAACTCTTAGGTTATTGAAGCCTTGAGAGTAGAATGAAACTCGGGGAAAGCTTATGAAGTGATAAGAAAAAAAGCTTGAAACTGACTCTTGAGGAATGTTAGCATTTAATGTTTGAATGTGGAGCAAAGCAAAGGAGGTGCCTCAAAGATTCTAAGAAAAGTGTTTTAGGAAGGTGAGAATGTCTAGACTTCTTGCTGCTTCAAGAAGTCTGATAAGATGAGTAAAGATAGATGTCCATTAGATATGGATATCTGGAATTCTTGACATACGTTGTTTCAGTATAATAATGGAGGTAGAAATACTACGACAGTATAGAATTGGTTGAAGAATGAATAGGCAATGTAGAAAAGAAACAGAAAAAGTTACTCACGATGAGTGGATCATTTTGTAGCAATTTTGTACTATAGGCATGTACAGTAATTCCTTCCCAGCTATTTGAAATTATAGTATATGTGGATTTATTTTTTGTACACTTCAAATATAGTATATAGAAATTGCATATGACTCCTTTTGGGGATAATTTGAAAGACTGGAGAGCTGAGAACAAAACAAAATGTTGATAAAGTAGAAGGCAGAGCAGAAATATTGATAGATATATTTTCACTAAGAATTTTTATGGGAACTAGAGAGGAAGCTGAGGGAAGAGTAAATCCAGGACTTGTGAGTCTGCTTTTTGTTATCTCTCAAGGACAGAGAGACAGAAACACATGTAAGAGGCTTTGACTTCACTTCTTTCATATGCTCTCTATGTATTGGGGAGAGAGTTTGAGAAATCTTGACTCAACAAGGCTAAGTGAGTTAATTAGAGGGTTGCCTCAAGTTTTTTTTTCATCTCATGCATCTTTGGTTATGAGCCAGGGAAGCCTGAGAGGTATGAATCAATAATTATGGGTCGCAAATTCTGAAACCCAGGGAATATGTGGCCATAAAAACAAATGCTTTGAAAATTCTTTGGATTTTTGCCCTAACTAGTTTGGCTCAGTGGATAGAGCGTTGGCCTGCGGACTGAAAGGTCCCAGGTTTGATTCTGGTCAAGGGCATGTGCCTTGGTTGCGGGCATATCCCCAGTAAGAGGTGTGCAGGAGGCAGCTGATAGATGTTTCTCTTCCATTGATGTTTCTGACTCTCTATTCCCGCCCCCTTCCTCTCTGTAAAAAATCAGTAAAATATATTTTTAAAAAATAATAAAAATAAAAATTATTTGGGTTTTAGACAAGAGTGCCAAAACAATTCAAAGAATAGTTTTTCAGCAAACGGTGCAATTGGATGTCCACATGCAAATGAATGAGATTGGACCCCTACCTCACACCATGCACAGAAGTTAACTCAAAATGGATTATAGATCTATATATAAGAGCTAACACTATAAAATGCTTAGAAGAAAACTTAGGAGTAAATCTTTATAACTTTGGTTAGGCAATGATAGATAGAACACCAGAAGCACAAATGACATGAAAGAAATTGGACTACAGCAAAATTAAAAACTTTTCTACTGCAGATGATGCCATCAAGAAAGTGGAAAGACAACTCACAAAATGGGAGTTGATAAGGGACTGATATCTAGAATATATAAAGTACTATTGTAACTCAACAATAAAAAGACAACCTAAAATTAATTAAAGAATGGGGAAAGCATCTGAATAGACATTTCTTCAAAGAAGATATACAAATGGCCAATAAGCACAGGAAGATACTCAACCTCATTAGCTATCAGGGAAATGCAAGTCAAAACCATAGAAAGATGAGATAATAATTTACACTCACTAGGATGGCTATCATCAAAAAGTAAGATAATAACAAGCGCTGGCAAGGATATAGAAAAATTGGACTTCTCAAACATTGTCGGGAACACTAAGTCATGCAGCTACTTTGGAAAACAGGCAGTTCCTCAAAATTTTAAACATAGCAATTTCATAAATGAAAGAATATATTTGTACAAAAATCTGTAATGACTTTATAGCAGAATCTCTCTATATAAAAGCCTAGTATGCAAATTGTTTCCTTGGGAGTTTGACCAGGAGACTGGGAGTTCGATCTCTCACTTTGACTTTGTACTGACCACCAGGGGTGGTGTGGAACAAAGGAAGTCCCCAGCAGGCAGCCAGCAGCCGGGGGAGGGAGGCCCCAGCCAGCAGCTGGAAGGCCCCAATTGGCCTTGATCACCAACCAAGCCTAGGGACCCTACCCATGCACGAATTTCCCGCCTGGCCCCTCCCACCACAGCTCCTGGTCCTCTGTTAGCCGGCAGCCCTGCTCCTGCTGCTGCTGCTCCCACGTGCTGACAGCGCTGACCCCACTCACACCCACTGACAGCATGGAGCGATTGGGGCCTGTGCCAGCAGCGGGTGCAAGTGGGGCTGGTGCCAGTAGTGGGTGTGAGTGGTGGTGGCTGCTGTCCCAATCACCCCTCAGGAGCCAGGGCAGGTGGAGAAGCCCTCAGAGATGGTCAGGGCCGGTAGCCACCACTCGCACCCACTGACAGCGCTGAGCGATCAGGGTTGGTGCCAGGTGCTGGCAGCAAGTGTGAGTGGCAGCTCCAACGCAGGCTGTGGGTGCGAGCGGGGCCAGTGCCGGCAGCAGGTGCAAGCGCCACATGGCGTGGGAACAAAGAATTTCCAGTAACCTCTACAGGCTCACCCTGATCACAGCGACTGGCCTTGGTCTGGTGCCACTGCTCACCTGCTCCACTATCCGCTGTGGCCAGCGCCCACCATGTTCCACACTTTGCTACCTACTGCCAACGCTCATGTTCTGTGCGTGCCCCCTGGTGGTCAGCACACATCATAGTGACCAGTTGTTCTGCCGTTTGGTCTAGTTGCATATTAGAGTTTTATATATATAGATAGATGTCCAGAATGGGCATATCATAAAGACAGAAAGAATAGTGGTTGCTTAAGGCTATGAAAATATATGGCTGGGTGTCCTGGGGATGACAGCTAATAGATAGGGATAGGGATGAAAATGTAAAAGAAATGTGGTGATGATTGCATAACTCTGAATTTACTAAAATACACTATATACATTTTTAATGGATAGGTTGTAAGTGAATTATATCTCAGAGCTGTTAACAATTATTTATATTATCTGCAGAAAATAAAAATAAATGTTCATCAGTATTCTTTCTAGTATATTGCCATGTTTAGAAAACAGAAAAATATTATAAGGGGTTTTATCTGTATTTTCTCAATCCCTCTCCTCTTTTTCCTCCTTGTAGGAATTGTAAAATTTCTCAGTGTGAATTTGCAGACTGGGAAGATTTTTCAGAAACATCTATATCTTTTCTCTGAGCATTGCTGAATTAATACTGACACATTCTTCTTGGCTTCTCCATTGCCTAAGAAATGTTATAATAGTAGGGTGCTAAGAAGTCCTAGAGGGTAAAAACTTCCTATGCTTTTATTTATTTTCCTAATTACTCGCATATTTAAAATAATATATACTACTGTTGATATGTCAATTTTAGTCATTTATCAAATCATTTCTTGATTTTTGGTAGTGAGGCCCTAGCTCTCCTATATGCTTTCCCTCCACACTTCACTTCTCCATTCTCCATGTACATTGTCAAGAGTTTTGTGAAAACAAGTGAGTGTTACACTGTTATGACTAAATAAATATTCACAAGTAATAAACTGTGATTACATTTCCTCACAAATTTGTTTTCTAGAGCTAATTCTACCTGTTTTAAAACAATCTGCTTTGTTTCCTGTTTATTTCTTGGTATTTTCCCCCCACTTACTCAAAATGCCTCAGGTATATAAAATAACCTATTACTTTCCCCATCTCCTGTCTTTTCCCCGGAGACCTTCCTCCAGAGTTCCCTGGACTCTGTTCCTTCTGGAACGGCTGCTGGGCCACTGTCATCTGTGGTCTTGCCTTAGCTTTTTTCTTAGTTAGACCTGCTTCTGAGCATCTCATTCTTTTTCTTTCTTGCTGTATGCTCTCATTTTACTGAAGCACAACTTCCTGTGAAAGGAGTATGTGGAGAGTAAATTGTTGAGGCCCTGCATGTGTGAAAATGTCTTATGTAACTCTCATACTTGGTTAACACTCTGGCTGTGTATGGAATTTGAGGTTGAAAGTCATTTTCCTTAGAATTTTGAAGGCATTGCTCAGCTGTCCTCTGGTATCTGCTGTTGCTATTGAGATGTCTAATTCCATCTAGATTTTCATTCCTTAAATGACTATATAATTTATTGTCAAAACTGGGACACTTGAGCTGCTTGCCTTGAAAGAATACTAAGATAGCAGCATAAACCTGGACTCTCTGGGGTAAACTGGGACATGTGGTCACCCTCTTTAATATGCGACCTGTTTTTCTCTAGTCATTTAGGATCTTCTCTTCACTTCTTGTGTTCCACATTTCACGATGATGTGTCTTGGGAAAATCTTTTTTCATTCACTGTACTAGATCTTTGTAGGTTCATTCCTGTCCTTCAATTTTGGGAAATTCTCATTATTTCTTAAATAATGTTCTCCCAGCCTTTGTTAGTCAGATATTTGACATTCTGGATTGTCTTCTAGATTTTTTTTTTCCTCACAAAAAAGCAAAGGGATATTATCTTTTCACCTCTTGGTTTTGTATCTGAAAGATTTTTGTATATTTATCTTCCAGTCATTCTGTTGAAATTGAATTTTTTCTGTTTGTATTTAATTTCTTGAATTTCTTGTTTTACTTTTTTCCTCAGCATCCTGTTCTTATGGAATTGTATTTTTCCCCCTTCCTCCTTTCTTCTGCGCCACCTCCTCCACCCCCACCCCCACCCCACCACCACCATTGCTTTCCTGAGTCCCTTTTCTTTTTTTCTGTTTGTTTTGGTCTATGTCTGAGGCTCTCTTCAGATGCTGATGATCCTTAACTGTCTCTTCATATTTAAGAGGAAGGCATTAAAAAATACCTGTGAAACTGATCATAGCTTTTTGGCTCCTTTATAATTGTGCTGTGAACTCACCTCTTTTGGTTGGAATATTCTCAAATGTCAGAACTTGGACATATTATTTTCTGGGGAGGGAGAACATGGATCAGCCCTGCAGTCTCTCCAGAAAGGACTCCTCCTTTGCTCTGCTGCCTATCTGGTTTAATATGTGGGTGCTAACATTCTGTGCCTAGGGTATGGGAAGGAAGCCGAAGGGCCCGGAGAGGAGCACAGTGCCTCTCCCTTATGCCTCTTCCCAGGCTTCATCCCAGGCTTCCATACCTTCTATTTCTCTGTCTGGAGCTTCCGTGACTCAATTTTTCCAGAGAATAAAACTTCCTTAATGTCGTCTCTTCCCCCCCCCCCCCCCTTTCAGTGAGAGGAAGTGGTGAGGGGGTAAATGGAGAGGGCCCAGTAGTTCTGCCCCCTCCCCTTCCCCACCTTTCATGGTAACTGCCACTCCAAGAGCTTGTCCTCCCTAGGCTTCTGTCAGCCTAATTAGCTCCACCCCCACCTTATTCCCTCTGGGTGCTTGAGTGATAACTTCCTTTTACTCCTCATCTCCTGACTGTCTTTGAAAAATTTATGAAAATCTGCTCTCATTAGCTCTCCCTTTCTCTTCTTTCTTGTGGGTTAATACATTTATTTTATTCCTCTACTGTCTTTTAGAGGCTTGAGAAGGGAGAAGAAATAAACTAATGTGTTCAATCTGCCATTTTTAACTGATTCTGGCATACATTTTTCTAGGGAAAGTATTATAAATGCTGATTAGATGCTGCATAATACTAGCAATGCTATTCCTCATGTATGTTGTTATGGATTAAATAGGCTTCTGTGGGCTGACCTGGAAACCTAACTCTATGATTTTCCCCTAGAACTCGAGAAACAATCCAGCTTTTCTGAGTTGACTCTCTGGAGGAATTATAACAGGCTAGAACAAAAATATTTCACACATCGCTCCATTTCCCAAGTCACATAGAAAATTACAAATATTGTGTCATCATTGTCAAAATTAAAAGCTCCAGTAACTGTAACCAAAACCTGAATTTTAATGGAAAAGTTTGTTCATAAAGTTCAGCTTATAAAAATTGAACTGAGAAGCAAAATTGAATTCTTCAGCAATATCCCTAAAGCTTCATTTTTTTCTCTGCAACTTTTCTGAAAGCAGTTTTCCTAATTAAATTCAAACCCAGTGCAAAACAGTAATACCCATGGGAATAGTTTACTTGTATTTTCTTGCTACTTTTTTTTTTTATTATTATTACCGTACACACAACAGGATCTTTTGAAATATTGGATTGAATAAGCAAGACAGCCATATAGACCAAGAAAACCATCTTCCTAATCACGAATGACTAAGAATAGCCACATAAAGCACTTAAATGCAAACCAACCTATGTAAAGTACCCAGAGTGCTGGAAAGTAAACATGCACCATCCTGGTGTTTGGATTGCAGAGGCCACTGCAAGTGTAATGGATCCACTGCAGTGTGCGGCTCCTGTTTTCAGCCTCTGGGAAGGACATATGGGGCTTTCTTCCAGAGGATCACCCCTTTTGTGCTGGGGCAGCCTTCCATGAGCACTTGCTCCCAGTGGCCATGACAGCCCCAGTCTCAAGGGATCAGAGCTGATTAGGAAAACCAGGAACGGTTATAATTTCTTATGTGGCTGGAACAAGGTAAGGGCAGTGAGATGCGGTCATTTCATTATATTTTATTTCTCTTCTTTTCCTTCTTTATTTAAAAATATTTATTTTTATTTTTTTATTACTAATCTCTCCCTCTTCTCTCTCCCAACCTTGCTTTTGACAACATATTGACTAGGGACCAGAAGCCCATTTTTGCTTAGCCTTAAGGGCAGCTGTTTACAGAGTAGCAGTGTTACAGAGGTTTACTATGTCGTATGTCTGTGTAACACTGGATTTGGATCTTGTATTTAGCTGCCAGAAGTGACTGTGATGAAGTAGGAGAGATAAACTGATAGATTGGCTGCCAGAAAGGTGTTGGGAATCAATCAGATAAACAGGGTAGAGAAATAGCTTGCTGTTTTCTAGTGATAATAAACCAGTGGCCTCTGGTCCCCGCATTTTAAACGTAATTGCTATAGTATTAGTGTCTAAAATAAGCAAATGAAAAAAACAGCACAGGCAGTTCTTTAATTGCAATTGAGATATCCTTTTCCCTTTTGGAAATTAATATTTTTATAAATTTGTTTTATTTCTTCCAGTGCCTACTTATACAAATGAAATTGAGAGCATGAACTACTTTCATAGGAATTTATTCCTCCTCCTCTATTCTCCCACAGACTTGAGTTATTTAACTTGGTGAAATATTTATATTGCTGCCATGTCTCTATGAAGCAATTACTTATTATTGTGAAGAAACAAGTTTTATAGTCAAACCAGTATTATTGACAGATGATTAGCAGGAACTAGCTTATTTTGGTGTCTCCCCTTAGATTTTTCATAGAAAATTTTTAGAATTTTAATCTCTGTTCCTATTCCCTTGCATACTTATAGCACTTGTATAGGGGAGATGATATGCAGTTTTATTATTGTAATTTAAAATTCTTCTTTAATGTTTACTTTTTAAATCCATTGCTTCTCTTTACCTACGACCTTAAGACACAGTGCAAATGGTCAGGTCTGTGTAAAAGATAAAGATGTAGACTCTGATTGCATGCAGTGGACTACCCAGGATTAAGAGGAGAGTAGAAGAGGAGGATAGAGTTCCTATGAAGTTAATTGTATAGGATGAGAGACCAGTTTTCTGTGTTGTATTTGAAATGTGCACATATGTCTTTCTTTAGGTTCCCTCTTAAAATTATTATGGCTGTGAATGTGTTTGTGTCATATATGATTAAATCACTTAATAGTTAGCAAGGTAGAGTACTAGCTATGGAAAACAAGAGAATGAAGTCCACACCTTTAATTATATAAAATAAAGGCTTTTGCCTGAGGAAGACCTTCCTGACTGCTGGAGATTATAGGTCAGAAGTTAACTATTTACCATGATCCTATTGGTGAGAAGCTGATGCATCTTCCTTTTTGCCACATAGCCCTTCCCACCTGACCTTTTAAAGATTCTCCATTGATATCGATGAGGTGGACAAAACTAATCATAAAAACAATGAAGGGGATGTTGCAGATTCATTGATCCATTTGGAATGAACTGCAGTATAATAAGTCTTCCAAATGGACTTCTCTGTTCTCAGCTATTGCTCTAGCCACCTTTTTAAGGATATATAAATATGGAATGGGTTAATGGGAATTCAGTCATGCTCTTGCCATTGGGTTGTCCCTTATTGATTGTAGTTTTAGAGATGTTACTGTGCCATTCAAAACTCCTACTGTGCCCTTTTAAAGTTAGTTGGTGCTGGGAGATAATAAATAAACCAGTTGCTTTATTTTTCCCCCTAGCTCCTTCGAGAACTCATAGAACGGAAGACCAGCTCATTGGATCCCAATGATCAGGTGGCCATGGGAAGGTAATTTAGATATGGCTTTCTATTTATGCAAGCAGCCTACATAATATTTCTCTCTTTGATTTCCTTTAATTCTGCCTCCAAGGTAATGATTGGCCCTATGATTATAAAAGTTGAGTAAGATTATAAGTGCTAGAAAGACAAAGTGATGGAAACCCTAATTCTTTACCCTACATTCCCTTATGTGTAGTTTGTATAAGAGGTTATAAATATGTATTTGTTCTAGGTTTGTTTTTCAAAATCCTTCTTATGCTCTGTGCTCTCTGATTTGGATTGTGACTGTATCTGTATCAATCTCTGACCAGTGGATGAAAAGAAACCCCAAATGTGTGCTCTCAGCTGTCAGATGTGGCACTGTGTACAACAGGTTCCTTGCTGGTAGTTGAATCTGCTTTGTTAGAGTCTGCCCTAATTTAGACCTCCACCCCTCAATAAAAGCTTCAGCACAATTAGAAATGGAACGTGGCAGCATTACCCAGATGTCAGGGGAGAATGCAAAGTAGTGAAGGAAGGCTCTTGTGTGTATGCTTCATCCTGTGGTTGGAAAATAAAAAGGGCATTTAGAGTGCTACCTAATGAATAGTGTACATTTAAATAGCCATGAGCCATAATTTGCAAAAGCCTGAAAGGAAACTAAAGCTGCAAGTGCCAGAGTAGATTCTGTGCAGAGAAACATTTGGAAAATGCAAAGAAAATTTTGTGTTGATGAAATAATTTTGAGTAAAACATTATTTGAATTTTAGGATAGGATGTTGTTGGTATTTTGTGTCTCCCTGGAATGTTATAGAGAGCTGTTCACTATAAATTTAATGTGATAGCATAAATTGTATTTAAGTGGTGATTATATTGTACATTTATCTCACTTTACAATAAAATAGATTATGGTAATTAAGATTATATTAAGATTACAGTAATTGGATTTCCCTGGGTTCTCCCCCCCCCCCCCCCCCCGTTGAATTTTCATTGTATAAATCAGGTAAGATGACGAGCTGCTACCGTTGGTTTTTTCCCCATTTGTTCATATGAGCAATTTATGAAGATTTTTTTTTTAGCCCAGTATCTTTTATTTGAAAAATTAATTCCTTTTAATCAAAAATGATTGTAGAAAATGTAAATCTTGTTTGGATCCTGATTCAAACAAACTGCAAAATTGAGACAATCTGGAAAATTTGAAGACTGACTGCATATTTGATAGTAAGGAATTATTGTTAACTTTTTTTAGGTGTGACAGTAATATTGAGCTTATACTGGGTGGAGGGGAGGAGAGCCCTTACCTTTTAGCAACACATTCTGAAATATCACAAATTAAATAAAAAATAGTAAGTTACTGTAAAACTGGTATCAGTAGTGGATAATTATTTTTAAAATTAGCAAAAATTGGAAAGCACAAGAAAAAACAGTTGGGTATTATCAAAGGCAAAATTAGATTTAAAGAATTCATGTGTTTAAACCACACCAGGATTTGCAATATTAGTAATAGAACTTGCTGCACAGCTAAAACATTAAAAGCAAACCCAAGCAGCTATACTCAATTTGATAGGTTTTTCTACAGACTGGTAGATTTATTTAGTGCTTGTCACAGCAGTTCCAAATACTAAGGAGCATTGTTAACCAAATTTGCTGTAGAATTTCCCAGCTGCCATTTGTTTTTTTACTATTCCACAAATCCTCTTCAATTGATTAGTCACTTTGGCCCCAGACTATCTTGAGGAACTTCATGTAGGTTGATGATTTCTTTCTGCAGGGTTGTTAGTGGGAAAAATTCCAATTTGTCAGTACGTATAACTATTTCTGTTAGTGATGATGCATAACATTGCTTGTGAATTTCCCAGGCAGTGGCTTGCAATCCAGAAGTTACGAAGCAAAATCCACAAGAAAGTAGATAGGAAAGCCAGCAAAGGACGGAAACTTCGGTGAGTTTCTTTTCAGAAAAAATTTGAACCTATTATGTTAATATCTCTCTTTTGCATTTTTGCCTGTTATGTCATTTTACTATTTCTTCTGGTGATTCTGTTTTTAAGGATCAGGAAAATAACTGAAATATTTGAAACTTTTTTCTGATCCAATTTCCTTATTCTAAAATGGAAATAATGGTCTTATGGGTTTGGTTTTTTTTCTACTTTTGTGAATGGATAGGTCATGTGATATCTGCATTTCTCTGAAGGAGAAATAAGTAAACAAGGCAAGATAGTTGAAATGTCTTAGTTTTAAAAGGTGATTTCTGTAGAATGCTATAAAACTTTCGGTTTTGGAGTCTTATTTAGAATAGGATTATATTGGTTCATTTCATGATGCTATACATGTAACACACTATGCTAAAAAGTTATAATTAAAGATTCCAGAGAATGTTAACAATGTGCTTAAATGAGATAAGAAATATAATTTTTATGAGAAAGCCAAGAAATTTCTAACTATAGGAAAACTCCCAACTCTGTGATTTCTTTAAGATGTGTTACAAATATGCAGAGAAAAAAAGGAATGAGAACAGGAGTGTTTTAAATTTATGCTTTTAGATTTAGATTCCTTGTAACTATATGTATTACATTATATCATTCACACAAAGCTTCCGTGACAAAGAAACTACTTGTAATTCAGGTGCATGTTGAAAAAATTCTTAAACTCATTGTGTTAGGACAGTTTTAAGCAGGTGGCTAATCCCACATCCTTATTAGAGCCTGCCTGTCATTAAATTCCCTTTGGACAAATGTGGATCTATCTCATTTTTAAATACCTTCAGAGAAGCAGATTTCACAACTACTTTAATGAACCTTTTTGAGTGTTTAACAGAACTTCTCAGGAAATGCTTATTTTTCGATAACTTTGCAGAAATTTCCTTTTTTCACGTGTTGAAGTTTCCAAATCTTCATAGCTCCCCAGGTTTGTTTTTAGAGTAGTGGTTAAGAGCATGTACTCGAGAGCCAAACGGCCAGAATGTAAACCCCAGCTTTGACATTGACTAGTAGTTACTTTGGGCAAAACGGTTAAACTCTCTGTGCTAGTGCCTTCATCTGTAAAATGGGGGTGATAGCAGTACTGGATTGTAGGATTGCTGTGAGGATTAAGAGAGTAAATATATGTGCTACTCTTAGAACAGTGCCAGGTACATAGTATAAATATTTGTTGCCATTATTACCATCATTATTATTGTTATTATTACACCAAGACTGGGCCTGTCTCCTGCTCTAGTGTTCATTTACTTGCTGGTTCACATGCATGCCTCTATTGTACATGTTTCTTCTATACATGCCACCTCTGTACGGACTTGCAAAAGAAAGTTACTAATAGTACTTTATAATTGGCCAAGCTTATTCTTTAATTTTGAGATCAGATTTTTATCCAGTACTGTGCTTTAAAAATTATATAGCTGTATGAGGCAATATATATTTTCTAGAGGGAAGAGCCCAAGATTTCAAATTAGAAGACTTGGGTTCAAATCCTGGCTCTGTCTGGCTATATAATTTTACTTATTCTTTATTCTCTGGGCCTCACTTTCTCACTTATTAAGTGGAGATAATAATTCCTACTTTAAAGATTTGGTTTGACATTACTTTGGCTGTAAGCCTTCCTCCAACTCCATCAGTTATTCCCTTATTCTCCTCTCTATTGTCTCATAATATCTTATACCATGTATTAAATGCCTGGTTTGTGGGTGGATCTGTTTTCCCCATTGCACCATGAGCTTAAATATAAAGGCCATGTCCAAATTAGTTAAAAAATTTTAGGTTGAAAATAAAGCAAATCTATTTAAACTAAGCAAAAAACAACAACAATATTTGGTTTGAGGGTTAAAATAATGTACAAATGCCTGGTACATAGTAAGCATTTGAAAGTGTTGGTTTATTTTGTTTCTCTTGTGTGTATCTATTGGCATTCCTGTTGCAAATATATGCTCTTCCAAAGAATTAAGAGAAGAAAATAATGCCTTTTCTACATATTTTACTGTTATAAATTTTAAAACTATTGGTACAAGTTGCTATAGTTGTGTGCCTCTTGAGAGCAATAATTATGCTGCTTTATTCTTTAAGACAATTCCATCCTTATTATCTTCTGTAGTGCCTTATAGACATTAGTCAGCCAGAAAATGTTTTTGGATGATTATGACAATAAAATAAACATGCTCATCAGGTAATGAGAAATGGCAGTGAGTCTAAACATAATACAGATTAAGAAACCTGGATGAGTGTTGGAGAAGTGAGCATGGCAAACACCTCAGGAGAACTACAGGTCTGTTTTCCAAATCAGAATGAATTTATCACCCTAGCTGGTTTGGCCTGCAGACTGAAGGGTCCTGGGTTCGATTCCAGCCAAGGGCACATGCCCATGTTGCGGGATCAGTCCCACGAGGGGGGCGTACAGGAGGCAGCCAATCGATGATTCTGTCTCATCATTGATGTTTCTGTCTCTCTCTACCTCTCCCTTCTTCTCTGAAGTAAATTAAAAAAAGAAAAGAAATATATTTTTAAAAATGAATTTATCAGAGTTGTTATGTTTTTTCTTATATTTATTAAACCTCATTAAACTGTTCTTCAGAGGTACATGTTACTAATATATTTCTGTGTTTTTAGCATTTTGATAATGATTAAAATTATAAATCCAGGGGCATTTGACATCTTATTCTGACAACAGGCAAGCAGGAAATAGACATTCTGCTTAAAGAGGACTAAACAGTTTTTTTTTTTTTTTTTTTTTAAAAAAAGATAAGGGTTTCTTCTGAAGTTCTAGGAGCAATGTTGGGAGCTGGGGAATACACATTCTACCCTCAAGGGGCATGTAGTCTGGAGACATGGCAGACAATTAGCCAATAAGTGATGCTGTGTGGAAAGTGCTATGGTAGGGATCATCCTGGTACAGGATTCCCTGACTCACTCTGAGGGAACTCAGACTCCTTAGGGAGATTTTCTGTAAGGTGCAGCATCCACACTTCACACTGAGCAGTCTAGGAACAGTTAGCCAGTGAAAGGCCAAAAAGAATAACGTTTGCAAAAATGTGTCTAGAGAGTATACATGGCCATTTGGGGAATTGCAATTAATTTGGGGAGAGACGTAAAGTGAATGTGGAGTAGGAAATGAAGCTGTATGAGTAGTGAGTGCTAGATCATAGCCAGTTGAAGAAACTTGGACTTGACTCTGTAGGCTGTAGTGCGTCATTTAGGACTTTAGGCAGAAGGATGTTATTACATTTCAGTTGCATTTTAGAAAGATGAAAGGAGATAAAGAAAAGTGAGAACGTTAAGAGTTGACTCTCACGAGCTTTCAGAAGGAAGCTGCAAGAAGAAAATGATTTTTGTCTTTGAGGGAGGGAGTAGATTCAGTTTTTTAATGTGCTGAATTTAACACAACCTTGAGAAATCCAGGTGCAATGTGGGGTCCTAGCTTGGACCCTAGAAAAGAGAAAGGACATTGGAGTAAACACTGGTGAAATTTTAATAAGGTGTATAATTTAGTTGGTAGTATTATACCAGTGTTAATTTCCTGATTTTGACAATTATACTCTGTTTAGGTAAATTATTAACATTACAGGAAGTTGGGTGAAATTAAACATGAATCTCTACTCTATGTTTGCAGCTTTTCTATAAGTCTAAAATTGTTGTAAAAAGGAAAGTTATGAATGTGGTCATGTGTTTTGGTTTTTCAGTTTTGTCATCTGTATTCACCTGGCTCTCTACCATAAATATGAGGGATGTGATCAGAATCAGAGAATGATCTTTATTAATAGCAATAGTGATAACTAACATTTATGAAACTCACTGTTGAGTCCTGCAGAGATAGAAAAAGCACAGGCAGTGATGCTAAACTGTCTAGGTTTGAAATCTGACTCTCCCACTGACTGCCCTTGAGACCTGGGGCACGTAACTTTATATCTCTGAGCTGCAATTTCCTCTTTGAGGAATGAAGTAAAAGTCACATCTCATAGGTTGTTGTGCAGATTAAATTAGCTAATTCATGTAAAGTGGTCAACAACTTACCCAGCATTACAGAGCTAGTTCGTATCAAACAGGGATTTGAGCTAATTGGTCTGATTCCAGAGCCCATGCATATAACCTCTGGATGTTGAATTGTTTCTCTGGCAGGACCAAGTGGCCATAGCAGATGCCAGAATGACAGTTGGGCTACATTAGCATTCTGCCCTGAAAGATTAAACCAAGTGGCCCACGCTAGATGTGAATATTATAAATACTTCCTTAAATTAAATCTCAACTAGCTATCATAACTGATACGAGGTTCTATCATTGAGCAAGCTTTACGCTTTGTGATATGGTTGGAAAGATAAGATTTCCAGAAATGTCGTAACAACAATGAACATTACATTGTGGAAATATTAGTTGAAATGATAGCAGGTCAGTGGCATCAGCCTGATCAGACTGGGCATGGCACCTTCCTGGTTGGATACTGGAAAATAATTTAAAAAAAAAAAAAGGAATATTTTGGCCTGATTGGTTGAACATTGTTCTGTGCACCAAAAGGTTGCATATTTGATTCCCAGTCAGGGCACATACCTGGGTTGAGGCTTTGATCCCTGGTTGAGGAGCATATGGAAGGCAAACTGTTTCTCTCACACTGATGTCTCTCTCCTGCTCCCCTTCCCCTCTCTAAGCATCTTCTTGGGTGAGGATTAAAAAAAAGAAAAAAGAAAATTTTGATTTTTAGAAATAATTATAACTATTGATTATCAGTATTTTACACAGCAGTATATATAAGTGGATTTGACTGATTTAATCAGGATCTGTAATGTAAATGAATTAAATTTTCAGGTCTTTAATAATGAGATGTCTACTGTGTTTGTCTCTGTTCTTCTGCACAAAATTACATTTATCTTTTCTTAGTATGGTTGGTAAAAGGTGTTTTAATACTAAGACATGCATTCATCCTCAGCAGTACTAAGATTAGATGAAATACATTGCTTTAAGCACACATTACTAAATGTCTTTAATCTGATTACTTCTGTAAGCTTGTCTTTCATCATGCAGTTAATAGTTACTATATTGTATTACTGTGTAAAGGTATTCCACACAGCAGTGCCATCCAATAAAAATATGTATTACAGTTCTAGCCAGTTTGGCTCAGTGGATATAGAGTGTCAGCCTATGGACCTAAGGGCTCTGGTTCAATTCCAATCTAGGGCATGTACTTCGGTTGCAAACTCCTCACTGGCCTGCACCCTGGTGAGGGGGGAGGTGTGCAGAAGGCAACCAATCGATGTATTTCTTTCACATCGATATTTCTGTCTTTCACTCTCTCGAGAAATCAATAGAAAAATACTTCGGGCCGAAACCAGTTTGGCTCAGTGGATAGAGCATCGGCCTGCGGACTGAAGGGTCCCGGGTTCGATTCCAGTCAAGGGCATGAACCTTGGTTGCAGACACATCCCCAGTAGGGGGTGTGCAGGAGGCAGCTGAACAATGTCTCTCTCTCATTGATGTTTCTGACTCTCTATCCTTCTCTCTTCCTCTCTGTAAAAAATCAATAAAATATATTTTAAAAAAACATAGAATAAATTGTATAGCTATCTGGTAATGTTTAGCATATTGCTAAGGACACAGTGTATCTACTTTCTGGGGGCTGAGATATAAATGGATCTGTGTTGAACTGTCATTTACAATGTGCTGTTACCACACACATTTTCTCTTCGTAGCACTGAGGAAAAAGGGTTCTGTAGTTGTGTTACATGCCTGTCTGTGTTTTCTACTCAACTCTGGAGCCAAATGTTCTGGAGTTTGTTAGCTCATAGGATGTGCTTCCTTTTCTAGTTTAATAGTTACTAATGTTGCTGCCTGTTTCCTGCTTTTTTAAGGTTTCATGTCCTTAGCAAGCTACTGAGCTTCATGGCACCTATTGACCATACCACAATGAATGATGATGCAAGGTGAGTAATAGATTAATTATTTGTCTCAAATGGCTTCATGACAGCCTGATATTGACCTGTTCTACAGCCTGTCACCCTCTCCATTTCTTCTTATCAGTTAACCATTTGTCATGGGCATCATAGCAAGGGTCCTTGTCACATCTCTTCACTTGCATAATTACTGTAAAACCAAAACAAAATTTCCATACATCTCATTGTTGCCTCTGGTGGATTTTTGTTTGATTTTGCTGTTTTGTTTTGTTTTTAACTTTAGCCACCTGCCCAGTGCACCTGAGCTCTTGTCTAGGACAGACAGGTCAGGACAGCACATGCACTTGATTTATGTTCAGGGGTTTTGTGCATATGCTGTCCTTTTAAAAATGGCTGTAGAGATGTACATTATGTTATACGTGTTCAGGCTGCTGCTAAGGATTGGTGTGGTTTTTTTAAAAGTATTTTTATAAAAGAAGTACATGCTCATTTTAAAAAAAATATATATTTTATTGATTTTTTACAGAGAGGAAGGGAAAGAGATAGAGAGTTAGAAACACCAATGAGAGAGTCATAATCGATCAGCTGCCTCTTGCATGCCCTCCACTGGGGATGTGCCCCCAACCAAGGTACATGCCCTTATCCGGAATCGAACCTGGGACCCTTGAGTCCACAGGCTGATGCTCTATCCACTGAGCCAAACCGGTTTTGGCAGTATATGCTCATTTTATAAAGCTGACACAAAATAGAAATGTATACTCATAATATTACAATTCAGAGATAACCATTTTAAAAATAATTACTTCTATATTTATTAGCTGGCAATCTATACTAATAAAAGAGTAATATGCTAATTAGATCAGGAGACCTTCTGGACAAAGTCAAGGGCTTTGTCAGCCTGCAAACCACCCCCAAACGACTCTCAGCCTCTTGCCCAGGCCGGCCATACACCCCAGTGGGGACTTCCACCCTGATGGGGGCATGGCTGGCATGCAAATGGCCATCAGCCCCTTGCTCAGGCCAGTCCCGCCCCCCAAAGAGAACCCCACCCTGATCCGGGATCCCCTTCAGGGTAGACCAGCCAGCCTCCACCCATGCACTGGGCCTCTATCTATACTAATGCAAGGGTATTATTGCTAATTAGACCAGGAGACCTTCTGGATGGCCTTCCAGACAAAGCCATGGTGGCGGGGCCGGGGCAGAGATGGTTAAGAGGCAATCAGGCCAGGAGGAGAGGGCAGTGGGGGTGAGCAGGCCAGCAGTCAGAATGGTTAGGGGTGATCAGGCAGGCAGGCAGGTGAGCAGTTAGGAGCCAGCAGTCCCAGATTGCGAGAGGGATCCCAGATTGGAGAGGGTGTAGGCCGGGCTGAGGGACACCCCCCTACCCCCTGCATGAATTTTGTGCAGTGGGCTACTAGTCTATATAATAAAAGCCTAAGCAACCATTACAGCAGAACATCCCGTGACTATAATGAGCACTGACCACCAGGGGGCAGATGCTCAATGCAGGGGGAGTGCTGCTCAGCTAGAAACTGGTTAGTGCGGCGGCGGTGGGGACTAGTGAGCAGTGAGCCGAGCAATAAGGAGCAAGCAGGCAGGCAGTAAGGAGCGAAGGATCCGGATTGCAAGAAGGATGTCCACCTGCTGGCTTAGGCCCCGATCCCCCTAGGCCGGCAGATGGACATCCTCCAAGGATCCCAGACTACGAGAGGGCACAGGCCAGGCTGAGGGGACTCGCTCCCCTCACCCCCAATTCACGAATTTCATGCACTGGGCCTCTAATTTATTATAATATAGTATTTTTGTAAGATTACTTATTTTTTTACCATTCATTTATATCAGTATGGATCATTTATAATAGTGAATTATAATCTGTTAGTGTCATTGTTTACTTTGATTTTAAATTGTCCCATATTAATGGAAGCCCCTTTAAGCTAGCTTGTGTCCTTTGGAGATGTTCCTAGTAATTTGAGCACTTTCTTACCATTTGGCACAACAAAGTTATGCTAGGCTCATCTTATACTTTCCCTGTCCTAGCTCTGGAATCAGTCTTTCTCCAAGGAGCCCTGATTCTTTTCCGTTGATTGTGGTATTTAGAAACCAAAATCTGGGTGCTAGGGGTGCTCACTGACAGTGGGCTCTTTGAACATTCAGAACTAGGAAGTGTGTGTATACATACACAGGAGATAACCATTTTTATCACTTCAGAATATTTTCTTTTAGTCTTTTGATTTAATTTTTTGTATGTCCTTGTTTTTCTTTTTTACATAATTAAAATTATATTCCACTACTATGGATTTTTTCTTTAATTACTGTGAGCATTATACTATTAAAATCATTCAAAAATTTGTAATGACTATGTATACTTTCAAATATTATTTAACTATTCAGTAATTATTGGGCATGTAAATTGTTTTTAATTATAATTGTTGTAAATAATGCTGTGGTAGACATTTTTAAACATAAATATTTACCAACGGAACTGATTGGTTATAATGTGGCATATGTGGGTTTTGCCAGCTTTATACCTCAAGCTACATTTAACCCTTTTATCTGTATATATTTAGTTTGCTACTAAATCCTAACAGGTTCCCTTCCTCCCCCTTGTCTGTGAAGTAATAGAACTGTAAGTTTAGGTGAGCACAGTGATTATTAATTTTTTGTTTGCTTTGTTCAATGCTTTGAGTATTAAACAGCTTGTGAATAGTTCTGAATATGTTTATACTCAAAACTTTGTGACCTCTTATTTTCTTTTGTGCTTTGTAAATGAATGCCTATGTATGGCCTTTTTTGTTTTTTCCTCATTAATCTCTAGATTAGTCTTTTTTTTTTTTTTTTTTTTTTTAAACAGAGTTAAATGAATATATTGGGTCGGCAGCTAAGTAATTGCGGATTTTTTAAAGAAAATCAAAGACAATTTTTTCATGGAACTAAATAACTTTATTCTTTAATGTATTGCCCATTTTGATCAATGACCTTTTGCCATCTTTCAGGCAGCATCATAATCCCACGTTCAAAAAACTTCTGTTTTTTATTAGCAAAAAACTGAATCAGGTACGATTTGACATCATCATCATTATTGAAATTTTTACCATTCAAGGAGTTTTGTAAAGATCGAAACAAAAAGTAATCAGATGGTGCAAGGTCAGGACTATATGGTGGATGTGGCAAAACATCCCAACCAAGCTCCATTAATTTTTTCCGAGTGACCAAAGATGTGTGTGGCCTTGCATTGTCATGATGGAATACAACACCTTTTCTATTTGTCAATTCGAGCCACTTTTCTTCAACTGCATTGTTTAATTTTGTTAGTTGTTCAATGTAGACATCAGAATTGATCGTTCGGTTGGGTGGTAAGAGTTCAAAGTAGACAATTCCTTTGTAATCCCACCAAACTGATAACAAAACCTTCTTTTGATGAATCTCAGCTTTTGATGTTGTTTGAGTTGGTTCACCTGGCCTGCTCCACGATCTTTTCCGCTTGATATTGTTGTAAACAACCCATTTTTCATCGCCAGTTATCAGTCGTTTTAAAAATGGATCATTTTCATTACGTTTCTTTAGCAAATCGCAGCTGCTAATGCGTTGCGTTAACTGTGATTCTTTCAGTTCGTGAGGAACCCATGTATCGAGTTTTTGAACATAGCCAAGTTGTTTTAAGTGATTTTCAATGCATGTATGTGATACATGAAGCTTCTCTGCAATCTCACGTGTTGTACTGTGACAGTCCGAATTGATTATTGCTTTGATTAGGGCGTCATCAACTTCAACTGGACGACCAGAGCGTCTTTCATCTTTGAGTGAAAAATCACCAGAACGAAATTTGGCAAACCAATTTTGACACTGCCGTTCTTTTAAGGCTTCGTCACCATAAACAGCACATAACTTTTTATGAGCTTGTGATGCGTTTTTCCCTTGCGGAAATAAAAAAGCAAAATATGACGAAAATGTTCCTTTTGATTTTCCATTTTTCAACGAACGCCAAACAAAAACTACAAAACAGATCAAAAAACTTTTTTTACTGATTAACAGCTGAATAGCCAACTATCAAATACAAAATGTGTTTTACATTTGTACTACGTCTGCAAACCTAAAAATTCAACTGAAGCCATATGTGTGTGAAACCCGCAATTACTTAGTTGCCGACCCAATAGTTTGCACCCCTCTCTGTGTTACCAATTTCCCTTTGGGGGCTTTTCTTTCTAGATAAACTATGGATACTGCTTTAAATGCCTTTATATGCCTTCAGGTCTCCTTTGTTAGTTAATCTCATATAATTCCTGGCCAGTAGATCTTTACTCCATTAAGAGGTGGGCAGTTGGCTTCTCTTGCAGGTCTGATGGGCATTCTCAGTGTTGAGAGAAAAAAGAAATGCCACTTTGCCCATGTACTACATGTTTGCATGTGAAGAAAGATATTACCGTGAGCCTAAGAATGATCACTGGCTTTGCTAAACTCTTGGGTACCCTTGGCATGGGACAGCTCAACTCCCAGAGCAGCTACTGTTTGTCCTTCAGACTCATTTTACTAAGAGCCCAAAATATCACGGGATATTGTAGAGACAGATATCAGTGGGCTAAGGAGGAGAAGAGGCTTGCTGTCTCCTTGGGAGAGAATTCCCCTAAGCACATTATCACCACAAAGAAAAGGCCAGAATGTCACTTGCAGGATGTACACGAGTGTTGTTGAGGGACCTGAAGCTTACCAAGGACATTTCAGAAGCAGCTTACTTTACATGACGTGAACCCCCTAGGTCTATCAGACCAGAGGGACTCTGAAGTAAAATTCAGATGATCTCTCATTATAGTTCTAACAAAATGAAGAATTTGGAGGTTGTGGGAAAAATCACCTGTTTTTGAAAGCCTCTCTGAGGCAGACTTGTAATTCTTCCTCATTTGTCGTGTTGATAGAAATCAGATAGGAAAATGTTAGTGGCAAGTAGGAGAAGCACATTCTGAGTAAGTCCTCAGAGATAGGTCAAAAGTGGCCACGGCCTCAGGGAAAGGGAACCGTGCAAACTGCTTGCTCTGCTGGCATGGTGAGCTTTGGTCTAAGTGGGAACAGTCAGCTTGATGTACGCCAAGGAAAATACGTGTTTGCCCTGCATAGCTGCTACTTCAACAGCGTCCTGGTCCTGGTACGGACCCTTAGAGGTGTAAGTTATTGTATTTCCTAAGAAACTTTTTTTTCTTATTACAAAGATGATAGCAATATTAACATTTTATAGGTACTTCGTTCCTTAAAGAAATTCTCAATAGAAATAGCAAGAATTTCCATGCCTCTTATATTCTCCCCCCAAATAAAAAACACTTTTCCCACTCCTTTTATAAAGCTACTGGCATTTAAAAAAGGAACCCAGAGAGGATGCTTTAATGATAACTACTAAGCACCAAATACGTTATCGTTCTGCATCTGGACTTTTCTAGAAAAGAAATGCACAAATGTGATCCAGCCTTGTAAAGTGCTTTGTCAATATCACTGCCACACTGTTCTTGAGGGTTTGTTCAGGCGATTTATCTTTGGTTTGCCACTTTCGTGTGTGGGTCTGTACCCTAAATGCTGGGGATATTCTACCACTCTACTGAATATGTTCTTTTCTCCCTTGGTAACCCAGAAGTTACGTAGACTATTTGTGAATCCCCTGTTGCTAACTTTATCCCTTTATGTAATAGAAATAGGCACTGAATCATGGAGCAGTTTGCCCAGCATTTGAAAACACAACAGCTAATAACCCCAGAAATATTCTCCACAGAGTACTTTTCATTGTTTAAAAACTTGCAAGCAAGAACAGTTAAGATACAGATGTTTTCTCTGAAGCTTTTTATCTCCTAGAAAGACACAGGTTGTTCTGACAGGTGAAACAAGTCCAGGCGAATATGCAACATTGATCTAATCGGTGTGAACGAGAGCAGTATTTTCTCCGGTGCTGGCTTCCACGGCGTCATTAAAGGCTCCCATCACTCTTTTATTAGAGGTTCCCTCTCTTCCTTATCAGATTACCGAATGAACATAACTCATGGCAGTGATTTGATCTTTATGCTCATAAAGAGGATTACAGCTTTGCATTAACTCGGATTGACACAGTTTATAATTCCCGTGTTGATGCTCTGGAGGGTGGCAGCACATGTTTGAGCCCCCAGCAGTGCTGAGGGAAAGGGACCCCATACATCATCATTAAAGAGGGCGTCCAGCACAGAAATGGGAGGCACGGACCTTTCTCCTCATAACCTCAGAAAGGACAAAGGAAATATTCTCAAGTTCAAGCTCGTAGCTTGGGCCAGAGTTCTAAACCTGGGTTGAAAAGCAAGCACCACTATTGTTTCCTCTATTTTTCCTGATTGCTGCTTGTTCAGTCTTACACAATTCTAGAGAATTTGCATTGTCAGATTGAAGTCATGGTTCCAAACAGGATGTAGAGTGATAAAAGTACATCTTCTAGGAAGAAATTGTAAATGCTGAACAGATCAATCTTTCCTCAAAACGGGGCTTCTTGACTGTAGTTTTCATTCCTGCAGTCACATGCCCATCACTTCTTCAGAGGATTATGAATCCTTTTTATTCCCCAAGGAGTATTTCACATTCTTTAAAGTAAGTGCAAATGTTTCTCCTAAGGACTTATTGTTTTTGAGTTTTTGTATTTTATTATTTTATTCTACTTAAAATATAATATGTAGATATCTTTTCTGTTAGTTTAGATATCTTTTCTGTTAGTTTAGAGTGGGCATTTATGCACCTTCATACATTTCCCACAATGATCACTGAGCCAGCATTAGATTGTAGACCATTTCTGTTTTTAAGTGCCTTCATCCTTCACTCTGATTTATCCACCCTAAGTCTGCCACCCTATTTCTGATGGGCAATGACATGACATTGAAAAATATCATATTCCACTTATTGAGCATTTATTGTGTGCCAGACACTGCACTAAGCCCTTCACATACAATTTGATTAAATACTTATAAGAAACCGCTAAAGTGTTTGACATTATTTGCATTTTATGATAAAAATACTGAGGCATAGAACAAATAAGTAACTTTCCTAAGTTAAATAGCAAGCAAGTAGTGGAGCTGGTATCATTCATGCACCTAGGACCGTGGTAAGCAAACTGTGGCTCTCAAGCCACATGCGGCTCTTTGGCCCCTTGAGTGTGGCTCTTTCACAAAACACCACGGCCTGGGTGAGTCTATTTTGAAGAAGTGACGTTAGAAGAAGTTTAAGTTTAAAAAATTTGGCTCTCGAAAGAAATTTTAATCGTTGTCCTGTTGATACTTGGCTCTGTTGACTAATGAGCTTGCCAACCACTGGCCTAGGAATATGGCTCCGAGCCCCTACGCTGTGTCCAGAAAACCAGCAAGCTTGTAGACCTATTTGGGAACGATGTGCAAGGGGACACTGCTTCTTCTCATCCCTGGTACACATACACAGAACCTCTCCCAACCAAAAACTTGTTTGGGAAAAGAAACAAAACAAAGAACTTATTTGGATTAAAATGATTTTTCCATAATAATTTAATAAAAAAAAATTTTTTTAAATGATTTCTCCTTTTTCTTTTTAAATAGAGATGCTTTCTATATAGGAAGTTTTTGCCTATGAAGTCATTCACATTTTAGTGTGAATCTCTGAATTTCCAGACCTGCTTACCATCATACCATTCTTGTGATTACAAAGACCCTAACCCTTGAAATTAGCTCTGACACCTGATCCAGTACATTCAGTCAGTTTGCTCTTATTGTTCTACCTCTGCCATACTTAGGCACCTATTACCTGTTTTCCTTAGAAACAATATATTTCCCCCCTACAATAAACACAATATATGCTTATGGATTTTTTTTTTTTTAACTTTCCACATAGACTGTTGCGCTAACAGTTTCTTGACCACTAGCCTGATCTAACCAGTTCTATGTATCATTGCCACATTAAACTTTCCTAACATCACTTCAAGAAAATTAGTAGTCTTCATTGTCGTAGAATAAAGGACATGGTCTGAACCTGCTACGCAAGGCCTGCAGTGAGATGTCTCCTTGCTACCTTCCTCCCTTCATCACCTGTTTCGTTTGTAATGCCCTTTGTGCTAGGACGCTCTCCATACTCCTCCCACTTGTGTCTCTTAATTCTGCTCACTTAACCTGGAGCACCCCCTAACCCCATTCCTCTCAGTCTGTCCTGTTGCCATGTTCAAGTGCTTGACCAACACCAGCCTTTCCAGGGAGGCTTTTAGGATTCCCTGCCCCCCACTGGGGGAGTACTCTTTCTTCCTTGAAACACTATTTTTAAAAAGTATATATTTTTATTATTTTCAGAGAGGAAGGGAAAGGGAGAGAGAGAAAGAGACATCAGTAATGAGAGAGACTCATTGATCAGCTGTCTCCTGCAGGCCCCACACTGGAGATCAAGTGCACAACCTGGGCATGTGTCCTGACCAGGAATTGAACCGTGATCTCCAGTTTCATAGGTTGAAGTTCAACCCCTGAGACATGCTGGCCAGGCTGAAAAGTCTTTTAATATTTTCAGCTTATAAGGCTATTTACAATGTGTTAGTAAGATTATTTTTGCAAACAGTCCTATAAGATGGAATACCTGCTTCTTGCCATTTATTGAAATTTCTTTTTTTTTAATATATTTTATTGATTTTTTACAGAGAGGAAGGGAGAGAGCTAGAGAGCTAGAAATGTCGATGAGAAACATCAACCAGCTGCCTCTTGCACACCCCCTACCGGGGATGTGCCCGCAACCAATTTACATGCCCTTGACTGGAATCGAACCTGGGACCTTTCAGTTCGCAGACCTACGCTCTACCACTGAGCCAAACCGGCTTCGGCCCATTTATTGAAATTTCTGCAAATCACCTAGCTCCTGTGATACACTCCCTCTGCTCCCTCCCTCAGCACTTTGTGCGTGATCACATGAATGTATATAGCATTCACCACCAGGGTGCGCTGTAATCACCTGCGGGCTGTCTTCACGCTGGAATATTGTACTGCTTGAGGGCCAGCTCATGTGGTCTTCACTCATGCCACCTCGGGAAAAGCCTTGGAAATGAGCCCAGATTTGGGACTCCACATTCCCAACCCTTTACCTAGAGAGTTTTTGAGGTCATGTTTACTTAACATGAACCCTGGGAAAAGATCTTTCATGAACACCCTTGTATTTCCCTCACTAAGAGTGTACACTATAAACCTTACATTAGACCATAGGGTTTCTCCTGCCCCTCTTGGCTCTGATGTCTGTATTGGGTTTGGTTTATGGTGGTCCTCCTCCAAACTGTTGGTTACTATGGAAACGTGTGAACACAGACCGGCCTCCGTGATGAACAATTAAAGCTTTAGGTCTGGTTTTTGGACTGCTTTCAGGATGTGTTTAGTTTAAGAAGAAAACACCTCTGGAATGGATTCTCTCTGTGCATTAACAAGGCTTAATAGTCCCTGGTTACCTTTTGTTATTTTTAGTGTTGGTATTACGTGTCAAACTAAAACAAGGATATTTAGATAAAGGACATTGCCTCTTTGTACTTTGAGTTCAAGGAGCTAGGAAAGCCAGCATTTGTAACGGAAGCTATTATAACTAACCTGGAAATGAGGTCTTGAATGAGCCATAACCACACCTTGTATTCTACCCATTGTCTCCCTCGGGAACAGAACACTTTATAAACATGAACTCTTTTACCCTCTGGGCATCTCCACTTAAAAGTAAATAAGACTGAAGGCACTTTCTTCTCCAATATAAATGAGGAAACATCAGCCCAGAGAGGGAAATTACTCGGTCAGAGGCAGGGGAGGTGTCTGGCCCGGGGTGTTTGGAGTCCCAGCAGTGGAGCCGAACAGCGTGGTGACCACTGACACCCGGGAGACCCCGCTCCGTGGTGCGGCTCACCTGGCTCCCCTTTCAGCTTCGCAGAGGCTGGTGGGGGTTGGGCCTTTTGTCTCATGTGGAATGTGAAACGCTGCAAAGACGAGCAATTGTTCTTCAGTGCTTTGTGCTCCTTTATAAGAAAGAAGGAATCAATACACATTTTCTCCTACATGCACTTGGCAGCATTCTGCCTCCTCGCCCACCTCTCATCCTGCGGGGGGGCGGGGGGGGGGGCGCACAGCTCTGCAGCAACGCAGACTCGCCAGCTTTCAGGGGCAGAAATGCAAACTGTTCATTTTGCACTGAGCAGTCAGGCTTTTAAAAGCAAGTCACATAACCGCCGAGGTCATCCAATTGCTGACTTCAGTGATGAGTTGGTGAAGTGAGGGGAGAAGGGTTGGGATGGCCAAATCCTGGGAAAGTTTACCTAGCAGGTGTCTGGGACAAATTTCCCTTTTCCTAAATTGTTCTCTGATTTACAGAGGAGAGGGGGATGCTCTTTGAAGAGTACTGTTAAAAACCACAAAGATTGACAGAGGAATGGCATCAATTTGCATTTTTATCAGTTAATATAAATGTCTAAACAAGAGCTTATCTCTGGGTGTATTTTATTTTTTAATCGAAAATGTGGTATTGATACCTGTAACTCTGTTTATAACTTCCTGTCATTAAGCATTTAATTGTAAGCTGTGAATAACAAATAATTCTCTACCATTAGGAACAGAAACTCTGGTTTAGGTGACAGGCTGGCTTTGCCGGGCCAGGGGGCAGGATTCAGGGTCTAGGTGAGGAGGCAGAGCTCTGCCTCTGGGCCTCCTCCTCCACACACGGATGTTAGAGCTGAGAGTGTGGGTGAGACTCCAGGGGAGGGTGTCAGGAGAGACGGGAAGGATGAGAAGGGAACCTAGAGAAAGGTAAAAAAGACAAAGAAGGAGGAGACCAGGAGAACCCAAGAGCCATGCACCTTAGGGAGGAGGAGGTGGGACGGCGGCTGGTGAGCAGTTAGAAGTGCTCACTGGGAAGGGTCATGGCATTGCAGGCACTGCCTGTGGGCGTTTGCTGGGTAGTAGTTGCTCCTTTTATGTTTGAATCGGTGCTGGGTTTTTAGTAAAATAACTTACTACCAGAAGTAATAGAAGGCCTTTCTGGAACCCTGCGGGTTGACAGTAAATACCCTCGCCAATTTCCATGTATTTTGATCCTCTAAAAGTGGAAGTTGCACCGAGCTGAGAGATGTGGCATCTGCTGCCTCCTCCCCCTCCGCCAACAGCCTCGATAGGGATACAAATGTAACTCCTGTGTCAGTCTCACCTCCAAGGTGGAGGAAGTGATTCACGTCCAAGCAGTGAAGCATATCTTCCTCCCACACCCCCTGCCCCCGCATCGCTTTTAGCAGGAGCTGGTAAAGGGGCTGCTGTTTGAACAAGGAGCTTCATCTTCCTGCAGCCAGCAGTCACAAAACCGTAAACACAACACCGGCCAACTCTATTGCCAGGATCGCAGCGGCTTGACGTTAATATTAAACATCTCCAGCAAGACAGAGAGCTCTGCAGCTCAGCCACAGAATAAAAATAAATAAAGTAAAGAGAAAACCCTGCTAAAAGCAGCGAGATGATTTGTCGTCTTTCCTTTGCGAGGCCATTTGTCTTCTCTCGCATCAGATCTGTTATAAAACAGTCAAACTGTGAAAGTGGAAATCATCCCCGGAATGTGGAATATTAATGTACGGGGAGGAGGGATGTCCCCTTTGTCTAAGGAACACCCCCCCCCGCCCCCCCTCACGCCAGGCTTTTGCATATCCGATACCAAGGCAAACTATCTTTCTTTTAAAGAATTTGAGAGTCTTGAAGCTATTGGTAGGGATGATGGAAGTTTCAAATATTTCTCTTCCTTTGTTCAGTGGAGTGAATTTGTGAAGTGACTTGGGAATCGGGAGGGAGCGTAAGTGAGGAGAAAACCTTACCAGTTTACCTCTCCTTCCCTCCTCACCTTCTACTCCTCTTCCCTCTCCTTCTTTCCCCCAGCCTTTCAGTTCCTTTGTTTGGGGCCTGAACCTGCTTCTTTGAACATTTATAAATCTTCGGTCTGTCTGATCTTTAGGAGACAGGCCAGAGGCCACACGTCACCATTGGTAATTTAAAGCTGTGGGGCTAAAAGCATTTGCAGAGGTTTGAAGGACCTAGTTCTGACCCGACCAAAAGAGAGAATTGGAACAGACCTTCTAGAGTCTCCGTCAAGCGCTGGGAGGATGGTAATGACAGCAGACACACTAGGTAATTTATGGGCGCCGTTTGCTGGGAATCTCGCTGGTTGCCTGGTCTGATCAGATGTGCGTTGTGTGCTGCCACCTTGTGGCAGATTCGGGAAGTCGCGGTTTGGCTGTTTTGTAGCTTCAGCCAGTGTCTGGAGATTTGCCTTGTATCCGGATTTAGATAATTAGTGACAGACGGGTGTTCTCTGAGTCACTGCTACTTTGCTAGCTTGATCCTGTTAAGAAATAAGCTCTAGGTAAGAAAAAGTTGCTTTCTTTTCCCCTCATTTCTTTGTTTCTTTGTGTGTGTGTGTGTTTTGTATAAAATTGTTATGAGATTTCAAAGAAGCCTGTGCTCCACCTTTTGTTGCTGGGCTAGGTTGGGAGGAAAGAGGGAGAGCTAAGAGCGGACCTTTCCACTGCACTAGGATTCTAAGTTGTCTATGCTCATAGTGTGTGCATGTCATTCTGACTAGATGATACTGCCTTCCCTGTAAGAGCTCTGTCTTCTCTTCTCTTCTCTCGGACCGCCTTCCTAACGGCCCAGTCTTCTTGAGAGACAGATTCCAGCGTGTCCTGCTTCCATTCCTGGGACCCAGAGCTTTACCCTCCGCCATGTGCCCCCAAGGAGCAATGGGCAGTTGCTTGCCTCTTGGGTCTATGTATTTCCTCTTTAGGTCATAGAAACATTTCTCAAACACCTCCCTCTCTCTGACCTGTACAGTAACTGATACAGGAGAATGGGTCTGGTCAGAGGACGCAGAGGAAGGAAAGAGTAAATGAAAGATTTTGTCAAGTGGTTGGGGTGTCAGGGTTGGGAGTATCCCGTCATTTGGTGGCATTAGCACGTGCCTATGGTAATTGGCCAGTATCTTTTCTGTTGATGTTTGCAATGCTGGGCATATTGGTGAGCAAATCAGAAGAGAGTGGAGCTCTGTGAAGGCAGGAGGAGGGTGTGCTGAGAACACAGGAGGCCACAGAGCCCTGCTCTGCGCCAACAAGGCTGCCCCAGGTGTATCGGGACTGGCACAGAAGGTATGGGGGCCTTGCCGCCAGTTCTTTGGCAAACTGGAGGGCTGAGAGCAGTTTGGTTAGGATAGCAAGAGAACTCCAACTTAGTCAGAGCAGGAATGGAGTGAACTCTTTTTTTTTTTTTTACCTAGAAAAGAGCAGATTTAGTTAGGGGAAGACATCAAATTTGAAACGCTGCCACAAGGAAGAGCAGTCAGCCTTATTCCTCTCCTGGCTCTGGAGGGACAGAGCCTGATCACCAAACGGCCGAATCGGGTCAGCAAAGGGTAGAATGCTCATGTGTCTCTCTGCATGGTATGGTTTGCCCCAGACAGACTTGCTGGCTAGCTCACTTTCCCAACTCAGTACTGCCATCCACAGCCCTGGCTCAGAGAAACGGGCACTCACCACACCTCTGCAATCCTCCAGAAGTCTTACAAAGTCAAACAGGCATCCAGGTGTGATTTATGAATTTATTATATCTTTGTGTTATTCTCTGAGGTCAGAGACCATGCACATCTGATGCACATTTATAAGTTTCCAAAGCCTTAATAAGTAACCATTTTCAAAACACTGCATGTATAAAGAGGCACACATTGTAACATCCCCAGTAATCTTTAAGAGCACATCTGCCATCAGCAGCCGCGCCAGTTATGTGTCCGTGTTCCTGCTGCCTCAGGAGGATGCAGATTGTGTCGGGATTCCTCTAGACGTGAGCAGTGCTGGGATTGGAGCCCTTCGTCTCCTCCCTTTGTGTGTTTTCTCATCCTTTGATTCTGGAATGTATGTCCAAGGGATTATGTTAAACAGGAACAAATGCTGCTCCACTTTTGGGTCCTGAGTGGGCAGAGCGGGGAGAATTAGGAAGGAGGGGGCACCAGGATGCATTCTGGGATGTGTCTTGTACATGTAGGGAGACTACCTTCTCACCCCATTGAAGTGACAAATGAACAATTTCAAAATAATAAGGGCACATTATGTGTATAATTTTAAGCAAGAAATCGGTGGAATCGTCTTCTCCAGCACATTGGGAAGACTGTTTAGAACTCCTGTGTAATACTTGCTCGGAGTTGTACAGGTTTCTTTTTTATTTTTTAATATATTTTATTGATTTTTTTACAGAGAGGAAAGGAGAGGGATAGAGAGTTACAATAGAAACATTGATGAAAGAGAAACATCAATCACCTGCCTCCTGCACATCCCCTATTGAGGATGTGCCTGCAACCAAGGTACATGCCCTTGACTGGAATTGAACCTGGGACCTTTGAGTCCACAGGCCGATGCTCTATCTACTGAGCCAAACCGGTTGGGGCTGTACAGGTTTCTTTAGAAAGCAATGGCATTGCTGCTTTCCCTCTGCTGTCCACCTCACCTGTCTTTGGCCACAGGGATGGACAGGTGCAGCTCGGGGATATCTTGGAGATGTGGGGGTTTCTGGCCAGCGTCGGGAGTGTAGCATTCTGGGTACAGTGGTCCATTTCCCTCAGAATCCCAGGTGCTGCAAGCTACTTACCTAGCGAATCCAAGCCCCACACAGATCCTCTGCAAGTTCAGTATGCTCTACACTGTTTGCCCAGATAACAGCGTGGAAGACACTGGTCTGTGTTGCAGTCGGTGAGGAGGGACTGTGGAGCTGAAGGGAATATTGGGTGCACACGTACGGGGCTGCATTATTCAACACGTACACCACCGTCATTCAGGACAGTTTCAACCTCACCTGCACTTCACGGCCAAATAAACTGCATACTTTAAATCTTTTCAGGAGAATCACATATAAATAAGCTGAATCCACACACACACACACACACACACACACACACACACACAATCTTTATGGAAAATGGCTGCTAATCCATGATCATTTTTCCTCCCAGAAACAGGTTTTATGATAATATAGTAAAAATATTAAATTAGAAAATGCCTTACTAAGGGTTATAAAACCTTACTACACTAGAGATAGGTAATTATCCCCTCTACAGCCTAAATGACAGTTTAAAAGAAATAAAAATGTTAGTGCTCATTACTTGCTTTTGTAGGTTGCAATAAAGGGTAAGTTAAATTTTAATTCAAGGAAGAGCCCCTGCTATCGACCTTCTACCTCAGGTCCAAGTCCTGTTAATTACTCTGTAGGTTATTCTCCTGCATGAGACCAACATTAATACATTTTCTACAGTGGACATTCTCACTGGCCAGTGAGGCCAAGACTGTGGGGGACGGCATTTCAGCTCAGTGATTCAACTCTTGATTCTTAATGTGGGAGAGAGCAGGAATTGTGTATTTTAAAAACAAACAAACAACATCATGCATGGCCTTAAGGGAACCTCTAGGATTAAACTACAGTTGCCCAGAGAATTAGGTGAAGACGAGGGTCACCTGAGGATTGATAGCTGAGCTTGTGGCTAAATCCTCATCATCGGACATGTCCTTGTAGCAGAAGGCAGCCCTGCCCTTGGTCACATGGTGACTTTTTGCAGCCTACTTTTATTTTTAGCTTTGTTTTCCTTGGGATGGGGCAGGGGGTATGGACACGTCCTGCTTCTTTTCAGATGCCTCTCCCTTTCCCTACGCAGTGGCAGCAGACTACCGCCTGTCTGGGTTTGGGGGACAGAGCTCAGTGCACCCACACGTCAGTCTTCATCCTGGGATGTGCAGAGACTTCCCCTGGGAAAGTAGACACAGTGTCCAGGACCCAGATGTGCACTCGGGCCTGGCCCAGCTGTCCTCTGCCCGCTGGCTCCAGCACACCTCTAACACCTTGCTCTGACCTGGGACGTGGCCTTGCAGTGGGCACCACACAAAAGGTCAGACTACAGGTGCAGGGATTGGGAATGGCAGTGACTAAGAGCTAGGTAACAAGTCCCTGCAGGACCTTTATTTTTAACAAAATGCAGGAGAAGTTGATTGAGTTGTCAGCTGGTAGATGATTAAAACAGACTTTTGGTGGCAGATCACTATATGATTTTTTTTGGGTGGGGGTATATAATTCAGAAAGAATTAAAGTAAATGAGTGGTGTTGCTCTAAAAAAACCCTCCCATTCCCGCCTACTTGTTAATGTGACAGGGTCTCTCAGTACTTACATCTACAAAACTACAAACAGGAACAGGTCGATCTGAACCCACTCCTTCCAGCAATAGATAAATCTCAGTCCTGGAGAGGAAGCCTCTTCTGTGTCATTAAGAGATGCATTTCCACTAATGTTATACTTATTTATATACATTGTTTATATCAAAAGTATGATATACTTTTTTATATTGTTATTGTATATACAAATATATCCTAATAATAATTGTAATGATAACACAATCCAAAAATAAATTTTAAAAATTAATTAGAACCTTATAGTCGCAAGAAATTAGAATGTTTTTATTTCAACTTTTTAAATTTCAAAAAATGTTTCAATTTACATATTTATTTTTGTGACCAAGAAATATGATAGGGTGATCAATAAAAGACTTTCAAGCATAAAACAATTATATTGGGACCAAAATCTCCAGGGAAAAGTCAAATGGAAATATACATTTAAAAAGAAAAATGCTGTAACATTTCCAAGTTAAAGAGTTTGTTTATGTGTTATTTAAATGAGTGGTGATGGGTAGCAATCAATATGGCATATAGAGTCCATTGGGTGTATTACAGAAGGGATGTGAGTTTTATTTTAAAAATTAGTGTTCACAGTATTCTGATAACTGTATCCTTTGTGATTATTAAGTTTATAGAAAACATTTATATGTAAACTTGAAAATGTATGAGGGGTTTTGTCAAATTCTGTTGGGGTGTAGCAAAGCGGTTGGACCAGGGCTGAGGCCCCACCCTTCCTGGTCGGGGTCCCAAGGTGGGAGGCCCTGCCATGTGCAGCCTGTGCAAGGGTAAGGGAAAAGGAGGGGCTGGATCTTTATCCTGGCGGTGCTCCTGGACTTGGGAGGGAGCCAGGCCTGGGAGTGACATGCAGAGGGGATGAGGAGGAGGGAGCAGAGCAGTCGGGTAGAAGCGGTCACATATTCCCGGTCAGAGACGGTGAGGCCTGAAGTGGTGGAGCCTGTAGGAACAGGGAGCTTGAGATGCTTTGAAGGCACAAACAGCCCCTGATCGGTGGGTGAGGAAGACATGGAGTTGTAATTCCTTGGGGAGTTTTAGATTGGAATAAGCCCTTTCTCATATTCTCCCTCTCTCCATAAAAAGATTTTAAGAACCCAGAGCACTCCACTTTGCAAGTTGCTTTGCCATGAACAGCCTCGTCTGTGTCAGCTTTGCCCACTTTAGTGTGAACCAATGTTCAATCAAAACATGGGTTTCAGCATTGCATTCCCTGCCTGCCTCTCCAGCCCTGCTGGGATGGTAACTGCTGCCCCAGCCCAGGCGCTTCTCTGTGGCCTGGCGCTGAGTGGAAGCATTTGCTGGTGGTAATGATGGGGCGGATGTGGCAGGCTCAAGTGAGGGGGGTGGGTACTATTGCGAAGGTTGAATAAGCATGTGCCTCTGTATTTCCCTCTTGTCTGATGCTGCAGCCTTAAACTCACACTTTCCTATTTGTCATGGAGGCTCTCCCGTCCGTGCCACTTGATTTTTTGTGAAATGGCAAGAGAGACACGCACTTACTGGCAGACAGGCAGGCCATCGCGTGATGAGGGCAGCCTGGGCAGGGTCTTGCTGTCGCTTCTGCGATGGAGCTGGTGATTTGGAAGCAACTGGAAATGAGGCTGCTGCCTCAGACTTGCATTTAGCATGAAGCTGCCTCTCATTTCTAGGCTGGTGTCCGGGGCTCACCAGGGGAGGCAGGAACAGAAGAGCTGATGGAGCGCAGAGTGAACCTGCCTCCTTCGTTTGTCGGGAGGCCGGGGCTGGTCAGTGTTCAGGGCGAGGGTAGCAGCAAGTTCCTGCCCCGATTGCCTGCACTGGGATTGGAGAGCGGCTGTTGTCCGGCCTGACTTTTCAGGGCCGCCCTGGGAGTGCTCAGCACCGTAAGGCTATTGATATTCTCAGCTTCTGTGGTTTCTTTTTAAAGATCCTTTTCTTTTCAAAAAGCTTTCACATGCTATTTTTATTGCTGGATTTTCTAATTATAGACCGCTGTTCCTACCACAACTATAGTGGGATAACTTAAAAAACGGACAAATAAGTTTTTATGTTAAAACCTTGCTGAACCAAGAAAGCTGTTTGAAGGGTGCTGGTTGTGTGGGGGTTTTTGTTTGTTTGCTTTAGTTTGAAGGTCAGGTTTGCTGATGATGACTCTCAGATAATAAAAGCACTTTGAAAAGCCTGTTTTCTTAACAAGAAGGACAGGCTACCTTTGGGGTTAGATCTTGAAAGTATAGCACAGAGCAGGTACAGCTTTCTTCTGGGCCTGTTTCCTCCTGGCCGGGAGCCTTAGCCGGTGCCAGCCCATCCCCCTTCCCCGAGAGTTAGTGGCCGTGCGTCACTTGCCTCCGTTCATCACGTCCTCCACAGGCCGCCTCTGAGTGGATTTGACCGGTGTGGACCTTCTGGCTCCTCTCTCTCTGCCCACAGGGGGAACGTCCCGGGGTTTCTGCCATGAAGACAGGAGAGGGCCTTGTCTTTTTGAGACTTTCCAGGCCTCGACACGCGAATCGCCGAATAGTTTGTGTGTATGTTGTATTTGAAACAGAGGTTAGACATCGTTTACTTTATTTCCAAGGACTCGGGACCGTGGCATGTGGTGGCTCTCATAACGTCAAACTCCAGTTTTAGAAATAATAAATTAGGCATTGGAATTACTTATTAGATTGAGAGCAGGGAAGGGGGCAGGGGAGCGGGAAGCACCGTGGTCCCCCTGAACGGCTGCACATGTGACAGTAATTGGAATCTTGTTGCTGGGTCATTTTCATTGTTTTTCAAGTACTGCCAAGTCGAAGAAAATGTATGAAAACTAAATTATATCCCTCCATCCCATGTCTGATTGAATCCTCCTCATCGTGTGGCAGTCTCATACATCCTATTAAAATATTCAATCTTGTTTTCTTACTTGAGGAGCCTGTCTGTAAAGGGCAAACTTACAGGAAACTCATTCCCCGGAGACGGGGTGTGCAGCCACACTGGACCGTTTACACATCTCACTGTTGGATTGGCTTCTAGTTCCTCCCTCTCTCTGTATTTGTGAATAAGACCTGTGGGATGCATTTTTAATTACATGGCTGTGGTTTCAATTGAACAAACGGATTGGGGTATTTCCTAGCTTAGTTCTTTTTTTTAACCTTAGAAAGTTAACCAGTGTGTTAACCAATTTGTTTTGTCTGTCTTCTAGGACAGAGTTATATCGATCTCTTTTTGGCCAACTCAACCCTCCTGATGGAGGCCACGGGAACTGACAGCACCCAGCCCTCTCGCTGCAAGGCCTGAGGGTGGCCTCCAGCCGGCCGCGCGTGGCCAGGTTGGCTGCTCATCCAGCCCCACGTGGAGGAAGCCGCTGGCCGGTGGGGCTGAGTGAGTCAGGGACTTCCTGGGGAGTGTGCTGTTCAGAACAGATGCCCGGCAAAGTCCCAGGACGCCTGGAGTCACCTGTCCTTGTTTCTCGCACTTCCGTGTGCAAAGCGCCCTTCCCCCATGTCCTTGAGCCACCACCAATAAAGAGTGTTGTTCCTGGCCATGTGGTTTCTTGAGCAGCACGGAGTGAGGTCTGATTTAGAGCTCTGGCAAGCCCAAGAGGTAACTACTTCCCACATAGAGCTTCACAGAAGGATGGTGAATGTTGCTTTCTGAGTGGACAATGTTTAGCAATTGATTGTGGCTCTGAGGAGCAGGGAACTCCCCAAACCTCTAAGTTATGCCCTGGAGACTTTGTCACTTGGGAGTATTTGCCGATTTGTTGCTGAATACAAATCTCTGACTCATTTTTTCCCCCCACCCATAAAGATTCTGCCAGCGTCCTTTTTCATTCTCGCCATTCCTAAATCACTTTATTGAGATCTGCTCTGGTGTAAATCTAGCAGGAGGAAATGATTCACTTGTTTTTTCATCCAGAGGTCACAAGCTGGAAATTAAATCCCCATAAGGGGGATTTATTGGCCTGCTGTGGTCAATATGCAGTGAAGATGATCTTGCATAAGTAATGTGTGCCGACCAGCGGACAGCACTGACCATCTCCTCCGTGCCTTGCCCAAATCTTTATTTAAAGCTTCGGAATTAGAGGAGAAATGTTGCATCCAGGCAGCTGAGTGCAGTTGTCATCAATAACTAGTCATTGTTTTTAAAGTCGGATTTTCGGGTGGTTTTAAAATGTCAAAGCCAAGTGACAGATTTCTGTGTCCCTGAATCCCACGTATCATGGGCTTAGCGTCTGGGGACTGTATGCCCAAAGGCTGGCCCAGTGCAGTGGATCCTGAGTGTAATTCACTTCCATTTCTGTGAGCATCGGTGTCTGCTGAGCTCAGGATGGGGCACGTGGCGGGAGGAGGGTTTTTCCATCTCACATTAATTGGACCCTGGAACGTGGTGATTTGTTTTTCTTGTCTCAGTAGTTACCTCTTGGGCTTGACTATCAGGGAAATGTTTAATTTTCAATGTGTCTCCAGTTACCCAGGAGATCAATCAGCAGAAATAGGGGAGTTCCCCCACAACTACTCTCTTCAAAATGATCTAGCCTGAGGATTCAGTGGGAACAGCCAGGAAGTGTCCTCATATTGGACTTCAGTGAGCTTCATGCTATAACCCACGTTTCCTAAAAAGATAGAACCTTCGTCGTTATCACTCTTTACTTGGTGAAGAAAAAGATTTAAACAGGTACCTAAAAATATTTGGAGTCAAACCTGTTTAATTAAATGAATTAAAATCAGGAGGAATGAGAACGAGCAGACAGCCTTTTCAGTAAAGGGAGGCTTGCATTTTAAAATTCAGAAGACCATCCTCCTTCCAGCCAAGAATAAATTGGAAACTATTTTAATTGACACGGATACTGCAATTCAACTGTTACTAGAAAGACAGATTAGTTGATCGATTTGCATTTTAATAAAACTAATACTTTACATTTTGGTAGCTAATGCTGATTTTTAAATGAGTTGAGAACTGTTATCAGGAGTTTCAATCCAGAGCCCTTTCTCAGTGTTGACTGAAGCATTCCTCCCTTTTGTGTGGAGTTTGCTTATTTTCTTTTTGCCCAGCTGACTACTTCACGCACGACACTCAGAAACCACAGAGGCTGAAGTCCTCCCAGTACAGGGAGGTGGCAAGCTGGTCACAGCGGACATAGGCAGTGCCCAGGCTCATACTTGAGACTGGGCTTCTTCCTTCAGGATAGAGAAGAGAAGGCTGGTTGCTTATCCTCATTGATTTTATGTTAAAAACTAATTACAGAAGCCTGGCCGTTGTGGCTCGGTGGTTGACTGTGGACGGATGAACCAGGAGGTTCTGGTTCTATTCCCACCCAGTCAGGGCACATATCTGGGTTGTGGGCTCAATCCCCAGTGTGAGCCGGGCAGTTGGTAGCTGATCAGTGATTCTCTCTCATCATTGATGTTTCTCTCCCTCTCCCTTCCTCTCTGAAATCAATAAAAATATATTTTAAAATAATTATAGAGAAGTAGAAGGAACAAATAAAAATAAGACTGGGCTGTAATCCACTACCCAGACACACCCACTTCTCGTTACCGACACTTAGTGCCTCACAGCCTCTTTCCTGTGCAGGTGCCGTCGCCCAGGGACCCCGTCTCCCCGGAGCAGTGGGGTGGGAGACTTGGTTTTTACTTTGGGACAGTCCAAAATGTACTTACCCTTTAAAAACAAAGACAAAACAACCACGCAGCCATGCACTGTCTCCCCCTCCACCTAACACACACACACTCCACCAATTGAGATCCAGTGGTACACAGTATATTCTGCATTTTAATAAGAGTAAAAGATTACTTTCACATTTTTGCAGATAGCACAAATATTTTCATTGCTAACTAGTAATTCCATTTGGGGTATGTATCATCAGTGCTTAACCAAATCCCCTGTTGTTGAGCATGTAAATTATTTGCTATTATGAATAATGTTACAGGGAGCAAATTTGATATTTGAGCAAGTTTTTTTTTTAGCAAAAACATTTGAGCAAAAATCTTATTTATTGTCTTTTAAAATTGTTTTACTTGGCATATGTTTTTAGGAGTACGGGGAACCAACTGAAAGAATCTGAGTATTTTGAAGGCTCTTGGAACACATCACAGGGGCTTGTTCACATCTCACTTGCTTTAGGTGGGGCTGAGAGGCAGAGTGGAGATTGGCCCTGGAGTCTGATCCTGGGGTTTATTTCTTACTCCCCAGGGAGCCCTTCAAATCAGCAGCATCCTCTGGGAGGATTAAAGAGCTCCTGCCTGTAATGTGCTTTGGATGCTCCCATGAAAGATGGTGGATAAATAAAAAGTGACACCATCTCCCCCCCCACCCCCCAATCTTTTTTTCCCGCTGCTAGATCCACTCTCCCCTCTGGTGCTCATGCTCCTGGCGATCTTCAGGTGCGTGTCCTTGCCTCGTGTGGGTGTGCCTTCCTGCAGCTGCTCTGTGCTGTTTGGGGTGTGTAGCCATTCTCTCCAGAGTCACATCCAAAACCGCTTATTGAGAATCGTAGGGAGACCCTGGAAGCCAGCAGGGCACCAGGGCAGGCCACCCCCAGCCCGTCCAGCAGCAGACTGCATCCGTCTCCAGTTGAGAAAAGTAGGTTCTTCGTGGACTTTGAGTTTCCTGGTCTCCACGTGCATTGCTGAGACCTCTCCGAGATGACTGCCTCTTCACCGCTTCATCCCAAAGGAGCCGCGTCTGAGGGCTCGGGATGAATCCACAGGTGACATTCGTGGACATAGCAGTCCCTCCCTGTGTGGAGTGTCCTTGTCTGCCTGGGCTAGATTCACAAACAAGGCAGCCACACCCCTCAGCAAAACTACAGACCATGGAGGCGGAGGTTGTCCTGGAGGAGCCCGAGGCTGTGGGTGCAGAGGTGCAGGGGCTCCCTGCCAGGCAGCTGCCCTGCTGCTGACACCCTGATGGTCATCCTATGCACTTGCATTGAACAGACAGGTACCAGCAGCGAGCCTTGTCTAACGCGAATGAATCCTATTCTCTGCACTTGAGTTTGTTTTTACTTTTTAAATGTATGTACGTGTCTGTGTATTGGGAGCAACTGTGCTGAATAAATTAAGCTTGTCTTAGTCATTCTTTTTTTCAGTGTTATCTACCTTATTTTCTTTCCATCTTTTTTTTTACTTTCTCTGTCTTCATAACACTTCAGAGGTAATTGCCAGTAATTTGGTAAGTTCATTAACTAATTCTTCTTAAGTGCAGGGGGTCCATATTGCCCAGCTGCTGTGCCTGCACCCACTCCTCCCACCGCTGGCGGATGAGTCATTGGCTGCAGAGGAGAGGGCTGGCGGAGCTGCTGTGAGTCTGCCCGATCTAACTTGTTTTTTGTGTTTATCTATAGATTTCCTTTACCCTGCCTTTCCTGCCCGTGGTGTGGGGTCTGCCAGTAAGGGTCATTGCCCGGCAGCATTTATATTCCTGAGAGGTTTGTTTGGTTTATTTCCCCTGGTTGAGGGTTCTCAGTTCATTTGTTGAGGTCAAGGACACTGAGTTCCCAGAAAAGAAACTTTAAAAGAACGTTAAAAAAAACACACAAAAAAGCAATCCCGTATCATTGATAGGGTAGAAAAAGAATATAAGGTCCCCTATAGACAATGACAGTAGCACATAAAGATTCCTGCCTGTCCTTCTCCCACCAGATCTTCCCCTTTATGGCTCGATTGGAAATGAGCTCAGTCTGCTCTGGGCCGGCAGGCTGCCCGTCAAGTCACATGGGGCTGGCTGCTCCCTCCTCTCTGGTCTGCCCTCCCCAGGTGGGGACTGTCCTTACTTAGGGGGCATGTTACCCAATTTCAATAGAGACTTGTGTGTGTGTGTGGGGGGGGGGGGGGGAGAGGGACACGACATAGCTAGTTTTGGAACGGGCATATGTGATGTTTTGAATCCAGGACAGATAGATATGAATGAGAGATGTAGTGGGGAGAAACCTGGACTATAAATAAAAATTGCTAGGATGTGATCTTGAGGAAGTCTTTTGACCTTTGGCCTGGGTCCTCACTGTACATGGTATTAGGGCCAAAGAAGTTGGCTTCTGAGGACCTTCCTAATCTAAAGCTGCTGCTTCTGAGTGAAGGCAGCATGGTAGATTTGGGTTTAGCACAGGTGCCGGAATGTTTTCTCACGTCCATTCAGATACTGATTGATCTCCTACTGTGTGCCAGGCCTGGTGGAGGCTTAGCAAAGGACTGTATTGGCAGGTCACACAGGCAGGGCGTGGGGGGAGGCATCTCTGTTCTCTTCTGTAGATTCTGCATTCTCTAGTTTGGATCTGATCGAACCCATTGCACCCAGTAGAGGTGCTTCTATTAATCCTGCTGGTCTTCCTTGAAGCCCAGGCTCTGAATCCTTTATGGCAGTGTTTCCCAACCTTCTCTCATGATGAGAATCACCTGGTGGAGTTGTTAAAACACAGATTCCTGAATCCCAACTAAGAAGTGCTAAACTAGAATTTTTGGGAACATATAGGTAAAATTGCATACCTAACTTAGTGCTCTGTATATAAAATCTGTCTTAGAGCACTAGTTAAGTATACAATTTTACCTATATGTTCCCAAAAATTCTAGTTTAGCACTTCTTAGTTGGGATTCAGGAATCTGTGTTTTAACAACTCCACCAGGTGATTCTCATCATGAGAGAAGGTTGGGAAACACTGCTTTATGGGCTTGAGATCAATTTCCCAAGGTTCTGGTTCCCGAGGTCGGAGGTCAGCCTGGCCAGGTGCTCCTGGGCTCCAAAGTGGGCCTGTGTGAGCCCAGCCCCGGGACCGCCAGGTGCATCCCTGTGCAGGTGTGGCTGACTCGCAGCGGGAAGCAGGCAGCCTGCTGCTCTGGTGTCTGCCTCTCCGTGAGAGGGCGGCTCTGAGCGGGAGGGACTGTCGTCCGGAGGCCGCTGCCTCCCGCTCCCCCCGGGTCCCTGGGCGTCCAGGGGAGCCTCCCACGCTGGGAGCGTCCAGAGCGTCTAGGCCGGAGCTGCCCACGACCTCCAAGGTGACTGCCTCTTCACCGCTTCATCCCGAAGGAGCCGAGTCTGAGTTCATTAAATTCTTAATGAACTTCCTGGGGTGCTGGGACTGGACTCCTATCACTGTGCCATCCCCCCATCGTACCCTGCATCTTTGGAGCTTTGAAACGTGGCCGGTGGCCTCTGTATTGGACAGCTCAGGCCTATTTCCAAACCTTTTTCAAGTAAAACTAAAGGCCAAACTAAAAATGAGGAAAATGATCAACAGACGGGACGTGGAGAGCTGCAGCGTGGCCCAGGGCTGACTCAGGTAAGTGTCCAGGCCCGGGGGAGCCCCGTCCTAGACAGGGAGGTGGCTGGGCAGGGAGCTGGGGAGCAGGAGGCTGTGGGATCCCGAGTTTCCTGCCTGGGGGTCAGGCTGGGAACTGACTTCCTGGTGCCATAAAATGACTTCCCAGTGTGACTCCCGTGTCCTTTAAAGTTGTAGCAGACCGCGCTGGATTTGAAGAGCTAAATGTAAGGCCAATACGGAACACTTTGAGCGTGGTTGACTCCGGGTGTGTATTGTGAGAGGAGATCAGCAGGAAGGAGCAGGTGCCTTTGAATGTTCTTATCAGCCTTTCTGCAGGCTGCTGGGCCGGCACCCCCACCTGGGCGCCGTGCCCTCCTGGGGGATCTTGGGAAAGGAGGCTGCCCCAGGCCCCGGGGCCTCCATTTCATCCGCCGGCCTCGCCAGGAAGGCTGGGCTTTTGTCCCCCCCCCCGCCCCGAGGGCACCCAGGTGTGTGCGGGCGGCAGGGGCCCCCACCGACGGGCGCCTCCAGCCTTCGCGTTTTAAGGTCACATCCTGATCTGGGCGAAGGAGGGTAAGAGGGGACGAACGTGAGCCCTAGTTCTCAGTTATATAATTAAGCCGAGATTTCCCTTCCTAGAGGAACAAAAAGAGGCCAAGGACAGACTAATTGAAACCTCAAAATTGCTTCCCCCCGAGTGGCCCGAGCAGGGGGCTGGGGCCCAGAGCCACCTCTGGCTGGGGAAGGGGTCCTGGCCCCCCGCACTGGCTGCTGTCCACTGAGGGGGTGGGGGTGAGGAGTCTGTTAGGCATGGGCGCCTCCCCTCGGTTTTCTTTTTAAAATAAGCCTCTGCTTCTCCCGCCCCAACAGGGAGGCCCACGCGGGAGCTGGCCGGCTGGCACCTCCGGGGCTCTGTCACCGCCCCCTGTGGTCCGCCGCCCTCACCCCGCGCAGCCCAGACGGCCTGTCTCAGGGGCCACTAGAAGGCCCGCCTCTCCCAGGACGGCAGCCAGGCTCTTCCAAAGGCGCTCATTACCAGATAAGTGACGGTAAATAGCGATGCTTTATTAATTGCAGATATGGTCGCCAATTAGAACCCAGGCGTGTGCGCTCCGTACCTGTTCGTACACTCGCTCCAGAGCGGAAGGGCTTTCTCGCCTCTCCTCCCGGCTCCCCACCCCCAGAAGAGAATTTCAACTTTAAGACAAACAACTTCATTTACAAGTGTGTCTCTAATTAGCTGCAGAATTAGGAAAGCTGAGTTTCCCCCCATAGATCGGCTGAACCCTCGAGGGAGACTGGTGGAATAGAGAGAATCGCATTTCCAATTATTTTGTTGAATTGCTAATTTAGTTATTGTGCCTGGTGTAATTGTGATGGGTATTGGGTGTGCAATTCAATTTGTTTTAAATATTTGTGGGAAGGCTGATCAGTAATGGAGCTGACCTATTTTGTGGCCCAGATTGAAGGGGGAAAAGGGCTAAAACACAACAGCCGCAAAGATATAGTTTGTTTCCATTTTTATTTTGATCTCTTCCCATCCCTCTTAAGGCCACGGATGCAACAAAAGGATTAAATTAAAAGATGACAGCACTTTGATCTTCTCCCTTTGAAAGCTTCGCCGTCCTTGGTAGTTTAACATGCAGATGTGTTCGGGCACAGCTGTAGGCGCATTGCTGGAGTCCAGTGGCTCCCGCCTCCGGGATTGCAGTTCTCTGCGCGCCTCCAGGTGGTCTGGGAGTTTGACTGTTGAGAACAGGCACACCTCAGAGGGGCTGCGGGTTTGGTTCCAGACCACCACAATGGAGTGAGTGTTGCAATAAAGTGAGTCAAGATCTTTTTGCAGTTGAAGGGGCTTATCTTTTTAGTTCAAAAAAAAAAAAAAAAAAGCAACACCTGTGAAGCGCAATAAAACGAGGCGCGCCTGTGGTGCCTAAAGTAGTGGATGGGGCCGAAACCGGTTTGGCTCAGTGGATAGAGCGTCGGTCTGCGGACTGAAGGGTCCCAGGTTCGATTCCGGTCAGGGGCATGTACATTGGTTGCGGGCACATTCCCAGAAGGGGGTGTGCAGGAGGCGGCTGGTCGATGTTTCTCTCTCATCCATGTTTCTGGCTCTCTATCCCTCTCCCTTCCTCTCTGTGAAAAAATTATATATATATATATATATATATATATATATATATATATATATATATATATATACACACACACATACACACACACACACACACACACACATATATATATATATATATATGGTGCCTGCAACAAATACTGGGAAGGCGTTTGAACTGCTGAGCCACACCTGGTGCCTGGAAAGGAAGACACCTCCCCCTAGGGTAGACCTCTTGCAGGGTCCGTGCCCTGGAGACCCATCCAGTGGGGTTGGCATAGTCCTTGCCCCAGGTAGGCCCTGCTGCTGCCTGGTTGGGCCTGGGCCCTTGTGAGGAGGGTGAGGTGTGAGGTGTGAGGAGGGGAGGTGTGAGGTGTGAGGTGTGAGGAGGGGAGGTGTGAGGTGTGAGGTGGGTGAGGTGTGAGGTGTGAGGTGTGAGGAGGGGAAGTTCCCTCCTGGTGGTGGTAACTCCTGGTGAGCTCCTGATGGCGGAGCTGGAACTTCTCTCTTCAGGGCCTTCCCACCACTCTACCAGGGTCTGGACTGAGCGAGAGTCTGTGTCTAATATAGTTTACCTGCCTGCTGGGTGCTGAGCAAATCCATCCCTTTTGGGCCTGGAGCAGGGCTGTGGCTTGTAGGGAAGGGTGACGGATGGGGCTCTGCTGGGACTTGAGGCCACAAACACGATAGGACTCCAAAGCAGGAGCTCTCTGCCTGGCTGTTCTGAAGTGGGTGTGGAGTGCCAGGTGCTGTCCACAGGGCTCTTGCAGGTGACTGGAGCCCCTGACCCTGCCAGCCACCCCTAAACCCCGGCTTCTCAGACACAGGGTCAGGCTTGGTTGGGCCAGATCAGAGGATGGCAGACCAGAGTACATTCTGAGAATTATCTATTTATCTCAGGGGAGAACAGCTGGGGGGGGGGGGGGGGCGGGGGGGCATACAGGGAGGGGAGAACGAGTTTGTGGAAACAGGTGCTGAGGCAGGACAGGCTGTGGGTGTTGGGGGTCACGTTAGTGCACCCCACCCCCTTGCTGGTTACAGTTTTTACAGCTTTGATATGGAGGTGTAATTTACATCTATAAAATTCATCCATGGTGAGTGTACAATTCGGTGGAGTTGTGCTACCATCAACGCATTCATCACTTTTAGAACATTTCCATCCCCCCAACGAGTAACTGTGCTGGTTTGCAGTCCATCCTCGATTCCATCCCTGCCCCAGGCCACCGCAGATCTGGTTTCTGTAGCTATTGATTGGTCTTTTCTGAATGTCTCCTGTAAAAAGGACTGTGGAATATGTAGGCTTTGTGTCTGGCTTCCTTCCCTTAGCATGAGGTTCCTTCATGTCATGGAATGTCGGTAGTTTATTTCTGACAGTATCCGTTGTATGGCTATATGACTTTTTGTTTGCCTATTGATGGACATTGGATTGTTGTTAATCCCAAGGCTTTGTGGAACATGTGTTTATTTCTCTAGCTGTGGGATTGCTGGGTCATATGCTAAAGTTTAAGTTAGTAAGAAACTGTCCAACTGTTTTCCAAAGTGGCTGCACCACTGTGCATGCCCACCAGCAGCCGAGGTTCCGGTTGCTCCACATCCCTGTTAATACTGCTTGTTGTCGCCTGGCTTGTGATCGTAGCCATTCTAGTACACAGCGGGCTGTCTCTGCGGTGTTCACTTCTATTTCCCCGATGACTAATGGCGTGGAAAGCTCTGTATGTGTTTATCCACAAATTTACCTTATTTGGCAAAATGTTTATTCAAATCTTTTGCTCATTTTTAATTGAATTGCTTGTCTTATTGTGTTGTAAGATTTATTTGTATATTTTAAGTACAAATCCTTTATCAGGTATGTGATTTTTTTTACCCCCAGTCTGTGGCTTATCTTCTCATTTTCTTATACTAACTTTTGAATCACAAATATTTTTAATTTCAATGGTCTCACTTATCAATTTGTTTTCTTTTATGGATTGTGTTTTTTGGTGTCAGATCTAAGAAATCTTTGCCCAACCCAAGGTCACAAAGATTTTCTCCTGTGTTTTCCTCTAGAAGTTTTAAAGCTTTAATGCTTATATTTAGGTCTGTAATCCATTTTGAGTTAATTTTTGGATATGGTGCAAGGGTCTGAAAACATAATTTTGCATAGGTATGTCAATTGTTCCAGTACCTTTTATTGAAAGGACTGTTTCCCCACATTAGATTGCCTTCACTTATTTGTTGAAAATCAGTTGACCATAAATGAAAATTTATTTCTAGACTCTTGATTTTGTTCCATTCAATTTGCCTATTTTTACACGAGTTAAAGTTTGAAATTGGATAGTCTAAGGCTTCCAATTTATCAAAATTGTTTTGCTTATTCTGGGTCTTTGCAGTTCCATATAAATTTTAGGACAAATTTGTTAATTTCTATTAAAATGCCTGCTTGGGTTTTGATAAGGCTTACATTGAATCTATACATCAGTGTATGGAGAATTGCATCTTAACAACATTGAGTCTTCAATCCATGAACATGGAACATACCTTCACTTATTTATATTCCATTTCTCTCAGCAGTATTTCATAATTTTCAATGTTCAAAATTTGCACTTCTTTTGTTTAACTTATTTATAAGTATTTTTGTTGTTTTTGATGCTGTCAGTGAAATGTTTCTTTAATTTCGTTTTTGGAATGCTCCTTGCTATTATAAAAAAATACAATTGATTTTTTTGTATATTGATATTGTACCTTATGACTTTGCTGAATATATTAGTTCTAGTTTAAAAAAAAAAATAGATTCCTCACACATAATCATGTCATCTATGACTAAAGACAGTTTAACCTTTCTCTCCGATATACACTTACAATTGTTTAAATATATTTTTATTGATTTCAGAGAGGAAGGGAAAGAAAGATAGAAATATCAATGATGAGAGAGAATTATTGATCAGCTGCCTCCTGCATGCTCCCTACTGGGGATTGAGCCTGCAGCCCAGGCATGTGCCCTGACTGAGAATCAAACCAGAAACTCCTGATTCATAGGTTGATGCTCAATCACTGAGCGATGCTGGCCAGACTATTTTTTTTTTAAAATATATTTTATTGATTTTTTTACAGAGAGGAGGAGAGAGGGATAGAGAGCTAGAAACGTCGATGAGAGAGAAACATCGACCAGCTGCCTCTTGCACACCCCCTACCGGGGATGTGCCCGCAACCAAGGTACATGCCCTTGACCGGAATCGAACCCGGGACCTTTCAGTCCGCAGGCCAACGCTCTATCCACTGAGCCAAACCGGTTTCGGCGTGGCCAGACTATTTTTTTTTAAATTATTTTTTTAGTTTGTTGCACTGGCTAGAACCTCCAATAGAATGCTGAGATGCTGAGTAGAAGTGATCTTAGGAGAAAAAGCACTTTTACTGAGGTTTGTCATAGATGCCCTTTATCAAGTTGCATATATTCCTTTCTCATCATAGTTTGCTGAGTACTTTTATCTGGAATGGATGTTGTATTTTATATCAAGTGCTTTTTGTGCATCTATTGAGACGATCATGTGATTTTTGTCCCTTATTCTATGAACATGGTGTATTGACTTGGATGTTAAACTTTGCTCTCCTCGGATAAATGTCACCTGGCTACGGTGTTTCATGTTTTTATATGTTGCTAGTTTGGTTCACTAACATTCGCTAAGGATTTTTGTGTCTATCTTCATGAGGGATATTGGTCTCTAGTTTTCTTATGATTTTTTTGTTTGGCTTTGGTGTCAAGATAATACTAGCTCAGTGGTAGAGCGTTGGTCTGCGGACTGAAAGGTCCCAGGTTCGATTCCGGTCAGGGGCATGTACGTTGGTTGCGGGCACATCCCCAGTGGGGGGTGTGCAGGAGGCAGCTGGTCGATGTTTCTCTCTCATCGACCTTTCTAGCTCTCTATCTCTCTTCCTTCCTCTCTGTAAAAAAATCAATAAAATATATTTTTTTTAAAAATACTAGCTCAGACTTAAAAAATATTTCTAGGGGAGGAGGTAAGATGGCGGAAGAATAGATGGGCGGATTCTGAGCCCTCTCCCGAAGCAGAAAGAGAGAGCAACTGAGGGTCTTGTGCTGTGAGTGTTTATTGGCAAGCTGGGAGACAGCGAACACCAGAAGAAACTGCTGGGGGGCTGCTGACAGAGGTGCCCCTCACAGGGAAGCACCCACGCGGGCTGTGTCCCTGCCCGGAGCTACCTACCGGCTTGGACGGGGAAACCTCGCCATCTTGAGAGGAAGATAGGATCGTGTCAGAGGCCTGAATATCCACAGCCGCAGCGACCACCAAGCATCTGTGACCCCCAGAACGCGGATCCCAAGCGGCGCGAACACTTGCCCTCACAGGATTGCCCCACTGCTCAGCGAAAAGGTCAGATTTCGCGGGGAGAGGGTGGAGAGCGCTCGCGGCGAAAACAAAAAGCCTGTGCGCACAGAGCGCGCTCCCGGAAGCTGGAGGACAGGGGTGGTGATTACAAGTAGAAGCCCCCGCTGTTGGGCGGTTGTCACCCTTGAAAGTGGACGGGGCTCCTAACAGGGGAGATATCTAAAGAGCAACACATTTGGATCCCGCTCGGAGGGATATCGGAGAGTTGCGGGAGATTGCAGTTGCTCGGACCTGCCCCCTCCCCCCCTCCATAGTTCCAGCTTCAGAGAGGACGGAAAAAAAAAAAAGCTGGAGAAGCTTTAGAGTCTGGGAAGTCAACCTAGAAACACTGCCCCCAGAGGCTAATTCACAAATTGACTCTAGTGTAATAAAAACAAAGCAAAACCTGCCTAAAAATCAGGACTGGATCATAACAATAGAGGAAGCGAATGACCTTCATTACTGCTAATTTTAATTAAATTTTTAAAATTTTATTATTTTTTTTTTAATTTTTAAATTTTTGTTTTTTACTTTTGTTTTCATTATTTGCAACGTTTACTCAAGAAACTATTTTTTTTCTTTTTCCTCACTTGATTTTATCTTGATAATTATTACATTGTATATGTAATCAACATTATTACTACTACTAATTTACCTTTTTCATCTTATTTTCTTTTGTTAATTTTTATTATTTTTATTCCATTTGATTATATATATATATATATATATATATATATATATTTTTTTTTTTTTTTTAATTTCAGGATTACTGTTCTACAGTCTTTATCTATCCTTCTTTCTCCAACGCTTTATTCTATCTCAACCCTACCTTTATGCCCTCACCCTCTTTCCAATCTTTTCCTTTGATACCCTGTTTATCTTAACCCTTTCCTGCTCTAGATTTCCCCCATTCCATCTGTCTACCCCCTCCTAAAATTTCACCCTACTTGTATATATCTAATTTCCAACTACCTGCTCCAAACCCATTCACACCTCCCTCGCAGTTGTCCTAAAAACAAAAAAAAAACAAACAAAAAAAACAAAACAGTCTTACTCTCTAACTCTGAAGTTGTATGTTGAATGTTAACTTTACTGAAGTTGTATGCTTTTCTTTTATAAGATTGATTTGCCTATGCTTTTTGTTTGATTGCATGTTTTTGTTAGCTGGGTTCTAGTCACCCTTATTGGTGGTTATTAATATCGCAAACACATTTCGATTCAGTGCCTTGTGTGTTGTACCTGGTTGTGTTGTATTTTGTGCCTTTAAATCAAAGCAGGAGAGAGAGAACTACACAACCAGACATCATAGATCATGGGGAGACCAAAAAACAGCCCGCATATGAAAGAAAAGCAGGCTTCACCAGAAAAGGAAGTAAACGATATAGAGGCAAGCAACCTACCAGAGCAAGAATTCAGAGTAACGATCTTAAGATGGCTAAAAAGAATGGAAGACAAATTTGACAATTTGAGTAAGACCCAAGAGGAAATGAAAAAAACCCAAGAGGAAATGAAGATGACTCAAGATGAAATGAAAAATGACATCGCTACTATGAAGAACTCAATAGATAGCATCAAGAGCAGACTAGAAGAAGCAGAGGATCGCATCAGTGAGCTAGAAGACAAGATGGAAAAAAATACCCAATTAGAGCAGCTTCTAGAAAAAAAAATTAAAAAGCAGGAGGAGAGCCTACGGGAGCTTTGGGACAATGCAAAACAAAACAATATTCGAATAATAGGGGTTCCGGAAGGAAAGAAAACCGAGGTAGACATGGAAAATGTATTTCAAGAAATAATGACAGAAAATTTTCCTGAGATAGAGAAGAAAAAACCCACACAAATCCAAGATGCTCGCAGAGTCCCAAGCAAAATGGATCCCAGAAGACCAACGCCAAGACATATTATAATTAAATTGGCAAACACCAATGACAAAGTTAGAATCTTAAAAGCAGCCAGAGAGAGACAGAAAGTTACATATAAAGGAACCCCCATCAGACTAACAACTGATTTCTCAACAGAAACTTATCAGGCCAGAAGGGAATGGGATGAAATATACAAAGTCATGCAAAGAAAGGGTTTGAATCCAAGAATACTGTACCCAGCAAGACTATCAATCAAAATTGAAGGGGAAATCAGGAGCTTCACAGACAAAAAAAGACTAAAGGAATTTATCTCCACCAAACCAGCAATGCAAGAAATGCTCAAAGGTCTACTGTAAAAATAAATAAATAGGAAGCGAAGAAGGAACACAGGCGTAAAGAATAAAAATGGCATCAAATGAGTACCTATCATTAATAACATTAAATGTAAATGGTTTAAATGCTCCAATCAAAAGACATAGGGTAACAGATTGGATAAGAAAACAAGACCCATACATCTGCTGTCTACAAGAAACCCACCTCAGAAAAAGAGATGCACACAGACTGAGGGTGAAGGGATGGAAAAAGGTTTTCCAGGCAAATGGAAATGAAAAGAAAGCTGGGGTAGCAATACTTATATCTGACAAATTAGATCTCAGAGTGAAGGACATAACAAGAGACAATGAAGGCCACTTCATAATACTAAAGGGAGCAATCAAACAAGAAGAAATAACCCTGGTAAATATATATGCACCCAATACGGGAGCACCCAAATACATAAAAAAACTGCTGGAGGACATTAAGGGAGAGATTAACAGCAATACAATCATAGTAGGAGATTTTAATACCCCACTGTCACCCTTCGACAAATCATCCAAACAAAAAATCAGCAAAGAAATATCAATCCTAAAGGACTCACTAGACCAGATGGAATTAATTGACATCTTCAGAACATTCCACCCCAAAGCCACAGAATATACATTCTTCTCAAATGCACATGGGACATTCTCAAAGATAGACCACATTTTGGGACATAGGCAAAGTCTCTTCAAATTCAAGAAGATAGAAATCATATCAAGCATCTTCTCAGACCATAATGGCATAAAACTGGAAATTAACTACAATAAAAATAATCCAAAGAAATCAAACACATGGAGACTAAACAGCATGCTATTAAACAAGGACTGGGTTACCAGAGAAATCAAGGAAGAAATTAAAAACATCCTGGAAACAAATGACAATGAAAACACAACAATCCAAAATCTATGGGACACAGCAAAAGCAGTTTTGAGAGGGAAGTTCATATCCTTACAAGCCTATTGCAAAAAACTAGAAAAAAGTGTAACAAATGATCTAACTCTACAACTCAAAGAGTTAGAAAAAGAGCAACAAGAAAAGCCCAGTGTAAGTAGAAGGAAGGAAATAACAAAAATCAGAGCACAGATAAACGACATAGAGATCAAAGAAACAATACATAAGATCAACAAAACCAAGAGCTGGTTCTTTGAAAGGATAAACAAGATAGATGGACCTCTAGCCAGACTAACCAAGAAACAAAGAGAGAGGACCCAAATAAACAAAATCAGAAATGAAAGAGGTGAAATAACAACAGACCCCACCGAAATACAACGGATTGTTACAAAATACTATGAACAACTCTACTCCAACAAACTGAACAACCTGGAGGAAATGGACATATTCCTAGAAAAATATAATCTTCCAAAACTCAATCAGGAAGAATCTAAAAATCTCAATAAACCAGTGACTTGGGAAGAAATTGAAACAGTCATCAAAAAGCTTCCAGCAAACAAAAGCCCAGGGCCAGATGGCTTCACAGGAGAGTTTTACCAAACATTCAAGGAAGAACTAAAAACTATCCTCCTCAGACTATTCCAAAAAATCCAAGAGGAAGGAACACTTCCAAATTCCTTCTATGAAGCCAGCATCACCCTAATACCAAAACCAGATAAAGACAACTCAATGAAAGAGAATTACAGACCAATATCCCTCATGAACATAGATGCTAAAATCCTCAACAAAATTCTAGCAAATCGACTCCAGAAGAGCATCACAAAGATCATACACCACGACCAAGTAGGATTTATTCCAGGAATGCAAGGATGGTACAATATCCGCAAATCAATAAACGTGATACATCACATAAACAAATTGAAAGATAAAAATCATATAGTCATATCAATTGATGCAGAAAAAGCATTCGATAAAATCCAACACCCTTTTCTGATAAAAACTCTTAACAAGGTGGGAGTACAAGGATCATACCTCAACATAATAAAAGCTATATATGATAAACCCACAGCCAACATTATACTCAATGGGCAAAAACTAAAACCATTTTCTCTAAGAACAGGAACAAGACAGGGATGCCCACTCTCGCCACTCCTGTTTGACATAGTACTGGAAGTACTAGCCATTGCAATTAGACAAGAGGAGGAAATAAAAGGCATCCAAATTGGAAAAGAAGAAGTAAAGTTATCCTTATTTGCCGATGACATGATATTGTACATAAAAAACCCAAAAGACTCCATTAAAAAACTAATTGACTTAATAAATGAATTTGGTAATGTAGCAGGATACAAAATTAATGCCAAGAAATCCATGGCTTTTCTATACACCAACAGAGAAACTGCAGAAACAGAGACTAAAAAAGCAATTCCATTTACCATCGCACCAAAAAAATTAAGATACCTAGGAATAACTTTAACTAAGGAAGTAAAGGACCTATATGGGGAAAACTACACGACACTGAAAAAAGAGATAGAGGAAGATGTAAGGAGATGGAAGAACATACCATGTTCATGGATTGGTAGGATCAACATCATCAAAATGTCCATACTTCCTAAAGCAATCTATAGGTTCAATGCACTCCCCATTAAAATACCAACGACATATTTCACCGACCTAGAAAGAACTCTCCAAAAGTTCATTTGGAACAATAAAAGACCCCGAATAGCCACAGCAATCCTGAGAAAGAAGAGTAAAGTAGGAGGGATCTCAATACCAGACTTCAAACTATATTACAAAGCCACTGTTCTCAAAACAGCCTGGTACTGGCACAAGAACAGACATATAGATCAATGGAATCGAATTGAGAACCCAGATATCAACCCAAATCACTATGCTCAACTAATATTTGACAAAGGAGGCACGAATATACAATGGAGTCAAGACAGTTTCTTCAATAAATGGTGTTGGGAAAATTGGACAGACACATGCAAAAGAATGAAACTAGATCACCAACTTACACCATTCACAAAAATAAACTCAAAATGGATACAGGACTTAAACATCAGACGGGAAACCATAAAAATACTAGAAGCATCCACAGGCAGCAAAATCTCAGACGTATGCCAAAAGAACTTCTTCACTGATACTACCCCTAGGGCAATGGAAGCTAAAGAGAAAATAAACAAATGGGACTACATCAAAATAAAAAGCTTTTTTACAGCAAAAGAAACCATCAACAAAACAACAAGAAAGCCCACAGTGTGGGAGAACATATTTGCAAATGATACCACTGATAAAGGTTTAATCTCCAACATCTACAAACAGCTTATACAACTAAATAAAAGGAAGATAAATAATCCAATTAAAAAATGGGCAATGGACCTAAATAGAACATTTTCAAAAGAAGACAGAAGGAAGGCCAAAAGGCACATGAAAACATGCTCAAAGTCACTAATTGTCCGAGAGATGCAAATCAAAACAACAATGCGGTACCATCTCACACCTGTCAGAATGGCCAACATCAACAAATCAACAAACGACAAGTGTTGGCGAGGTTGCGGAGAAAAAGGAACCCTCGTGCACTGCTGGTGGGAATGTAGACTGGTGCAACCACTGTGGAGAACAGTGTGGAGTTTCCTCAAAAAACTGAAAATGGAACTCCCATTTGACCCAGTAATCCCACTTCTAGGAATATATCCCAAGAAACTAGAAACACCAATCAGAAAGGATATATGCACCCCTATGTTCATAGCAGCACAATCTACAATAGCCAGAATTTGGAAACAGCCTAAGTGTCCGTCAGCAGATGATTGGATCCAAAAACTATGGTACATCTACACAATGGAATACTATGCGGCCATAAAAAATAAGGAATTCTCATCATTTGCAGCAAACTGGATGGAATTGGAGAACATCATGCTGAGTGAAATAAGCCAATCAATGAAAGAGAAACACCACATGACCTCACTCATTTGTGGATAACAAAGAGCATTATAAACTGATGAACCAAAAGATAGATATAGAGACAGTAAATCAACAAGTAGACTGTCAAATTACAGCGGGGAGGGGAGGAAGATCTGGGGGAGATAATAGATCAACCGAAGGACTTTTATACATGCATATAAGTATAACCAATGGACACAAAACTCTGGGGAGGGAGGGGATGTGTGGGAGGGAGGGTGGGGGGCAAAAAAAAAAAATCAATAAAATATATTAAAAAAAAAAATAAAAAATAAAAATACTAGCTCATAGAATAAATTGGACAATGTTTCTCTTAGGTTTTCTGAGTTTGTGAGAGGTTGGTATTTCTTTAAATACTTGATAGAGAACTCACCAATGCTGCCTTCCAGGATTGACTGGGCTTTTCTTTGTGGAAAGATTTTTAATTACTAATTTAATTTCTTTACTTGTAGCTCTATTCAGATTTTCTATTTCTTAAGTAAGTTTTGATAAATTTGTGTCTTTCTAGGAATTTGTTAATTTTATCCAAGTTGTCTAATTTGTTGGTATAAAGTTGTTTATAACCCATTTAATTTCAGTAGGGTCACTAGCACTGTTTTTGTATTTTATATTTTATTAGTTACCCCTCTAATCTTTATTTTTTCCTAAATTCTGCTTGCTTTGGATTCGGTTTATTCTTTTTTTTTTTTTCCTTTTTTTTTTTTTTTCATTTTCTTAAGATGAAAGTTTAAGTTATTGATCCAAACCTGTTATTGTTGAATTGTCTATGACTTTTATTTACTTCTGTCAATTTTTTGCTTTATGTATTTTGGGGCTCTGCATAGTTGTTATAGCTTCCTGAGAAATGGATGCTTTAATCATTATAAATGTTCCGCTTTGTCTCTAGTGATGTAACTTGGTTTTTCTTCCCCTTCCTTTATGTGATTTTCATGTTACATTTATATTTGTTATAAACCCAAACTGCAGAGATAATTATTCTTTGAAATCTTATCTTTTAACAAAATCGGTGAGAACATACACAGTTTTTTGTTTGTTTTTACTTATATTTGCCTTTTCAAATGACTCCTCTAATCTTAATGTGGATTCAAATTACTATCTGGAATCATTTCTTGTCAGCCTAAATAATTGCCTTTAATATTTCTTGTAAGGCAAGTCTTTTAACAATGTACTCTTGAAGTATTTTTTTCTGGGAATGTCTTTATTTCATCTTTGTTTTAAGGATAGTTTTGCTATTGTTTTATTGTTTCTTTATATGTGATGAGTTGTTTTTCTCTAGCTTCTTTCAATATTTTCTCTTTTGTCTCTCAACAAGTTGGCTATGGTATAAATCTAGGTATATATCTTTTTGTGTTTATCTCCTTGGGGTTTATTGCACTTCTTAGATCTGCAAAAAACAATTTGGGGAGCTTTCAGCCACTATTTTTTTCAAATATATTTTTCTGCCCCTTTCTCTGCTCTGGCATTCCCATTACACATAAATTAGTACACCTGATATTGTTGCCTGGGTCGCTGAGGCTGTGTTCATTCTTCAGTCATTCTCTGTTTTTCACACTGGATAATTTCCGTTGCTCTATTTGCAAGTTTATAGATTCTTTCTTCTGCTTTCTTGAATCTGTTGAGTTCCTCTAGTTAAATTTTTAAATATTTGCTATCATACTTTTCAACTCTAAAATATTTATTGTAGTAAAATATATATAACATAAACTTTACCATTTTAATATTTTTTAAGTGTACAGTTCAATGGTATTAAGCACATTTATGTTGTTCTGACACCATCTCCACTATCCATCTCAAAAATGTTTTCATCATCCCAAACTAAAACCCTGCACCCATTAACTAATTTCCTCCTCATTTCAGTTCCTGATAACCACTATGCTACTTCCTGTCTCTGAATTTGATAATTCTCGATACCTCATATAACTGGAATGATACAATAGTTTCCATTTTGTGTCTGGCATACTGTGTCACTTCAGCATTATGTCTTGAAGGTTTATCCATATTGTGTTGTGTATCAGAATCTTATTCAGAATTTACTTAAAACATTTCTATAAGAACTTATTTGAAGTTCTTATTTGAAGCCCTGACGACCTCTGAATGGCCTTTGGAGTCCTTGTCCCTTGTCTTGAAGAATGGAGAAAATGAGAAGCTGAATAGCTCTATGGTCCCATCCTGTGAAATCTAAGGCCACTTCCTTACTTTCTTCCCGTCTTCTTCCCCTTGAGCTCAAATAGGCTATTTTCCTGCTGTTGTGGCTGATGAAGTCCACGGTTCACACCCATACCCATTTCCTGTGGGTCGCTTTCTCATTTGCACTATGAGAAATTTTCCATATTTTCAATGACTGCTTCCCTTTCAACAATTCTGTCTTTAAATCATTTTTCTCTTCTCATGTTTTACCATAAGCAGTCAAGAGACGCCAAGCAGCACCTTCAATTCTTTGATTAGAAATAGCTTCAATCAATGGACACGCTCACTGGGGCAGTGGGAACTTGTCCTGAGGGGTGGGAGTGGCCAGGGAGGGGTCGATATGGAAAAAGGAGACGTATATAATACTTTAAATAAACAAAAGGAATAGCTTCAGCCAGTATCTGATGTCATTGCTCACAAGCGCTATCTTCCACAAAACTCTAGGAGATGAATACAATCCAGCCAAGTTCTTTGCCTCTCTAACCAAGTTTCCAACCACCATCCTCATTTCCATCTGAAATCTCCTCGCAATGGGCTTCACTGGCCATGTTTCTACCAACCTTCTCTTCACACCCACCAAGAGATCCTTTCAGACAGAAGCTTCCTCCGCAGCTCTCTTGAGCCCTCACCCAATTCACCTTTCAAGGTTTCTTCGTGGCAATGTTGCCTTTTTATGGATCTCCAAACTCTTTCAGCCTCTGCCCATTACCGCTGCCCAAAGCTGCTTCCACATTTTTGGATTTGTTATAACAGCTCCTCACTCCTGCTATCAACCCAGCTTCACTGAGGTATAAATAACATATACTTTAAGATAAAGTACACATCATGGTGACGATATATTTTGTGAAAGGATCCCCTCACATAGTTATCTTTTTTTTTTTCTTTTTGGTGAGAACATTTTTCTATCCTGGGAAAATTCCAGTTAAGTATCACAGTGCTATCAACTATAGTTATCACCATGTACATTAAACCCTTAGATCGTATTCATCTTATGGTTGAAAGTTTGTATTCTTTTAAAAAATATATATATTTTATTGATTCTAGAGAAGGAAGAGGGAGAGATAGAAACATCAATGATGAGAAGAGAATCATTGATTGCCTGCCTCCTGCACACCCTCTGCTGGGGACTGAGCCTGCAACCCAGGCATGTGCCCTTGGCCAGAATCGAACTGGGGACCTTTCAGTCCGCAGGACAATGCTCTATCCATTGAGCCAAACCAGCTAGGGCAAAAGTTTGTATTCTTTTACCAGCCTCTCCCTATTTCTTCCACACCTCACCTCCGGCCCCTGACAACCACTTTTGTACTCTGTTTCAATGAATGTGACTTTTTTTTTTTTTTAAGATTCCACATGAGTAGATGCATACAGCACTTGCCTTTCTCTGGCTCATTTCACAGAGCATAATGCCCTCAAAGTCCATCTGTGTTGTCACAAATAGCAGGATTTCCTGTTTCGCATGGTGAGAAATATTCCATTTGTGTATATATACCACATCTTCTTAATCCATTCATCTGTTTATGGACACGGGCTGTTTTCATATCTTGGCTGTTGTGAATAATGCTGCAATGAACATGGGAGCAGGTATCTCTTTGATACTCTGTTTTCATTTCCTTTACATAGATCTACCCGCAAGTAGGATGGCTAGGCCATGTGGTAGTACTTTAAGTTTTTGAGGAAACTCCATGCTGTTTTCCATAGTGGTTGCACCAATTTACATTCCCACCAACACTGCACAAGGGTTCCCTTTTCTCCATGTCTCCACCAACACTTATCCTGTTACAATGCTGTGCTTTTTTTTTTTTTTTTTTTTTTAAATATATTTTATTGATTTTTTACAGAGAGGGATAGAGAGATAGAAACATCGATGAGAGAGAAACATCGACCAGCTGCCTCCTGCACACCCCCCACTGGGGATGTGCCTGCAACCAATGTACATACCCTTGACCGAATTGAACCTGAGACCCTTCAGTCCGCAGACCGACACTCTATTTACTGAGCCAAACCAATTTCGGCAGAATGGCTGTGCTTTTAATTTCTCTGATAATTAGTGATGTTGAGCACCTATTCATGTATCTTTACCTTTTTATGGCCATTTGTTATCTTTGGAAAAATGTCTATTCAATTCCTCTGTCCTTTTTTTTTTTTTTTTTTTTTTTTTAAATCAGATCATGGTCTGTCTGCTGTTTTGCTATTGTTATGAGTTCTTTATATATTGGCTATTAACCCTTTATTGAAGATATTACTTGCAAATACTTCCATTCTGTAGGCTACCTTCTTGTTCATTTTATTGCTTGCTTCCTTTGCTGTGTAGCTTTTTAGTTTGATGTAGTCCCACTTGTTTATTTCTGTTTGGGGGGTCAAATCCAAAAAATCATTGCGAAGACAGATGTCAAGGAGCTGAGCCCCTATGTTTTCTTCTAGGAGTGCTATGGTTTCAGGTGTTACTTCCAGATTCAAGTTTTTAATCCATCTGGAGTGGATTTTTGTGTATGGTATAAGATGTGGGTCTACTTTTTTTTTTTTTTTTTTTTAATATATTTCATTGATTTTTTTTTTTTACAGAGAGGAAGAGAGAGGGATAGAGTTAGAAACATTGATGAGAGAGAATCATTGATCAGCTGCCTCTTGCACACCCCCTACTGGGGATGTGCCCGCAACCAAGGTACATGCCCTTGACCGAAATCAAACCTGGGACCTTTCAGTCCGCAAGCCGATGCTCTGTCCACTGAGCCAAACCGGTTCTGGCAAGATGTGGGTCTACTTTTATTTTATCGCATATGGCTGTCCAGTTTTCCCAGCACCATTTATTAAAGAGACCATCCTTTCCTATATTCTTGGCTCTTTACTTGTAAATTAATTGTCCATGTATTCTGGGCTATTATGTTCCATTGATCTTTGCATCTGTTTTTTTATGCCAATACCATACTGTTTTGATATCTATAGCTTTGTGATATAGTTTGAAATCAGGAAGTGTGATGCCTCCAGCTTGTTCTTTTTCAAGATTGCTTTGGCAATTCAGGGTCTTCTGTGGTTCTATACTAATTTTAGGATAGTTTTCTTTCTGTGAAAAAACAGAATTTTTATACAGATTGCATTGAATCTGTAGACTGATTTGAATAGTATGGACATGTTAACAATATTAATCCTTCCAATCCATGAGCATCAAGTATCTTTCCATTTACTTGTGCCTTTAGTTTCTTTCATCTTATAATTTTCAGTGTACAGATCTTTGACCTCCTCAGTCAAATATATTCCTAGGTATTTTATTCTTTTTTAAAAATCTAATTATAAATGGAGTTGTTTTCTTAATTTCTTTGATAGTTCATTAATAGTGTATATAAAATGTAACTGACTTTTCTATATTCATTTTGTATGCTGCAACTTTACTAAATTCATTCATTAGTTCTAAGTTTCTTGGTGGAGTCTTTAGGGTTTTCTGTGTATATCATGCTATCTACACATGAAGTGTTTTACTTCCTTTCCAATTTGGATGCCTTTTCTTTCTTTCTCTTGCCTGATTGGTCTGGTGAGGACTTCCAGTGTAAGTTGAATAAAGGAGCTTCCTTGTTTTGTTCCTGATCCTCCAGCTGTAGAGTGTGATGCTAGCTATGGCCTTGTCTGCATATATGGCCTTTATGATGTTGGGGCACATCCCTCTATACCCAGCTGCTGCCACATTTTTAGGTGAGTTACAGCAGCACCCACTCCTGGCCCAAGGTTTTGTCTTAGTCCACGTGGGCTGCCATAACAAAACACCACAGACTGGGTAGTTTATAACAACAATTTATTTCTTATAGCTCTGGAGGCTGGCAGTCTGAGATCCAGGAGCCAGCATGATGAGCCTTGTATCCTCACGGGATGGAAAGGGGTCTCTCAGGATCTTCGTTTATGAGGCACTAATCCTATTCATGAGGGCCCCACCCTCACGACGGAAGCATGGTCCCAAGCCCCCACTTTTAATACCATCACTTGTTGAAGTTAGGATTTCAACACGTCAGTTTTTTTTGGGGGGAAGGGGCACAAATATTCAGACTATAGCACTCCTCACTGGTTACTTCCTCATAATGTCCACGTGGCTCAACGCCTGGAGACAGTCCCTAGCGCCTGCTTTCATAAGGGGATGGTTCTCTGGAAATGCCCTCTGAGGAAGGTTGAGTGATGGCAGGTGTCCTCTTGTGAGCATAAGGAAGGGGCAGGGAATGGAGAAACCTGACATTTGAAAATTTGTTACTAATACCCACCAATTGGTTCATATGAACTAATTTAAGTAATTATTCTAAAGCCCCTCTGAGGTCCTTGTTGCTATCCACATTTCACAGATTTAGGATCAGGAAATTGCCTAAGGGGAGGAGTGGGGGATCAGATATTTGAACCCAGTTCAGGCTTATTCTAGAATCCAGGTTCTTCTAACTGGCTATCAAAGAACCTTATGGCCAAGAGTGCTGTTAGCTTTTTCTTGAGGTTCTGGATGTCTTCAGTTGTTTTTCTCTCTCCTCACCCTTAATCCTTCCTGCTAACTCCAGAAGGTTGGTCATAGAATCACACTGTTGGGATTAGGCTCATCATTCAACCCCCTCTGAGCTAGTCTATCTCGTTTCCTTCTAGTTGCTAAGGAAGTGCCCTCCGAGCTGAGGTTCCGTTCTCATCCTGCTGTTCCCCTCACTGGTGTTTTGGGAGATTTTGCGTGCCCACATTCTGTATTTATGAAGATGCCCCATCCCCATTCTTTATTCCGAACTGCCCGCTGGAGCTCTGGCTGGCAGGAGATAGCCAGTGCTGCTTCCTGGGTTGTTAAATCCTTAGTCATCAGAAAGACAAACCGGCAGGTGAGCCTGTGCTGCCGGAGGCACAGGGTTTCTGGAGAAATGAACAGTGGAGAGTCACCTCTCGGGGTGGCCTGGCCTTACCATCTGGGCGCCCCCTCCAGCTGAGGGACATACACTCCTGGGGCTGAGCTTGGCACCTAACGCTGTGCTCCTTCCATCAATTAGGCTGCTTTCTAAACCTTTTCTTGTTTTGAAGTCTTTATACCCCGTCTTCCCATGTGCCCAAACCATCTTAAGGTGCCTCTCCTTCGGCTCAGCACTTACAGATCTTCAGTGGCAGGTCCCATTGTCCACCCTCCCCCTAGACGAGGCTGTGCTTCCATCTAGCGTCCCTGGAATAACTCGATGAAAGTTGGTGCCCTGAATTGGGACACCCTGACTTCTCTCCCAACTGGAAGCCTCTCTGCCTGCACACCACACACACGGCCTCACCATGGGCCAGGGAAGCCAGGCTTTTCCCAGAGGAGGAGCCAGCATGTAAGGGAAGGCGTCCCCCTGGCCCAGCGCCTCTCCGGGCTCTCACCACAGCCTGGCACTGAGCCTTGTGCCCCTGAAACAGTGCAGGAAGGGTCCTCCCTAAGATGTCATCGGGCACTTGCGTTTGTCGCTGTGTTCTTGTTTCCCAGTTTGGGAAACCCAGAGGGATCCATGACTAGATTACACAGCCCTCAATGTTCAATCTTATTACCCCAAAGTGGTATCAGTGGAAATGAAAATGTTTCTTTTATTGAGAAGACTGAAAGAAATATCACTCCCCAACAGGAGGGAAGGCCGAGGCCTCGATGCTGACCGGGGCTGCCTGCCCATGGAGCGCAGCAGCCGAAGGCGGGGAGAAGCAAATTCCCCGGATCCTGAACCTCCCTTCTTACTCCCATCTCTAGAGCACCTAGCGTAGGGTGGCTCAAACCGGTAATATGTGGATGTAACATTTATTCCCCTTTAGAGAAAGCCACCCTTTGCCTAGTGCTACACCCCAGGCAGACAGACACAGCACCGATGTAACCATCGATCGGTAGAGGTCAGTGCTTCCCCTCCTCTCTCTGGCCGTTCCCTGTCTGCACATGTTTAGGGATCGGTGCCCGTTCTCACTTCAACCGCATGGAACCAGAGAGGAACTGAGGCAGCGGGCGGAGGCACACACACACTCCTGGGTTTCCTGCCCTGGGGTCTTTCAGCATGACGGGGCTCAGCCACGGGGGCTGAAAATGACAAAACAGTGACTCTTCTAAAAATTGGAGGTTTATTTCAACAAAATGTGAAAAGATTTGACTGAAGCTCCTTGCTCATCAGGGTGTGTCCATCGAATGTCCAATGAGACAAGTGAAGGCTGCTCTGTGAACGAGGTGGGGGGACGTGGCAGTCTCAGTCCAGCACGTCCTGGTCCGCACTTGGCTGCCCGCCTGCCTCGGCGACCTTGCCTGTGCAAGGGGGCTGTGGCTGTCAGCTGGCTCACTGTGGCTCCTCCGTCTTCTCCCCGTGGAAAACCCCTGCCCAGGGTAAGACCTAACCTGAGGTGCTCTGGAGATGGAGCAGTAGACATTACAGGGGTCTAGAGAGGAAATGGATTCGTTTAATGTGTCATAATTTGCAGAGGGGAGAGGCACAGGAGAGTAACCCACTCTGCCTCTGAGGAAAGCCGGGCAAGCACAGGCCCGCTGGAGAGCAGGCTTCACACCGGCTGTCGGTGCACATCGCTTTATTTATTGCAGGAAAGTGGAGAGGAATAATCTGGTCAGAGATGAAATCAATTCGTACTGGGTTAGCAGATACTAGCAACGGTGGATGCTGCCTCCTGGACTGAAAGTTCCCTACCTTTTCCCACTCTCCTCCGATCGTGCCAAACACTATACCTTTATCCGGGCAGCCTGGCCGAGGCCCCGTGCTCCGGGGGAAGGGGGAGTGTGTGTGCAGGAGCAGACCCAGCCACACAGTGCCATCGGCACAGACCGTTCCCAGAGGAGGGGAAGTGGAGCTTTCTTGTGAACTACAGGGTTAAGGCTCAAAACTGTAGCTTGTATACAGTATTCATGTCAGTGCTTCTAAGACGTCTTAGTGATTGCATCTGTCACTGGTGACCAAGGAAGAAGTTAGCTGCTCTGTAGGAATGGGTGCTACACCGGCCTCGTCACCCGCCACTCTTGCTTTAGGAATACCATCGGGGGAACCAGTAAGCTCTGTCCTTGAATAAACTCCACCAGCCGTGCGGGGCCCCTGCGGGCAGAGCCGTGAGCTGGAAGACAGCAGCACCAAGAGGGGGGCGGGGGTAACCTAGGGTCCTGTGGAGTCTGGGTCCTGGCGCAGAGAGCGCAGGTGTCAGCAGCAGGGGGGGGGGGGGGGGGGGGGGGGCACCTGTTGCCCTGGAAATGGAGACAGCAGCTCTGTGACAACCTCCCGGGTCTGAGAGGAGAAACTACTTCCCGGCAGGGACAGAGGCAGCTCCCCGCACTGGCCTCGGGCAGTGACCTGCAGGGAGGGGTAGGTCCCCATTTGTTCTGAGAGAAATGACCTAATGTTGAGGCCTCTGAGCCACTAGGTCTGTTTTCTCTCTCCGCTCCTTGGATCAAGGTTTGCCTTCATCTTCAAGTTCCCATGGAGCGTGCCAATTTCATGCTCTCTCTTCCTTCACAGACAGTGCCTTGGTGTGATGGGGCTGGGCAGGATCCCTCTCCAGGGCTAGTGTGTGCTGGGCTGAAGGTGGGGGTAAAGAAATAACGGACATGAGGCTGCTTCCTCAGCCCAGCCCTCCCCTGCTACCTGGGGTGCAGGCTCCCGGGGCGGGGCCGGGGGAGGGCTGCTGACTGCCTGGCACGTCCCTGGGCCGGGGCCCAGGGCAGCCCTGCTTCTGGGCAGGAAGACCTCATGGTACGTGTGTGTACCCTTCATTGCCTTCTCGGTGTGTGCAGAGTAATAAATACTGAACAGGACAGGTGTGACGGGGCTGGAGCGCGGCTCTGTGACCCTGTGTCCCACACAGAACCTGAAACATTCGAGGGGAAGCAAAATGCCAGTTTGATTCCAGTGCTGGGTCTCCGGTGCCTTCCTGTGACAGTGGTTTCCGTAGTAAAAGGCAGCTCTAGTCTAGCCCTTTTCTCTGGAGGCAGGGCGGGGGCGGGGGCTCTCCCTACGTCGAAGGGGAGTCCATGGTGGACAGGATCCGGACGACTTCTGCTCGCTGAGTGGGTGAGATGTGCTGGGTCATGTGGACGATGGAATCCATGGCGACCTCTGGGTTGGCCTGGACCAAGCTGCAGAGGAAGGTTTGGGAGGTGAGGAAAGAGGCAGCAGCACCTGGCCATTTCCTAATGGAAAATGTCCCCGGCAGCAAGGGAGGCAGCAAGGTCAACCTGACACATTGCACCGAGCAAAAGGTAGGGAAGCACTTCCCAACCAAAGCCAGTGGGGCCTGGCCGGGCGCTCGTGGAGTCAGCATGAAGGTCTGCCCACTGGTTAAATCTGGGGCATCAAAAAAGAATGAATTAGAAGCTACTGAAAAATAGAAATCCACTATGTAAACCGATAGTGAATCTGTAATGAATGGAGGAGAGAGGACTTCTGCCTTTAGCAGGACGGGAGCGGTGGCTGGGACTGAGGCGGCCTGATGGAGTTTGGAGAGTTACCAAGAGACTGGATCAAGCAAGCAGCAGCCATGGAGGCTAAATCCAGGAGAAATTTCTGATGAGTACAGGACGTTAGCCTCCATGGCTGCTGCTTGCTTGATCCAATCTCTTGGTAACTCTCCCAACTCCATCAGGCCTCCTCAGTCCCAGCCACCCTGAAGTGTCTCCCCAAAACTGCTTACTAGGCACAAGGCGGAAATCGGTGATAAAAGGGGAGAAACTGAGCAACGTCGTGACCGGACGGTTGAAAGGAACACGAGGAGGGGCAGATGGCATCCTGCGGCTCCAGACGTGGGCCCGTGAAGGCCACCTCCCCACGTGCACGATGTTCTGGCTGAGCACCTATGGGCTGAGTCTGATCGGGGAACAGCTGAGAAACTCAGAGCGAGCAGCTTACGTATGGATTAGACAGGAGAGCAATAAAGCCAATGGGGTAAAAAGTGCATCTGGGCACAGATTCGTTCTTTGCATTGCTTTTAGTTTTCAACTTCTCTGTAAGTAAAATGCTTCCAAATGAAACTCTTTAAAAGAGGCTCCCGCAGTCCCTGCCCTCTGCCCCTGCGATGGAGAAGCTGCAGGAGGAGAGGGGCGGCGGCTCCCCCGGAAACTGCGCCATCACTTTCCTCCCAGAATCGATCGCCGTTCGGAGCACCTGCCTCTGGAGAGAACGGCTGGGCACAATGAGCTAGGTCTGCAGCTAGCTGGGAGGGACGCGCGGGAGGGCTGTTTGTCTGTGGGTCACCACAGCCGTCTCTGGTAGAGGGAGGCCACCATCTCCAGATTTGTTCTTAAATCTTTTGTTCTAAAGAGGTGAGCCCCCCACTGCGCTCACCTGCGGATCTGCTTGAGGGCGTAGTCTCTGCTGATGTATTTGATGTTCTCATCTATTACTGAGCGAACGCCGTCCTCCTCCGTCAGCTGTTTCTCCAGCCACTCGACCAGGTCCTTGTTGTTGTCCCAAATGTAGGCCTGTAAACAGATGGACCCGGTCACACACCAGGGCCAGACCGGACCCCCTGATTGTTCGATGCTTGGAGAATGGGTTGTTACTGCTGACATTGCAGAATAAGGAGACAGGTGCTGCCCTCATCCTCCCCTTTCTTCTCTGGACCCGGATGGAGACTGGGAGCCATCCATGGGGTCCCTCTAGGGGCATCAGTGCCCACACTCTGGCGCTGGCCTGTCCCTCTAGGTCTCTACCGAGTCCGAGAAGGCTGAGGAGACTAGGAAAGTGCTGGCTGTTTAGTGGTTGGAAATGACGTGCCTTTTCTGAGGACCTGAGACCCAGGCGCGGCTGCCTGGCGCGGCGGTCTCCGGCCCGGAGGAAGGACCTGCCGCAGGGGGACAGGCACCGGCTCACAAGCTCCTTTTACTCCCGATGAGCCTCTTCCAAACGGTCAAGACGCCTGTAACCCTGACACCCAACAAACCCCTCTCGCTTTCCTTTTTTTCAAGATCATTTAGCTGAGTATTTCCTAGGTAGTTGACTACATAATAACTCAGGAGTGTGTTAGGAACCTAATAGCCTTGCTCTTCTCCTCTCATTTTCTTTACAAATCATTTAGGAATCGTTTTGTTAATGGTTTCCGGAAAACCAAGTACCTCCATTAGGGCTCATTCATATTTATGTCATTTTGTTTGGGTAATTAAACACAAAGCTCGTCATTTAAAGGTGCGCTATCCTTCTCTGTTATCACTAACGAAGTCAAAGTCAGAATGACAATGAGTTTGGTGCTGTTACTTAATAGGAGGGTGCGTTAGAGACACTGAGGCTCAGGAAACTGGGGTCTCCACAGCTGTGCCCGCATCACTCCCTTCAGGAGAACCAGCCCTGATTTCTAACTTCCTATTTTGTGCCTTTAACAATAATGGTTTCTTTTCACTTACTACCCACCTCTAACTTAGCTGGCAAGTCAGAGGTGACTGGCTATTTACTATATGTCGTGTAAGTGACTCCACATTTCCAACCATGCTTAGAGTCTTTCACAGCTGAAGGCCTGGGAGCCGCGGATCAGCAATGTGCCTTTTCTAGCTCTCTGCCCATCTCTGTGACCACTGCTGGAGAGACCAGGTCTCCTGGTCAGGGTGGTGTGGCCTCGCTGGGCCTGGTCAGGGCTGCTGACACCCCTCGGAGCCGGGAAAGGAGGTGCCTCTGCTTTCCCCAGGACACGGTCCTGACTCCTGCACCCCACAGGAGCAGGGCACGCCCGGACCCCCGGACGCGGCATCTCCATCGCCGGAAATGTGGACGTTAGCTCCGGGACCTCACACCGTGCCCCACTGACGGCGCTCTGGAGGTAGGAGGAACTAAAGCAATGGCTACGGCTTGGGTTTCTGATGGAAAAAAAAACCCAACTAGGTTTACCCAAGAATCCCAAAGCCTTTCATTTAGGAGAATATTTAATACTCTTATTAATCATTTTTAATCCGTTTGCTTTTAATTAAGAAACAGCATGATGCTTTCCTATCAACATATGCCAGGGAGCAGATTAATTGTGGCTTAAGATAATGCTCCTTGATTGGTGTAATGTATTAGCTAACGAGATGCCTGCTTCTAACGATGCTCAGACACTACACTGGGAAGCCGGCTGCCCTCTAGAGAAAACCCCCGTCTTCCCCTCGTGCAGCCACAGAAGGTGCTGGGTGCTTTTTAAATTAAACAAAAACACGTTCCTCCGCAGGAGAAGGGCAGCACCTCATCCCAAGTGTTAGAACGGTCGCTCTAACGCCTCCCCTTTGAAAACGTCCTTCTGGGACGACCTGCTGTTCACAGTAGAGCAAGGGGATGGCAGCCAACAGTCCGATCCCACTTCAGCTCGCGGTGCTGGCCCAGAAGGGTCGCAGATCTAACTGAGCTGCACTCTCAGCAAGAATAAACAAACGTCAGCACCCACAGGCTTTCCCGTCAGCCGTGGGAGGCTGCTGTGAGCCAGCTTCCTTCCCTGGGAAAGCAAGGGACGCTCCCGCTGGGCAGGGAGGCCTCACCTGCCCTCTCCGATTCCCAGGAAAAAAGCCATTATCGTTTCCCTCTGAAAAGTACAAAAATGTGGCTCATTATTCCCAGTGTCCCAGGGTTGATTTTAAACGAGTGTGTAATGCTGGGCGGTTAACCTCACAACAGGGCTGACACTCATCCCAATCAGAAAATTGAAAAACCAATAAAATATCGATGATTAAACATCCCTACAGTGGTCTTACAATGATGTTCAGTAGGCACACTATCACTCTCCGCATCAGCAGGTAAGTATCTCCAGCACTGCTCAGCCTCACTAATTGTGTGTAGTAATTAGTCTATCTTACAAAATCTAAATGACCTGTTTGCAAAGTTTCATTTCTAACCTACCGATCGCTGTGAAGCCCTCTTTACTCAGTGGCACAGCAGGGCCAGGGAGCGACCCAGGCACAGCCTGATGGATGTGAGCCCTGATGACCATGCCCCACAGCTGACTCACCCAGGAGCGGCCTGGAGACACCTCAGCATGGGACTTTTTTGGAGGCTTTGGAGCACGACAGCAAACAGCGTGTGGGCTGGGGTCTCCTGAGCGCCACTCTAGTCTCAGGTTCTGCCTCGCCTCCGGCCTCCCTGGCCTCCATCAGGAGTTTGATACATAGACCGTGGGTAACCTGAGGCCAGGCCTTGGGGATGGGGAGATATCTGGAGAGGAAGGAGGTATTCTGGCGTCTTGGGTTGTGGATAAGTTAGAGCAAGCCAAAGCACAACGAAGGTCAGTGAGAATCTACCATGCCCTCCTGCAAGATCACTGAGTTGTACATCTTTAACTTTGTTACTTAATTTTCTTACTGTCTAACAAGCTGTGCTGAGAGGAAGAAACGGGCATACATTGTCTACTGAATGCCAGTCCTTGTGCTCCACACGTTACTCACCTTAAGTCTCACTGAACCCTGGGGAGTAAACAGCACCCCCGTCTCACACAGGAAACGGGGGCTTAAACAGATGTCTGATCAGTAAGTGGCAAAGCTGGGATCCAAAAAGTTTGAGATTCCAAATTCATGTTTTAGGACCCATTAAAATTGCTCCATGCAGAGTTCAATATCAGTTTTTATCGCGGGCGGAGAAGGGGATCAGTGTGCCAACCCTAAGAATTACACCGTCCAATTATGTAGTATCCCAGTGTCTTCAAATTTTTGGTCCAGAATCGCCTTTTTTAGGATTAAAATTAAAAAAAAACCCACAGTCCTTCAAACTGTGGATCTAAAATTGAGAGAAAGCATGCCCATGAAATAAACGTGTGCCATGTTTGATTTAAACCTACTACCTTTTTTTCTTTCAGGGAGCTGTAGCGATACTTCTCTTCTGCCTGCAGTGAAACTATGAACCTGACTGTCCCAGCACTCAAACAGAATCCTGCAACTCATGGTAGCGGATTCCTCTAAAGCAGCGATTTTCAACTGGTGAGCCACAGAATTTTTAAAAAACATGCAATACCTGACTATTTAGTCAGGGGCAGTGAACTCTTTTTCCTTACATTGTAAAAACAATCAGAACAAAAAAAACACAACAGCCAAAACAACAGCTGTCCCGTTGAATGCCCTGCCCTGAACCATAAATATATAAGGCCATATAATAGAGTTGCATCTTATTGGTCAATTCTTGGTACCAGATATCTTTACATACAAGTTATAGGCACCTGATTTTTAAGAATTCACTTTGGAGGTAATTAGTATTTGTGTGTGTGTGTGTGTGTGTCATGAGATGAAAAAGGTTGAAAATTGCTGCTCTGGGTGATGTAAAACAAAAGAATTACATCACCCAGTTATGTAGTATCACAGTGTGTTCAAATTTTTGGTCCCAGAATCTTCTTTTTTAGGATTAAGATTAAAAAAGCAAATTCTCTGGGAAAAAAGAACACAGCATGGCTAATAGATGCCTACTACTAAATGTCTTTCCTGACCAGTAACCACAAGGATTAGAGAGTCACTTCTTGGTGCAACGCTGGGGTCTAGACTCAGCCAGCCTGCACCTGAGAGCCACACACACAGGATCTAGGACGTGAGGGACCGACAAAAAGCGACGTTCCCAAACACCGAGCGGACTGCATGCCAGCCCTTCGGAGGCGGCGCACATGGCCTCTGAACAGTTTCTCCCTCAATGGCGCTGCAGGTTTTACCATCACCCCACACTAAACCAGGTCCTGCTGAGCCTGCAGAATACAGAGGAGGTTTCAAAGCCACCTCGCAGGGTCGCCGGCCTCCTCTCTCTCCCGGGCTGAGGCTCAGCAGATGCTGTTTGTAGACGGGGCAAGGGAAGCTGGGCCGAGGTGGCTCTGCACTTGGTTTCCAGCCAGGAGTCTGTCCTCGCAGTCCATGTCCTCTCCATCGATAAGAGTGGAATGACCTCTCTCTCCAGACGCAGTCCCCCGGGAGCAGCACGCGAAGGAGTGATGGAGGGCTCTCCGCTCACTGCACGCTCGGAGGAAAGCTATTCCTTCCCTCATCCCGGCGCCCACTGAGGCCGCACACGTCCATTAGCGACTAATGTGGTAGGAAGGCGGGACGGGCCTCTCCTGGCCACACGCACACACTCCATTTACCTAGCCAGCCACTCTTAACTGGAGAACAACCTCTTATTTTACACTTGCATGACTTTCAATGCCACCTTCCACTAGGAGCTGCCAGTAGCCACTGACAAAATTGTCTCACTCAATTATGATGCCACAGACTGACCTTAACCTGAACCAAATGTCACATGAGGCTGCACCCCCCGGCTGCACATCTGAAATATTTATCCAGAGAAGCTTTTCAGTCGTAAAAACATGGGTAGACTTAACACAAAGGGGAATCTTAGAGGAGGACCCTGATTTGGTCCTTTAGCACCGACGGCGAACTCGGGAGCCCCTTCCTGAGAACATGCAGCAGAGACCGCCGTCCCCCGGACTCCAGCCCGGCAGGCACACAGGCTTCTGATCACTCAGCTCTCAGCAAAAGGTGTTTTAGCACCTTCTACCAATATTCTGACAAAATGTTTACATGATGTATGTGATTTACTTTTAATCCATATACTAATAAAGATTAAATTCTTGTACTTATGAAGGAAAAGTTAGACCTTTTATTTCTGTCTTCCCGGGATTCCAGGGGCAGACGCACCCCATCTCAGTAGAGTCACTGCTCCAAGGTACGTGCCCTCTAAGAACACCCGGCCTCATAGCTCACACTCTGAAATCAGGTGTATAGCGGCCACGGCACCAACCACCTCAGTCACCATCACCTTAGGCGTCTTGCTCCTGCTTCCTTCAATTCCAGCCTGAACAGTCTTCCTACACCCAAGTCAGACGATGTCTCTGCTGCTTAAAATACCTCAGTGGCTTCCCACAGGGCCAAGTTCAAACCCCTCAGCATGGCCTTGCATGACCCCAATCTCTCAGCCACCCGGAAACACCTGCGGTGCATGATGCTCTGGCTTCTGCTTGGAACATGCACCCCCAAATTCGACCTCTCCCTCTGGTTCCTCTTCGTTCTCTAGAAGTCTACCCAGAGCCCCTCCTGCTCCCACGGAGCGGCCGGAGTCGTGCTCCGTGCTGTGCTGGGTTTGCTGCGTTTGGCCTCGGTCTCACTGTGGTGTGTGGCCTCCTGACTACTCTGTCCCTCCCGTAGGTGGAGAGGAACAGTGGCCTCTTTACCTGCCCCGTCCCCAAGGCCTAATGCAGCCTATGGTGTTTTGTGCACGTTCAGAAAGGCTTGCTGAGAGAGAGTGAGCTGCAAAAAATGCCCTAGACCTCTCCTGCCCTTAGAGGCCTGGCCCTCAGGTGAGGTGGGAGCACAGCGTGAGGCTCCCCCGAGGGCGCCCCCCTACCTTCACTGTTCCTTCCACCTCCACAAACCAGCGCCGCAGCATGGCCTGCACCTGGCCGTCCGTCAGCTCGGGGTTGGCGTTGTGGATTTTCTTCTTGACCAGGTCCTCCAGCAGGAGGCGCCTCAGCCGCCAGTAGAAGAAGGTGCGGGATGTTTTCCAATCCAGGATGTCCTGTGACAGACAACAACCCAGTCACCCCAGTGCAGAGGGAGCTCCACAGGCGCACAAACCCACTGGCCAGCGGCCGCTCAGAGACTTGAGAGCCGGCTGCGAGCTCCCTGCTCCGCAGATGTGTCCCAGTTCGGGATGCCCACGCCCACCCCCCTCTGCTGACCTCAGCACTGGGCCTGGCTAACGTGTAACCCCACTCCTGGCTGCGGTGTTTTGGGGAAGGGGCTCTGAATTCCCAGATAACCATAGTGAGGGACTGGGTTTGAGCAGATGGCAACAAAAACTTGTACACAAATCAAGTCTGAGCTGCTGCCGGAACCCTGGCACTGGGGTAATTTGCAGCCTGAGCACCACGCGGGCAGCTCTCCCGCGTGACTCGGTTTCCCACCGGTAGAATGGAGCTTGTCTCCTGAGCAGTCCAGGAGGCAACCTAAATCATGAATTGTTTTAGGATGAGAGTGGATACAGGAAGAGGGAGAAGTCCCTCCAAGATATGGAAAACAGTTTGACCCGCACACAGTTTTCATCTGCCCCCAACGGCTCCTGCCCGTGAGCCCTCAGAACCGACAAGCCAGCAGCGGCCCCCACCGTACTTACGTTAATAACGCCCTTCTCCTGCATCCGGCCCGGGGTGTCGTGCAAGTCAGCAAACTGCACGGCCACCTGGTGGTAGATGGGCAACAGGAACTCCTCCCGCTCCTTCAGCTTGTTCTCCAGCTCCTTCCGCTCGGCGGCGCCGAGCTCAGGGGTGCCTGCAATTACAGTGACCACCCGTCACAGGCTGAGCGACCGGAGTCTGCCCGGGAGCAGCCAGTCACGGGAGGCTCAGACCGCCCCTCCCTCTGTGACCGCTCTCCGCTGTCTTCGCCCCCTGGGTGCAGCAGGGCTCCCCGAGACGCCACGGAAGCCCACACGCCCTCCTTCCCTGGGAGGTCACTGCTGGGGAAGCAGCCTCTCCCTGCTCGAGGAGAAGGTGCAAACCCCCACCGGGAGGCTGGTGTGTGTCCTCCTCTCAGACTGACAACCTGGTGCCCATGCCCTGTGACCTGCATTAGAGCCGCTGGACTGTCAGGACACAGAATGTGGGACAGCGCCCCCTCGGCTTCTGGAACAAACCACAGCTCTTCCCCCCCCATCAGCACCCACCCAACTCAGTAAGGATCCCAGTGGCGTTTCAAGTCACAGGCTGCTTTCCTCCACAGCTTCTCATCTCAGGTTTGGATGCTCTTTACCTGAAATTTATAGAATCCAACCTGGTGAGAGCCGGGTCTGTGTGTCTCACGCCAGCTCAGTGGGTTTGACAGCCTCTGGCTCCTGCCTGGGCTGCTATGGACAGAGCCAACCCCTGACCACAGTGGCAAAGACACTCTAGTTCCTAAGAGGGGGAGAGAAAGGCAGCCCACGAACCTACTGGATCAGGGCTCCCAAAGCACACAGACCCTCAGCTGGACAGACAGGACAGTGTGGAATTCTTCGCCATCTCAGTGTCCCGGTCGAGGTGCTGCTGCTGTACGTTTATTCCCAGTCACTCTCAGGATGGGACTGGCAATCCACACTGAGATGCTGGCTGCCTGCCTGGTAAGGGGGGTAAGTCCAGCTGAAGGAGCTCTAGGTGATTGCCCTGGTGTTGAGGACAGCCCAGAGGGCTTTGTCACCACAGCTGACAAGTAAATACATGGCCAGAGGTGACGGGACACAGAAGAGAAAGGTCTTTTCCAAGCATGTCTGTCTGGGAACAGGCCTTGCTGTTTATGCCACTATGAAGCATATGCCGTAAACAGCCTTGGGCTGCTGAGTGAGCCGTAGTATTATATATAAACACATGTTAATAGAACGGAGATGTAACTATAGTACCTACTTCCATTTTTATGAGGTTTTTGGATGCACACCTCTACGTTAAAACACACACACACCATCGTTACTTTAAAACTGTAAGGCACAGAGCTGGGGGCTGTCTTTTCCTGGGCTCCCACATGGAGGATAGCCATGGACTGGTCACTCTGGCCCCTGACACCTCAGCAGCCTTCTTTCCAAACCAGGAAAGTAAATGGAAAGTAAAAATAAATAAATAGGCCCAACTAAAAAAAATGTTTTTTTGTCGCTCCTCAATGCTTACAATCAATAATCAAAGCTGATATTTACAGGGTACGAGGCACTGTTCTAAGAGTTTTATATCTATTCGAGAGACGCAAATCAAAACAACAATGCAGTACCATCTCACACCTGTCGGAATGGCTAACATCAACAAATCAACAAACAAGTGTTGGCGAGGTTGCGGAGAAAAAGGAACCTCGTGCACTGCTGGTGGGAATGCAGACTGGTGCAACCACTGTGGAGAACAGTATGGAGTTCCCTCAAAAAACTGAAAATGGAACTCCCATTTGACCCAGTAATCCCACTCCTAGGAATATAGCCTAAGAAACTAGAAACACCAATCAAAAAGGATATATGCACACCTTTGTTCATAGCAGCACAATTTACAATAGCTAGGATTTGGAAACAGCCTAGGTGCCCATCAGCAGATGATTGGATCAAAAAACCATGGTACATCTACACAATGGAATACTATGCTGCCATAAAAAAGGAAGGAATTCTTATCATTTGCAGCAACCTGGATGGAACTGGAGAACATTAGGCTGAGTGAAATAAGCCAGTCAATGAAAGAAAAACACAACATGATCTCACTCATTTATGGATAATAAAGAACATTATAAACTGATGAACAAAAAGATAGATACAGAGACAGTAAAGCAACAGACCGTCAAATTACAGCAGGAAGGGTAGGGAGATATGGGGGAGATAAGAGATCAACCAAAGGACTTGTATGCATGCATATAAGCATAACCAATGGACAAAAAACTCTGGGGACGGAGGGCATGTATGGGAGTGGAGGGGACAATGGTAAGATATGTACACATATACTTTAATAATAATAAAAAAAGCTTTATATCTATTAACTGATTTCATCCTTACAGCAGCCTTAGGAGATTGGCATTCTTATTATCTTCACTGTACAGGAGAGGAGACAGGTGCTGAGAACAGACATACCTCACCGAGGTCACAGAGCCAGAGAAGGGCAAGCCAGGGCTGCGGGCAGCAGCAGCTTTTGGACACCATGCAATGCTATCTCTGTGCTCACTTGGGGCAGTGGAGACACGTGCTTCAATGGCATGTCCCTCTGATTTCAGAAAAGGCTACATGATGGCAGCAGCCTCCTGGCTGGTGCTGCTGAAGCTCCATCTTAGTCCCATTCCACAACTGAGACCAAGCTGATGATTCCAGTAATCCCTATTCTAAGTCAGACTGCAGACTTAAGGGTAGCTCCTCCCGCAATTGTGAAAACCAAAATCAACACTAGCTCTGCTGGGGGCGGGAGAGGGATGGCAGGATCAAACGGCTGAATAGAACGTTTCAGACCTACAGCTTTCTCTTCTGGGTAACCAACCAACATTGCGCTCATATGCACATCTATGTATATGTGCATCATCTATAACACATACGGTTTACTGAGCATTTACTATGTGCCAGGCACTGCACTCAATGCTTTCAGGATCACATAGCTCCTAAGTCACCGGCACAGTGCAGACTTAGGTCTGGTCAGCTGTTACCACCGCCGCCAGGCTGAATACCTCAATATTACAGCGCACTTTCCAAGTTGCTTCACATCATTTTTAATCCTTATAAAACCCAACCTTATAAAATGGGCGTCTACTTTACAAATGAGAAAACCAAGGTCCTGAAAAGTCAGCAAAGTGACATCCAGCTCTTAAGCCGCAAAGTCAGGATGTGCACTTGGGGCTGGTGTCCCTGAGGCCGGGGTTCCTCCACATTGAATGGAACTAAAGGCCATAAGCAGTGATTGCCACTGAGGGGAATCGGCCGGAGAGCTTGGTTCACTGGGTTGAGAGAGGTCAAGAGCCCAGCTTGGCACTAGGAGCAGAAGGGCTGACTTGGGAGCAGAGCATTGTGAAAACAAGGCCTTGGCTTCACCAAGGTGGAGGGAGAGAAGGCTGGCTCCTGGACTAACAAAGGTCATGTCCACCCAATCAAGCTGTTCTAGAGCTTTGAAGTAATACCAAAATAGCCCTAGCTCGTTTGGCTCAGTGGATAGAGCATCAGGGCACATGTCTGGGTTGCAGACTCAATCCCCAGGAAGGGAGTGTGCAAGAGGCAGCCGATCAATGATTCTCTCATTGATGTTTCTATCCCTCTCTCCCCCCTTCCTCTCTGAAACCAATAAAAATATATTTTAAAGAAAGGAGGGAGAGAGAGAGGAAGGAAGCCAAAATAAATACCTGTAATGTTCCGCCCCCGGAGACTAGGAAGAGCAGAGAGCATCCCCCCAAAGGCTGCCTCGCTTGAGCCCTTCAGCAATGCTTCTGACCACAGTTCAGGGCCCACCTCCAAAAAGCATCAAAGCAAAGGAAAGACAGAGGTAGAGAATGTATGTATTTCAAATGCACATGAGAAAGCCGAGGATGTGTGTGCTTTGTCTTAAGGGGGAGATAAAAGGTCTTTTAAAATTTATTTTCTAAAACTAAAATGCCGCTCTGAAGCCAGACGGCGCCTGTGCAGCAGGCCGAGAGCCCTCTCGCCTTGTACAGCAAAGCAGCCAGCCCCGGTAATGATTTAGGGGAGATTAACAAATATGTCAATGTCTATTTTCTGCTTAATTTAAAAGCGGCGTCTATAAAGATTTTTGACTTCTGAACCCTGTTCTCCTGAAAGAAAGAAGGTAAGAATGAGGAGGGGGATAAAGAGTGATTATCCTATCATTGATCGTTTGTCAGGAGCATTTCTTATTCACTGGACTATTGTAAAAAGCTAAGCTCTCGATCAATCCTGTAAGCTCCCTGCACAATTAAATATCTTGGAATGGTTTTCTTTCTTTTCTAGCCAGATTGCAGGGCCTCGGGGTTTTTAGGAAAGCAAGTCGGGGTGTGTGTGTGTTTAAGAATATGCTACCGAGAGGAAAATCATTCTTTTCTACAGCTTTACTTTTGGAAAAGACTGAAATGAGAGAAGAGAGCTAGGTTGCTCTCATCAAACTTCCTTCCCAAAATACAAAGTCCCCATGAAATCCTAAAAATCTAACTTTATAGTAAAACATTTTAATGTAAAGAATTAACAGTAATACAGAAGTCTGATCAAATGAGACGAGCTACCGGTTCTGAGATGTTACTGTGTGCAGGCACTGTTTAAGTACTTTTCATCTCACTTAATCCTCGTAACAACCCTAAAGATCACACCATCTGACAGAAAGGAAACGGAGGTGCAGAAGAGCGAAGTAACATGCTCTGCACCCAGCGCTGAGCTGAGCTCTGACACCTTCCACAGCGAGGAAACGTGGGGCTGGGCTGTGGGCTTGGAGGCCTGGCTACAGAGCCTGCACTCTACAGGACACAAGTTAAACAGACCCGCCAGTGTGGGTCGGGTGTCCCGAGGCCAACATCATGAAAAGCCACATCTGGAAAAGCTCCTGAGGAGAGCGGGTTTCTGCAGCAGGCAGTGTTTTTCATGGTGGGGACACAGACGGAGGGAGGCGGGGACCGGCCTCACCTCTGGATGAGCAGCCACATCCTACAGAGGAGAATTCGGAAGGAGGCGAGCCTTCAATGCACAGAATAAAAAGCAGGCACCAGCTAAAAACCCCTCTGCTCAAAGGCATAGATAACCTTGTAGAAATCTCTTCCCTTTCTGAGCTCAGTTTCTCATTTACTATGTTACAACAATACTCATCTGGGAAATAAGAAAAATGTTTCACAAAACAATGTGATATTAAAGTGTTTTAAAAAAAATATTTTTAGTTATACTAAGAAGCCTATGTAAATTATAACCTAATTTTAACTTTTATGGGCCTTTCTTCCCTCTAAGAAAGCCATTCGCTTTGATTGGTTAAATACTTACAAAGCTAAGAAAAGAATTAGACCACCCTCCCTCCTAAGCCCCAGAATATCTGGGATATAGGAACACACCTCAGCCTCAAGACTGAAAAGTCAGCATAAAAGAGATTGGAGACTTATTAAGATTCAGAAGCACAAATGTAAGTCACTGTTTAAAAGATCTGTGTAATTTCCTTATAAAGATAGCAAGAACAATGGGGAAAACCCTGCAAAACTGTTCCTGTATCCATAACAGGTGTGCCTTTCCTCACACAAAAGCATTCTTGAGAAACTGTGTAAATCAGATCCCGTTTCGAATGCCTTCAGGGAGCTATTTAGGAGGAACCCTGCAGTGAATCCTTTGGTAAAGCAAATAATCCTTTTGTAATGGGAATAATTTCTCCCGATGTATCTAGTTTTGTTTTGTTTTTTTAAATCCCATTTTCATATATCTGCTTTTCTTCAAAGGGGGCCATACCTATCTAAACACAACTTAATTTGCATATTGATTTTAACAGCAATCCTCTCTGGGGATGTTTAACCCTAAGTTTCCTGGTGATGGTGTAGTGCTTGCTACTCATATTTTAGAAAAGTCATTATAGCAAACCCAGAGATCTCCAAATCGGAATAAAAATTAGATTTCCCCCCCCCTGCAGCCCTGAACTCCCATGCAAACTCCCCACACAAAGAATCAGGAAGCAGCAGAGTTCTCTGAATTCTAGCGGCCGTATCCCGGGAGTCTTTCCTCTCTGCTTGCCCAAAGTCGCTCTCACTGAGCTGGGCAGGTGCAGGAACAGGAATCTGGGTCAGTGGGGCAAGTGGGGACAGACATGTGCTGGGGACAGCCTCCGGGCAGGCAGGAGCTAGGTCATTCTTAGGAAATGCCTGCCAGTCCTCTGGCTGGACAGAATTGTGAATCATTTCTTCCCGAGTGCTTTTATAAATGTAGTCCGGTTAACGGGTCAGACCCCTTCCCTTCTCCTTCTGGAAAGCACTTCACTGTTGCACTAACTGCATTCGACCAAAGAGCTTCTGAATCGCGGGACGGTAGGTTTTAAGCTGCTGCTCATTCGAAGGCGGAGCTCCATCCGTGCCTGCCGAGCAGAGCCCGCGGTTAGGTGCCACGGTTAGTGAGGATGCTCCGTGTACAATAGGGAGAGGCCAGAGGCTACTTCCCAGACGTGGGTAGGGAAACTTAGTTCTTTCCTAGCCCCCTTTCCAGTAAGAGTGCTGCTTTCTGCCTACAACAAGCAAACTTTGGCTCTCTTCAGTTACAACATCCTGAAGATGGACACAGAGGTGGGAAAACACACAGCTCCGATACGTGATCACCTTGGCCAGAGAAGCAGCTCGGCCCCCCAGCCCCTGGCCCCCAGGGATGTCCGTTCTGTCATCCTGGCTGCCAGCTCGGGAGGAGGCATTCCTGGAGGTTTCTGCAGACAATCCAGCGTCAGGGCGGCCACGATGTTTCAGACTGCCCCTGGGGCCTCGGACAGGGGTGCGGGTGCTGGGGGCCGTGCTGCCGCTGCCTGTTGGTCAGGCGCCCCCAGGGCGCGCCCGCGTGGGCACAGCCACGGTGCTGCATGGCAGGCTGCCCGGCTGTGTGGGGACGGGCCACACGGCGATGTGTCTGGAGCACAATAAAGTCCCACATCAGCTCCGCTGCTCTTTGTAGAGAGCGGACTGTACTGAGGGAGAGGGACAGTGGACAAAGTACAATGGCTTCACTTTGAGCTGGGCAGTTCTCTCCATCTCAATTGACTTGTCATTTCCCTCTGAACACAGAGGAGGGGGAGGACCCAGGTGAGGGCCTCAGGCCATGCTGGCCATCCCGCTCCGCAGCCCAGCTCCCCGCTCCTGTCTCTGAGGGACAGGCCGTCAGAGACACACACAGAGGCCCCCAAGGGCGGGGCTCTGTGCCCAGAGGAGGACTTTAATTCCCTAAGGCGACCAGAATGGTAAGATGCTGATCCTCCCCACCCGACTCTAACCAAGCCCCAATCTGGAGGACGCAGGGGCAGAACTGGTCCATCAATGAAAGGCTCCGGCATATGGGCTTACATCACATTTCTCTGTGGGGAAATTCTTCCCTTTACCTCTACCAGGAATCAATGTGTTATAATCTCAGACTGCAAACTAGTAATCCACCACCTTCCTACCTAAACTAAGTATGTAAAATGACAAAAGGTCATTTTTAAAAAAATAAAAAATTCTGAAAGAGATGACGTTGACTGTTCAGAAATTAAACATTATTCATTACTTACAGAAAATAGTAATTACGTTTTTGAGCACAGTCAGTCGGTGGTGCAATGGTTTGTCTAGGTCAGGGGTGGGGGGTGTCCGGCCCCCAGGCAATGTAAGTCCCCCAAATCATTTGGTCTGGCCCTGCCTAGCCACTAGGGGCGAGTTAGTTAAATGTCTGACCAAGTAAGCAAGGTAATGTTTACGCTGATAACTGAGTGGCCTGTGAGTGATGCTATAAATACCCACACGGCCTTGGAGAACGGCCCGCTGTGGGTGCTCTGACAGCCTGCTCCCCAGTGCGGAGGCCGATTCGGGAGGAGACTGGGACATAAGAGAAGATTCACTCCTACGGGCTTCCTCCTAAACCTCATTTTTCTCAGTGAAATCGGCTTTAGATCACAAAAGGGAAGAATTCTTGTTTAATGTTGATCAGGCTCAGTCTTCACCTGGGGTAGAATCTGAGGAAATCCTAACAAAAGTAGAACATAGGGAACCAGAATTTCACTCTGGGCTCCACTGTACATTTATATTCTATTTGGATGATTCATTTAACTCTTTTTTGCCTCAATCTCCCAATCTGGAAATGAGGTCACTTTCCCCCCCTTTGTGGCAAAGCAGTCTGGCAGTCTCTGGTTCTAGGCACCGAGAAAGGGTCCAAAAGCCAATGTGAGCCCCACAGGAACGGGGTGCTGGCCTGTCCTGTGACATCCCTGCTGATCTGTGTGTCACCCCGGGGTGGGTCTGGGCTCCCTGAGAGACAAGATCACTCCCATCTCTTTCTTCCTTTCCTAGACCACTAGCTGCAAAAGTGGACCTCAGCCACAGAGAGTGCCCAATACCCAACATGCCCATCTGCTTCTTCTAACGATTAAGACGGACAGGAAGTGATGCCAATCTCCAGGTTTGAAAAATGCTTCACAGACTGAAAGCTAAAGCATGCTCACCGTGGTCCTCACCTTCGCCCTGTGAGGGCCCTGTCCTCCCTTTCTGGATGAGGAGACGTTGACCGATGCACCTGCAGGCAACCTAACCAAGACTTTACTCGCTGCTTTTATCCCACACCCACTGCTCCTGCTCCCAAGCTGCCCTGGGCCAGAGCCTGCTTCACGTTTAGCAGACTAAGGATTCTTCCTCTAGTGCCATTTTGGTCAAGGTTAAATAAATATGGTTTTCTTCGATGCGGACAGTAAATTGATAATGAGATGATTTGTAACAAGTGATTAAACGGCCATCGCTTGGGAGTCTCCTCCCTCTTGCCCGCCCGTGTTTCCGAAGGGGAAAGGTGCCGGCGAAGGTGGGAGCGCTGCCACTGCCCTCGGAGAGGAAGCAGCCCCCCCCCCCCAGACATTCCGCAAACAGATGTCCGAGAGGATCCCTCTCCCTACCACCCAGGCACTCCGGAGGGATGATAACAGCTATTGGGGGGTTAAGAAGAGGCAGTGAACCCCCAGTTAATGAGCAGGAATTCAGCAGGCAGGGTAAGATAAATGGAGCTCTCTCTGCTTCTGCTAGAGTCAGCATGAACTGCGGCCCTGCGGCTTGTTTGTGGCAAATGGAGTGCACGAAATATCAAAGGGCAGTGATCCAGAAGAAGACCGACTTTGACAAATTTTAAATTGGCCAGAAAGAAAACCAGCAAAAAAGAGAAAAAAAAGAGGGAGAGAGAGAGAGAGAGAGAGAGAGAAAATTATGCAATTTGCTGTGTCCTGCAATTGTGGCACTGCTGCCTTTGTACGGAATTAGTGGTACAAACAGCAGCAACGATCGCCGGATGCTGGGAGCAATTACGCGCCATCTAAGTGAGATGCTTATCGGTGGCTGAAGCTTTTAGCGCTTTCTCTGTGTGCAGTTGTGAGGAACTCGCTCTTGAGCTGCAGTTCCTTTAATTAAAGTGTGTGGGGCTGGTCAGAAGTAATTATCCTGTTGGAGAAGAAAGAGGGGAAAGCCCACCTCTATAACTCTGGGTGGCAATGGGTTTTAGAGACAACTTTGCCAATTTCTTGTTGTGTGTGTTTCCCATGAAAGGAGCAGGCTGCGGTGGGTTGGTTACTGGTGGCCGCTGCCTAATGGCAAACAATGGGGCACAAACAGTGTTTGCTGTCACTGTGTGGGGAGAGCGATCTGGCTCAAGACTGCAAACCCAGGATGTGCCAACTGTAGACTGGAAGCAAACACTAGAAGTTTCTGCGTCTCTAGGTGGTGAGGAGAGAGTGTCCACAAATGGCATTTCATTAATTAAATTACTATTTGGAACATAAATGAGCTGGCATCTCTCTTTTTTACACTTTCCATTCACTGCGTTTCACTACATTTTAAAGACAATCTCTCTGCTTCCCTGAAAACAAAACAAACCAACAAACAAAAGAAGCTCAAGCAATTATCTTTACTAACACAGCAAGGGGCTTAATGGGAGACCTGGGCAGAAAATCAGTGTTTTAAAAGAATCTGAAACTCATTCAGACTCTGAACTCAACACAGGGCTCCCACGGTGCAGTCCTGTGTGCAAATTGCAATGCCTTCCCAAAGCCCCAAAACAAATGAGCAACAGAGCCCTGGCTGGAGGCACGGAGCGGAACGCCCCCCGGGCTTCTGCTCGGAAGCACGGGGTGCACAGTCTTTATTCCATTTCTCTGGCTCAGAATGGCCCATAGCACAGCCGGGGTAGGTTTCCGGCTCTGCTATCCCATGACACTGACTCTCACATCCCTCAGAAACGAGGCAAGTTTGCCCAAAGAGACGAGCAGAAGCAGGATATTTAAGTCGAGCATATTCTCTGACTGATTAGCCTGCCCCAAATAGCAGCTTCTAACTGATCATCCTTTACAAGGATAGCCACGAGCCTGGAAAGATGGGCTATTTGGACTATAAGGACCAGAAGAAAAATCGGGGGACTTTTGCTTTTTTAGGGCCCGCTCTCCCTCCTATTACACACACTGTTTCATTCTACCAGGGTTCTTACCATAGAGAGGACAGTAAATAAAGATTATCATGAATTTGATCAAATGCTTCAGTGCCTCCTCCCTTGGCCTAGAATGCACTCATTACAAATCAGTTGAATGGCTCATTGATTTGCCAGGAGCACAAGCAGACATACCCAATCGCTCAGCCAAGTGGATGTAGACGGGGTCCAACCGACGCATGGTTTTCACCAGATCCTTTTTGCGGAATTTGATTTCTACGGTCCCTTCTGGTTCCAGAACGGATGCCCTAGATCAAACAGAAAGAAAGAAAACATAACAAAACAGAAATAGAGACACTTTAAAGGAAGGAGACAACAGAATGAGGCCAGTTACAATTTGTGGACCAGGAAATAGCTTCATTATGGTTTTGCCCACCCATGGTTCTCGGACATAATCCCAGGGAGAGAAGCAGGCACCAGAGAAATGTCCCAGTGAGGTATGAGAAAGGCCTGGCAAAAGGCAATTAAAGCATCCTCATTACCACACCAGTCTACTTCCACCTCAAAGGGAGAAGAATAGGATTCCACCACCTACAGCTGCTAAGGGCCATAGGAGTCCCATTATTTTCCGCTGGCAGGGGAACAGCCTCCAGCCCTCAGGCCGTGCAATGAGAGGTTGATGCCGATAGTCCTACACTCAGCTGCCAGTCTGCTGGCAGCACGAGGCCAGGCCAAGCAGTAGAAAAATGTTCTGCCTACTGCTATGGAAATGACAAAGTGAAAGGTCTCAGGTTACATCTAACGATGTTCTATGGCCAGGAACTTACCTGAACACCTTTTTTTCTGAACTTTTACAATGAAAAAAAAAAAAAAAATTCCAGCTCATGGTTACTTTGCACATGGCACTGTTCTAAGAGCTGACATAAAAACGTTCACAGCAGTCCTGTGCCCAGTCTACAACCCCTGTGAGATCAGTTACTATTATCCCATCTTACAGATAAGGAAGCGAAGGTACAGCAAGTGAAGAGACTTGTACAAGTCTAACAAGGGACAGAAGTGTTTTAAAACCACAGACTCGTTCCAAAATCTGCACAGGAATTGTCTTTGATCTGGTATCAGATCAGGGGCTAGGTTAGCACTTAAAAATAATAAGTTCTGCCGAAACCGGTTTGGCTCAGTGGTAGAGCGTCGGTCTGCGGACTGAAGGGTTCCAGGTTCGATTCCGGTCAAGGGCATGTACCTTGGTTGTGGGCACATCCCCAGTAGGGGGCGTGCAAGAGGCAGCCAATCGATGATTCTCTCTCATCGATGTTTCTAACTCTCTATCCCTCTCTCTTCCTCTCTGTAAAAAATCAATAAAATATATTTAATAATAATAATAATAATAAGTTCCTAAGCACAGAACTTAAGTCTAATGATTTGACAATACAACTACTGAGCTCTCCGAAGCAGGTTTTGAAGTAAGAGGCTGACATTTTTTGGGGGAAAAGGGACACATATTTTCTAATAAAATGACTAGATATAGGAAATGGCTTGGAAGATACCAAGGAAATATGTGAAATTTACCTACTTTGGAAAGGGTTGAAAACAGGTTATGAAAGGAAGCGGCATTGGATCTTTTTACTTAAGGATGTTCAGGTATCACCTTCCCACAAAAACCTGGGATTTTCTTTTGAAGCTCTCTGGGTGCTGCAAACACTGTGTTTTCCACGCCTCCTGTAATGCCAGAGTAGGACGCTGGTCTCCGAGGGAGAAGCTTTGGCTTAGAATCACGGGATGTGGGTGCCGTGCTAGACCTCAGAGACCGCCTAGCCGGTCCCACAGACAAGGAGAAGCTCCGGGGAGAGGGGGGACTGCTCCCAGTTCCCCGCTAGCCAGTGGCAGAGCTGGGTTAACAAGGCCCTAGAACCTCACACTAACAATTCAGTTCTTCCACTCCAACTTGCTTTCAGCTCCTTCTGCAACATAGCGGAGGGAGAGGGTGCATAGGCACATCTGAACATCCAACAGGAAGAGAGACTCTGTGAGGCCGGGATGCCTGGAATAGAAGGTTTTGTGGTAAAAGAATCCGGAGTGGGTGTCACACTTGAGAGAACCTGCCTGCAGCCTCATTCCGTCTCCTGCCAGCTGACACCATTTGGAAAGTCCTTTTCTTTTGCCCTGGAGTCCTCTGGGAAAGGACAGGTGCACATAAGGCTCTCCCGGTCATGTTCTCCAGGAGGAAACCAGCAGCCAGAGGACGCCTAGAGGCCGTGAACAGAAACAGGAAGGAGGCTACCTGCTTTCCCGGTCGGCATACATCTCCATGTGTCGGGGGTTGATGGTGGGATCGATCACGACCCAGGAGCCGCCCCGAAGTTCGGCATGGGGAGGGATGTAGACCATCACAGGCTGCGAGCACTCCCGTAAGCCGTCCACGATGTAAGCACCAAATTTCAGAACTTGGTCGTACATATCTATGGAGAATGAGACACATTGGAAATTAAGAAACCATGTTTCCGACACTGATCACATCATTGCATCTAAAAAATGATATTTAAAAGCATGCTGGGCCTCCACGAGGCAGCCTCTGACAGGCCTGAGGTTCAGCCCCCCAGGTCCTGTTTGGCTCCCAAGAAGACCAGAGATTGGTAGCTCCCCCTATAGTCCAAAGCACAGAGAAGGACATGGTCTTTCACAAGACTCAGTGTGCACGTCCATTCATATGCTCCCTGAGTTTCTGTTTTGGGTCTCACCACATTAATTCACACTTGCTCTACAAATACTAAGTATTTTTCATGTCAATATGTGATCTTTCTCCCTACATTTTCTAAAGAAAGGAACTATTCAAGCTCTTCTCAGGACACTTAGCATGATAAGCTCTTAATATGTGCAGCTGATAGAAAAGGAGCCTTCAAGCCGAAACCGATTTGGCTCAGTGGATAGAGCATCAGCCTGCGGACTGAAAGGTCGCAGGGCATGTACCTTGGTTGCGGGCACATCCCCAGTGGGAGGTGTGCAGGAGGCAGCTAATCGATGTTTCTCTCTCATCGATGTTTCTAATTCTCTATCTCTCTCCCTTCCTCTCTGTGAAAAATCAATAAAATATATTTAAAAAAAGGAAAAGGAGCCTTCAAAAACTGCACCTTTTATCTCTGTGTCCAGAGTGTCCTGCCCAGTGCCTGGAACACAGTGCTCACCAAGTGCCTGCTGAATGGATGAGCATATACACACTTTAGAAATAACACAGTGAGAGTGAAAAACGAATTCTTTAATGTTGCATGGTCAGGGTTTCAGTGAGAGGGGAAACATGTAAATGCATGTGTATTTATTGGAAATGTCCCAGAGACACATAAAAAGAGGAGCCACCTCTTCGTTTTGCTAACGAGTACACTTTGTAATGTCCCCAAGGCCAAGAGCAGCCTAAGAAAAGACCCCTGGTACATAAATAAAGTGAGTCCTTGGAAAGTGGGATCCGTTATTTATTTCCCAGTAATTTATGAACTTCTTCCCATTTCCTAGTTCACTGAAGTCTAAACATTGCTGAAGTTTGAGGTTTATGATTTCAGATGTTTAATGAGTACTTCAGTGGAACCACAATGGATCCTTTTGAAACACCAAATAACAGGTTCAACGGAGTTCAAACTTTCCTATCAAGGAGAGGATCTCAATTTGGAATAAATCAAATCTGGAAATCCAAAGCAAAGAAGCATTTTTCAGGAAGTTAAAAAAGAGCCAAATAGAAATTGCTTTCAATGTAGTAACTGGCAAATTAAACTGCCACCTTCTCCAAAGTAAAAATGGCTCCATATACAAACCCTCAGTGGGCAGAGTTCATTGCAAGGCATATGCCTCTCCAATGCCCCAACCTGACCGGACTCTGAAGATTTCAAATTCCAAAACTCCAGAAGTTTCCCCAGAAAAAACTTCCTACTCTGTGGGGAAATGTGTATGATCATACTCTGTAAGTTTGATCAGAGCAAAGACATTTATTCCTTTGGGAGGGAAGCAAAGACAAAAAAATTTACTGCCAATTACACAACTGCTGTATGAAAGGCAGAGAATAAAAGACTTTAAGCATTTTACGCTAATTCTGTGGTTATGAAAATAATTGCTCAGTTCAAATTATTTTAACTAAATTAATTCTTTAGTGGATATTTCAACCAGTGCTACATAATAAAATAATTGTGTAATTAGCGATACATTTTTCAGTGCTGCCAAGAGGACAGTCTCAGAACAAGTACTAACAGAAAGGAGTGGCCCTCAACGGTATCACACACAGAGAAGAAATAAAAAGCATAAATAAAAAGCAAAACAACAGAAAAATAGCACAAAAAGATCATCCTATGTGCAAAAGAAAAAAAGTAACTCAGAAATAAATGGAAAGTTTCTGGCTTCTTCAATAGTTTTTTTAAAGACACACCTACATCAAAATCTGTCTCTGTACTATCTATGATTAATAGACCCAGGTCCCCAAAAGAAAGGGGAGACTCTGAAGCGTACTTCCATGTAGTTAATTTTTAAAAGTTGGCTTCATAGCCGGGACCGGTTTGGCTCAGTGGATAGAGCGTCGGCCTGCGGACTGAAAGGTCCCGGGTTCGATTCCGGGCAAGGGCATGTACCTTGGTTGCGGGCACATCCCCAGTAGGGGGTGTGCAGGAGGCAGCTGATCGATGATTCTCTCTCATCGATGTTTCTAACTCTCTATCCCTCTCTCTTCCTCTCTGTGAAAAATCAATAAAAATATATTTAAAAAATAAATAAATAAAAAAAAATTAAAAGTTGGCTTCATAGTATATGCAACTAGTTTGGGATGAAGTTGAGTATGTGTGTATTTTTTATTTCTGTGAAATGGACTGCGGTCTCTCTTCTTCATCATCATAGCTAGTTTAGTGAATACCAAGAAGCACGAGTTCATATATATTCACACATAAATTATTCAGTCATCAGAAAATCATCTCATTCTTATATCCAAGTTACAGGTGAGTAACCTGGGCTTAAATAAGTGGCAGAGATAAGACTTGATCCAAGATCTTTTGGGATCTAAAGTCCACATTCTACTACCTCATTCTTAACTCATCATTCTTACTGCAGAGAGGGCACGAGGCTGAGGTAGTCTGCTTTCCAGCATCTGACACGACGGTGAGTAAAACAGAAACCAGAAGAGACTTGAATAAATGATTCAATATTTCTAAATTTCGCCTGGATTCTTTGAATGGCCAGAAATTGTACTGACAATACTATCAGCTTGTACCAAACAATCATCTTCCAGGCCCCAAGACTGAGTAGAAAAGGGGCATCAAGGTTTATTATAGCTCACAAACTGGGGCCTGAAAACAATACCTCCATCTAACCTGGAATACCAACAGACCCGCAATCCAACCATCAAAATACCCAACAAGCAACAAAGGCTATGGAAACATAAATATAAACAAACACACACACAAACTCTACAAACAAATCTCACACTGAGTCACGGCTGCCCCAAGCCAGACATTTTGAAAGGCAGGTTGAAGCACTTGGCAACAATCTGACACATACTTGTCTGAAACCCATTTTTACGAGAGCAAAGTCACCGCCAAGAACAGCAAGGGAGGGGCTCTCCCCAAGGGTTTAGGCTAGACATCAGTTCAGGGAATTTTAAAGCTATGCGTATGCTGACTGTCAATTCTTAGGCCATAAGAAATGCAACTGGGAACGGAAAATACTGATACGTTCCTCACTGGAGAGGAAGGAGCTTGGAGCTTTCTAAGCAAAGAACATCTGCGCAAACTGCGCGAACGGGATCACACGGCTCTTGCAGTGTGTTCTCAGCACCCAGACACTAACCCTGCCGGGGCCCTCACTGTTACACAGCATGGCTGACCGTGGCCACCACATGCACCGAACAAGGAAGCAGGGTGGCAGGGTGTTTCCGCAGTGCCCCACACTCTGCAAGTTAGATCCGATCATATTGACTTGGGGGAGATTATCTGTTAGAAGCTAAAGGTAAACATTAAGCATACACAAGCTATACACACACGCTGTCTCATGAGTTCATTATGGCTGGCTGACACTCTATTTCAACATCCAAGTAATCAGAGACTTTAACGTAAGACTTTCATTCCAGTTAAAGTTTTCAATAAATGTTTTTTTATTGTTATTTATAACCTGTCCCAGGAAAAAATAATAAGTATAACATGAAAAGCCAACTGAGAGTGACCCTGTAGCACCAGCAGTGAGGCGGCTTAATATCACTGGGATTTGCATCCTATCAAGCTATTCATGCTGAGGCTGGGACCCTGGTGCTAATTTCTAGTAAATTTCACGCTTGATGTCTCCCTGTTGTGGGTCATTGCCGGTTCGTCTAAATAAACTGCTTCCAAATGGCTCTTCCATCTAAATATTCAGCCAGTTTTTATAATTTAATTTTGCATTATGCTGAATAGCCTTCCGGCCAGATAGAACTCATTGGGAAAAAAGCACCAATACCATCTTGCCATGCTTTTATTTATTTATTTATATTTTTACTGCTTGAATTAGACCTCCTAGGCCGACTAGTAAAGAGTATCTCCCCCCCTCCCCCCACTAATGTCAATTTTCAGCATAGCAAGAGCTGTCTCTAATCTTTTCCTACTCATTACACACAATTTTGGAGTCATTTTACCCACAGTGCAGTCGGCTCCTAGCTGTGTGTTTGTGTGCACTGAGGGATGGCATAATTGTTTATTTTCCCTCTCTGCATAATCCCCAGCCAGCATTGAAACCAAAACTGCAAACATCTCCCCAAGGGATATGGAATGAATCTCAGCCTAGGTCCCGTTACATGAGATAATATGTAGAAAACATGCTGACCTGTATGTAAATATGAAAGGCTATGTTCTTCCTCCCCTCTCCTACTTTCACACTGATCTCTATCTTCCCCAAAGCTTTTTTGTCTTAAATAATGTGTAAATGGATGCAGCAGCACCAAAATTCAGAAAACAGAGCTGGCACTGGTCTACAGCAGCCCAATAACTCATTTTTTACCAGAAGTAGGGGGGAGGGGAAAAGGGGGAATTATTGTTTAATGGGTACAGATTTTATGTTGAGGAGGATGAAAAAGTTGGGTATATACAGTGGTGATAGTTACCCAACATTGTGAATGTATTTAATGTTGCTGGATTGTACACTTACAAATTGTTAAAATCCTATATAATAAAAGCCTAATATGCTAAGTGTCCAACCATTCAATCAGTCACTATGATGCACACTGACCACTAGGGGGCAGACACTCCAACCAGTAGGTTAACTTGCTGCTGGGGTCCGGCCAATTGGGAGTGGGTGAGACAGGCCAGAAACGCCCTGGACGAATCCATGCACCAGACCAGTTTTGGTCTGATCCCCACATTGCCTGGGATCCCCACCAGTGCATGAACCCATGCACTGGGCCTCTAGTTATAAAATATTATGTTATGTATATTTTATCACAATAAGGAACTGTAACTCATTTCTGAGCTCTTCTCACAATAACCAACTCCAAAGCAGAGGGGAGACAGGTGAACAATAACTTCCTCTGGAATATATATCCTCTATTCTAGGGATATGCTAGCAGATCAGGTCCAGTCCTAGGCTCTAAAAATCAGCCAACTGTGCTATACTGTGCTATATGAAGTCAGGCAGATCCCTGTTCCTTTCCCAAATCTGTCATTTTTAGCTAAATGATCTTGGCAAATGTACTTAACCTAAGTCTCAATTTATGTAAATTACAGATAATAATATAACCGACCCCTTAGAGGTGCTTGTGATTATGTAGGATAATGCATGTAAAATGATGAGCACAGTGGAAACTGTGAAATGGTGAAAAGAGCTCAATGAACCTTAATTGTTGTTGTTCTTACTGTTACAGGGCTAGCAGCCAATCTAGGTCTGGGACCAAATATGTAGCAGAATTGAAGCTTTTCCTACAAGAGGCACATGGCAAACTTATGATCTCTGAACTCGTTAGATAAAATAGCCAGCCTGACTTATTCCTAAGTAATGTCAGGAAGAGGGGATGTGTAATGCCCCCTGCCCCTCAGAAGAGATGTAACTAAGAAGTAACAGCATTGCATTCTCTCTTAAATCTTAATATAAGTCTTACAGACAAAGAATTTGGGATCAAGTGAAATCTGATGCTCAATGAACCCCATTATGTAAATGAAAGGACAAATATAGCATTGTCCTTTTTTGAATATGGTGGTTTTTTTGTTTATACTTTATACATTATGACTTTATCATTCTGCCAAAGACATTTTTCTTTATTCCTTAAGACAGTATATGTTTCAGACTTGTTTTTGATTTGTCTGCAGTAGCTAGCATAATTCCTTGCATACAGGAACTCAATAAAAATCTGTAGGATTGACTTATTTAACCTATACTTTCCATGTCTCATGGTATATCCACTGAATTGTTACCTTGATTAAAAAAATTTTCACCTTAATAGTCTATAAAAGTATGCAAACTAATTTGCATTTATAGTCTAAGTCTCTCCTAAGAAAAGTGTAAAATGTGGTAGTTCTCCAGCAAAAATGGGCAAAGGGGCACTTTCCAACTAGAATAACAAAAAATCGTCCTAGTTGTCTACATTTTGCCAGGAAAGCCTGGCCCATCCAGGGCTTTTCCTAGCCAAGCAAGGAAAAGCTGTTAGCATAAGGCTCGCGAATCTCTCTCCACACAGAGCCGGTAATCTACAAAAGGGTAACTTCCCGTTTCCTCCCTCAGATCTAGAGACGCCCCTAACCCAAGGCATTTCGGGTGTCCTTCTGATCACTCTACTTACTCCAGCAGTATCAATTCCTCCCTCCTTCCGTCCCCCTAACCCACCCTACTAGCCTTCAGAACCCTGAGTCCTGTGACACTCCTCAGCACAAATCCTCGCCTGGAATGTTCTTCTGGCCTTAGCATGGCCATGCGTCTCTGGCCACTGGAGAGAGACCTCTGCTACTCGAAGGGGCAGAGCGTGTTTCCCGGGGTGCTCCCTGAACTGCCTGCAGTGGTTCTGCGCACACAGGATGCTTAGTAAATGGGGACACTGGCTGCCTAGTCACTAAGCAGCCTTTATAATAATCGTCTAATAGGCTGGAGCCCAGGCCCAGGGCGGCTGTTGGATAGTAAAAAAGCATATCACAAATTACCAATAAGAACAGCCGCTGGGTAGACTTTGTTCGTTTTCTTCTGGTAAAGGCTAATTTCCTATCAGTCTTGGTCATTGTAAAGTGTTAAAGAGTAACGTCAACAAAAAGTATGTCCAGAAAAGAGGGATCATATTTTTCCATGACCATCATTCACCTGTGAAAGCTAATCCATAACAGCGGTCCACCTAGATAGCACTAGCAGATTGTTCTGGTATTTTGTGTGAAATTGTAAAACATTGGATTTTCCCATTCTGGGTACCACTCTGAAGATATCTCAGAGGATGCACGATCCCCCAAAAGCCTAGGGTGATGGGCTCCCAGGACACTCATAGGCTCTGTCCAATATAAGCCCCCACACACCCACCCCCACTGCAGGATTCAGGGGAACCAGTGAGGCCCCCCAGCCCAGAGCCAGGCACTCACCCTTCATCCCGCCAGAGAAGCCTCTCCAGTTAGCAAAGACCATCAGAGGCAGCCCTTCACGGTTGAAGTCCTTGATAGCCTGATAGGTTTTATACGCAGAGTCTGGGAACCAAACCTGGCCAGCCTGCTGGATGATCTATTGGGGAAAATGAAAAGAGAAGACACATTAATAACACAATTTGAGGGGGAATCTGTCCAAGGTGAATAAGGTTTGATTAAAAATTCAAAATCAAACTAAAAATACAAACAAACAAAAACCCCACCAGGGTTGTTCATCATAAAGATGGTCTTTGAAGTAGCAAAAAGATCCTGGATTTCCGACTTTGTTCAACAATCCTGTTTGATTGCTGATGACACCTCCTCTCTTTAGTCAAGAGAGAGAAACCTACTGACTGCTTCTAACGGAAGGACGCGCTCTCAGTACCCTTGTTTTCCCAGGCAACTTTAGACTCCACTCCTCAAAGTGGCCAAATGCACAAAGGCTCCAAGTCCTTCACCTCTGTGCTTAGTGCAGCCTGTCCTTTTCTGTGGTTAATAAAGAGACACTCACTGTGGCCCTGCTGAATAGCCTCCTCCCCGATCTCCCCACGGCTCATTTTCTGGATCTTGTCAGAATGTGAAAATGCTATCCATTCTTTAAAAAGGACTGGCTGTGGTGTTCACAATTTGGCAGACTCCACTATAATTCTAGCAGCAGCTCTTCCCTGAGTGTGTTCAGAGAATCTGGCACCAAAGAGCCTTTGGCATTGTCTTGGTTTCCTTTCTCTAAGACCACGTCCCCAACTATTTCCCAGCATCAGCAAGACAACTGCAAAGGCCTATTTAATTTTCTAGCAGAATTTATCTTGCAGTACATTTAGTGTCATCTTAAGAGCACAAGATGGTCTGAACTCATTCAGGGCTGCTGACGGCCCTTCCCTCTAAAACTGGTGGTTTGCAGTGCTCCCAGCACATCCACAGGCTCTGCAGGCGGGCAACACAGCTCCAAGCACAGGGTACACTGAACTCGGAGTGACCTACCTTGGCTTCAGAATCCAGGTTTGCAGGATCAGCTGGGACACTTAGTTCTACTGTTCGGGTTTCTACGGCAACTACTCCCACAGGTATTCCTCCTAGCCTGGTAAAAAATGAGACACATAAGAGCATAATGTGAGTCAACATCTCAGCTAGTCATTTATTTTCCAATCCCACCTCAAAGTATTGGGGTGAAAACTAGTAATACAGAGAGTGAGGAGAAGTCAGACTTCTAGGAGTAAGAGACTCTGGATTTGGTGAATATGGTAAATTTTTGTAAATACGACTGAAAACTAACCCCAGAATCACTCTGATTCTCCACCACAGGATCAATTCAGACAGAGGGCTGCACTAGGGGAGCCCCTAGCACTCAGACCCAGCAGCCTCGCTTGTGTGCACACATGTGCATTCACACACATCCGTCTCGTGGTTGCCCAATGGAACTTCTCAGTTCACCGTAAAGTATCCCTTTGATGAAAATGGAGGGAAATGGTCCAAAAGGTAGTAAGAAGCTGAAACTCTCACGAACTGTTTTTAAGAAATGATGGCATTGCTGAAACAGTGCTGTAGTTCCTATGGAGCACTAATAGTGTGGTTCCAGATAGGATCTGAGGGTAGGTCTCACCCTAGACATGTGGATGGGAAGTGTGTAGGTATGTGATGAGGATGAAGAAAAATGTGTCAAGTGCAGGCAGGTGGTTAAACAATTTAACTTTCTTCTTCATTAGAAAAAAGCAATGAGACAGAGAAAACTTTCTATAGTAATCTTGGTGAAACAAATGATCAGTATTGGAAGTATATATTTTAAAATTAAGCTATGTTAATGTTAATAACTGCCCAGGAGCCGAAACCGATTTGGCTCAATGGATAGAGCGTCAGCCTGCGGACTGAAAGGTCCCGGGTTCGATTCCGGTCAAGTGCATATACCTTGGTTGCAGGCACATACCCAGTAGGAGGTGTGCAAGAAGCAGCTGATCGATGATTCTTTCTCATCGATGTTTCTAACTCTCTATCCCTCTCTCTTCCTCTCTGTGAAAAATCAATAATATATATATATATATATATATATATATATATATATATATATATATATATATATATAAAAGAACTGTCCAGGAGCTCAAAGCTCCCACATCTATATTCCATGATATTCTCCCAACATGATCCTCATAAAGAAAGTAGAAATCGAGAAGGGGGGCAGGGAGTGAGAATAGAGATAGAGATTGCAAGGTACAGGGCGAGTCCTTACTCAGAAATGTAATTCAATCTTCACTCTCACAGCTGCATTCCTTGGGGTTGGGACAGGGATGGGTTATAGTCTCTCATTCCCCCACAGCATCTCCATGACAAACTTTTCCATGAAAGATGGTCTTTGGTTGTTACATTGGCTACTGGAAATGGATTCTTGTCATCACAAGAGGCCTGGCAGGGGCTTGAGGAGGGACCACCCACCCCCTTGTCACTTGCCTGCACTGAATCAGAATCAAAAAGCCCTCTAGACAACCAGACAATGAGCAGGAGGTACACAGGAGGGTTCAGAAATATTTCTGTTCACAATGATTAACAATCCAACTGGAAACTTGTAATTGCAAAAGCCACCCTAAATCGGTAACTTATAACTTATATATTAGGGCCCATGTGACCTAATAAAGAACATCTTTATCCGAGTATTACAGTTATTTATTGAACTTGAAAACAGCTCAGAACAACTTCTGTTTTCTATTATACTTCATATAAATTTTATCAGGCTAGCACATGAAGATGCTACATCTTGTTTTATAGTGTGTCCCTGGACAAGGTGCCATGGAATAATAAAAGACAATTTACAGCCAATAGCACACATATTCCAAACATACATACCAAAGATGAGTTTTGGCAGCACTTACAGTAACAATCCCAGAAGAATACATTTATATTTATTTCTCGAAATGCCATTGCTTTTGAAAGAAGCTAGCTCCATTTGTGTTTTATATACTTGTGAGCATGTGTATGTGTTTGGAGCAAGAAGCCCAGAACTCATCAGATGGAAAGAAAGGAAGAAGTCAGAGTGAGAGTCACAATAAACAATGGCAGAGCTAGCCAAAGCCACACTTGACTGATCTTGCTCGCAGACAATCCCTGTTCTTCCAATCATAAGTATAAAGCATTATTCTCTTGTTTCCCATGGGAGAATCTTAAAGGTATTAACAAAGGTTTGGCTTTTGGAGGGTTAAAAATCTGTCAGGTTTTTTACAGACAAGAAAACTGCAGCAGAATAGGTGAGAGGAACATTTTCAGGAAAGATGGTCTGAATGTGGGCAAACTGAGAGGTCCTGGGTAGGTGTCTCTCTGTCTCTCTGTCTCTCTGTCTCCCTCTCTCTCTCTCTCTCTCTCTCGTACCCCCAGAGGGAGATTTACCAGGCACAAAGAATTCTCACTGGGACCCAGAGGCCTGGGGTCAGGTAGAGGAAGACCCGAGACGTGGTGAGAGGAAAACGGGAGCCAGTCCCTGGGGTTCGTCGGGACTGACTCCTGGCCTGCCTCTTATTCGTGCTACAGAGGAAGATCCTGCCTGCGGGATTGGCCATGAGCAAATGACCTGCTATACTGAGAGAACCACAAAGCCTAGAATTATTTTCAAGGCTAGAATCTAAATCTCAACCCAATGTGGCATGTTTGAGAGTCCTGAGCAGGTGCCACTTTTCACCAAGATAAGAAAAACTGATTGCCCCCGAGAGGAAGGTGAGCTCCAGATGTGGGTCCCGAGGGCAGCATGTCTCTGCAGTGCAGAACAAGATTAAGATCAGCCGTGGCAGGCGCTCGTTATGGTGAGCGTTACAGATTAGTTCATGCGGAGCTTGCTGTTGAGTGAAGCACTTCTTAGAATGGGTATTAAAATCTAATAGAAACTTCAAGTTCCCACTTGAAAAATATAGGTATCCCAGCTTATTTGACTCACTCCTGTTTCAGGTAAACTCCTTTTTTGGGGGTAATTCAAATAAGACGATAAACCAATATAGTGCCACTAACTTGTTACTTAAATAAGCTCGATGACATGAAGGAACTTCTTTCAAGTTACATAGAGAAGTAGGTGAGACGGAGTTACTTGTCACCTACTTCTGAAAGAAAATGGTCTTTGGGAAGGGGGCGGTCATGGGTGGGCTGTGGCTATCTACAGCCCCTAAACAGCGTTTCTCTCAGCATAGTAACGAGGAAATACTGTCGAAACTAGACTTTAGATCAAACGCGTCACTGGAGACACACACTGAATGACTGCTGGGAACCGGTCCTCCGGTTATGCTGCCTCTGGAATGCCCATGATCCAATATTCTTAGGAAGTTCAGACACAGAGAGCATTATTGGTGAGAACCTGTTTCCTTTCTTGTTTCCAGTTGGGAGGAAGAGTTTCCAGAACAAAGGAGCTCTTACCTGGCTCTGCCAACCACCACGGTCTGTGCCCACGGCTGCATAATCTCCGAGAAAGACCCACAGTCAAAAAACCCGCTCAACCACTGGCCTTTCTGGGCTACGGAGGACAAGAAAGAAAACAAATCAATTCACTGGAAATGCACTGGAATTCGCAAACTTAACGTTGGATTTGGGGGAGTATTTGGGACGTTTGTTGTGTTTTTAATCGTATTATAATAGATGGAAGCATTAGGCAGCTAAATGTGCATCTGCCTTCAGACATCATCTCCTAGTTCATTTGCTAGACTGCATAAATAGATTCATTTATCAGCAAAAGCATCATTTATTGTTAAACGATGGGGCTCAGCTAGCAGAGAGAGTTTGCATTGCTTTTAAATAAATAACTTGGCTTTTTTCAAAACATCACAAACATTTGTCAAAAGGCAGCCAAGTCGTTAAAGATGTTTTCAAAATGTCTATTTCTATTTTAAAGCTTAGCTTACAATTTTGTTTGATTTCAATGGTTTTCCTTTAATGGAAAGCTGAAGACCACCAAATGGTATTAATGTTCAAATGAGGACCCAAATTTGGGGTTAAAGAAAAGGGACTCGACTTTTCTGCTACAAAAGCAACAAAATATGCCTCCTCTTTATTTACAGCTGACTAAGTATAATCTCTCCACAAGAAAAGGCTATGCCTACATATAGACAGATAGCAAAAATATAATGGTTAAGACGCATATACTTAATGTCATTAACCTCCCTTGCAAATAGAATTTCCTTTACTGGCAGCACACTTAACTTTCAACACCTTAGTTTAAGAAAAAAAAAATAAAATAAAATAACAACAACATTAAAAAAAATACCCTTTTGTCCCAAAGGTATCTGTGTTTGACCAGGGCCCCATAAAAGCTTCTGCAAATAACGGTTTCCTAGCGTGCCCTCTCAGCTCATGGCTTCTCACTGATTCTTCTAATTTGAACATGGCCCTCCGCCCCCTAAAAACCCAAGTCCAAAACCAATTAAAAGTGGAGATCCGAGCAAGCTAACCTCTGCTGACTTAAACAGGATGGAGAGTGTTTTATCAAGACTAAACTTGTAATTATTGTGTTCTACATTCCTTGCCTCTATGGCCCCAGTGTAAAATGTGATCATCCATTTCAAAATTATCTCTCTATCGTGAGCCCAAAGCCGATCGTTTAGATTCTGGTCTCGTGTTGGGCGTCAGTTTGAAGAATATCACAGCACTATCTCCTCTAATAAATGACTTTAACTTTTCACCTAGAAGATATCTGCTTTAACTTATCACAGGGAATCATCTGCTTTCTTTAACGTTTCCACTAAATTAAAATCTGAAGTCACTCGATTTGGGAGCCAGTGTTAGCTGCACACAGACAGCAGGATGAATTACTAGGGAGTCCATGAAAAAATATTATCCAAAACCCAGAAAACTTAGTCTATCACAAATTCCATTTTATTCTGTAGATCTCATTAATAATGGCCAAGATTATGCCCCACTCTCCCCACCACACATGCCTCGTACCTGTTCACCCCATGAAAGAGAGCACAATTTTTGATGACGGTTCTAAACCAAATTTCTGAATGCATCAGGATATTGTAATTTTAACTTCATCTGCTTGGGTCATTTTATGACTCGTACTTCAATAATAATAATTTAGAATTTCAAAATTCATTTCAAAATGGAAATGTTTTCTTTTTAAAAAACCTTCCTGCCTTATATATCAAGTGGGGGCTGTGGCTATTATAGGGGGAGGGGAGGCTTTACTGCTCTCAGCAAGCAGGTCATGTTCAGTTCAAACACAGAACTTAGAAGCCAGCTCCCATGGCTCCCGGTGATTCCTAGGGGAACATTCACTGAATCTTGTTCTGAATTTTCTCAGAAAAGTCCTGGATTTTATCTCAGGTTCATAGTGCTTACCATAAAAATGGTATAAAACATGAGAGGTAGAGAAACTACAATGGTAGTTTTTCTGGCTACATAAGAAAAACTATTTAGTCTGATTAAGATTAATAAGAAAAGGTACTGAAGACAACAGGTAAAATTTTAAATTAAAATCAAACTTCCTTTGGTGATTTTTCTACACTATCTATAATTAGGCTTCAGATTTAGCCCCAGCTCCTAAGTAATCGCTGTGTGACCCTGGGCAAATCATTTAACTTCTCTGAGCTCCTAAAAACGACGATCTCTTTGTAGCTGTAAGAGGCAGCTAGCCCAAATAAGATTACGTATATAAAGTGCTTGATTATCCCACCTGGCTTAGAGTGGGTGCCCACAAAGGTTGATTAAGTCTTCCTTATGGAGACCTCTTTCTCTTTCAACAAAATCACAATAACTCAAATTTAATTATCCCTTTAAGTATAGCCTTTCTTTGCTATAGTTGCAATAAACATACAAAAAAGAACAAACACTTTCGTAAACACTTGAAACAATAGATTCTAAGTGGAGCGGGGGACTTGGGGCTTTGCAGGAGAACTTCCCAATGAGTACAGTTTGTGAAACAGCCAAATGGACTGACAAAAGAAAACACACATTTGCCTTGCATGGAGTTACCTTTGTTTGTTTCTTCCTTCGTTTCTGTTTGGGAAGTTTGGAAAGATAAAATCGGCCTCAAGACAGAAGGCCATATTAGATAAACATGGACGAAGAGCTTGTTTTTGTTCTATATACTGGTAAAATTAAAAGTTCTGGACAATCTCTTCATGAATAAATGATCTTACATTAATAACTACAGCAAGTGCCAACACTATTACCAATATCGTAAGAAATGAAGGGTGCATGCCGGTGGGCTCAGCAGTGGCTCACTGAGAAAGGTGTCGTCACACTTGACAAGGAGGGGCCCCAAAGTCCTTCTAACTCCGATCTGGTTAATCTGTTTATAGAAACTAAATGGCCAAAGATTCTGCTCCTGTAGTTCTATGACTTTATAGCTTATATTTAACTGCTTGAGCCATCTTTAACAGCAGAAGAAACAGAAGAAATGTTATTAGCGATTACACTGTTTATGACTCAATGGCTGATTTGCAAATCTCATCTCATTTTTCATTTGTTCTTAAAGAATTTTCCACCTTTTTCTTCAGATTTTTTTTTTTTTTTTACTTCCACGTCTTTGTCTCGTGCTATTGTGCAGAGACTGGTCTGTGGTTGAGAAGAAAAACGCTAAAGCTGGAGGGCCAGGGACTACAGAATCCTTAAAGATATACATACTTGGGTGAGGACGGCCAGCCAGCATCCATCGAGGATCATACGGGGCCTTTGTGGGGACAAACTCGATGATTCTATCTATAGGATCCTTGGAGTTCAGGATAGGAACAGAACTGGTCACACTCTGAAAGGAGATTGGGAGGGAAAGAGGCAGCAGTCAGTAAACGTCAATCCTACACTCCAGTGTGGCAACAGTCATTACAAAGACAACAGGGCCCTCATGCGGAGTTACCCCCATGAGCCCCATCAGCAGCTGGAAGCATTCCAATGGCATGTCAGGCCCCGAGGAGCAGGTGCAGGTCTCAAGTTCATGTGTACTCTGGCCCAAAGTGGTGCCTTCTGACTGCTTCAGTGTGCCCAGGGATTTAGCCCCAGCTCCTAAGTAATAGCTGTGTGACCCTGGGCAAATCATTTAACTTAATATGATATTTTTTCCATTGACTTTTTAGAGAGTGGAAGGGAGGGGTGGGGTAAAGATAGATAGATAGAGAACAACAATGCGAGAGAGTCACATCAATTGGCTGCCTCCCACACCCATCCTAACTGGGGCTGGGCATCAAACCTGCAACCCAGGTACATGCCCTTGACTGGGAATTGAACCCATGGCCCTTTGGTGCACGGGCTGATGCTCCAACCACTTGGCAATACTGGCTAGGGCCCAAAGGCATTTTAAGGTAGGAGGCAAAAGATGGCTCTAAGAAAAAAAGGAGTCCACAGCTTTCCGAGGAACATTTCATAAAAGATTCCTGCACGATGAGGAGAGCTCAAGTGCAGAGGCAGCAGCTGTGGCGGGAAGGCCGGGTTCTGCAGGCTCACCTTAGGCATGTACGACAGCCAGTGCAGGACAGTGAAGACCCCCTCAAAGTCATCACAAACGGTGCTGTGGGTCACCCCATTGTTGTGCATGATCTGGATGCCTCCGAGCTGGTTATTGGAGGTATATACTTCCCGCCCGAGGACCTAGAGCAAGAGAAAAGACATTGGTCTTGACAGAAATAAAAGCCAATTCTATTTTGCAATTCTCATTAAAAAGCGTTCTTTTTTCCCTAAGACAGAGAATCCAGCTTCCGTGGTTTGTTTGAAGGGACTTTCTGGACCTTTGTCCTAATAAGAAAACTCAGAAAACAAAAAAGAATTAAAAAAAAAAAAAATGAGCAAGCCTCTCCCTCTCTTCCTCCTAACTGCCAAAGATATGCACAGCATACTTCACACTGAACTGAAACACAGCGGTGGGCGAGGCTGGGACCTGAGACAGCGCTACTTCAGCACCTGCGGGCTGCGGAGTTACTGTGCACGCACACAAAACAGGCAATGTGCAAGTCTTCTGACAATCGTCGGTCACAAGTCTCAGTTAAAAAATGCTGTGAGGTTTAGATCTCCCCCCCTCCATTTTTTTTTTTTTTTTTTAAAGATTACTTCCCCCTTGTATTTGATTTTTAAAGCTGATCTCGATACATAAGCCCTAAGGCTGGCAAAATCCCGAAGCGTCTCATGATACAGACATGAACCCTCGAGTCTATAGTCCTTTGTGTGCTGGGTGCAGGGCAGTGATTTATACCCATGCCCGCCTCTCTCCCTCTGCCCTTCCCTCCCAAGATTCCCGGGAAGTTGAAGCTTCAAACCGGGGGTATCCCTAGAGTTTAACCTTTGTGAGGTAGACGGCAGGCACTTGCAATTGGAAACCACAAAGTTTCCGTTAAAGAAGAAAAGAAGAAGAAAAAAATAATATTCTTGAACTTGGAAATTGTAGGGTTTCTTTTCCTCCTGAAGATTGGTTAGTAATTTCTTTCAGGGAGGGAGGTTTTCTGACCCAGCAGATGGAAGCCGGGCAGCCCGATCACTGGCTATCGCTACTGCTGAGCGTTAGTAATTGCCAGTCATCTAGGGCAGCCCTGGAGAGCCCTAAACAGTTGTGGAGTGCTTACTGTATTTTACTTCTTCTTTTCCCTCTCCTCTCCTCCTTTAGAAAACAACCACAACACAACATTTCTTCCTTACTAACTTTTATTCATTTCCAGCCTCCGGGGAGAAGCTAATAAATGAAAGACCAGCAGGTTCCATATACGCCCGCTGCCCCTTCTGGTTGGGAGCTCCGAGAGGTCCCCCCGCCTGCTGGGCCAGCCCGCACATTAAGATCCTCCAAAGGCTGAGGAAGTTGGTGACCAATTAATCACCTCAGTGTGACCCTGCTGGCCTTGGTTCCATTTAACTTCAGCAAGGAAGGGCGGAAGAGACTCTCCACAAAAGCATTTGGAAAGCAAAATTGCTCTCAGATGGCTGCTTCCCTTGATAAGGAAGTGCCGAGAACAAGCCTTTGCAGGCAGCCCTGAGCTGAGCACCATGCCGGCAGCTCCTTTGAAGGAGCCCGGGAGCAGCGGAGGCCGCATCTGACCACGGGCTCCCATCCTCCTCTCAGCCCGTCTTTAATCTCAGCCCAGGCCGGCGGCTCTTTTCTCATTCTCCTGCTGTCTCTTTCCATTTGCCCTCTCTCTGACTGATACACTGATCTCTCGGTCACTCGGCTTTCTGCTCCACTGAGTCCATATTACTAATAACACCTCCGCCACGGCCAGTTTACCTCATGAAGGCAGGAGCACATCATTACAAAATAAACTCATAACTTTGACATTCTAGCAAATACACGCCGTTTGTTATTTTTATGGCTTTAGTCTTTCTAACAGGCAGAGGGCATTACATACCTGTTTCATTTATATCTTTAAATGTGTACACATATGCACGCATGTATCAGGAAATAAAACAGGACAAAAAAACCGAAACCGAAACAAATATCCAAAGCAGGGGCTGGATGGGGGACCCCGGTGGAAGCAGAAACCCTGTCACTCAGGGAGGCCGTGCTCTGGTTTTATGGACGTCATAAACCTGATGGCCCACAACTGGTCCTTCTGGGACAGACCGCCTCTCCGCCACAAGTCATTCGGCGTGATCAGCAGTATTTTTAATTATTAAAATAAAGCTGAAAAGGGGGAAAGAAATAAAAAGGAGACTGTGCTGACTGTGAATACCTGGCATTCACAATCTCTGTTAGGAGCCAAGAACTTGCTGCCTGAGAGAGAGAGCTTAACCATTTTGTACTGAAGATTGCTATTTTCTTTTCTATAAAACACTGCCTCCAGTGCTTGATCATCTCCAGCCACTTAGAATCCCTCCAAGATCAGTAAGAATCCCTCCAAAATCAGTAATGGGCCGATGAAGAACGCGCAAAGAGACCAGAGCACACCAAGAGCAGCACAGCTGATCAAACACACCTTCCTCAGACGTCCTGGCCCCACCTTTCAAAGAAATAGAGCGCCCGTAACGGGGCTACTCCCAGAGGCTCTGATACTTGCCCATCCCGCCTCATATTCTCACAAACGAATGGAGACAAACTGGGAAGGAGCAAGAATTGAATAACTTCACATGTCTTCCCTTCACTCAGGTTCTGATGCTTTGTTCCGAAAAGGCAGCAGTATTTCTACACTTCCTCTCCTCTGGATTCAGAAAGAAAACTAACTGGAGCCAACCACAACCAAGAACATTATTTCTGGGCTAAACAAATGTTTGTCATGTGAGAAGATTCATTTAATTTTGCAATTGAAGAGAAAGAGAACAGGGTAGACAGAGTATAGGGATGGCTCTCTCTGACCAGCCTTACCTTAGGAGGTCGGGGGTGGGGAGGGGAAGGACACAGAGATGAAACCTGCTTCACTAACCACAAGCAAACGCTAGCAATCAGAGCTACTTAACAGTCGGTGAAGAGAGCGCCGCCCCCTCCAGTTCATCTTCAGTGACCGTATGTTTGGAGCATGCACCGCACCGGTAGAAGGAGGGCGCACACAATAGCTCCTGATTTATGGGGGTCATTGCTGACTCAAGTGCTTTTAATGATTTTAGGATACTTCAGAACAAAAGCTCCAACCAAAGACGCAGAATCTGGGCTAGGACAAAACCCATTCTGCCTAACTCAGAAACGATCGTGCTGGAGCAGTTACGCAAACCCTGGTCCGCATCGAGGGAGACAAAGGAAGGAGCCCACATAGACAGAACCACTCGTTTATTCCTCAATATGTTGCCCTACCAACCTTCTACAGAGAAATAGGAGGTAAACAACTCCCATCACCATAATATCTTCACGAAGAAGATGCATTTCATTCATTAGTGTTTTTCCCCCCTCAACTTTGACATATGCATTTCTATGTAAGTTGCTGCTATGTTTCATTCCCCAGATTATTTCTCTCACATTTTTCTACTGTATGACACAAACTTTTAATTTATCTGCCCAACAAGCATCAATAGCCATTTAAACACAGGAGCCATTCAAACAGAGGTGACTCTCCTGAGGCCCCACCTTGCTACTCCCCGGGTCTAAAGTGGAGAAGTGGTACCACGAAATGTTAAAAGCAGGCACCATCTGAAGAGAGCCCACACCAGCAGAACTGAATAAGGGCTGAGTCTGAGGGGAAAGAGGATCTTCATCCACTCTCCACGTAAACTTAAGCCTCACCCAGCATTCATTAATTGGGGCTGGCAGATCTGAAAATTAAGGGCACAGCATAAAAGCGAGCGATGAGCAGAGGCACAATTGTTAAAGGCCCCACCAAAGATGCCACGAAGCCTTTAGAAATTCTGAGGTACACAGGAAGTGCAAATGAATGCAGTCATACACGCATGCTAGGCCTCCGCAGTCCCTGCTGCTTATCTAGAGACGCTGCAAACAGCTCGGGTTTACTTTAACTGACAGGCAACGGAAACAGTCTAATATACCGCCTGCTCTCTCCCTTAAATTCTTTTTGGAGACCGAGATAAACACGTCCTTCCTTTCCCGGTTGCCCGCCTCCTGACTGAAGTGGCAGAGCATTGTGAAGCTCTGTGCAAATGAAATCACTATATGATGCTGAATGAGTGTAGTATTTACTTATCAGGATATTTGTCAGCACAGGCATTGAGATTTCCAAGTTTCATAGATGCAAGTTAGTTCAGTTTTTTTTTTTTTTTAAAACATCGCTTTTTGTCCTGATATACACATTATGCTGGGGACCCTCAGACTTATAGGCAAATATTTGCAATCATATGCTCAAGATGTGAAAAATAATGATGCATATCGATGCAATAAAAAATGAAATCTACCACTGCTTTCCCCCTTTCTTCAATCTTTCCCCCTAGGTGGGTCAGGCAATCTTCTATTTAAAGAAGCAGGGAGTACAAATTCTTCCTGCATCTGAGAATTAAGCTACGCAAGCTGGGTCCTTGGCTGCAATCCTTCTCATTAGCTATTTCCATCCTCAAGAGGATTTGAGAAAAGGGGTTTTGTAAATTTCCTGAGCAATCGTCATCACTGGACTCCACCCATGAATCCTGATATTAACGTCACTCTGGGATCTGCCAGGTTATTGATAACGGTTTGGCTAAGGCAGAAAGTGAGATAGATATGAGAAAGCATACACCGGATCAGGGAGAAAGTGGTAAAACAGGGACAAAGAAAGGAGGAAGGATGAGAGAGAGGAAAAGGGAGGGGGAGAGACAAGCGGACAGGGAAGAAAAAAACGGCAATAGCTCATCTACTCCTGCTGCTAACACCCTCCTCCCTGACCTGAGAGAACTACATTTTTAAAAGCTGACAAGTAATTCAATCTCCAATTAACAATTTTAAGTGGTGCAGCACATATTACTGTGTAAATGTTTCTCCAGGAATATATCCAAGGGTGAATGGAATTAAATCTCTGGGGAGACAGGACCAGTGCCTATGTGACCCAGAATATTTGGAGGGTTTCAAGATACAGTCTCTTAATACACAGACTCAGGGTTATAATTTCTCCTCCTCTCCTTGATTGCCACTGGCAAACTCGAGTGCTGGTTGGCAGTGATAGGCTAGATTGGGGATAGACAAGAGGCATGGGGACACAGTGCTGGCACAGGATGGGAAAGCCTCTGACTTGAGATGGACTCAAGACCTTCACTGCAAGACCAAACATCTCTCTGTAAGGAGCAAAGTTATGAAGTTATAAGCCTGGCTGATGGATAAATGAGAGGAAAGGGACTGTGCTATCTGCGATAAGAAAAGATAGTCAGCAAGAGAGAGACTGAGGTGCAGGCCTGAAATAACACTGGGAGGCCTGTTTACTGAGGTAGAGAGGGAGCAGAGGGATGAGCTAGATGGCAGAAGGATGATATGAATTTGAGGACTGGGTGAGGAACAGACTCATTCTGAATGTAATGGTGGTTGGAAAAGAGCCATGTGACAGTCTGTCAAATACACAAGAGAAGGCATAGGCTTCCGGAGCAAACACTGACTGCCAGAGAAATCACTCATTGCAGGGATCCATCAACTGCCCATTTAGCTACAAACTAGAACATACTGACAATAAGTATTTCCAATTATGGACATTTTTAAAAGCCTGGCTTATTGAGGTACAATTTACATATAGGAAAATCATCCTTTTTTAGGTGTATAATTCTATAAATTTTGACAAAAAACACAGTCATAGAACCACCACCGCAGCACATCCAAAGTTTTTATCCCTAAAAGTTCTCTCATCTCCTTTGCAATCAATGTCCTTCTGTCACACATACCAGCCATGGATCTGCTTCCTGTTGTAACAGTTTTGCCTTTTCTAGAATGTTATATAACATGGAATCACATAATAGGTAGCCTTCTAAGTGTAGCTTCTTTCAGTTAATAAAAGGCATCTGAGATTTTTTTCATGCTGATGTGGCATCAGTAGCTCCTTTTTACTGCAGAGTGGCATCAATTTTATGGAAATACCATAAGTTGTTCATTTGTTTGCCTATTGGTGAACATTTGGGTTTCCAATTTTTGGCGATTATGAATAAAGCTGCTATAGACATTCATGTATGGGTTTTTATGTGGATACTAGAGGCCCAGTGCACGAATTCATGCACCAGTGGGGTCCCTATTGGTGGCCTGTGGGATCGGGCCAAAACCAGCTCTCTGACATCCCCCAAGGGGTCCCGGATTATGAGTGTGCACAGGTCAGGCCAAGGGACCCCACCAATGTATGATCAGGGCTGGGGAGGGACATGGGAGGTTGACCAGCCGGGAAGAGACTACAGGAGGGCTCCAGGATGTGTCTAGCCCATCTTGCTCAGCCCCAATTGGTTGGACCCCAGGAGCAAGACAACCTACCAGTCGGAGCATCTGTACCATGGTGGTCAGTGCACATCATAGTGAACAGTTGAGCAGTCTTAGCATATTATTAGCATACTAGAGGCCCGGTGCATGAAATTCGTGCACAGGTAATATTCTAGGCGTGGCCCGTGATTCGGGCCGATCTGTGGGGTGACTGGCAGGGTGACTGGGGGGCCCCTGCTGACACCCAACTTGGCTGGCCTGGGGCCTGCAGGCTGGGGGCAGCTCCTGTGGTAAGCATCTGCCCCCTAGATGTCAGTGAACGTCATAGAACTGGTCATTCCACCAGTCTTTCTGCTGTTCAGTTGATTTGCCTATTAGGCTTTTATTATATAGGATTACTCTTTGATTGGTTGAACGGATGACCTGACACTTAACATATTAGGCTCTTATTATATAGGAGAATAGATTTTCATTTCTCTTGGGTAACACCTATAAGTAGAACTGCTAGGTTGTATGGTAAGTGTGTAACTTTGTTGTTTTTTAAGCCAAACTTTTTCAAGGAGGCTGTATAATTTTGCATTCCCACCAATATAGATGAGAGTTCCAGCTTTTCTGCATTCTCATCAATACCAAGTATTGTCAACTAACAATTTTTTATTTTAGTGGTATCTAATTGTGATTTTAATTTTAATTTTCCTAATAACTGATAAACATATTTTATGTACTTTGTTTTATTTTTTAAATTTATCTTTATTGTTAAAAGTATTAAAGATGTCCCCTGCCTCCCCTTTACCCCCACTAAGCCTTCACCACACTGTTGTCTGTGTCCATGGGATATGCATATATGCATATAAGTTCTTTGGGTTAATCTCTTCTTGCCTCCCCTTCCCTCTGAGATTCCATCTCCCTCACCCATTTGGCAGGCAAAAAAAAGTCTGTTTCTGTTATGCTTATTCATTTTGTTTATAGATTCCATTGTTGATAGATGTGTATTTAATGGCATTTTACTGTTCATATTTTTTATTTTCTTCAAGAAGAACCTCCAACTCCTTTAGCTTTTTCTTGTCTGGGAAGCTCTTTATATGTCCATCAAGCCCAATGGTACAGAAATAAAAGGCATCCAAAGCGAAAAAGAAGAAGTAAAACTGTCCTTATTCGCAGATGACATGATACTGTACACAGAAAACCCTAAAGACTCCATTAAAAAACTAATTGACTTAATAAATTAATTCGGCAAAGTAGCAGGATACAAAATTAACACCAAGAAATCTATGGCATTTCTATACATCAATAGTGAACTTACAGAAAGAGAAACTTAAAAAGCAAACACATTTACCATCGCACCAAAAAAATTAAGATACCTAGGAATACACTTAACTAAGGAGGTAAAAGATCTGTACGCGGAAAACTACAGGACACTGAAAAAAAAGATAGAGGAAGACATAAACAGATAGAGGAAGACATAAACAGATGGAAAAACATACTGTGTTCATGGATTGGCAGAATCAACATCATTAAAATGTCCATACTACCCAAAGCAATCTATAGATTCAATGCACTCCCCATTAAAATACCAACGGCATATTTCACAGACCTAGAACGAACTCTCCAAAAATTCATCTGAATTAAAAAAGAAAAGACCCCAAATAGCTGCAGCAATCCTGAGAAAGAAGAACAAAGTAGGTGGGATCTCAATACCAGATATCAAGCTATACTATTACAAAGCCACTGTTCTCAAAACAGCCTCATACTGGCACAAGAACAGATATATAAACCAATGGAATAGAATACAGAACCCAGATATTGATCTAAACCACTATGCTCAATTAATATTTGACAAAGGAGGCATGAAGATACAATGGAGTCAAGAAAGTCTCTTCAATAAATGGTATTGGGGAAATTGGACAGATACATGCAAAAAAATGAAACTAGACCACCAACTTACACCATACACAAAAATCAACTCAAAATGGATAATGGACTTAAACTTCAGACGAGAAACCATAAAAATACTAGAGGAATCCAAAGGCAGCAAAATATCAGACATATGCCAAAGCAATTTTTTCACTGATGCCACTCCTAGGACAATGGAAACTAAAGAGAAAATAAACAAATGGGACTACAGCAAAAGAAACCAACAAAACAAGAAAGCCCACTGCATGGGAGATCATATTTGCCAATGTTATCACCGATAAGGGTTTAATCTCCAACATTTATAGGGAACTCATACAACCTAACAAAAAGAAGATAAAACACCCTGATCAAAAAATGGGCAACAGACCTAAATAGATACTTTTCGAAAGAAGACATAAGTAAGGCCAAGAGACATATAAAAACATGCTCAAAGTTACTAATCATCTGAGAAATACAAATAAAAACGGCAATGTGGTACCATCTCACACTTGTCAGAATGGCTATCATCAACAAATTAACAAACGACAAGTGCTGGCAAGGTTGCGGAGAAAAAGGAACCCTCATGCACTGCTGGTGGGAATGCAAACAGGTGCAGCAACTGTGGAAGGACAGTATGGAGCTTCCTCAAAAAACTAAAAATGGAATTCCCATTTGATCCAGTGATCCCACTTCTAGGAATATATCCCAAGAAACTAGAATCACCAATCAGAAAGGATATATGCACCCCTAGGTTCAGAGCGGCATCATTCACCATAATTAAGATTTGAAAATAGTCTATGTGCCCATCAGCAGATGAGTGGATTGAAAAACTGTGGTACATCTACACAATGGAATACTATGTTGCGGTAAAAAAGAAGGAATTCTTACCATTTGCAACAGCATGGATGGAAATGGAGAGCATTATGCTAAGCGAAATAAACCAGTCAGAGAAAGATAAATATCACATGATCTCAATCATACGTGGAATCTAATGAGCAAAGTAAACCGATGTACAAAACAGATCCAGAGACACAGAAGCATAGAACAGATGGCAGAATCTCAAGAGGGAAGGTGGGGGAAGTTGAGTGGCTGGGAAGAGATCAACCAAAGAACTTGTATGCATATAGGGTGGTGAAGGTCTGGGGCGGAGAGCAAGGTCAGACTAGAAGGGGTCAATGGGGGGGGGGGGGGACATCTGTAATACTTTCATCAATAAAGATTTAATTAAAAAGAATCAACCAGAAAAGAAAAAAAATCACTACAAAACAAACTCGAAACCTGGGCATGGTAAACCTAAAGCTTATCCTCTCACAATTCAACAATCCTAACTGTGTACATTTCAGCTGATTAGACTGTGAAAATGGCCACTCCGAATGAAAGGGAACATAACTAGATTTGGATCCAGACACAGGGCAGGATGATGAAGAGCCAGAAGGCAGGTTTCTAAACAGTCTCCTTTGCACAGTCTTTATCATATTCACACAGCAGTATGTGCACAGCCAAGGCCCTTCCTTCTAGAAAAGACTGGAGTCCTTGCATTTCTAATCTACCAATGTGTGCAGTTCTTGCACTTTTAATTTATGAGTGTTTAGGGGGGATCTCTCTGACTTGGGAACATATTGGCTCGGTCTAATGCTTGGAGATTATTAAACTCGGAGCTATGCTCCACTATCAAGTCTACAGATCTTTTATTTAGAAGATATGGTGCTCTAAATGCACAAAGAGCTCCCTGTCACCTTCACATTAAAGCCCCTAGTGCCTGGTAAATGGAATTATATAGCTGTCATCTCCTTTCCCCAAAGTTTTAAGAGTACAATGGGCTCATTTTTTCACACTCCATCCCAGCTTCAGAACTAAGAGACCTACTTTGTATTGATTTAAGGTCTCAGAAATAAATAAACCTGCTTCACTGCTGTGATTCACAACAAATTCATGATACACTATTGCATGATATATTTCAAGCTCTTGCTCTGGTTCTCTTTTTCCTCTGGTGAGTGATGGGGGAGGAGGGAGGTAGTGGGAAGGTGGGAGGTGGTGGGGAGCTGCAAAGCTGACAGCCTGATGGTTATTGGAGATGGCTGCAGACTGCAAATTCAAGAACAGACACCGTTGGAGGAGTGTGTGTGTGTGTGTGTGTGTGTGTGTGTATGTGTGTTTAACTGGGGGGCAGGGGTGAGAAGCTAATTTACTTGGGTTTCAGGCTGGGGTTGGGGAAAAAGAAAGATTAAGAGGAGAAGGGTGAGGTAAATGAAATAGCAAAGCTTCAAGTGAACACTAATTTGCAAAGACAGAGCAATGAACATTTGTAGAAAGAGAAAATGATGAAGAAGATCCAACATAAGAAGACATAACATATGACTGACAGGAAAATGAAGAAGATGTAGCATTTTGCCTAAGGGAACATGTTCATAGTCCTAAGAGGGCACCTAGCTTGAGTTCAGGGACAATGTTTTATTAGAAGCAGAAAGTGTAGCGACTCTACCTGCCACAGAACCTGTAAAGTAGAGGCATTTCTTCATTCCAAAACTCAGGAAGCAACACAATCCTGGAGGTTGGAATGGACACTCTGGAGGTAGGGCAGAGATATTATGGAGGTCCACATATACAAAGTCAGCAAGAGACTGCTCATTCTAACATTACAGATTGTGCGTGCCTTGGAGCTTTAGAGCACCTCAGTCTACATCATGTGACTGATTCCTGAAAGAAGTACCACCAAACCTTGAACCAACGAGTTTTAAGTACCTAAATATACAGCACTCAAAAATGCCTATCCTCCAATTGTGTATCACAGTGATTTTCAACCAGTGTGCTATAAGAATTTCTAAAACATCCAATACCTGACCATTTAGTTAGGGGCACTGATCTCTTTCCCCTTAGACTGCTAAATTTTTAAAAAGATGAGAGTCAACACAATAGCCGTCCAATGTGAATGACCCGAAATTATATCTTTTTCTGTGGTGTCAGATCAGCCAAAAATATATTTTTTGGGGTGCCACAGAATTCTAGTAACTAGTTTCTGTGTGCCATGAGATGGAAAAGGCTGAAAATCACTGGTGTATCAGAATCCTGACTTTCAAGTAGGCAGGCGATGGTTATGCTACTGTGCATCAGACCCCTAGGGTTCCACACAGTACTTTACTGTGGTGTTAAGTTTTAGCACTGTTTCTCTTGTACTTCCTACCATGTTTTTAGAAATTTCATTTTTTTAAAGCTGGCAAGTACATTATTTATAAATCCAGTTTCTTTTCTATCTTTGACTAGCATTTCATCTTTACTACATTTGTTCTTGAGACAAGGCCAGACTCTGAAAGTAAAAGTACATGAGAAAGATTTGGGTAGGTTAGACCATAAAATTGGCAGTTGTTTCCTTAATTTTGAACACCACATTTTAAGAGGAATTAGTCTGCCTGTATAGAGAAAAAGGCTTTAGCTAAAAACAGGGAAGAACCTATCGAGATCAAAGGGACTGGCTCCAAAAGTACTGAGCCTCCCTACAGTTGAGTTTTTCAAGAACTATTAAATAAATATTTGACAATGGCTTCACAGAGGATATTCAAACAACGGTTCAGGAGCTGGACTTTTAGAGGATCCTCCACTCCCAACGATTATAATTCTATGGGCACTTGTCATCATGGACACCACCACCAACGTGGCATTTATTCCTGTGTAATAGGGATAAAAAAACAAGATTTAAAAATTTTTAAACCTCCCTAGCTAGGTTGGCTCAGTGGATAGAGCATTGGCCTGCAGAATCAAGGGTCCCAGGTTCTATTCCAAGTCAAGGGCACATGCCCGTTTTGCGGGCTTGATCCCCAGTGGGGGGCGTGCAGGAGGCAGCCAACCAATGATCCTCTTTGATCATTTCTATCTCTCTCTCCTTCTCCATTCCACTCTGAAATCAATAAAAATATATTTAAAAATTTTTAAACCATTATACTTTACTACTTCTACTTGTAAGCTCACTAGTATGTAATAATTTTACATATCACTAAAATGTAATCTCACTAATATATTTTTTAGACCTCCTCCTCCAATCTATCCTCTCCCTGTAGCAGCCTAACATGGTTCCCTGCCTACAAATCAATGTCCATCTTCAAAGCATAACAGAATACTAGAAACCCACAGGTTGAGAACCACTAGCGGGGTAGCCTAAGACCATTGAAAACACAAATATTTACATTATGATTCATTAACAGTAGCAAAATTACAGTTATGAAGTAGCAACGAAAATAATTTTATGGTTGGGGGTCACCACAACATGAGGAACTGTATTAAAGGATCACGGCATTAGAAAGGCTGAGAACCACTGATTAGAAGATCTGGACTGATACTTACTGCAGGTTCTCCAAGTCTAAACCATCATACCTACATGGGGCTGTCTTAGAGAAGAAGAAGCGACTTCTACAATGGAGCACTAAGTGATGAATCCATCCTGCAATTTCTCCAGGAATCAGGGATCAGGCTGCTGACAGATTGAGTCACTAACTGATTCACATATAACTAGTACAGTTTTCTACCAAACTTGAGAAATATCAAATGAAAAACAAAACCCCAAGAACAGGTCCAGATTTCCCCATAGTGTGTGTTGCAGGGGTGGGGGGATGAGGGGTGAGGGGGGAATGAGGGAAGAGCTTGAAAACTAAGGAGATGTTCTCACTGTAATTCTGAGAACTCATTCATAATACTACAGCAGGGCTCACTGAGAAAGGAAGCGCAAATGCCCTTTAGAAAAGGAGAGTGACCCCATCTGGAGCTTCGGGAGTACAGGGACTGTCCATCGTGAAAATAGGTAGTTAGGGACTTTTAAAAATGCAAATTGCTGGACTGATCCTTAAAGTGATTATGGGCTATTGTACCAACAAGTCCTTGGGGACTCTTGTAGACAGATGACTGACACATATACTACCCTATCAGGACTGAACATGGTGCCTCTCATGTTAATGTCTTTCCAAAGCACGGTGATTGTCTTTAGATAACATCTATTGGGAAAGTCAATACATGAATGTACTGGTACAGTGAGGACTGACATCTAACATTCTCTTAAAGGAATGTTTGCCTTCAAAGGATCAGAAAGTATAGGGAATGTTGGGTTTGTATTTTCTTTCCTGGACCTGGATAATGAGTTGCAATGATAAAGGACCCTACATGCATTCCAGGGAAGACCACAATGCTAGTGATTTACCTACAATAACTCATTTAATCCTCAAAAGAACCTGGAGATGGGTACTATTAGTATCAGCATTTTATAGTTAATACAACTGTGACCGGAAAAGGCTGAGTAGACTGTCCAAGGTCACACAATTACTAGGTGATAGAGTCGGAAATTAGACCTGGTAGTTTGGCTCTAGAGTCCATGTTCTTAATCATTTCACATCCTTAAGTTATGTGAAAGTTACAATGCTGCATCATACAAGGGCTACAGCTCCCCTTCCCTTTTTGAGCTTCCACAACTCTATGATGTGTGTCACAAGTCATGGTGAATATGCAGAATGTACAGTGTAGGCCCCTGGTGCTACAAGCTCATGGGAGAATCTCTGATATTGTACCCAATAGTCAGCAACTTCACACTGCATACTGGGAAGATACATTAAAATATGTATCTACCAGCCTCACATCTAGTTCTGGCCACACCCATCATATACTTCCTTTTTCCCTGGCAGATGGAGCAGAAATAGGGGCCTGATTTTGCTAAGGAGATGTGATTATAGGATGTTTCCCCCCTAAATCATAAGCTTTAAAATACTTATCACAAATTAAACCTCCTGCCCTAACCGGTTTGGCTCAGTGGATAGAGCATCAGCCTCTGGACTGAAGAGTCCCAGGTTCGATTCTGGTCAAGGGCATGTACCTTGGTTGCAGTCACATCCCCAGTAGGGGGTTTGCAGGAGGCAGCTGATTGATGTTTCTCTCTCATTGATGTTTCTGGCTCTCTCTCCCTCTTCCTTCCTCTCTGTAAAAAAAAAATTAATAAAATATATTGTTTTTAAAAATCAAACCTCCTGAATGATCTATATAACCCATCTATAACAGCCACTGGCACAGGCCTTACTTCCATAGACAGTTACTGTCCACAGGACAATCCATAAACTGCAAATTCTGATTTCTCTGTGTACAGAGAGAGCTCTCACCAAGTCTGGGGCAATGGACTGAGAACTAGAAGGCTCTAGTCTACATCAGTGCCCCTTACAATATGAGGTCCTTCCAGCCGATCTACCACCTGGAACTGTGTTAAACATATTAAACAGAAACGGAGAAGAGGAGTTGTGGGGAAAGAGAAGTAAATTGGAAAGTTACTGACAGTGGCACCTTGACTCTACAAATTGCCTCAGCCCCTTACAGGTCTATCACCAGTTCCCCAAGCAGATAGGTCACTGCCTTTGCCAGGCCAAGCAGGGTAGTCTGTCACATCCATCAAATCTGCACTCACCCACTCAGCCAGGCATTTTGAGGAATCTGCCACTCACAGCCTACAGTTTGTAGAGCTGGGAACCTATGATCTACTACTTTGAGTGGCATGGCATAGCAGGCCATAGAAGCTTCTCTTATTTATGTCATCACTCTTATGACATTTGGACAAGAAGGAAAATGACCGGACTACCTTCTCGATTCAGGCCTTATGGACACAAGGACTGAGCCCATTTTAATTGAAACTTGGGGATGTGAAATTCATGTTCTGGTGCTGATCTAGTTCCTATCAATGGAAACAAGTCACTTTACCTCTTACTGTTTTAGCCTTCACCTATAAATGCCTCTGACACCACTAGCCCACCTAGAAGGTAGCAAGAAGCCAGACTGATGTTCTTGATTTTAAGTTTCCAATAAAGTCACCCAGCCTGCCTTTAATCATCAGCCCACTGCCTGTAGTACAAATGTCACATCTGCTTTTGCAACACTCAGAAAAACCCACACACTGTCTCTCCTCAACTTGGTAGCATTTTACAAATAACTGCAGGCAACAAAGAGCAAGATAGACAGAAAAAGAGAATACATAAATACTGAGATCATAAGGGGAAAGGGATAAAAATACAAAGGTGGGAAGCACTTTCTGGTTATAGAACAAAAGACACGGTGGCAAGAGGTGGCGTTCATGAATAAAACGTGTAAGTGTAAGTAAAATCACTGAAAGTAAAAGAACAGGAAACCATGGGAATATTCTTGCTTTATATGCAGGTTACTCCTGTTGGCTACAAAAAAGAAATCTTTTAAAAAGGAATAGTCTTTGGAAGCAAAAGGTAGGAAGGTCTAAACTAATTAAAAACAGGTTGGCTAACAATGGGGCACAACCATGTGTATACTGAGATGGAATGTAGCCATAAAAGCTGGACACATACATGCAATGAATTAAATTGGAAATGTGTGTGTCTCCGGCTTCATATCTATTAAAGGAATAAACAATTTACATGTTGCTGCATTACAGGAATATGCCATGTGGATATTCCTTTCACCCTTTCTCTACAAATTGAACCATGTTAAGTCAAATCAAAGATGGGGTTTGAGGGGGGTGGGGATGGGGAGAAAAGCAGAGAAAAAGAAAGTTTTAAAAAAATATCTGCCTCAGCAAAAGTTTTCATTAAAATTTTAGACAAATGATCCCTGTGTCCTTCTCCCTTGCTGCCTGGGGCTCCATGCTATTTCTATGCAAATAACAACCTCGTGGTTTATATCTTATTATTTCCACCGGAGCTGCAGCGACATGACCTGAGATGTGTAAGGGGCGGGGGATGGGGCAGGGGGAGTTGGTGAGGGTGGGGAGAGAGAGAAAGAGAGGGGAAAGGGAGAGAGAGAGAGAGAGAGATGGAGTGGGTGTTCACTCAAGTGTGAAAAAATATTGTCAGGAGTGAGCATCAAGAACAAAAAAATTGCAGGGATAACGTGTTTATTTCAGTCCCCCCACCCCTCATCTGTACCCCCCCACCATTTGCAAACCGGCACCTTTTAAAATTCATTGGGCATCAGGCGATCATGCACAATCCATCTGCTTTCACTTTATCATTTGCATTTCATGCCTCCTGGCTTTTGATGTGCTGATACTTTGATGCAGTCAGGAGACGCGCATTATCATTATTTCAATTTTCAAAGGGGTCAACGGGATCGGCACTTGCACACACAGATTTTTTTCCCTACAACCTCTGCGCACCCCCTCCCTTCTTTTCCTTCACCCCAATGTTTAACATAAAGGATGAAGACTCAAAAAGGTGGGGGTCAAATGTTTTCCATCTTAAATCTTGCATATACCACGTACATTTCCACTTCACACAGTTACACACATACTACGAGCAAAATAGTCAAGGCTTAAGGAGGCTGGCTCTACAGTGCTTCAGACACACACAAAGACGTCCTCACACATGGATACTCAGGGAGGCACACACACACAGAGAAAGAAAGGGATCTAGAAGCAAGATACAGACACAAAGAGACAGCACTCACACGGGAAGAGACATGTTCTTAAGTGACCTGTACACCCAGAGTCTGGGAGAGAGATTCTTACAGAAAGTAAGGCAAACAGAGATGCAGAAAGTCACCAGTGCACACAAAGACAGAGGAAGCAATCTGAGCATGTAGCTCCCGTGCAGTTTCCTTTCTCATGCCTGATAGGCAAAGGGGCAGATAGGACATTTTTAATGAATCTGCATGAAATCGCGTGTCTTCCAGCAACGTGACTCTCTACTTAAGAGGCCACTGACATGAAAACAGAGAAGCGGATGGAGCAGGATTAGGTAACCTCTATAACTGATCATTCCCTTCAGCCACAAATGATCATGTCCTCCTGGAAATGAGCACTGTTGTTGAGCTACGGCTGCAGCTTCACTTGTCTTTTCTCCTGCAACCGGGCTTCTCCTTTAACAAGCAGCCCGTAGGCTAGGAAGATGGTAAATATAATGAATTTGTCCGGAACAATTTAATCAGATTTGAAGAAAACAAAATCCTTAAAGCTTTCTTAAAGGCACATATGAAATTGAACTAGCTAGTTTTTAGCCATAAAAACAAAAAACTAACACTACCACAACAAAACTTTTGCTTTTTGTAATATTATTTGTGTAAACACAGTATCAGGGAGAAAATAACAAACCCACTGAAATAAGATACATTTCAGAAATTAGCTCTTAGTTGAGGCGTGGAAACATTATGGAAATACAGGTGTCTTCTTTAAATTCTATTCTCACAAATAATGGAATCAACAACTCTCTTCAACATTCGTCAATATCGAATATGCAAAAGAGCAACTTTAAAAATGTAGAACACTTAGCAGTTTCTCCCACTGGAATTATTTCCTTCACTGTTGGCTGTTCGCAATCGTTGCCTTTCCTTGGAGAGAATGGCAAGCCCAGGGAAGGACACATGAATGCAAAGAACTGATCACATCAAACCATTCTCATTCTGACATCAACAAAAGCTATCGGGACCAACAGAACGATCAACATTTTCTAAATGAGAGTGATAGGATAGGACACTTAATTCCTATCCTTCCACCTGAAGGTCAAGGTTTAATAAAAAAAAAGTTAGTGCATGTCTGGTAAACACAATATCCAATACAATTTAGCATGTGTGTAACTCCACAAGCTCAATCACCAAACTATGTAAGAGAGAAGAAAAGGGAACTGAAATTGAAATGAGGGCCAGCACTTTGTGCCAGGTACTAGGTACTTTTACTTATGTTTTCTCGTTTGACCTCAACAGCATTATTCAAAAGTATAAATTATACCCGTCTGATAGATAAAGAAAGCTGAGGAGCTGAGGGGTTATATGAGTTGTATAAGGTCAGCCAGCCTGTCCCAGACTATTACATATCCCTAGGCTCTGGAGAGAAAATAATTTTCCTATGCCTGCAGAGAAGTCAGAACTACATTGTCTTGGTATATTCAGGTATTCTTAGGCAGTTTTCAGTCTTATAAAAAGTGACCACATCACACCTTTTAATATTCCCAGCCTTGGGAAAAGCCCCAATGAGCTTGGACTGAAAAGGCACAAGTATTTCTTTTGAAGGGAAGATAAGCCTCTATGTTATACCCTTTCCCAGCCATCTGTCCGTCCATCCACCGATCTTTCCATTCACTATTTACCAAGTACTTTGTCTATGCACAAGGAACCACGTTACGTGCTCTTTTTGAGAGGTACATTCACTGACTTCTCAACACATTAAAACTTGATATCCTCAGAGAACAGCTCTATGTCTGGAAATGGAGATCATTTCCCTTACTCATAGATGAGAAAAAGAGGGGGAGGGCAGAATTGAAGCATTCAATTAATTCTCTTTCTAGAAAAACACTAGAATGTAAACTCTTTGGAGCAGGAGTTTTATATGGTTTGCTCATTAACATATCCACAAGGCTTGAAACTGTGCTCAGCACATAGTAGATACTCAAAATATTTGTTGAATAAATGAATGAACCGGCAAGCAAGGCAATGGGTAGGGAAGGTGGAAGGAAAGGGGAAGAGACAGACTGGGGAAGGCTGGCTTGTATGGCATCCTCCCAACCAGGATTCTGAATTAAGAACTCGCGGTAACCTGCAGACAGCTTCGCACACTTCCCCCAACCCCTAGAAACTTACTTTGTTGAGGGCCCCGGCTCCTGTCAGAATTAAGTAAGAATTTTCAACTTGGATGGTTCTCTGTCCCAGCCGGACAAGGTAAGCCCCAATTCCAATGGCTCGGCATGTAACCTTAAAAAAAAATTCTGCAAGTCACATATTTATATCCCCTCCTAAGCTGCAAAAACTAAGGCACAGATATGTAAAACTCACATAAACAGAAATTTAAAAAAAAATACTGCTTTTATAAAACTTGTTAAACAGCAATTCTAAAAATAGAAATTTCCTGGTCAAGGAAAAGAAGATATAGAACTCATACAGCAATTCAAGTACTAGCTCCTTTATGTCTCACATTTTTGCCCATTTCACAGTTGCTTGATATCAATATGAGAGGTATGAACAAAGAACGTAGTAAGAGGAGAAGAAATTTAAGCTGTTAAAACTCTGATAGAATATTTAGAGAAATAAATTAAACTATAGGCTAAAAGTAGGTATCAAGTTTATCTGGGAAATTCAATTATTTCCTATCTTCCCATGATTATCTACAATTAAAATCAAATTGTAGATATAAAAAGTTTTAAGAAATGCTCTCGTTTTGGATTAAATAGAGGGATGGGGCAAAAAGAAATCCCAGCTACACAGTCAGCTCTTCAAAAATTTCACATTCAGGCAAGATTTACCAGGCTAATGGTGATGATCTCATCATAGGCCAATGAAGCTTCTCCAGCAATCATTCCAGAACCTCGAAGGTTCTCTGCTCCAAGGCCCTCTTCCTTCCCAATAATATCAGTTATCTTGTACCTATTGGATACAGACATGCCAAATTATGACGGTTTAACACAATAGCAACAGTCTTTTAAAAGAACAGTCACCATTAAAAGGCTACTAAAAGCATACAGAAAGCATTCTGGAAGCTTATATATAACCTATAATCTTTATTCATGTATCTCTCCTTCATAGCTTGGTTCCTCTTTGTCTAGAGGCAATCCTATATAACAAAAGCCTAATATGCAAACTATCCCTTCAATCAGGAGTTTGACCGCTCGCTATGACATGCTCTGACCACCAGAGGGCGTCGTAGAATATGGCAGGAATCAGTGATGCGGCACTGGCAGCAGGCGACAGTGGAGGTGCTGTCAGCCCCAGTGGGCCCCAATGAGAGCAGGACCACACAGGATGGTGGAGCAGGTGAACAGATGGCGTCAGGCCAAGGCGGGTGCAAGCAGGGCCCAATCGCCTACCAATCGCCCCACAGACAGTGACCAGCAGCAGGAGCAGCAGCAGCAGCAGGGGATGGGGTCGCTGCTCAGCTCACAATCACTGAGGAGCCGGGCAGGGGCTGATGACTCAGGCAGAGGGGAGCGCACGGGGACCTTGGGGTCCCAGGGCCCAGAGGTCAGCTGGGTCCTGCCTTTCAACACTAGACGCTCATGCTTCGATGGCTGGCCAGGCATAGGAACGGCACCCATGCATGAATTTTGTGCACTAGGCCTCTAGTATGGTATAAAAGAGCAACATCTAGAACTAAGTAGATATATTTAAATCCCTGCTCTGACACACACATATCAATGTGACTTTGGGGATAACAGTAACTTCTACAAAATGGGGAATGGGATAACAGTGTCTAACTCTAAGAGTTGACAAGAGTTAAAGCAACAAGGGGAGGGTTTGCCACATAGATGGCACTCAGATTTTAGAACAAATTTCTAGAACAAATTTCTTAGAGGCAGAATCAATGCACATTTCTACAATAAGCAATAGCCATTAAATCATCAATTTTTTAAAAAATCATCCATTTTAAAAATATATATATATCTTAATGATTTTTTACAGAGAGGAAGAGAGAGGAATAGAGAGTTAGAAACATCAATGAGAGAGAATCATCGATCAGCTGCCTCTTGCACACCCCCTACTGGGGATGTGCCCGCAACCAAGGTACATGCCCTTGACTGGAATCGAACCCGGGACCTTTCAGTCCACAGACCGACGCTCTACCACTGAGCCAAACCAGTTTCGGCTAAAAATCATCAATTTTTTATAAAGGTTTCATTGGAACAAAAAAATCTAGAGGTGTAGTGAGAATAAGCCCACATTCTATAATCAAACATTCTCTCTCTCTCTAAGACAGGGATGAAGGGGAAAGTCAAGACGATGCACTCCTCTCCCTACTTCTCTGTAAATATCAAATGTATGCACGAGGGTTCCTGGCTACAGGCCTCTGGAGGGGCAGGTGGGATGTGTGTAGAAGTGAAATGCTGGCCAACTTGTCCAGAAAGCATCCTGTGGATCCAGTGGGAGCCACTCATCTGTCTTCTTGGCAGGGGATTAGGAGTGATAACTGATAATGGGAAATGGGAGATGGGGAATGCAACTAATAAAAGAAAGAAAAAATACAAAGTTAGAAGTAGAGATGGGCATATATTATTTATTGTTCCATGTGTACCCAGAAGGCCCAAGCACTGGGCATAGTTTTATAAATTGAAATAATAAATAAGTATCCCATAGTGGCTCTTAAACTACTTTTTTTTGCCCCTATATTTCTCTGCTCCCTTCTTTACTTCTAGCCCTCCATCAATTCCATTTCTTTGTCCTTGCTATTGGTTGTGACTTTGCATCTCTGCTTCCCAGTTTCCCTTGCCTTTCTATTTTTAGCTTCTCCCCAAAATTCTCCAATTCCTCCTCTGGCTCTGTATCTAGACTCTAGCTTCTAGAGTTACATTAGAGGTAAAACTTATCTTCCCTAAGGAGCTAATGAGCCACATTAATTTAGCAGAGGGCGGAGAGAGATTAATGTGTTCTTTTTATAAAATTCATAAGCCATACAGTCACAAACACTCATGGACCCAGTCAGCCTTCCCTCAAAGCAGATCTTTTCCCTTCTGAGGCCTGCACATTATTTCATAGGTGTTCATGATCTGTTAAGTGCCCTCTTCTTCCATTGTATTACATGGAAAAGAGTGGAAATTTCTCACATTCTGCTCTATGATATGAGTTTTCTATCATTGAGGCTATCATTCTTTAAAGTAGTACTAAACTTTAATCTATATAATAAAAGCTTAAGGGACCATTATGGTGAAACAACCAGAATGACCAGTTGCTATGATGCTCACTGACCACCACGGGGCAGATGCTCAATGCAGGAACTGCCCCCTGCTGGTCAATGTGCATCCACAGGGGAATGCCGCTCAGCCAAAAGCCAGGCTCACAGCTAGCAAGCACAGCAGTGGTGGCAGCAGCACTAAGGAGCAGTGAGTCGAGTGGTAAGGAGCAGCGAACAAGTGGGTGGCAAGAAATGAGGGGTCATGGACTGCGAGAGGGATGTCCAACTGCCAGCTTAGGCCTGCTCCCCATGGCAGTTGGACATCCCCCGAGGGGTCCTGGATTGTAAGAGGATGCAGGCCAGGATGAGGGCAGCCTCCCCCCCCCCCCTCTCCCCAGTGCACAAATTTCATGCACCAGGCTCCTAGTCTTAAATAAAAGGGCAATATGCAAATAGACCAAATGGCAGAACCGAACAACCAATCAAAGTATAATATGCTAATGATATGCTAAGTCTGCTCAATAACTTGCTATGATGTGCACTGACCACTAGGAGAAAGACAGTCAACTGGTCAACCAGTCACTATGATGTGCACTGGCCACCAGGGGACAGATGCTCTGACCGGTAGGTTAGCTTGCTGCTGGGTTCCGGCCAACGGGACAGAGTTAGAGGGATCAGACACACCCTGGAGCCCTCTCTTGGTCCCTCCCCGGCCCGATCGTGCACCAATGGAGTCCCTTAGCCTGGCCTGTCCCTCTTGCAATCCGGGACCCCTTGGGGGATGTCGAAGAGCCAGTTTCAGCCTGATCTCACAGGCCACTCCTCCTCTGGTACCACCTGGAGGGTACTAGATGCAGGGCTCATGGCTGGCGAGCTCTGCTATGGCAGGGTGAGCCTCTCCTGATCGGGACTGATTGGGCACAAGCCCGCAGCAGGCACAGTGGGGCTGGGATGAGCAGGAGCAGTAGGTAGGAACTGCAGGTGGTGTTGGGCTGTAGGTTTTGGCTCAATCCTTGCAGGCCACCCAGAGGGAACCCACCTGTGCACCAAGTTGTGCACCAGGCCTCTAGTGTTATAAAAATCTCTACATAGTGCAACAAATTAACAAAACACATTCATATATATCATTTTTGATCCTCACAACAATCCACTGTGATAGGCAACACCACCTCCATTATCAAAGACAATAACAGCAACAGCCAGGATTTTTTACTGTTTACTATGTGGTCATGCTATGCTAAGGGCCTTACGTATATTAGTTTACTTGGCCTTCACCTTACAGATGAGGAAACTAAAGCTCGGAAAAGAAAAACAACTTGCTTTAACCAACTTCATTGGTAATTTTAAAAATACCAGTTAAAATAACAAATTGTTTATATGCTATTTTATTAATTAACAATAATTGATGTTGGCAAGAGTGGAGAAAAATCAAAGAGGAAAACCAAATAGTATTATAAACTACTGGTGGGAGTGCAATATGAAAGCATAAAAATATATTTAAAATGGATATATTTTTAAATCCGTAATTCACTTTCAGAAATTAACCCACAGGAAATAGAGATATTCCTAAAAGTTTATATAACAAATGTTTAACCCAGGGAGATTAACAGTGAAAGTTTGGAATAGTTTGAATGTTCATTTATGTTATATTCATTACAATGAAATACTATGAAACCATGAAGTATCACATTCTCAAATAATATTTTTAGATATTAAAAAAGTTTCCCAAAATAACTTTTAGTGAAAAGAACAAATTAACAAAAGTTTTCCTATTATAGCCCAATTATTAGGGGGGAAATACATATAGAGAAAAGACAGCAAGAATATATTGCACATTAATAATTGTGTCTCTCGGCAAAATAAACGAACAAACGAAATAGAAACAGACTCATTGATACAGAGAGTAGACTGATGATTGCCAGAGGAGAGAAGGGTTGGAGGGCTGGGTCAAAAAGGTATAGGGATTAAGAACTACAAACTGGTAGTAACAAAACAGTCATGGGAATGTAAAAAAAAATACAGCATAAGGCATATAGTCAATAATATTGTAATAGCCCAGGTCAGTTTGGTTCAATGAATAGAGCATCAGCCTGCGAACCAAAGGGTCCTGGGTTCGATTCCAGTCAAGGGCATGTACCTTAGTTGCAGGCTCCTCCTGGCCCGGACCCTGGTCAGGGCACCTGCAGGAGGCAACCAATCGATGTGTTTCTGTAACATTGATGTTTCTCTCTGTCTTTCTCTCTCTCTTCCATTCTCTGGAAAAATCAATGGAAAAATGTCCTCAGGTGAGGATTAACAAAAACAAACAAACAAAAAATAAAGGTGATTAAATGTTTATACAAAAAAATAATAATATTATAATAATTATGTACAATACAAGGTGGGTACTTAAAATATCAGCGGTAAACCACTTTGTAAGATATATGATTGTTTAACTACTATGCTGTATACCTGAAATTAATAATATTGAATGTAAACTATAATTGAAAAGTAACATTAATAAATAATGTGTCACTAGATAGGATTGTAGCTTTTTATTTTTTATTCATAATTGTTTACATGTTCTGACTTTTATAAAATGAATAAATATTATAAATATAATTAAGGTTTTTCAGCTAGTAAGTGGTAGACCTCAAATACAAACCGAAAACCTCTAAATATGTAACAAGCAATCTTCATTGCTCTTCAAGGTCATGACTAGCAAGATAGTAATGAAAAAATAACCACATTCTCCTTCCTCTAATCCAGGGCCAAATTATTCTGATACATATATACCTACCTGGATTCTCCTTCATCCTCCACATGTTCACAATGGACAGAGTTGAGAGCACTGACTCTCTTATAATCTTGAGGGGTCAGATATAAATATTTGTATCCCTGTGAAGCACAAATAGTTAACTCATTATCTGCCATCACCACATAACCAGAAGACACAGCAAAGCATGCATAATGCAGCTTGTTCCAAAGCTAGCTTTAAATTGCCACATCACTTCTTAGAGTTACTAATAGATTACTAGCATAGACAGTTCTCCTTTGAAAGATGGAAGTGCCTATTTCTCCAGTCACTGACTGTCTGTCCTTGAAACAAGATGTCTTGTAGCTTCAATGCCAAATGTATTCCATTTATTTCATTTTCACTAGGGTTAAAGGGTCACTTTCTGATCTCTAGTGACACCTCTATTAAAGACATAAACACAAAATTAAAGAATTATGTAAATTACTATGCTTCACTTTCTCAAATCCATAATATCATAAAAATATAAATGGGTGTGGGATAATTGAAAGAATCACAATATTGAATATTCAATATAAAATCAGAAGTCTATGCAGTGCTAATAATCAGTAAGCACTGAATTCAAGCCTTTTGCTTTTTTAAATAAACAACTCCTAATGCCTATTTACATTTTAAAAATTATACTAACACTTCATAATTGATTTACTTTTATACATACAAATATATACTCACATACAAAGTAGTTATATGATAGTGTGTTTAATTTAAGTGAATTAGTCATTCAGCCAAAAGAAAAAAGTAAACAGAGAAAAAGATTTTAAATACTTTGAGAAATTATGCCCACCATTTAACTCAATGAATTAAAAGCTACATTTAGGCAGACACAGTGAACATAATATGGAAGAGACATGAATCTGCCATTGATTTTGCATGACTTATGATGATAACACTTTGTAGCACTGAGTATCATTAGTATGCCAGTCAGCATATACTTATTGAGTGCCTATTTTGTGCAAGATACAGTTCTAGGCACTGGAAAATTTTAAACAAAACAGATAAAAATTCCTGGCCTTATGGAACTTTTCTTCTAGTAAGAGAGAACATGTACAGCCAAAACCAGTTTGGCTCAGTGGATAGAGCATCAGCCTGCGGACTGAAGGGTCCCAGGTTCGATTCTGGTCAAGGGCATGTACCTTGGTTGTAGGCACATCCCCGGTGGGAGTGTGTGCAGGAGGCAGCTGATTGATGTTTCTCTTTCATAGATGTTTCTAACTCTCTATTTCTCTAACTCTCCCTTCCTCTCTGTAAAAAAAATCAATAAAATATATTTTAAACAAAAAGAGAGAACATGTACAAACTAAATAAGTAAAACATAGGTAATGGGAATGATTTATAAAAAATAAAACAGAATATCACCAAAGAAGGCTTCACTGAAAGTGTCAGTTGAGCAAAGACATGGAGAACTGAAGAAATGAGACATGAGGATATTGGGGGAGGGAGGGAAAACATTTTAACCAGAAGGACCACAAGTGCAAAAGTACTAAGGCATGAGTGAGCCTAGCAGGTTCAGGGTAAGTATTTGTATGCTAAAGGGGTAGACCCCATAGAGAGGGGGAAAATTATGATACAAGAAGTGGGGGTAGGGGTTGGGGGGGAGGGAGGCTAGAAGTGTTGATCTACATCTTTAAGTTGGCAAGAAGAGAAAGGATCAAGTAAACAAGAGGAGGGATTGGCCTTAGATAGGAACAGGGACCATTCTCCCAAAGTACAGGAGAAACGATGGAGAGTAAGAGCACAAATGCAGATATGTGGGAGCTTGTGGAAGCTATCTTCAAGTTGCTTCTGTTTTTGTTTTGTTTTGTTTTTCAGTAAATTGGACAGCAAGGTCATCAGCTAGGAGTGAGGATGGGAGAAGGTGTTTGAGGAGAGAGAAGAAGATGCAAGACTATCATTCAAAAGGTTGATAAACTTCAATTTAAAGACCAGTCAATAGCACTTTGTATTTTTCTCTATCAATGTTTAGCTAAGTAGGATTAGGTATGGGAGTAGGTGGAGAGAGCTGAATTTAAACAAGAGTTGTAAAGGCATAGAGTAAGCAGAACGAAGACAGAAGCCAAAAAGTTGAGGGTATAAGAAAGGTGGTACCTATAATGTGATTATAATAAGTAACCTAGGATTGACCTTAGAATTTAAGCTGGATAGAAATAAAATGAGGATTTAAGGAAGAAGTGAGTAACGAATGAAAGGTGTAGGTCCTGGTGGGTTCAAAGGATTGCTGAAGAAAGTGGGCTGCAAAGATAGGATGGAGGAGTAGGAAAGAAAGGGAAGCTTGAAGTTGAGATTATGGGGATGAGAGGATAGGATGTCCCAGCAACTAAAAGAGGCAAAGGTCGAGAGGGAGTGACTAAGGTTGGGGAGCACTATAATAAGCAGCAGCAGCAATATGGCACAGTCTGATGACATTGGATTCAAAGACAGAGGTTTTCAGAGAGAAAGGAGGGAAAAAGGGTCTGGAAAAAGCAACGAGGCACAAGGAAGACGCTATTCCCCTTCCAGGGTTGAAAACACAAAAACAGAGGAATCACTCAGTTCCTAAGAGGGCTACAAAGGAAGCAACATATTGAAAGGAAAGGCAGGTTTTAAGTAGAATACAGGCTGGAGAACAATCAGAGAAGAAGCTGAGGATATAAGGGATGTTGCTGATGACTGACCATAAGTCCCGGAAGCCACAGTGGGATAGTTTAAAGACAGACATTTTTTGTATAGCATGTCACATGCTAATACATACCTACTATTTCACATAGTGTTCAACCAGAAAATCAGCAATGTGTCTTCAGAGATGGAGGAAAAACCATGTGAACATATTGAGAGACAATTTGTTTCCAACATGGTTCAACATCAATACTAGCTTTCAAATGTAAACTTCTGCCTCTCCCCCACCTCTCTACACATGCACACACACATATGCATAACTATATAGTGTATTAAAGTATTATTTTTCCTTAGTTTGTACCTTGTAAGGATCCTCAGGATCTACCCAGGCCACATGAAACATATGGCGAATTTCTTCTGCCAATCCAATTCTTGCTCCACTGTTGGCTGCCACATAGATGCGTGGGATACCCTCTGCCCTGGCAAGCTCAGAAGCTCTGAGAAACAGCAAATCCTCCTGGGGCCCAAAGGACCCAATTCGGTATGTGATGTCATTGCCAATAACAATGATATCTCGACCTTCTGGATACTCAGGACTTTTAAGGGTCATTTTCCAAGCCACCATGCCAATCTACAAGAGCAAAAACAAACAAATATGAACCTCTTACATGCTGATTTTCTTTGTGGGTTCCTTGAATGTATCAGACACAGCCTTCATGTAGCTATGCATACACATTGCTAAAGAGCCAAGCTCCCTGTGAGAAACTAGAAGACATATTCTAGCATATTTCTTTAGATCATGTTGAAAACAGCTGGTTTCCTGTGTATTTCAGTTACCTCAATTCCATCTTTGGGCCTGCTCAAAGAGGTAAAAAACAAAACAAAAAAGAAACCGAAACCAAAATGTACTCAGAATCCCTGTGGAAGAATGCCATGGCACTGGGAATTAAATCCAGAACTCCTGAACTTACTATATTATCTAAGACACTAGTTCATTTTTCTTTTCTTTTCTTTTCTTTTCTTTTCTTTTCTTTTTTTTGAGATTCTTTCCTAGAAATCTTCAACATAAGGAAGGACAGGAAGAGGATCACCTCTCACAGACTGCATAACTTTTGTGATTCTGCATCCTTTCACTGTCCTCTAGCATGTGGCTTGCTTCAGGTATCTTCCATTTCTGCAAGAATGTAATATATCTGTGCCTCGCCTTCTTGTGAGCATCTCTTGTCCCTTTCTCCCAGAACCGGAAAACCAAAGGATGCAAGGAACTAATCTCTTGCTGCACTATGATCTATGTAAATCTCTGCTCTCTGTTCCACACAAATAAATGATATTGACTTAAAAGGCAGGGGTGACATGTCTCTTCCCAAATCCGCACGGCCTTCTCCTCTTTTAATCTCCTTCTGTATGAGAACTAGTCAATCCTACTACTTGTTTATTCGCTAGTTCCATCTCTTTCCTGTTCACTCACATTCCAGTTACAGCTGCAGTTTTTCATGTCTGCCTGTCTGTTTCCCTATACCTGGATAAAGAATGTTTTCCACCCCCCTCCCATTTCTATCTTCTTTCCCTTCCCACCCCCAGTACTCGCCTCCAAACACAAAGCCCACCAGATGAGCATTCCTGGCCCTGCCTAATGGAGCCCAGCCACATCTGCAACGATGGTCCCTCATCCCCAGGCTGCTGCATTTCACCTCATTGGGGAGCCGGCCATCAAGAAGGACCATTAACAGATGTAAATAGCAGCATCCCTGGAAAGCCACATGCATCACCCAGACTCAAGCGGGCCAGTGATCATAAGCTCTGAGTACACATTCCTCAATCCAATTGCACATCCACCGTAATCAGGCTGGCTGAAGCTTCCCACACAGCTATTTGTGATACTCGGCACTAAGAAATATATATTTGAAGCACCTACAGATGAATATAAGCTATTTAAAGTATTACACCATTGGCAAAATACAAATCAAAAAATGGATATAACACACAGAAAAAAAATCCAATCACCTTCTGAAATCAGATACTACTCTATCTGCTCATTAAAGAGAGAAAGGAAAGAGAAACAGATAATCTAAAAAAAAAAAAAAAAAAAAAAAAATAGTAAAGAGAAACCCCAAATATCAGGGTAATTTTGGTCACGGTTTTAAGAAGCTGGTTAAGAGAACGCCTGTGTGGGAGAAATATTTTACCTGCCTGCTCATGTGGCCCTCTAACCCAACATCTCTTTTGTTACTCAGGAAGAAAAAGCTATTTTCTCTAAATGCATCTGTAGTTAGAAAGACCCCATCTTACACCAAATTTTGTGATATATTAACCTTAGCCACCCAGGCCAGCAGCAGCTTAGAGGTAAGCCCTGAAGAATTTACTTCAGCATTTGCATGCTAATGCAAACATTGTGTCTAGGTGGCACTGGGCAGGCAAATAATACTCTTATCTTTTGTTATTACCTGGGGACTCTAACGGTGTCACTACCGCAGTCAGTTCAGCAATTGGCCAGGTCATTAAGCTTACAATATTGACTTCTAATTAGGTGTCAACCCAGCAGCATCAAGAACACATTACTCTATATCAATGTTCTTTCCAAAGTTAATTCCTCATTGATGGTCTCCCTCTCCCCTAAAACTGTACCCTTACAGAATGGAGAGGGCTAGCCCAGTCTTAGCATAGTGAGATTCCTTAGTGGAAGAGATAAATATCTAAGAAAGCACCTATTGCTCAATTTACACTAAAAATTAGATATTATTGCTAATCAAATGATAGGTTGTATAATGGTAGCATTGGCTTAGAAGTCAAACAAACGCATCCACACCCAGGCCTTATCACTTATTAACTGTGTGACTTGTGAAAATTACTTCATTGTGCCTCAGTGTCCCCACATACAAAATTAATAGCACCTATAGGTTTGATGTACAAACTCTCAGAATTAACATCATCCAGTTTTGTTCCTTTCACTCTTCTCAACCTATTTAAACCTACCCATTCAAAAAGGTTCATTCAAATTCCATTTCCTTACTAAAGCTTCTCCTACCCTAAAGTGACCCCTTTCTTCTCTGATCTCCTACTAAGACTTTCATGTAGAGAATTTATTTGGTAATTAATCATATACTGCCTAGGACTGCTTTGAGCTTGCCAGTTTGAGCCATTATATCATTTCCAGTGCCTAGCAGGGTCTCTACACATAATATGGGAGTAATAATTATTTGTTGATTCCATAGTCATTTCATTTTTAAAATGATATTATACTTGGAAAACAGTCATCACCAAGGGCTTACAACATTGTCCATATCTCTAGGGATCACAGAACAACAGTTCTAATCATTAATCAACTACTTATTTATTTATTTATTTTTAAATATATATTTTATTGATTTTTTACAGAGAGGAAGAGAGAGGGATAGAGAGTTAGAAACATCGATGAGAGAGAATCATTGATCAGCTGCCTCTTGCACACCCCCTACTGGGGATGTGCCCGCAACCAAGGTACATGCCCTTGACCGGAATCGAACCCGGGACCTTTCAGACCGCAGGCCGACGCTCTATCCACTGAGCCAAACCGGTTTCAGCACTATTTATTTTTTTAAATACCAAGAATACTAATAGCTACCATTAATCAAACATCTATGACATGCTATACTATATTAAATGTTCACCAACATGATCAACATTTAAAAGTTTAAAGTTAAAAGTTTAAGTTGGGCATGTCAGCCTGTGTTGGTTCAAATCTCAGCCTTCTACTATCTGTATAACCTTGGACCAGTCATTTAAATTTCTCTAGTCTGAATTTTTTCAATTATAAAATGGGGATAACAGTACGTATCTTTCTGGAGGGATTGTTGTGAGGAACACCACATTAGATTAGCACAGAGACTGTCTTATAAAAGTCCTCAAATAATAGCGATTATTATTAACTCAAAAAACAGCTGTTATTATTGCTATGAGAAAACTAAGGCACAGAAAAATTAACCATTCCTTATAGTTGTTACGAATTAGCTGAAACACTGTGGAAAGATAAGTATCAACTATAACACACATACATGTCATTGAAACCTAAATGCAAAATATGGTTTCCTGGACTGGATCCTAGAACAAAAAAAGAAAATTACTGGGAAAACCTGGTGAAATTCAAAACAAGGTCTGTACTTTATTGAATAGTATTGTACCAATGTTACTTTCTTAGTTTTTATAATTATACTATTGATATGTAAAATGTAAACATTAGGAGATGCTGGCTGAAGGGTATATGGGAATTCTCTATCTTTGCAACTTTTCTATAAATTAAAATATTTTAAGACAAAAAGTTAAAATAATAAATGTCTTCGTGAAAACTTTTTTGAAGGAAAGTAAATTGGCTAGTGAGGTCATTGCTATTGATATGGACTGCCTTATAAAAGGATGACTGTGAAGACTATAAATAGCATTTAAAAATGCCTATGATGTAATACTAAATATGAGGAAGCAGTGTAACAAAACTGTATGTATACTACAATAACAAAATAGTGTGGAGGTGAAGGGCACAGATTCAGAAGCCAGATTTGCTGACAATAAATCTAATAGAATCCGACTCTGCCAGAACAGAGATTTAGTTTTCTTTCCACATAACCTTAGCTAAGTTACTAACTTCTATGCATCTCAGTTTCCTTATCAGTAAAATGAGGGAATAATAATCTACTCTATAAATTTGTGAGGATTAAATACATGGCAAACCATAGAACAGTACCTGGCACATAGTAAATTTTACAACACCAACTTTTTTGGGGGAGAGGGGGAAGAAATAAAGGACATAGTAAAATGATGGGATTGTGTGTGTGTGTGTGTGTGTTTTTCCCATTATCCAAAGTTTCTTTAATATGTTTGCATTGCAGTGATAAACATTTTACAAAACAAAAATGTAATTGAAAAAGGATACCAAGCACCTCTTCATTGGGTGACAGGTACATGGTAATTTATATTATCTAGTGTACATTTAAACATTTCCATCATTTAAAAAAAATTTTAAGGGGAAAAAAAAAATCTCACCAAGCTAATGGAGTTTCATATTTTATAAGAGCTGACTCTAAATTTTAGCCATACTACAACACAAATCGTATTTGACAATGACAGAGAAATATAAACGTATGAAAATTAAAAACCAAGACTCACCTCCAAGGGAGAAGAATGTCAGGAACTGCCTTCATTTGCTAGGAATATCATTTCACTTTTTAAAAAAGGAAATGTTCTACAGTGATGTGGTAGAATGCAAACATATGTATATATAGGTTTATACAATATTAATATCTCTACCTGAGAAGTAACTGCTTCAGTGTTTTTCTGGTCTGATGGTCAAATACATATTTATGCTTTAAAGTCAATATTTGTACACCAGACAAGAACAGTGCCTATCAGCTAAATACATATTTAGGACTGTACCACATGTATTACAAACATGCACTAAAATCGAAAGCTTCTATTTATACAGAGCCTTTCATCTTGAAGAGGGCTAAAGAGCTTTACAAACATATGTACATAAAGGGACGTTTGCACTGACAGGCAGGCAAGGTATCAATCCACCACACCCCTATTTCTTCCAGCAGACCAGAGAGGAACACATGGTGCCCACAGCTGCAGGCCTGTAACAGCTGCACAGACAGGGAACACAATGATCCACGTTGCGATGTGCAGCCACTGAAAGAGGGCTTCGATCTGAAAGCACCAACTGCTCTCCTCAAGTGCAGAAGCACCACAGCCGCTTCCAAATGTGTTTTTAAATTATTCTCTACCAAACTCAACTAGCTAATCACTTGACAAAATGGAATTTGATACTGCAAATGGTTTCTGAATGCAAAATACTTCCTGTCTGATGATGAAAACTAGGTTGAAAAACGCTTCTTCCTGCCCTTGTTAGATGTAGAGAGAGAGAAAAAAGGGTCACAATATTCAGGAGAAATGGTTCAAAATATTCCATCTAAGAATAGCTGTCTCAGAGGATGGGGTCATTACTTCAAAAGACAGTCATATTCCTCCCACTCCCTCCCATTTAATTAGGACACTAAGTTTCTCAGTCAAATTACTTTATATAGAGGGGTCTATCTATATTATCCTAAAAGGCTAATTAATAGACTAAACGGCAGAACAAGCAAAAAACCAGTCACTATGATGTGTGCTGACCACAAGGGAGTGTGCATGGAACATAGTGGGCTTCGGCAGCAGGAAGCAGAGCTTCGAACATGGTGGACGTAGGCCACAGCGGGAAGGTGGAGCAGGTGAGCGAGAGCACCAGATCAAGGCAGGGTGCCAGTCACTGTCATTGGGAAGAGCCTCTGGTGGTTACTAAAAATTCTTTGCTCTTGCATGCCGCAGTCCCAGCCGGTGCTGGCTCCCGCTGCTGGCCCCAATTGCTCGGCTCCATCAGCCGGTGCTAGTGGCAGCTGCAGGTCGATTATTGCCTTTCAGGGCTTCTCCACCTCCCCTGCTCCTGAGGGGCAATCAGGGCCGCGACTGTCCTGCTTGCACCAACTGCTGGTGCCGGCCTCAGTTGTTCTGTGCCATCAGTAGGTGCAAGCAGGGTCTGCACCGTCAGCGCGTGGAAGCAGCAGGAGCAGAGCTGCCGGCAGACAGGGGGCTGGGGGCCACAGTGGGAAGGCGCGGGCCGGGGTGCAGAGGATGGACCAAGACCTGCCCCTATGCCCACCACAGCATCGTGATACAATTCCTTTTAAGGTGCACAAATTCGTGCACTGGGCTCCTAGTATATACATAATGGAGATCTGATACTGGAAACTGTGCAATCACTATAACAGCATACAAAGTGCAACAATGTGTTTAGGAATATGACACTGATTTTACCTAAGCCCAAGTTACCTTGTATATTAACTGAAAAATAACCAAAAGATACTCTACCACCAAATCCTCTTGTTGTGGCTTCTCTCTACCTCGCACATTTTTATGCAGGTGAGCTGTAAGGGAGAGTGAGTGCATAGTGCAGAATGAGCTTCAGACTCAGGCTCTTGGTCCTGGCGGTATTAGCTACTTCTTTTCCCAATTGCTGCCTTGCTGAGGCACTGACTAACCAAGTGGTTCTAGTCACTACTGTCAATTATGTTTTCATTAATATAGCTATAAATCGTTGGAAAATACTTTATTTCAGATGATTTTTGATAATAGAATGTTCTTAGCAATTAGCAAGTTTTTTAAGGTTAGGGTTATCAACTTAAACTAATTAGCTTAAAGCAAAAAAGGGATACAGACCAAGAGGATTACTGAGAATAAGCTAAGGAAAAACAGAAATAAATATTTGTTTTCCTTTTACAATTTCTAAGGAAGAAAATATTTCTTTGGCCACCGTCTGATTATGGAATAAACACGTGCCAAGGGAAGGAGGAGGGATCAGGGAGGAGAAAGCAGAAGACAACAGTCTTATTTAACTGTTTTTATGTGAGCAAAATGATTTGTGCCACAGTATTTCCATAAGAAGTGGGACCATTATTTTCCTGTAGAAACACATTTGGTTTGAAAAGTATCACTGGACAGGACGTGAAAATCAAACCGAATGAATTATTCACAAGCTCCGATCAGAGGTGATCATTATTTCTGATGCTCCAAACAGTGATTAGGATTCTGCGCCGAGATGTCATTTTCTTACTGAGTAACACCAGCGATATAGAAAGACATTATCTATCTATCCATATACGTATGTATTTTTTTCTCCTGGGAGGGCTTTGGTTTAATGTTACTATAACAGATACTAAAAACATGATAATATTAACCTTTATTCTGATGGTCCCCATAAATGCCATTAGTTTGACACAAAGTGTCAACACTAATTATGACCCAAAGTTAACACCAAAATTGATATCAACATTAATTGTACTATCAGTGTGAATAGAATGTGCAAATGCATACATACACACATATTCACACACTTTCCAAAGCTGCTGCTACTACAAAGTAAAACAATATTAAACTCAATAAAGAAATCTGAAGAGAAAGCTAAGGGACAAAAGATAGGATTTTGTTTTTAAGGATATGGGAAGCATCCATCAACTTTAGCTATGCTGTGGGAAGCAGAAATAGCATATCTTTGTCACGATTGTCTTTCTTATATCTACCGCCTCATTTTAAGTTCAGTTGTAATAATATAAAGGCTAGACTGTGGCTGAGATGTTGCAGCTTTACTTTCCATGCTAAAAGCCTAAAAGTTGAGTTTTTCTGGCAAAGCCTCCAGCAGCTATTGTCCTATCTACTACTGCTACTGCCAGAAAGACAACCATCCTGCAAGGCCCGGGAGCAGCATACAAAGACTCCTAGAATGGCATGACAATTACAGAGGGAAAGGGAGCTGGGGGGAGGTAGGAGAGGGTAAGAGGGAATAGTGATGGAAGGAGACTTGACTTGGGATGGTGAACACAAAGTACAATATGCAGGTGATGTATTATAGAATTGTACCCCTGAAACCTATATAATTTTATTAACCAATATCACCCAATAAAGTCAATTTAAAAAATTAAAGAAGAAATAAGACTCCTAGAATGTTAGAGCTGAATTGGACATAAGCATCATTTGCATCATAAAGGAGAAAAAACTAAGATACCCCCCCCAGCTCTCCCCCTCCCCCCCGAGAGAGAAGGAATCTAAACTTGAGTTCCTTTACAGACACATAATAAAATGTTACCTTTCCCCCTTTCGTATCCTGTATGGAATATTAAATCTTCACTTTAATTAGATACCATCAAAAATAATTATAATTTTAACCCATGTTAGAATCTCATGGAAAAAAAAACATACTTAATGAAATATTAGAAAATACTGTGCAGGTGTTAAAAATGTGTATTTTCAAACCGTACGGCAATGTAATATTTGACTTAATTTGTGCTGAGAAAAACCATGGTGAAAAAATGTCAATGCCTTTCCATATTGTATTGCCTGCTGGAGAGCATGTTCCATTGCCTAGTTTGTATGATCACATAAAAGAGCTGAAAACAATTTTCTTAACAGCTGAAAAAAACCTTCTTACATGCTTGGATAATTCAAAAATGGCTGAACAAACTTACCTCAATTCTTCTAAAAACTGATAAAAGGATAAGAAAAAATATCATTTTTAGAGCAAAAATTTTTTATCCCAGAGATAACTTAAAATATGTTACCAAATATTAGAAACAATAATTTTGAACAGGGGAATTATTTCTTTCTGTGATATTTATATACTTGAAACCACATTAATTTTATACACATGTACACAATCCTTTAATAAATATACCAATTTTTACAAAAGCATGCAATGGAACTCATACAAGCCAGTAGTATTTGAGAAATGGGGCATATGAGTAACTGGTTGATATGGCAATTAACCAACTTGGCCTATGACAGTTCCAGAAGCCTTGCCTATTAGTCACATAAACAAATGTTGAACTCTGATGCTCCACGCTACACCTCATCCTTTTGTGTCATCTGTTGCTGTCCTCATGTTCATTATTGCCTCTGATTGAAATTGGGTAAAGTTTCTTGACATAAGGCACCGTATCACATCCTTTTCCCATAAAATCTTAAAATTTGAGATGTATGAAAATGCTGGCAAGTACATTCTCTTGTTTAAAGGCTATCTTGAGGACGTACTTTTGAAAGGAACTGGGGAGCCCTCCACGCATGCTGCATTAGTCACTAATGGATACATTAGGATTTTTCAAAGCCAGTCAAGTTCATTGGGCCTTGGTTTGCTAGTAATGAAATGAGTCAAACTAAACTAATCAACCTGATGAGCAATCTCCAACACCAATAACAGTCATTCGGAAGGAATTCTAAGGAAAGTATATGCATCCCCAAAGAACAGTGTTAGAAATTCATTAAAAGTAATTCCATGGCAGGAAGAGCCATGTTTCAAAATCAGCCTTAATGTTTCTCTAATAAGGAACTCAACTTTGGTTCTGAGGATCATCTCAGAAAAAAAGAAACATCTTAGACATATCCAAATGTGCTCACTTAGAACGAGGGTAACAGAAGAGAGCGTGCACAATTTTAAATAAAACTATCTTACCACATATTCCATAATATGTCTCTTACTGTACTTGAGATTTCTATCTTACTAGGTATATTCTCCCATCTTCAGGGATAGATTCGTAGCAAGGACCATTAGTCTCTTTGTATAACATGAACGATCAGTGCACAGACCACGGTCCTGTTTTTCAGAACCACTTTTATCAGGTCTATTTCAGAGTTCACCTTCAGCACACTACAATACAAATATGCCTCTTTCCCAACATATATCTAAAAGACTGACATGGACTCAATTTCCACACCCAGCATGAAAAGGTAAACTGATTTCAAAAGAATGAAATGAAAGCACAGTAAAAATTCATCCAAATGAGGTTCACATTCACTGAGCTATTCTGAGGTTAAATCGAGTAAAACAATACACAAAAGTCTAATGTTAAACTAGAAAAATATTTGGGTTCTGTGTGCAAGAGAAATGGTCAACACTTCCCTTATTCAAGCCCACACACATATACATACATTTCTAAACATAATGGGTTCCTCTAGAATCTGAATTCAGGATAACCCAAGCAATTCCTTTGAGAGAATGGAAAATGTCAACCAAGTGAATTAAGACAGAGGGTAATGGTAGTTTTTCTAAAATAAGAGTCCTCTGTGTGGGAAGTCCAGCCTAGAACTGTCAAGATGAATCTACTATTTCTTCCAATCTTTTAGGTTTATATAAGCTTACCAAACGTCCTTTCTCTACCCAGCTCCAAATGTATCTTATATTCAAATTAGAGATTCCAAAGGATTATAGCAACACGTAAGGAACAGTATCAAAATGGTAAGATTTGTTTAAGCTGGTCAGAAAATGTAGAGGTATTTGTCATAACACTCTCCATATTCTTCTGTATGTTTGAAATATTTTATAGTAAAATATTAAGGAGACTGGACATCAGCACACGGTCAATTACAAATGGGTAAGGCTGAGCAGTTCTAGAAATCCTGATCCCCAACAGTTCACCTCCAAGAATATAAAACGGGACTAAAACCAAGATATCAGTTATGATGGCAGCTAGTCTTTAATTTACACTACTTTTTCCCCCTCGATCATCCTCTTTCTAAAAATTATTTCTTATCAAAATGTGTACAGCTATGATGTAAAATTCAACAGACTTCCACCCCAAAGAGTTAAAAATGCAATTGCATATTGTAGGAACACAAGGCAAAGCCTACCAATCCAACTGAAAAAAAAGAAAAGAAAAAAAAAAAAGGAGGAGCATGGGGGGAGGACACTGCTGGATTTGCCTCACCAAACAAGGCAAATCAAGAGGCTTCTCTGAATGCTAAGCTGCAGAGAAGGAAAAATCCTGACACCTAGTGCCCATCAGAAAAAATGAAGCCTTGGAGACCCTGTAATGATTTAAGTGTGGTAGTGTGTGCACAAGTGACCATAAAATTGCACTCAGTTTGGAATATACCTACCTCTCAACAACAACAACAAAATGTTATGGAAAAAATGTAATACTATGCAACAATTCCAGTATCTAAAGATCAATCCTTTTTGGAGTACACATCTTGAACCTAATTGTTTCTAAACACAGCATCTTCTTCTTGTCTCCGTTTTTCATTATGACAGGAGTGATGAGAGGGAATGAATGGGTTCATATTGTTTAAAAGGCCAAGTTCTGAAATAATGAGAACAGGATCGTAATTCCTATCTCACTAAAATTACTATGAAAGGTGCATCTCTCTCATATCTTTCCTCGTTGCCTGATTCAGAAATTTGTGATCTAGTTCACAGAGCTGTTAAAGGAAATAGAATAAAAAAATGCTAATAACATTTCAGAACAAATAACATAGTCTCAAGAAGGCTAGTGTTTTCTTTGTCTACAAGGCAAAGTTAAGTTATTCTCTGTCAAGTCCGTTACAGCCTTGGCTTGATCTTAGCCTGAGCCTTTTAATAACAGGATTCTGTGAGAAAAGCAGCTGCACTGAATTGTGAAGTTTACTTAAAATGTTCCCACCTGCAATTACCACTTCCAAAAAATGATTAAAACAGGTTTGCAAACAAACAGGAAAATGAAAACAATTCCTCCAAAGTGAGATGTGGGAAGAGCAGAACTGTTGTTTGGCTGCATTGCTTCTTTACCCAGGCTCAACAGCACACATTCATCGAGCTGTGTATTTACATACAGTGCCCATCAATGTAGCATCATGAACTCAGCTATATAGAAGTGAAATCAGTTTAGTATATGCTGCAATCATATTTTCCTTAATTTTCATCTTTACTTTAAACTATTAAAAAAAATTCTGGACAAATCATCTTTGGAGCTATCTGCAAGTAATGCAGATTTGGTCTGCATCTCTTTATTCCCACTCTAAATTCATACTAAATGCAATGCCATTCAAATCTGACAATGAGAAAAATGTACTCTCCCTACAACTTTCATCATGCATCGTGGCATTCCTTCAGTTATACCTTTCTTGATGGTGGAGGGACAGCCAGGGAAATAGAAAGGAGAACGTAGCTAATACCACAGCAGAAAAGCGCTGTTTCTCTTGCTTTTATTAACATGGGCACAGTGTTCAAAATGCAGGTCACATCTTTGCTGAAACAGCCAATATTCTTCCTCAAATGGCAAACAAGTTACCTAAAACTAAATGGAACTGAATTGTTCCGACTTCTGGACCCATCACCATTTTGCCCATTTACTGTCCTGAAGAAAAAAAAAGGAAGACGGGCCACACATATAGCCAATGGTCTGATAAGTGTAGGTTTTCTGCCTTTGATCATGGGGAAACGCATCTCAATTCCTGGGGAAACTCTGCAGGAATCTCTTGTTTTACTTTTATTCCTATATCCATGTGGTAGCTTTTAAACCCCAAAACTCCAATCTTTTAAGGTAATATAATATCACCCACAATCATGGCCGGGTAGAACCGTCACCTTTAGAGAACACCACATTATAATGATTTAATGTCGATGTAGCACCAATGCATTTACATTGGGCCTTGGCTCTCAGGACATTAACAGGTCAATTTTTTATTCCTTTTTTAATAAAACAATTCTGCAAGTCTCTGTTCAGATGCCCATTCTCTGTGGGACAGGACAGATTTGCTCCAAATCTTATCAGCATGAGCTCTTTTCTTTCCCCTCACATCATTCTTGGGTAAAATGTAGGGTGCCAGGCTCATGACAAACTTGTCTCTTTGGCCAAAGAAAATTAAACTGCAATAGCTGAAAGTCAACTTGCCCTGATAACACTGGGCTTGGCATGAGGAAATACATCCTATTGACAGCACGTCTTCTCTTAGGCAGAGCTGTCCCTCAGAGTTCTGACTGCTGAAACTTCATCTTTAGACTGGTCAGTCTCTCAGTGGACATGCTCCATTGTATGTTCAAGCTATTGGTAACAGAATTTGGTACTAATACCCCAACCTCATTCCTGTCATGCAGTGCCCCATAATCTAGCTATGGCCACTGGCTGACTTCACCAACCATCCCAGGGATTACTCACTAACAGCTCACAAAAATGAATACTGGTCTCACTCCTCCTGAGCTCAAAGACTCAGAAATAGCAAGCTAACGCTCAGCTTCAATTCTAGTCAATCATTTGAAGAAAAGGAAAAGAGAAAATAGGCAACAAAGAAGGGAAAAGAATAAAAGAAGAAAGTGAGAACTGACAAAAAGAAAAAAATTTTTTTTCAAGATTATTATAGCATTGGGCAAAGGGAAATGTGGTTCCTAATACTGACTTTGCTATTTCCAGCGATGGTATAAGACATCCCTTTTCCATCAAGGTTTGTTGAGTCCTAAAAGGGTTAAAAAAAACCTTTAATTTTTTTTTTATTCGTGTGTGTGTGTGTGTGTGTGTGTGTGTGTGTGTGTGTGTGTGGTCTTTGGGTACAGAGTCCGGTATAATAAGACTATTTGTATTCATACTGGCAGAGTAAACACTACATGTTCATGCCCAGGCAGCTCTGTGCTTGTAATTTCAGCAAGAACAGAGCTCTGTCCCTCTGGGACTTCACTATTCCCCTAGTCTCCATTCGCTCAAATACAGAATGAGAGCAAAGCGAAAGCAGGAGAGAAAGATCATGGCAAGAGGTTTCAAATAGCACTGCAGCTAGCTTGCACATGGCCAAAAATCTCGTTTTGTGTTTTAATTACATTAGTTAAAACCGTTTCTCTCAGCTCCATGTTCACAAGGGTGCCTTCTGCACCTAAAGACGACACTGTTCAATGAAGAAGAATTTAAGTCTAGCACAATGAAGCTTTTCTCTGCTCGTGAAGGGCTCATTGAGTACATGCTACACACAGCGGCACAAACGTCTACTTCAACTTTGTGTGCTAATGAGTATATACCTACCCTTGTCAAAATTCTATGCAACCTTCCTCCCTAGCTTCTGGCCTTTTCTATTTCAAGGTGTTAGATTAAAAGAACTCCTACAAGGCTGATACTCTCCATCTGGTCCTTGATTGCATCCACCTTAATATTAAATCATCTACTTTGGCATCCTCTGTGCACTTACTGAAACAAGCCATACACCTTATACATATAGGAACATTTTTAGCTTAGTGAATAGTGTGTTGGCCTGCGGACTCAAGGGTCCCAGGTTCAATTCTGATCAAGGGTATGTACCTTGGTTGGGGGCACATACCCAGTGGGGAGTGTGCAGGAGGCAGCTGATGAACGTTTCTCTCTCGTTGATGTTTCTAACTATCCCTCTCCCTTTCTCTCTGTAAAAAATTAATAAAATATATTTTTAAAAGATACTGTATAAAATGAAAACAATTGTGTATTATCTCCAAAAGTCTACTCAGCCTGTTTATGGTGAACACGAGGTGAAGATTAATCCTTCGAAGGAAGGAGATTTTTCTAGGGTTATTATCTAAGGTTGAAATAAAAACATATCTCTTTTTAGGTTTATGACTATTATCATTGTTGGACATAGGATATTGGGCAAAATATGACTTTATATCATGATTAGTGCACAACAGGAGAAAGGTCTTCAAGGCTAGAAAATGCATTCTTGAATAACTATCAGCAATGGGTTCTCTGTTACTTTTATTCTTTTTAAATATATTTTCATTGATTTCAGAGAGGAAGGGAGAGGGAGGGAGGGAGAGAGAGAAATATCAATGATTAGAATTATTGACCAGCTGCCTCCTGCATGCCCCCCACTGGGGACCGAGCCCACAACCCAGGCATGTGTCCTTGGCCCAAATCGAACTTGGGACCCTTCAGTCCACAGGGCAACGCTCTATCCACTGAGCCAAAACAGCTAGAGCTCTGTTACTTTTTTTTATGTTGAACCCCCTGGTTCTGAATGAGTCCTTTTAAGAATATATTTACCCTGCTCACAGATCAAATTACCTGAGCATAAAATAGATATCCAAATAAAGAAAAACATTACACAAAAAACAGTACTTTAAATGCTCTTATTATAGAAATGTCAAAAATTTCAAACATATACAATAAGTGAGAAAATAATCTATTCCGTATCTATCATCCAGCTTCAATAACAACTCATGGCTGATCCTATTACATCCATATTCCCACATTCACTCCCCATTATTTTGAAGTAAATTCTATATATCAGATAATTTCATCTGTAGTTATTTTAGTGTTAATATTTAATAGAAAAATACTATTAAGGAAAACAAAATTGTAATATCATTTTAAAATAAGATAGTATCATTATCATACCTACAAAATTAAACAATAATTCTGTAATAACCAGTTAATGTTCTCTTTCTAAAGAATTCTACCAATAAGACTGCTTAGTAGTTGGATCTGAATTAACACCATTTAATGACCATCCCATGAAAAGATGATACTGGTGAACTAAGAAAGGGGGGAAGGGGATGATACACAGAACTAAGAAAGGGGGAAAGGGGACTCAACTACTTGCCTCATTTCCTCCTGGAAGCCTGTTCATGTGGACCAGTTGACCTTGATCATCCAACACGAGCTCAGTGTAGGTCAGTATGTCAGAAGGCAGAGGGGGTGACGGAAGGAATGCTTGAGTGGACATAGACTCCCAGAGTTTGATCAGGGACTAGTGGAAGAGAGAAGTTTTACTAATCAATGACAATTAGAATTTCAACATACATAAAAATGAAAAGATTTGGCCATTCTCAGTTAAAATATATTTGTTATTGCCCTGGCCGGTGTTGCTCAGTAGTTAAAGTGTTTGCCCTCAAACTGAAGAATCTCAGGTTCAATTCCCAGCCCCAGTTGGGGTGGATACAGGAAGCAACCAATTGATGTATTTCTCTTATGTCCATGTTTCTCCTTCTCTCTCTCTCCCCCACTTCCACTCTCTCTAAAAATCAATGGGAAAAAATATCCTCGGGTGAACATACAAGATTTGTTATTATTTTTCACATAAAGTATTTTACATGCCAAAAATCAGGCATTTTTCCAATACAATCAAACTACTGAGTGGTTCTGAATCAGCACTAGAGCATTAACAAATATACTAAAACTAACTATATCCCTGGAAATTAAAATCAGAAAGTATTATCAATCCTCCTTAAAACAAAATGAAGAAAATTCTTTATATATATATATATATATATATATATATATATATATATATATATATATATATTTTTTTTTTTTTTTTAATTGCTTTTTACAGAGAGGAAGGGAGAGAGAGAGCTAGAAACGTCGATGAGAGAGAAACATCGACCAGCTGCCTCCTGCACACCCCCCACCGGGGATGTGCCCACAACCAACGCACATGCCACTGACCGGAATCGAACCTGGGACCCTTCAGTCCACAGACTGACGCTCTACCACTGAGTCAAACCGGTTTCGGCAAAAAATGAAGAAAATTCTTAGAGAAACTTGGTAATAGAAGAATAACCAGGAAAATGACATAACACTTGACCAATACAAAGAAATCCCAAGAGGCAAAAATAAAGTTTCTATTAGTGGTTCAGGAGAAGCACCCCTTTTCTAATAACTTTTAAGAGCTACAGGCTCATAAACAGGAATTAGTTCACTAGAGGTGTATGACTATTTGTAAATACACATGTCAATTCTGCTCAAATTTGAGAAAAAAACCAGATAGCTAGCTACACCTACCCATTTAGAAGCCATCTTGATTTCCATTTCCAACTTCCTATTATCAAAACAAGTGCCTCATGAAATGGGAACTAGTTGTTTCTTTGCTTACTCAAAGCAACATTTAAAGACAATATGACTCATTCATATTTAGATGTCCTAATCATTCCATTTATGTCTATTCTATAGAAAGAATTATATAGAATGTGATCTCTACTTATAGCATTGGCATGGAGAAAGAAAACCAACACTCAACTTTTAGACTAACAATGCCAGTAATACTGAATAATGGTATCTACATTTCAACAGAGAGAACTTGTAAATAAGTAGTTACCTAAGGAAATCTCTTATATTTGTGAGTAATACAGGAATTACATATAGACTATTTACTAAGACTACATATATTACCTTAGTAAAATTCAAATATAGTGATATTGGGGTATTAACTAGGATATTTGGAAAAATCCTTTATTTATAGATTTTTTTTAAAGGACAAATTCAGTATTCTTTTGATACCTTATTTTTTATCTGCACATTTTTCTGCTGGTGATATACTTTTTTTGCCTTCTATTGATGGAAGAAAAATCTGCAGCATAGAGATGATTCACCATACAGATCAAAGGAATTTATTTTCATATAGAGGATAAGACTCATAATATATTTTCTCAAGCTAGTTTTTATTCAGCTATAATAAATCTCCCACAAAAGAACTGATACTTTAAACTGTGTACCATGAACTCTGTATCATATATTTGTATATGTTATCTATATTGATTTTCATATTAATCTAGGCTATGAGCTGGAGAGACTTGGGTTATCTTGGAAAACAGGAAAATGAAAACTAGAGTTTCCAACTTCTTTAATATCCGTAATTTGAATACAGGCTTAAGAAATATAGACCTGAATATAACTCCTCACACAGATCATTATAAACTACCATCACAGGCATGCAGTCTCAGTTTACTCTCAACTACTCAATAGAAGTTTCGATCCTCACTATTTCTCCTATTAATTCACAAAGAGCCATCCAAAATCTAAGTTGGCAGTCACCAAATCCCAAATAAAATAGAAATGAGAATAGTGTCAAGGTATTTCCTGCCCTTTAGGAGTGCATCATTCCAGTCTAAGCTGCATCTGATGGAGAGTCAAGAAAACCTTGTCTCTTTGGAATAGGTCAGAACCTCCCAGTTAGCTGCCACCGTTACCTGTCGAAACATCTCTGGGATGTCATATATGTATGTTGTCCCTAAGGACTGTGCTTGGAACCTCTTTGATTGAAGCAGGTCTTTGGTCACATAGGGAGTGTTGATTAACATTCCATGCAATGGTCCCTGTTTGTCTCCATATGCCTGAAACATGATCTGCAGGAAAAAGAGGAAGGCATGGGGCGTTGAGACAGAGAAAAACATCAGAGAGCAGCCTATAAGGGCTTTTTTTAATAAAAGTTATTTCTTGAAACACATTTTTGGTGGGTTGAGTAGCTCAGATATGCTTCTTAACATCGGGTACATGGTGCTCTCACTTCTCTACAAATTAACCAACTACAAAAAATGGTATGTAGCTAACTGTACACCACTGGCTGCTTTCACTTTTGGATTTGTTTAAATCAATAAGAAAGCACAGTGTAAATTTCACATTTCAGAGACAGACTGACAATGCTTGCCTTCTAAAGTGACTTGAATCCCACACATTCAGAAATGGAGTATATGTCAACTAATGCCAGTCTGAGCAGTGCTCTAGTATTTAAGTTGAGAAACAGAGATGCACTAAAGAGACTTATATTCTTTCCCCAGCGTTACAAGGCCAGATCAGGCTCTACTGTATCATTTATGTTTCAGTCCATTTGAGGAGAAGGTGCTTCATAAGTATTATTAGCCAGAGAAAGGCTTCAAAGAGTTCTGTTACAAGTGAATTTCACCCATCCATGTAACTAGTTAATTCTTATTAGCTTAAAAGACATAGTCTGTGGTAAAAAATATATATTTTATTAAATAATATATACATCTATATAATATATACATGCACACACACATATATGCACATACATATATATATATATATGTATTCCCCCAGAACACCATGTCTACAACTAGTGACTAGCTCCTGCAATACTTATACTGTCTCATAATGAAATCACCAGACAAACTTTTAATCAAATATTTCTAGAAGAGTACTTCATATTCCATACATTTAGTTTTATTTGCTTATCAATATTTATAAGGAATGCCATTATTTCTATTCAATTAATATTTATTGTGTGCCGGAGGTTATATGACACTAAACTAGGCACTTTATGCATGAATACACAAAATCCAGTTTCCCAATTCAGAGAACAGAAATGGAGATTGGGGTGTAAGAGTATGTGTATCTACCCACATATCTATTCAGGCCTAATATATTTAAGCTTAAGTCTACTATTAGTGATTAGATTTGTGAACCTACTATACAGGCATAAGAAGAGAATTAACTGCTTAGCTAAAAACCTTGGGTATAATTCAGCTCAGTGAATCCTTAGCTGCTTAGAGCAGAGGAACAAGTGAGTTCTGCCGACTTGTCAAAAAGGTCCTATTTGGGGCAAAACTCATCTTGGGTGCTCAAAACCCCATAAAATGGAGTTTCCAGCCCATTTCCAAATGACCAATGGTGAAAATCACCAGATGGGAGGTAAAATTAGCAATGTCTTAGGAATGTGAGAGATAGAAATAGTAATGTCTATTATTTCAGAACTAGAGGCCCAGTGCACGTGCACAAAATTCGTGCACTTGGAGGTGGCCCCTCAGCCTGGCCTGTGCTCTCTTGCACTCTAGGAGCCCTTGGGGATGTCCGAATGATGGCTTAGGCCCACTCTCCGTGGGGAGTGGGCCTAAGCTAGCAGACATCCTTAGCACTGCCTTGGAGGCAGGGGAGGCTCCTGCCACCACCACTGTGCTTGCCAGCCATGAGCCTGGCTTCTGGCTGAGTGGTGCTCCCCCATTGAGAGTGTACTGACCACCAGGGAAAGTTCTTGCATTGAGTGTCTGCCCCTGGTGGTCAGTGCACATCATAACAACTAGTTGTTCTGCTGTTTGGTCAATTTGCATATTAGCCTTTTATTATATAGGATGAACTGAGCTATATACATAAAACATCTCAATAAAGGTGAATTTTAAATGTGTACTTATCCCTAACACTATACATTGCATATCAATTGACATGCAATGGATTACCCAGATCTCTTCTCCCCACAAATAACTACCTGACATGAGTGTTCATTACAACTAATACCATTCATGAATGAAACTCATGCCAGTCAACTTTCTCCCTATCGTCAAAAAGAGTAAACGATGTGCCAAAGTAAGAGGTTGAGAGTAATGGATAGTACTAGAAGGCTCTGAATAATCAGCTCTGTTGATCCCATTTTCTACTCTAATGGACATAATTAAAAATTGGTAAAGTATATGTTTTATGAGTTCATGAAAATAGGTACATACTTAATATAGCACACTCTTTTCACCAGAGGCCATCAAAAGAGCTTCTCTTGGAAAACAAACTCTGATCCCAGATAGTCTGTTCTCTTAGAGCCCTGTTCTTATTTTATGATGGCAGAATCATAATATTACAGAGAAACTAATAATTGTCTTCCATAATGATGTAAATTTCTTGAGAACAGAGATCACTTTTTTTTGTATTCATACTGCCTGAAACACTATAGGTGGTTAATAAATGTTAAATTAATGAACAAATAAATGAATGACATGCATGGTTCTATATTATTTTAAATTTATATGGTGACTCACTAGAGCAAAGATAGGGGAAAAACAAATCGTCAATAAGCACCAGGTAGGCATTAGGAATGCCAGAATTGGGTTGGAGGCTGTTTTTCTTGTGGGTTCCCCCCAGTTCACACAGGGCAGTGGCCATTGAACTCTCTCATTAAAGCGCCTGAGGGAGACCTCCGCCTTCAGGGTTTCCTAAATATGCAGGACCTAAATATGGTGAAAGAGGTTCTCCCTTAGGTTAAAGGTAGCTCATTCATTCATTCAGATACGTATTGAGTGCTTATTTTGTGCCAGGCGGCAAACTAAACCCTGACTGAAGGCTTCTGTGCCTTTTATGTCCCTGTGTCACCACCAGCCAGCATGAGGGAAATCTAAGAGCTTCCTGATCAAAGAAAGGGGGAAAAGTAGTTATAAAGAACAAACTTATTTATCATAAACACTGAAATCTCAAGAGGCCATCTTATTTTTCACAAGAATAGACTTGCCCTGAAGCGATTGTAGAAGTTAATTAAAAACATCCCTACCCATGAAAAGCTTTGACTGAAAATGTCTTTAAGATTGCCCTGAAAAACATCAAATGCAGGAAAAATTATTGAATACTCTTTTTCCTGGCCAACCCCTCACACTCTTGTGCGCTTCTCTGTTTTAACTGCTCACTTCTCACAGGACAGATTTCTCTGGCCATCTAACTTGGACTCAAAGCACAAAATGAAAGGTCACTCCTAACAGCTATCCAGACTCAGAGTTTTAAAATTCATCTTCAAAGTACTGATAAAAATGTCTTTTCTTGCCTCTGTTCCAGGATTTAAAAGGACACAGATAAAAACAAGAGACACATAATCTCTTCCTGGCACCCAATGCATAGAATAGACTGAACCCTTTGAGTGCACACACTGGAGCAAGTTCAACCTTTCAACAAAAGGCATGCACTTTCCAAGACTATTATCCAAAGTCTTGAAATAAAATCTCAGTTCATAAAAAGATGTGAACAATGGTGCACCAAACTAAATTCAGTATCACAGCAAATGGCACAAATATTTAGAAACTAAGGTGATAAAACAGACTAAAAAGAAATTCTGTTATCACAGGACCAAACTACTAAAAAAGTCACTTTCCATTTTCACATTCTCAATTTTTCTACCTGAAAAATGGTTAAAGTTTGCCACTTTGCCCTGTTATAGACATATAATACTCTGAACTCTTTGAAGATAATGTGTATAAATGGAGTATCATAATGGTTAAATATGATAAAACTCACTCCTTGATATTGCTCAAACTATTATGTTGAAATTTTCCTTCTTTAAGATAGAACTTGGTGACATATTTCAACAATTTTCCTTTCTTTACTTGCTAATGAGTGGTCTAACTAGGTTGAAAACAGGAAGAACAAATCAGATCAGAAAAGGTGAGATTGCTCAAGTAGCCCTAGAGCCTACCTAAGGCGAGCCCCAAATTACACAATTACCTCTGGAGTTAGGTTCACTTGGCATCTATAAGGGCTCACCAACACATAACTAAAAGTTGGAAGTTTTATAACACCCATGATTAGGAACATAGTCACATCTTACGAGGCAAATGAGGTTTTTCAAATTCATGCAATCATTTAATGAGGACAACCCCACTAGGTGAACCAATGGGATTTATGAGTTTGGGTCTTCTATAGCAAATGCAAGTGGCTTATCCTTAGGACCAAATAAAAACTTTGATGAGATCTCAAAGTTTGACTAGTTCTTCACTGCTGTACCTGTGCTGTCCTGGAGTCAGTCACTTCCTTGTACAGGCTGATGTCCAAGTAATAGCCAGACTCGTTTGTCAGGAAGAGGCGGATGGGAATTGCTTTTCCGGTTGGTGTCAGGCGAATGTTGATTTTCAGTTCTGCCTGGAGGACGCGTAATTTCCACAGCCGACTTCCATAGCGCATTACCATGCTCCGCACAGATTCCTCAATCTGACACACACACATCACCAAGCACAAAACTTAAAAACCAGTAACTAGGACCTGTTTTAGGTCTGCCCATCTTTGGGAAAGGAAGAATGGAACAAGATGCTGGTTTCTCAAGGTGTGTACATGTATTCCTTACAAAAAGTCATATAGTTTCTCCCCCAACCCTACTTTTGCTTAGATAAGTCAGGGACAATTTCATGCTGGCCTGTTGTATGAGCAGTTTTCTATGTCTAACAACACCCAAATGTGTGCAACTCCTTCCCTCTCTTCCAATTTTATTCATATTCTATCTCAAAGGTCTGCAATATCTAAAATTACAAGCTATGGGATTTAAGAGAAAGCCCCAAATAAGAATAAAATCTCTAGTTAAATAGCTATTAAGTAACATTTATATGCATGGTAACTATGTTTCATTGCACTTTCAGGACCTTAAATCAACATAGCAATTACCACTATGAACTTTTTTCCATACATTTTATTAAACTTTATAATATATGTCTCTTGGTAAATTGCACAAATTAAAAATAGGCAATTTGTAAGTGGTGCTAGAATGGTTTCTGTAAACAAAGCTCTGAAACTTGGTCATTGCCTAGTCCTGTGGTCGGCAAACTGTGGCTCGCAAACCACATGCGGCTCTTTGGCTCCTTGAGTGTGGCTCTTCCACAAAATACACGGCCTAGGCGAGTCTATTTTGAAGAAGTGGCGTTAGAAGAAGTTTAAGTTTTAAAAATTTGGCTCTCAAAAGGAATTTCAATCGTTGTACTGTTGATATTTGGCTCTGTTGACTAATGAGTTTGCCGACCACTAGCCTAGTCCAACTGGGATTTAAGTATATGAAGCAGATGTTCCTAGTTTCCCTAAGTTTTATACCAAGTCAGTTTAGTGTTTCTAGTTTTCAGGGTCAGGGAAATTATTTTAACCCTACAACCTTAGGTGTGATTTCTCCTTATTGATACACTAGAGCAAAAAATATATTTTTTTCCAACATGGCTGCAGGGACATACTACTCAAAATTCATGTTTCTTAAGAGAAGTATCTTTCTAAAATTCTTTCTCAACACAGAAAACTCTGAAAAATAACTCACACAACCCTTCTCTTGTGGCTTTTCAGAAGTATGTGCCACTCCTGCAATTTGCTTCTGCGCCACAGAATTTTAGGTTAAAATAGGTTTCAAGGAGTTAACTATCCCCACATTTGCTTGTTAACCAAGTATCCATTCTTTTCTCAAGGGGACAAAAATCAACATCCCTCTATAAAAGAAATTAACAGCTACCTATGATTAGAAAGGCAGAACCAGGGTATACGGGTATATGGAGTAGAACGGAGAGGCTGATGTTAATAACTCCATGAGAAACTGTAGGCTAACTCTATAAATACATATAGTTATATAGTGTTCAGGCCATGTTTTAAGTCTTTCAGCTTCATCAGTCCCAGAATGCTTAGGGGAACCTTTGCTTAAACTACATGATGAGACTTGGTACTCAATGCGTTGTCCTGTCTGAGGCTCTCCTGACAGATAAAACAACTGATCAATAGCTTGGAGTCTTGAAGAAAAAAAAAGTAGAAAAAGATTTTTCAGGTCTTCATACTAAGTTCAAAAAGCAAAAGTCTATGCTTACAACTGATCATGAGAAAGGGGTATGCCCAGGTGGTGCGGCTCAGTGACTGAGCATCGACCTATGAACCAGGAGGTCAATTGTTTGATTCCTGGTCAGGGTACATGCCCACGTTGTAGGCTCAATCCCCAGGAGGGGGCATGTAGGATGCAGCTGATCAATAATTCTCATTATTGAGGTTTCTATCTCTTTCTCTCCTTTCCTCTCTCTCTCTCTCTCAAATCAATAAAAACATAGTTTAAAAAGAAATAAAGGGGTATATACTGGCTCTCCTATCCAATTCCACAATATGAAAGAAAAAGGTTAGAGGGAGCAGAAGCAGAAAGCAGCCTTCTGTGGGATAAAAGGTCAAGTATAGAATCACTTTGTTTTTCTTCCTTAAATTATATGGAATGCATTTTAGAACAGAGCCTCATACAAGAAAACATATATAATACTTGTGAAATTCCTTATTAGCCAAATTTTCTACCTGTGGAAAAATACTAAAGACAAATAGGTTAGATACTTAAGAAGGTACATTACATCCCTAAGCCATCAGCTAAGTAACATTTAGTACAATGAGGCAGTGATTCTGCCAAAATGCCCAATAGCAAGTTAATTATTCTAGATGAGAAATCCTAAGGAATTATATAAGACTAGTGGCCTGATGGCAAAAAACTCGTGCAAGGGGGAGGTTGTCCCTCAAGTCCGGCCTGCACCCTCTCTAATTTGGGTTCCCTCCTGCAATCTGGGACCACTGGCTCCTAACTGCTCACCTGTCTGTCTGATCACCTCTAACCACTCTGCCTATCAACCTTCTTGCCCCCAATTGCTCCCCCCACCAGCCCACTTGCCCCCAACTGCCCCCACTGCCGGCCAGCTCACCCCCATTTCCCGCCCACCAGCCTGCTCACCCCCAACTGCCTTCCCTCCTGGCCTGATCGCCCCTAACCATCCTCTGCCTTGACTCCACCACCATGGCTTTGTCCGGAAGTTCTCCCAGTCTAATTAGCATATTACCTTTTTATTAGTATAGATAAGATTGCTATCATGGCAAATATCATTTTACAGGCACCAATGGAGGAAGTGGAAAAGATTCTATGTTTTTATAACTGCTTATAAATAAATAACCAGCAAGATAAATCATACCACCTTCATTTTTGAGGTCTGCTTTTCAATGCTATAGCAAATTTCTGACACCATCCCAAAAAACAGTCTTATAAGCATTCTGTAAACTTCATTTATTTTTTTCATTCTATAAACTTTAATTAGCAATAATCGCGCCTCGGATACACCTCATTGGCTACGATACTGCCACTGCGCAAAGCTCATTCTGTAAACTTTAAACATCAAGGGCTCAACCAGCTGATCAAGAGTACCTGTGTCCAGGTCCTAGTGAGAATAAATATGAATGAATCTCACTGCTTGTGTTTGCTACTTCAGGGAGAGAAGCTAAGCAGAAATGTACCTTTGATGGATCCATGATGACTGTGGGTACAAAGTTGAGGAAGATGTGGTTGCAGTCAGTACGAACATTAGTATTATTAAAAGCGACTTCCAACTCATCCATGGCTTCCAGGAGCAGCCGCTCCCCTTCATTTTGTAGATATTCAAAAGAAGCTTCCTATGCAGGAAGAAATCACCATAAATATTAATGTTTTAAGAGGCAATAATGAAATGGCTAGTATAATTACTTAAGCAATGGTATGTCATGAATCATAAGGCACCTGCGAGAGGTTCATTGACCTTTCTCCCTAGTCAGCCTAATAACCACAAGCAGCAGGGGCAGATTAAGAATTCCTGCAGTCCTGGCTGGCGTTTCTCTGTGGTTAGAGCATTGACCCATGGCCCAAAGGGTCTCAGCTTCGATTCCTGGTCAAGGGCATGTACCTGGGTTGCAGGTTCAATGCCTAGCCCTGGTTGGGGTGCGTGTAGGAGGCAACCAATCGATATGTCTCTCTCACATCAATGTATTTGTCTCTTCCGCTTTCCCCCTCCCCTCCCCTCTCTCTAAAAAAATTAATGGGGAATAAAAATATCCTCTGGTGAGGATTAAAAAAAAAAAAAGAATTCCTGCTGCCTCTTAGTATATAATTTCCTTCCAATAGGTGGGGATACTGGAAACGCTATAGGGTTACAGCTCACATATACCAGAACAGTTTAGAAAGGTTATAGCTATGGGATATAGGAAAAACTAACCCACCAGGAAGCACCTTTCTATACAGAGAAACTACCCTACCTTTAGACAAGTTTATAACGGGATCACTACTAACTTGTCCCACTCTGTTATCACCTAACTCTCCTGTGATTCTGTGATTTTCTGTTAACATGCTTTTCCTTCTCTCAAGTGAGAGTTACTATGCATCCATTACCAAGGAAATTCAAATGAAAGGGAAAAAAGCTTGTTATTATATAGAATATTGACTTTTGTAAGAGAAATGATTCTCAGACTTCGGTTGGTTATTAGAGAGTGAGATGAACAAGAGCTTTGACTCAAAAAGAAAAAACCTAATTTTGAACCATGACTGTTCCTCTGTCCCTTCCCTCAAGGATAACTTCCCATTAAAGTACAGCACCCACCTTGGTGACCAGATCAGAATGTCTGATGATCGCACGGACAAAGAACCTATAATCTGTCACTTCTGTGCCCACTTCCACTTTGGCTGCCCCAAGATACAGGTGCATCTTGTGATTAGCACATGGAATGGCAGTGAGGTCAAAATTTCTCATCCGGTTCAGCTCTAACTGGAAGGCAAGGGCAGGCTCCAAATGACGATAGATACGATCCTCCTCAAACTGAGCACAAGAATTGGAGAGAAAAAAAAACAGCCCACCAGAAGTGGTTACAGAGTGATATTATGAATGCGTACGTATGTAAAAGAGATGCTTAAAAATAAAAACATAAGGTATGATGTGCTGATGAACAACAAAAATGGTCTACATACAAGGATAATGCTATAGCTTACATGAGGTTAGGCGCTAAAGAACCTATTTAACTTACCAAGCTTTCATCATTTATGCTTTTATAAGTGATGATGCTCTCCATTAAAAAGAAACAAAAAATCAATTCCTCCAGAACTGTAGCATTTAATATCTTTGTAATTCTTTATTTTTTTTAACAATGAACTACAAACTGTTTCACATTAATAACTACTTCACATACCAGTGTTTTGGTTTTACCCATCTAGTCTAAAATGCTCATGGGCAAAACTCATGTCTTATACTCTTATAATTTCTGGCACAATACAAAAGACACAGTAAATACTTGACATATGAACATCATATAATTTTTTAAACAGAGGTATTTGGCTTTGAAACATCCTATATATACACATATGTTTTTGTAAGAACTATATTTACATTTAATATATTTTTGCTGAAATTAAATTGTTTTTCCAGAGTACATGTCAACTTAGTGAATGGTAACAGGAAGAAACCAACACAGTCTGAAGTTTGTATTTTAAAAATTGAAAAAACATAACTCTGAATATAAACAAACTGTCTGTAGGTGATGAAAATAATCCTACTAAATGTAGCAGTCCTTTAATATCACATCAAAAGCATAAAGATGATTTTGAAATTTATTGCATTCTTGGGTAGGTCAGAATATTTGATTATTTCCTAAACCAAACTCTTTCAGAAGAGAGTCTTCTTTCGTTCTAAGATACGTGTAAGGCAAAGGGAAGCACAAATTCAATTAGAGAAAAGAATGGCAAAGATATGCCACTCTTAGGCTTGTAAGGAAAAAGAAACATAAAAAACAAACAAACAAACAAAAACAGAAGGAAGGAATTAGTTCTTACCTTATCCCTTGCTCGGAACGTGAAAAATTTAGGGAATTCTCTCTGTGTTAAAAGAAGGGGAAAATGTATCAGTCCTTCATAGATATGGTTCTTTGGGGATCAACACATAGTACAGAAGCACTCAAGCATCTAGAAGACAGTTTCTTAGAAAACACAAACCTTAGCCTGGGGAATGTGAATGATCCTCTGGGTAACCATCATTTTGACTCCACTTCCACATTTGAGAATCACCACACTATTAACCTAACTTTAATAGGTACCCTCTCCTGGGGGGGAGGGGTTGGGGAATCGTATTTTTTCATCTCCCAAGTGAAAAAAAAAAAAATTCTTCCTGGGTGTTGCTCTTGGCACCTCCTGGCAAATAAAACCAATATACTCTCTAAGCTTCTGCATTGCAACAGCAGTTATTGGACTGATTTCCCAAGTTTCCCCTTAAGAAACTCTTAAAATGTAAACTAACCAGAAAGCATAAAATCCCTAATCCATGTGTTTTCCTCATTCACTCTCAAATCAAAATTTTAAGGGTTTAAACAATAATGTTTTAACAATAATGTTTCAAGACAAAAGTAAAGATGTTACTTTGGTCACTACCACTACAAGTATAAGAAAGAATGGGGTGGAACTAGTGAACTTGGAATCATTTGGTCTTACCACTCTTTTTGCAGGGCATTACAAAAGAAAGCAACCAATTTACTAGAACCTTATTAATTAACAAAGATGAATTCAATTAGCAGAGTCCATTAGTTTCTGAAATTTAACTTATTAACATCAAATACCCGTTTCTTGGATGGGAAGCTCTATTGGTGGTGTTAGAGTCAAGTCATTACTATGTGCCTCTACAGGAGGTTTCATTAGGCATCTTCTTCATTATGAGTGCAAAATAATTACTCATTGGGACAAGGCAGAGAAACCAGGGCTAGCTGCATAAATGTCTGTCAATGAGCTTTAGGAAACCTGAAATGAAAGCCTGCTAGGTGGCATTGCTCCCATGTGTTGTCCCCCTGAATGCTCTCAACAACCTCTCGAGGTTAGGTATCCCACTTTACAGCTGAGAAGCCATGACCAAGTGATATGCCCAGTATCAGAAACCTAGAATATGAACTTGGGTCTCTTCATGCCCTTCATCTCTACCACATTACTTCTCAAGTGCAGAGCATTAACTCCATTTTTTTTTTTTTTTATAATCCAGGTTCATTAGAAATCTTCTCTTTAAACAGAAATTAAGACTTTTTAAATTAAAAAACAAAAACAAAACTCATACTGAAAAGTTGTGGTTCATGAATTTACTGAAAACTTGTTAAATACTTTCCACAGGTATTACACCTCACCCTCACCTTAACTATAGCTTGCACAGTTAGTAAATCTTCTTACATTTTCTTTGCATTTTAACTGTAAAATTGCATTTGACAGGCTTCTAGAGCTTGTTTAGCAAGCCTGGGAAACCACCTGTCCAGGCTAAGGTCTTTAAAAGTCTTTTGAAAGTGAACTTTACACAGCACTGATCTTTTACTGATGATGTTTTTATTCCAAGTAATTCTCTAATTCCCCTGAATAGTAGTAAAGAACATGGGGAAGACTTCAAGATTAAACAGAAAGATGTTCAGCTGCATTGTCAGTAGGTTGCATGCTCAGGGCTTTATAGTCTCATTTTTGTTTTATTCTTGAGAAATATGGCTGTCAGAGCACTAGCTAAGGTAACACAAGTCAAAAAAAGGAAGGGTAACAAAATCCATTAATGAAATTTCTGAAAGAAAAGTTAAGGAAAGTAATGTATTAAATAAATATTTTAACTAATTGTTAAGACAGAATAGAAGAGTGTGATAAATATTTATTTAGTACATTTATTTAAATGACTATTTTCCTTCAAAAACATAACAATGAAAACCAAAAAACACTTTTTTTTTTTTTTTTTTTTTTACCAATTAAACAACTAAAAAATTTTGTAGCAACTGAAAGGCATGAAAAGCAAACAATTTGAATAGAAATGCCTTTATTACAAATAATGAAAGAGACTGATTAATTCTTGGCAGGGTGGGAATAGACCACCAATAAGAAAAACAACTTTCATTAAAGTTAGCTAAGAAAAGGTGTTATGAGATAATATCAGCAAACATTTTTTGAGTAAATTTTAGCTCTGCAGAAAAATCCTCAATTTAAGCATGAAACATTCAGAATAGGAGAGTAAGAAGTTCTGTGCATTGGGACAGCAGGATTAATGAGCAATTCTTCAAGTTTGAGAACTTTTATAGAAAGTCACCTCTTTTGGCACTCAAACACACACACAAACACACACACAAAAATCACAGGAATACAGAAAAACCCAGAAAAGAAATACAAAAGTCTGATCCTATAGTTTTAGTAAATTCCTTCATCTTACCTCATCCTCATATTGCCAATTTTTCCACTAAATGCATTCGTGCTTATTCTATCACTAATATAATTGCTTTCCAGATATTCTACTAGTGTTATGGGCAAATATCATAATTGAATGTACACAAAGAAAAACCCTCTTAGTGTTCTGGTACTAAAAAACAAAAGAATGCAACATTTCTCAGGAAGAAATTATACCCCTGCTGTGTTCTAAATCAGCCAACCATCATCAAGACAATCAAAATAATTTGACTAAATTAGCCAATCAAGACACCCTGCAAATCAGAGAATGTGAAAACCTGCAACAGAAAACATCATAGCTGATTATGATACTAATAATCATGTTAAAAACCTAATGAGATGAAGAAATTGAAAGCTTGCTGGTGCAATTCTCTTTTACCTCAACATGCTGAGAACTAATTATATAGACTGTAATTAAAACAAAAACCCAAAACAAACCTTCTGAAAAACTAATAGTTGATCCACTAGCAAACAAAACTACCAATTTTCCCCCCAGTTTTATTGAGATATAGTTGACATATAAAATTTTTTTAAAGAAATGAACTTAATCGTGATAACTCTTTTCAATAGTAGGCTCTTCTTTCCAAAACATTTCATTTTAAAGTGTGAGTTATTTACATAAAATCAATAAAAGTGCATCTAGGTTATTTATAGCAGAATTTTGCAAATTTCATGAAATCTTACAAACAAGCATAAAAAAAGAAACTTTACAGATGCAAAACTGATTTAGAATTTCATCACAGTTTTTGGCGCTAATGCTCTTGCTTAGGTGGCAAAGGATGAGAAGAAATCCTAAAAATGTGCATTTTAGTATTGTTAAAAACACTTGGCTGAGAAAATATGAAAACCCCAGAAAGTATAATACTTATATTCCAGTTAAATAGTACCTTCTGCTGCACTTTCTGGAACCTGAAATGTGAGTGAAATGAACAGACTTAATACTACATGAAAGTAGAGAGCTGCAGCTTTCATACCTGCAGAAATTCAAAGCTTGCTCTTTGGCTTCCAAGGTTTCAATATTTCTTTTAATATGAAGAAGATGTTTATAAGAATAGGCTCATTTTTCCTCAAATGCTCTGCTACTGTAGAAATGTTAAGCAGTTATTCAAATCCCATGAAAGGTATTTGATTTAATTACATGGTCTGGAAACGGACTCCACACCAAGTGTCCTTAATGCTGACAAATATTGCCAGGTCAGAACAGGCTTCATGTAGAGTCAAGAGACTAAGGTAGCAGCAGGCATTCATTCCAGTGGGAGGGTGGAAGTTTTAGAAATGCTTATAGCCTTCACTGGCATCTGAATAAACACCTAACAGTATACCCACTCTCTAGGAACCTCTACTCTGGCCCTCCTTTGCCTTGTTCTGGTTCTGAAACAGTCTGAGAGACAACTATGTAACAGTAGAGCTGCTTCATCCACACCAGCCAATGTTGTTCTTGAACCAAACTTGGTAACCTTCCTCCTCTCCTTGCCCCCTCACGTACGCTTGCTTTCTCTCTTCTATTCGATAATATAGGGATTTCACAGTGTAGAACAGGAGAGACTGCATACATCACAGTGGATTACCAAGAAGCCAGAGAGATCAAGGGATTCATTTCTAACACTCAGGGAAAGCTTCCTCTTTTTCACACTACACTAACTATGGGGCAAGCACACATCAGATGACATGACAAAGGCTAAGCACCCTTCATGAATCGTAAGCTACCACCAGCAGAGGAACTTGCAGCAATACCATGGCAGTGAGCCCTGGATTTGTACTGCTCCTGCCAAGGGGTCCTGGCTATTGTAGATCCTGGATGGAATTCAGTAATAGTTGCCCTTGCCCCCTGTGTAACCACTAATCATTACTAAGGGGCCTAACATAAAAATAACCCAACTTCTCTGCCATTCAATTCTTCAGAGAAAACCTTGTCTCCATCTTAATTTCTCTAAGTTCTAAAGCAACCTTTCCTACATTCATGACAAATCATGTCACTTAGTAATATAATCAATTTCCCACTTGATGTCACTATAAATAGGAACTGGACCGTGATTCCCAAGAAATACCCACAGCTGGGCTCATTTCCGAGTAGATTTTGGCTATACATGTCCCTATTCAATCTAAGTCCAGAAATATTAGAACAGAGAGGGAAAATATGTTTTAAAGCTATATATATACACACACACACACACACACACACACACACACACTCTAGAACATGACATAGATTTAGCAGTAAGACAGGATATATATTTCTGTATGTATAAAACACATTAAAAAAATGTCCATGATAATTAATTGCTTTGGCTTTTAAAAATTTTTAGTAGAGAGTTTTAATTTATCATGGAAATGCTTATTATGGGAAACCAGTTCACGTGCTATAAACATGAAGGCTTCATCTGAACCATTAGGAAAAAGGAAAACAATTTTACAAATTCAACACAATTCGTCAGAAAAATATAGTATCCCAAAAGATAAAAATCAGGTTTAAGCTTAAGAACCTAGCCCAATACTCTTCCCAAACCCAGGGCCTGGCTCTGGCATGTCTACCCTAGCTCTGGTCAGCATCCACCGGCCACAGTACTTATTCATGGTTTCTCATATTCTATCCCCAAGTATCAATTTTGTTCTCTAAGCTCTGGATTTTTCTTCCTAAAGCTCCAGGGTTCCCTTTAAGCTCCTCATACTTCTTCACTGTCTCCAGTTTCCTATCTAAAATTATTGATTGATATATATCTGTACTCTGCTTGGCTTCCTAACATCAATAACATAGGAGAGCTGTGCAGTCCACAACACTTCCTAGAGCATTTCAGAGAATCTCAGCTCTTTGGTTTGCAGGGTAGACTCTCTTGTTTCTCTATAGACTAGACCAGCGATTTTCAATCAGTGTGCCGCAAGAATTTTTAAAACATGCAATACCTGACTATTTAGTCAGGAATACTGACTTCTTTTCCCTTAGATTGTTAAATTTAAAAAATGACAATAGCCAACACAACAATAGCCATTCGGTGTGAATAAATCAAAATTATAACCATTTTTTGAAATATCAGCAAAAAATATATATTTTTTGATGTGCCACAGAATTTTAGTAATTAGTTTATGTGTGCCATGGAATTAAAAAGGTTGAAAATTGCTGCACTAGACCAACAAGGTGAACTGTTAGAAGGAAAACGAAATGTCAAATGCTAAAGATCTAATAAACAAAAAGGCAATAAAAGCAACCACACATAGGTCCTTAAGTTTAGAAAGTCATTTCCAGTATCCCAAATATTATCTTCATTATTGCAAATGAGCAGGTTTTAAAAACAAATTTAATTATCTTAATTGATAAAACGAAACAAAACAAAAATCTTATCAGAAAAATTAAGGCTTCCTAAGACCCTCTGGAATCCTTAGCTATATTGGGATCGACTTATAAAGAAATGTTTTTACTACAATCAGTCATTTTAGAGAATGACATCTTGATTGCAAACTGGGTTTTTGGTCTTAGTGCTATCATCATCATACTGATCATATGGGTATGCTTTAGGTCAGATACCAGGCTAATAACTTACTTCTCTTTTCAGTAAAACTTTTAATGTCATAAATATTAAGTTAATTCAGTTAAATAGGAGAACAAGCAACTTAACGCGCAATTTTTATTTCCTGCTCCTAAAATTAACATACGACAAAAGTAGCAAGTTAGGTGCGGTTAAGGTATTTTAATAATAAATTATTGTTTCACATAATTGATAATTCTCAAGAATAGAACTTAAATCCTCTTTGGTAAAAGCCAAGATCCCAAAGTGCAAGTGACAGTTCTCTATTGATTCACTGTGTGCGTAGAAGAAATTAGCTCCTGCTTCTACCTTATTAATTCAGATAAATGCATATACTCATTCTTAATTATTTCTCAGAAATATATTGAGAATGTTATAGGGTAGAAAAAAACAACCATAGAAGAATTAAATAGTCATTATAATACTTTCTAAAAGAAGAGGGACCAAACATCAGCCCAGCCCTTCTAAATAACTCACACGTAATCTATGTTTAAATAATCAATGGCAAACAGATAAAACAGTAAATAATATTTCATTATTGTTTCTTTTACTTACATGAAATCTCTGATCCACCTCATAGCTGATCTGTTTCCTAAAATCCTTTCAAGTGAAAGACAGAAAGGAAAGAAATAATAAATTTAAAACCAAACTGAGAAAAAGATGAGTTAATGTTTTTCTTAAACTTGTAGAAAACAGTTATTTCTCTACATAAATTCTATAAATAAGTTTATGATTATAACTCCACTTTCTGACTTTTAAAATTCTAGCAGCATAAGAAATGTTAGACAGGTGTAATTCCATATTGCAATACCTTTTGTGCAACCAGGAAAGTAAGGCGGCGGATTCCATGCTCAACCAGAGTAGCTTTCTATGGAGAAACATGTAAAATAAAAGATAGATAAGATCTCCATTCATCTTAAATCTTACCCCAATTCAGTCCTCCACAGGCTCTAATTGGGCTAAACATCCTTTTTGGTTATCTGTGTTTTGGCTTAGTACCTTCAAACTTGCAAATAAATAAATCTCCATCTGGATCCTGGGACTAAGTCTTATGGGATAGTTTTATATTGATCTTGACAAAATTGAGAGAGAAGTCTGTGTAGGAAAAGGGGTCATATGAAGTCACCTAAATTCTCTGAGGTCTGATTCACTTCAAGGTAGATTTTAGCACAATTCCTACTTATAGAAATCACATTGGTGAGAATGTTCAAATGTGAAGATTAAAACTAAAACAGAAGATAAATGAAATCAGGTCATTCAGATCAGAGGGAGAAGAAGAAAATTTCATAAAGTGGAAAATTCAGGTTCTAAACTGTTGTTTACATTATAGATAACACCTACCATCATATATAGCATTCCTAGAATCCAACCTAACAAATCCTGATCTTTTCACTTCTTCTAGAACATGCCCCCCACCCCTAACTTTACATGAAAGTATTTTTTTAATTCTCTTTAAAAGTTGCTAAATGCAATGTTTAATCGACTTTTAAATTTAGTGATTATTCATACTTCCACTTGCATAGCTGAGCAGTGTATTAGAAGGCAAGAGAGGCCAGCAGTGTCAAGACTGTCTCATATGAATCTTGGGCCTTTGGATCTAAGCTTTCTTCTATCTGTACTGAACTTGGTAAATTTATCTCAAAAGGGAGAGACAAAGGCACAGTTTAATGAGCTAAGTAAACAGCATGATCCTAAGCAAAGAGGGGCTACATGGCAACAAGGAGAAAAACAATTTCACCAGTTGAATGATGTGTAAAAATATATGAGTGACACAAATAGAAAAAATATGTGGGCTTTTACAACCTAAGTCCAGACTTTAGTTTCATCAATTCCTTGCTATAACTTTAACCAAGAGATAAGCTCATAAGCCAATTCTTGATTTTCATGATACTATATATTTTTAAAATCCAAATTGGAGTCTGCTTATAAATAAGCACAGTCCCAAGCCATTTCCTCCTATTGGAGAACATTTTCTAGTATGACATTTGCTTAGTAATAAAATTAATTAGCAACATAAGCAAAATACAGTTGGAAAAATAAATTTCCTAATAATAAATTCCCTGATCAAATATACATAAATTTTGGTTTAATAACTTTAATAAATGATCTGTACTGACATCATAACTGTTATTATAAATAACCAAGTATTGATACTATAATAAGAAAAGGAAAGGAGGGAGGAAGGAAAGAAAGAATGGAGGAAGGAAGGAGTGAAGGGAGGAGTGGAGGGAGGGGTGAGTGGTGGTAGTTCTCAATCTTTCAGTATGCCAAGAAAAAGAAACATTTCTTCTGATACCACCAGCAAAGAATTCCACCACAGCCAACCCTTCAAAGACAAGCATCGATAGCTATGTTCAGGCAAGAGAAGAAAATAACTTTAATAATGCCATGATTTAAAGTCAAAACTGTTATTGCTTTTAAAATTCCACAAGTGGCTGACAATAACAGCAGAGCAACAGGATTCTGATTACATTGTAATAATGCGGGCCTCACAGCAAGTCCACAGCTATTACCCAGCGATTAGGCGCCAGCACCTGGAGAAACTCCATTTGCACTGACTGCTTCAATCTCCTCCTCAAGTCATTTACAAATATATGATCCTAATTTCTATGAGAGAAAAAAAGACATGCTGGGACTAGATTATTTGGACAATTTGGATCAACCTATTTGATAGTTTAATGTGTGCTTTAAAAAAAAGAAACTTTTTCTAAACTGCTAGGAACATGATCATGAAGTGAAAAATAAAACTAGTTATTTCAGCTTTTTTTTTTATTACCTTTCCTTATTTTTATTTTTACATTCTTTTCGAAACACGGAAGTGAAAATGCCTAATATTTCTGGATAAGCACTGTATCCGATGCAGTTAACAGCTTCTCTAGGCTTGGAATGTCAACCCTTACCCTTCTGAATAGCCTCAGGCAATGACAATATATTTCTCTGTGCCTCAGTTTACAAGTCCAGTATAAGAAAAAGGCAATTTCTTATTGCCAATTAATGTTATAAATTTATGTAGTGAAGATGAAGAAACTGCCTCTTTAAATCAACATATGATGACATACAGCACTAAGATGTGTGGGTAATAAAAAGGCTACAGTTGAGGTCAAAACAATCAAATAAGGGCAATTAGTGCCTCAAAACCTGAGAAGGAAATTTTAGATTATCTTAGCATCAGCAGTCACGCACAACATTAGCACTCTTCCAGCTAAGGTTTCTTTGGTCCCTGGTGTCAGGTTAATTTTATGTATTCACAAGACAAGGAGGGGGGGGGAAAGATAAATTTCTCTTCTAAAGAAAAAATCCCAGGCATGTCCCCTATTTTCACTTTTCTGTAAGTGCCTTTCTTCAAGGTGGCCACTCTTAATTTCAGAGCAACATGGAGTAAATGCTAGGACTCACATTAAGCACAAAGTTACCATCTTTTCCCAGGTATCTACCATTAGATTTATATGATGTGAATGCCGATGACATTGTTTATACTGTTAAGCCATTCTATTCAGTTCTTTCTTTATAATAAACACTATAACTAGTAGTTTCCATTCCAAGAAAACACTTGGGTCTTTGTCATTAAAGAGCTCAAGAGGACACTTTGGCATCTATCATATATTGCAATGACATGTAACTATATGTACATTATCATTCTGAGCATGCCTAACCAGTCCCTGCAACTAGACATGAATCATTTCAAGGCTAAAAAAAAAATACATCATTTACCAAAGTACCTAGATCTGTGGCTCCTAGAGGTGGAATTAAAGCCCTTAAATACTAATTTTTGCTCTATCATCTACTAGCTGGTGATCAGAGTCGGAGGAGGTGTTAACCTCTCTAAGCTTGAGTTTTTCCCCTTGTGCAAAACTGGAATAATTCCTAACTAATCTAACCTCATGGGACTGTGGTGAGGTGCAAATAAAAAATTGTACACAGAAGTTCTTTGTAAATAAAAAGTATTATTATTGCTAGTGAATGTATGCTGACCAATTAAAAGTTCAAGGGAGGAAAAATACATTTTAGTTAGGGCTATTCACTTCTGAATGGAAAGTATCTGGAGGGGAAGAGTGAAGGAAGACAGGTAGATCGCAAGTAACCTGTTGTAGTGTCTCAGGTGTGAGGTGACTCGCAGGGGTCCTCAAACTTTTTAAAGTGGGGGCCAGATCACGATCCCTCAGAGAGCTGGAGGGCCGGACTATATGAACTACTAATTCCTACTGTAACACCTCGGCTGCGCTCACTGCCCAAAAAACCTGGCGGGCCGGATCAGACTCCTCTGCGGGCCGCATGTGGCCCGCGGGCCGTAGTTTGAAGACCCCTGGAGGTGAGTAAGGTTTTAAACCAGAGAGATAGTAGTGGGAATTAAAAATCTGAAAACAAAGAAAGAGAAGGAGGGAGAGAAAGAGACAGTACAAACAAAAGACAGACCTTGGTGACTGACCAGATACAAATAAATACATAGATTGTGGTAAAGGAAATGGCAAGGAAAAAGAGGAAGTCAATGATTTCTGAATGACTGGTTACTTGGGTTTTTTGTTTTTATTTTGTTTGGCGGGGCTGGGGGTGGTGGTGGAGCAGATGGGGGTCAGAAGAGGTGAAGAAAAATGATGGAAATTTAGGTTTAAACTATGAAGCTTGATGTCAGTGCAAAATACATTGTAAATAGTTGAGTTTCTATATTTCTTGACATAAACAGATATTCATTATATACTATTAAGTCCCTTTGGAATTTTACCCCTATAGGCATAGAACTATGTGAAGGACATAGCCATCCATAGGATAGGCCTTACAAGTAGCAACTGATAAAAAGATTGGTATGATATCCAGCCAGCAGGTTTCCACCCAGCTGAGGGCTTACATTTTGCTGGGTAAACTCTCTGAACATCGCTGCCAGCCTGTCATCCTCAATATCACAGTCAGTCTTGATAGCCACATTCAGAATGTGAATAGGTTCATCCCTGGGGACCTGTAACCCAAGAACATAAGACAAAGACATTAGGAGGCTGGCTAATACAGAGGCAGAGAAAAATTATAGTACTGAGTAGAATGACTGAAAAAGAGATATGCCCCACAGGACATTTTGATTTGCCCACTAGCACACATAAGCATATTGAAACCACCACCCAACATCCACAATGGGAGATTAAAAGAAGTAAAACATTCACCTTTTAAAAGATAAGGCAGCAAAGGCATTAGCTGGAAGTGGCCCCAAACCTTGACTTGACATGACCTTGAAGATCAGTCTCAATTTTGTTACCAATAAAATGGGAATAAAAACAACTGCCACACTTCTTCACAGAAAGTGAAGAAAAATGAGTGAAAGAAGCCATCTGAACATACTCCCTCATAATATATTTTCTAACAATTTATCATACAGAAGTGTCAAACCACAGAAAAAGAACCTGGTAGGGAAAAACAACAACTTATTTACTGAGAAATGAATATAAGGAACTTAATAAAAAGACAAAGTTTTATTTTATTTTATTTTTAAAAATATATATTTTATTGATTTTTTTACAGAGAGGAAAGGAGAGAGCTAGAGAGCTAGAAATGTCGATGAGAGAGAAACATCGACCAGCTGCCTCTTGCATACCCGCTACCGGGGATGTGCCCGCAACCAACGTACATGCCCTTGACCAGAATCGAACCTGGTACCCTTCAGTCCGCAGACCGACGCTCTACCACTGAGCTAAACCGGTTTTGGCAAAAGGACAAAGTTTTAAACAAAATACATATTTTTCCTGCTATCTAAGTGTACCATTCCCTGAAGACTATAATAGTAGCACTGTGCAAATAAAGAAGCCATCACTACATTAGAATTGAAGCAACCAAAGCTGAATTCTTTGAAACAACATTCAGAGAACCAGAGGCAGCTACAATGGATACAGCCAAGCCTATTCCACAGTATGGATTCCAGGATTAATATGCTTTACTTATGTTTTAGGTAAGAATTTATATTCTACAGATTCCCAAAAATAGTTGATGAGGTATATAAAATTAAATAATATAAAGTAGGGCAAAAAAATGAATTCTTGCCCTGGCCAGTTAGAGCATCAGCCCGTGGACCAAAGGGTCACAGGTTCGATTCCTGGTCAAGAGCATGTTTGGCTGCAGGCTGGATTCCTAACCCCGGTCAGAGTGCAAACAGAGGCAACCTATCAATGTGTCTCTTTCACATCAATGTTTTTCTCTTCTCTCCCTCCATTATCTTTAAAAAAGAAAAAGAAAAATCAATGAAAAAAATGTTCTCAGGTCAGGATTTTTAAAAAAGATGAATTCTTTCCTATAACACTCCAAAGTCGGAAAGATAGTACATACACAGCACAAGTCATGTATCTGAGGGAGCAAAGCAGTCTCCCAAAGGAACAGTATACCTTGTCTTCATCGTACAGAGATGTGTGACCTGCCTCAGGGAATGTGGGGCTTTGGGGTGGGGAATCACAGAAGCACCCCATCACTTCACCAAAGAGCCTGAAAAACACCAGAGAAAAACACCCACCATGAAAATCCAGGTGGCAGAATATGAACGCTGCCATTGCCAGCTCAGTCTAAAAGAATAATCTACCATACCCTGTGTTCAACAGTCAACGGAATGCAAATACCAGTGGCTAGAGGTGATATGCAAAATTTCACCAAGTGGCAGAAATTAGGGGGATGGATTGTTTCAACTTTAATAAAGCATATATTTTTTCTTTTTAATAAAGAATGATCTAAAGCTTTTAGTTTTGCTTTTTTTTTTTTTTTTTTTTTTTTTTTTATGTAAGATATGAGCACTGCTGTCATCATCAGTCTTAAAGTAACAGAAAGAGCCTGGGACTGGAGCAGTGACAGACCAATGTAATTACCCCTCCCCCTAGGGTAATGCATCAGTATACATCAAGAGATAGATGCTGAATGCATTTAATCAAAAGATGTATCGTCTCTGGTGGGCTCACTCTAGTGTTGTGTTTAATTTCTCCTGACATTTCACTCATCACAGAGCAGACAGCTTCTTCTGCTAGCTCCTAAGGAAAACGATGGTTTTTGTTTGTTTCTTTTTTCCTGACCAGGCTCATATAACAACTAGAGGCTTGTAGAGTCTGAGTGAGAGGTAGAAATGGAAGGACATATACCTCTCTGAGGGCATATACAGCAAGGGCTACATCTCCTTAGCTGGCTCATGGCTCTTCTGGGGACCTTTATTCATTTGGCAGAAATCTGAGACTCCCAAAACACAGACGCCCATCGCTCTCTTGTACATACACAGCTCCACAGTGTCTTACCTGACAAAATCTTCGAACGTCCGAAAAGAGACCATTCCGCCCATCCGCTGACATGGTGGAGTGAATGAGTTGTCCAGTAGCACATCGCTGACATTAGCTACATGAGTCATGCCACAGTGGTTGAGGTTGGAGGAGAAGGACATTCTAAATGGTAATTCAACCAAGTGTGTTAGACAAGGAGGGTAGGAGCAAGGGCTGGGAGAGTGACAGCAGGGAAAAGGAGCTAGGAGAAAACTCAGAAATAGGGTCAGGTTGCAGAGCAGATTTGGTTTTTTACCCCGTATGGATAAGGCTGTCTTACTATAGTCACATTAGCGTTTTCATTAGAATTCCACCACCACCCCACATATATAGACACACAAGCTGTATTTTTACAACTCCAAAATTTCTCCAAAAAATCTAAGGACTGTCAGGAATTTCATGGCAGTTTTAATACAATGACATCATGGCGTGTCTAATGAATAAACAGCACATAGGGGTTAAAAACCACTCTGCATCTTCCCCTTCCCTAAAACATTTCTTATTTTAAAAGGAAGTAAGCAAGCCAAGTAAGTTGTAACTAGGCAACACTTAAGGTATTTTTCTCTAGTAACTAATAGATTAAGTATTCACAGATAGATATATGCATGTGCAAAAACTCTAAGTCATTTGGAATGGTTTAGTAGATCAGTATAAAAAACATTATTTACCATACAGAAACAAGTCACAGTCTAAAAAAGGAACTTAGGAAGTATTTACTTTTTCTTTTAATGAGCTGATAGAGATAGCAATCCTAAGGATTACAGCTCCTCCCTTTTTGAAAGAGAGACATTTTCAATCCTAAATTGCAAAATTTCTATTTTATAGTCAGACATTTCTATACGAGGGTAAGTATACCTTCACCAAAAGCCCTTAATAAATCCCAGCAGGATATGAAAGGGCAGAGCATGGGTCTCACAGTATGTGTAAGCATGACAAACAAGTGCTAAATGGAGATGCTCGAAGAGAACTGAACTGATTTGTTCAATCTAAAAACATAATGAAGCTGTATATTCCTTGATGCACCTCAGCAGTATGCACTGATAAATAATACTGTAAAGTGTTTCTGAATGCCCAGTCAATCAGGGCAGCCTGTTAGGAAGGACCAAGCTGAAGGATGCCTCTAGGACTTGCCTGACATGTAACCGGCATACTGATCGGAAGCAAGTTCAGAGCAAGGCAATGGCACCTGACCTTCAGGGAGCTGCTCTAAAATCTCCTTAAGTGCACCACCTGCAGCATTGCAGGGGGAAGAGAGCCAGCAATGTGGACTTGAGATCTGGGTACATACTGTACTTTACTGCAAATTGTAATTATAAAAGGCAATGGAATTTTTTTTATAGCATGGAAGTGCTGCTCACACAGACTATAGAGACTGACACTCTGGGTTTTTATTCCCTTGGCAACTCATGACTATGAAGAAGGTACTTCATCTTTGATAGTAGTGGGGAATAGAAAGGCAGGGTGGGAGAGGAAACCATTGATTCCATGAATGAAATAAACAAACAAATGAAACACACAGCAAGCAAGTCTTACACTTGGTGCTCACTAGAAATTGGGATTCAGAGTTGTATGAGCTCCGAAATGCTATCATCCTCTTTTCTAGGATCACCAAATATAGTCACTAAAGGAGCAAGTTTGTGAGGCATTGTATCTTTTCTACCTGCCTGATAGTAAAAGGGAAAGATAAAAGAGTTCCATGTAACACTTAAAGGGAACTCCCTCTAAATAAGCTATCAGGCTGTGCTTGTGACAAACATAGGGTTAAATATCTTTTTTACTCAGCTGAACCCCATGGGAAATATCCACTATTCAGTTTCCCTTGGTACTTTGTTCATGGGTCAAAACAGCTGAAGGCAGGCAGGAATGAACCAAGCCCAGTCTCCAAGGGAAGGCAGGAGGACCAAACAAAAGCACTCCCTTTCCTTTCCCATCTAAATTGGATGCTAAAAGCTTTAACAAGTTTTGATTACTTAATATTTAAAGGGAGAGGGACAAAACAAACATAAGCCTATAAATATTTCAATGAATAAGGGATCATGTACAAAAAGCTCGCCACCAACCTATTATTGCTTTAGCATTCTGTGGATTAAATTCCAATCAGAATTACTTTCCTCTCAAACTTGCATTGTGTTGCCTTGCTTGGCTCAGAGGCAGGAGGAACTCAAAGTACTAAAACATCACTTGTATTATACTGGCCTAGAAACCTCTTCCCAGGGCTATACACATCAAAACTTAAATATACTTTTCCAATGTGACTCTTATTATAGGCCTGAAATAAAACTTAACTTTCATATCATTATCATCACTTTAGAAAAAAAACAAACAAACAAATTTATAAAACATGAGATCAGCTATTTCTGAATTTGCATTCTTCTGAGAAGCAAATAAGAGAAACTCAAAATTGAAAAAATTAAGAACAATTTCCTAGGATAGTGATAACCTTAAGGGGTTCTCCTATGAAAATCCCAACCAGACATATAACTTAGCAAAAAGAAGGGGAAAAAAAGTTTACAACAAAGATGAACATCAAGCAGACAACTCTCCTCTCATTGACAGCTGACGAGAGCTTTTCCATATTGAGGCTTTTCAAGTATTGCTTTTTTAATAGCTGAAGAAAAGCTGAAGACATGTTTTCCAAAAAGAAAGAATAACTTAGCACATCTAAAGGGGAGCTCAGGATGGACTCCCTGGCAGAAGATAACATAATCGCTTGTCCAGTATTGCGCTATTTCCCCCCCCTGATTTCACTATTCTAAGTTACAAAAAGGGTATTTTTAATTGGAAATGGAAGAAAAAAAATCTAGACATACGGTACCTGTTTAGCGTGGGGATGTTCCCTCTGTAATTAAACAACCACAGTTAGTTACTTATAGGTTAGTAAAAGCCATAATAAAAGAACTGTCAGAGCAGATACACACCAGTTGTGAGGAGCTCCAATTTGGCAGCTCTGGCATTCAGCAGACATAAGTGCTCATTACCCTTCCTCCTCCAGGGTGCCTCCAAAGAGGCATGTCCTCGGACCTACCTCACCAAGCAGCCATTGATGGAAACAGTCAAATATATTTACCATGGATTTTTTTTTATAGCTCTATTACCAAAAAAAATAATGCAGAGTAGTGATAAAACACGGGCTCATGGAAATTAATTTAAGTTATATGATATGGCATATGAAATAGAATTCTTGACAAGATTCTTAGAGAATCTTCTTTCTTGTTCCTACTTTGCTAAAAATGTAATAAGGAGGTCTAGAGAAGTTGATTCTATAGCCCCTCCCACCTTAATTGTTTTTAAAGAAAATGTTATGAACCTACAAACTATCCTCCAAAGAAAGAGAGCCAGTGAGTTCCCATGCTGCCTTTCAAGTCTCTTCCACCATCTTCCTCCCATAGATCTGGGTGGGACAGTGGTAGTGGGTGGTGGTGAATGGTGGTGTTAGGTGCTAGGTGGTGGTGGGTTGTGGGTGGTGATGGTGGGTTATGGGTTGTAGTGATGGTGGATAGTGGTGGTTGGTGGTGACAGCAGTGGTGCTGGTGTTGGAAAGGAGGGTGCTTTGTAGAATAGGAGCTTTAAGGAAGTGAAAATCAAGTAGGAATATAATGATAAATGATTCTATGGCTAGAGGGATATATTATGTAAAAATTAACACTTTTTAATTTATCATTTATATATTTTGTTTAGAGTAATAATGACTTTTTAAAATTGCTATGAGCTTAAAAACTCTAGGCCTCTCATAAATAAAACCTTACCTAAATTTGGCTAACCTTAGTTATTCCCAATAAAGAATGTGCCAAAATCATGAAAGAAAGACTAAGGTAATTATGGAAACTGCAAAGCAAGTCTATTTTCTCTTTGGTCTTTGCTACTAAATCTTTTTATTAAAATGATGTCAGGCATTTCCTCAACATAAGGGGGGGGGAAAAACAACAACAACAAAAAAGACCCCAAACACCAACTAAAACCTCTTATTTCCAATGTTAAAAGGGCAAAGTTATACTTACCACCCACAATTTAGGAGGACTGTAAGGGGGTTGATATCTTAACCTTCTAACATTCTTTTATCAGCATTTAATCATTGTTGGGATTTTCTGGAACACAGGGGACTTAATGGACAGAACATAGTGGGTGGTGCTGATGATATGTGGGAAGGAGGAGAGAGGGAGGAAAATGATGCACTTTCCATGGCATTGAAAGGAGCAGAATAGACTGAGCTGGCCATATAAATAAAAAGCTGTGACATATCACTGCACACAAACTGTATACCTCATGTGATTTGTGAGTAGCAACGCTCTCTGCATCAAACCTGTATCACAGAGTGAATTCCTAAGACAGCAAGCGCAACCTCCAAGTGCAAAAACCTGCACCTTTGCTGTGTGCATTCTTTCAGCCTCTCAGGGGAATAGGTTTCATTTTACAAGACACCCTTCGTTATAATGCACAGGGTCCTCAACAACAAACATGAAGTATGCATAGATTCTAGAGCAAAGGGAAGTAAAACTAAGAAAATTAAATGTAGATACTAATGAAAACATAGAAAAGTCTTGCTTTTAAGATATAAAGGATTCTAAAGAAAGGAGTCACCTGCACAATCCCTTCCTATGAACCTCACTCAGTTGAGAGAGAAGGACCCTACAACCAAAGCAATCTTAGGCTCCATCTATCCAGGTTTCTGAAATTTAGAAACCAGCATAATCTTTTTCAACTGTTAACCAATTTCTTAAACTAATAAAATGGTCTCGCTGCTTCTGTAGCTGCACTTTAATCCCTTAGGGAATCTTCACAGGATGATGACCAAGTTTTCAGCAGAAAGGGGCCTGAATTGAAAAGAACACCATCAACAAAAAGCCAGTCCTTCTCCATCAGCAATTCTCATGCTCTCATAGGGAGCCCCCTGCTGCTTTGTTATAGAAATTGTGTACCATCTACACAGTATGGGGTATGAACAAAAACTCCCAACATCTCCAGTTTTTAAAAGAATGGCATCAAATCAATCACATAGGAGGTAAGTTTAGAGGCAGCTTTTCCTTTTTGGTACAATAAGAATCTGTGGGGCTGGAGAGAAGGATAAAATTCTCTATTACAAGGTAAATAGTTAGCCATGAATATGATCATTTACATATTTTGTTGTCCTATCAGGGGCTATTTGATCAATTAAAGAATATGACCAGTGTGCCATATTGTACAGTATTGTGATACACTAGGAAGCTAGATGCATGGTCTGCATAAAAACAATCAAGGAAGAGATTGTATGAGTCAACTCTTCCATTTATGTAGCTAAAAATATAAAATAAAATCTACCACATTCACTGCATGCCCATCATGCAAAAATAATCTAATTGCTCAATCTCTGATAAAGCAATCAACTGCATTTTCAAATACATGGAATATAAATTCACTTCTCATAAGGCTATTCAAAGCACTTATGATGAATCTTCATTCACAATGTTTTGGTAATTATTGGAATCATTTTCTTTCCAGTAGAAGAGCTCCATTTTATAGATGTGAGAACTGAGAAACCAAAGGGGATGCATTCCAAGGACACTGTTCAATAGGCTTGTCATAAGCCAGAATCTAAGGCGGGCAGTTTCTCCTCGTAGTTTCCGAGGCTAGCATTCCACATCAATAAAGAATAAATTTAAAGAAGGACAAGAGAAATCCTTTGAATTCTGAGGTTCTTGGCATTAAGTCACCTCTGATTTTATTGATCTGTCTGCCTAGAATGGCTGGAGAGCCTGCTTCAATATGAATGCAAAGTCAGAGTTGCTGCCTGCTAGCTGAACCCTCTTTATTTAAGGAACACTGACTTCTCTGGCAGTCACAAGTTCTCTGAGCCTTTTGCCATCCCTTCCAGCTGAATTTCATTTTGCTTGATTCTAGCTGGCCCTGCATAAATTTCTTATCAGATAAAAATGCTCCCGATTCTTCTGCCTTCTAACATGAAGGGGAGGAGGAAGACCCTATATGAAAATGATGGGGATGCATGCAAACAAGCAGTGGTTACATCAAGCTGTGAATGAGAGCCATATAGGGCAAATCTTTTGAAATCAGGCAGCAAAGCAGAATCAGAAGAGGTCGGCTGAATAACCTACTAGTAGTCGCTAACAGCAGTACCATAGGAGAAAGAGCAATCTGACTGGCTGTGACCAGTGGTGGTCTCTTTGCGTGACTATATTTCTGCAGGAGAATCCAAATCAAGAGCTTTAAAACACATCTGAACCATGTATTTCAAATGGCATCTCCCCACCACCTCCTCGCAGTTCAGTTGCCCTCATTCCAATGTAGAGCTTTAGTTTACAATAAAATGATCACTGATTCATTCATTTGCAGCCTCTTTAAAGCCCTTCTGTGCTCTGCTGGAAGATTTTGCTCTTTCTGAAACAAGTATGCCAACAGAGCTGCAGCATATTACTGCTGCCTGCTGTATAATTAGCTACAAACCCACAGCACAAAACTACAGGGATTTACAGGTGCCCTGGATTCTGCTTTTCTTTCCCCCTGGAATCAGCTAGTCTTCCTTGACAAGAAGGGACCTTGGGCTACTCTAATGATATATTGGGGGTTTTCAACTCAACTCTCCAATCTTACAAGTCTAGAGTGCCAAAATAACATAGCAGAGACCAGCAGCTGAGCCATGGATACAGGAAAGCACTTTGGTAAGCACTTAAACCTGCTGAGCATCTTCTCTTCTCCCAGATGCTTGCATCTTATCAGCACACTACCCTGAATGAAGCAAGCACTATAGGGTTTTATTTATTTATAGCTCATTCTGGCCTGCTAACGACAACCCAGTGTTCATATTGCTTTGGGGGGGAAAAAATGCTACAAATTGGGTGATTTTGGAGTATCTCAATCTGATCCAAAGAAGGGCTTAATCTCTGGGTGTCAAAGATTATCAGAATTCTTGAAAGTGGCAGCAGGCTGTAGATTAGTCACATGGAAGGCTTCTGATTCCTGAACTTCCTCACAACCATCTTCATAAAAAGAAGGTCCAGAGGCTACTCATGAAGGTGCCAGCAGCCTAAACTCAGACATGACCAAAACATGTGCTATCAAAGGAAAACACAGCCGAACTCTTCTGGGATGTGAGACATGACAAAAAGGAAGTGCTTCAATTAAAACATTATAATAAAGGCCAAATTCACAAGGAGCAAATAGCAGAGAAGGTACAATACAACTTGACTTAACTAAGCATGGATTTCCACCTAAGAAATAGGTGGAAATAAACACCAATAGGTCCTCCCCCATTACATATGTGTGGATATACACAAAATATACTCTTTTTTTTTTTTTTTTTTTGTATAGCAAAAGTGGAAACCTATTAAAAAAAACAAATACAGACTCCCACATAGGGAGAGGGAAGAGTCCCACAGAACGGAGTCCCACATGAGGAGGGGGGGAAAAGTCCTCACAAAATATACTTTCATCTCCTGCATCAATTTGATGCTTATTTGAATCACAGATAAAGTTTTTAAAAAATGAACTATGTTTGATAATGTGTATTATTCATGAAAATCATTTGGGGTTATAAATTCTAAACTCCCAGACTGTCATAATATGTATAGCCATAATGCATAGCCACAGAGTTTATGGGATAATGTACTTTACATATATATGTATAAATATAGCTATATTTTAGAAGATCAAATACACAGGCTGACTAAACAACTTATCTGTTTCCAGATTATTCACAGTAATTTAATATGCCCAAAGCTAAGTGAAATCCTGAATGTCAAATGATTCAATGAATTGTCCAAAATAAAAAACATTCAGGACACTGATTTAGTGTAACAAGCTCTCCATTACTAGTCTAGTGAGTGATAAACTCAGGTTTCAGAAAGGGGGGGGAAAGACAAATACACATACCTCGGGCTCTAAACCAAGCCTAACTGGAGAAGGAGAAAAAGGAATGCTTAATAATATAGTCTGAGCTCTGGGATTAATCCATGTAAAATACTGGTGAAACTCACCAAAGAGCTGTGCTGATAGAGTCTTTGGCAAAAGAATCAAGTCCTGAAAGTGTGGGTAATAACAAAATGTTCTCTTAGTACAGAGTAGCAGCCATCCAGACTATTCCTGCATCAAGAAAATGACTGAAGAAACCCATTCACTTCTCCTTTAAAAACCATTTGCTAACTGGTTACAAGTCACTGTTAAAAAAAAGAATAAAAGCAAAAAAATCCCCTCCCCTCAAAAAAATTCATATACAGTAGGACATAGCCTTTAAATGCTAAGAAGATAAAGAAAGAAAAACACACATATGCCACATGTGTATAGATTTCCTATTATGCTTAAGACAGGAAAATCTCTACAGCTGCTGCTATTCAAGTGAAGGAAGTTGAAGAAGAAAAGGGTTTTATATATTAGAGTGAAGCTCTAATAACTGGATCCTCTAGTGAATAAGACCTTGGAATGTCAAATAAATTGCAACTATAGCTCCCAGGAAAAAACTTGGAAGTCTTGGATAGAAGATCAAGAAGAAGATAACATACCTTGACTGAAGCCTATCTAGCAAGAAAGATGATGCAAAAAGTCATTGAGATTCTCCATAGTTTTTAATTAGCAATAATCGCTCTTTGGATAAACTTCATTGGTTATCATACTGCCACTGCACAAAGCTTGAGATTAGATATAAACTGTTTAGTCATCTGCTTCTTTTTAAAAAAAATATTGAGAGCGGTATTAGAAAAAAAAACAAACACAAATTACACTGAAACAGAGTAACTAAATGTCAGGAAAAAGTTTCAGCCAAGCAAAAAAGTAAGTGCGAGAGATCTATTGTGCAACATTATACCTACAGTCGATATTGTTTACTTAAAATTTTGTTAAGAAAGAACATCTCATGTTAAGTGTTCTTTCCACACTAAAATAAAAAATGTTTTCAAAATTTTAAAACATTTCAAGCAATACAAAGCCCTATAATGAATTTAAACAAAAAAAAAGGATCAAACATGTTGGCTACCCAATAACTACCTAAGTGTGCTAAAAAAAAAAAAAAAAAAAAAAAAGTGGGGGTGGGGGTAGGGGTGGGAGGAAGGGTCTTCTCCCTTCCTAGAGGCTGCTCGGCTTATTTGCAATGAAAAATCACTTGTGTTTTGCCTACTTCCCTAAAAATCAAAACGTGTTCTTCATGCGATAGGGGTCTTCAACCCAAACACTATCAAAGACATTTTCCTGAAAAAAAATACTCTGCTGTTGTCAGTTTGCAGACAGAAAGCCATGTTTCATTCCAACCCATGAGGGCTAAATCACTAATCAAAAACAAACTGCAGGAATGGAATTTCACCACGTGACCTTGTATGCAACAGGAAACTGCAGTCTTGTGTTGATAATATATCTCAGAAAGATATTCACTTTTAAGGACTTGCTATCCACATTTAGTCTAATTCAAATGAATGACTAGGAAGTGAAGACCAAGTGTCAGGAAAGAAAATGCAAAAATTGGTTAAAGAATGTATCTATTTCCTTCCCCAAGAATTTTTGGTTTGTAAAGCTCTATATATAAACTTCTGTTTTGCATTGATAAGTAAAATATGAATATTCATATGCCTCTGTTTTCATTGAATATTTTTTAAAGCATGCATTAAATATCATAGAAGAATATCTATAATATCAGTTGTGGATAATTCTGTAACTACTAAGAACAAGCAACATAAAAATAAGAGGTTGTGCCAGTAGATGTCTTTCTCTCACATCGATATTTTCTCTCTCTCTCTCTCTCTCTCTCTCTCTCTCTCTCTATATATATATATATATATATATATATATATATACACACACACACACATACACACACACACACACACACACACACACACCCGGCCCTCGCAGCCCTGGCTTTGTCCGGAAATTCATTGGAAGGATATCCAGGCTAATTAACATATTACCCTTTTATTATTATAGATAGTGATCATAAGCATAGTGTTTTCTTGAATTCTATCAAATAAGATGTTATAGTGAATTGTTGAACCTGAGCGGGTCATGGAAGCCCTCAAATTTGTAGCCAGTTGGTCAAAAAATGCAGTGGCCCCATCTGAAGTAGAGCAGTTTTGTAGAAAACTGAGCCCTTAACTTGTGGCATCTGCTCTAACTGGAGGTGGTGAGTGTCACAAGTGAATTGCCACTTGTTGTCAGAATAACATCACAATTCCAAACTAACAAAAACATTTGTAAGAAAATACAGAATCTTCTAAAACAAAATTCAAGTTGTAATAATTGCACAAATTATATTCTAAAAGAAATATAGCATTGGGATTTAATCAGATAGTACATTTTATATTCCTAAACTATTAGGGACTTTAAATCTAAAAAAGCATTAACGTAATTTTTACATTTTCCTGGATGTCGGGAGATCAGTTTATCTTTCTCCTTTATTTGTCCTTATCTTTATTTACCTTTAAATCTATACCAGTCATATTGATAAAAATAATCTAGCAGTGTATAGTTTTATATTCATACAACCAAGGAAGACTTCTGAAAGACCACACACAGAATCACAGTCTATCCAAGTCTGGTCTTTATCCATGGGGGTATGTATACTTGAGATGTTGAAAGGGACAAGTATACAAGTTTTGAAGCCATATCAGAAATAATCAAGATTCACACCCTCAAGACAGAAAGGTGAATAAGATTTCTGAACAGTTAAGAAGCATTCCTCTCATTTTCCAGTAGACTATCCCTCACCAAACTGGACACACATCCACAAACAAAGAAGTAGGACAGGGAGAGCAATTCAGAAAGACAAGGGGAGCGATGAGGAGAGAAGGAAATCACAAGCAGCTCTGCAGCCTGACTACAAATCACTGCCCAAAGGGAAGAGCTGTAGAAAGCAGGAAGAAAAGGAGAATGTCCTGAGAATTGCAAAGAGTATTAAGTACAGCTTGTAGTTCTCTACAATTATTCAAGGAATGCAGGAAAAGAAAGACGACTGAGGGCTGAGCCCATGTGTGCCATGAGTACTTCACTGCTAGCTGACGGACAACCATTTGTTTCTAGAAAATGAGATTCTGAAGCCCATGGAGGCAAAAATGTACCTAGAGGTGCTTGCAAAATCAAGGACATATACCTTTCTCTGCCAGCCATAAGGTATTTTTGAGGTAGAAAAGTAAAAGGATCTTCTGAGACAAAGAAGAGAAGTACTTTTTCTGAAGATGCCTCTCTGCTCATCTGCTGACCTCTGCTGGATCGACAGTGGCATCCAGTGGCCAAAAGTCTCATCACAGACTCCTTTGTCTCTAGGAAGGGTTTCTACTGCTTTGGATGAAGTGGCAATTCAGAACAAAGCTATTTCTGGTGTGTATAACTAAGGATCCCCAAAGACACAGTGCTTTGTAATATAAAGTGAAGAACCAAAGGCTATAAAGAAGAAATGGAGGGGAGCAGCTTAAGATTGCTGTGGTATTTATATTTCCTGTGGTATTACTAAAAAGAATGAAAATACAAAAAGAGATGAACATATATATATGTGGGTGGAATTCCTAGGTTTTTGGTGTCTCAAAATAGTTTAAAAATAAATGAGTATACAAGATAGTGTTTTCACTTTAAAACCAAAGCAATACTGAAACAAATTTCCATATGTACATTTAATGTTTTTAAGGGCTTAAGAAGGGGATATCATGGAATTAGCATCACTTGATTAAGTAATTTACTTGAATTTCAGCTTGCTTGTGGAGTGATTTTTTTAAAACTGACTGCATATCAATTGAATTCAGGTGTCTGTTTTTAGGGAAATCATGAAATTGGCTTAGGTTATCACCTTAGCCCCGTGGTCGGCAAACTGCAGCTCGTGAGCCACACGCGGCTCTTTGGCCCCTTGAGTGTGGCTCTTCCACAAAATACCATGGCTTGGGCAACTCTATTTTGAAGAAGTGGCGATAGAAGAAGTTTAAGTTTAAAAAATTTGGCTCTCGCCAAAACCGGTTTGGCTCAGTGGCTAGAGAGTCAGCCTGTGGACTGAAAGTCCCAGGTTTGATTCCAGTCAAGGGCATGTACCTTGTTTGCGGGCACATCCCCAGTAGGGGATGTGCAAGAGGCAGCTGATTGATGATTCTCTCTCATCGATGTTTCTAACTCTCTATCCCTCTTTCTTCCTCTCTGTAAAAAATCAATAAAATATATTTTAAAAAAATAAATAAATAAATAAATAAATTGGCTCTCAAAAGAAATTTCAATTGTTGTACTGTTGATATTTGGCTCTGTTGACTAATGAGTTTGCCAACCACTGCCTTAGCCCATAACAAACATTTTCAAAGGAAAAGCATTCCACCCAAGATATTTTCAAGTGTTCACTTAAACTGCTAAAAAAGTGATTTTCTGGTAAAGTTTCAGCAAGTTAACTGCTAGGAAATTCTTTCCTCAGTAACACAATATAAGCAAAAGAATGAAATTATCCTAAACTTTTATCTTATTTAGACTATACTTTATCTCTCCTAGTCAAAGGTGGGAGGAAAAAAAAAAAGTGGGCAGAAGAGGCTCTCATCTCCTGGTTTAAATTTGTTCATTTTCTGCTCTGCATTTTTAGCTTTAAAAAACATGGAATTGTCATACACATTATTCCCCTTAACTCTCCTGATGGAGTGTTGGCTAGCACAGGTGCATGTAACAGCTCAAACTCACCTGTTTGGATGAGATGTGGGCAGCATGAACTGGAATTCCACCACGCAGGTGTTATCCTTAAGCTGGCGGTGTTGTACACTGTTAAGTTCATAGGCAATATAAGCCCTTCGAACATACACCTGGTTAAAAAGTAATCCTCAGTAAATACACTTTAAAGACAGAAGGTAAGAGATGAGTAGCCCAGAAAAGAGACCGTCTTGAAAGAGGCATTTGAGAAAGAAGGTGGTCTATGGTGACAGAAGTCTCAAGGCTCCTATAAAAATACCCTGCCTTAACTAATAAAGCTGGAATCTTAAAACCACACCCATGACTATAAATGGAAGTAAAACTAGCCTGACTCTACTGGATACCTCTAAGTGTTCCATAAACCTTTCATATTAACCTAAACTCAGGAGAATATACAGAACATATACAACCTAAACTCAGAGCATATACAACCATGACTATTAATGCATTATACATAATCATTTAAACAGAAGCAAGCATGAGAAAAATGAGAGTTGCTGATTCTGGGCCATATGGGAATAAAGATAGAAAAACTTATAATATAGTCCATTATATACTGTACATTATTTTGTTGTTCAGTTTTCATTTAAAAATCATTTTAGATTATTTATCATCCAAACATTAGGCAAAAGCAGTAAGGCATAATTTGATATATAACATCTCAAACACACTACTGGACTCAAGAGTTAAGAGAAATATTGTAGCAATGGGCTTCATCTTAGCCAAAAACTATCAGTCCAACCTTGGGCACTTCAGACCATTTGCCATGCACAGAAAATGCTACATAAAATTCTATCAGCATGTGGGATATATAAGAAGGCTTCTCACTAAATGGCACGGAAGTACTGTAAAACAGATATTTTTAAAATTTGTTATTTTCTGAGTAGGATACATTACATGCTACCCACAGAATACAGAGTAACTCAAAAGAGCTCACAATAGACTGGTAGTGATGTCATTACAAAAGATCATCTAAAACACCCCTTTTCCTCATCTTCAAAAATCATACACTTGGCAATTTTACAGCAGTACTCAGGACCTGCAATTTTTATGTTTAATGAGGTAGTGAGCTGTAGTGGAAACAGAAAATCCTGTGAGTCAGATTCAAATGCAAACTCTTCCACTTATATCTCTGTGAATTTAGACAAATCACTTAACCTCTCTGAGTCTCCCTTTCTTTTTCATGAAATAATTGTAGGATTGAGAAAAATAAAGCACCTAAAATACAGTACATTAAATGTTATTACTTATTTTTCTCATGATGAAATACTTTATAAGAGCTTGGACAATTCAGGATATAACTAAAATCCATTTTATTTGGCCTAAATCACAAAATGGTACATGTTCTGATCGACCATATACACATTTTTTCACTTATTGTGTTATAGGGAATCCTAATTCATTATGACATGGGAGAATCAAATATATCTAAGAAGTAGAAACTATAAAAAATGCTGGCAGCTGTTTTCCTGTGATTGGGGCCTAGGAGCTGGTGATTAGTTCAGCTGAAACACTTGGGTCAAGTCAGACCATAGTTCAGTTTCAGGGGAACAGAAGACTCTACTCTTAAGAACGTTAAGGCCAAAGAAAAAGAACTGATACGATAGCCAAATAGACAGAAGAATTCGACCAGAAACCAAGTAAAAGGTTATGTCATGTTGTGTTACTAAGAAAACTTACCTCCAGAGCTGCCATCCGTACCACCTGGTTGCTGTGGTAGAAGAAGTTTGGTAGGACATCAAAAATAGATGTTTCAGACAAGATGAGTTTCTGGGAGGTACAAAGACAAACTTAAACCATTACAACCACAAGAGAGCAATTTCAATGGACATATTAGCATTTGAAGCATTTTAGAGAAACTTAAGATTTTTGTCTATGAATGTCAGGTGATCTTACCTTCTTTGTGTCTCAGCTTCTCAAGCTACAAAATTGGGAAATAATAATAATACCTATGCTCATAGACTGTTGTGAGCATTCAAAGAGTTAATAATTATTAGAATGCATTAATTATATGCTAATATAAGTGTTTATGACTATTAATTATTACCCTTTCTGACATATATCTGTACTCAATTTCTTAAATATTGTCTCAATACTCCACTATGGTAAACTATAGATTTGAACTCCATCTGAAGTCCTCTATTTCAACGGTGAACCAAATAAACAAAAACACCCTTCTTCCCTCTCTAGGTTCCCCAGAAGGAAATCTGACAAAAAGCCTGAAGACTCCCTTGGCTAGGTATAACAACATTATCCTTATGTACAGATAGACAAATGAAAAGTCATTCCTGAATAAATGATGTTGTTTAAAAAATAATAGTCAAGATCCTTGCAACTAGCAAAATTAGCCAGTACTTTTTTATAAAATCGGCTCTATATAAAGCCTAATAGTAAGCATTAAAATAAAATGAAAGCATAAGAGGTAGTAGACTTCAACAGGACACTTCTATCAAGGCAAGTCTATTTGATTTTTAAGCTAAGCCACAATTCTAACAGTATTTTCAATGAAAAAAAAATTCATAAGTATAAATCATTTTAGAAAGTCAAGGTATAAAACTTCATTGCACGAAAAATCAAAATTGATTGATTGATTACTCAATTAAACAATGCTTGGAGTAAAGGGAACAAGAGTGCAGAGAGGTGTAGAAAAGGGCTATAAGTATACCTGCAGGTTCTCAATGCAAAACTGATGTCCGTACATGTCAATAGCTGATAGGAAGATAGACTCTACTTGGTTATGGCGAAGCTCATATGATGGCAAATGGGAGGCAATAAGAACCTAGAGTGAGAGCAAAATAAGAGGCATAAATTCTTGAGGGAGTGATTATTCTAGGCTCCTATTAGGCAGCTCTGATACAAAAGCAATAAATATAAATCTCTAAGTGCAGGCATCAAAGATAAAACAGAGACCAAGTGAAACAACTTCTGGGTCCTGTAACATAAAGCCAATGCCACCAAATACTGCATCTCAGTTGACTCTCACCATGATTTGCGTTGTGGGCAATTTCCCATAGGGGGATGGGGGAAGAGAGAGAAAACAGCTTCAATCAAGTTCCATCAGTGCATGTGATTTACCATTGCAAAACCGCTAGTCCTCGGGACTGCTTGACTAGCTGTTAATTGGGAATCAGGTCTGGCAGGGAGCAGCTGTGGGGAAGGTGGATGCAGCAGAGCTAGCCTTTTGCAACTCTGAAGTAGAAAGACAGACTAGGAAAAACTGCTCTGACAGCCCCAGGTACTCAGTATCAAGGAAAAGGCATCGGGATGTAACACCATTGCTTGTGAGGGGCAGAGAGAGTGAAAGCAGTGTCACAAACAAACACGGACACGGTAGGACCTGAATACTCTCAGCAGGTCACTGAGAGGTTCAATAACTTTGAGTAGTTCAGTGACATGGATACAATTGTAGAGAAAGCAGAAGGTCACTGAACAGCTTCAAATGCTGCTTCCCTGTCAGTGACCATGCATTGAAACACAAAGGGAGCGACAACTCTTGGCTTCCCTGCTGAAACCTTTTGGAATGGAAATGAAGACTACAGGGTGAAACTAACTGGACTTCTCTGGGGTTGTTCTGATTGCTAGCACCTAAGATTCATTTCATTATCTTTCTGCTTTCCACACTTGATTTCTTTTTCTATACACTTAAAAGTTCTCACCTGCTCTAAGCTCCCTTTGAGAAGAAAGAAATCTTGAGTCTATTGCCTTCCTCCACATGACCCTGATTTACCATCACAGAGCTAGCAGGAAGGATAGGGGACGATAATAGGATTTTATATGGGGAAAGGGCTCCTATTTTAAAGATATTCAACATTAATCTCATTTCTTTTGAAAAAACCTATAGCACATGAAAACATTTGTTCTGAGGGCAATGGACATAGACATCTGCATTTTGTAAGTTGATGAAGTAAAAGCTCATTGTCCAATCTATGAAAACCATTCCTCCCTCGTGATAACCAACAAGTGTCCTTACCTGGCGTGCTCGCAGTGCCACTTTAGCATTGGTGGTCTTACTGAGTTGAGTTAGCTCTGTGAGGATATTCAGCAGCTCATCAGTGAGCGTAGGGTCCCGACCACACAATTGATCCTGATAGATTATGTGGAAAAGAACATACATATCCACATGAGAAGACTTGAGGTGGTTAGGACTTTGAAATGGAGGAAAGGGAATAAAAACAAAGTCAACATAGCTGGATTAATAAAAAATGCAAACGTCCCGGTATTCTTTCGTTTTTCATCTCAAACAATGTGGTAAAGATGATCCCAAAAGTTGTTGCTGCTAGGGGAAGAAGCCTAAATCCTTGTCATTCAGATTCAAAATTCCAAGTGTATTTCTTTATAAACCAACACTCTACTTTTAAAATGCAGAAGAAATCATCAGAGATCATTAAAAGGGGTCAAGGGATTCTGAGTTAAGAAATAACAGGTGTTGTGTTAAGAGGTTTTAAATAATATAGTGACTAAGGCTTCCTGTTCCTTTTCCCACTTTAGGGGGGGAAAGCAAAATGTAAGGAAAAGGAACCACACTTAGTGATTTTCATTCCACAAACCAAATGTTCAGCATCCCAGGAGGGTGCAAAACAGAAACACAAGAACAAAGTATTCATTTATAAACACACACTAAATAAAAACACCGTCTCATATTCTGACAATTCTGTACCCAAAAGTCATTTATCCTCTCGCTATACAAGAATCATTCCACAATATACAAACATGGTGAATCCTTAGATGGATTAGAAGGGGAAAAAGCAGCTCCTATAATACAATACAATACAATACAATACAATACATGGTTTATTCAGCACTGGGTCCTTTCCCTCCCAAGAATTAAAAATTGTTGAGAAAAATTTTCTTCTCCAGTGGAATGTCAGTTTATTCCCTCAATTCATCCATGTAATTTTCATCTAAGCTGAAAAACAGCAGGTAAGGTTTTTATAAAGTTTTTTTTTTAAAGTCACAGAGCTACTTGTAGTAGCTCTTAATACCAAACCACATAAAATATACACGTTCAAATATACTAGCAGTTCCCTCTAATTGAAATTTGAAATAATTGTCTTTATATTCAGTGAATTCTTATTCTCCCCTTACTATCCATAGGATATGAAAGATGACCAGATCCTAAAAGACTTCCTGTTGCTGCTTTTCAATCTCCTCCTTACCTTGATTACCAGCCATTTTCTTGAAGAATCTCCATTCATACTTAGACCTTCCCCATCTCAGGAGAGTCTTTATAGTCCATGACCCCCGCTGTATAAATAAAAGCTTGGGACTTCTGGCTTTTGGAGCAATGTTAATTTACCACAATACTTTCCCTACAACCCTTACTACTTTCCACATCACAGTTTTGAAGTGCTCAACATCACTATGCTGGAAAGAAGGCTTCTCAACATTTCAAAGCAGGAATACTTTCTGATTTCCCAGCCCACCATCCGGAGCTCTGCTCCTACTGTTGAGTTGTAAAACACAGGATGTGATTAATAGTTAAGGAAGTACACGTGCGTCTTGTTTTCATTCATTTAATGCAGGAATTCACTCATCTAAGTGGGAAGAAGACAAGCTGCTATGTCAGTGACTATAAATCCAGGATTCGGTTGAGCATGTAGTCAGTCACAGACCAGAGAACCTATCCCACCTATCCTAAGGCATAAATGCAAAGAGGGAGAAAATGCACCTCATCGTTTGTTGAGAACCAACAAGCAAAATAGAATTTCAAGGGAATACAGAGTGAGTGAGGCAAAAATAGATTTACAGTTGTTCCTATGTAAAATACAATAATTTAAAAATACAAGAATAAATTGTGTTTTACAACTTACTTTTGCCCCACCCTGTATATAAAATTACCAAGAAAAGACCATAAAAGGACAGAAGGAAAAGAATAGATAACAGTGTGTAAGGAAACCAAGTTAAGGTTTTCCTACATGAATCCCTTTTATTCAATGTTCCTAATAGAGAAAATATATTCCTTTCCGAGGTCCTCACTTCAGTCATCACACTGACCCACTGAAATATTTAAAAACCTAAGAGATGTCCTAGGTAATGCTACTCTGCAAAAAGCTAGACTGAAGTCTCAACATTAACAACATAAGCCAACATAACAAAATGAGAACACTAGCCACCTACCCAACCATTTCCCTGAAGGAAAATCTAGGCTTACCTTTTGAGATTAAAATAAATAAGTAAAAATAAAGTTACTATCTTAACTACACATCCTGTCCCACGTTAAAAAGCAAAACACAGTCACTTTAAAAACAACAACAAACTTTTTAAAATTTAATCTTTCCACTAGGAGAGAAAGGGAGTGAGAAAGAGGGTAGGAAGAAACAGTAACTGTAAGAAAAGTGAACTATGGAGATTAGAAAATAAAGTATGCGTTCAGTATCACCAAATGGCAATCTTCCTGAGCTCTGTGATAAAGTATAGAAACCAGACTTTTTTGGGCTGTTTATTTCACAGTAGGAATAAACCACTATTTGCATTAGTTTATCCTGACTTGGAAATTTTCCATCCAAATATTATTTTCTCAATTGTCATCATTAGTACTTAGTCAAAGATTGGCAATAGAAAACTTATGTGTAGAGTAATCTTTGCAGCCCTGTCTCATCCTTGACCTGGACACAGTGTAAATGTTCTTAAAAAACAAACAAAAAACACCAGGGAAAACCTTTCTGTTCATCTGAACCACCCATCCCAAGATACAAACATCCAAAAACAAGTCTTGTCCAGACTTCCTTGGGGCAACTGGACAGTCCAACATCACCATCTAGTCCTGGTGAACATTTTGCAACAATGACATTAAATGGTAACTATGTCAACAGATGTTTTCTCACTCCAAAGCAGTTAATTTAACAAGCCTACCTGCTGCTTTTGGGATTACAGGACGCTTGCATACATCTGCAGGCCCAAGGGAAAATTATTATTCAGTATTGGTTAATATTGGTACCACAAAGTACTTCTTTTTCTTAACCTGATTGTGGCTAAATGGTGGGGAATATAACATACATGCTTAAGTATCAAAACCATAGCCAAGTTACACAACTGACTGCCAGAAGAACAGAAGGTAATCCAACTTGATCTTAAGATATGAAGGCAATTCAAAATGAAAAGAATGTGACCTAGTGTGTAATGAGCTCAAGACATTAACAACATTTAACTGTGTGAGGCACTAATCCCAATACCAGCAATGGTCTGGTAGCTTCTTCCAGCCATAGCTTATTCAGTAAGCCAGGTTTGCTGAGAAAAACATTCTTCTTTATCACACATTGAACAAAATTATTTGCAGTCATGTAAAGAGGAGGGAGAAAAGGCACTGATTAGCATTTTAAATGATCCCTGCCTAAACCAAACAGGCTCGCAGGCATGGCATTACTCACAAGGAAGCATGTTTTAGATCATGTTCCTGTGGACCATATCAGAAATAAGATATAAGTAGCGAGGGGATAACTACTCAAGTAATCCTTATGTACTACGCCGCTATCTAGACAGCTATGAGGGTATTGATACATTTTACTGGTACAAAATTGCTTAAGTTGGCTTAAAGAGTGTCCTAAATATCTCTTAGTAAGCATAAACAATGTCCTAAGCTGTTTCCTAGAAAATTAAAGAAATAAGAAGAGCTTTCAAAATAATAAACTTATTGTTCATCTTCCAGACTTTGTTTTCTACTGTGGCATAATATTCCTCAAAATGGAGAAAACTTGACAGAACTTTGGCTTTTAGTTGATATTTTGCTATCCCAATAGGGTCAAAGATTAGAAGAATTTTGCTCGTGAGTCCTTGAGGCATGTAATCACTAAGCAAGTTATGCTAATACCTGGAAGGGATGAAGGCCTCCTTGAAGCAACCCGCGTTCCGTAACACTGATTCACAGAAGCCCGGATTTTCTTGAGCCTTCACTCTAGGTTCAAACCCCCCAGAAATCATCATCTAGCTCAGCAAAGCACACCATCAACACTCCTACTTCTAGAAAGCAGGGATTGGAATGCCCGGCACAAAACCATCCATCAGGAAGCTAAGGTAAGCAAAGAAAGTGAAACCAGCTGAGAATACAAACTAGGGGATTCAAGTGCTGCCAGATCCAGGTGATACCTGGAAAAGACAGACCTACAGAAAGAGTAATCCAAACAACTAAAATGGCTTTGACCAGCTACCATCAGTAATGCAGAAGCGGGATAGGGGACCTGACCTTTGCCACGAAAGGAGAGAGGAAGCCCATGTCTGGCATTCATTAATATCAGAGCAGAAAGGAGCACATTCTGAGCTTTCATCCCGATCCTACGTCACCACTAGCAGGCTCTCAGCTAATTCATATCAATTAATGTCTTGATTTCCAAATGACTAAAATGAGGTGAAAATAGCTGATATTTCAAGTTAATTATATGAAAGCCTCCTATGTTTATCAAGTTTTGTTTTCTTTTTAAAAGAAAAATGTGAAGTGCCAAAACAAAGAAAAGGACAAATCCATCTTTCTGGTTCACATCTTCAACCTTCCTCCTCCCTGCATACCCCCCACCCCCCTCCTCCTGTTCCTCTCCTCCCCATCTTATTTCTGCAAACCCAAACACTAACAAAGTGCTCAGTCTGTTGGAAAGAAAGTTTGGGCACTATCCATGCAGGTAAGAAGTAATCAGGATGACAAGGTGGGGAGAAAAAGAACAGCAGCAAGTCAGAGTCCCATTGGCTTCTGCCTGTCCGACTGGCAAAAGCAGAAAGCAAAGCCTCAAACCAGTTCTCTGACAGGGCCCAACGCCTCGGCTGCACCCCCGTGTAATTACACACTTGAGTGACTGGACTCTGAAGAAAATTGAAGGCCTGAGCTCCGAACAGCTGCCATTTTCTCTCTCCATCACACCAGCGTGATTACTTGAGAAATGAACAGCCCCGGCTCAAAGCTACTCCAGAATTCTCAGAGGAAATATGGCTCCGTGTTCCAATAATGAGATTCTTAAGGCAAGCGTTACTTACAATCACTCCGCAAAAGGAGCGAGCCGAGCCCCTATATCTTACAAATTAGAATTTAAGAAACCCAGCGACAGTCTTAGACGATCATTACTCTTCTGCTGCTCCAAGGATTCTGGGCTTTGGTCTATTTTTAGTGCAGAAAACTGTTAAGTCCTTAAAAAGGTAATCATAATAAAATGAAAACTCGCCATAATTAGCTTCCTAAGAAGGCAAATTCCACCCCATTTTAGGGTCAAACAGGCAGATTCTTCTACTCCCTTATCATTACCCTTTTTTATCAGAAAGTCCTGGCTTTATCCAAATGAGAATTAGCAATCTTTGTATTAAAATTTTTTTAAAAAGTCTAACTACTCAGAGATTTCTTCCCTCTTTGAGGAAAAAAAAAAAAATCAGTCAAGTTGCCACAGATAATATCACTTCTTTGTCAAAACCTGCACTTGGGGAAACTGTAATGCTACATAGTGCTGATATATTTTTTCCTTTCAAATGCATATCCTGGTTTCCCCACCATCTAGCCATTCTAGGCTAGCAAAGGTAATGAACTCTCCCTGCAATTACATACTTCTAAAAGTGGGTATTCTGAAAAATGTTATATCCTGTCCAGTTAACCAGCTAGGCAGATAGCTGAATGATTGGCACTGTTGTTAACCAGAGATGTGAGGTGGATAGTTTCCCTTCATTCTGATATATGAAATTTAAAAAAGCGTGAAAATTTATAGCTTTTTTCCTCCAAGAAGGAATAATGGAATTAAGGTATCAAAAATGTCAATTCCACAAAGGGACAAGAAGGCAAAGGTACTCTAGTCCACCAAAAAAGACACACATGCAAGAACAAGGCAATTGTTCATGGGGTGGAAGACTCTAAGAACAGTCCTATTGTTCTCTGATTCCTAGAATTAACAGAAAAATCTAAGAATGAAGGACTTAAAAATCATCTTTAAAAACCCTTAAGTCCACAAAAATTCCATCCACTAGTCAAATGTATGTTAGCCCTATCCACATAGATTAGTCTCACTGCTCATTCTCACCTTCTACTGTCAAATTACTAGGTTATGGGGACAAAAGCATGCATCTACTCCCCAAACAACACTGAGCTTAGATTTCCATTTGAATAAAACAGAAAGGAATCAAAGAAGATACAGAATACATTTAAATATCTTCCTTTGGCCGAAACCGGTTTGGCTCAATGGATAGAGCATCGGCTTGGGGACTGAAAGGTCCCGGGTTCGATTCCGGTCAAGGGCATGTACCTTGGTTGCGGGCATATCCCCAGTAGGGGGTGTGCAAGAGGCAGCTGATCGATGACTCTCTCTCATCGATGTTTCTAACTATCTCTCTCCCTTCCTCTCTGTACAAAATCAATAAAATATATTAAAAATATATATATCTTCCTTTGGTAGGGAAACGACAGCACTGGATTTCTAACAGTTGTTTTGTGCTTTTAAGTTTTGGACATGAGAACCATTGCTGATATTCATGGAACAAACCAGAGTTACAATGAAAAAGTGCACTGGCTGGTTAAGACTAAATTTTAAAGCTACTGTCATGAGTGATAATAGGAATGAAGAAGCACAGGGCCTAAGTAGAATCAAGAGAGCTGAGTCCCTGTGCATGACTGTATGTATAAGAGCCAGAACAATTCTTTCTTAAGTGAAGCAGGTTCCTTCAGTCAAGGACAAAGACAGATGTGAGAAATTGTTAATCCACAAGCCGAGCCCCACTCATCTCACAATTATAAAAGACAGGAGCTTTTCCTCTGACCACAGTCACCAGAAGGAGAAATACTTTTTTTCATATTATTAAGCATCCTTTCAGGATCTGAAAAAATTGTACTCACAATAAGCATTGTGACCAGAAGATTCTTCTTGGTGACTTGAGCGTGAGAAAAGATATAGTTCAGTACAGTGTTCATGTCACTCTTATTCTCCTCTCGAAGAGCGAAGACACATTTGTCATAGTGACCTGCAAGCAGCAAAAAGAATTTGGTCCTCACCCATGTATGAATGTTCATGTTTACGTGCTATTTGCTTTCTAACGTCTCTACTTCACCTGTTCAGCTGTGAGAAGAAATGTCTTGAGAATTTTCTTGGAGGAGTTTGGATAGAATTGGTTGTCTGGTTTAGTCAAAGGGGCAGTGGACTAGGAGTTAGGCAATCCAGTATAAGACCTGAGCTCAAAGCCTCGCTCGGATCCCAAAATCCTATGTGCTCCTGGAAAAATCGCTCTACCTCTCTGAGCCTGATTTTCATTAAAAAAAACAACTGAGAGGTGGAGGAGGGTGTACAGAAGAGTCTAAGGGATTGCTGATAACTCGAACTCCCCACCCTTACTCGAAACTCTCTCATAGCTTCCTGGAATGATTTCCTTCTAAGAGAGGTTCTGCTGCTTAAAAAGAAATGTCAATACCATTAAACGCGATGATCTTTAAAGCCTACTCCAAGTTAATATTCTGGTTCCATGTTTGACTCACTGAAAGTGGTTCACCTTAACTAGAAGGAACAGTTTTAGCTAAAAATAAAATAATACAAACTTCTCAACAGCGACAAGGATGACTGCAACCTCTGGAGTCAACGTTTTCCCTTGTAAGTCCATGAAACTACTAAGAAACCTAGGAATTCCTAATCCAAATAAAGGCATAGATCAAGGAGAACCCTGCATTGAGTCAAAAGGTCTCAATTATGTATATTTTCACTGGGAGAGCAATTATGTATATTTTCACTGGCCTTTTACAAGACCACAAGGGACAGGTTAGTTCTAGCCAAGAAAGCTGTATTTTGCAACAGAAGCATAAGCTTCAGATATACTGTAGTGATATCCACCATGGGATATAAGTAATAGTCATTTCTTTAGGAAACAGCTTACCTCAGAATTAAATTTCCAAGTATAGGAGAATAAGAGTTTGAGTAATCTCAAGGGGGAGAATTTTATAAAATCATGAAAATACTAAATGATTATCGCCTCAGTTCAGATTCCATGTTAAGTTACAAACCAAAATGGTGGTATTCAAACTGCATTACCATGGATTGATTCCTGCTTTCATCTATTTTAAATATTAAAGATGGATGTAAAAAAAATTTTTCAACACGAAACTAAATATATTTGAAAAACAGTGGACATAAAATAAAAACAATATTTTAAAAAGCTGCCAATTTTATAAAAGACCCATTTAGAACAAAATGGAAGCTGTTTAAAAATTGGATGTCCTATATAAATTCATATTTCTCCCAACCAAGACTTAGCTTTGAAATGACAACAGAAATATATCTTGGTAACAGGAATTACTAGGACGAGAAGAAGTAAAAAGAATATTCACCCAGGGAAAAGGCAGCAGAGACACTAAGCAGAAAGCAAGCAATGATATCAAGTGTTCTCTTTTTTAAAACTTTTTATTGTGAAATACACACACAGAGGAATAAACATTTGTGAAATCACAATCTATCTTAAATAGAACATTTTTAGTACCTTTGAGGGGTCCTGTGTGCTCCTCCTCTAAAACAATTACTAAGCTTAATGTCATGTTAATCATTCTTTAACTTTACATTTATCACAAATGTATACATATTTTCATTTCCCCTGCTTTTCAAATTGGTAACAATGCAATTATTGTGTATGGATCCCTCGGTAACTGGTTTCTTTCCCTTAACATTACATTTTTGAGATTCATCCTTTTGTTCACATGTGTATCTTTGTTCATGCATTCTCACTGCTATACAGTAATCCAATGTAGAAATACACTGTACTTGATTTCAATTATTTATTCTACTTGTGTATATTTAAATTTTCCTGTTTTTCTTACTATCATGAACAATGCTGCCACAAACAGTCCTGTATATGTCTTCCAATAAACATTGTTAGTTTCTCTCTAGAGTATATTATCTAAGAGTGAAACTGGTAGATTGAAGAGTATATAAAAGTTCAACTCTATTAAGTATTGACAAACCATTTTTTAAATTTAATATTTAATATTGAAAGTATTACATATACTTGCGGATCTATTTCTGAGCTATTATGTTTCATTGGTCTACTAATCGGTCCCTACAATAATATTGTCATTTCAAATACCCTACTAGAATTTGTATTACAATGTTAATAAATCTACAAATGAATTCAAAGAGAATTAATATTTTGCAAGTGTATATTCCAATCTAAGATTATGATTATTTATTTAGATTTTCTTTATTATTGTTAACTAGTTATGATTTTCTCCAAAAGATGCTTATACATTTATTTTCTTGGGTTTATTCCTTAATATTTATTTTGGGTTGCTATTTTAAATGGTATATTGCTTTTCTAAACAACTGTTCTACTATACAGAAATACATTTGAATTTTGTATATTGCCTTTTGTATGTAGCAACCTTTTAAACTTCAAATAATTATAATAATAAATATGTGGATTCTTTGAGACTTTCCAGGTAGATATCATACCATATCTAACAGTGGCAAACTTATTTCCTTACTCCTTTCCAGTCCTCATACCTTTCATTCTTTTTCTTGTCTTACTGCACTAGCTAGGACATCCAGTATGATGCTGAATAGAAGTAATGATAGCAGTCATCCTTATATTATTAATAATCTTAAAAATAATGCTTTTAATATTTCACCATTATGTATCCTATAGATTTTTTTATGAGAAACCCTTACATGACTAAAATAGTTCCATTTCATTCTTCATTTTCCAAAAGTTTTCATAAATGAATATTAAATTTTGTCAAATGCTTTCTCCTCCATATCTGGAGATGATGACCATGTTTCTTCCTCTTTTAAAATTAATATTAATATTTTAAATATTAATCAAGCTTACATTAGTGGTATAAAACCTACTTGGTTGTGAAGTATTATTTTATATATTGCTATATTCAGGGTGTCAATATTTACTTAAGGATTTTTTCTGGTTATGAGTGGCTTAGCCATCCTTTAAAGCAGGGGTGGGGGGTGTTCAGCTTGCAGGCTGTATAAGGCCCGTGAAATCATTTGGTCTGGCCCGCCAAGGCAACCACAGGCAGGACAAGAAATGCAATAAATCTAGGTGCTTTTTTCATAGCAACATAAATTTATATTAAGTGAATTTTATTAAGTGAATAATGTTATAAATGTCCAAATGGCCTTTGGAAGTAAAAAAAAAGGTTCCCCACCTCTGCTTTAAAGGATACAAAGGGAGCAAAAAAATAAAAGAAAATGTTATGTAATATTTCAAAGTATATGGTATTTCACTGCCATCTTGTGGTAGGAAGCTGTATCAGCAGTATGAACCTGTACAATCTTAGCCAGGGTGTTTCACATTTAGAGACTTTATACATCATTTAGTGAATCTCTTCAGAGAAAGCCAGGGATAAATTCCACCTAAATGGTACACGGAAAAGGAGTGGAAAATCTGAACCCTTTTCAAATGCCTTAGTTCAATCCATGGATTAGCTGCTGAGAGGCAAGCTCTTCAGATAAGGTTTCTCAATTTCAGCCTGGTCATGATTCAACCAATTCTCTATACGCGTCAAGAAGACATCAACAGGGAATGCTAATCTCTACTAGAAAAATTATCTCAGTCCTTTCCCAGAAGCACATGGATTCACAATCTCATCAAGCTGTGTTTTGTTGTTCTTTCTTTGGCAGTGGTGGGTTAGAGAGGCTTAATTTTTAAGGGAGTGGTGAAAGGAGGAAGCCTTATTAATGGCAAGTGTTAGCCACAGGATGAACTGGCTGGGCTGCTGCACAGGGAAACTTCCTCAGGTACAGAGTCCTCAGGAAGAGGCTTACCGTTCTGGAACTGTGTCTCTACTCGCAGGTATTGCCGCAGCAGATCCATCACCACAGCTTTCATGTGGCCTCGGATGCCACTTCGGTACCTAGGCAAATAGAACAAGTCTCCACTGAAAAACCTGATGGGTTAACACTATTAATAACAGACAATTAAATAATAAATCCAGAGCCCAGATTTACTTTGTAGAGTTTCCATGAAACATGTTTTCCCTCTGAATATATGACAGGACAGAGACCAGCCTAAAATCAGCTAACTGGATTAATTCAAATCTCAAGCTTAAAAGAAATCTGGCTACTGACAAGATTTATACATACATACATATATATATATTAACAGAGAGAGAGAGAGAGAGAGAAAGAGAGAGAGAGATGAATAAAAAAACAAACAAAAAAACTACACGACATCCCTACCTACTCTGGGGTTCTGTTCCCACTGCTAAGTAGAAATGATTACCACACCCGTGAAATGGCTAAGAGATATCTGAAAAATCTACGAGTATCTTCCTTTAGTCCAATAGTTGGTTCTATAAGTTAAGAAAAATGTTACATTTAGGCCTTGTGCCAGAAGAAAAATCAGGGGTTTTATCAAAATTGCAAGAAAAAATAAAATGTCATTTCTGTGCCTTAATAACTGACAGAGGGAAGTAGAATAGAAAGAAGTCATCACAAATATTGGGTATAACTGCTCACAATTCTAAGATATTTAGAAGACATAAGGTATTTTCTAAGATATCAGTGCTTTCTAATTTATCTAAGTCAAACCTGAAGTAAATCTCTTTGTGACTACTTAGAAGAAAGGAAGGTATGAGAATGGATAGGTCTGGGAATCTGGAGTTATATGTAACTACCTCTGTACCAGTTGGACAATGCTCTGAGTGTTCATGAAGAAGACTTCCCGTTCAGATTTCCGGTTCAGTGTAGCTGCATGGCTATCTAGGATGTTGGCAATCTAACGTGTAAGAAAAAGGGGGAAAAATGAAACCCAACCCAACGAAGAGACCCAAAGCATTCACCTGTATAATATCACCACTAAGAATCTTAATTATAACAAGATAATTTCTATCTTTTATATGTAGGGAGCAGCTGAAAGTTACTGGGCATATAGTAGGGGCTTGTGTTAAATAAGCAAACAACTTTTACTTCTTTTCACCCTTTCCCAAATGAAGTAATGAGTGTATCACAAAACCTACCAGAGGCCATGACAATCAAGACATATCAAAGGTCAAGGCCCAAACTTTACTCCCCCCTTGCCTAGCTTTACTCCCTACATGCAAATTTGCTTTCAGGGTACACATGCTGCTGAGGTGGTAAAGCAGTCTTTAATAATAAAACTGTGAATATCCCTCACTTTAGATTCAGAAATATATCTCTGATTTGGGTATATGTTCCTCATAACCACAGATACTTTACATGTTACATACAATACTTTAATTATTGTGCGGCAGTTTTTTGAAGGGCACAATGCTTAAAACTTTAACAGCACAACATCCAGATAGTGAAGAACTGGTGGCCATTAGAAAATGACTATTGCTCTATAAATACCTGCTGGCTGGGAAACTGACAGAGGACTGATGTGATGTTGCTAGCATACTGAGCCATTTCCTTCTTGATAGATTTCTCCACGTTGGGGGGGATGCGGCCAGATACACTGGTCATGATATCTTGCAATTCTAGGAGAGGTAAGGAGGGATCTCTGAGGGTCTTCATCAACCGCTCCACCCAGTCTTTTACCTAAGAAGGAAATAATAAAATAGGATCCAGACAAATTAACACAATAAATAAAATGATATATCTGAATTCACTATCATATAGTACTTACTTTGAAATTGCAATAAAAGCATCAAACAATTATATGTGAAGTCAATAAAATGGATAAGAAGCAAGGATTTAAAGACTTCAACTCCCTAAACTAAAGGGGAAAGAGGTTCATCTAAAAAAAAATCATTTTGCAACTTTTAAACTATCTTGGAGAACAGGTACCTTACCTTATTTGTACATCCCTTCCCAAAGAGAAGTGATTCATACCCTGTTGCTAAAGAAAGGATCTGGAAGGCAGTATCCATTCATCACGTTGACCAGGTTGTCCAGGACATAGTGGAACACTCGATGGAGCTTCTCACCTCTAAGTGCTGTGCTCTGGATCTGTGGCAGACTGCCAGTGTGAAGCTCAGCCTGTCAACCCCAATGAGAAATCAAATCATCCACTAACTTCTATGCAGGGTGCAAACATACCATTGCAACTTAGAATTATCATTCAAAAATCAAGACATCCCTTCACCATTTGCAGCTATAAGGAAAGAAGGCAATGGAGGAAGCATCATGAAGAAAAAAAATCATATAATCTTATTATCATAGTAATTCCTACAAACTCTAATTTCATAATACTACAAATACAAAAATTAGGCATAAGATCAGGAAGAAAAGCTTAAGAAAAACTGGCAAACCAAACAGAGAAACCATTTGCCCCTCCAAATTACCCGTCATGTAATTAGCTCTTAGAAAGCAATATTTTTTAAATATGTTTTGATTTTAGAGAGAGAGGAAGGCAGAGGGAGAGATAGAAACCTTGAAGCATCAACACTGATCGGCTGCCTCCTGCACGCCCTTGCTGGGGATCGAGCTTACAACCCAGGCATATACCCTGACCAGGAATCAAATCTTGACTTCCTGGTTCATAGGTTGCTGCTCAAACTCTGATCCACACCAGCTGGGCTAGAAAACAATATTAAAAGTCCCTGCCTACTTGCCTGCTGGACCTTGCTGGGGTTATCCAACTGCATTTTGGCTATTACACAACCAGGGTCAAGAGCTGCTCCAGGCCGCTTGACATAATGAATACAGCCAGACTCCATAGCTGTTAAGGTCATTACCATCTTCATCACCTATAATGAAAAATAAATAAAATTATAATTTAATTTCTCTTTCCACAGATGAATGATTTAAAGAGGTCACATTTCCCCTCATCATCTAAGTTGGACTGTATCTTACTCAATCCAGAAAAATGGAAATCTATCAAAATCTCTAAGAGATTATCAAGGAAGGCAATTAGAAAATCTCTCAGGATCTAGCTTTAAGGATTAATAACAACTAGGGAATTTCCTATTTTTAACTGTTTAAATCCATTTTTCCATAATTTCTATTTTTACATTTTTTGTACTTGGAAGTGATGAACAATTTAGTCTCCTCATACACTCAGATCTAAATGTTCACTCTGTCTACATGAGATACCCAAGCTAAAATCTAAGCATCGAGAGGGAGTGAGGGAGGGAGAAAGAAGGGGGGAAAAAAAAAAAAAAAGTGACAATAAAAATAAATAAATAAATAAATAAAATCTAAGAGTCATTCTTTACTCTTTTTTCTCCCTTATCTACAATTATGAAGCCCAGCCAAAAATATCGTCCGAACCTCTCTCAGAAATCTTTTTCTCATGCTAGCTGTTTGGTTTAGTGTACTTCTGGCCTAGAGTACTTCAAAAACCTCCCAAAAGATTTCCCTACCTGCTATGCACCTCCAACAAGAACACTAAGAGCAATCGTTCTAGTGTTCTTGCCCTAACACTTTTCTATGTAAAATCCTTCCATGATAGTCTAAGCTTCACTATGTTTTATAAGGTCTTCCATGATCTCAAATTGTTTACTTATTTAGCATCTTTGCTTGCCATTCCCATTAAAACTTAGTCCATTCTCAAGCAACACAAACATGTACTTGCGGTTCCCTAAATATACCATACCCTCTTGCTTCAGTGCCTTTGTACCTGGCTGTTCCTTCCCCTTTAAGCATTCTTCCTTGCCCTTCTTTACCTGTCCATTATTATTTATCTCTCAAAGCTAAAATCAAAGACCCTTCTCTTAGAAGTCTTCCCTTACTAGCCACCAACATACACCCAGCCCCACAAGTGAATTAGGTGGCCCTCTACACTCTGGTGCTTGGCTATATCAGAATCATATTTCATTACTTGTCTGTTTAGTGGTCCCCCTCTACCTATCATATTTCCCCCATATTATCAGCACATAGCATAATACCTACCACTCAATAAGTGCTATTGCAGCCTAATATCTATTTTTAGAGTTAGCAATTCCTCATCTGTCAAAAAAACACAACCACCACCAACCTGTGAGCTTTGCAATTATTGTTAAAATCTTAAAATTCCTAGCCCAAATTAAACTAACTGATGCTCTTTCCTGCCTATTTTCTATTTGCTTTCAGTTACTCTTCAATCCTAGTCTATCCCAGACAACCCCATTCCTACCTTCCCTCCCATGAAACAAAAGCCCTGTCACCCCTCCAACCTCAATCTCAGCATAGCACTGTCCAGAAAACACATGGCCTCCATCCTCCACAATGTACTGGATTAACTTCCCAGCAGAAGGTGAGCGCATCACTGAAGGGTCATTCTCCTTCTCAAACACACAGGTTTTATTGCCAATCGTGATGCGATATCTAGGAGATAAGTAGGATATGTAAGCCAATAAATCACCTAAGGTATTTTACCATAGAGAATGGTAGAATAATGTCATTCTAAAAAAAATACAAACTAATAACTTTATTCTATATAAACACATGCACATATGATACTCATTTCACCTTCATTTATAATGCCAAATAAGCAAAAATTCCTTCAATAAAGGTTAGATTTAATCAATTATGATACATCCATATAATGGAATACTATACAACCATTAAAACGAATAGGCATCACTATTTAAAAAAAACAAACCCATAAAGATGATAAAGATGTAACAGTTAACATTTCTTAAACCCTTATTATGCCCCAGACAAGTTCTTAGCACTTAACATATGTTAATTCATTTAATTGTCACAACATTGATTGGTGTTGAACAATCTACAACAGTGGTTGCCAACTGGTGATCCATGAGATCCAAAAGGTTGGCAACCACTGGTCTACAATATATGTTAAGGAAAAAATAAGGTGCAAAACAGTATTTAAAGATTATTTTTATTTATGGATGCATTTAAAAGAAAAAAAACAGTACATATACACTGAGTAATTTCTAAACGCATAATAATCTGGCCACTCAGTGTATATCTTATATAATAAAAGGCTAATATGCAAATTGTCCCCTCAACCAGGAGTTCGACCAGCAAGCAGGCCAGCCAACCACCCATGTCCCCTCCCCCTGGCCAGGCTGGCTGGCCACCCATGCACGAATTCATGCACCAGGCCTCTAATATATAGTGAGTGGTCAGATTATTATGTGTTCAGAGATCATAATAATCTGGCCACTCAGGGTATATGTAACTTGTAAATGCACATAAATTTTCAATACATAAGAAACTGTTAGCTGTCCTTATAAAGAGGAGAACTTATTTTTCATATCTACTCACATTGAAGTGGTAGAGACAATATTTTTCATTATAAACACATTTTTGCACTCTTAAAATTTTTGTTAAGTGCATGTGCTATTTTTTTTTTTTAATTAAAATAGAATACCAAGAAGATCTTGAAAAATCCCAAGAGCTAGGGACTATCTGAGATCGAACATATGGATCTCAAAAAGCCACTCACCTATCCACTTCTTCCTTCATGTACGTGGTATAACTGCTGCCATCATAGGACAAGAGCAGTCCCCCGTCACTCAGCCGATGCACGTCGACTTCTACACATGAGCCATTCATGATCACCACATAGGAGTTAGGGGACTGTCGAGTCACCTAGGGAATGAGACCAAAAAAGGACACGTCAATATCCCTTCTAGGTGCAGTCCCAAGTAAAACTTGGTATCTTAAAAATATAGATTTAAAAAAACCTATCAAAGAGGAAGGAAATTCCTAGCACTAGTGCTCTTAGCATCAGTGTCTAAGGGCATGGCTCAGCCCTGTTCCAAGCAAACAGATTGACCTTAGATGCTTCCCTGGTCTGGCTATTCTCTGTCTCCTTTATCTCTTCGCTCCATATGTGAAAGTGAGGAACAACTAAAACATTTTCAGAAAGCCACCAAATATTGCTTCTGGCCTTTGACATAAATAATGACTAATTTCATAACACTCAGCTTTGCAGTAAACTAAAATTTCACCCCTATCTCTTCACCTACAGGAAATAAGCTAACAAAGAGAGATAAAAAAAAAAATATAAGTGTAGGCTTCAGTGGGGTTCAACATACCTTAAGTACATACTTGATTCCCTCATAGATAAGTTCAACATCTACAGTGTTCAGAAGTGTATGAGCAGGAAGGACTTGACCCCTGAAAGAACAACAATGTGAGATACATTTACTTCTAGAAGGTTCTAAAAGTGTATAAGGGCATCACAAAGGTTATTGATTATAGCATTTCCTGGAATATCAAGACTGGAAAAAACCTAAATGACCATTAGTAAGGGACTAATAATGTAAATTATGAAAAAGCCATATAATAATGGGATATTATGCAACCATTAAAAAATAAAGATGAGGCCTTTTATGTACTAATATAAAATATTTTTAACAATAATGAAAAAAGCAAGTGAAAAAATGAAAAGCGAGCTATAATTTGTATTTTTTTAAATAGGGGGTGAAGCCCTAGCTGGTTTGGCTCCATGGATGGAGTGTCAACCTGTGGACTAAAGGGTCCTAGGTTCGATTCTGATCAGGACACATGCTCAGGTTTCAGGCTCCATCCCCAATAGGGGGCATGTAGGAGGCAACCAATAGATGAGTCTCTTTTATCATTGATGTTTCTATCTCTCTCTCCCTCTTCCTTCCTCTCTGAAATCAATAAAAAAATTTTTTTTTTTTTTTAAATAGGGTATGGGAAGAAACAACTATTACATGCCTATCTTATACAAGAGGCCCAATGCATGAAATTCATGCAAGGGACTCAAGCCCTCGCAGCCCCAGTTTCATCTGGAAGGTCATCCGGAAGGACATTCGGAAGGTTATTCAGCTGTCTGGTCTGATTACCATATTAGGCTTTTATTACTATCCTATATAATAAAGAGGTAATATGCAAATTGACCATCACTCTAACACACAAGATGGCCACTCTCATGTGGTCAAAGATAGCCACCCCCATATGTACATAAGATGGCCAGCAGGGGAGGTCAGTTAGGTGTGACCAGGCCTGCAGGGGAGGCAGTTAGGGGCAACCAAGCCTGCAGAAGAGGGCAGTTGGGAGCAACCTGACCTGCAGGGGAGGGCAGTAGGGGGGACCAGGCCTGCAGGGGAGGGCAATTAGGGGCAACCAGGCTGACAAGCTAGGGCAGTTAGGGGTAACCAGGTCAGCAGGGGAAGGCAGTTGGGGGTTGGGGGCGACCAGGCCTACTGGGGAGGACAGTTAGGGGCAACCAGTCTGAAAGGGGAGGGCAGTTAGGGGTGACGAGGCTGACATAGGAGAGTAGTTAGGGGCAAATGGCCTGGCAGAGAAGCAGTTAGGCATCAATCAGGCTGGCAGGGGAGTGGTTAGGGGGTAATCAGGCTGGCAAGCAAGCGAGAGATTGGGAGTCAGGATTGTGAGAGGGATGTCCAACTGCCCATTTAGGCCAGATCCAGATCAAGGGGTACCAGATTGGAGAGGGTACAGGCTGGGCTGAGGGACACACACACACACACACACACACACACACACATGTGCACAAATTTCGTATACCGGGCCTCTAGTAAATAATAAAAGCCTAATATGCTAAATGTCTGAACGGTTGGCCGTTCAATCAATCAAAGTGCAACAAGCTAATGATATGCTAAGGTCACTCAACTGCTCTATATGATGTGCACTGACCAGCAGGTGGTAGACACTCCAACTGGTAGGGTAGCTTGCTATTGGGGTCTAAAAATTGGGGCTGAGCGAGATGGGCTGGACATGCCTGGGAGCCCTCCTATGGTCCCTCCCTAGCTGGCCAACCTCCCATGTCCCCCCCTATCCCCAATCATGTACCAGTAGGGTCCCTTGGCCTGGCCTGCATCCTCTCGCAATCCGGGACCCCTCGAGGAATGTTGGAGAGCCAGTTTTAGCCCGACCTCGCAGGCCAGGCCGAGGGACTCCACTAGTACACAAATTCGTGCACTGGGCCTCTAGTGTTTATATAAATTACGATATCTGGAAGGTTACAGAAAAAACTGCTAACTTAAGTTAACTACTGAGAAGGAAACTGGGTGGACAGGGAACAGAGATAAGAAGAATTTTCACTATATGCCTTCAGTGCCTTTTGAATTTTGAATCATGTGAATATATTACCTGTTCTTAAAAATAAATAAAACTTAGAAAAAGAAAAAGGCTCCAAAATGAACAACCCTCACTACTCTTATCAACTGGAGTTTTATTTGGGGTCTTAAATAAAAAGCAGTAGTGTATGGCTGGGTAGAAGGGGAAAGAAAGTTCATCGTCAAGCAGGAAACATTATCAAGAAAGACTTCTGATAATAATAAAGAGAAGAAATGGTAGAGCAAGTAAGCCAAGTTGTTAATAATTGGTGAATTTGGGCAAAGAATATAGTAGTTGTTTGGACTATTCATGCAACTCTTCTATAAGTCCAAAATTATTTCAAAATACAAGTTTTAAGAATAAATGAAAATAACATTAAAGAGCAGTGGAACTTGTAGACGAGATTATATATAACATATTTATACACTAGTAGGGAAACCACTTAACTAGGTAGAGGCTGCATGTTGAGAAACAGAAATTAGTAGGAATGGACTGGTAAAAAGAGGCCAAAGTATATAGGAAGTTAAAAAGTCACACTGAGGGATTTAGATTTGAACATAGGGTAACGTGAGCTGCTGAAGGTTTTAGTGCATCAGAGTAACAAAGTGAAAGATATTTATCATAAGACTTGGATAACTGAAATCTCAGGGCTCAATGCTAGAGAGAACACACAGATTTTCATCATTAGGGAATAGAGAGATTTGATGTTTGTACTGAACAGAATGTTTATTTTAACATGATTCTAGTTTTTTAAAAGCAATCCATTCTAACTGCAGGTTAAACTAATTTCTAAAACCCAAAGTAAAGTCCCACAATAATTTGTCATAATCTGTACATCCCTTTTTCTGTCCCCATGGTCAGTGAATAACAGGTAGCAATCATAAACTGCCAGAAACAGGGAAAAGAATAAATGGGTCTTTGAACTTCAGTCCTGTCCTCAGGTCCACTAATTAACTTGCACAGAAAGGAGAAACAAAGCCTACCTTTCTAAGGAGTGAAGGAAGTTAGAGACGCTATTCCGCAGGCTCACATCAGCCACATGGAGAGCGCCACACACAACTCCCAACATGGTGTCAGGTCGCTCTGCCTGAAAGGAATAAAAATAGGGCAGGTAATATAAAGCACAGTCACTTGGCACCATGGCCCCTCAATTTAAATAGGGCTCAAATTTTCTGTGAAGGTATAGTTAGCATTGAGAATGGATGGAGTCCTTATAGCACAAATGATTTTTTGAACTACAAACACATTTACTTTAGAATCTGAATAGAGGCACCATTTGAATAGAGATGAGAAACAACTCTCCTTTCACTCTAAGATTTCTACTGAACCAATCAAAGAGCTGCTCAAAAGCAAGCCTTTGTCAGAAATAAACTCAAAAAGGAACAGAGATTTGACTACTGATAATCTCAAAGGAAAACGTTATATAACCAAAATTTGAAAATTTAATTGAATCTAATGATTTTTACAAAAATTTTGGTAATTTAGAAGAGCCCTGAAATTCAGGAACAAGAAGTAACTTGCTGCCGAAACTGGTTTGGCTCAGTGGATAGAGCATCAGCTTGGGGACTGAAGGGTCCCGGGTTTGATTCCGGTCAAGGGCATGCACCTTGGTTGCGGGCACATCCCCAGTAGGGGGTGTGCAAGAGGCAGCTGATCGATGACTCTCTCATCGATGTTTCTAACTCTCTCTCTCTCTCTCTTCCTCTCTGTACAAAAATCAATAAAATATATTTTTTTTAAAAAGAAGTAACTGTTGCTTCAGATGAGGCCCCTCTCATCAGCCTCTGTTAAACAGATGTAAGAGTTGGTAACTCTAAGCCAGACTTAACATCAAATGAGGAAAGAGAAAGGATCTCAATCCCTATGTGCCTCTCTTCAAATATACCCAGGAAGTAATATCAGAACATGTAAAATGACAGTGTAACATGGGCACAAGAACTCTTAGTGATAATTACACTGGCTCATAGGTTTTTTCCATGTAGATCAAGAACCATTAACTTTAGAATCAGATAAATTTTATCTAGTGACATAGAACGATCACACCACAAACCTATAAAAACCCAATCCTAGAAGCTGTTAGTGCAAATGGAGAAATACACACCTGTACTTTTTCTGCTATCAGTCTGTCCAGCCAGCCAGTGTCAATTCTATTCAACTGAAAGCTTTCCGTCTCCAACAATTTAATCAGGTATTCAACTGTAGTTCGAAAGTCACCCCGAATAGATAGCTCCTTCAAAGCCACCACCATGTTTCTGGGAGAACAGAAGCACATCTGTTTCAGCAACAAACGTTTCAGTATTGAAATTTCTATCATTTTAAAGAATTGTTTCATTCTTTTGGAGTCTTAGAAGGGAGGGGAGAGGGACAGACAGTTCTAAGAACAAATGAGGGTGTAAATATAAGTGTGCTCATTCACATGCATTCCAGATGGGATGATTTTCAAGAAGTCAGTAAAATTATGAATTCTGACTGACATTATCTTAAGTGCATCAGCAAATCACATGCATTTCATTATATGGAGGACAAAACAAATTATATGCAAACCACCCTCAGCTTTCACTTCCTAGGTTCCATCATTCCATTCATTTATTGATTACTAACTAGAATTAGAGCATAATTTTCCTCTCCATAACACCTTATTTTAAGATATAATTTACATAAAATAAAATATACTTATTTTTAAGTATACTGTTCAATGAATTTTGACACATTCTCACACCTTAAATATTTCCATACAATGAGCAAGTGGACAAATATAGTCAGGTATCAGCCTAACACTTCATGTGACAGTGGTGTTTTTTTAAAGCTGCCTTTTAGATGTTTGTGAAATGACCACTCATTACTTTTATTACTTCCCAATAAAGTGTGAAATGGTCTAATATTAATAGAATTTCAAATGCCCTGGGTTTTTTTCCCTGTTTATTTTTGCCCAGTGTCTGCCCTGCACAGAACAGGTCTTTACTTCAAATTATTATGCACCTCACAGACCCAAGGCACATACTAGGCTCATAAGGTAGATACAGTAATTGCTTTCAAAATATATGGCAGAATATCATAAGTAGAGAGATATAAGCCAAGTGCTGGAGAAGTTCTAAGAAAGGACAATATCCACCTTCCTATGATTTCATGAAGAATGTGGAATTTGACGTGGAATGAAAGTATACCTGGGAATATAACTGTGATAGGAATATTATTCCATGTGGTCCAGGCAATCCCTCAGCCTAGAACATTATTTGGTTTCCCATCTCTGCCTTCCACTCTGTGTCCTCTTTTGGCCTAGCTTATTCCTATATATTTCTTATAGATAAGTCCAGATGCCATTTCTTTCTGACCCTCTCTAGACTGAGTTAGCTGACTTAGCTATATGTTCCTATACCACCATTATGTAATCCCATTATCATAAGATAGCAATTTATTACATTGTGTTTAACTGTTTATTTGCCTCTCACCCTCTGGATTCTCAAGCTCTATGAAGGCAGAGACCCTATTTTGGTCCTTGTTGTATTGCCATATAGTCAGTAAATATTTTTTTTTTTTTAATGGAGTGAATGAATAGACAGAATATCAAGAACAAAGGGAAAGAAGGAAAAAAATATGGGTTGTGTCCAGAGAACATTATGATTGAAGCAAAGGGTATGAGGACAGGAACTAGTGGCAAATCCATCCATTTAATAAACATTTACTGAACACTTACTATGTTCAGAGGATACAGCAGCAACAAACAGACATGGTCCTGTTCTCATGGTATTTAGATTACGATGTATGGGAAATAAGGCTGGAAATATAGGTTGGGACTATTCTAGAGAACAAGAATATTATGAATGTTATGAGTAAGAAAAGATATAAATAAGAAAGAAACAAACTCTGAGCTGAGGGATGAACTTTGGCATGAAGTCAAGAAGGAAGCTTATTGTAAAGACCATATTTTTAGTATACTAAAAGTTAACCTAGTTAACTTACACCTAGTTAGAGAAATACGAGAGGCCTGATGCATGAAATTGGTGCATCAGTAGGGACCCTAAGCCTGGCTGGCAACCAGGGCTGATCTGTGGGGCAACTGGCAGGGCAATCGAAAGCCCCCCTCTGGCACCCACCTTGGCCAGCCTGGGGCCTGCGGGCTGGGGGCAACTCCTGCGTTGAGCATCTGCCCCTTCGTGGTCAGTGTGCATCATGGCAACCAGTCATTCCACCAGTAGTTTAGCCGATTTACATATTAGGCTTTTATTATATAGGATACAGAGCAAGTCAGGAAGTAAAGAGCAAGGCTTTTGGACCAAGAGATAGGACATGTCCTGTAGAAAATACTTAGCAGTCTGCCTAAACAGAACTATAAACCTAAATACCAAAAGAGGGATGTCTCGTTTATTCTGAGAATGTAAACGAGTAGGCAGACTGTGTGCACTAGAGAATTCATGTTTCCTCTAAAAGAAGCAGCCACACAGAGGTTTAGCTAACTTTTGCCACGTGGAATTTAAAACCAATATTGTCATTACCATCCCATATTTGAAGAGAAGGCAGAAATCCATATATTTAACCTACCAATTTTTAAATATTGGCATTTTTTAATACATTAGGACCCTGTAAACCAATCAAACACATATGTAGCTGTGACTATTTGGAAGGCCACCATGTATTTGTTTGAATTACAATTTGCAAAACTCATAAACCTTCTTCACTTTGGTAAAACAAGAGATGAATGTAATAAAAAGGGGATGAGGGGGCAACTTTATACCAACTATCAATATATTTTCTGGTAGCATTGATTTAATTTGGAAAAACTCTACTTTAAATTTTACTTTCCCCCAATCGTTCAGGAATCCATTTTATTACTTACTTACTTATTTATTTATTTTTACTGTTAATCCTTACCAGAAGATATTGAATTTTAGAAGTGGAAGGGAAGGAGGGAGGAAGAGAGAGAGAGAGAGAGAGAGAGAACCATTGATGTAAGAGAGACACATCAATTGGATGCCTCCCACATGTGCCCGACTTAGGTGCGTGGGTCAATTACCAGGGCTGCAAGTCTTTATTTTTGACACTATTACGGATGTTGCTCATTTTCTCCTCCTTTGACCCTTCCACCCAAGCCCTCACTCCCTCTCTACTTATAATTTTGAATAAATGGGGAGAATCATAGAGGGCAAAATAGAGAAAAACTGAGACTTCCCTACTTCCAAAACCACTATTAAAAACCAACATTATTAATACTTATTGACTACTAGTATATGTATACAGTCCAAAGATCAAAGGAATGGTATTAAATGCTTGATATAAGGAAATAAGACAAAAAATAGTTCAATTTTAGATATTCTAAAATATCTAAACTGTCAAAATTATCTCTTAGAGCTCTATTTTTAAGCAAGTAAAATTGCTACTAATTTAATATTTAATGTTTATGTCTAATATAATATTAACCAATAACCCTTATGATATACCAGTTACATTTGGATAAGCTGTGTGTACTAGTATAATTCATAGCATAATGAGGTCTCTTCTATAAGCAATGGGGACAGTTCCCTTATGTCCTTTGCATGTAACAAGCAGTTTAATTTTATTATTTTAAATGACTATGGGACATTTACAGCTATAGCTTTAGTTTGATGACTAATAACAGGTCTTTCTATGATTTATAAAATGCCAAATTCTTGATCAAGAATCTACCTCCCTACAGCACCATAGGAAAATTATATGTTTAAAGCAATCAACTTTATAAATATTTGAACCCAGCCAGTGTGGTTAAGTGGCTGACCAAGAGATCATGGGTTTGATTCCCGGTCCAGGTACATGCTGGGGTTGTGGGCTCGATCCCCAGTATGGAGCGTGTAGGAGGCAGTTGATTGATGATGTTTCTCTCTCATGGATGTTTCTATCTCTCTCTCCTCCTTCCTCTTCCTTAGTTAAACTAAAATAACTAAACTAAAATAAAAATATATGTATTTGAAAGCAAAAATATTTAAAAAGACTTGAACAACAAACTGAAAAACATCTGCCAAACACTGCATATTTTAACACACATGAATACCAGTATAATTGAAAATATTCTTCTGAAAAAGGTTGTCCATATTAATACTTTTATAGCAGTTAAATGGTTCCCTGCCTATACCCACACCTTCACTGAAGATTAGCACAGATTTATTTATTTTTAAATGCAATCAAATGCTACTGTACTCACGAAATTGCTTCCTCTCTGTTTTCTCCCCAAGAAAAGCAGTGACCAAACTGGGAATCAGCAAATTCATGAAGTCCCCCTGCAGCAGCAACACTGAAATAACCCCATACATTCTTATTGCTGCGGAAATTCAGTTCCTGAACTGTTCCTGAGCTGGGCTTAAAACCCTGTTAGAGAATGAAGAATATGAGAGACCATGTTATATTTCCCAGAAGAGGACATTTATATATTTACTGTTTAGGCTCTGTGGTAATTGCACATAAAAGAAGAAATGATGCACAAAAAACATAAAGGCTTAAGAGCCAACGTCCAATGCTACTGAGAACTCTATAGTGACTATAGCAGGATAAAATGACCAGTGGCGCAGTGATCGTTTCTTTGTTTACTCTGATTAAACCTCTACAAATTCCCCCTTCCCGCAGAAGTCCCAAATATTTCAGAAGCATAGCCCTCAGGTACCATCTTTATATTAAAGTTCACAGAGAGAAAAGTGTAAATCCTATCTAAAAGGGTTACCTCATCTGGATTTTCACTAGTGATCCGAGCAGCAATAACATGGCCTCTTGGGCAAGGAACATGAGCAGAATTTTCAAAATCAATGGGAGCATCACCCCAGGGAGATACCCCATACATCATACGAATATCCTTGATTCTGTACAGAGGGATCCCCATGGCAATCTGAAAGGTAATAAAACATAGCACTCATTTTTCACAGTTACTTTACTTAAAATGTGGAGGCTATAGATTACTTGTAAGAGTTTTCATTTTAGTAGCCACCACCTAAAACATTCTATTTTTATAATCTGTATTCTAAAATCAACAAAGAAGAAACTCTAAGGTACTTAAAATATGTCACTACACAATGCTAAATACTTTCCTCTGCTACTAAAAAAGTCCCCAAGTTTCTAATGTAATAGATATGAGTTTCTCTCTATTATCATTTCTCCATCAATGGATCAGAATAAAAATATCCAAAGGAAGTGTCAATATCAGTGGCTATCAAAGAAATTTAGACAGCTATAAAATTCATCTCATAATTATCCCCAGAAACCACTGTAAGAAATCCTATCTAATAAAAGAGAAATATGCAAATTGAGCATCATTCCAACACAAGATGGCTGCCCCCATGTGGACACAGATGGCTACCACAAGATGGCCAGCAGGAGAAAGAAGTTGGGAGGGACCAGGCCTGCAGGGGAAGGCAGCTGGGGGCAATCAAGCCTGCAGGGGAGGGCAGTTAGCAGTGACCAGGTTGGCAGAGGAAGGAAGTTGGGGGCAACCAGACCTGCAGGGAAGGACAGTTGGGGGGAGCCAGGCATGCAGGGGAGAGCAGTTGGGGGGAACCAGGCTTGCAGGGGAGGACAGTTAGGGGTGACCAGGCCTACAGGGGAGGGCAGTTGGGGTGACCAGGCCAACATAGGAGGGCAGTTAGGGGCAATCAGGCTGGCAGGGGAGCAGTTAGGCATCCATCAGGCTAGCAGGCAGAGTCGGTTAGGGGCAATCAGGAAGGCAGGCAGGTGAACAGTTGGGAGCCAGCAGTTTTGGATTGTGAGAGGGATGTCTGACTGCCCGTTTAGGCCCTATCCTAGTAGAACTATGTCAAAGATCAAAGAGGTCCCAGATTGGAGAGGATGCAGGCTGGACTGAGGGACACACACGCGCGCACACGCACGAGCACGTGTGCACATGAATTTCGTGCACAGGGCCTCTAGTAAATAAATAAATATTTAGTCCTTAATGGGAACTCAGAAGGGGTTTCCAATATGGACAAAGAATATGTTAGATACAAATACTATCAAATTTCATTATTAGCTATTACTGCTTCCCATAACATTTGTTTTCTGGGATGAATAGATAAATAATACTGACAGTTAGCACTTTAAACATTATAAAAACAAATGGGTGCTGCCACACTCTTGCCCAGAAAACCCCTGACCACCACTCTGATGTGGAACTGCTTCAATAGAGAACACTAGTAAAAGGAGTAGAGACCAATTACAAAGTTGTAAAGTTTTCTATAATTAAAACAATTAAGTAAAGCATTTTTTTTAAAGTTTCTTTCTAAAATGAGTTTTTACCAGATTTGACGGGCTAGAAAATATAAGGTGCACTACCTCCAGAGAGCACACTCGTGCCATTACCTACCCCCTCCTCCCCTCACAGGCACATATCTAAAAAAAAAAAAATCAAGTATGATAATATTCCTAGATTTGTAACACATGAGGAAAACCAATCCACACATCACAACCCATAACGCATGAACATTAGATGAGAATCAGATAGGAGGCAGTCTTCTCTTATCAGACACAGGCTAAACCAGTTTTTCAGGCATCTGACATCTTCTAGGCAACTCTTGGAGCCTTGGTCAGGGTGACTCACCTGGAGTTGTGCTGCAGGGAGATTGACATCAGCCACCATCTCTGTACAAGGGTGCTCCACCTGAAGCCGAGGGTTTAGTTCCAGAAAGTAGAAGCTGCCATCCTGGCTGTAGAGGTATTCCACAGTCCCCGCACTCACATAGCCAACCATTTTGGCAAGTTTTACCGCACACTGAAAGAAGAAAGATGGGAAAACATGGGTATTTCACCTTGTCCAGCCGGTGGATCACTGCTTATCTATATAGCCTCTCCCTGACTCAAATATCTAGTGTTTATAAGAGCCATCAAAGGCTTTTACACACATTAGAGCAGCGGTCACCAACCTTTTGGACCTCACAGACCACCAGTGGTCCAGGGACCACCAGTTGGTGACTGCTGTTCCAAAGGTTTCCTTAAACCAGTGGTTGCCAACCTTTCGGACCTCAAGGACCACAAGTGGTCTGAGGACCACTGGTTGGCAACCACTGCATTAGAGTGAATTTCACCTTCTGGTTATTGCAGAACATCCTGGACATGAATGACAAACTCAATTCAAAGTTCAAGGAAAACTGTTTTTCATCATTTGGGATCACAGGCAACCTCAACCCTACAGGTACACGCAGGGGGGAAAAAGACAGTGGCAGATTTTTCCACTATGCACTGGTTTCTAGTATTCCTAACATTCTTCCTAAAACATGGTTGCTTATCTAGAGACTAGGTTTCTCAACCTCTCTTACACTTAGTGACTAAGTTTTGCCAAAAGTAATGTCAGCATTGGTGAGTGATATACCTAATTCCTGAATCATGTTTTAAAAAGGAAGTGCTTGTTCTCTATTCTGGCTGTTCCACTGCATGACAGTACAAGCTAGTTTCAACTACACGGATGAGAGTATACTAAGAATAGCAAAACAAATAGAAGAAACCAGAATTCCAAGATGGCCTTGTGGAACAGAACTTCCCGCCAACCTTGCATAGCTCATCTCAACTTATGATGGAAAGAAAAATATAAACTTCTATCTTATCTGGGTTCCATTTTTTGGAACTCTTTATTGCAAGAGCTTAACCTGCACCCTAATTACTACAGAAATGACCACATTCAGATAGAAACCTGCTATTTAAAAATATTAAAATGTGTTTTGTGTTAGCAATAACACATAGGGTAAAGGGTAGCTAGAGCACAGATATTTCAGACTGAAAGCTGGTGGCCACCTTGTTAGGCATAACAAAACATTTGGTAAGTGGTGTCCTACAGTAACTTCTAAGGTGGACAACAGCCCAACTAAGCCCTAAGAAAAATAGGAAGTCAGAATATGAAAAATTCAACTACTTCTGTATTCCCAAACCAGAAAATTCAACTTTCACCTTAAAGCACCAGTGTCAAAGATCAAATAAAAGAGAAAAAGTTACTATATCTAAAAACCTTGGGGTGTGGTTAGTCCTACCTAAAGATGACTGGAAGAGAATAATCCAGAAACATACTAAGTTTTAAAGGAATTGTAATTTTAAACAAACCACAAACCTGGCCTTCAAGAACCTGTGACTGATAATTGGAATAATCTTTGAGGCCCCAATCCTGCCCCAGCAGGAAGTGAGCTGTGAAAGCTCTGCCAAAGAAAGTACAGTCTCCAAAGCCCAGTCACAGAGGAAACAACACAAGGAATAACTTTCCAGAGAACAAAGCCAGGTGCCTTAAGGGAGGACAGGCAAGGGATTTGCTTTGAGACCAGAACCAGGGGCATCTAGAGAGCTAATGAGGAATTATTACTCCACAACATGGCAGGAATTCATAAAAATTCCTGCCTAGAAGGATCTGATAACTGCTATGGACCAATGATTACTATATATTTTTCATTTCTCTTTTTTCCAAATGGGAGTTTATCCTGTTTCGGTTCCACCACTGTATATTGGGTACATGGCGAAAAGCCACTTGTACATTTAATGGACAGTTTCAGAGATCTTGGACTTTGAGCTGTCTTCTTTGGGGAAAAGGCTAAGTATGTTCTAAAAATGAGAAAAAGGGTATGAAAGGATAATGGGTAGCCAGAGGATCAGACTGAGGCACTGATTATTAACTGCTCTTCAGTAATTTTCTCCCTCATCCATTTAAGTAATAAAATCTCCTAAATTGCAACTAGGAATGTGGCCACCCAGTTGATGACTACAATTCCTAACATCCCTTACAGCTATGTGTGATTGTATAACTGAATTTGCCCACTGGAATGTGAGCGAAAGTAATTGGTTGGACTTCTAGATCATATTTTTATATGCTTGCCCTCCATTGTCTCCTTCTCTCCTCCTCAGGCTACAATGTTGGACATACTCTTGTGAGCTAGCTTAATCAAGAAGATGATGACACCCTAGGGCAAAGGTGGGCAAACTTTTTTGGAAAAAGGTCAGATAACAATTATTTTCAGCTTTGTGGGCCATATAGTCTCTGTCACAACTACTCAACTCAGTCACTGCAGTGATAAAGCAACCATAGATAATACATAAATAAATTAGTATGGGTGTATTCGAATAAAATTTTCCTTGCAAAAGCAGGTGGCAGGTTGAATTGTCTTGTGAACTATAGTTTGCTGATTCCTTTTCTAGTGAATGGCAGAGCAATAAACCTGTCTCTGGCACCAGCTCATCTAGAATTAAGATGACAGAGAAATAGAACATATACCTTATTTAAGCCACAGTATTTTGAGATCCTCTTACACCAGTTAAATAATGTGTCTTAACACATGCATGCATATGCATACACACACACACACATGTCACATATTTAGCCTGTTTGGAATTCAGGAGAAAAAAATAAAAATATATCTCCAATAAGATGAAGACTGAGATAGAGGAACCAAGATGGTGGCATAGATCAACACCTGAACTTGCTGTCTCACACAACCATATCAAAACTACAACTAAAAGAAAAAACAGGTATCATCCAGAACCACGGAAAGGCTGGCTGAGTGGAAGTTATACAATAAGAAAGAGAAAAGCGCATTTAGACTGGTAGGAGGTGCAGAGGTTGGGAAACCACAGTTATAAGGTTACTCAAGAATCTTCTAGAAACCTCTGAGAAATTTAGTGAGACCCTCAAGGATATGAAAAAGGGCCAATTAGAAATTAAGCATACACTGACTGAAATAAAGAATACTATTCAGACTAGAGGATCTCAAGAATCAAGTCAAAGATTTGAAATATGAAGAAGCAAAAAACACCCAACCGGAAAAGCAAAAAGAAAAAATAATCCAAAAATATGAAGACAATGTAAGGAGCCTCTGGGACAACTTCAAGCGTGAAATATGGTGGCAACCATACTTGGGTAAAAACTGCTGTTTGAATTTTAAACCCTGCTATTAAAGGATAGTTATCTCAGCTTCCAGGTGGAGACCTGGAGGCTAAGGCAATTTTCCTGTGCCTCAGCACATAAATACAGGAGACTGATTCCCACTGACTCAGTAGCTTTAGGGGTAGAAACTGTAGATAACCTTTAGAGATTAACAGCTGAGTTCTGCTTCAGTATTATCGGCAAGATAGGGCCACATTCCAATGTTCCCAGCCTTTAGAATTTAGAATAAAGGAAAATTCCTGAGGTTTGAACCTTTAAAAAGACTTGCCTACACCTGGAATAGTGCGGGTCGTGAGTGTGGCCACCTGCTTGTGGTGCTCTCATGGTCATCCTGGCCAGTTTTTCAATAAATCCTTGCCTGCTTTTTTAAATCAATCATCAGCCTCCGGTGGTCTTATTTTGAACCCAGGGTTTGACCCCCACAACAAAGCATAACAACATCAGAATTATGGGGGTGCCAGAAGAAGAGAAACAGACTTACAAGTCCAAGAAGTGCAGAGAACCCCAAACAAGAGGAATCTAAAGAGGACCACACCAAGACACATCATAATTAAAATGCCAAGAGCAAAAGACATAGAGAGAATATTAAAAACAGCAAGAGAAAAACAGTTACCTACAAGAGAGTACCCTATGACAGTCAGGTGATTTGCCACAGAAACTATGCAGGCCAGACAGGAGTGGCAAGAAATACTCAAAGTGATGAATAGCAAGAACTTACAACCAACAACCAAGATTACTCTACCCAGCAAAGCTATCATTTAGAATTGAAGGTCAGATAAAGAGCTTCACAGATAAGAACAAGCTAAAGGAGTTCATCACCACCAAACCAGTATTATATGAAATGTTGAAGGATATTCTTTAAGATGAAGAAAAAGGTAAAGATAAAAATTATGAACAAAGTGACAACAAATACATATCTATCAACAAGTGAATCTAAAAACCAAGTGAATAAAAAATATGATGAACAGAATAAACTGGTGAATATAATAGAATCAGAGTCATAGAAAAGGAGTGGACTGACAATTCTCAGGGGGGAGGGAGCTGTGGGGGGTGTGTGGGAAGAGACTGGACAAAAATCGAACACCTATGGACGAGGACAATGTGGGGGGGGGGGTGTAAGGGTAAGGAGGAGTGAAAAACAGGGTGGAGAGGAGCTATGGGGAGAAAAACAGAGGAACTGTAATAATCTGAACAATAAAGACTTATTAAAATAAATAAATAAAAGATGAAGACTGAGTTCCAGTTCCAGAAATTAAACCCCTAAACTATAACTATTTCCAAGGGACCTGCAAGATGATGAGAGATTCTTTTCTATATAAAAATATAGAATATATAAACTTTAAAGATACTTAGAGGACCTTTAAAGAAAAAATAAATTTTTCTTAAGACTCAACAATAATCAGTCTAAAAAATGAACTATCTGCTTATCATGAACTTGTTAAAAAATCAAATTATAAGATTAAAAATCCCAAGGTATTTCTCTTCTTTATTCCTACTGAAAATAGTATACTGATATATTTTTTTCAAAAGAATTAACTAATTTAAAGCTTGAAATTTCACTGGCAGCTTTCCTAGAGACAGAATAATTATTTCTTATTGGAAAAAAAATATTAATTTATCTATTATCCAGAATCCATACAAGAAACTCTACTATTCTCAGATTGATATTGAATTGAATGAGTATAGTTCTGTGTGAGAAAACACATATTAGACTTTTTCACATTAATACCTGTTCCATATGTTCGAATACTGCTGGAGTAGCAATAGCAGCAGGTGCCTCTTCAATAATCTTCTGATGCCTTCGCTGTACAGAGCAATCACGACCAAACAGAGAGATAGCATTGCCATACTGATCTGCTAAAATCTGCACCTCCAAATGACGAGATTGTTTGGCTAGTCTCATCACAAATATAGGAGATCCAGGGACTTCAGCTTGAACCTGTATTAGAAAAAAAAAAAAAAAAACACTTTTTTAGTGGTGAGCATTTTTTTCTATCTATTGCTTCAGTTTCAACAGGAAGATGCCTAGAATTATCAGGGACCACGTTAATCAATAGGATTACAAAAATAAATAAACTAAAGTTCATTTCCTCATCTTTTCAAGAGACTGCATTAATTACATGATCAACTAGAAGCCCAGTGCACAAATTCATGCACGGATGGGGTCTGGCAGCCCAGGGGGAGGGGTAATGGGGATAGAATGGAGGAGGTTGGCTGGCTGGCCCCGCCCCCTATTGGGCTCGGAGGGCCCAACTGGGACAGGGCCCGCCAGGAGGAGGGGCCATAGGCCAGTCCTGCTCCCTGGTCAAACTCCATGTGGGTCAAAATCCCACTCGAGGGGACAATTTGCATATTAGCCTTTTATTATATAAGATATTAATTGATAAATATGAAAACATATGAACACCCAGTGTAATACAAGGGTAAAGAACAAAATATTTTGAAAACACACACACACACACACACACACACACACACACACAAATTCCACAAATGGGCAAAATATTATCATCCATTCCAGACAGCTAAATGTACAACTTGCTTCAGACTAGATGCTCTCCTGGTTCACATTATAGAATATACAGTATTATTATAGTCAAAGACCTTTCATCTGCAATTTTGAAGCATATTGTCACTGGATACAGAATTCTGTACTGGCAATTATTTTCTTTCAATATTTTAAAAACATCCCAATATTTTCTGGCTTCTATTATTTCTACTGAGATGTCAGGACAATCTTATTGTTACTCCTTTGAAACTAATCTTTTTTTCCAGTTGCTTTAAGATTTTCTTTTTCATTCTCTTTTTATTGGAATGAAGTGGAAGATTTGCTCAAATAGGCTTAAAATATAGTAGTTTTCTCTGTATTTGTCCTACAGGTCTCATAGTGTTTTCTGAATCTGTGCTTAGTATCTTGTAATACTATCAACAATAAAAAATAAAAATAAAATATATATTTTTATATATATTTTATTGATTTTTTACAGAGAGAAAGAGAGAGAGTGAGTTAGAAACATCAATGAGAGAGAAATATCGATCAGCTGCCTCCTATACACTCCCTACTGGGCGTGTGCCTGCAGCCAAGGTACATGCCCTTGACCAGAATCAAACCTGGGACCCTTGAGTCTGCAGGCCAATGCTCTATCCACAGAGCCAAACCGGTCAAATCTAAAATATACATTTTTAATTAACATGCTTTTTATTTTGCTAATAGAAAAAGGCCTTTTCTTTAGACTCCAAAGGTACTGAAATATCTATGAAATTATAATTATTATAGATGGCATTTAAAGAAAAAGACAAGTAATATTCAAATTCTGACTTTCAAAATAAGGTAATGTAGCAAAATAATATGTTTATCACCTTCTTTATTGAGTATTTCAAATCATGGGAGCCCCAGTTCATAGACTTTTTCTCTTTAGCCCATGACAAGAAAGCAATAAATTTGCTACTGAATGACTTTAAAATAAATAAATAAATAAATAAATAAATAAATAAATAAATAAATAAATAAAGGTGGGCAAATAAAAGGTGACCGGGGTAAAATAAGAAATAGTGGGGAGGTAGCAGAGTGGAAAGGCCCGAATGTGTCCCAATTTGCCTTTTCCTGACACCTTTTTCTGGGTATTGAAAGGAAAAAAGTGTGAGTCAATTATGCCAGGGTAAATCTGAGGACAGGGAAAAAGAGACTCCTATCGCCCAATTCTCTAGGATTCTGAAAAGAGAACATATCTGGCTTTCACAACCAACCTGTAGTTTTGCCACATCAAATTAGCTAATCGGATGGGTAGTCAGAAAGAGACCATAGGTTAGCATTTCTGAGCCATCTCAGTTCTCAGAGAACATGAGCCTGCCATAGACTCCTGTGCCCTGATACAGTGGCCATGCAGCACAGGCTAGGATGTAGACTGCTGGGCCAGCAGGATGGGAACTCAGGAACCCACCATCACTTTGAATTAAATTCAATCAGAGAGTCTGGGCCTGTCCAAGCCAAGAGCATCCCGATCAGGAGTTAACCACACCATATACGTTGTAACACCAGAAGAAGAGGAACACAAAAATATAGAAAGGCATTGACTCTTCCTTTTCACAGAAAGTTCTATGAACCACCATACAAGGAAGAGCTATCTGAAAAAACTGATGAGTTTTATATAATAGAAAATAACTCTATTTTTTGGACTTACATATTCTAGCATGAGTTAAATCACATATCACTGATATACATGTTAATTCAAACAAAGACAACTTGTACTCTACCTGTCTGAAGAGGTTAGGGAAGTCATCTGCATTATTGACCTTTCTGATTCCCTTTCCTCCTCCTCCTTCTGAGGCCTTGATCATTACTGGATACCCAACTTCCTCTGCTGCCTTTCAGAAGAAAGAGAAAAATGGTATAAGAATGGTAAAAAGAAATTGGCATATTCTCCCTTTAAGAATGCTATTATTTGATAGGCCTATATGTAATAAAATAGAAAGATCTTAAAGATATGTTGTTAAGTAAAAGAAGTAATAGGACAATATTTATAATTCTCCTGGTTGAATCCAGAGAAATTGCCTTTATGTTTAAGTATGATTGAATATGCATTCATATGCCCACATATTTTTTAATCCTCACCTGAGGATTTTATTAAATTGTAAACAAAGAGGAAGGGAGAGAGAAAAACATCGATGTGAGAAAGGAACTTCAATCAGCTAAGGCAAAAAGTAAACTGGGGGGAAAGTTAAGCACGAGTTCAAAATAAACAAGTCATTCCTTTATCAAGACATTCCAATCTTTTAGGTTTAGTATAGCAATATCTAAACAATGTGTCATCAGAAAAAAACACCATTTCAAATTTTAATCTGTGTCACTAGATTAAGCATGAAAACTTTTCTATCATAGTCTCTTCTTTTCTAAAATTCACTTAACTTTATTTACTTCTATTCTTATAAACAGGATGATGAACTCAATCACTGCGTTGTAAGGTTATAAGTGATTAAAGAGACAACAACAAATACAGAAAAGAGATAAAAGGTAGGATAGCCCACATAATGTCAGTATGTAAGAAAGTAGACCTTTAAAAAATATATGCTCTAGGCACAGGTCATCCATTTAAAATATGTTAGAAGAATCTTAATGCTATGATGAAAATGCTTATATACAATATCAAGTAAGGAAAAAACAAGCATATTAAAATATATACAGCAAGACTTAATTTTATAATTAACAATAATTATGAAAATTTATTAATAAAGATTATCATTATGAATCTATAAATAAAAAAATGGCTGAAAGAAAACAGGAGTGGTTTTATCATTTTATCTAGCTTTTCAAATTTTCTACCAGATAATTTTGTATTTATAATTATTAACAGCAGAAAAGAATTTTAATTGATAAGTAAAATAGCTAAGCTTCCATTCTTACAAATTACAGCAAACAGAATATAGCATTTGCAATTCAATTATAAATATTAATTCTTATTAAGGACATTACAGGATGCTTAATTTAAAACGTAAATAATACAGTAAAATTAGCTGAGCATTCAGTGTTCTTCTTGAGTTTATAACATATAAGTCAGACATAGTAGTGTGTTTTTCTAAAATAGTTTCTTCATCTACCTAAAGGCATACCTGACATTTCCAACTAATTAAAAAGTGAAAGGGGAACAAACTAAACTATAGAGGAAAGAAAGATTATGTTGAAGGAAGAATCTCCTTTTGCCCGAATTCATGTTTCTACATGGATGGACAATAATCATAGAGTAATACTTTCAGCCTCTCTTGGTTCACTCCCTCACTCCTCCCCAAAGGAAAAATAGTAAATTATGTGATTGGTAGGTTTGGAAAGAGGAACCGAGCACGCATAGCTCAGCCTCTTTACCCTTTGGGATTAGCCCACTGCTCAAAACATATGCTCTTTGTCAGCTCTGAGTCATTCAACATGCTGAATGGTAAAAGCTGTGTTGTTGTAGAGGGAAGTCTGTGGTACCACAAGTAACTAGTGGGTGAGCCTGTTTAACTGACATTCAAGTTACAAATCTGATTGTTGCTATATACTTAAGCCACTTTCACCAACATCTCTCTATTTCTAATAAAGCTGACATGTTGATCTCTATCTGCCTGGCTTCTTGGTTCTGAACTCAAGCAGGGACAAAGTGTATTATTCGTTGCCCCTCCTCGCCCACATACACACTAAACGATTTGACAAGCTAAGAAATGTTCTAAGTGAGAGGATTGCTTCAAAACTAATTTAAATTATTTTTGTTGTATGTAGGTCACTTCTTCACTCTGTAAACTATACCTCCTGATGCCATCATGAGTCTGTATCATGAACCAGGCTCCAGATCACTACATTCCTGATATAACTGGTCAGTTGAAATCACTTCCTAAAGTTAATAACCTACCTTTAGCCCGTCATCCACATCCTTCACATAGCCTTTTTCATAGAGTTCTTGGGGAACATTTAAGTTACGTTTTGGAAAATCATTTTCTTGCCAGTCCACATGAAGACCTACAATAGATAACAGTGACTTAAATGCAGCTATAAGAGCTTCTGTTCTTGTCAATTTTCTGTTATACCTTCTTTAAAATGATCTCACATTGGGGATAGATGGGAGATAGAAGGATACCATAGAATCCTGATCAGTCCTTGGGCTAACAGTATTTACCTACAGCAGGACCTGGCAACTTGGGTTTCCAGTGTAAGCAGGACCTTACACTGGAAAAATCCAGGAGAGCTAACAGGAAGCAACGTATAAAAATACAAGGACATACAAGGAAAAAGAAAGAAAAATAAAAAAAGCATGTCAGGCTTCTCACAGCAATGCAGCAGGCAAAATACCTTCGATTTGTGTGTTCAGGCCTGCTCCAGGGCCAGAGGTCTGGGAAATAATTCAATCTTTATGAGCCCTTGGAAATGGAAATGGCAGTTTTATTGGCCTCAGTAGAGTCATGATTCCATGCTCCCTGAATGTCCCTTACTCAGCCACAAGGGGAATGCTATAGCTTCTCCATTCAAACAAGAACTCAACCTTTTATTTTAAACTGTTTGACCCAGCAGGTCTGGAGAGGATATTGCAATTCCCCTGGAAAGCTAGAGTAACAAGAGTTCAAATCTGTTCAGCCTCAAGACAATGGTCACTCCCATTTGGAAGAGATTTTAGTGTATGTCTGCCCCCTGTGCTTGAGTACTAAAAAAAGGGAAGTTCATAGTACTATCAGCTATTATAATTCACATGGCACTCTTAGAGGAATTTGTCAAGAATAAATCATTTTTAGCCCTCGCCGGTTTGGCTCAGTGGATAGAGCATCAGCCTATGGACTGAAGGGTCCCAGGTTCAATTGTGGTCATGGGAACATGCCAGGGTTTCAGGCTCAATCCCCAGTAGGGGGTGTGCAGGAGGCAACCAATCAATGATTCTCTTTCATCACTGATGTTTCTCTCTCTCTCTCTCTCTCTCTCCCTCCCTCCCTCTCCCTTCCTCTTTGAAACTAATAAAATTATATTATTTTTTAAAAAGAATAAATCATTTTGAAAAAAATTTTATCCTTCTACATGCCTGGAAGAAATGACTATTGATTTCATTTTCTATATCAAAGGCAACTGAGGAGTTAAATGGTATTAAACAGGAAAAGCAAATCATCAATACATTGTGGGCTGACATTAAAAAAAAAAAAGAAATACTACTGGCAGGTAGTGTTTGAATGAGAGGTGGGTTTCAATGTTCTTAGTGATCCAGGTCACTTCCCAGGCCAGTTCAAAGGCCTAAAGGCCTAATTCTGCCAACAAAATCCATCTCTGAGAAATGTTCTAGCCTACCCAGAGGTGATCTGAATCCACAGAAGCATGAGTTTTCCCAGAGTTTCTTCAAATTAAATCCCAAGATCACTCAAATACTAGTGTAGCATTTGGTATACCTGGTAAAAATTTATAATCCTAAGACATGATAAAATCACAGATATATTAATTAAGCCTGGAGATACAAGATTATCAACCTGGATTCTATTTATCAAGTATCCCAACATTTCAAATAAACTTAAGTCCCAAGTCACAGTCCCAAATATCTACTGAACCTTTCTGCACTTCAAGATAAAAACAAGAAAGTTTCTTACCACTGCCACTCCAGGGAAGAGTTGGGATACCTGCAGTTTGTGCCACTATGGAAGATGCAATCTTATCTCCCAAAGCCCACATGGCCTGGCTTGGAGGACCTAAAAAATAAAACAAGAAAAGAAGCTTGACATTTTGGCCTCATTTCTAACACATTTATTTGTCTTCTATATAATTACTTTTGTATTTTTCTTGTCTTCCTTACATATAATGGAGATCATAAACTTGATTAAAGGGGATTCTATGTTTTAACTCATCTTTGTACCCTTTATAGATCTTAATATAGTAAGCTTTTAATACACAATGAGAGCTTAATATATATGCTAAATAAATTCCTGACGAATCTAACTCTCATTCCATTATCCTTTATAATTCAACTTTACCAGATTAATAAAATCTTTCTTTTTTAACCAATATCCTACATTAAGTTTTGGTGTTCAAGTCTGAAATATATATATTATCCTTTCCTTGGTCTTAGGGGAACCAAAAAGAAAGATTTAACTTTAATAGGGTTTACAAAGCAGTCATCATTGTGGAATGTCTCTAAGACAGAGAAATTCTTTGAGCTATATAACCTCTATTTCTCTTTCTGCCATATGAGAGCAGAAAAGACAGAAGACAGAGTTCTCAGAAATTTATACATATAAAATCCTAATATGCAAATAGACCGAACCGCAGAATAACCAAACAACCGATCGCTTTAAGGTGTGCTAACCATCAGGGGGTGCACTCGAAACATACTGAGCATCAGCAGTGGTAGGATGGTGGAGGAGGTGAGTGGGGGCACTGGAACAAGGTAGGGTGCCAGTTACTGTCATCGGGACAAGCCTCTGGTGGTTACTAAAAATTCTCTGCTCCTGCATGCTGTGGTTGTGCCTGGTGCTCGCACCCGCTGCCAGTGCCTGGCACTGGCCCAGTTCGCCCCTTGGGGCTTCTCTACCTGCTCTTGAGGGGCAATCAGGGCTGGCAGCCACCTCTCGCACCCGCTGCTGGGGGACCGCAGAGGGAGGTGCCCGGGCAGGGGCGGGGAGAATGGGCCAAGACCCGCCCCTGTGGCCACCATAGCCTTGCACCCACAGTTCCTTTCAAGGTGCAATGGGCCCCTAGTATAATCTACTAGTATATACTTAAATGTGAAGGGGCTGATTCATATTTAAGGATACACTGCTAGGGTATCCTAAGTATTCAATTATCTTTGCTATATAAAAATATGTTTTTCATATCTTTTCCTAGGTAAATGGCAACATTTTTAAAAACAGGGTTTTGGAAATCAGAGCCTCCTCCACATCTCATGGAAAAGAACCTAGGGACAGAAAACAAAACAAGATGCAGAGATATAAGCAGGGTATATGAAGCAAGGAAGGGAAAACAAAATAATGAAGAGGTTATTCAGAGCTGCTGATGAAAAATAAGAGAATGTTAAAAAGAAGAAAAGCAGAATATAGAGTAGAATATGAGCAAAATTGACAAAGAGGAACAGAAAGACAAGAACAGTATGTCAGAAAGACTTACCCATGAAGGCAATGGCATTTTTCAAAAGAAGTTCTGGGAGCTTGGGATTCTCAGAAGCATGACCCCAGCCAGCCCATACTGCCTACAAGGGAACACAATATGATTCATCCTTAAAATTCATATTAAAACAAAAACATGTAACTATTATTCTCTACTAAGACTGGGCCCTACTCCATGAGGTACAATAGCTCCACAGCAGCCTAATACTTAATTCTGCTTCTATGCTTAATTCTTGGCAAACTTCTTACAGAACAATGAGCATCCATTGCGGCAAAACCTCTAAAGAAGTCAAATCCTAGTTGAAATTGATATTAAGATCCAGCTAGTCTTGTTGCTTTTTAGGAAATTCAAATATTAGCCTTTCAACTAGACTCTATAGAGCCTTTTCTAGGCTCTATAGAAATATTGGTTTTCCTTCACAGATTCAATTATTTTGGCCATACAACTCAACCTTTATATCTAGTGGTTATAATGCTCTACAAATCATGAGCTTTTTTTCTTTTTGGGCTTTAAAACATTAACCCAAATTTCCTCATACAAATAATAGGGAAGGAATGAGCTACTTCTATACCACCATATTCTGGGCTAAGAATACTCCAGTGGGAATACACCATCATATTCTGGGCAAAGAATATTCCATTGGAAACTGTTTGAAGGTGAAATGGATAGAATAAATAATCACGGGGTAGGGGGAACCCTTACAAACCTCCTATTTGTAGTATGTTTATTTTGACTAAATGCATCTTTCCACCTTTCCTTTCCTTGTTGGTTATATTTTACATAAAGGCATTTATAAATTTTCAACAAAGATGCTTTCTATAAAATTGAAAGTTCATTTTTGGACATCCCCTTGTGCTTAACTGTAAAATCACTAAATCTATTGTTGTTGTTTTCTGTAACCACTTGCAGATTTCTTGTTTATTAAAACAGTGAAGCATCATAAACCATAATATGCAATAGTTTTATTTGGCAAGTGTAAATATTATTTCATATATGAACTATAGTGCTGAATCTGAATAACATCTTTAAAGTATAAACATTTTCCCTTTTTTTTAACTTAAAAATTTTCAAATACAACTGACATACAATATTCTATTAGTTTCAGATGATTATATATTTTTATATAATGTAAATCTCATATCTACTTCACACCATACATAGTTATTACAGTATTATTAACTGTTGATTATATTCCCTATGCTGTACTTTACATCCCCATGGCTGTTTTTATAATTGGCAATTTGTATGTCTTAATCCCTTCTCCTTTTTCACCGATGTGCCAACCCCCATCCCATCTGGCAATCATCAAAATATTCTCTGTATTTGTGAGTTTGTTTCAGTTTTATTAGGTATTTATCTTTCTCTGTCTTACTTATTTACTTAGCATAATGCCCTCTTATTCTATCCATGTTGTCATAAATTGCAAAATTCCATTCTTTTTTATTGCTGAGTAATATTTCATTGTATACATGTACCACTTCTTCATCCATTTATCTATCGATGGGTAATTGGGTTGCTTCCATATCTTGTAAATAATGCTGCAACGTATAAATTTGGCTTTAAAGGATACAATGGCATCTCTTACTTGAACCGGGATCCTTTTAGCAATATCAAGAATTAATTCAACATTTGCATAGTTGTTGTTGTTTGGTCCCCCTGGCACTGGTACATAGTGATCTGCCATCTTAATGTACTCTGAAAATGTAAGCAAATTAATAGAGAACACATGCTTTAGTTTCTGAAATATTACACAGAGCAAGACTACGTAAAGGACCATCATAAGTAACCAAAAGACAAACTGCATTAATGGGGTAATTTCCTGGACCACTTATTTGAAGGCTCTGACTTTATTAAGTCACTAATATGCACTAATCTCATATTCAGGAAGCTCTTTACACTAAAACAGCAGTTATCAAACATTTCACTATGTGACCTTTCTGAAGGGTCTTCATGACCCCTATATCAAAAATAATGAGTCTGTGACTTAGAGGCCCATGTATAATTATTCTATTATGGGAAAAAGTTCTATCTTTACTTTGTACTATATTCTGAGAAAGCCCTTTTCTTGTTGTAGAGCTAAGACAGAATGGGGACAGAAGGAAGAGTCTGGAGGGTTTGTAGACTGGCTAAATAGGAAAGGGTATATACAGGAGTCTGCTAGGTGTTTAAAAAGGGTTTATCTGGAATGTTAGCAATAACAGATATTTAAAAGACACTTTAAAAAGATACATTCATTACCTCACATTACTTTTTCTGCTCAGTATTCCCATTTAAATTTGTCACCTGATGTCTCTCTCTTCCTATTCTGGCAACAACTGTAGCAGAGAAGCTACAATGTGTAGGATTGCACTAATAAACACTTTACATATATATTTCATTTAAGTCCACAAATGATACGTAATATTAACACCCAGTTTGTAGAAAATTATGATCTGGAGTAGTTAAATAACTTGCTCAAGGTCCATTTCCAACATACATATATATTAAGTTTTCTTATATCTTGTTCTTAACTTTTAAAGGCTTTAAGTCCTTAAAAAAAAAATTCTTACCCAGCCAGTGTGTCAATGATTGAGTGTCAAACCATGAACTAGGAGGTCACGGTTTGATTCCATGTTAGGGCACATGCCCAGGTTGCCAGCTCAATCCCCAGTAGGGGGCATGCAGGAGGCAGCCAGTCAACGATCTTCTCTCATAACCACTGTTTGTATCTCTCTCCCTCTCCCTTCCTTTCTCTGAAATCAATAAAAATATATTTTTAAAAAATACTGATTCCTTAATTCAATACCATTGATATTATAATGCTTTCTAAAGCACTATTCTGTAAATAACTTTTAAGTAAAGTATAAGATTATACTAAGTAAAAAAGGTTGGAAAAAGCAGGAGCATGAATAGAAATAAAAACACCCCAAAATTTCACTCCCACAGATAACTAGTATTATTGTTTTGGTATATCTTTGTGGGTTTTTTTTTTACTATACACGATGTACTTTTTTCCTATTATTATATCACACTATCAATTTCCTTATGGACAATGTTCTTCTTGGAAATTGTGATGAACAGACACTTAAGTGTCTGCCCCTAGGAACCCAGTCTCCAGGTATTCATGTTTTAAGTAATCCACTCTCCTTGGGTGTGACTTGCTTCTAGCCAAGAAAATACAATAAATATGAGATGTCATTTCCATGATAACATTACATACGAATGTAACCAAATTTAATACTTTCCCTTGCTGGCTTTGAGGAAGAAGGTAGTCATTTTGGGATGGCCCACGTGACAAGGAGCCGAGAGTAGCCTCTAGCCAATAACCAGCTAAGCATTCAGGCCCCAAGTCTGGGAACCCACAGAAAACTGAATGCTGCCAACAATCATGTGAGCTTAAAGCAGATCCTTCCAAAGTTGAGCTCAGATGAGACTGCAGCCCCAACTGACAACTGACTTGCAGTTTTGTGATAACCTGAAGCAGAAGACCCAGCTCAGCTGTACCCTGAGCTACAGAAACTGTGAGATAATAAATGTCAGTTGTTTTAAGCTGCTAAGTTTGTGGTAATATTGTTACACAACAATAGATAAATAACACAGCAATTTAACAGAACGCATTCTCAGACAAATTAATGCAATTTTTTTAATGGCTGCATGGTATTTTATAGAATTAGTTTAACACACTTTACTTAACTAATCCACTCATGGTGGACACTTAAATTACTCCCAGTTTCTGATTATTTTAATAATGATTATTTTTATACAAATACATTTGCCCAAATTACTGATTTTTTTCTTCCTCAGAATAAATACAAGAAAATACAATTTCTTGGTCAAAAGTTATGCATACTTTTGTTCTTGTGTTCTTGATCCAATCCTCTCCCACCTCCTCTAAGTCTCTTGTATATTTGTACCCCTCTCCCTCTTTGGCTCCTTCTTCTTAAACTATAAATATTCCCAAGTCTCTTTCACTCAGAAAAATTAAAATCATCCCTTGACCCTGAATTTCTCTTTAGTTACTACCCTTTCTTCTTCCCTTCTCATTCAAATTCTTAAAAAATTTGTCCACATTGGCTATCTCCATGTCACTTCCCATTCATTACTTAAAATTCTATATTAGTCTGCATACTCATACTGTGCTAAAACTATTCTTGCAAATATCAATGGTTTCATAATTGCTAGACAGATTTCTCTTCCTACTTTATTGAACTGCTGACACATTTGACCGTTCTTATTCAAATTCTTTCTTTTTGCTATTCTCTTCTGCACCAAAAAACTTAATCTTCTTGCTACGTCATCTATTTTTTTGCCCTACTTGATGGTACTAGTACCTGCCTAGTCAACCAAATTAGAAATCCAACTATAATCATAAACTCTTCATTCAATCACCAAATCTTGTTAATTTTACCTCCTAAAGCTCTCTAAACCATCCTGTTCTTCTCTAGTCTCAGCCTTATATCCTTTATATTTATTGCCTTCCACAAACGTATATTCCCAGATGCTTCCTGAATCACCTAATTATTCATGTTTTTAAAAATGTATCTCTCTTTTAGAGATACATAGTAAAATATTTACACATAAAATCATGTCTAGGATTTGCTTCAAAGATTGTGTGGAAGAGAAAGTGAAAGTATAGATGAAACAAGACTGGCTGTTGATAATTACTGATGCTGGGTGACAGACAGATGGAAAGGGGTTCATTATACTCTTCTAGTTTTGAATCGTCAAAATCAACTAATCTACTTAAATACAAATCCTTTAATGTTCAACACACACACACACACACACACACACACACACCTAAAAAGATTAAGTCTATGCCCTTGATGATGAAAAACAAGGCCCTTCTTGAAGAATACTAGATCACATTTTGTAATTTACCAAGCCACCTATAATTTCCAGAAAATGACTGTCACACCTTCAAATATTTGCATATACTGTTCCCTTTGCCTGAAACACTTTTGTCTTCTCCCTAATTGCTTCATTAATTTTTACTCAATTTTGGATAGGCAGAATCTCTTCAGAAAGCTTTATTTTAACCCTACCCCCAAGAGCATGGGGCAGAGTAAAGATATCTCATTTCTATGTTCTTATTATACACTATGCATATTTATATTATAGCACTGACCTCAAAGTAATGAAATTATTGGTTTCCTAGAGCAAGATCACATCTTATCCAACTGTAGATCCCCATGTTTACTGAATACAAATAAATGAATTAATGGGAGCATTAGGTAGAACCGTGATCGGTAAACTGTGGCTTGCGAGCCACATGGAGCTCTTTGGCCCCTTGAGTGTGATTCTTCCACAAAATACCACAGCCTGGGCAAGTCTATTTTGAAGTAGTGGCGTTAGAAGTTTAAGTTTAAAAAATTTGGCTTTCAAAATAAATTTCAATCGTTGTACTGTTGATATTTGGCTCTGTTGACTAATGAGTTTGCCGACCACTGAGGTAGAACCACATGAAGGAAAAGAAATAATGCAAGGTAATTGACATTTATGATAGACAATTTCATCTTTATAGTGAACTAGACATTATGACCATTCTTTTATAGTTGTAAAAATTGTGGCTCAGAGATGTTAAAGGGTCAATCTAAACGTTTTCACATATTATCAGCTTTCCAATAAATTGGTGCCTTCTGTTTCTAAATAAGATAGCATAATACACCTTACTCCTTACACATAGTCTTAGCATCACTGTCTCAATAGAGAGCATATACAAAACAAAATGGTTTTAAAAAGATCGCTATTTGGAGAGAATCCAAGATGGCTGCACAGGTAAACACCTAAGCGCAGCCACACACAACAATTTCAATAAAATACAACTAAAATATAAAATGGACATTACCCAGAACTACAGGGAAGTCGACTGACTGGAAATTCTACAACGAGAAGCAAGGAGAAAACCAGAAGGAAGCATGGAGGAACTGTAAAAGCCTAAGGTACGGAGACACGCGGCGCGCGCACGAAAAGGACAGAGCCAGAGAGGAGGGTGGCTGAGTGCCTGGCTGGCGTTCCCTAGCGGGAAGGAGATAAAAGCTCCGACTGTGCTGGGCCCCAGTTCCGACTGCTCAGAAGCCCAGTTCTAGGCCAGACCCCGGGGACCCAGGCTCAAACAGAGGGAGCTGGGCTGTAAGGCGGAACCCTGGGGAGAGGCGAAGGAAGGTTCCTGAGGCACGCACATTGCGCGCAGAGAAGGGACGATTGGCTGTGCCTCGGGATTGCCCTGGTGGGAAGGAGACAGGGGCTCCAGACTGCTCTGAACGCCACCTCCAACTCTACTTCCAAATGAACTGAACCCCAGTTCCGGACTTACTGCAGGAGAGCCTAGACTGTTTGGTAGCAGGCGAAAATCGAGGGCACCTTTCTCCCAGAGGTGCTTGCAGCGAGTACTGAAGGACCCTAAGGAATACTGAGACTCAGGAACCGCATAGGGCGGGGCTGATGGAAGCCAAGGCTGTAGGCTCCACCCTGAAACCCCGCCCCATCAGGGAAGCTGCGAAAATGCAGAGACATCGAAATAGCTCACAAACGAAAGAAATGGAGGACAAAAAGTGACTGGATATAGAGTTCAAATCTACGCTTATAAGGTTTTTCAAGAATTTCCTAGAAAAGGTTGATAAGACCTATGAGGATATGAAAAGGGATCAACTAGAATTAATAAGGAATCAACAAGAAATGATAAGGGATTAACAAGAAATAAAGAATACATTGTCTGAAATAAAAAATATTATACAGAGTCCTAAAAACAGAATGGAAGATCGCAAGAATCAATTCAAAGATTTGGAACATAAAGAGCCAGAAGACCCTCCTCTGCAGAAGCAAGAAGGCAAGAGAATCCATAAAATTGAAGATAATGTAAGAAACCTCTGGGACAACTTCAAGGGAACCAACATCAGAATTATGGGGGTCCCAGAAGAAGAGAGAGAGCAAGATATTGAAAACATACTGAAAGAAATAGTGACAGAAAACTTCCCCCACCTGGTGAAAGAATTAAACTTACAAGTCCAGGAAGCTCACAGAACTCCAAACAAAAGGAATCCAAAGAGGACCACACCAAGACAAATCATAATTAAAATTCCAAGAGCAAAAGACAAAGAGAGAATATTAAAAGCAGCAAGAGCAAAGCAGGTAGTTACCTATAAAGGAACACCTATATGATTGTCAGCTGATTTCTCAACAGAAACCATGCAGGCCAGATGGGAATGGCAAGAAATATTCAAGGTGATGAATAGTAAGAACCTACAGCCAAAGATAATCTACCCAGCAAAGCTATCACTCAGAATCGAAGGCCAGATAAAGAGCTTTACTAATAAAAAAAAAGCTAAAGGAGTTCATCACCACCAAACCAGAATTATATGAATTGCTGAAGGGGGTTCTTTCAGAAGAGAAAGTAAATAAAGATAAAAATTATTAACAACAAATACGTAACTATCAACAAGTGAATCTAAAAACCAAGGAAATTAAAAAAATAAAAATCTGATGAACAATATTAACTGTTGAATATAATAGAATCAGAGGTATGGAAGGGGAGTGAACTGACGATTCTTGGGGAAAAGGGGAGAGGGGGATGTGGGAAGAGACTGAACATAAACTGTGCACCTATGGATGAGGACAATGGGGAGTGGGGAAAGGGCAGAGGGTGGGGTGGGAACCTGGTGGAGGAGAGAAATGGAGGGGGGTGGGGGGGAAGGAACATTTGTAATAATATGAACAATAAAAATTTATTTAAAAAATAAAAATAAAGAAATAAAACATTAAAAAAATAAGATCGCCATTTATAAAGCTGTTATCTGTGAGTACTCTAATGTAGAGATTATGCTTTAGTGATAAAAAGCATGGAGAGGAAAGCCACAACCTCTCAGCTAACCCAACATCTCTCAGCTGGAGGACATACCAAGTAGAGAGAATGTGCAGAAGAGCTTGCAGAGTGAAACCCACTTGGGTCCCAAGAGGGCTCTCTCTCAGAAGGGAAAAAATTCACTGTGGCTCATACGGGAAATAGTATTTCCTTCCAAACCTTTCCACTTATACATGTTAAAGTATGTGGCTTAGCAAATACTTGATAGTGAAAAGGCATACACCTGAAAACCCAAATCAACACTTTTCGTTCAATGTCTACCTACTTTTACCTAGAACACAACGGTCTGGGTTGAGGTTAAATATTGCACTATCACTTGTATATTCATATTATTAACACTTTTTAAAAGATCTTTTGGTTTGAGACTCCTCTTAAGTTACCATTCTCCTACCTACAGGCTGTGGTAGTCAATGCGTCTAGAGTGATGCTTTTTTAATGCAAATAACTCACCTGCATTGGCTTTAAGATCTTCAGGTGTAACCATGACAACAAATCTGATTGCACGTTCATTTCGAAACATCTCGTAAGACCACCGACGGATAGACCGCATGCATTTCACTGCTGCAATGCCATTGTTGGCAATAAGAACCTGGGAGAGTTAAGGGATGGGAATTGGAGGAAAAAAAATAGAAAAAACAAGCAATGATGGAGAAAAAGAGGTGAGATAATTCTGTAATCTATCTTATTCTGAAAAGGCAGATTTTCAATAGGAATTTGTATTGCTGGTCTAGGTACTTAAGAACTAACTCCCACATAACCAAGGGATATTTTAAAATGTTAGCTAAGGAAATACTTCAATATGTGCCTGACTCAACCTTATTCCTTTCTAACTTCCTTCTTTTAAAAATCCTCACCCAAGGATATACTTTTTTTTAATTGATTTTGAGAGAGAGAGGATGGTTAGAGAGAGAAACATCGATGTGACAGAGAAACATAAATCAGTTGCCGCCTGTATGCACCCCTGACTGGGGATTGAAAACCCCACAACCTGGGCATGTGCCTTGACCAGGAATTGAACTGGAGACCCTTCAGTGCACAGAATGAAACTCAACCAACTGAGTCACCAGGCCAGGGTATAACTTCATTTCTCTCTCTCTCTCTCCTTTCTCTCTCTCTCTCTCTCTCTCTTCATTTCTCTCTCTCTCTCTCTCTCTCTCTCTCTTTCTCTCTCTTTTATTATTAAACCCTCACCCAAGGGTATTTTTTCCATTGATTTTTAGAGAGAGTCAAAGGGAGATTAGAAGGAAAGGAGGATAGAAAGGGGACAGAGAGAGAAAAACATCAATGTGAGAGAGACACATCAATTGGTTGCCTCCCACAGGCGTCCCAACCAGAGTCGGGTATCGAACCTGCAACCCAGGTACATCCCCTTGACCAGGAATCAAACCCGGAGCCCTTCAGTGCACAGGCCAACACTCTAACCACTGACCCACATCTGCCAGGCCCATAACTTCATTTCTTGAAGGAAAAAAAAAAATCACAATTACTCAAATCTTGTGAGTTTGTGAATTATTTTACTAAACCAATTACTAGGGAACAGAAACTTAAGAGAGACGGTGTATTATAAATAAGGATGGAGGAAGACCAAACAGTGAGTGTCATATGCACTATTCTCCCTTGTAGTAAAATAAGGCAGAGTACCCTGAATGTGTAAGAACCTGGAACCAACCACCACTTCTCTTCAAAATGCCAAACCCCAAATGCCTTAGAATTATAGAGCCTGCCTCAGAATGGTCACAAGAAAGAGAAGAATCAAGGATCCTGAGACTTCTCTGTAACAAACCTATCATTACCTGTCTTGCAATCATGCCTCCAAGGAGACATATAATCTATCTTTATTGGAAGACTAACAGAAGGACACCGCTGAAGCAATACTTTAAAGAGTGGGAATGTAGGTCCCCATCCTTTAATCTTTTAATCACTATAAACTACTTCAACCCAGTCATTCGCTTAGCTCTGACATGGTTTAGATAAAAGTGACACAGAATTAATATTTTAAAAAACGTGTAATCTCTAAGTATTTCATGTGGTGTATTCCCTCTAAACATCTCAAATACATGGTGGAAGCCCATCAGTCAGTGTATCAAACTGTCTAAACTTTCTCTTCTGAAAGTCTCTACTTCCTTAGCCCACTGTTATGACATTATCTCCTCACCGCCACCCCACAAGTTAACTGATTTCTCATAGCCTCTCAGATCAGTGCAGCCCAACCCTGTAAAATCACAAGATCTTTTAAAAAAAACTTAATGAGCACTGCTTCATCATCTTATTAGCTGTGACTAAATTATCAGTAGTTAATACATATTACAGAAAATAGTAAAATTATTTAATAAGATGCTAGGGAGGTAGAAAGGATAACTTCACATGAAGAGGCAAGGTCTCTGAAAGTCTAAATATCAGTTTTGAGCAAATCTAGACAACAATTCTAGGCATTAAATCTCATATACTTTGGGAAAGTATGTTAGCAGGTTACAAAACTTACCTTCTCAATTACTTTATTCCCCCCAAAACGAGTAACAAATTCTGCTGGCGAAGCTACAGTGAAATCTCGCTGTGAGTCTATTTTCTTTCGGTCTCGACCTTGCCTTACTAGATGCAAGCCAGACATGCTGGACCTATAAAAATAGAGAAACCATGAACGTCTGTCAATAGGATTTCTTCACACCATCTATCTCCACTGGAGACCTGCTTTTCACTTCTTATAACAATATTTCCAACTACACCTTGTGAAGACTGCATGCCAGGAGACCACATACTTTTAAATAGAAGAGAGGAGGGGAAAAATGGTCTTTGCTTGTGGAAATCAAAGCAACAACAAAAAAAACAAAAAACTGTTCCTGAATAATAAAAAAATAATATTAAGGTTTAGCAACAGTGCCATCACAAAAAGATAAGCAATGGTTGGAATGAAATGAAATGGTAGAAATAGCAGACTCAACTGTTAAAACCAAAAATACAATTAGCAAGCCTGTTTCTGATCATGATGCTGGCATACAGATGACCTTTCTCCTCTGTATCTCTACCCTACAGCTTTCTTATGAGCTTTAACTCCACATTTTTAATTGTCTACTAAGTGTTTTACTGGTGTATCCATAGATGTTTCAAAATCAAATTCTTTACAAGGCAGCATAACATACCATATTTCATTAATTTTAAGATGTTCCTCTTTTAAAAAAAAAAAAATCTCTGAAATTTATAATGTATCTTACAACCAATTGTATGATTTATTTAGTTGGCAGTATTTTTCCCCTCAATGATGCCTCTAACAATTAATGGTGTTTTAGGTTAGATAAAATATAGTTACTGAAACTGCACAGACAGGGTTTTAAATTCCAGATCTGTCTGCTTAATAGCTCCAATGAGTTTTAGCAAATGATTTAACCTTGCTCAGCTTCAGTTTTCTCTTTGTAAAATATGCATAGAATTCACAGTTCCAGTTATTTACCTATTGTCCCTCAGCTCCAAGCCCACTCTTTCATGCTCTGCACTGTGAAAATAGAGCTAAGCCTCTGCAAAATTGTTCAATTCTGCCAATGGGAAGACAGAGAGATAAAAAAGAGACTTCTTTTGTGTTTTCCAGTCATTACCAGCATTGCTCCATGTATGTAACAGAAAATAAACTCTAGCTTCTAGCATTTTTTGACATTCCTGGGAAAGCCTTGATGCATTCTCTCAGAGGTACCAGGAGCATGAGGTTGTGGTTCCCTGACAGTCAATACTGCCTTGCCAAGCTAACTCATCCTCTGGGGTATGCTGCCTGGGCCAGGTCTTCTCCTCCGGGATCTGAGCACCGGCTACTCAAAGCTTACTTCCAGAGGTCTAAGCACCAGCCCCCAAGGGCCCTCTTCCAAGCTCCTACTTCTTCCTTTATGACCCCCAGGTCTAGGGTGGTAACTGTTTTCCATAGGTATTAACTCTGGGTTACTTCAGTATCCCTTTTTTGTTCTTTTATTCTTCTAACATCCAAGTAACCAATTCTCACTAATGAATCTCATCTTTATTGTAATTCCTAATGCAGTTTCTCTTTCCTTGACTGGACATTGATAGACCCTCTTGAAAGGGTGTTTTGAGGATTAAATGAGATAATAGATATAAGTAAGGTCCTTTATATTTATATACTGTTTAATAAACAGATATCTTCTTCTATTCCTACTTTTCCTTCCTTTCTTCTATACTCCAACCTTGACATTGTAGTAATTTAACTTTTCAAAATAAAAGAAACCAGTTTGGCTCAGTGGATAGAGCACTGGCCTGCGGACTGAAAGTTCCCAGGTTCAATTCTGGTCAAGGGCATGTACATTGGTTGCGGGCACATTCCCAGTGGGGGATGTGCAAGAGGCAGCTGGTCGATGTTTCTCTCATGGACGTTTCTAGCTCTCTATCCCTCTCCCTTCCTCTCTGTGGAAAATCAATAAAATATATATATTTTTTTAAATAAAATAAAATAGTATGATTAACATCGTCTCACAAAGAAAATGCCAGGTCCAGATGATTTTTATTTTATTTTATTTATTTATTTTTTTACAAACCCTGTGTCGAGGGCTGACTTTCAATAGATCGCAGCGAGGGAGCTTCTCTGCTATGTATGAAACCCCGACCCAGAAGCAGGTCGTCTACGAATGGTTTAGCGCCAGGTTCCCCACGAACGTGCGTTGCGTGAAGGGCGTGGGGGCGGCCCCCTTTCCGGCCGCACCCCGTTTCCCAGGAAGAAGGGCTCTCCGCACCCGACCGCGGTCCTGACGCGCGGCGGAGCGGTTGGACGCGACGGCCCACCGGCAGGGACGGAGGGGACGGAGGGGACGGCGGGGGCAGGTCCAGATGATTTTTAAAGACAAGTTCCATCTAATTTTCAAGGCAGTAGTCTACCAAACTACCAGACAATAGAAAAAAACATAAAACTCCCCAGCTACAGTAATACTGATACCAAACCCAGACAAAGATGTTACATGAAGATAAAAGTCTAGGTCCATTTTATTCCTGACTACAAATGCAAAAATTCCTAAACAAAATAACTAAATAGCAGGGTATCAGTGCAAGGATGGGCAAATATTAGTAAAAAAAAATACATATATTTTTCCATGACCAGCTTGAGTTTGTCCCAGGTATGCAAAGATGGTTTAATTTTAGAAAACCCATAAATGTAAAAGACTGTGTTAGATTTCCTAACAAGTACAATAAAATAGGGGGGGGGGGAATTATAGAGGCATTAAAATTGCAAAGAAGGAACTATCATTATTTGAGAATATGGTAATTTACATAGAAAACAGAAGATTCTGCAATAGAATAACTGACATTCCTGGGAAAAGCCTTGATGTGTTCTCTTAGCAATACCAGGAACAGCAGGTTTTCCAGCTATTACCAGGATAGACCTTAGTCAAGTGTCTTGATAAACGATAAATACACAAGAAGTTCAAATATACTATAAACAGTTGACTACATACAGATTATAAAATTAAAAATAGATCACCAAGCTAAAAGCAACTAAAATACACATACTCTTAAGAGATATGTATAGATACAATAAAACAATATAAACAGGAAAACAAAAGAATGAACATGTGATTAAGAAAATTGATTGTCTGGGTAGGGGAGGCAGGAGAAGGATTAAGGAGAGATTATATAATTAAATGTAGGTGATGGCCAAGGACCCACCTTTGTTTTAAAAATTAAAAGATGTGATGGGTTTCAAATCCTTCCTACATTATTAAAAAACTCAACAAATAAATAATAGAGGGCCACACAAGGAACAATGAGTATGTCATGAACCAATAATTATATAATTATATACACCTAAAGTTAAACACACACACACACACACACTCATCAAAGATCAACTTTCACTTATTTAAGGAAGGAGTGGAGAAATAGAGAAAACATAAACCTAGAACTAATAGGTAGCAGCTTGAGTATAACACAAAAAGGGGAAAAAGTCTATATTGACTTAAAAAAAAAAAAAAGGTGGACAAGGAATTTGTTATAAGATTTAATCAATAGTCTATAAATAAAATGGATCTCATAATCTTCACCTCTCATCTACCTTTTTGGGGGACACTGTTAGAGAATGCTGTCTTATAAATAAATGGAATAAGCTAAGAAAAAGGAAGACAAGGAATGCAAGAAACAGAATCCAACACAGAAAAGAAGGGCATTCCCTAGATCACTCTTTCCCAAACTTTTGACATATGTGTACCCCTTCTATAATTTTCTAACGCTGAGTACCCCTCATACTCATGAGAACATAGAATTAGACGTGGCTAAGCACGGTGCAGTGCATATCCCCACCAAACTCCGGTGCAAAGCGCACCCCCACCAAACTCTTCCTGTACCCCTGGGGGTACACGTACCACACTTTGGGAAACACTGCCCTAGATGATTGTTTAAATTGGAAGACAGACTGCTCTGAGAGGTATGCATCTTGGAAGAAATGGACAGATCACCTTGTATATTTAACTACAGAAAAACAAAATAAAACTTGCCCATATATATTATATATATAAAATATATATGGGTTTGGTTTCTTTATAAATATACATATTTTCTTATTTTACATATAGAAAATAAAACAATGTTATACATATAAATGTTTGTTATATATAAAATGAGTTGTTGCCCTGGCCAGGTTGACTCAGTGGATAGAGCATGGGCCTGTGGAGTGAAGGGTCCTGCATTCAATTCTAGTCAAGAGCACATGCCCAGGTTTTGGGATCGATCCTCAATAGTAGTCATGCAGGAGGCAGCCAATCAACGATCCTCTCTCATTATTGATGTTTCTCTCTCTCTCTCCGTCTCCTTTCCTCTCTGAAATCAATAAAAAATAAAAAAATAAATGACTTGTTTTTTTTATTTTACTCCCAGTAGAAGTTTTGCTTGGTTTTCCCCCCAAAGGGTGGAAGATATCAAATAAAAAAGAAAAGAAAATGATGACTGTTCTAAAAACTAATTTTACCAACTCAGTGTTTTTTATGTTTTCTGCTTCTGCCAAAGTCCAGTTTAATTTTCATGTACTATTTTTTCCAAAAAATCTTCTCAAGATTGCAAAAACAATCAAAGAAGATAATAGAGGGGCCCTTAAATACTGTTATCAAGCAAATCATTCAGGTCTTTTATGTTGGCTCTCCTGAAGAGGAACATACCTGCAAGAGGCCTGCAGAAGGCTAAGAAAGCCTGACTCATTTCCTCCTCAGCCTGAGTTCTAACAGCAGGAAGAAAAAGATCCCAGGTAAGTGAGCCTGAACAATCCAGACTGGTTGCCACTGTCACGTGCCAGGACAATTGCAGCAGGTACCTTTCCTAGTGTCACAGACACATTCTAAAAGTTTCCTTTCACACTACCTTCCATAGGAAGGGACACACTACACAGAATCATTATCTATCTTCACAATAGTTGACGAGTCTTCTACTCTTGAAAAACCAGCCAAATCCAGTAATCAAATTTGACACAGACGGAGTGAGATCCCCTAAGGAAATAGCACAGCAAAATCTGCACAGGGATGCTTGTTTTCAACATAACTACAATTATCACACATGGGCTCAGGTACTTTGTTTCAAATTCTGAATGTAAAATACAGGTTGAGAAATCTAAAATAAAATATGAGTTTTTATTCATTTCCTTTTAAAAAAACAGTTTCTTTGAGATATACAAAAAAATAATAATAATCAAAGTAAATTTCCCATAAATTTCAGGGCTTAACTGCAATACCTGACTGTTTTTTAAAGGTATACAGGGCCTAAATACGCTACCCTATAACTTACCCTTGAAGCATGTAATATCTCATCTCTTTGTTTTCCTCTGCAGAACCACCATATCACACGGCAAAGGAATGGAAGCTGTCTCTTCAGATGTCAGCCTTGTAAACACAAGCCACAGCTCGTCCTCCTGTTGCAGGTGCTTAAAACCCAGGAGGACAAGAGATACTGTGCCTTCTGCCTACTTCTTGGCCCTGCTTCAGTCAGACTAGAGTATTCCTGATGGCTTCAAACTACAGTCCTTTTGTCCACTTTGTCCCCAATTTCCATATTTCCCTACCTTTCCTCCTTTTTTAATTTCCCCCCTACATTTGGCTCACATCTAGAATTAACTTCCCAAAAGGATTAAGAGAAGAGGGGAAAAACATAAACATTTGTGTAACTAGAAAATAGATCTTAACAACTTTGCATTAGCCGCAGCAAACATGTTTCAACAACGGTCACTTTCTTCTGCCGGTCACCAGAGAAAAGCTCCACAGCCTCTCCTGGCTGCCAGGAGCACGTGACAGAGAAGGCCAGGGCAAAAGAGAAGAAAAAGTTTACAAGGACAACTAAGCCAAGAAAATAATGGGGTCACGAAATCCAGAGGGAGGAAGACAGCACAGCCTAGGTAAGTAATTTCTGAGATCCAATCAAAACAAATAATACTGATTATCAGATTGCAAAAAGGGGAAAAGCAGGTCAAGCAGTAAAAACAAAACAAGCAAACAAACAAAAACCAAGTATAAAGGACAAAAGTTGCCACTAGTGGGGAATTCTGTATAAAGTGAGAGCCACAATTTTAATTTTCAGGCCAAAATAGTCACACACACACACACACACACACACACACACACTTTTTTTTTTTTTTTTTTTTTTTTTTTTTATTTTATTTATTTATTTATTTATTTATTTTTTGTCTCGGTTTTTTTTTTGTTTTTTTTTAATAAGTTTTTATTTTTCATATTATTACAAATGTTCCTTCCCCCCCCCCCCCCATTGCTCTCCTCCACCAGGTTCCCACCCCACCCTCTGCCCTTTCCCCTCTCCCCATTGTCCTCATCCATAGGTGCACAGTTTATGTTCAGTCTCTTCCCACGCCCCCCTCTCCCCTTTTCCCCAAGAATCGTCAGTTCACTCCCCTTCCATACCTCTGATTCTATTATATTCAACAGTTAATATTGTTCATCAGATTTTTTTAATTTCCTTGGTTTTTAGATTCACTTGTTGATAATTACGTATTTGTTGTTCATAATTTTTATCTTTGTTTACTTTCTCTTCTGAAAGAACCCCCTTCAGCAATTCATATAATTCTGGTTTGGTGGTGATGAACTCCTTTAGCTTTTTTTTATTAGTGAAGCTCTTTATCTGGCCTTCGATTCTGAGTGATAGCTTCGCTGGGTAGCTTATTTTTGGCTGTAGGTTCTTGCTATTCATCACCTTGAATATTTCTTGCCATTCCCTTCTGGCCTGCATGGTTTCTGTTGAGAAGTCAGCTGACAATCGTATAGGTGCTCCTTTATAAGTTACTACCTTCTTTGCTCTTACTTCTTTTAATATTCTCTCTTTATCTTTTGCTCTTGGAATTTTAATAATGATGTGTCTCGGTGTGGTCCTCTTTGGATTCCTTTTGTTTGGAGTTCTGTGCACTTCCTGGACTTGTAAGTCAAATTCTTTCACCAGGTGGGGGAAGTTTTCTGTCACTATTTCTTTCAGTATGTTTTCGATATCTTGCTCTCTCTCATCTTCTGGAACCCCCATAATTCTGATGTTGGTTCGCTTGAAGTTGTCCCAGAGGTTTCTTACATTATCTTCAATTTTCTGGATTCTCTTGCCTTCTAGCTTCTGTGGAGCAGTGTCTTCTGGCTCTTTATGTTCCAAATCTTTGACTTGATTCTTGCGATCTTCCCTTCTGTTTTTAGGACTCTGTAGAATATTTTTTATTTCAGACAATGTATTCTTTATTTCTTGTTGTTCCCTTATCATTTCTTGATGGTCTCTTTTCATATCCTCATAGGCCTTATCCATCTTTTCTAGGAAATTCTTGAAAAACCTTATAAGCGTAGATTTGAACTCTATATCCAGACGCTTTTTGTCCTCCATTTCTTTCGTTTGTGATCTATTTTGTTGTCGCATTTCGCAGTTACAGACGGGACGGGGTTTCAGGGTGGAGCCTGCAGCTTTGACTTCCGTCAGCCCCGCCCTATGCGGGTCCTTCAGTGCTCGCTGCCGGCGCCTCTGAGAGAAAGGTGCCCTCGATTTTCGCCTGCTGCCAAACAGTCTATGCTCTCCCCCAATGAGCCCGGTATTGGGGTTCAGTTCAGTTGGAAGTGGAGTTGGAGGTGGCGTTCACAGCAGTCTGGAGCCCCAGTCTCCTTCCCGTCAGGGCAATCCCGCGGCACAGCCGGCCGTCCCTTCTCTGGGGGCAGTGAGTGCGCCTCCGGGACCTCCTTTCTCCGCTTCCCCGGGTACCGCCTTACAGCCCAGCTCCCTATGGCTGAGCCTGAGTCCCCGGGGTCTGGCCCAGAACGGGGGTTCAGAGCAGTCAGGGGCCCAACACAGTCGGAGTTTTATCTCCTTTCCGCTAGGGAACGCCCGCCAGGCACTCGGCCTCCCTCCTCTCCGGCTCCGTCCTCTTCGCGCGCGCCGCGTGTCTCCGTACCTTAGGCTTTTACAGCTCCTCCGTGCTTCCTTCTGGTTTTCTCCTTGCTTCTTGTTGTAGGATTTCCAGTCAGTCGACTTTCCTGTAGTTCTGGGTAATGTCCATTTTATATTTTAGTTGTATTTTATTAAAATTGTTGTGTGCGGCTGCGGCTAGTTGCCTACCCGAGCAGCCATCTTGGATTCTCCACACACACACACTTTTAAAAACAAGATGTTATTCACTAAAACTTGAAAATAAGAATGAAGCTGGTACAAAAAGAACCCGAACAAATATTTTAGACAGAGTTTAAGCTGGGTTAAGAAAAACCCTGCCCAGAAAGGCTACTGGATACATCTATTGCTATGAAAGCAAATTTGCCACAAATGGACAAATCACTTAAATAAACAAACTGTGGCTGAATGTTACAGTAACATAGTCCTATTTTAGCTTTTAATTAGGTAGATGCTCATGACATTGCTGCCTTGTAAGGGAGATAACACTCTAATAGCTAGAATCTACACAATCACAACTTCCTGAGACAAGTCCTCCAGAATGGTATAATTCACCAGAATCATATCTAACCTGATTTACTAATATGCACCACAGACATTCCCACCAAAATGCTGGGTAGAAATAGTTAATAATTCGATGCCAACTATGCTGAGAACATATTAACGTTCCAGAAAAAAACAACAATACACTCAAAACAGAAGTACACACATGACCTGGCGTACAGATATAAGATGAACGATGAAACTGAAGATAAAATGATTAAGACAAACCTCAATCTTCAGACATTCAGGAGACCCCCATGTTGAAAAGACTCACTCAGGCCACTCAACATGACCACCCGCCCTAATAGAAAAAGGATGTCTTGGGTTGTGTTCAGGTCTGTACCACGTTGTAGCAGTCCTCCTATACTAAGCCAATCTCTGATAAAGTTAGTTGTTTACTTCTTCCTATTTCTATGTCTTTTCAGAATAATATATCTCCAAATAGAGCACTGAGACCTTTGTTTAAAACAATTATAGTGACAACAGATGTAGAAGGAGCTCAATTTTACACATGCATCTGAGTGTCTCCAGATGTAGGCAGTTCCCAAAAGTGAATCACTCTCTGCCTTTGTTATATATTCTAAACATTCAAAAAGCAAATAAGCATTGAGTATAGAATATAGCAGGCTATTTTGCACTCGATTGTATCAGAAAAATATACCAAAGAGGCACACTCAGTGATAGAGTTCCTGCTTTATTTCACCAAAGGGATCTTTCTAAAACAACTAAACACTAACACAGCACACCCATATCCAAAAACAAAGCTGGAGCTTTTAATCTTTTATGGATGCTGCTCATAATTCTTCTGTAATTATTAGAACACAGGAAATAAAAAGCCGCATTCATCCATTTCTCCAAATTCAAACCATCCCCATTTTAATCTACCATAAACCAGGTAGACACATACCTGGAACAAAATCCAACTAAGAGCCCACACTGGTCCCAGCATTGTAACATGCCAAGCACCAAGGATGATGTAGCAGTTTACCCGGCAGACAGTGATGCAATGGCTGGCTTGATTGCAATGCAGTCTCAGTTATACTGCAGCACACACTGTTAGAGACTGTTCTACACTGGAGCTTTTCCAAGCAGAGAAATCTTGAATCAAGGATATACCTCTTTTGAAAATCTACTGACCACATAGATAAAAGTTTAGCTGTGGACACTAAATTCTGATCCACTGATTTATATGCCTATCCTGCATCAATGCCACACAGTCTTCTTAGCTATGGCTTTATAGTAGATTTTGAAACCAGGGATTATAACTCTTCCAACTTTGCTCTCCTTTTCTAAAATTATTTTGTGTACTCTAGGTTCCCTGGATTTGCATGTAAATTTTAGGATCAGCTTATCAAATTCTAGAAAGAAGAAAAAAGCCGGATGATTTTGAAATGAACTGTGAATTTATAGCTCAATTTACAGAAAACTGACATCCTGACAATATTGAGTGTTACAATCCCTGAACACAGACTGTCTCTCCATTTACAGGCTGGGACAAAAATAGATTTGTAGTTGTTCATATAGAAAATTATGCAACATTGCCGAAACCGGTTTGGCTCAGTGGTAGAGCCTCGGTCTGGGGACTGAAAGGTCCCAGGCTCGATTCCGGTCAGGGACATGTACATTGGTTGCGGGCACATCCCCAGTGGGGAGGTGTGCAAGAGGCAGCTGGTCGATGTTTCTCTCTCATCGACGTTTCTAGCTCTCTATCTCTCTCCCTTCCTCTGTATAAAAAAATCAATAAAATATGTATTTTTTTAAATTATGCAACATTAATCAGTAATAATTCAAGAATAAACTGTTTTGCATACTCACAACTATAAACCTACTTTTGCCCCAACCTGTATTTAGCTCTTTAATTCCTTCCAGGAATGTTAATATTAGGAGAAACTGAGTGAAGGATACACGGGATCTCTTTGTGCTATTTTTGCTAATTCTTCTGTCTAAAATTATTTCAAAATAAAAAGCACCTGAAAGGGAAGGAGCAAAAAGGAGAATAGCAAGAGTATATCATAAAACATAAGGAGTAGTTTCAGTAATGAGTAAAAAGCCAAATGCTGCCGTAGGAGTTCACTAGTGAGTTTTCTAAGTTTAGTTTCAGTGAAGTTATAAATGCAGAAGCCTAACAGCAGTAACTAGGACTTAAATGGGATTACCTGTTGAAAGTGGTAGATTGATAATTTGTTTATTACTGTTCCCTACCAAAATCACACAAAAAATGACCAGCCGTACATCCATAAGACCATCTGACCGACCAACCAACCAGTACATATGACACGCACTGGCAATTCAAAAATAAACGTTTGACTCGGGCATACGCAATACATACAAAGCTCTCGCTGGCACCAATCACACATGTGTGTTTCGATCTGTCATTGTCCATAGTGAATTTGGTTATTTTGTTGATGTTTTATTTTTTGTTTTTTTAAATCTATTTTATTGATTTTTTACAGAGAGAAAGGGAGAGGGATAGAGAGCTAGAAACATCGATGATGAGAGAAACACCGACCAGCCGCCTCTTGCACACCCCCCACCAGGGATGTGCCCACAATCAATGTACATGCCCTTGACCAGAATCGAACCCGGGACCTTTCAGTCCGCAGGCTGACGCTCTATCCACTGAGCCAAACCGGTTTTGGCTTGTTGATGTTTTAAAGCTGAAAGAAAGTGTCTGACGACCAACTATTATTACAATGCACCCCTGGCACTTCATCTCTGACACTTCTATAATGGAAAATTAATTCTTCTAATTAATTTCCTTTCAATGTGAATGAATCAGTGCACCAGGCCACTAATAAAATAATAAAAGAAGCATAAAAGCATAAGAACAGAGAGAACAGAAATAAAGACCTAACAGATTAGAGATGTCAAACAATTATTGGAAAAAAGAGAGTGGCTGGTCAAGAGTTAACTGCCTCAGAAACTGAAGAGCCAATCATAGGGAAAGCCACTTAGAAACAAGCATAACTCTACTTTAGCACTCTGGAAAAACTCAGAAATTAGAAGTACATAGTGTATTCTACTAGAAAGGTTGGAGATAAAGCTGAAAACAAAATAAAGTCTGTAGTTTACTTAAAAGTACTGTACCAGCCCTGGCTGGTATGGCTCAAAAGGTGACAGGTTCAATCCCCAGTCAGGGCGCATATGGAAAGCAATCAATCGATTGATTCCTTCCTTCCTTTCCTTCCTTCCTTCCTTCCTTCTTTCCTTCCTTTCCTTCCTTCCTTCTTTCCTTCCTTCCTTCCTTTCTTCCTTCCTTCTTTCCTCTCTTCTCTCTCTCTCTCTCTCTTCCTTTCTTTAAATCAATTTAAAAAATAAATTAAGCCGAAACCGGTTTGGCTCAGTGGTAGAGCGTCAGTCTGGGGACTGAAGGGTCCCGGGTTCAATTCCGGTCAAGGGCATGTACATTGGTTGCGGGTACATCCCCAGTAGGGGCTGTGCAAGAGGCAGCTGATTGATGTTTCTCTCATCGACATTTCTAGCTCTCTATCCCTCTTCCTTCCTCCTCTCTGTAAAATATCAATAAAATATATTTTTAAATAAATAAATAAATTAATTAATTAATTATTGTGTCAATGTTAATCACTTAGCTTTAATAAATACAGGGTAACCAGAGAATTTTTAGGATGCCAATTTTAAAAGTAAATTTTAAATAATCTATAACTTTATTTTAAAATATATTTTTATTGATTTTAGAGAGAGGAAGGAGAGGGATAGAGAGATAGAAACAGCAATGATGAGAGAGAATCATTGATCAGCTGCCTCCCACACAGCTTCTACTGGGGATAGAGCTCAGGAACCCGACCTGACTGGGAATTGAACCTTGACCTCCTGATTCATAAATTGACGTTCAACCACTAAGCCACAGCTAAGCTAGGATGCCCATTTAAACTTGATTTTCAGACAAACAACCAATCCTCTTTTTCATAAATATGTCTCATGCAGTATTTAATTTTTATACTAAAAAATCATTCAGTTTATCTGAAATTCAAAATTAACTGGAAACCCTGTATTTTTACTTGCTAAATCTGATAACTCTAGATAAATGAACTGTGATTAGGCAAAATGCTAAATTAGGAAAACCTTAGTGAAGGATACATGGGAACTCTGTGCTATCTTTGCCAATTCTTCTAAATGTAAAATTATTTCAAAATAAAAAGTTAAATTAAAAAATTGTTTACAAAAGACTTTAATGGCATGGGAAAATATTATTATGTAAAAAAAAAAGAGCAGGAAACAGAGATGTATATTCATTATAATATCATTTATGTATGTATTCTTTAATGAAATTTATCCTTAATGGGTAAAAAACACTGAAAGGAAACATCAAATATTAACAGTAATTATCACAGAATGATTACATTCTGGATTGTTTTATTTCTTTCTTTATACTGTAAGGTTGAGAGAAACCAGAATGCAGCAATAAATGTAAGGTTGAGTAAAGCCAGAATGTAATGTTTTATGACAAACATTAAAGCAGGGCTAGATCCTGAGGGAGGGTATCATCCTGTAGATACAACATCTCGTGATACTCATCTTATGACGATCAACCTGACCGCTGTGGAATTCTCCTCCCGGGAACCGAGCTGACCGCCAAGGAATGCACCTCCCGGGAACAGACCAGCCTTACCTGTAATTACGAGAGATGACCACCCCGGAGGTGCCGAAACGGCGAAAGAGGACTTAAGCAAGGGAACGGGGAGGGGGGAGGCAAAGGGTGCTTGCTTGCATAGCTGGGCTAGAGTATAAAACTGAGAACGAAAGTTAGTTCGGGGTCCGAGTTTGGAACGGGGGAGTGCCACTGTGCTGGTGCCCCGGCTCGGACCCTAACCCGGGTTAGCTTAATAAAGACTTTCTGCATTTGCATCGGACTCGGCTCCCTGGTGGTCTGTGGGTTCCAGAATTGACGGGCACAACAATACTTTCTGGATCTCCAACTTTTCTATATATCTAATAGTTTTTAAAAATTTAAGTAGCAAACCACTTGTAAATTTATGTTAATAGGAAGGAAAAAAAAGAGCAGGAAACAGCATTACATAAAATAAACACTGTCAAGCAGCTGTCCTGAGCCCTATTTACAACAACCATAATCTCATTTAGAAAATTAGGTAGGACTGAAACCGATTTGGCTCAGTGGATAGAGTGTTGGCCTGCGGACTGAAAGGTTCCAGGTTCGATTCTGGTCAAGGGCATGTACCTTGGTTGTGGGCACATCCCCAGTAGGGGTGTGCAGGAGGCAGCTGATAGATGTTTCTCTCTCATCGATGTTTCTAACTCTCTATTCCTCTCCCTTCCTCTGTGTAAAAAAATCAATAAAATATATTTTTTAAAAGAAAAAGAAAATCAGGTAGGATTACAGAATCAACTCTGCAGACTGTATATACACAGACAGCTCTTGTTTTATGAATGGAAAGGAGTGGGTAGGAGGCAGAAGAAACTATTGCTCTCAGCAAGAATACTAAGTCACAGATCTCATAATGACCTACTCACTTCTGAGGCAACTGGGAACTTCAGAATATCAAGGAAGGAGCATTGAGAGTAAAATATTTGGGGAGCAAAAGATCAGGGAGGCTAAATGAGAAATGCTAAGAAAGTCAAAACATTAGAACACTCTCACAGGCCAACCAATAAGCAAAGCCAAAATATAATCTCAAACCTAGAGTCAGTTTTATTAACTAGAGGTCCGGTGCATGAAATTCGTAAAGGGGTAAGGCCCTTAGGCCTGGCCAGCAATCAGGGCCGATCCAGAGCCTTCTGACTACCTGCCAGGGCCTTCCTTCATTCCATGGTGCCCCCTGGTGGTCAGTGCACCTCAATGCAAGCAATTGAACTCCAGGTCTCCCTTTCGAACTCCCCAGAGGAAACTGCATATTAACCTTTTATATATATAGATTATATAATATATATATATCCCACATTAAAGCTTGGAAGTGATGAGCCAAAAGATAGGATGGGAAAATGAAATATCCTACCCTCTCAATAATGGTTATTCTTGTGGATGAAAAAGGGTTTCTACGGAAAGTGACTTCTTTGGGTGATCTGACCATAAATTCCTAAATGGGCAAAGTCATGCCCCAGGCATATAACTTTTTTAATAAAAGGTTTATTTTTGCCTTAAACAAGCCCTGTCCATTGTTTCTGTGCATCTAGGTTCATACACCTTTGAAATAAATATAATCACCCTCATGAAAATACATATTCTTGTTAAGGATCCTTTAATTCAAAATACACACACACACACACACACACACACACACACACTGTTTCTTCCCATCCTTCTCATGTAGTCTTCCTTACTTCCCTCCTTAATTTCAAATGCATTTTTTTAATTGTGCAACTGTCATTCATTAGGGGTGTCGAACTCAATCAGAGAAGGGGCCAAAATCTAAAATCCAGCCTAAATCGCGGGCCGAATGGTTTACTGAACAGTCATAAACTGACAATGTCATAAACTGACAGCGGAGTGCAGTGATGACAACACAGTGCGGGCCACATTGCAAGGCCTGGCGGGCTGGATTTGGCCCGCGGGCCTTGTGTTTGACACATGTGCATTAGATCATTTCAGATCTTGCTTCCTAGCAATTATTGTCAGGTTTAGCGCAAATAAATTCATAAAAATTCTCTCATATTTCTTACATTGACATCTGAATTATAACACTAACAATGTTTGCTGTAATCAAAAGTTTTTCAAATCTAAATTTCCAAGTTTTAAATCTCTAATTTGCAAAAGACTTAAAGAGGTTTTTACAGTTAACAATTTTTACCTCACAAAATGGACTCCTCCATAATGAATATCATATTATACTAGTATAGCACATTTTACTTTTCCAAAAGCTTTTTTTTTTTTTAATTTTACCTCTTATTTAATTTTACCTCCATCACTAGATTTAAATGAAATCGCTTCAAACTCAGGAGTTTAAAGAGACTAAAAGAGAAGAAAATCCTTATTTCTTTCTAGGTCAAACACAAACATAGACAGTTAAAACTAAAAAGCTCTGTCCTTTTAGCTTTTGATCAAATCATGTCACTACTCTTGTCCTCTTAACTTCCCTCTTGACCCATTGGCAGCAAGCGATGAAAGCTACTCCTAGATTCTCTCAGAATCCAACCTCATCGTTATTTCCTGTGGATGAAGGTCTATAATACCATTCTATCTGATTTTTTTATTGACCACAAATTTTAGGAAATATAAAAAAGCAAAGTACTTTTCTTTCTAGACCAGAAGAGATATACCTCACCTTCAAGGAGCCTTTTCTGAATGAACTTAATCACTCTCTCCTTCCAAAATAGCAACCACTTGCTTTAAACACAGAGACAGAAATTGTATTCTGGAATTATATATATACAAATAACAGCAATTACAGATTGTTTTCCAATTAAGTCACTAATATAAGATGCTTGCTAAACATAAAATGTTGGCCACTTGATATTTTGAGTATATATTTTAAGACGTTTAAGAGAAAACTGAGATGAAATTTCAAATACCATAACATGAATTATAAGATAAAACAAGTTTCAAAGAAATCACATACCCTAGAGGTAAAAGATCCAATTGTGGGGCTAATGTGATTCCAACTGGCTCTAAACCAGAAATTCAGCATACTTGTTGACTAAACTGATTACAATCTTTGTTTGGTAGATAGCGTAGGTTGATGTACATTTAGACTGCATTGTAAGCATGCAGAACAATCTGACCTCAAGTGGTATCCCACAAGGGGCAAATTTCAATACCCATACAACTAGATGGTTCTATTATATGCCATCAAATTATACATTAGTTATCAAAATTAAGATGCCTACACTCAGTCTTAAATGGTCTTTCTTCTCAAATGTTCAATTAAATATCAATAATAAATTTCAGAAATGTATCAACCTATCTGATCTTATCTACAAATAAAAAAGCATAGTTGTCTACAATGAGGAATATATAATGTATATTCCCACCAACCTATAACTTTCTTGGTTATTATCTATATATATAAAAGGCTGTGTCCCTCCAACTGGTAGCTATGACATGCACTGACCACCAGCGGGCAGACACTCAATGTAGGAGCTACCATGACGCGCACTGGCCAGCATCATGGACCTGGCACCAACAAATCAACACTTGGCTTCCCCCAAGTGGGACACAGGCCTTCCCACCACCCCAAAGTGACACCCTTCCTCTTCCAAGCAACTAGCCTCTTTGCAGTTTCTTCAGCCCAGGAAAACAACTTTATAGCCAAGTGCAAACATTTTACACTTTAACCAAATGTTTGTGAAGCATTTTCTTTCTTTTTTAAAAATATATTTTACAGAGAAGAAGGGAGAAGGATAGAAAGTCAGAAACATCGATGAGAGAGAAACATCGAACAGCCGCCTCCTGCACACCCCCTACTGGGGATGTGCCCACAACCAAGGTACAAGCCCTTGACCGGAATCAAACCTGGGACCCTTGAGTCTGCAGGCTGACGCTCTATCCACTGAGCCAAACCGGTTTCGGCTTGTGAAGCATTTTCACGTGCCTCATCTCATTTGACCTTCACAGGAGTCAGACCCTATTTTCTTTTCATTAGCCGGAAAACAGAGATTTAGAAAGTTTAGAAACTTGACCTGACTAAAAATAAGTAAGAAATGGTGGAACTTGAAAATGACTTCACGTTTTCTCACTGCGCAGAATATAGTCAAACACTGCTGCAGTTAAATATTTTACCCTTTGTTCTCCATGCGTGATCTACAATAATAATCTGCTTTGTGTTGATATTTACTGCTGTGTTGCTAACAATTACCTGAAAGAGAAGTTGGGGTGCTTCACAGGGCTGGAAAATGTTTAGCTAAATCAGAAAGCAGGTCTAATTAAGCAAGTTTATCATATATATATATAAAAGGCTAAGTTGACTCGTGCATGCGCGATACATATAAAGCTCTCAGTGGCACCAACTGCACCCATGTGTTTCGATTTGTCATTATCAATAGTGAATTTGGTTGACACTTCTATTAAAGAGAAAGAGAAAATAGTGATATTAAAATATTTCTTCTAATTAATTTCCTTTCAATGTGCACGAATCCATGTACCAGGCCTCTAGTTTTCTAACGTTTGGGCCATAAAGCTTAGAAAGTGATTCATCCAGTCTTTCAAGGGTACTCTAGAAAATATGTGATGCAAGTCATCACTATCTCTGGAAAAGACAAGATAGATATTCCAGCCTATCCATCATTCTCATAGACTGCTCATTTCTCATCTAAAACCAGACCATAAACTGGAGAGGCCCACTCTTGTCCTATACAATGGCAATCACTTCACTTGGTTTTAGGTTACCTCCAGTTACCATCTCTTAGGAATGTACCCGTCCCTTTCAACAATATCATCTGTGAAGGATTAGGCTATTCACTCAGGAAGCTGAACCAGTCTCTAGTTAACTTTGGGTTCAAAGAATGAAAAGGAATACCTGAACCAATATTCTCATTTTCATAAATGAGGAAAATGAGTCCAAAGAGATACTATGAATTGGTATGGTGGCATAGCTAATTGGTGGCAGATGTTAGAACAGAGTTCTTGCTAACGTCAAATAAATTTGACTCAATTTAAATTACCCAAGGACACCATATTCACAAGTGATTTAAGAAATAATTTTGTTTGCTCTCAGCCTTGGCGCCATCTTCTTAGAAACCTCTGCACCATGAGAGCCAAGTGGAGGAAGAAACAAATGCACAGGCTGGAGCGCAAAGAAGAAAGATGAGGCAGAGGTCCAAGTAAACTGCAAGCTTGTGCACCCGGGAAAGCCACATGAACAGAAGAGGGAAGCCAGAGGTCAGGGGGCCAGTCCAAGCTGTCGGATTGCATGCCTGCTGACTCTAGAACGTCTGTCTCCACGGGCCATCTGAATGCTGTAGCCGTCTTTTGAGAGACCCATCCTGCTCTTAACAAAAAGTCTTTTGGATTTTTGCCCTGGACCCGAGACATTCTGGACTGGTTCTGTTCTCAGTTGTGGCTGAATGTAATAAGCACAATAAATCATCTCCTGTCTTAGCTGAAGGAAAAGATTTTTTAAAAATTAAAAAAAAAAAAAAACAACTTTGTTTTATACTGGAACATTAGCTAGCTAAGAAGTGAGTGGGAAGTGGCACTATCTCCTACACAGGATGCTGATCACACTTCAATCCATCGCTCCTCCAAAAGCTATGGGAATGAGTTTTGCAATAGTAGGGCATGCAAACAAATTCTCAGGCACACATACCACTGATCACACAGTCTTTGCAATAAGAGCCACCAACTTTGGAAATGACTTGGCAACTATAAACTGCCTTGTAATATCATCAGCTGAATTTCCTATAATGCTATCTATCTTATCATTGCCTAACTCACAATTTCCAAATCCAACAAAGGATATTCTGTTTGACATGATCTCATAGTAGACAAAATTTTTAAGGTGCTGTATAGCTTTAAGAATTTAAATTTTTGGTTGTTACTCTTTTTTTTCCACTGATATTTTTAAAATATATTTTTATTGATTTTGGAGAAGGGAGAGGGAGAGAGAGATAGAAACATCAATGATGAGAGAGAACCACTGATCGGCTGCCTCCTGCATGTCCCCCAATAAGGATTGAGCCTGCAACCCAGGTATGTGCCCCTGACCAGAATTGAACCAGGGATCCTTCAGTCCACAGACCAATACTCTATCCACTGAACCAAACCAGCTGGGGCTCCACTGATTTTTAGAGAGTAGAAGAGGGGTGAGAGAGAGGAAAATACATCAATGTGAGAGACCTGGGGCCAGGGATTGAACCTGCAACCCAGGTACATGCTCTTGACTAGGAATCAAACCCAAGACCCTTTGGTGGATGGAACAATGCTTTAACCACTGAGAAACGCCAGCCAGGGCTAGGATTTAAATTTAACCCATTCTTTCTCAACAGGACACTGTAACATTTTGAGAACAATTTTTGGTGGTGTGTGATTATCCATTGTAGGTTTCAAATCACTGGTCCTCCATCCTCTAAAAGCAAGTAGTCCCATAAGACACAACCCCAACACATTTATAGATGATCTTGAGGGGGAAGACACAATCACCAGTATTGGCCCAACTGGTGATGTGGATCAGTGGTTGAACATTGATCCATGAACTGGAAGGTCACTAGATCTCTTCCCGGTCAAGATACATGACCAGGTTGCAGGCTTGATCCCCAGTTGGGGGCATGCAGAAGGCAGCCAATCTCTCATCATTAATGTTTCTATCTCTCTATCCCTTTCCCTTCCTCTCTCTCTAGAAAGCAATAAAAACCTATTAAAGATGTTTACATAAAAACAGACCTGACCCCTTAAGCAAGGTATTTCCCCTCTTGGACCTCAGTTGTCTCATCTATTTAAGCAAAGGAATTAGACTAAGTTATCTCTGGTTCATTACAGTTTTAGGAATCTGTGAAGTACAGAGGGTATATCTTGAGTATATAAAAAAGGAGTTGAATTACTTTATAATCCATTAATGATAGAAGCATAAAGATAATAACAACAGCAATATCCACCCTAACTTACGATATGTTTATCTAGGCTAGACCTATAATATAAATCCTGGCTGTATATTAGAATTATCTGAAGAGCTTTAAAAGAAATTGCCCCAGCTCAAAGCAAGCCTTTATCAAAGGAATCAGAATCAGCAGTGATGGGGTTCATTTCTTAAGGCTCCCCAAATGATTCTGATGTACAGTGAAAACCAAGAACCACTAATCCATAACTTTAATCCAAGAAATGCAAAGCAAATGACCAAAGGTTAGTATATCACACACTAGTTGTATAGTCAAACATCAACAAATAAGAATAATCCAGAGTTACTATTTACTGATATTCTCAATTACATAAAGGAAATTGCATTTCTAGAACAAAAGAAGAGCTCTTTTATAATCCCTTGTTCCTACTATAGCTCTTTATTGAGTACTGGCCCTGTCAGAAATAGAATATACTTCCTGATATAATAAAGTAGTTCAAAGAGGTATTACTACAAATTTTCCCACCCTTGCAAAAGTCCTGTCAATCACCAAGATAGTTACAACAATTGTAGTCAAAGTAATACAGAGACTGAAACTCCTCAACATAACTCTCATTCTCCAGGTCTCAGTAAAAGACCTAGTATGGAAAAAGAACCAGAAAAAGTTGAGAGGAATGTTTAGGAAAAGATACTTTCAAAAACTATATTCCAGACAAAGTACATCATTTTCCACTTACTCATCAAAGCTTTAAGACCAGTGACATAGGAAAAGAAGAAGCAATCTTGGATAAAATTATTCTTACTCTTTTCAGAACAAACCCAGTGAAAGCAGGACAGATTAAATGGGCAAAACATTAAACTTCTCTCTTACCTTACATGTAAGGCTAAGCCATCCTGTAGGCTAGAGATCCCCACATCAGAGAGCGTGTCCGAGCTGACAGAAGTGGGTGACAGAGAGCCCTCCTTCTCCTCCAGTAGATCCAGCTTCACCAGATTGCTGATCTCATCCTCTGAGTTATCTTCAGACACAGAACCGATTATGAATCGGGAATGCTGGTTCAGCTCCAGGGGTTTGGCCAAGGGGGATGGCTCATCCATTATTTCTTCAAAGTGAGATCTCAGAGCTATGGAGAAATTGAAGAGTGAAAAAAAAAGCAGGTTATAGATAATAACCTATATCTAACGATAGCTATAGGTTAAACCTAGTACACCACAGCTTGCACTTGGAAGCAAGGCAGAGTTTGAGAATTTGTTTCCTTAGCTATTCTATTTCAGGGCTTTTGTTTTCTACAAGGGAATAAAATCTATATCATGGTAACTATGCCTAAAAAATTAAAACAAATTTCCGTTTCCGCAAGAAATTATTTTAAAAAAATATATAAGTCAATCCCAATCTCTTTATCAATTTGATGATGTCCAAGAGATAATCAGAAACCTTTCCAATAGGTGAAAGCTACTTGTTTGTAAATTGTAATTTCAGTTATTAGTATTGGGGAGAATGTGGTAAGGATTTTGGAAGAGTGGTGTTCATTGAAAACTTGGTGTTTAGCTCTGGCCGGTGTGGCTCAATTGGTTAAGCATTATCTCATGCACTGAGAGGTCAACAGTTAGACTCCCAATCAGGGCACAGGCCAGGGTTGCAGGCTCAATTTCCAGTAGGGCACATGCCAGGGGCAGCCTATCGAAGTTTCTCTCCCAGCCCTCCCTTCCTCTCTCTGTAAAATAAAAAATAAAAAATATTTCAAACAACAATAAAAAACCCTCGGTGTTTACAGTAAACTACATAACTACCACCTAGTTCCAACACTGCACTATAAGAGGCTATAAATTTTATATAAGTGCATTTATGTATAAAAATATTCATAAACTGTTTACATATAAATGTACACATACTGCCGAAACCGGTTTGGCTCAGTGGTAGAGCGTCAGTCTGTGGACTGAAAGGTCCCAGGTTCGATTCCGGTCAGGGGCATGTACATTGGTTGCGGGCACATCCCCGGTAGGGGGTGTGCAAGAGGCAGCTGGTTGATGTTTCTCTCTCATTGACGTTTCTAGCTCTCTATCTCTCTCCCTTCCTCTCTGTAAAAAAATCAATAAAACATATTTTAAAAAAATGTACACATACTAAATAATGAATAGATATTCTACATACATGGACACACATATAGTTCATTTTAAAGCAAATTCCAGATGGGCATTTTTTTTTTTATTAAAAAAATCTTTACTTGTCTCCATGAGAGTTTTCTTAAATTACATCTGTCAAAAATTCACACCAAAAATGTCTGCTTTTGGCTCTAATGTGCTGACAGTGATAGGGAGAAAGTGAATCTAATATCAAATTTAAATCTACAATTAAAATAATGGAGGTGTCATTTCAATTAAGTATATGTTTTCCAGATACAGGGCCTTACTACCGTGTTTCCCCGAAAATAAGACATCCTCCGAAAATAAGACCTAGCGCATGGAAAGATAAGACATCCCCTGAAAATAAGACCTAGTGCAACTTTGGGAGAAAAAATTAATATAAGACACTGTCTTATTTTCAGGGAAACAGGGTAGTTAGGATTAAATACTGCCAATCCTAAAAAACTAATTAACAAAGACCAAAACATACTTCTAAGTCCACTATAATAAAGACTAAACTAAATAAAATGATATTTATTGTCATTCCAAAATCCCTATTAAAAACACTTTAAAACTACACATCAACATAGTATTAAACAGCTTGTAGCCTAACCTACAATTTTAATTCAGAGAATAATGATTCCCAATCCTGATTTTGAGATGCTCTAAGAGTTGATATGTCAACAGGTAATAAGAAATTTATTAATAAATTTCATATGCTATAAATCACTTTGAGGCATAAAAGAACAGTGTTCTTTGACCTTAGAAAAACATCAAGATTTTAAAATGCTCAGGAATCATCACTAAACATGTTAAAATTACACATGCACCATTATTTTTATGTAATTTGTGAATCAGAGCTTGTTCATTTATAAAGATAAAAATGTATTTGTAATGCTAGAATAGTGGCTCTCAAAGTGTGGTTTCTAGACCAGGAGCAGTATTACCTGGGAATCCATAAAGAGTACAAATTCCTGCCCTAACCAGTTTGGCTTGGTGGATAGAGTGTAGGCCTGCACACTGAAGGGTCCCAGGTTCGATTCCTATCAAGGGCATGTACCTTGGTTGCGGGCACATCCCAGTAGGGGGTGTGCAGGAGGCAGCTGATCAATGTTTCTCTCTCATTGATGTTTCTAACTCTCTATTCCTCTCCCTTTCTCTCTATAAAAAATCAATAAAAAAAAAAATTTTTTTTAAAGAGTACAAATTTTGGGCCCTACCGCAGACAGACTGACTGTGTCAGAACCTATAGATTGGGGGCCCTACCGCAGACAGACTGACTGTGTCAGAACTTATAAGTCCTAAAATTTGAGAACCACTGTGCTAGAAGAATAAAGCAGTAATAATAAATTGCCAGGAATACTAAAAAATACCTACAGACATTTCTTAAAAGTGAGTTGGAGATTACTTAAGCTAACTTTTATGTTTAAAACTAGAATCAAATATAAAAATATCATGCACACTTGACATTTAAATTTTCTATACATTGCTTCCTTGGAATATTGTTTTCTCAAAAATTTTTTTGTTTAATGTCTCCAGATTTTATAAAGGGTTCACTTCCAGAATATTAAAAGAAGACCAAATCATTTAAAAAGGGGATTAGGGAGAGAGAAGAAGAAAGGGAGGAAGAAGTTCTAATAGATGACCACTCCAAACATCAGAAAGTATAGCAGCAAAAAGACTACCTCTTTCACATTTTAGAGCAGTTCATAATCAAGTTTAAGAACAATAGATTTTTTTAAAAACCTCTATTTCAGCTAACAGAAAATAATAGCTGCTTTCTTCACAAGAGAAATAAGTAAGGTATTCAGGGACAAATTCTACATTATAGCCTGTCCAAAATTAGGTGACTAGACTAAAAAATCGAAACCAGTTTGGCTCAGTGGATAGAGCATTGGCCTGCGGACTGAAAGGTTCCAGGTTCGATTCCAGTCAAGGGCACATTGGTTGCGGGCACATCCCAGTGGGGGGTGCGCAGGAGGCAGCTGATCGATGTTTCTGGCTCTCTATCCCTCTCCCTTCCTCTCTGTAAAAAATCAATAAAATATATTTTTTAAAAAAAGCAATTTTCTGATTCCATAGAAAAAAAGGGATTGACTAATAAATGAAAGGCTCTAAACAGTTAACTTCAAATTTTTCTTTCCTGGCTAAGAACATGAAGGCAGCCCTCCCTAAAGGGTTGCAAAGATTGGAAGCATCCCAGTGTCAATAGCTAAAGACCTTTCCACCAACCAGCAACTCTACTGAATGGTATGCCCAGGCACAAGCCTACAAACCATGAGAAGAGAGGTCATGTATGGAAAATCACTGAGTAGCTGTCCAGACACTCTAAAAGATACTCTACAGCTCGTCCCACTTCCATTGATTCTAGCCCTGAAAGAAAGAGAAAAGGTGGTGGCATACTATCACTGTCAGACTTGTTCACTCAAGTTATCCTCCCTAAAACTGCGTATATTCTTTTGTGGAAGGCAATTTTTAACATAAAAGCCTACAGGTTAATATTTTAGCACATGAACATAAAATTTTTATGACACTGAAGGAGCATTATTTGTAACTGACCTCTTATAATTCTTACTGTCTGAGCAGATATCCACTTCCAAAAAGAACTAAAAAAAAAAAAGAAAGCGAGAGATATTTGAAGTATTTTTTAAAAGAAATTCAAAATTTATCAAAAACTTTTGTTCAGCATAATATAATGTAATAATACTCAAAGTATGATTTTCTGGTCAAATCTATTATTGAACTTGAAGCATAAAGTTTAGTTGTTTACTATTTGTGAATCAAATCTGTGAATCAAAAACATTATATGCTCAAAGACTTTTTATTCATGAAAGTATTAAACAATAATCCAGTGTTATAATTTCACAATGTGCCTCTTCCATGTATAGTTAGATGAACACATTTCAACTCTATGATTTCTAGTATTTCATCAAAAAAGAAGAAAACCACTAGATTCGGTACAACCCAGTCAGGCAATGATTATGTTTCCAAATAGCTATTCCCGCCTTGGTCAGTATGGTTGGTTCACTTGGTAGGAGCGATGTCCCATGCCGGTACAATTTCCAGTCAGAATATACTACCATGTTTCCCCGAAAATAAGACATCCCCTGAAAATAAGACCTAGCGCAACTTTGGGAGAAAAAATTAATATAAGACACTGTCTTATTTTCGGGGAAACAGGGTAGTATACCTAGATCACTAGGTTCAATCCATGGTTAGGGTGTGTATAGGAGGCAACCAATTGATGTTACTCTCCCATCTCTCTAAAAATCAATAAAATGGCTATCCCCATCCACAAAGAAAGGGAGAGGATAGATCTCCTATTACATTAAGTCCCTAAATTCTAAGAGACCAAAGAATCTCTATTTACTTCCCAAATCCAGGATTTCCTTCTAGGCCCAACAATTTAACCGTACCCAAGGTAGAAATTCTCAAATTTGACTATTTATAACAATCACCTGTCAAGCTTTTAAAAAACATACAGTATGTCTAAACTCCACCCCAGATCAACTGAGAATCAGAATTGCTGCTAGAGACCCAGAGATTTGAATATTAAGTTTCACAAGTGACTGACATAGTTCCACTGGTTTGGGGTGAAGAAAACATAAGGACAGAACCTATTACACGGATAGGGAAATCCAGAGCTTCCAAGAGAAGACCCTGAATGACAAGCAACAAGATTGGGGACAGTGTAGGTACGTTAATTGGGAAATTAAAATTTACCCAATTATGTAGTTTGAGCTGGGTATAATTTTGATTCATTCACACTGGATGGCCATTGTGTTGGCTGTTGTTATTTTTTAATTTGATAATCTAAGGGAAAGGAGGTGAGTGCCCCTGACTAAACAGTTAGGTATTACATGTTTTAAAAATGCTTGCAGCACACCAGTTAAAAATAGTTACATTAAGTGAAGAAATCAAAGGTGAAGAACAGTATGTAAAGTATGCATAATTTATACTTAAAAAATTAGCAGAGTGGGGAGCATTTGTTTGAATATGAATAAAACATCTATTTAAAAATAAATACATTTAAATAAGTATATCTGATCATTACTATTAAATTATAATGAATTAATAACACTGCTTGTCTCTGGTGAAGGGTATTGGATGGCTGCAAGACCAAATTGCTTTTATTAATTTGTTTTCTCTTATATGTTTAAAATTTTGAACTATGTGCATGTATCACTTATGTATTAGCCACTAAAGATTTTAAATATGTTAATAGAAAGTTTTACGCAGCCCAGCCAGTAAAGCTCAGTGGTTGAGCCTCGACCCATGAACCAAGTAGATCATGGTTCAATTCTAGATCAGGACACATGCCCAAGTTTTGGACTCTATCCCCAGAAGGGGTTGTGCAGGAGACAGCTGATTGATGATTCTCCCTCATCATTGATGTTTCTATCTCTCCCTCTTCTTTCCTCTCTAAAATCAATAAAAAAGTATATATATAAAAAAAAAAAAAGTTTTACTCAATTCCAAGCCACTCTGATCCTTTATCTCCTATCTACCTGAGCATTTAAGTAGACAATGAGCATGTCATTCTCTTATTTAATATACGTAACTGACTCTGTTATCTCCTCAATGAAGCTGGAAAAAGTTCTCTCTTCCAATCGTTTTAGATCTACCACCAATAGCACCTTACAATGTTGTGTAAAAACTAGCCTTCTACAGGCCGTTTCATAGGAATTCCAGTTAACATTTGAGTTACAAAACTAGGAGACATGAAAAGCGGGTTTATTTAAAATATTATTACCTAGAAACATTTAGATGCTTCCAGGTAAAAAGCCATTTTGTGAATTCAAAAAAGCTTTGGGATTATGAATCAATTTCCCCTTATAATCTTACTTCATGGAACAACAGTATTTAGAAAAGCTGGAGCCACGGTTCAGATGTGTCAGCTACCTTCTAAACAGTCTCAAGATAAAAATTTCTTCTTTGAAAACACATTTTTGTTGCTGCCCCCCAGTTCTCTGGATTGTACTTTATGTTACCTGGCAGAGATGTAGAGGAAACATTTACAAGTTAAAGCAGCAATTCCTAGTCCTCTTGGAGTTACAACATCTTGTGTCATTTTAAAGAGATAGTTTTGAGTTGAAAATAATGACAAACACTCAAAATTTAGTTGCCCCAGATGATGGACTGAGTATAGCTGGAATTTTCATTAGGACTATAAGATAAAATATTCTCATATTAACTGGAAAATCGGACTATAAAATTCCCAAGGTACACTCCAATACTAAAAGTTCCACTACATTCTTGGAATTTATAAGTTGGAATCAAAGGGAAATTAAGTAGCTTGCCTTGTCAGGGCCAGGAATACCACTAAATGTTGACACACAAAACACAAACCAGCTATGAATCCTCCTGGTGCTAGTCTACTGATATTACTCTTATTAAACCTGAAAACTAATCAAGCTCCTATCAACCTACTATCCCCTCAATTTGGTATGTGTGTAAATACATACATATACATGTGAGCCAACTTCTATGACTAAGGACAGATTTGAAAGCTTCTATAAAAACAGAGAGTAAGTTTTAGGAACTACATTAATGAGCATACTCTCTATTTCTGTCTTTGGAGATAGCCAAATATACATAAATGAAACCTTACATTTCCAGAAAAAGATTCTCCAAAACTGAGTCTGCTTTTCAAACTTAACTCCATAAACTCATTTGTTTTATTTTGAAAATGAAAATCGTTTATACAAGCTTATTCTCTCTGGGAAGATCACTAGTATTGCCAAACAATTTCAATTCCTATTGACATGTGATGGTAAACATTACTGTGGTTTCTTATATAAAGGAGGGTGAATATGGCATTCGAAAACAATGAAATGAGCCTAAGTCCCAAATAACATCATTGGAAGGCCAAACCAGTTGGGGCCACCAACCTTTGGGTGAGGCACTTAACAGTGCTGTTGTTGAAGCCACTTTTCACTTGCTTAAACATTCCAAGACTAGATGGCTTTATGATAACTTGAATAAATAAAAAATGGGTAAGACGACTGTATCATTAGAGCACACATACTAAGATTGACTGGTTGAACTCATAAGAACCTATATTGTATCAATCAGATTCATATTCCTTGTGTTAAGTGCAACGTCCTTATAACACTATTTGTCAGTTTCTTAACTAATAGCATCTTCACATAAGCCATTAGATTCAAGTAAAGTAGTGAATAGTCATGAAATTGTACACTTATTGAAACAAACAAAAGACTAGTTAAGCAATAATCTGTTAGAGTAGAAGATCAGTGATTACTTCCTTTAAAAATGTTTGTTACTGCCCCAGATGGTTTGGCTCAGTGGATAGAGCATCAGCCTATGAACTGAAGGGTCCCAGGTTCCATTCCAGTCAAGGGCACATGCCCAGATTTCAGGCTCGATCCCTAGTAGGGGACGTGCAGGAGGCAGCTGATCAATAATTCTCTCATCATTGATGTTTCTAACACTCTCTCCCCCTCTCCCTTCCTCTCTGAAATAAATAAAAAAAAATTTTTTAAATGTGCCGAAACCGGTTTGGCTCAGTGGATAGAGCGTCAGCCTGCGGACTGAAAGGTCCCAGGTTCCTTTTGGGTCAGGGGCATGTAAGTTGGTTGCAGGCACATCCCCAGCTAATTAATGTTTCTCTCTCATCAATGTTTCTAACTTTATCTCTCTCCCTTCCTCTCTGTAAAAAAAAGTCAATAAAATATATTTTAAAAATAAATAAATAAATAAATAAATAGGAAAAAAATGTTAGTCACCTCATATTTAAAGAAACTTTTTCAACCAATGAGTCTTTAGTGTTCATTCACTTCTTCATAATCTTGTTGTTTTAAGGGTTTGGAAAAGTGCTTAATGCATAGCTTCTACAATTATTAATCTTTTAAAGCATATTAGATAACCTTTTTTCTGAATTGTAAAAAGACTCCTCCAATTAGAAATTCTAAATTCCAATGTATTATTCCAACAATTTTCATTTTAATTTACTTCTTTCTTCAACACGACTATTAGTATATTATATATTTTTAAAAATTATTTTAAATAAAGAAAAACACTTGCCCCAGACCTGTTAAACCAGTCTGTCTGATGGCCAAAATGTTTTCCTAATCACTAACTGAAAAGGTAGTAGAATTTTACATAATATTCTACACCTGAACCTGTTCACAGCACTTGAGAGAGGTAAATATCAGAGAGAGTTCTGAGGCTGGCTCTTTCACAATGCCAGTTCTTTGACATAACCTAGTCATCACCTGAACTATAAATTCACTAAACTAAATGCCATCATTTCCCAATCCTTCCAACAGTTTTAAAAACAATTCAACTTATGCTTGGTATATTTCAATTCTGCACTGGTAAATTCACAACAAAACTTCTGCAACACAAGTAAACCCAAGCGGCTTTGTAAGTAAGTGCTCTGTCTTTGACATCTTTCATATGCTCACTTTACAATATCAGTTAACTATTCTTGGATTCACAACAGTCCTCTTATCATTAGAAATGAGAAAATTAAGTCAAGAAAAATGGGAAGAGACTTGCTACTTTGTAACAAGCAGGCACTTACCTGGACAATGCAGCTGCTGTCCTGCCCTATATCACTATATTAGACCACAACACTTTCCTTAAAAGTGCTTGCCAAATAGGCAGCAAAAAAAAAAAAAAAAAAAATACTTCTCAATCACAAACATCCAAAGCACTCCCACCAAGAAGTAAGAGACAAGTCAGATAATTCCTACCACCCAGAAAGAAGAAATCATGTAACCAAAGTAAGAATGTTTCTCAATCTGTATCATGGGATTGGTGGGGAAAAAAATGAATGAAAAGAAATCGAGATTAAAGGGATCAACCTCTAAGACTGAGGACTAGGTTATGAGGTTTATTCCACACATTGGGAAATTACTGAAAAATGCTTAAGTAGAAATGGAATCAATCAGGGAGTCCTAGGGTCTTTTGATTTTGGACTTAAACCCCAAAACAAAAATATCTGAAATTAAAGTATTCCCTCTATTGAAGCAGTTACATTCTCATATGCTTCTATAAAATCTACAAAACCTGCTTGGAGTCCCTGGTATTTAGAGCTGATTCTAAGTGTCCAGGGGTGTCCATTTTCTGTGTCCAAATCCAAAAATAATGTTGGCACTGACCTGAGCAGGTCCCTGACGCACATTTTCCTCTGAAATTAGCCTCACATCACCTTCCGACGTCCTATCTCCAATAGTATATAGCAGATGGGAAGGAGAGAGTAAGTAACACAGGCAAGTACATTTACTAGTCCCTCACAGAAAACATACACCCTGGCAGCAAGATCTGGCAAGGAACAACTCGCCTGGCCCTGGCTCGCACCACCGTACAAAGACACAGAGAGACCACAGAAGCCAGGGTCTCTGCACCCTGCACCTCACTCTCAAGAGTTAGAAGACTTTCAATGCAACTGGACCCAACCCTCAACATCCGCCTCCCACGTGGCCTTGACCAGCGCAGGGTCGCCTCGGAGCGTGGTCAGAGGAAGGAATCGGACCCCGCCGGACCCAGCACGGGAGCGAGGTCTAGGGGGAGCCCCAGGCCCACATCCCAGCCCCTTCCTAGAGGCCCAGGGCTGTACGCCTCCCAGTTCCGGGTCTCAGCTCCCACCCCAAGGCCCCAGGCCCCTCCATGACTCCAGAGAGGGGACCCCGAGGCCCCGGAGCTGCGGGGAAGGTGAGGCAGGCTGCCTAGCCCTGGGGGTCCGGCGGGAAGGAGCCGGCCGCGTGCGGATGGGCGGAAGATGGGAGGCGCCCCCCTGATGCCACCGCCCCTCTCCTCCCCCGGCCCCGGCCTCACCAGGCCATGAATCGCCAGCTCCGGGGCACCCTCACCTCACCTCCCGGCGGCCAGTCCGCGGCCCGGCGTCCCAGAGCCGCTGCGCGGAGGCAGTGCTGGGCGGGAGGGACACGGCGAGCACCGCGATGGCTGACAGGCGCGCAGCTCCAGACCGGCCGGGCACACGGGGAAGGGGCGGGGCCTCCCGCGAGCCGGCCCGCCTCCGCCCCGCCCCGCCCCCGCCTCCCACCTCAGCCTGCGGGCCTCGTGGGGTGACGACGTCCGGGGTTACTCCAGGCCGTTCACCTCTGACCCCGCTCCGGGCGGCGGCGCGGTCCGGCTGCGGAGAGGCGCTCGGCGGGTCCCGAGCGCCCGGCGACAGCCAATGGGAGGGCGGCGCGGGGCGGGGCGACGTGAGGCGATGCTGATGGTCCGAGCGCGCTCTGCCATTAGGGACCCAGCGGCTAGGAGGCGGGCGGGTCCAGGGCCGTCGTGGAGCCCCAGTTCGGGCCTTCGCCGCCCTTTCTGCCGGGGGCGGGGGCGCGGTCCAGGGCCGGCCGACCACTCCCCGCCTCCTGGCGGACAAGGGAGGGGGAAAATGGCCCTGCACCTCCGACAGACCAGGGAGAGAAAGGCCTGGGGCCAGCAGGGGTGTAGCGCGGGAAGGGAGCCCAGAAGGGAGCAAGGCTAAATAGAGCGGTTGGTGTACGGCCCGTGAGGATCTTTCCGGGTTCGGTTATAACAACTTGAAGAGGTGGGTAATGCATCGTGAATTGCCCAGGATCATCACACAGGCTGGTTTGCAAGTTAGTGCAGGCTAAGTAATCCCTATTCTGGAACAACATGACCAGACTCCCTTGGCTTGCGGCCTCAGACCCAAAGCAGCCCACCTCAAAAGAGTCTTTGCTGCTGGATCCTAGAGCGGTGAGGGCAAGCCTCAGTAAAGAAAGCTCAGTAAGAAGGGCAGTGTACTGAAGGACCGCAGTTTTTTCTGCCTGCCAGGAGCTTGGAAAATACATGGCAGTAAATTCCTGACTTCTCAAATTTGAGTGTGTCTCCCAACTCTGGTTACATCAAACCTTTCTGATGAAGCCAACCAACTTCTCTAGTTTTTCGTTATTTATAGCAGGCTTTCATGGTGGCTGTGTTGAAAACTAATAGGAACTAAAAGAAGGCCCAACATATAATACAACTATTGTACAGGAGAAAAGAGAAAATTGCACTTCAGAAGAATGGAGTGAGTTTAACCCTTTTCAAGGATTTAATGACTGCCCAGAGTACTTTTCTGATCCTTACACAAGCTTGTGCTAAAGGCCAAGAGATGTACAGAGGATGATTTGGCAAGAAGTTTTGTGCCATAGGGCAAAAAATGCATAGGGTAGGAACACACACCTGAGGTCAGAAGTTCTTGGGCCAAGTAGAGACAGGAAAATTGGAGGATTAACCAACAAGGAGCAATATTCATTTAGGAGCCCTCAATACCATGAGGTGGTGGCTTCTCCAAGAATTTACCAACCTACTTTAAAATATTAGGGACTAGAAACAAATTTAGAAATATGTAGACTTCACAGAGCACTGACCCATATTTCACAATAGCTGTGTTTGTCATTGGATGCATGTCAGTTGAACAAACAAAGGAAATAAGAACTTAAAGATAATTGCAGGTTTAACAGGATGTTTGACTTGGCTTGCTGGAAAAGAAAAAAAAAAAGCCTGGAAAGAGGGAAGTTTTACCTCTCCCTAATAGTGGTCTCTGAAGCTGGCATGAAGGAAGTGACTTTGGAAATAATTAAAAATCTTGAGGTCCAGCTGATCAATGATTCTCTCATCGATGTTTCTAACTCTCTATCCCTCTCTCTTCCTCTCTGTGAAAAATCAATAAAATATATATTTTTTTTAAAATCTTGAGGTTGCCTCTTTTCTTTTTCATCTGCCTTTCCCATGAAGTAATAGGAACTCTGGCCCCAAGACTGCTTCTTAATGTTGCTGCTGTTTATCCATCTTAGGAGCACTGCCAAATCAGGTTACCCTAAAAAACTATCCTTATGTGAAATTTCAGCAAGCCATTACATGTCCTGCTTTTGCCCTCACTGAATATTTTAAGTAATTGAGCTCTAAAGAACTAGCCAAGGGAAGGCCTAATAAAGAGCTGCAGTGATAGAAAACAAAAGATGAGTTAGGATATACCAAGACCATGTAGGATCTAATAATCTAATTATCACCATCTAATGTTAAGATAAGTAGGTAGAGCTGTGTCTTTAAGATAATACACCTGAAATTTCAACAACTCCAAAGTGATGCATGCCAAAACCTGCCAATCTTTACTGTAGGCTCTTTAGAGCTGTCTCATGAGTTCTTGCCACACAAGCCATTATGTCAGTAAGAAGCGGAGGAGGAGAGCCAAAGGGTGGAGAGAACTTACTATACAAGACTAGCAAGTGGAAGAGAAGGGACTAGAACATTTCTAGAAGCTGAAACTAGACACCAATAATGGGATGAATTATGTCCCAGAATTCATATGCTGAAGTCCTAATCCCCATCACCTCAGAAGGTGAATATATTTGGAGATCGGGTCTTTAAGAGGAAGTTAAATTAAAATGAGATCATTAGGGTAGACCCTAATTCCAAATGACTGGTGTCCTTATAAAGGGAGGAAACTAGGACACAGACACAGAGGAAAGACCATCCGTGAATCACAAATTGATGAAACATTTGCCAGAATTATTGCTCTTATGCTGGAGAAGATGGCCATCTACAATCCAAAGAGAGAAGCTTCAGAAGAAACCAACCCTGGAAACACCTTGATTTTCTGATTTATAGTCTCCAGGACTGTGAAGAAATAAATTTCTATTGTTTAAGCCACCCAGTCTGTAGTAATTTATTATGGGAACCGTAGAAAACTAATACACGGTCCCAAATATCAAATGGCTTCCAAGTTTTTTAAGAAGGTTGTCAGATTTATCCTGAACATTCCAGATATCATCCAACTTTAAAGATGGTCTCTAATATTGTGCATCAACTATTTTTTTTAAAACTGGGGGGAAAGCCCGGCCAGTATGGATCAGTGGTTGAGCATCAACCAAGGAACCAAAAGGTCACAGTTCAATTCCTGGTCAGGGCATATGCCCAGGTTGCAGGCTCAATCCCCAGTAGGGGACATGCAGGAGGCAGCCAACTGATGATGTTTCTCTCTCTCTATGTGAAATATGGTAGCAACCATACTTGGGTAAAAACTGCTGTTTGAATTTTAACTCTGCTATTCTGGCTTCGGCACTCGCTTACTTGCTTAAACATAGGGTAATTGCCTCAGCTTCCAGATTAAGACCTGGAGGCTAGGGCAATTTTCCTGTGCCTGTGGACCAGGACCACAGGAGATTGGTTCCCACTGACTCAGTAGCTTCAGGAGTAGAAAATGTAGATAACCTTTAGAGATTAACCGCTCAGGTCTGCTTCTGTACTATCTGCTATCGCAAGATATGGCCACATTCCAATGTCCAGCAGGTCACTGCCTAGCACTGGGAGTCCGGGGGGATGGAGCCGGACTGTAGACCCTGCGGGCTGTTCCCAGCCTTTAGAACAGTGTTTCCCAAACTTCTCTCATGATGAGAATCACCTGGTGGAGTTGTTAAAACACAGATTCCTGAATCCCAACTAAGAAGTGCTAAACTAGAATTTTTGAGAACATATAGGTAAAATTGCATACCTAACTTAGTGCTCTGTATATAAAATCTGTCTTAGAGCACTAGTTAAGTATACAATTTTACCTATATGTTCCCAAAAATTCTAGTTTAGCACTTCTTAGTTGGGATTCAGGAATCTGTGTTTTAACAACTCCACCAGGTGATTCTCATCATGAGAGAAGTTTGGGAAACACTGCTTTAGAATTTAGAATTTAGAACAAAGGAAAATTTTTGTGGTTTGGACCTTTAAAAGGATTGCCTACACCTGAAACAGTGTGGTTGTGAGTGTGGCTACCTGCGTGTGGTGCTCTTGCAGCCATCCTGGCCAGTTCAATAAATCCTTGCCTGCTTTTTTTAATCAATCACCAGTCTTATTTTGAACCCAGGGTTCGACCTCACAACACTAAGAAATTCAATAAAAACATATTTTTTAATTTTTATTTTTTTAAATCCTCACTGGAGGAATGAGGATATTTTTTCCATTGACTTTTTTTTTTTTTTTTTTTTTAGTGAGACTAGAAAGAAGGATGAAGGAAAGACAGAGAGAATGAGGAAAGAAACATTGATATAAGAGCGACACATCTATTGCTTTCCCTTTGTTCACAGCCGGGAATTGAATCTACAACCAAGGTACATGCCCTTGACCGGAATCGAACCCGGGACCTTTCAGTCCGCAGGCTGACGCTCTATCCACTGAGCTAAACCGGTTTGGGCCCTTTTTTTTTTTTTTTTTTTTTTTAATTGAGGAAAAAAGATGGTCTCTCACCCCACTGTGGGAAAGTAAGAAAAGTCTGAGGGGTTCCTGTCATTCAAGTGACTACAATCTAGTTGGGAAGACAAAACTAAATGCCAAAACCGAATGTCTACAACTTGCTCCTTAGATGACAGCCATGTGAATTTTATATGAGCCATAGATGAGAGAGGATAAATTCTAAAAAATTAATAAGCCCAGGAATACATAAACAGTATGTTTATATGTGTGTCACTGTGTATATGTTGGCACTTTATTGTCCATATAACTTTAGTTTATGGCAAGGTTTCTTAAAGAAAATCTGTTTCCACTGAGTAACTGAAACAGAATCATAGCTTGTTAAAAAATGCAGATTCCCATCCCCACTGTAGACTTTTTTAAGCAGTAATTATTCACCCTTATAATTATTCAACTGAAGTTTGAGAACAATAGGATTTATCCTTACTGTCCCCCTGTTTGCTGCCAATGTCTCTGGCAAACAGCAATGCCTTCTACACCTGCGTGTCCAAGAGAGGAAAGTCTTAACAGTTCAGGCCAGAGTTAAACCAAGGGGAGAAAAGTACCTTAATAGAAAATGGAACTGTGAAGAGTCCCCTATCCTGGTAGCTGCCATGGTTCCAACTTCCTTACGTAGCAAAGTCAGTGATCAACAGTTGGGATATAGGACAGAGGAAATACTGGGATGTTATTTCCTCCTGGTCCTCAACATATATACTCCAATCTGGTTTATAGCTCTTGCCACACTTATTCTTACCTTTGCTTCTACTGTCAAACTTGTCCTTTCTCTCCCTTTTCTCTAAGATTTCTTTACTTCCCCACTTTCTACTGATATATCTCTCCTCTGAGTTTCTGAAGGATCCTAATCACTACCACATGATTCAGCATTTATTAGGCTTTAATTTTTGTGTCTATTTGGTTTTAGCTCTCCAGCTAAATTTTAATAATCTTAAGGGAGAGAGAGTGTTTCTTATAGTTTGGGATTCCTCTCCAAAACTACTAGAGTAGGGCTAAGTAAGTGATTCATTGACTGAAGTAAAGATTAACTAGTTCTGTACCTGAGAGATCACACTGCTCCTTATGTCTGTCTGCTTATCTGTCATCTTGTTGCCTTTGGGAGGCAAAGCCTCCAGTAGGATTCTTAGCTGATTTACAGATGGACATACTTCATCAAGAAAAGACAGGTCCTTAACCAGAATTGTGGCTCCAGTGATGAGATAGAGAAAAACAAAACATACAAAACTTTATCTGAACACTACGTTCCTTTGCTCTGGTCAACCAAGTTCATCCAGAGTTAGGAGCCTGGAAACTCCAAACCATAAAGTCAGAAAATGTCCTCAAGAATGCCACTTTCTAAGTCTGGACCTGATGATAAAAAGTAGGATTGCACAATGAAGGACAGGGTTCACAGTGGAGACCCACCAGGATGTTTTCACATGGACATTAGGGTTTTCACTAAGTATGTCAGCTCTCCCTCCTAACTATCCAATACTAATCACTTCCGGAGTCCATCTATACTATCTATATTTTACAATCCTCAAATCTTTTTTTTAAATATATTTTATTGATTTTTTTTACAGAGAGGAAGAGAGAGGGATAGTTAGAAACATCAATGAGAGAGAATAATCAGCCTCTTGCACACACACACACACACATACACACACACACACACACACACCCCCGGGGATGTGCCCGCAACCAAGGCACATGACTTTGACTGGAATCGAACCCGCGGCCAATGCTCTATCCACTGAGCCAAACCGGTTTCGGCACAATCCTCAAATCTTAACCACTTCTTCCACAGCACTTCCAATATCTATTTTTTTAATCTCTAAAGACCTACATATCTCATAACTAAATACCTAGAGAAAGTTTAAAAGGCCCCTTTAGCTAAAGGCAGGAAAATGGACAAAATAACTTGTTTAGGTCCTGTCCAGTCCTGGGATTTTGACGTTTTATCTTGATCAACTTTACAGGCTTTTCATTTTTGACCTCACTCTCCTGACAACCCATGAAAATGCCCCTGATGAGCTGATTCCTGCTCCCGTCCTCTCCTTCCTTTCAGACTTCCACAGTGTCTTCATAAGCCCTATTTCAGACTCAGCTTTTTCCTGTTACATGTTTAGACCTCCATCTATGTACTCTTACTTGTGTTTTTTTGTTGTTATTTCTCACTCAAGGATATTTTTCCACTAATTTAGAGAGTGGAGGGGAGTAAGAGAGCAAATGTGAGAGAGACACAGCAATTGGTTACCTCCTGCATGCACCCCAAACGGGGTGGGGATCAAACTTGCAACCCAAGTATATGCCTTGGAATTGAATCCATGACCATTTGGTCCTCGGGCTGACACTCCAACCATTGAGCCATACAGGCCACACTGTACCCTCATTCTTCATTGTTATTATATACAAAGCACAATACACAACAAAATACAACATTAACCATTTTTATAGAGCCTTTGCTTTTTACAAAGAAAACAGCCATCACTCAATTTCCTTTTATCCTTTTCATTCCTTCAGTCTTAAAATGTTCCTAAATTAGAGGAAGATGCCACAATGTCCTATCTTGCTTAAATCTCACCTCTGGCCTGGCCAGTGTGGATCAGAGGTAAACAATGACCTATGAACCTAGAGTTTGCTAGTTCGATTCCCAATCAGGGCACATGCCTGGGTTGTGGGTTTGATCCCCAGTAGGGGACATGAAGGAGGAAGCCGATCTATGATGTTTCTCTCTTATCAATGTTTCTATCCCTCTTTCTTCCTCTCTTTCTAAAAATAATTTTTTAAAAAGAAACAACAGCTCTTGCTGGTTTGGCTCAATGGATCGAGTGTCAGCCTGTGGATTGAAGAGTCACGGGTTCAATTCTGGTCAAGGGCACATGCCTTGGTTGTGGGCTCAATCCCTCATAGGAGGCATGCAGGAGGCGGCTGATCAGTGATTCTCTCTCATTTCTGATGTTTCTATCTCACTCCCTTCCTCTCTGAAATCAATAAAGATATATATTTTTTAAAAGAAACAACAAAAATCAATAAAAATATATTTTAAGAATAAATAATCAATAAAAACATTTTTTAAAAATATATTTTATTGATTTTTTACAGAGAGGAAGGGAGAGAGATAGAGAGCTAGAAACGTCGATGAGAATAAAACATCGACCAGCTGCCTCTTGCACATCCCCTACTGGGGATATGCCCACAACCAATGTACATGCCCTTGACCGGAATTGAACCCGGGACCTTTCAGTCCACAGACCAATGGTCTACCGCTGAGCCAAACTGGTTTCGGCAATGAAACATTTTTTTTTTTTTTTTTTTTAATCTCATCTCTGGTTAACATACTAGACCAGCAGATAGAAAGCTATCTCCCCAACATAAGTCTTGTTTATCAGTGGACCTGTTGTGCTAATATGTCCAATTTTCTTAACAAGAACAAAAAGGAAGATAAAGGAAATAAAAAATAAATGAAGCTGAAACCGGTTTGGCTCAGTGGATAGAGGGTCAGCCTGGTCAAGGGCATATACCTTGGTTGCGGGCACATCCCCAGTAGGAAGTGTGCAGGAGGCAGCTGATTGATGATTCTCTCTCACTGATATTTCTAACTTTCTATCCTTGTCTCTTCCTCTGTAAAAAAAAAATAAAAAAAAATAAAATAAAATAAATGTATTTTTTAAAAAGAAATAAAAAATAAATGAAAATAAAGTGTAGTTTAAATCAATGAATGAAACAGCCATAATCATTTGGATAGCATATAGCTTGGGGGGATGAATTCAGGCAAGCAAAAATGAGAAAAACTAGTTACTGGTATTGGTAATAGGAGCCAGGGATATCTTAAGAGCAACAGAAACTTTGCCTTCTCTGTGTTCTGTATTGTAATAGCTTGAACTCTTCAATCAGATAGACCAGACTTTAAATCCTGACTCTGTTACTAATTAGCTCTGTGACCCTGAGCAACTGCCCCCCTTCTGAGTTTCCTTGTCTATAAGATTGGGATATAATATCTACCTTGTAAGTTTGTGGTTTTTTGATGAAATGTTACAACCAAAATGGAAAGTTTCTAACACAAAGCTTGGAACATTAGTAGGCGTACTGAAAATATTACTTCTTCCTTTCTCTCTGTGTCTCCCTTCATTTTCTATTACTATTGAATACAAGGATAAAATGGCCTACGGATGCTCACTTGATTCAGGAATGATTGTGTTATTAAATTCACCACCTACCCCTTATCTGGAGCCAATATTCCCTGAGTAAGAAAGCATGTGATCAGGAACTCAGAGATAATCTGAGTCTTTTACCCTTTACTTGGAGGGGGTAAGTAAACAGAAGAAGTGACTGTGGCCTGAGCTTCTGAAAACCAATCAAAGGGTTGGCACTCTGAGAGTCTGTATAGCTGAGCCACATTGAAAAGGCTGTTTGGTCCCTTTGGGAAGGATGTGAGACAATAGGAACTTTTATATTCTACAGAGAAGGGTGTAAATAAGAACAGCCTCCTAGAAAACATTTGGCATTAATTAGTAAAGCTGAACATACTCTGCATACCCTATAACTCTGCTTCCATTTCTGGATTTATATTCTGGAGAAACTTTCAGATGATCCCAGGAACTTTGTTCATTATGACCAAAACCTGAAAATAGCCCAATCTCTCAGCAGTAGAATGGATAAGTTATGGTACATTCATACACTGAAATATATAAAGCAATGAGAACAAACTATTGCTACATGAAACATCAAGATGAATTTACAGACATAATATTAAGCAAAAAAATCCAGACCCAAAAGAATGTGTTTCCTGTTATATAAAGTTAAAAAACAAACAAAACTCATTTGTAATAGTAAAAATCTGAATAATGGCCCAGCCAGCGTGGCTCAGTGATTGAGCATCCACCTATGAACCAGGAGTGGTTCAATTCCCACTCAGGGCACATGCCTGCATTGCAGCCTTGATTCCCAGCGTGGGGCGTGCAAGAATAGCCAATCAATGATTCTCTCTCTCTCTCTTCCTCTCTCTGAAATCTACAAAAAACATATTTAAAAAAATAAAGACACCAAAACAGAGGCCAGAGAAATTAAACGACATACTCAAAGCGATTCAGTTTGATCTAGAACCTAGTTATGCCTTTTGGCTACTTGTCAAGTGCTCCTCCCACAGACCCACCCTGATTCTCTAAGTTAGTCCCAGTTTCCTAATATCTTCGTGTCATATCTCTCACAAGACTCACCTATGTTACAGTTTTGTTTCCTTCTAAATTTGACATTTTTGCTGTAGGGAAAGGATATCAGGTGAGATATCCTTTCCTCCACATATACCGTATTCTAAACACAAAACCAGTCAAAATATCTAATAGTAGAGAACAGTCTGAGTCTATTTCTCTGATAGTTATTTTGACTTGTTAATGTAGCTCTCGCACTGTATAGCTGCTCAACACAAAGGCTGACATTTGAGCCTCTAGGACACAAAGAAAAAGGGAAAGGTCAGAAAGTTGATAAAACAATATGCTTGTACCTTCTCTTTGTCTAAGCACAAGGTTTCTTTAGAGAAGAGTGAGCTCTTCTGCCACCTTGTGACAGAGAATGAGAACAGTGAACCCTCAGATCCTTTCCTATCCCCTCCTCCAGGTGGCAGCATTGTCACATGGCATCTAGGAATTTACAGAAAAAAATGAAATAAAGTTGACGGGGTAGTTTCTTTTTCTTTTTTCTTTCTTTTTTTAAAATATATTTTATTGATTTTTCACAGAGAGGAAGAGAGAGGGATAGAGAGTTAGAAACATCGATGAGAGAGAATCATCGATCAGCTGCCTCTTGCACACCCCCCACCGGGGATGTGCCCGCAACCAAGGAACATGCCCTTGTCCGGAATCAAACCCGGGACCTTTCAGTCCACAGGCCGACGCTCTATCCACTGAGCCAAACCGGTCCCGGCAAGGGGGGAGTTTCTTAAACTACATGGGAGCAGAGAATTATGTAACCATGTTGAGGAAATAATAACCAAAACCAATGTGCCTTGCCCCTAGAAGAATCAGGCAACTGTGGCAGGGAAAAGGGAATGAGATAATGCTGCTCTAGACCAGTAAGACTTGAGGTACTTATGTTCCCTCTACTTAGCTGGCCTCACTTCTCTGCTCTCTTTCATGGTAAAATTTCTTGAAAAAGATAATATACACATATTCAGCTTCAACTCCCTCTCAGCTTCTCCAACTTCCACCACTCTGCTGAAACGGTTCTTATAGGATTGTCAAATATAGTGGACAGTCTGTTCTCATCATACACACCTCTCAGCATTTGACCAACTGATCATTTCTTCCTTGAAATACTCGCCTTTCTTAGATTCTACAGCATTCATTCTCTTAGTTTTCTTACCTCCAATGTCACCACCTCAGAGAAGTCTTCCCTGACCACCCTATTTAAAGTGTCCTCTGCCAGTAACTCATCATTCTGTTCTTTGCTTCACAACTATCACAGTCTCTAATTATCTTATGTATTTGTGTATCATTCATTGTTAGCCCTTTGCACTATTTTATTTTTTACCAGGTTTGTTGTGTGCTTTCCATCTTTTCATGTGAACATGGACTTGATCTTGCTCACTGCTAGAATAGTGTCTGGCATATGGTAGGCCCACAATAAATACTTGCTAAATGACAGGCATTGTAGCTGAATGTTCAGCACTTCTCCTTCCAATTTCAGGCAACATGTTGCCCTTTTTGTTTCCAATATTTCCCTTGATGCTCTATTTAGCCAGATTTCAACCTGAATTAAAATGTCAGGCAACAGAGTAACATTTTTTAAAAATATGTACATTGATTTTTTTATAGAGAGGAAGGGAGATAGAGAGTTAGAAACATCAATGAGAAAGAAACATCAATCAGCTGCCTCCTGCACGGTCCCTACTGGGGATGTACCCGCAACCAAGGTACATGCCCTTGACCTTGGGACCCTTGAATTAAACTTGGGACCCTTCAGTCCGTAGGCCAACGTTCTATCCACTAAGCCAAACTGGTTAGGGCCAGGGTAACATTTAAATCATGATTTGACTCTGATCTAATGAATTCCCTCATGGAATGTCCCTATTCATCATTATCAATCAGAGTGTTGGCCTCTAGAACCTTCTTTCACATAGCCAAACCTATGTTGACTCCAATGGAGTACATTTACAGTGGGTAGAGAGAATACAGAGGCTCTGGGCTTAGGCAAAGGACCTAAATACATCCTCATTGCTGCTTTATGGTCCATCTACCTATGCTATCACAAAGTCTATATAGTATTACTAAAATATGCAAGTTTTGAATAATCTTCAACAGTTACCTGTCTAGGAAAACCTTCCCAAACTGCAGGCAGTATCTCTCATCTAGGATATTTAGCTCTTCTTCACAACCTCTCAGCCCAATAGTCATGGGAAGGTGATTTACCTATACTCACTTCACTATTCAGGGGTGTGAAAATGTACAAAACTAGATAGTTATATCTGTGTTGATGTAAGTCTATGTGTGTAACTGTGAATGAATACTAGACATCATTTGGTCGGAATACAGAGGAAAAAATTGAGATATGGAGAAATCAAGCAATTTTCTCAAGAGGACGTAGTTTTAGAACCCAGTTCTCTTAATTCCTAGTGCAGTGCTTTCTCCAGTGTAACTCACCAACTTATTCAGTCCCAGTTCCCTGCTCTACTCTATAAATCAATTTCCTTAATTGAAATCTCTTTATCTCTGTATGCTGGTGTGTAAATATATATGCCTGTCTTAGTGAGCATGCTTGTGAATGTCTACGTGTCTACCTGCAAGTATTTATAAAGATATCACTGGGCGTTTATGCCCTTTCTCCTAAGGAAACTTCTGGGTAATTACCATTTCTAATGTTGGCAGTAGTGATCAGAGAAGACCTTCTGAGTCAATCATTAAGCAGATTTGATCCTCTCTCCAATCAGCTCTATTCCTGGATCTTCGGGAAATGGAGCAAGATAATTAGGGTGGAACCAGACTCTCCCTGGGTCAAACTTGGTTCCAGGGCAGTAAAAATGCCTAGAAAGCTATAAGAGACAGTGACAGATTAGCAGCATACTGTCTCTGCAAGGAGCATGTGCTCAAGCTGACATGGATACCATCTTGGTCTTCAGCCTAATCATTACATCCTATGATGCCAACAAGAAAGGTAAGTGCTACTCTAGCTTAATATCCTGGAAAATCCAAAGAGAGGCCAGAAAGTGTTTGGGGTCTCTTCTGGCAAATAGAGATATAGCCAAAACTCAGTTGGCAATGCTTTCCAGTCATCCTATGCATCCTCTTGCAGGACTGCAACTTATTCAACCCAGAAAGATAGCTGTCCGTTTCATGGTGAGAAGTCTTCAAAGAATGTCTTGTTCATGAAACTAACATCAGAGTCCTTCCTGGAGGGTGCTGTCACAAATTCATACCTCCTCATAAGATGTCTTCCTTTTTAAGGTGTTACATCCAAATATGTGGGGATGCTCTTGGAAAGGGAGAGCTAAGAAAAGGGTGGTGTGGAGGTGAAATGGCACCATTTTCTGCTCTTTGATAACTGTTCATTTAAAACATGATTTTCAAAGTGTTCTAGACATTTCATCTCTGTAATTAGCTCACCAGAGTTAAGGCCAAACAGTATAATGTGCAGTAGTAGCAAATTTAGCAAATGAAGAAAACTCACAAAAAAAGAAGAAAAAGAAAAAAAAGAAAACTCACAACACCCTGTGAGTTATATGGCAAAAGCATAAATAATTATAACCTATGGTTCCATGGTATTCAGAAAGATACCTTGTTCAAGGTTACGCTTAATAAACTTTCAAAAGTTTTAAAACAAGAACAGGAAGGCGAAGAGATAATAATCAGTTTTTAAAGGAAAAGGTTGATCAGTCTTTCATTAACTTCATTTAACTCTTTTTTACCTCCCTACCCCCAAAGATAATAGAATGTTACTCAATCTTCTTTATATAATGTTACTTATCTAACTTCCTCTTGTATATACTTTAAAGACTTTGGGAGGAATTTTTATATTACCAATTGCAAGCTTTGTGAGAAGGAACTACATTATTTTGTATCTTCCTCTCCAGTGCCTGAAATTCTAAACAGTAAAGCCTGAACTTTTTTTTTTTTTTTTTACTTCCAGAACTCAGAGACAGCCGTTGTCAAGTGGAACAGCTCCCTGGGCTCTTCGCAATGGGTATGAGAAGCACCAGGGATGTGTTAATGCCAGGTATGGAATGAGCTCTCTCTTCCTAAAAAAAAATCACTTTGCCAAAAGTTTTTTTTTTTTTTTTTTTGAAAAATTTTATTTTTAAAAGATGCCTGTCTCTCCCATTCCTAGCGCAGATCTCAAGTACCCTATTTTAAAGACATGTATTCCCCCAAAAGGCTTTCTGGAAACAAATTTTTTTGAATGAATTCTTATTAGCTAAGATATGGCTATATAAATCAAAAAAGGGGATGAAAAAAGAGAAGGAGGCAGTATTCAACCCTCTGCATTAAAGGACAATCAATGAGCATTTCTCTGAGCTGAACTTACTGCAGTCACCCACCTTCATGGGGCCCATGGTAGGAAGGAAGAAAGGAAGGTTTCTGTATTAAGTACCATAAGCACATGCTGAGGAAGAAATCAACTAAAAAGACACAAAAATACAGCAGTGAAGTTTAACGAGCCAATAGGTAGTTCAGCCATTCAGATTAAGAACCAGCTTCCTGTCCAGGCAGAGTGGTTCAGTGGTTAAGTGTCGACCCATGAACTGGGAGGTCACAGTTTGATTCCCCATCAGGGCACATACCTGGACTGGGGGCTCAATTCCCAGTGAGGAGCGTGCAGGAGGCAGCAGATCGATGATTCCCTTTCATCATAATGTTTCTCTCTCTCCCTCTCCCTTCTGCTCTGAAACCAATAAATATATGCCAGCTTCCTTTATTCTCTTTGGCTTATCTCTTTGCAGAAGCTCAAGCTAAAGACAACAGGTCCACCTTCGACCAAATTCTGACTGTGGCTACCCTGCAGTGCCTTGCCTCTGGGAGCAAAGTAAAAGTCAGCCTTGCATATTCAGAGAAAAGGCCAAAGGTCAAGTATACTCTCAAGAATCTGAGAGTCATTGCTGCTCCCTACAGAAACAGCACTGCTTTCCCAAGCTGTCACCTAACCCCTACATCCAACTTTCAGAATGGATCTCTTCTAACAGGCAAAGGTGAGATTGGAACATGAGGTGAAGGTAGGCATGACTTTTATTTACAACCCTGAATGCAGGTAGAGCTTAGTAGCAGCTAATGCCTCAAGGAAATGGATTATCCTCTCCTTTGGCAAATCCATGTCCTCTCTGAGACTCAGTTTTCTAATCTCTAAGGACCCTTCTAGTCCTGACATGCTGCAATTTTCACATGCTCTCATTTCTGATGGGTCCTCTTTCACAATAGTTATTTAATTTTGATTTACTCTGAATGCACATAGTAACATATTCAAACAACACAGGTTTCCAGTGAAAAGTAAATCTCCCTTGTTCTACTCCCTCCGTCCTCCAGTACTCTTATCCCCAAGGGAAATCCTATTAACAACTTATTGAGTTTTCTTCCAGAGATATTCTAGGCATGTATGGATGTATATATTTTAAACATATAAATAGTAGCATACCATATATACTATTTAATACCTTGCTTTTCCCCCCACTTAACAATGTATCTATAGGTTGTTCCATATCGATATGTATTAACTAGAGGCCCAGTGCACGAAATTTGTACATGGGTGGCGTCCCTCCAGTTGGCCTGTGAAGATCGGGCCCTAACTCCCTCCCCCAGCCTTGCAGCCCTGACTGGCACCCTGCCTTGGCCTGGTGCCACCCACTTACCTGCTCCACCTTCCCACTGCCATAGTTGGCTCTCATAGGGACCCATGGGGGCTGGCAGCACCTCCACTGTAGCCCACTGCCAATACCGCTACGCCTGCCATGTTGTTCCGCACAGCCCCGTTGGTCAGTGCACATCATAGCGAGCAGTCAAACTCCAGGTTGATCAAACTCCCCTCGAGGGGACAATTTGCATGTTAGTCTTTTATTATATAGGATATGTCTCATTCCTTGTAACTCTTGTACATTATTACATTTTATGTCTATACTATCACCAGTTCCCTATGGATCGATATTTTGGTTGTTTCCAACCTCTTACAAATACAAACAATGCTGCAAGCAATGATCTTATACATTCTTCTTTGTGTGCCTACAATTTATCCATAGGATAAATTCCAAGCAGGGTTGCTGGATCAAAGTTTGATAGATATTGCTAAGTTACCCTCCACAGGGGTTGTTCAGTTTTTCACTTCCACACACATTGAGAGTAACTATTCCCCCACAGTTGCTGAGCAATGGCTCTTGACCTTTGCCTTAAGTTTCTCTGCTTCTGTCCTTCCTTCTCCCACCCATTCTTTTTGTCAACTAGTTTATGATCTATATATCAGTATTGGCAGTTCCCCCTACATACAGGAAATTCCCTAGATCCATGGTTGGCAAACTGCAGCTCTCAAGCCACATCTGGCTCTTTGGCCCCTTGAGTGTGGCTCTTCCACAAAATACCATGGCCTGGGCGAGTCTGTTTTAAAGAAATGGCATTAGAAGAAGTTTAAGTTTAAAAAATTTGGCTCTCAAAAGAAATTTCAATCATTGTACTGTTGATATTTGACGCTGTGGAGTAATGAGTTTGCTGACCACTGCCCTAGATGCTACTGTTGCAGTGCTGGAAAAAATTAAATAAAACTTGACACTTTTAGAGAAACTGGGGGATCACCAGCAGAATAATGGGGGTGGGGGGGAGTACTTTTAAAACCACAATCTGTTTAGAGCAGTGGTTGGCAAACTCATTAGTCAACAGAGTCAAATATCAACAGTACAACTATTGAAATTTCTTTTGAGAGCTAAAAACCAACTTCTATGCATGGGCCACAAAGTTTCAATAGCACTGTACACGCTCACCTGCACGTGGTATTTTGTGGAAGAGCCACACTCAAGGGGCCAAAGAGCCGCGTGTGGCTCACGAGCTGCAGTTTGCCAATCACTGGTTTAGAAGACTAGAAATTGGGAAATAAGTGGATAGGTTCTTGGGATGTAGCCCAGGTATAGTAAATTATAAATCCTCACATGACAAGAATGTTTTAATTCCTTTACTATACTTTCTAAAGTTCACATAGTGATCACTTTTGTGTGAAAAAAGCTCTTAAAAACTTAAAAGCCTCTGACAGTATGTGGGGGCTTTCAGTCACTCAGTGTTAATGCAAATTAATTCAACCTGATTGTTCTCTTCCTAACATGTGTCACCCCCACTCTATGAGTCAATGATAAGTGTGATGGGAATAGCGAACTTAAGTCATTTTGGAGTCTAGAGACATTGTACAGGGTGAATCTTTCTTGGATATAATGCTATGCAGCGTTGGACTCAGAGCAATTAAGACACTAGCTCTTAGAGATTTGGGTCAGGGAAAACTGGGGGATTAAAGGGGAGAGATGCCAATGATCAACCTGCCCTAATTCAACAATTTGCTTTGGGTTAGCCTAGAGTCCAGGGGAGGAGGAAAAGTTTAAGCCAGCGACTTTCAATGGGTGTGTTGCAAGAATTTTTAAGACATGCAATACCTGATTTTTAGTCGGGCGCTGGCCTGCTTCCCTTAGATTGTTGAATTTAAAAATAGCTATCCAGTGTAGCTAAATAAAAAATTATACCTATTTATTTTAGTCAGATCAGCAAAAAACAATTTTTGGGGGGTGTTCCCTGGAATTTTAGTATTATAGTTTCTGTGTGCCATGAGATGGAAAAGACTGAAAATAGCTGGTTTAAGCTAATACCCTGTACTATCTGAGCTGTGCAAAGAAAGTAAATGGATATTTGCAGGTTAGTTTGGGGATCTAATCATCAGTCAAGATACATTTATTGAACAACAATGAATTGCAGACAACCAATATATGAGTGGACTTTTGAAATATTGCCCCATTTATAAGTTTAAAACTGCCTATTCTGAATTTAAACTTACACTCAGTGCCAGGAAGTGACACACTCGAAGTAGAGTAGAAAAAATTAGGTACATGGCCAAATTTATAAGGTCATAAAAGAGATGCCATTATAGATGACACCAGTCTACACAGGAGGATGTCCCAGAAACAAGCCAATGCATGGAGATGTTCCCAGAGAAAAGTAGGAATCTGAAATTGTAAGGATGAGAATGAGCTGCAACAGAAGATGTGGGTTGACATGCAATCTAGAAAAATGTAAGATGGAGACTATTTGTTACTGTTTATGGAATTTGGCCAAGGAAAAGATCCTCTATTATAAATATTCTTATAATTCTTTCTGATGAAAGAGGACTCGTAGGTCTTTATCACTTCTGATAAGGTTTACACCATCTATTCTTCAGATCTATATTAATCAAGAAACTTTCCATTTATGCATTTGGCTTCACAAGAATCTGTAGGTTTAGAAAAAGGGTATCTAGACAAGAAAAACATCATATCTGATCCATTTGGCAGACTCATTCGCCTATGTACATATTTTTCAATGTCATTTTTAGTATATAGATTAGGTTCTTTGGAATTTGACTGGTGTGCACTAATTCCTATGGTCTGTTTAACCCATGTGAAACTGTGAGGATAGGAGAAATATTACACAAAGGTTTATTCTTTTTTTTTTTTTTAAATATATTTTATTGATTTTTTACAGAGAGGAAGGGAGAGGGATAGAGAGTTAGAAACATCGATGAGAGAGAATCATCAATCAGCTGCCTCTTGCACACTCCCTACTGGAGATGTGCCCGCAACCAATGTACATGCCCCTGACCGGAATCGAACCCGGGACCTTTCGGTCTGCAGACCGATGCTCTATCCACTGAGCCAAACCGGTTTCGGCAACACAAAGGTTTATTCTGATATTAATGATCACCTTTGACAGGTTACTTAATTTCTCCAGTGCTCAGTTTCTAGATGGTCTGATTTCTATTGTATATATGTACAGCTGAGGTTTAGATCCGAAGCACAAACCCAATAGCAATATATAAGGCTTCTCAAATACCTCCTTCAACCTGCTAATATTATTACAGAATAGGCTCTAAAAAAGACTTCCATTTAAATGCAATGCATCTAATGCTCCCTTTATAAAATAAGTTATTTTGTAATAAAGCAAAGCATCATCTCCTAAATCATCCATTTCATAAATTGGGACTTTTGTTTTTCTCATTAAAGTGGGGCATTCATGCCCAAATATCCTTAGCCAAAGAAAAGCTAATTGCAATTCCATCATCACCAGGAACGGGAGAGCTGTATTTATAAATATGCTCCACCTTAATTACCTAGCAGATGAGATCTACTAGAGATGAACTGTCAACATGGATGGGCATTAATTCAGAAACTTGGCAGAAATGAAAATACATTGACAGATGAAGCCTATTAGGTAGACTTTGCAACAGTGGCCCCAAGACATGCTATAGGGAAATACCATTATCCCTGTGGTTAGAGGGCACAGTTCTACTTAGAGGGTCTCTAGGTTTTTCCTCCTCCTCCAATCATATCACTCAGCATGCAGAGTGTTTTCATACCTGCTTTCTTACCTTCACATAACTCCTGTGAAATAGGTAGATTAAGAATTATCCTATATAATAAAGAGCTAATATGCTAATTAGACTAAACAGCAGAACGACTGTCTGGGGCTGCAAGGACCGGGCCCCTTGCACGAATTTCATCCATTGGGCCTCTACTTTGATTATAATGATCTTACAGACAAGGAGACCAAAACTGAGAGAACTTAGGTGACTTGTCCAAAGTGAGATTTGCTTATCTTCAGCTCATCTGTCTCATAGAACATGTTATCACTTTAGAGACCTGACTGGCACTATGCTGAAAACACTTCACATAATTTCCTTATTTGTTTTTTCTTTTGAAACTGTAGCTCTTGGTCTCTATCTTTGCCAACACTGTCTTCCTGATTAAAATGAAATCAAGGATGAGTCCTTACCCTGTAATTTCACATACAATGTCTGGTACTGTAGCCACTGGCCTCTGAAGTAAGGAACTATCATTTTCACATGGACTTCATCAAGACATGGGAAACTAATTTAGAAACATCAAGTAGGACTTACAGACCTCAATTTAATAAGCAATGATAAGAGACCATTCAAAATGGAATAGGAACCACTGTGTGAATTGGATTAAGTCAATTCTGCAGGCAAGTGAAGTTCATTCCAGACTACAGCCAGAATTTGTCTATATCATCTCATCACTTCCACAGCTGGTCTGAGTCACCATCATCTCTTATTGGATTTCTGCAATAGCCTCCTGTCAGGTGACTCTGCTTCTGCCCTTGCCCCACTACAGTCTATTTCAGTGATCCTTTAAAAATGAAACCATCATGCCATTCCTCTGCTCAAAACCTTGTAATGGATCTCCATTTCTTTTTTTAAAAATATGTTTCTATTGATGAAAGGGGGGGGGGGGCGGGGGGCGGGGGGCAGGGAGAGGGAAAAAGAGGCAGGGAGAGGGAAAGACAGAGAGAAACATCAATCAGTTGCCTCCCCAAAGCACTCAACCGGGGATCAAACCCACTACCCAGGGATGTTCCCTGACTGGGAATCAAACCCGGTGACCTTTCAGTGCACAGGATGATGGGACAATGCTCAAACCACCTGAGCCACACTGGGCAGGACTGGATCCCCATTTCAATCAGAATAAAGACCAAAGTACTTTAACTAGCCTACAAGGCCCCCAGTGATATGCGCCCATTTCCTTTAGATCCTTATCTCCTACTCCTGCCCCCTTGCTTACTCTACCCCAATCTCAGTAGCCTCTTTGCTTGTCCTCTAAAACTGTAACACGTCAGACATTTCCGCCTTGGGGCCTATACTCTAGCTCTCGCCTCTGCCTATGTCACTACAACAGGTCCTCGAATAACATCATTTTGTTATAACATTGATGAGAAGAAAATTGATTTCCACTAGGGCTACTGTCTGTGTGGAGTTTGCATGTTCTCTCCAGTTTGCAAGGTTTTCCCTCCATACACTGGTTTCCTCTCACAACCCAAAGATGTGCATATTACATGATTTGGACTATCTACATTGCTCTGGTCTCTGTGTGGGTGTATGTGGGTGCCCTGCAGTGGTTGTCCCCTCCCTGAGTTGCTGGGATAGGCTCTGGCCACCCTCAGCCCCGAACTGGAATAAACAGCTTAGAAAAGATTTATCTTGCTTGTTTTTATTAATATTTATTAAATGTACGTATAGTTCATATTTATTTCAAAGTTTAATATTAGAAGTGCTCTCTTTAGAAATTTGGTGATGTTTTTATAACCAGAAATATGCCAGAGGAACCCAATTCTTATTTTCTTGTTTATATCAGTTAGCCTATGGGACAACTGGTTTTGTTATATGTCATTTTGCCTTAAAGTCACAGTTTCCAAATCAAGCAACAACATTAGTGAGGACTTACTATTCTTTCCAGGTATCTGCATGGCTATTCCCCTCACCTCCTTCAAGTCTTGGCTCAAATCTCACCTTCTCAATGAAACCAGTCTTCACTGCATGTTGCCAAACCACTGCCCACCTGCACCACATCCCTAGACTGCTCCCTTACCTTTCTCTACTTTTATTTTTTTTTAATATATTTTATTGACTTTTTACAGAGAGGAAGAGAGAGGGAAATATCGATGAGAGAGAATCATCGATCAGCTGCCTCCTGCACACCCCACACCGGGGATGTGCCCACAACCAAGGTACAAGCCCTTGACCGGAATCGAACCTGGGACCTTTCAGTCCACAGACCGACGCTCTATCCAATGAGCCAAACCAGTTTCAGCTCTTCCTCTACTTTTAAAAATATATTTTTTATTGAATTAAGATAGGAAGGGAGAGGAAGAGGAAGAGTGAGTTAGAAACATCAATGATGAGAGAGCAACATTGATCGGCTGTCTCCTGCATGCCCACACTGGGGATGGAGCCCGAAACCTGGGCATATGCCCTGACTGTGAACTGAACAGTGACCTTCTGGTACATAGGTCAATGCTCAGCCACTGATCCATGACAGCTGGGCACCTTACTCTATTTTTTTGTAGCACATACCATAAAATTTACTATATTTATTGTGATCTGCTTCCCCCCCTCAACCCTTTCTCTCCTTTACTCCTTCCCTAGCTAGAATGTATCCAACTGATAAATCCAAAGTAATGAAGTAATATCTACCACATAATAGATACAGTATTCATTTTTAATTATTTGCAGAATGAATGAAATTGAGGAGTGCATGTAGCTGGGTGGTCTTTCCTTCTTCCAACTCCTTTCGCTTTCCCCAATCCCCTCTCAGAGTAGTTGACTTACACTCCACCTGACAAATTTGCAGCAATCATTAAGGCAAATGATAATATTTCATGTTCCTCTTTGGACTTTGAAGCCATCTTTTTAAAAGATGGAAACTTTGAACAGTGTTACACCCTCCATCCTTATTATTATTATTATGGCTTTAAGCATGATAGGCAAGTAAGATATGGTCTATTCCTCCACTCTGATCCTACATTAGTCAAAGGCCTCCTGGGGATTTTAATCCATATCTCTTATTAGTATCTCTATTCTCATATACTCTTGGCATTATTTGGAGCTTACAGCCTAAACCTATGGACAGGTCAATGGGTTTAGTATCATCTTGGGTAGAGCTAGGTTCTTTTGTCTGGTAAAATCAAAGGCAGGATAAAGTTTTATCAGTTGTCCTTTTATTCATTCTTTCTTTTTTTTCTAGCTTTTTTACCAGGGGTCTTCCAATGTAAGGCCTATCCAGCAATGAGGACTTCATTAGAGGCTTTTCCCACCACTACCACCTCCATAACTCCAGGGAATAAAGGAGGAGAGAAAACTACAAGTATTGATGATTTTTCTACCCCTTTGAAACAAGGTACAGAATAAGTGAGAGTGAGACAAGAACAGAAAGAAAAACACTTTTAACCCCAACATTAGCCTGTGTCTCCTAAGATTTTCCTGGCGGTTGAGAGGTTACACAGAGTTTCTACTAGAAAAACCACTCCATTTCTTATGGAAAACATCAGTTTCTCTAAAAAGAAGGTCTCAGAAATGTTTGTAGTTTGACACTATAGACATGTGCTGCATCACAACATTTTGGTCTATGATGGAACTACTGTATATATAGTATAGTACATAATACTTGATAATAGTAAATGACTATTACTGCTTTATGTATTTACTATTCTACACTTTTTTTTTTATTCTACACTTTTTATAATTGCTTTAGAGTGTACTCTTTCTACTTATAAGAAAAGTTTGCTGTAAAACAGTATGTTGTGTTAGGCCAGCAGCAGCCTTATACACCTGTGTTTACTGTCTCTTGATTATACCATTTTCTTTTATGCTTGATTTAATCTCGGTTGTCTTATAAATTTTGTGTAGCTTAAATGTATAGTGTTGTATCAAGTCTACACTAGTGTACAGTAATGTCCTATATCTTCATATTCACTCACCCACTCACTCACTGATTCATCCAGAGCAACTTCCAGACGTGCAAGCTCCATTCATGGTAAGCGCCCTGTATAGGTGTACCATGGTTTATCTTTTACACTGTATTTTTACTGTACCTTTCTATACACAAATACCAATGTGCTACAATTGCCTACAGTATTCAATACAGTAACATGCTGTACAGGAGCAATACACTATACCATATAGCCTAGGTGTGTAGTAGGCTGCACTAGGTTAGTGTAAGTATCATCCAGGTTAGTGTAAGTATCAAAAACTCTCGTTTTTGCTCAGTGATGGAATTGCTTAATGATGCACTTCTCAGAATGTATCCCAGTTGTTAAGGGGCACATGACTGTAATAATAGTGCTTTACCTCCACACCAATGAGCTAATCTTGCAGCCAGATTTGGGGATAGAATGAAATGTATTCATGTGGTAGGAAATACCAGCCTCTTCATGTATAGACAGGCGACATTTACACACTAAGCAATTATTATAGTGATGGCACCAATCAAGTACATGTTTCATCTGCACAGTTTTTGGAAATGACCTTCCCTAAATTGACCAGAACTCAGATTCTGTAAGATTCTGGCTTGGGTGACATCCTAGTTCCTACCAGGGGAAAAATAAATATGAGACTAGTAATAACAAGTTGCATATAAGCCATTTGTCCCCAAATTTGGCTTATGACCCAGGAGCAATGCCAACTCACCTTTGTTCCTTCTATGCCCCACTAAAGCCACAAGGAGCAAAGGAGGGTGATTTTCTAGATAGAGACCCTGAGAGGGCTGCTGGTGAAAGAAGAGTTAGACCTCCTTGGGCACTCCCACCCTTTTCCTCTCTTGAGAGCAGTGCAAAAATGGGTCCTATTTGATCATGGAAAAATCCCAAAGCCCTGGGAAGGTGACTCTCTGAGATTAGAGCAGAGCCCATGATGCCCACCCCACTCCTGACTGTAAGTCTGACCTGGAAAGGGGCCCTGCCTCTGAATCTAGGTGGACCCCTCTTAGTCATGTGAGCCAAGAGACCTTCAAATAAGAGGGTTGATCTTCTCCCTCTCTCAAATTCTCTTTCTCCCTCTTCTACTCTGCTCTCGCCTTTTAGACACGGATGAAGATCTAGAGAAGAGGCAGAAATGGAGCAGTGTGGTCAAATTTCTGATTGCTGTC